>NC_092751.1:73847958-75170182 GCF_047496795.1 Chiloscyllium punctatum
ACTTTCTCTGTGATGACTCACCAGCAGTGCAGCACTTTCTCTGTGATAACCCACCAGCATTGCAGCACTTTCCCTGTGATAACCCACTGGCAGTGCAGAATTTTTCTGTGATAACACATTGAGAGTGCAGCCCTTTCCCTGCGATAACCCACTGACAGTGCAGCACTTTCTCTGTGATAACTCACCGACAGTGCAGCACTTTCTCTGTGATAAATCACCGACAGTGCAGCAGTTTCACTGTGATAACTTACCGACAGTGCAGCACTTTCTCTGTGATAAATCACCGACAGTGCAGCAGTTTCACTGTGATAAATCACTGACAGTGCAGCACTTTCTCTGTGATAACTTACCGACAGTGCAGCACTTTCTCTGTGATAAATCACCGACAGTACAGCACTTTCCCTGTGATAACCCACTGACAGTGCAGCACGTTCCCTGTGATTACCCACTGACAGTGCAGCACTTTCTCTGTGATAACCCACTGACAGTGCAGCACTTTCTCTGTGATAACCCACTGACAGTGCAGCAATCTATTTGTGATAACCCACCGACAGTGCATCACTTTCTTTGTGATAACTCGCGACAGTGCAGCACTTTCTCTGTGATGACTCACCAGCAGTGCAGCACTTTCTCTGTGATAACCCACCAGCAGTGCAGCACTTTCTCTGTGATAACTCACCGACAGTGCAGCACTTTCTCTGTGATGACTCACCAGCAGTGCAGCACTTTCTCTGTGATAACCCACCAGCAGTGCAGCACTTTCTCTGTGATAAGTCACTGACAGTGCAGCACTTTCTCTGTGAAAACTCACCGACAGTGCAGCACTTTCCCTGTGATAACTTCCTGACAGTGCAGCACTTTCTCTGTGATAACACACTGACAGTGCAGCACTTTCTCTGTGATAACCCACTGACAGTGCAGCACTTTCTCTGTGATAACCCACTGACAGTGCAGCACTTTCTCTGTGATAACCCACTTACAGTGCAGCACTTTCTCTGTGATACCTCACTGACAGTGCAGCACTTTCTCTGTGATAACCCACTGATAGTGCAGCACTTTCTCTGTGATAACTCACTGACAGTGCAGCACTTTCTCTGTGATAACTCACTGACAGTGCAGCACTTTCCCTCTGATAACATACTGACAGTGCAGCACTTTCCCTGTGATAACACACTGAGAGTGCAGCACTTTCCCTGTGATAACCCACCGACAGTGCAGCACTTTCTCTGTGATAACTCACTGATCGTGCAGCACTGTCTCTGTGATAACTCGCTGACAGTGCAGCACATTCTCTGTGATAACACACTGACAGTGCAGCACTTTCTCTGTGATAACTCACTGACAGTGCAGCACTTTCTCTGTGATAACCCACTGACAGTGCAGCACTTTCTCTGTGATAACTCACTGACAGTGCAGCACTTTCTCTGTGATTACTCACTGACAGTGCAGCACTTTCCCTGTGATAACTCACTGACAGTGCAGCACTTTCCCTGTGATAACTCACTGACAGTGCAGCACTTTCTCTGTGATAACTCACTGTCAGTGAAGCACTTTCTCTGTGATGACCCACTGACAGTGCAGCACTTTCTCTGTGATAACCCACCAGCAGTGCAGCACTTTCTATGTGATAACTCACTGACAGTGCAGCACTTTCTCTGTGATAACTCACCGACATTGCAGCACTTTCACTGTGATAACCCACTGACAGTGCAGCACTTTCTCTGTGATTCCCACTGACAGTGCAGCACTTTCTCTGTGATAACTCACTGACAGTGCAGCACTTTCACTGTGAGAACTCACTGACAGTGCAGCACTTAGACTGTGATAACTCACTGACAGTGCAGCACTTTCTCTGTGATAACCCACTGACAGTGCAGCACTTTCTCTGTGATAACCCACTGACAGTGCAGCACTTTCTCTGTGATAACTCACTGACAGTCCAGCACTTTGTCTGTGATAACTCACTGAGAGTGCAGCACTTTCTCTGTGATAACCCACTGACAGTGCAGCACTTTCTCTGTGATAACACACTGACAGTGCAGCACATTCTCTGTGATAACTCACTGACAGTACAGCACTTTCTCTGTGATAACCCACTGACAGTGCAGCAATTCCTCTGTGATAACCCACTGACAGTGCAGCACTTTCTCTGTGATAACCCACCGACAGTGCAGCACTTTCTTTGTGATAACCCACGAGCAGTGCAGCACTTTCTCTGTGATAACTCACCGACAGTGCAGCACTTTCTCTGTGATGACTCACCAGCAGTGCAGCACTTTCTCTGTGATAATACACCAGCAGTGCAGCACTTTCTCTGTGATAACTCACCGACAGTGCAGCACTTTCTCTGTGATAACACACTGACAGTGCAGCACATTCTCTGTGATAACTCACTGACAGTACAGCACTTTCTCTGTGATAACCCACTGACAGTGCAGCAATTCCTCTGTGATAACCCACTGACAGTGCAGCACTTTCTCTGTGATAACCCACCGACAGTGCAGCACTTTCTTTGTGATAACCCACGAGCAGTGCAGCACTTTCTCTGTGATAACTCACCGACAGTGCAGCACTTTCTCTGTGATGACTCACCAGCAGTGCAGCACTTTCTCTGTGATAACCCACCAGCATTGCAGCACTTTCCCTGTGATAACCCACTGGCAGTGCAGAATTTTTCTGTGATAACACATTGAGAGTGCAGCCCCTTCCCTGCGATAACCCACTGACAGTGCAGCACTTTCTCTGTGATAACTCACCGACAGTGCAGCACTTTCTCTGTGATAAATCACCGACAGTGCAGCAGTTTCACTGTGATAACTTACCGACAGTGCAGCACTTTCTCTGTGATAAATCACCGACAGTGCAGCAGTTTCACTGTGATAAATCACTGACAGTGCAGCACTTTCTCTGTGATAACTTACCGACAGTGCAGCACTTTCTCTGTGATAAATCACCGACAGTACAGCACTTTCCCTGTGATAACCCACTGACAGTGCAGCACGTTCCCTGTGATTACCCACTGACAGTGCAGCACTTTCTCTGTGATAACCCACTGACAGTGCAGCACTTTCTCTGTGATAACCCACTGACAGTGCAGCAATCTATTTGTGATAACCCACCGACAGTGCATCACTTTCTTTGTGATAACTCGCGACAGTGCAGCACTTTCTCTGTGATGACTCACCAGCAGTGCAGCACTTTCTCTGTGATAACCCACCAGCAGTGCAGCACTTTCTCTGTGATAACTCACCGACAGTGCAGCACTTTCTCTGTGATGACTCACCAGCAGTGCAGCACTTTCTCTGTGATAACCCACCAGCAGTGCAGCACTTTCTCTGTGATAAGTCACTGACAGTGCAGCACTTTCTCTGTGAAAACTCACCGACAGTGCAGCACTTTCCCTGTGATAACTTCCTGACAGTGCAGCACTTTCTCTGTGATAACACACTGACAGTGCAGCACTTTCTCTGTGATAACCCACTGACAGTGCAGCACTTTCTCTGTGATAACCCACTGACAGTGCAGCACTTTCTCTGTGATAACCCACTTACAGTGCAGCACTTTCTCTGTGATACCTCACTGACAGTGCAGCACTTTCTCTGTGATAACCCACTGATAGTGCAGCACTTTCTCTGTGATAACTCACTGACAGTGCAGCACTTTCTCTGTGATAACTCACTGACAGTGCAGCACTTTCCCTCTGATAACATACTGACAGTGCAGCACTTTCCCTGTGATAACACACTGAGAGTGCAGCACTTTCCCTGTGATAACCCACCGACAGTGCAGCACTTTCTCTGTGATAACTCACTGATCGTGCAGCACTGTCTCTGTGATAACTCGCTGACAGTGCAGCACATTCTCTGTGATAACACACTGACAGTGCAGCACTTTCTCTGTGATAACTCACTGACAGTGCAGCACTTTCTCTGTGATAACCCACTGACAGTGCAGCACTTTCTCTGTGATAACTCACTGACAGTGCAGCACTTTCTCTGTGATTACTCACTGACAGTGCAGCACTTTCCCTGTGATAACACACTGACAGTGCAGCACTTTCCCTGTGATAACTCACTGACAGTGCAGCACTTTCTCTGTGATAACTCACTGTCAGTGAAGCACTTTCTCTGTGATGACCCACTGACAGTGCAGCACTTTCTCTGTGATAACCCACCAGCAGTGCAGCACTTTCTATGTGATAACTCACTGACAGTGCAGCACTTTCTCTGTGATAACTCACCGACATTGCAGCACTTTCACTGTGATAACCCACTGACAGTGCAGCACTTTCTCTGTGATTCCCACTGACAGTGCAGCACTTTCTCTGTGATAACTCGCTGACAGTACAGCACTTTCTCTGTGATAACACACTGACAGTGCAGCACTTTCTCTGTGATAACTCACTGACAGTGCTGCACTTTCTCTGTGATAACACACTGACAGTGCAGCACTTTCTCTGCGATAACTCACTATCAGTGCAGCACTTTCTCTGTGATAACTTACTGACAGTGCAGCATTTTCTCTGTGATAACCCACTGACAGTGCAGCACTTTCTCTGTGATGACTCACCAACTGTGCAGCACTTTGTCTGTGATAACTCACTGAGAGTGCAGCACTTTCTCTGTGATAACTCACTCACAGCGCAGACTTTGTCTGTGATAACTCACTGACAGTGCAGCACTTTCTCTGTGATAACCCACTGACAGTGCAACACTTTCTCTGTGATAACCCACTGACAGTGCAGAACTTTCTCTGTGATAACTCACTGACAGTGCAGCACTTTCACTGTGATAACTCACTGACAGTGCAGCACTTTGTCTGTGATAACTCACTGACAGTGCAGCACTTTCTCTGTGATAACCCACTGACAGTGCAGCACTTTCTCTGTGATAACCCACTGACAGTGCAGCACTTTCTCTGTGATAACTCACTGACAGTCCAGCACTTTGTCTGTGATAACCCACTGACAGTGCAGCACTTTCTCTGTGATAACCCACTGACAGTGCAGCACTTTCTCTGTGATAACACACTGACTGTGCAGCACATTCTCTGTGATAACTCACTGACAGTACAGCACTTTCTCTGTGATAACCCACTGTCAGTGCAGCAAATCCTCTGTGATAACCCACTGACAGTGCAGCACTTTCTCTGTGATAACCCACCGACAGTGCAGCACTTTCTTTGTGATAACCCACCAGCAGTGCAGCACGTTCTCTGTGATAACTCACCGACAGTGCAGCACTTTCTCTGTGATGACTCACCAGCAGTGCAGCACTTTCTCTGTGATAATACACCAGCAGTGCAGCACTTTCTCTGTGATAACTCACCGACAGTGCAGCACTTTCTCTGTGATGACTCACCAGCAGTGCAGCACTTTCTCTGTGATAACCCACCAGCAGTGCAGCACTTTCTCTGTGATAACTTACTGACAGTGCAGCACTTTCTGCGTGATAACCCACTGACAGTGCAGCACTTTCTCTGTGATAACCCACTGACCGTGCAGCACTTTCTCTGTGATAACCCACTGACAGTGAAGCACTTTCTCTGTGATAACTCACTGACAGTGCAGCACTTTCTCTGTGATAACCCACTGATAGTGCAGCACTTTCTCTGTGATAACTCACTGACAGTGCAGCACTTTCTCTGTGATAACTCACTGACAGTGCAGCACTTTCTCTGTGATAACCCACTGACAGTGCAGCACTTTCTCTAACATAACCCACTGACAGTGCAGCACTTTCTCTGTGATAACCCACTGACAGTGCAGCACTTTCTCTGTGATAACTCACTGATCGTGCGGCACTTTCCCTGCGATAACCCACTGACAGTGCAGGACTTTCTCTGTGATAACTTACTGACCGTGCAGCACTTTCTCTGTGATTACTCGCTGACAGTGCAGCACTTTCTCTGTGATAACCCACTGACAGTGCAGCACTTTCTCTGTGATAACCCACTGACAGTGCAGCACTTTCTCAGTGATAACCCACTGACAGTGCAGCACTTTCTCTGTGATAACCCACTTACAGTGCAGCACTTTCTCTGTGATAACTCACTGACAATGCAACACTTTCTCTGTGATAACCCACTGATAGTGCAGCACTTTCTCTGTGATAACTCACTGACAGTGCAGCACTTTCTCTGTGATAACTCACTGACAGTGCAGCACTTTCTCTGTGATAACCCACTGACAGTGCAGCACTTTCTCTGTGATATCCCACTGACAGTGCAGCACTTTCTCTGTGATAACCCACCGACAGTGCAGCACTTTCTCTGTGATAACTCACTGATCGTGCAGCACTGTCTCTGTGATCACCCACTGATAGTGCAGGACTTTCTCTGTGATAACTCACTGACAGTGCAGCACTTTCTCTGTGATAACACATTGACAGTGCAGCACTTTGTCTGTGATAACCCACTGACAGTGCAGCACTTTCTCTGTGATAACCCACTGACAGTGCAGCACTTTCTCTGTGATAACCCACTTACAGTGCAGCACTTTCTCTGTGATAACTCACTGACAGTGCAGCACTTTCTTTGTGATAACCCACCATCAGTGCAGCACTTTCTCTGTGATAACTCACCGACAGTGCAGCACTTTCTCTGTGATGACTCACCAGCAGTGCAGCACTTTCTCTGTGATAATACACCAGCAGTGCAGCACTTTGTCTGTGATAACTCACCGACAGTGCAGCACTTTCTCTGTGATGACTCACCAGCAGTGCAGCACTTTCTCTGTGATAACCCACCAGCAGTGCAGCACTTTCTCTGTGATAAGTCACTGACAGTGCAGCACTTTCTCTGTGATAACTCACCGACAGTGCAGCACTTTCCCTGTGATAACTTACTGACAGTGCAGCACTTTCTCTGTGATAACACACTGACAGTGCAGCACTTTCTCTGTGATAACCCACTGACAGTGCAGCACTTTCTCTGTGATAACCCACTGACAGTGCAGCACTTTCTCTGTGATAACCCACTGACAGTGCAGCACTTTCTCTGTGATAACCCACTGACAGTGCAGCACTTTCTCTGTGATAACCCACTGACAGTGCAGCACTTTCTCTGTGATAACTCACTGACAGTCCAGCACTTTGTCTGTGATAACCCACTGACAGTGCAGCACTTTCTCTGTGATAACCCACTGACAGTGCAGCACTTTCTCTGTGATAACACACTGACTGTGCAGCACATTCTCTGTGATAACTCACTGACAGTACAGCACTTTCTCTGTGATAACCCACTGTCAGTGCAGCAAATCCTCTGTGATAACCCACTGACAGTGCAGCACTTTCTCTGTGATAACCCACCGACAGTGCAGCACTTTCTTTGTGATAACCCACCAGCAGTGCAGCACGTTCTCTGTGATAACTCACCGACAGTGCAGCACTTTCTCTGTGATGACTCACCAGCAGTGCAGCACTTTCTCTGTGATAATACACCAGCAGTGCAGCAGTTTCTCTGTGATAACTCACCGACAGTGCAGCACTTTCTCTGTGATGACTCACCAGCAGTGCAGCACTTTCTCTGTGATAACCCACCAGCAGTGCAGCACTTTCTCTGTGATAACTTACTGACAGTGCAGCACTTTCTGCGTGATAACCCACTGACAGTGCAGCACTTTCTCTGTGATAACCCACTGACCGTGCAGCACTTTCTCTGTGATAACCCACTGACAGTGAAGCACTTTCTCTGTGATAACTCACTGACAGTGCAGCACTTTCTCTGTGATAACCCACTGATAGTGCAGCACTTTCTCTGTGATAACTCACTGACAGTGCAGCACTTTCTCTGTGATAACTCACTGACAGTGCAGCACTTTCTCTGTGATAACCCACTGACAGTGCAGCACTTTCTCTAACATAACCCACTGACAGTGCAGCACTTTCTCTGTGATAACCCACTGACAGTGCAGCACTTTCTCTGTGATAACTCACTGATCGTGCGGCACTTTCCCTGCGATAACCCACTGACAGTGCAGGACTTTCTCTGTGATAACTTACTGACCGTGCAGCACTTTCTCTGTGATTACTCGCTGACAGTGCAGCACTTTCTCTGTGATAACCCACTGACAGTGCAGCACTTTCTCTGTGATAACCCACTGACAGTGCAGCACTTTCTCAGTGATAACCCACTGACAGTGCAGCACTTTCTCTGTGATAACCCACTTACAGTGCAGCACTTTCTCTGTGATAACTCACTGACAATGCAACACTTTCTCTGTGATAACCCACTGATAGTGCAGCACTTTCTCTGTGATAACTCACTGACAGTGCAGCACTTTCTCTGTGATAACTCACTGACAGTGCAGCACTTTCTCTGTGATAACCCACTGACAGTGCAGCACTTTCTCTGTGATATCCCACTGACAGTGCAGCACTTTCTCTGTGATAACCCACCGACAGTGCAGCACTTTCTCTGTGATAACTCACTGATCGTGCAGCACTGTCTCTGTGATCACCCACTGATAGTGCAGGACTTTCTCTGTGATAACTCACTGACAGTGCAGCACTTTCTCTGTGATAACACATTGACAGTGCAGCACTTTGTCTGTGATAACCCACTGACAGTGCAGCACTTTCTCTGTGATAACCCACTGACAGTGCAGCACTTTCTCTGTGATAACCCACTTACAGTGCAGCACTTTCTCTGTGATAACTCACTGACAGTGCAGCACTTTCTTTGTGATAACCCACCATCAGTGCAGCACTTTCTCTGTGATAACTCACCGACAGTGCAGCACTTTCTCTGTGATGACTCACCAGCAGTGCAGCACTTTCTCTGTGATAATACACCAGCAGTGCAGCACTTTGTCTGTGATAACTCACCGACAGTGCAGCACTTTCTCTGTGATGACTCACCAGCAGTGCAGCACTTTCTCTGTGATAACCCACCAGCAGTGCAGCACTTTCTCTGTGATAAGTCACTGACAGTGCAGCACTTTCTCTGTGATAACTCACCGACAGTGCAGCACTTTCCCTGTGATAACTTACTGACAGTGCAGCACTTTCTCTGTGATAACACACTGACAGTGCAGCACTTTCTCTGTGATAACCCACTGACAGTGCAGCACTTTCTCTGTGATAACTTTCTGACAGTGCAGCACTTTCTCCGTGATAACCCACTGACAGTGCAGCACTTTCTCTGTGATAACCCACTGACAGTGCAGCACTTTCTCTGTGATAACCCACTGACAGTGCAGCACTTTCTCTGTGATAACTCACTGACAGTGCAGCACTTTCTCTGTGATAACCCACTGATCGTGCAGCACTTTCTCTGTGATAACTCACTGACAGTGCAGCACTTTCTCTGTGATAACTCACTGACAGTGCAGCACTTTCTCTGTGATAACCCACTGACAGTGCAGCACTTTCTCTGTCATAACCCACTGACAGTGCAGCACTTTCTCTGTGATAACTCACTGATCGTGCAGCACTTTCCCTGCGATAACCCACTGACAGTGCAGGACTTTCTCTGTGATAACTTACTGACAGTGCAGCACATGCTCTGTGATAACACACTGACAGTGCAGCAATTTCTCTGATATAACCCACTGACAGTGCAGCACTTTCTCTGTGATAACTCACTGACAGTGCAGCACTTTCTCTGTGATAACACACTGACAGTGCAGCACTTTCTCTGTGATAGCCCACTGACAGTGCATCAATTTCCCTGTGATAACTCGCTGACAGTGCAGCACTTTCTCTGTGATAACACACTGACAGTGCAGCACTTTCTCTGTGATAACCCACTGACAGTGCAGCAATTTCCCTGTGATAACTCGCTGACAGTGCAGCACTTTCACTGTGATAACTCACTGACAGTGCAGCACTTTGTCTGTGATAACCCACCGACAGTGCAGCACTTTCTTTGTGATAACCCACCAGCAGTGCAGCACTTTCTCTGTGATAACTCACCGACAGTGCAGCACTTTCTCTGTGATGACTCACCAGCAGTGCAGCACTTTCTCTGTGATAATACACCAGCAGTGCAGCACTTTCTCTGTGATAACTCACCGACAGTGCAGCACTTTCTCTGTGATGACTCACCAGCAGTGCAGCACTTTCTCTGTGATAACCCACCAGCAGTGCAGCACTTTCTCTGTGATAAGTCACTGACAGTGCAGCACTTTCTCTGTGATAACTCACCGACAGTGCAGCACTTTCCCTGTGATAACTTACTGACAGTGCAGCACTTTCTCTGTGATAACACACTGACAGTGCAGCACTTTCTCTGTGATAACCCACTGACAGTGCAGCACTTTCTCTGTGATAACTTACTGACAGTGCAGCACTTTCTCCGTGAAAACCCACTGACAGTGCAGCACTTTCTCTGTGATAACCCACTGACAGTGCAGCACTTTCTCTGTGATAACCCACTGACAGTGCAGCACTTTCTCTGTGATAACTCACTGACAGTGCAGCACTTTCTCTGTGATAACCCACTGATCGTGCAGCACTTTCTCTGTGATAACTCACTGACAGTGCAGCACTTTCTCTGTGATAACTCACTGACAGTGCAGCACTTTCTCTGTGATAACCCACTGACAGTGCAGCACTTTCTCTGTCATAACCCACTGACAGTGCAGCACTTTCTCTGTCATAACTCACTGATCGTGCAGCACTTTCCCTGCGATAACCCACTGACAGTGCAGGACTTTCTCTGTGATAACTTACTGACCGTGCAGCACTTTCTCTGTGACAACTCGCTGACAGTGCAGCACTTTCTCTGTGATAACCCACTGACAGTGCAGCACATGCTCTGTGATAACACACTGACAGTGCAGCAATTTCTCTGTGATAACCCACTGACAGTGCAGCACTTTCTCTGTGATAACTCACTGACAGTGCAGCACTTTCTCTGTGATAACACACTGACAGTGCAGCACTTTCTCTGTGATAACTCACTGACAGTGCAGCACTTTCTCTGTGATAACACACTGACAGTGCAGCACTTTCTCTGTGATAACCCACTGACAGTGCAGCAATTTCCCTGTGATAACTCGCTGACAGTGCAGCACTTTCTCTGTGATAACACACTGACAGTGCAGCACATTCTCTGTGATAACTCACTGACAGTACAGCACTTTCTCTGTGATAACCCACTGACAGTGCAGCAATTCCTCTGTGATAACCCACTGACAGTGCAGCACTTTCTCTGTGATAACACATTGACAGTGCAGCACTTTCTCTGTGATAACTCACTGACAGTGCAGCACTTTCTCTGTGATAACCCACTGACAGTGCAGCACTTTCTCTGTGATATCCCACTGACAGTGCAGCACTTTCTCTGTGATTACCCACCGACAGTGCAGCACTTTCTCTGTGATAACTCACTGATCGTGCAGCACTGTCTCTGTGATAACCCACTGATAGTGCAGGACTTTCTCTGTGATAACTCACTGACAGTGCAGCACTTTCTCTGTGATAACACATTGACAGTGCAGCACTTTGTCTGTGATAACCCACTGACAGTGCAGCACTTTCTCTGTGATTCCCACTGACAGTGCAGCACTTTCTCTGTGATAACCCACTGACAGTGCAGCACTTTCTCTGTGATAACTCACTGATCGTGCAGCACTGTCTCTGTGATAACCCACTGATATTGCAGGACTTTCTCTGTGATAACTCACTGACAGTGCAGCACTTTCTCTGTGATAACTCGCTGACAGTGCAGCACTTTCTCTGTGATAACCCACTGACAGTGCAGCACTTGCTCTGTGATAACAGACTGACAGTGCAGCACTTTCTCTGTGATAACCCACTGACAGTGCAGCACGTTCTCTGTGATAACTCACTGACAGTGCAGCACTTTCTCTGTGATAACACACTGACAGTGCAGCACTTTCTGTGTGTTAACCCACTGACAGTGCAGCACTTTCCCTGTGATAACTCGCTGACAGTGCAGCACTTTCTCTGTGATAACACACTGACAGTGCAGCACTTTCTCTGTGATAACTCACTGACAGTCCAGCACTTTGTCTGTGATAACTCACTGAGAGTGCAGCACTTTCTCTGTGATAACCCACTGACAGTGCAGCACTTTCTCTGTGATAACACACTGACAGTGCAGCACATTCTCTGTGATAACTCACTGACAGTACAGCACTTTCTCTGTGATAACCCACTGACAGTGCAGCAATTCCTCTGTGATAACCCACTGACAGTGCAGCACTTTCTCTGTGATAACCCACCGACAGTGCAGCACTTTCTTTGTGATAACCCACCAGCAGTGCAGCACTTTCTCTGTGATAACTCACCGACAGTGCAGCACTTTCTCTGTGATGACTCACCAGCAGTGCAGCACTTTCTCTGTGATAATACACCAGCAGTGCAGCACTTTCTCTGTGATAACTCACCGACAGTGCAGCACTTTCTCTGTGATGACTCACCAGCAGTGCAGCACTTTCTCTGTGATAACCCACCAGCAGTGCAGCACTTTCTCTGTGATAAGTCACTGACAGTGCAGCACTTTCTCTGTGATTACTCACCGACAGTGCAGCACTTTCCCTGTGATAACATACTGACAGTGCAGCACTTTCTCTGTGATAACACACTGACAGTGCAGCACTTTCTCTGTGATAACCCACTGACAGTGCAGCACTTTCTCTGTGATAACTTACTGACAGTGCAGCACTTTCTCCGTGATAACCCACTGACAGTGCAGCACTTTCTCTGTGATAACCCACTGACAGTGCAGCACTTTCTCTGTGATAACCCACTGACAGTGCAGCACTTTCTCTGTGATAACTCACTGACAGTGCAGCACTTTCTCTGTGATAACCCACTGATCGTGCAGCACTTTCTCTGTGATAACTCACTGACAGTGCAGCACTTTCTCTGTGATAACTCACTGACAGTGCAGCACTTTCTCTGTGATAACCCACTGACAGTGCAGCACTTTCTCTGTCATAACCCACTGACAGTGCAGCACTTTCTCTGTGATAACCCACTGACAGTGCAGCACTTTCTCTGTGATAACTCACTGATCGTGCAGAACTTTCCCTGCGATAACCCACTGACAGTGCAGGACTTTCTCTGTGATAACTTACTGACCGTGCAGCACTTTCTCTGTGATAACTCGCTGACAGTGCAGCACTTTCTCTGTGATAACCCACTGACAGTGCAGCACATGCTCTGTGATAACACACTGACAGTGCAGCAATTTCTCTGTGATAACCCACTGACAGTGCAGCACTTTCTCTGTGATAACTCACTGACAGTGCAGCACTTTCTCTGTGATAACACACTGACAGTGCAGCACTTTCTCTGTGATAACCCACTGACAGTGCAGCAATTTCCCTGTGATAACCCACTGACAGTGCAGCACTTTCTCTGTGATAACTCACTGACAGTACAGCACTTTCTCTGTGATAACCCACTGACAGTGCAGCAATTCCTCTGTGATAACCCACTGACAGTGCAGCACTTTCTCTGTGATAACTCACTGATCGTGCAGCACTGTCTCTGTGATAACCCACTGATATTGCAGGACTTTCTCTGTGATAACTCACTGACAGTGCAGCACTTTCTCTGTGATAACTCGCTGACAGTGCAGCACTTTCTCTGTGATAACCCACTGACAGTGCAGCACTTGCTCTGTGATAACAGACTGACAGTGCAGCACTTTCTCTGTGATAACCCACTGACAGTGCAGCACGTTCTCTGTGATAACTCACTGACAGTGCAGCACTTTCTCTGTGATAACACACTGACAGTGCAGCACTTTCTGTGTGTTAACCCACTGACAGTGCAGCACTTTCCCTGTGATAACTCGCTGACAGTGCAGCACTTTCTCTGTGATAACACACTGACAGTGCAGCACTTTCTCTGTGATAACTCACTGACAGTCCAGCACTTTGTCTGTGATAACTCACTGAGAGTGCAGCACTTTCTCTGTGATAACCCACTGACAGTGCAGCACTTTCCCTGTGATAACTTACTGACAGTGCAGCACTTTCTCTGTGATAACTCACTGACAGTACAGCACTTTCTCTGTGATAACCCACTGACAGTGCAGCAATTCCTCTGTGATAACCCACTGACAGTGCAGCACTTTCTCTGTGATAACCCACCGACAGTGCAGCACTTTCTTTGTGATAACCCACCAGCAGTGCAGCACTTTCTCTGTGATAACTCACCGACAGTGCAGCACTTTCTCTGTGATGACTCACCAGCAGTGCAGCACTTTCTCTGTGATAATACACCAGCAGTGCAGCACTTTCTCTGTGATAACTCACCGACAGTGCAGCACTTTCTCTGTGATGACTCACCAGCAGTGCAGCACTTTCTCTGTGATAACCCACCAGCAGTGCAGCACTTTCTCTGTGATAAGTCACTGACAGTGCAGCACTTTCTCTGTGATTACTCACCGACAGTGCAGCACTTTCCCTGTGATAACTTACTGACAGTGCAGCACTTTCTCTGTGATAACACACTGACAGTGCAGCACTTTCTCTGTGATAACCCACTGACAGTGCAGCACTTTCTCTGTGATAACTTACTGACAGTGCAGCACTTTCTCCGTGATAACCCACTGACAGTGCAGCACTTTCTCTGTGATAACCCACTGACAGTGCAGCACTTTCTCTGTGATAACCCACTGACAGTGCAGCACTTTCTCTGTGATAACTAACTGACAGTGCAGCACTTTCTCTGTGATAACCCACTGATCGTGCAGCACTTTCTCTGTGATAACTCACTGACAGTGCAGCACTTTCTCTGTGATAACTCACTGACAGTGCAGCACTTTCTCTGTGATAACCCACTGACAGTGCAGCACTTTCTCTGTCATAACCCACTGACAGTGCAGCACTTTCTCTGTGATAACCCACTGACAGTGCAGCACTTTCTCTGTGATAACTCACTGATCGTGCAGAACTTTCCCTGCGATAACCCACTGACAGTGCAGGACTTTCTCTGTGATAACTTACTGACCGTGCAGCACTTTCTCTGTGATAACTCGCTGACAGTGCAGCACTTTCTCTGTGATAACCCACTGACAGTGCAGCACATGCTCTGTGATAACACACTGACAGTGCAGCAATTTCTCTGTGATAACCCACTGACAGTGCAGCACTTTCTCTGTGATAACTCACTGACAGTGCAGCACTTTCTCTGTGATAACACACTGACAGTGCAGCACTTTCTCTGTGATAACCCACTGACAGTGCAGCAATTTCCCTGTGATAACCCACTGACAGTGCAGCACTTTCTCTGTGATAACTCACTGACAGTACAGCACTTTCTCTGTGATAACCCACTGACAGTGCAGCAATTCCTCTGTGATAACCCACTGACAGTGCAGCACTTTCTCTGTGATAACCCACCGACAGTGCAGCACTTTCTTTGTGATAACCCACCAGCAGTGCAGCACTTTCTCTGTGATAACTCACCGACAGTGCAGCACTTTCTCTGTGATGACTCACCAGCAGTGCAGCACTTTCTCTGTGATAATACACCAGCAGTGCAGCACTTTCTCTGTGATAACTCACCGACAGTGCAGCACTTTCTCTGTGATAAGTCACTGACAGTGCAGCACTTTCTCTGTGATAACTCACCGACAGTGCAGCACTTTCCCTGTGATAACTTACTGACAGTGCAGCACTTTCTCTGTGATAACACACTGACAGTGCAGCACTTTCTCTGTGATAACCCACTGACAGTGCAGCACTTTCTCTGTGATAACTTACTGACAGTGCAGCACTTTCTCCGTGATAACCCACTGACAGTGCAGCACTTTCTCTGTGATAACCCACTGACAGTGCAGCACTTTCTCTGTGATAACCCACTGACAGTGCAGCACTTTCTCTGTGATAACTCACTGACAGTGCAGCACTTTCTCTGTGATAACCCACTGATCGTGCAGCACTTTCTCTGTGATAACTCACTGACAGTGCAGCACTTTCTCTGTGATAACTCACTGACAGTGCAGCACTTTCTCTGTGATAACCCACTGACAGTGCAGCACTTTCTCTGTCATAACCCACTGACAGTGCAGCACTTTCTCTGTGATAACCCACTGACAGTGCAGCACTTTCTCTGTGATAACTCACTGATCGTGCAGCACTTTCCCTGCGATAACCCACTGACAGTGCAGGACTTTCTCAGTGATAACTTACTGACCGTTCAGCACTTTCTCTGTGATAACTCGCTGACAGTGCAGCACTTTCTCTGTGATAACCCACTGACAGTGCAGCACTTTCTCTGTGATAACACGCTGACAGTGCAGCAATTTCTCTGTGATAACCCACTGACAGTGCAGCACTTTCTCTGTGATAACTCACTGACAGTGCAGCACTTTCTCTGTGATAACACACTGACAGTGCAGCACTTTCTCTGTGATAACCCACTGACAGTGCAGCAATTTCCCTGTGATAACTCGCTGACAGTGCAGCACTTTCTCTGTGATAACACACTGACAGTGCAGCACTTTCTCTGTGATAACTCACTGACAGTGCAGCACTTTCTCTGTGATAACACACTGACAGTGCAGCACTTTCTCTGCAATAACTCACTGTCAGTGCAGCACTTTCTCCGTGATAACTTACAGACAGTGCAGCACTTTCTCTGTGATAACCCACTGACAGTGCAGCACTTTCTCTGTGATGACTCACCAACAGTGCAGCACTTTGTCTGTGATAACTCACTGAGAGTGCAGCACTTTCTCTGTGATAACTCACTGACAGCGCAGCACTTTGTCTGTGATAACTCACTGACAGTGCAGCACTTTCTCTGTGATAACCCACTGACAGTGCTACACTTTCTCTGTGATAACCCACTGACAGTGCAGCACTTTCTCTGAGATAACTCACTGACAGTGCAGCACTTTGTCTGTGATAACTCACTGACAGTGCAGCACTTCCTCTGTGATAACCCACTGACAGTGCAGCACTTTCTCTCTGATAACCCACTGACAGTGCAGCACTTTCTCTGTGATAACTCACTGAGAGTGCAGCACTTTCTCTCTGATAACCCACTGACAGTGCAGCACTTTCTCTGTGATAACCCACCGACAGTGCAGCACTTTCTCTGTGATAACTCACTGACAGTACAGCACTTTCTCTGTGATAACCCACTGACAGTGCAGCACTTCCTCTGTGATAACCCACTGACAGTGCAGCACTTTCCCTGTGATAACCCACTGACAGTGCAGCACTTTCTCTGTGATAATCCACCGACAGTGCAGCACTTTCTCTGTGATAACACACTGGCAGTGCAGCACTTTCTCTGTGATAACTGACTGACAGTGCAGCACTTTCTCTGTGATAACTCACAGTCAGTGCAGCACTTTCCCTGTGATAACCCACTGACAGTGCATCACTTTCCCTGTGATAACCCACTGACAGTGCAGCACTTTCTCTGTGATAACACACTGGCAGTGCAGCACTTTCTCTGTGATAACTGACTGACAGTGCAGCACTTTCTCTGTGATAACTCACAGTCAGTGCAGCACTTTCCCTGTGATAACCCACTGACAGTGCAGCACTTTCCCTGTGATAACCCACTGACAGTGCAGCACTTTCTCTGTGATAACCCATCGACGGTACACCTCTTTCCCTGTGATAACTCACTGACAGTGTAACACTTTCCCTGTGATAACCCACCGACAGTGCAGCACTTTCTATGAGATAACCCACTGACAGTGCAGCACTTTCTCTGTGATAACCCACTGACAGTGCAGCACTTTCTCTGTGATAACCCACTGACAGTGCAGCACTTTCCCTGTGATAACACACTGACAGTGCAGCACTTTCCCTGTGATAACCCAATGACAGTGCAGCACTTTCCCTGTGATAACACACTGACAGTACAGCACTTTCCCTGTGATAACCCACTGACAGTACAGCACTTTCCCTGTGATAACCCACTGACAGTGCAGCACTTTCTCTGTGATAACCCACTGACAGTGCAGCACTTTCTCTGTGATAACCCACCGACAGTGCAGCACTTTCCCTGTGATAACCCACTGACAGTGCAGCACTTTCTCTGTGATAACCCACTGACAGTGCAGCACTTTCCCTATGACAACCCACTGACAGTACAGCACTTTCTCTGTGATAACCCACCGACAGTACAGCACTTTCCCTGTGATAACCCACTGACAGTGCAGCACTTTCTCTGTGATAACCCACTGACAGTGCAGCACTTTCTCTGTGATAACCCACCCACAGTACAGCACTTTCTCTGTGATAACCCACCGACAGTACATCACTTTCACTGTGATAACGCACTGACAGGGCAGCACTTTCTCTGTGACAAATCACCGACAGTGCAGCAGTTTCACTGTGATAACTTACCGACAGTGCAGCACTTTCTCTGTGATAACCCACTGAAAGTGCACCACTTTTTCTGTGATAACACACTGACAGTACAGCACTTTCCCTGTGATAACCCACTGACAGTACAGCACTTTCCCTGTGATAAGCCACTGACAGTGCATCACTTTCCCTGTGATAACCCACTGACAGGACAGCACTTTCCCTGTGATAACCCACTGACAGTGCAGCACTTTCTCTGTGATAACCCACTGACAGTGCAGCACTTTCTCTGTGATAACCCACCGGCATTACAGCAATTTCTCTGTGATAACACATTGACAGTGCAGCACTTTCCCTGTGATAACCCACTGACAGTGCAGCACTTTCCCTGTGATAATCCACTGACAGTGCAGCACTTCCCTGTGATAACACATTGACAGTGCAGCACTTTCTCTGTGATAACCCACCGACAGTGCAGCACTTTCCCTGTGATAACCCACTGACAGTGCAGCACTTCCCTGTGATAACACATTGACAGTGCAGCACTTTCTCTGTGATAACCCACCGACAGTGCAGCACTTTCCCTGTGATAACCCACTGACAGTGCAGCACTTTCTCTGTGATAACACATTGACAGTGCAGCACTTTCTCTGTGATAACCCACTGACAGTGCAGCACTTTCTCTGTGATAACTCACCGACAGTGCAGCAGTTTCACTGTGATAAATCACTGACAGTACAGCACTTTCCCTGTGATAACCCACTGACAGTGCAGCACTTTCTCTGTGATAACTCACCGACAGTGCAGCACTTTCTCTGTGATAAATCACCGACAGTGCAGCACTTTCTCTGTGATAAATCACTGACAGTACAGCACTTTCCCTGTGATAACCCACTAATAGTGCAGCACGTTCCCTGTGATAACCCACTGACAGTGCAGCACTTTCTCTGTGATAACCCACTGACAGTGCAGCATTTTTTTTTGATAACCCACTGACAGTGCAGCACTTTCTTTGTGATAACCCACCGACAGTGCAGCACTTTCTCTGTGATAACTCACGGACAGTGCAGCACTTTGTCTGCGATGACTCACCAGCAGTGCAGCACTTTCTCTGTGATAACCCACCAGCAGTGCAGCACTTTCCCTGTGATAAGTCACTGACAGTGCAGCACTTTCTCTGTGATAGCTCACCGACAGTGCAGCACTTTCCCTGTGACAACTTGCTCACAGTGCAGCACTTTCTCTGTGATAACACACTGACAGTGCAGCACTTTCTCTGTGAAAACCCACTGACAGTGCAGCACTTTCTCTGTGATAACTAAATGACAGTGCAGCACTTTCTCTGTGATAACCCACTGACAGTGCAGCACTTTCCCTGTGATAACCCACTGACAGTGCAGCACTATCTCTGCGATAACCCACCGAAAGTACATCACTTTCCCTGTGATAACTCACTGACAGTGTTACACTTTCCCTGTGATAACCTACTGACAGTGCAGCACTTTCTCTGTGATAACCCACTGACAGTGCAGCACTTTCTCTGTGTTAACCCACTGACAGTGCAGCACTTTCCCTGTGAAAACCCACTGACAGTGCAGCACTTACTCTGTGAGAACCCACTGACAGTGCAGCACTTTCACTGTGATAACCCACTGACAGTTCAGCACTTTCCCTGTGATAACCCACTGACAGTGCAGCACATTCTCTGTGGTACCCCACTGACAGTGCAGCACTTTCCCTGTGATTACCCACTGACAGTGCAGCACTTTCTCTGTGATAAATCACTGACAGTGCACCGCTTTCTCTGTCATAACACACTGACAGTGCACCACTTTCTCTGTGATAACACACTGACAGTACAGCACTTTCCCTGTGATAACACGCTGACAGGCAGCACTTTCCCTGTGATAACTCACTGACAGTGCAGCACTTTCTCTGTGATAACTCGCTGACAGTGCAGCACTTTCTCTGTGATAACTTACTGACAGTGCAGCACTTTCTCTGTGATAACTCGCTGACAGTGCAGCACTTTCTCTGTGATAACCCACTGACAGTGCAGCACTTGCTCTGTGATAACAGACTGACAGTGCAGCACTTTCTCTGTGATAACCCACTGACAGTGCAGCACGTTCTCTGTGATAACTCACTGACAGTGCAGCACTTTCTCTGTGATAACACACTGACAGTGCAGCACTTTCTGTGTGTTAACCCACTGACAGTGCAGCACTTTCCCTGTGATAACTCGCTGACAGTGCAGCACTTTCTCTGTGATAACACACTGACAGTGCAGCACTTTCTCTGTGATAACTCACTGACAGTCCAGCACTTTGTCTGTGATAACTCACTGAGAGTGCAGCACTTTCTCTGTGATAACCCACTGACAGTGCAGCACTTTCCCTGTGATAACTTACTGACAGTGCAGCACTTTCTCTGTGATAACTCACTGACAGTACAGCACTTTCTCTGTGATAACCCACTGACAGTGCAGCAATTCCTCTGTGATAACCCACTGACAGTGCAGCACTTTCTCTGTGATAACCCACCGACAGTGCAGCACTTTCTTTGTGATAACCCACCAGCAGTGCAGCACTTTCTCTGTGATAACTCACCGACAGTGCAGCACTTTCTCTGTGATGACTCACCAGCAGTGCAGCACTTTCTCTGTGATAATACACCAGCAGTGCAGCACTTTCTCTGTGATAACTCACCGACAGTGCAGCACTTTCTCTGTGATGACTCACCAGCAGTGCAGCACTTTCTCTGTGATAACCCACCAGCAGTGCAGCACTTTCTCTGTGATAAGTCACTGACAGTGCAGCACTTTCTCTGTGATTACTCACCGACAGTGCAGCACTTTCCCTGTGATAACTTACTGACAGTGCAGCACTTTCTCTGTGATAACACACTGACAGTGCAGCACTTTCTCTGTGATAACCCACTGACAGTGCAGCACTTTCTCTGTGATAACTTACTGACAGTGCAGCACTTTCTCCGTGATAACCCACTGACAGTGCAGCACTTTCTCTGTGATAACCCACTGACAGTGCAGCACTTTCTCTGTGATAACCCACTGACAGTGCAGCACTTTCTCTGTGATAACTCACTGACAGTGCAGCACTTTCTCTGTGATAACCCACTGATCGTGCAGCACTTTCTCTGTGATAACTCACTGACAGTGCAGCACTTTCTCTGTGATAACTCACTGACAGTGCAGCACTTTCTCTGTGATAACCCACTGACAGTGCAGCACTTTCTCTGTCATAACCCACTGACAGTGCAGCACTTTCTCTGTGATAACCCACTGACAGTGCAGCACTTTCTCTGTGATAACTCACTGATCGTGCAGAACTTTCCCTGCGATAACCCACTGACAGTGCAGGACTTTCTCTGTGATAACTTACTGACCGTGCAGCACTTTCTCTGTGATAACTCGCTGACAGTGCAGCACTTTCTCTGTGATAACCCACTGACAGTGCAGCACATGCTCTGTGATAACACACTGACAGTGCAGCAATTTCTCTGTGATAACCCACTGACAGTGCAGCACTTTCTCTGTGATAACTCACTGACAGTGCAGCACTTTCTCTGTGATAACACACTGACAGTGCAGCACTTTCTCTGTGATAACCCACTGACAGTGCAGCAATTTCCCTGTGATAACCCACTGACAGTGCAGCACTTTCTCTGTGATAACTCACTGACAGTACAGCACTTTCTCTGTGATAACCCACTGACAGTGCAGCAATTCCTCTGTGATAACCCACTGACAGTGCAGCACTTTCTCTGTGATAACCCACCGACAGTGCAGCACTTTCTTTGTGATAACCCACCAGCAGTGCAGCACTTTCTCTGTGATAACTCACCGACAGTGCAGCACTTTCTCTGTGATGACTCACCAGCAGTGCAGCACTTTCTCTGTGATAATACACCAGCAGTGCAGCACTTTCTCTGTGATAACTCACCGACAGTGCAGCACTTTCTCTGTGATAAGTCACTGACAGTGCAGCACTTTCTCTGTGATAACTCACCGACAGTGCAGCACTTTCCCTGTGATAACTTACTGACAGTGCAGCACTTTCTCTGTGATAACACACTGACAGTGCAGCACTTTCTCTGTGATAACCCACTGACAGTGCAGCACTTTCTCTGTGATAACTTACTGACAGTGCAGCACTTTCTCCGTGATAACCCACTGACAGTGCAGCACTTTCTCTGTGATAACCCACTGACAGTGCAGCACTTTCTCTGTGATAACCCACTGACAGTGCAGCACTTTCTCTGTGATAACTCACTGACAGTGCAGCACTTTCTCTGTGATAACCCACTGATCGTGCAGCACTTTCTCTGTGATAACTCACTGACAGTGCAGCACTTTCTCTGTGATAACTCACTGACAGTGCAGCACTTTCTCTGTGATAACCCACTGACAGTGCAGCACTTTCTCTGTCATAACCCACTGACAGTGCAGCACTTTCTCTGTGATAACCCACTGACAGTGCAGCACTTTCTCTGTGATAACTCACTGATCGTGCAGCACTTTCCCTGCGATAACCCACTGACAGTGCAGGACTTTCTCTGTGATAACTTACTGACCGTTCAGCACTTTCTCTGTGATAACTCGCTGACAGTGCAGCACTTTCTCTGTGATAACCCACTGACAGTGCAGCACTTTCTCTGTGATAACACGCTGACAGTGCAGCAATTTCTCTGTGATAACCCACTGACAGTGCAGCACTTTCTCTGTGATAACTCACTGACAGTGCAGCACTTTCTCTGTGATAACACACTGACAGTGCAGCACTTTCTCTGTGATAACCCACTGACAGTGCAGCAATTTCCCTGTGATAACTCGCTGACAGTGCAGCACTTTCTCTGTGATAACACACTGACAGTGCAGCACTTTCTCTGTGATAACTCACTGACAGTGCAGCACTTTCTCTGTGATAACACACTGACAGTGCAGCACTTTCTCTGCAATAACTCACTGTCAGTGCAGCACTTTCTCCGTGATAACTTACAGACAGTGCAGCACTTTCTCTGTGATAACCCACTGACAGTGCAGCACTTTCTCTGTGATGACTCACCAACAGTGCAGCACTTTGTCTGTGATAACTCACTGAGAGTGCAGCACTTTCTCTGTGATAACTCACTGACAGCGCAGCACTTTGTCTGTGATAACTCACTGACAGTGCAGCACTTTCTCTGTGATAACCCACTGACAGTGCTACACTTTCTCTGTGATAACCCACTGACAGTGCAGCACTTTCTCTGAGATAACTCACTGACAGTGCAGCACTTTGTCTGTGATAACTCACTGACAGTGCAGCACTTCCTCTGTGATAACCCACTGACAGTGCAGCACTTTCTCTCTGATAACCCACTGACAGTGCAGCACTTTCTCTGTGATAACTCACTGAGAGTGCAGCACTTTCTCTCTGATAACCCACTGACAGTGCAGCACTTTCTCTGTGATAACCCACCGACAGTGCAGCACTTTCTCTGTGATAACTCACTGACAGTACAGCACTTTCTCTGTGATAACCCACTGACAGTGCAGCACTTCCTCTGTGATAACCCACTGACAGTGCAGCACTTTCTCTGTGATAACCCACTGACAGTGCAGCACTTTCTCTGTGATAACCCACTGACAGTGCAGCACTTTCTCTGTGATAACCCACTGACAGTGCAGCACTTTCTCTGTGATAACCCACTGACAGTGCAGCACTTTCCCTGTGATAACACACTTAGAGTGCAGCACTTTCCCTGTGATAACTTACTGACAGTGCAGCACTTTCCCACTGATAACACACTGACAGTGCAGCACTTTCCCTGTGATAACACACTGAGAGTGCAGCACTTTCCCTGTGATAACCCACTGACAGTGCAGCACTTTCCCTGTGATAACACACTGAGTGTGCAGCACTTTTCCTGTGATAACTCGCTGACAGTGCAGCACATTCTCTGTGATAACCCACCGACAGTGCAGCACTTTCTCTGTGATAACTCACTGACAGTGCAGCACTTTCTCTGTGATAACCCACTGACAGTGCAGCACTTTCTCTGTCATAACCCACTGACAGTGCAGCACTTTCTCTGTCATAACTCACTGATCGTGCAGCACTTTCCCTGCGATAACCCACTGACAGTGCAGGACTTTCTCTGTGATAACTTACTGACCGTGCAGCACTTTCTCTGTGATAACTCGCTGACAGTGCAGCACTTTCTCTGTGATAACCCACTGACAGTGCAGCACATGCTCTGTGATAACACACTGACAGTGCAGCAATTTCTCTGTGATAACTCACTGACAGTGCAGCACTTTCTCTGTGATAACTCACCGACATTGCAGCACTTTCACTGTGATAAACCACTGACAGTGTAGCACTTTCTCTGTGATAACCCACCAGCGGTGCAGCACTTTCTCTGTGATAACCCACCGACAGTGCAGCACTTTCTCTGTGATAACACACTGACAGTGCAGCACTTTCCCTGTGATAACCCACTGACAGTGCAGCACTTTCTCTGTGATAATCCACCGACAGTGCAGCACTTTCTCTGTGATAACACACTGGCAGTGCAGCACTTTCTCTGTGATAACTGACTGACAGTGCAGCACTTTCTCTGTGATAACTCACAGTCAGTGCAGCACTTTCCCTGTGATAACCCACTGACAGTGCATCACTTTCCCTGTGATAACCCACTGACAGTGCAGCACTTTCTCTGTGATAACACACTGGCAGTGCAGCACTTTCTCTGTGATAACTGACTGACAGTGCAGCACTTTCTCTGTGATAACTCACAGTCAGTGCAGCACTTTCCCTGTGATAACCCACTGACAGTGCAGCACTTTCCCTGTGATAACCCACTGACAGTGCAGCACTTTCTCTGTGATAACCCATCGACGGTACACCTCTTTCCCTGTGATAACTCACTGACAGTGTAACACTTTCCCTGTGATAACCCACCGACAGTGCAGCACTTTCTATGAGATAACCCACTGACAGTGCAGCACTTTCTCTGTGATAACCCACTGACAGTGCAGCACTTTCTCTGTGATAACCCACTGACAGTGCAGCACTTTCCCTGTGATAACACACTGACAGTGCAGCACTTTCCCTGTGATAACCCAATGACAGTGCAGCACTTTCCCTGTGATAACACACTGACAGTACAGCACTTTCCCTGTGATAACCCACTGACAGTACAGCACTTTCCCTGTGATAACCCACTGACAGTGCAGCACTTTCTCTGTGATAACCCACTGACAGTGCAGCACTTTCTCTGTGATAACCC
This sequence comes from Chiloscyllium punctatum, assembly GCF_047496795.1. Lineage (NCBI taxonomy): Eukaryota > Metazoa > Chordata > Chondrichthyes > Orectolobiformes > Hemiscylliidae > Chiloscyllium > Chiloscyllium punctatum. The sequence goes on from NC_092751.1 coordinate 73,873,508, forward strand.
ACCGACAGTGCAGCACTTTCCCTGTGATAACCCACTGACAGTGCAGCACTTTCTCTGTGATAACCCACTGACAGTGCAGCACTTTCCCTATGACAACCCACTGACAGTACAGCACTTTCTCTGTGATAACCCACCGACAGTACAGCACTTTCCCTGTGATAACCCACTGACAGTGCAGCACTTTCTCTGTGATAACCCACTGACAGTGCAGCACTTTCTCTGTGATAACCCACCCACAGTACAGCACTTTCTCTGTGATAACCCACCGACAGTACATCACTTTCACTGTGATAACGCACTGACAGGGCAGCACTTTCTCTGTGACAAATCACCGACAGTGCAGCAGTTTCACTGTGATAACTTACCGACAGTGCAGCACTTTCTCTGTGATAACCCACTGAAAGTGCACCACTTTTTCTGTGATAACACACTGACAGTACAGCACTTTCCCTGTGATAACCCACTGACAGTACAGCACTTTCCCTGTGATAAGCCACTGACAGTGCATCACTTTCCCTGTGATAACCCACTGACAGGACAGCACTTTCCCTGTGATAACCCACTGACAGTGCAGCACTTTCTCTGTGATAACCCACTGACAGTGCAGCACTTTCTCTGTGATAACCCACCGGCATTACAGCAATTTCTCTGTGATAACACATTGACAGTGCAGCACTTTCCCTGTGATAACCCACTGACAGTGCAGCACTTTCCCTGTGATAATCCACTGACAGTGCAGCACTTCCCTGTGATAACACATTGACAGTGCAGCACTTTCTCTGTGATAACCCACCGACAGTGCAGCACTTTCCCTGTGATAACCCACTGACAGTGCAGCACTTCCCTGTGATAACACATTGACAGTGCAGCACTTTCTCTGTGATAACCCACCGACAGTGCAGCACTTTCCCTGTGATAACCCACTGACAGTGCAGCACTTTCTCTGTGATAACACATTGACAGTGCAGCACTTTCTCTGTGATAACCCACTGACAGTGCAGCACTTTCTCTGTGATAACTCACCGACAGTGCAGCACTTTCTCTGTGATAAATCACCGACAGTGCAGCAGTTTCACTGTGATAAATCACTGACAGTACAGCACTTTCCCTGTGATAACCCACTGACAGTGCAGCACTTTCTCTGTGATAACTCACCGACAGTGCAGCACTTTCTCTGTGATAAATCACCGACAGTGCAGCACTTTCTCTGTGATAAATCACTGACAGTACAGCACTTTCCCTGTGATAACCCACTAATAGTGCAGCACGTTCCCTGTGATAACCCACTGACAGTGCAGCACTTTCTCTGTGATAACCCACTGACAGTGCAGCATTTTTTTTTGATAACCCACTGACAGTGCAGCACTTTCTTTGTGATAACCCACCGACAGTGCAGCACTTTCTCTGTGATAACTCACGGACAGTGCAGCACTTTGTCTGCGATGACTCACCAGCAGTGCAGCACTTTCTCTGTGATAACCCACCAGCAGTGCAGCACTTTCCCTGTGATAAGTCACTGACAGTGCAGCACTTTCTCTGTGATAGCTCACCGACAGTGCAGCACTTTCCCTGTGACAACTTGCTCACAGTGCAGCACTTTCTCTGTGATAACACACTGACAGTGCAGCACTTTCTCTGTGAAAACCCACTGACAGTGCAGCACTTTCTCTGTGATAACTAAATGACAGTGCAGCACTTTCTCTGTGATAACCCACTGACAGTGCAGCACTTTCCCTGTGATAACCCACTGACAGTGCAGCACTATCTCTGCGATAACCCACCGAAAGTACATCACTTTCCCTGTGATAACTCACTGACAGTGTTACACTTTCCCTGTGATAACCTACTGACAGTGCAGCACTTTCTCTGTGATAACCCACTGACAGTGCAGCACTTTCTCTGTGTTAACCCACTGACAGTGCAGCACTTTCCCTGTGAAAACCCACTGACAGTGCAGCACTTACTCTGTGAGAACCCACTGACAGTGCAGCACTTTCACTGTGATAACCCACTGACAGTTCAGCACTTTCCCTGTGATAACCCACTGACAGTGCAGCACATTCTCTGTGGTACCCCACTGACAGTGCAGCACTTTCCCTGTGATTACCCACTGACAGTGCAGCACTTTCTCTGTGATAAATCACTGACAGTGCACCGCTTTCTCTGTCATAACACACTGACAGTGCACCACTTTCTCTGTGATAACACACTGACAGTACAGCACTTTCCCTGTGATAACACGCTGACAGGCAGCACTTTCCCTGTGATAACTCACTGACAGTGCAGCACTTTCTCTGTGATAACTCGCTGACAGTGCAGCACTTTCTCTGTGATAACACACTGACAGTGCAGCACTTCCTCTGTGATAACCCACTGACTGTGCAGCACTTTCTCTGTGATAACTCGCTGACAGTGCAGCATTTCTCTGTGATAACCTACCGACAGTGCAGCACTTTCTCTGTGATAACCCACTGACAGTGCAGCACTTTCTCTGTGATAACCCACTGACAGTACAGCACTTTCCCTGTGATAACCCACTGACAGTACAGCACTTTCTCTGTGATAACCCACTGACAGTGCAGCACTTTCTCTGTGATAACCCACTGACAGTGCAGCACTTTCCCTGTGATAACACACTGACAGTACAGCACTTTCTCTGTGATACCCCACTGACAGTGCAGCACTTTCTCTGTGATAACCCACTGACAGTGCAGCACTTTCCCTGTGCTAACACACTGACAGTACAGCACTTTCTCTGTGATAACCCACTGACAGTGCAGCACTTTCTCTTTGATAACCCACTGACAGGGCAGCACTTTCTCTGTGATAACCCACTGACAGTGCAGCACTTTCTTTGTGATAACTCGCGACAGTGCAGCACTTTCTCTGTGATAACCCACTGACAGTGCAGCACTTTCTCTGTGATAACCCACTGAAAGTGCAGCACGTTCCCTGTGATAACCCACTGACAGTGCAGCACTTCCTCTGTGATAACCCACTGACAGTGCAGCACTTTCTCTGTGATTACCCACTGACAGTGCAGCACTTTCTTTGTGATAACTCGCGACAGTGCAGCACTTTCTCTGTGATAACTCACCGACAGCGCAGCACTTTCTCTGTGATAACTCACTGACAGTGCAGCACATTCTCTGTGATAAATCACTGACAGTGCAGCACTTTCTCTGTGATAACCCACCAGCAGTGCAGCACTTTCTCTGTGATAACTCACTGACAGTGCAGCACTTTCTCTGTGATAAATCACCGAATGTGCAGCACTTTCCCTGTGATAGCTTACTGACAGTGCAGCACTTTCTCTGTGATAACCCACTGACAGTGCAGCACTTTCTCTGTGATAACCCACCAGCAGTGCAGCACTTTCTCTGAGATAACTCACTGACAGTGCAGCACTTTCTCTGTGATAACTCACCGACAGTGCAGCACTTTCTCTGTGATAAATCACTGACAGTGCAGCACTTTCTCTGTGATAACCCAGTGACAGTGCAGCACTTTCTCTGTGATAAATCACCGACAGTGCAGCACTTTCTCTGTGAGAACTCACTGACCGTGCAGCACTTTCTCTGTGATAAATCACTGACAGTGCAGCACTTTCCCTGTGATAACTTACTGACAGTGCAGCACTTTCTCTGTGATAACCCACCGACAGTGCAGCACTTTCCCTGTGATAACCCACTGACAGTGCAGCACTTTCCTGTGATAACCCACTGATAGTGCAGCACTTCCTCTGTGATAAATCACCGACAGTGCAGCACTTTCCCTGTGATAACTTACTGACAGTGCAGCACTTTCTCTGTGATAACCCACCGACAGTGCAGCACTTTCCCTGTGATAACCCACTGACAGTGCAGCACTTTCCTTGTGATAACTTACTGACAGTGCAGCTGCAGCACTTTCTCTGTGATAACCCACCGACAGTGCAGCACTTTCCCTGTGATATCACACTGACAGTGCAGCATTTTCTCTGTAATAACTCACTGACAGTGCAGCGCTTTCCCTGTGATAACCCACTGACAGTGCAGCACTTTCCCTGTGATAACCCACTGACAGAGCAGCACTTTCCCTGTGATAACCCGCCGACAGTGCAGTACTTTCTCTGTGAAAACCTACTGACAGTGCAGCACTTTCTCTGTGATAACCCACTGACAGTGCAGCATTTTCTCCGTGATAACCCACTGACAGTGCAGCACTTTCTCTGTGATAACCCACTGACAGTGCAGCACTTTCCCTGTGATAACCCACTGACAGTGCAGCACTTTCTCTGTGATAACCCACTGACAGTGCAGCACTTTCTATGTGATAACCCACCGACAGTGCAGCACTTTCTCGGTGATAACCCACTGACAGTGCAGCACTTTCCCTGTGATAACCCACTGACAGTACAGCACTTTCCCTATGATAACCCACTGACAGTACATCACTTTCCCTGTGATAACCCACTGAGAGTACAGCACTTTCTCTGTGATAACCCACTGACAGTGCAGCACTTTCTCTGTGATAACCCACTGACAGTGCAGCACTTTCTCTGTGATAACCCACTGACAGTGCAGCACTTTCCCTGTGATAACCCACTGACAGTGCAGCACTTTCCCTGTGATAACACTCTGACAGTGCAGCACTTTCCCTGTGATAACCCACTGACAGTACAGCACTTTCCCTGTGATAACCCACTGACAGTGCAGCACTCTCTCTGTGTTAACCCACTGACAGTGCAGCACTTTCCCTGTGATAACCCACTGACAGTGCAGCACTTACTCTGTGAGAACCCACTGACAGTGCAGCACTTTCCCTGTGATAACCCACTGACAGTTCAGCACTTTCCCTGTGATAACCCACTGACAGTGCAGCACATTCTCTGTGATAACCCACTGACAGTGCAGCACTTTCCCTGTGATAACCCACTGACAGTGCAGCACTTTCTCTGTGATAAATCACTGACAGTGCACCACTTTCTCTGTGATAACACACTGACAGTGCACCACTTTCTCTGTGATAACACACTGACAGTACAGCACTTTCCCTGTGATAACTCGCTGACAGGCAGCACTTTCCCTGTGATAACTCACTGACAGTGCAGCACTTTCTCTGTGATAACTCGCTGACAGTGCAGCACTTTCTCTGTGATAACCCACTGACAGTGCAGCACTTTCTCTGTGATAACCCACTGACTGTGCAGCACTTTCTCTGTGATAACTCGCTGACAGTGCAGCACTTTCTCTGTGATAACCCACTGACAGTGCAGCACTTTCTCTGTGAAAAATCACTGACATTGCAGCACTTTCTCTGTGAGAACTTACCGACAGTGCAGCACTTTCTCTGTGATAACTCACCGACAGTACAGCACTTTCCCTGTGATAACCCACTGACAGAGCAGCACTTTCCCTGTGATAACCCGCCGACAGTGCAGTACTTTCTCTGTGAAAACCTACTGACAGTGCAGCACTTTCTCTGTGATAACCCACTGACAGTGCAGCATTTTCTCCGTGATAACCCACTGACAGTGCAGCATTTTTTTTTGATAACCCACTGACAGTGCAGCACTTTTTCTGTGATAACACACTGACAGTACAGCACTTTCCCTGTGATAACCCACTGACAGTACAGCACTTTCCCTGTGATAACCCACTGACAGTGCATCACTTTCCCTGTGATAACCCACTGACAGGACAGCACTTTCCCTGTGATAACCCACTGACAGTGCAGCACTTTCTCTGTGATAACCCACTGACAGTGCAGCACTTTCTCTGTGATAACCCACCGGCATTACAGCAATTTCTCTGTGATAACACATTGACAGTGCAGCACTTTCCCTGTGATAACCCACTGACAGTGCAGCACTTTCCCTGTGATAATCCACTGACAGTGCAGCACTTCCCTGTGATAACACATTGACAGTGCAGCACTTTCTCTGTGATAACCCACCGACAGTGCAGCACTTTCCCTGTGATAACCCACTGACAGTGCAGCACTTCCCTGTGATAACACATTGACAGTGCAGCACTTTCTCTGTGATAACCCACCGACAGTGCAGCACTTTCCCTGTGATAACCCACTGACAGTGCAGCACTTTCTCTGTGATAACACATTGACAGTGCAGCACTTTCTCTGTGATAACCCACTGACAGTGCAGCACTTTCTCTGTGATAACTCACCGACAGTGCAGCACTTTCTCTGTGATAAATCACCGACAGTGCAGCAGTTTCACTGTGATAAATCACTGACAGTACAGCACTTTCCCTGTGATAACCCACTGACAGTGCAGCACTTTCTCTGTGATAACTCACCGACAGTGCAGCACTTTCTCTGTGATAAATCACCGACAGTGCAGCACTTTCTCTGTGATAAATCACTGACTGTACAGCACTTTCCCTGTGATAACCCACTAATAGTGCAGCACGTTCCCTGTGATAACCCACTGACAGTGCAGCACTTTCTCTGTGATAACCCACTGACAGTGCAGCATTTTTTTTTGATAACCCACTGACAGTGCAGCACTTTCTTTGTGATAACCCACCGACAGTGCAGCACTTTCTCTGTGATAACTCACCGACAGTGCAGCACTTTCTCTGCGATGACTCACCAGCAGTGCAGCACTTTCTCTGTGATAACCCACCAGCAGTGCAGCACTTTCCCTGTGATAAGTCACTGACAGTGCAGCACTTTCTCTGTGATAACTCACCGACAGTGCAGCACTTTCCCTGTGACAACTTGCTGACAGTGCAGCACTTTCTCTGTGACAACACACTGACAGTGCAGCACTTTCTCTGTGATAACCCACTGACAGTGCAGCACTTTCTCTGTGATAACTAAATGACAGTGCAGCACTTTCTCTGTGATAACCCACTGACAGTGCAGCACTTTCCCTGTGATAACCCACTGACAGTGCAGCACTATCTCTGCGATAACCCACCGAAAGTACATCACTTTCCCTGTGATAACTCACTGACAGTGTAACACTTTCCCTGTGATAACCTACTGACAGTGCAGCACTTTCTCTGTGATAACCCACTGACAGTGCAGCACTTTCTCTGTGTTAACCCACTGACAGTGCAGCACTTTCCCTGTGAAAACCCACTGACAGTGCAGCACTTACTCTGTGAGAACCCACTGACAGTGCAGCACTTTCCCTGTGATAACCCACTGACAGTTCAGCACTTTCCCTGTGATAACCCACTGACAGTGCAGCACATTCTCTGTGATAACCCACTGACAGTGCAGCACTTTCCCTGTGATAACCCACTGACAGTGCAGCACTTTCTCTGTGATAAATCACTGACAGTGCACCACTTTCTCTGTCATAACACACTGACAGTGCACCACTTTCTCTGTGATAACACACTGACAGTACAGCACTTTCCCTGTGATAACACGCTGACAGGCAGCACTTTCCCTGTGATAACTCACTGACAGTGCAGCACTTTCTCTGGGATAACTCGCTGACAGTGCAGCACTTTCTCTGTGATAACACACTGACAGTGCAGCACTTTCTCTGTGATAACCCACTGACTGTGCAGCACTTTCTCTGTGATAACTCGCTGACAGTGCAGCATTTCTCTGTGATAACCTACCGACAGTGCAGCACTTTCTCTGTGATAACCCACTGACAGTGCAGCACTTTCTCTGTGATAACCCACTGACAGTACAGCACTTTCCCTGTGATAACCCACTGACAGTACAGCACTTTCTCTGTGATAACCCACTGACAGTGCAGCACTTTCTCTGTGATAACCCACTGACAGTGCAGCACTTTCCCTGTGCTAACACACTGACAGTACAGCACTTTCTCTGTGATAACCCACTGACAGTGCAGCACTTTCTCTGTGATAACCCACTGACAGGGCAGCACTTTCTCTGTGATAACCCACTGACAGTGCAGCACTTTCTTTGTGATAACTCGCGACAGTGCAGCACTTTCTCTGTGATAACCCACTGACAGTGCAGCACTTTCTCTGTGATAACCCACTGAAAGTGCAGCACGTTCCCTGTGATAACCCACTGACAGTGCAGCACTTCCTCTGTGATAACCCACTGACAGTGCAGCACTTTCTCTGTGATTACCCACTGACAGTGCAGCACTTTCTTTGTGATAACTCGCGACAGTGCAGCACTTTCTCTGTGATAACTCACCGACAGTGCAGCACTTTCTCTGTGATAACTCACTGACAGTGCAGCACATTCTCTGTGATAAATCACTGACAGTGCAGCACTTTCTCTGTGATAACCCACCAGCAGTGCAGCACTTTCTCTGTGATAACTCACTGACAGTGCAGCACTTTCTCTGTGATAAATCACCGAATGTGCAGCACTTTCCCTGTGATAGCTTACTGACAGTGCAGCACTTTCTCTGTGATAACCCACTGACAGTGCAGCACTTTCTCTGTGATAACCCACCAGCAGTGCAGCACTTTCTCTGAGATAACTCACTGACAGTGCAGCACTTTCTCTGTGATAACTCACCGACAGTGCAGCACTTTCTCTGTGATAAATCACTGACAGTGCAGCACTTTCTCTGTGATAACCCAGTGACAGTGCAGCACTTTCTCTGTGATAAATCACCGACAGTGCAGCACTTTCTCTGTGAGAACTCACTGACCGTGCAGCACTTTCTCTGTGATAAATCACTGACAGTGCAGCACTTTCCATGTGATAACTTACTGACAGTGCAGCACTTTCTCTGTGATAACCCACCGACAGTGCAGCACTTTCCCTGTGATAACCCACTGACAGTGCAGCACTTTCCCTGTGATAACCCACTGATAGTGCAGCACTTCCTCTGTGATAAATCACCGACAGTGCAGCACTTACCCTGTGATAACTTACTGACAGTGCAGCACTTTCTCTGTGATAACCCACCGACAGTGCAGCACTTTCCCTGTGATAACCCACTGACAGTGCAGCACTTTCCCTGTGATAACTTACTGACAGTGCAGCTGCAGCACTTTCTCTGTGATAACCCACCGACAGTGCAGCACTTTCCCTGTGATAACACACTGACAGTGCAGCATTTTCTCTGTAATAACTCACTGACAGTGCAGCGCTTTCCCTGTGATAACCCACTGACAGTGCAGCACTTTCCCTGTGATAACCCACTGACAGAGCAGCACTTTCCCTGTGATAACCCGCCGACAGTGCAGTACTTTCTCTGTGAAAACCTACTGACAGTGCAGCACTTTCTCTGTGATAACCCACTGACAGTGCAGCATTTTCTCCGTGATAACCCACTGACAGTGCAGCACTTTCTCTGTGATAACCCACTGACAGTGCAGCACTTTCCCTGTGATAACCCACTGACAGTGCAGCACTTTCTCTGTGATAACCCACTGACAGTGCAGCACTTTCTATGTGATAACCCACCGACAGTGCAGCACTTTCTCGGTGATAACCCACTGACAGTGCAGCACTTTCCCTGTGATAACCCACTGACAGTACAGCACTTTCCCTATGATAACCCACTGACAGTACATCACTTTCCCTGTGATAACCCACTGAGAGTACAGCACTTTCTCTGTGAAAACCCACTGACAGTGCAGCACTTTCTCTGTGATAACCCACTGACAGTGCAGCACTTTCTCTGTGATAACCCACTGACAGTGCAGCACTTTCCCTGTGATAACCCACTGACAGTGCAGCACTTTCCCTGTGATAACACACTGACAGTGCAGCACTTTCCCTGTGATAACCCACTGACAGTACAGCACTTTCTCTGTGATAACCCACTGACAGTGCAGCACTTTCTCTGTGTTAACCCACTGACAGTGCAGCACTTTCCCTGTGATAACCCACTGACAGTGCAGCACTTACTCTGTGAGAACCCACTGACAGTGCAGCACTTTCCCTGTGATAACCCACTGACAGTTCAGCACTTTCCCTGTGATAACCCACTGACAGTGCAGCACATTCTCTGTGATAACCCACTGACAGTGCAGCATTTTCCCTGTGATAACCCACTGACAGTGCAGCACTTTCTCTGTGATAAATCACTGACAGTGCACCACTTTCTCTGTGATAACACACTGACAGTGCACCACTTTCTCTGTGATAACACACTGACAGTACAGCACTTTCCCTGTGATAACTCGCTGACAGGCAGCACTTTCCCTGTGATAACTCACTGACAGTGCAGCACTTTCTCTGTGATAACTCGCTGACAGTGCAGCACTTTCTCTGTGATAACCCACTGACAGTGCAGCACTTTCTCTGTGATAACCCACTGACTGTGCAGCACTTTCTCTGTGATAACTCGCTGACAGTGCAGCACTTTCTCTGTGATAACCCACTGACAGTGCAGCACTTTCTCTGTGAAAAATCACTGACATTGCAGCACTTTCTCTGTGAGAACTTACCGACAGTGCAGCACTTTCTCTGTGATAACTCACCGACAGTACAGCACGTTCCCTGTGATAACCCACTGACAGTGCAGCACTTTCTCTGTGATAACCCACTGACAGTGCAGCACTTTCTCTGTGATAACCCACTGACAGTGCAGCACTTTCTCTGTGATAACCCACTGACAGGGCAGCACTTTCTCTGTGATAACCCACTGACAGTGCAGCACTTTCTTTGTGATAACTCGCGACAGTGCAGCACTTTCTCTGTGATAACCCACTGACAGTGCAGCACTTTCTCTGTGATAACCCACTGACAGTGCAGCACGTTCCCTGTGATAACCCACTGAGAGTACAGCACTTTCTCTGTGATAACCCACTGAGAGTGCAGCACTTTCTCTGTGATAACCCACTGACAGTGCAGCACTTTCTCTGTGATAACCCACTGACAGTGCAGCACTTTCCCTGTGATAACCCACTGACAGTGCAGCACTTTCCCTGTGATAACACACTGACAGTGCAGCACTTTCCCTGTGATAACCCACTGACAGTACAGCACTTTCCCTGTGATAACCCACTGACAGTGCAGCACTTTCTCTGTGTTAACCCACTGACAGTGCAGCACTTTCCCTGTGATAACCCACTGACAGTGCAGCACTTACTCTGTGAGAACCCACTGACAGTGCAGCACTTTCCCTGTGATAACCCACTGACAGTTCAGCACTTTCCCTGTGATAACCCACTGACAGTGCAGCACATTCTCTGTGATAACCCACTGACAGTGCAGCACTTTCCCTGTGATAACCCACTGACAGTGCAGCACTTTCTCTGTGATAAATCACTGACAGTGCACCACTTTCTCTGTGATAACACACTGACAGTGCACCACTTTCTCTGTGATAACACACTGACAGTACAGCACTTTCCCTGTGATAACTCGCTGACAGGCAGCACTTTCCCTGTGATAACTCACTGACAGTGCAGCACTTTCTCTGTGATAACTCGCTGACAGTGCAGCACTTTCCCTGTGATAACCCACTGACAGTTCAGCACTTTCCCTGTGATAACCCACTGACAGTGCAGCACATTCTCTGTGATAACCCACTGACAGTGCAGCATTTTCCCTGTGATAACCCACTGACAGTGCAGCACTTTCTCTGTGATAAATCACTGACAGTGCACCACTTTCTCTGTGATAACACACTGACAGTGCACCACTTTCTCTGTGATAACACACTGACAGTACAGCACTTTCCCTGTGATAACTCGCTGACAGGCAGCACTTTCCCTGTGATAACTCACTGACAGTGCAGCACTTTCTCTGTGATAACTCGCTGACAGTGCAGCACTTTCTCTGTGATAACCCACTGACAGTGCAGCACTTTCTCTGTGATAACCCACTGACTGTGCAGCACTTTCTCTGTGATAACTCGCTGACAGTGCAGCACTTTCTCTGTGATAACCCACTGACAGTGCAGCACTTTCTCTGTGAAAAATCACTGACATTGCAGCACTTTCTCTGTGAGAACTTACCGACAGTGCAGCACTTTCTCTGTGATAACTCACCGACAGTACAGCACGTTCCCTGTGATAACCCACTGACAGTGCAGCACTTTCTCTGTGATAACCCACTGACAGTGCAGCACTTTCTCTGTGATAACCCACTGACAGTGCAGCACTTTCTCTGTGATAACCCACTGACAGGGCAGCACTTTCTCTGTGATAACCCACTGACAGTGCAGCACTTTCTCTGTGATAACCCACTGACAGTGCAGCACGTTCCCTGTGATAACCCACTGAGAGTACAGCACTTTCTCTGTGATAACCCACTGACAGTGCAGCACTTTCTCTGTGATAACCCACTGACAGTGCAGCACTTTCTCTGTGATAACCCACTGACAGTGCAGCACTTTCCCTGTGATAACCCACTGACAGTGCAGCACTTTCCCTGTGATAACACACTGACAGTGCAGCACTTTCCCTGTGATAACCCACTGACAGTACAGCACTTTCCCTGTGATAACCCACTGACAGTGCAGCACTTTCTCTGTGTTAACCCACTGACAGTGCAGCACTTTCCCTGTGATAACCCACTGACAGTGCAGCACTTACTCTGTGAGAACCCACTGACAGTGCAGCACTTTCCCTGTGATAACCCACTGACAGATCAGCACTTTCCCTGTGATAACCCACTGACAGTGCAGCACATTCTCTGTGATAACCCACTGACAGTGCAGCACTTTCCCTGTGATAACCCACTGACAGTGCAGCACTTTCTCTGTGATAAATCACTGACAGTGCACCACTTTCTCTGTGATAACACACTGACAGTGCACCACTTTCTCTGTGATAACACACTGACAGTACAGCACTTTCCCTGTGATAACTCGCTGACAGGCAGCACTTTCCCTGTGATAACTCACTGACAGTGCAGCACTTTCTCTGTGATAACTCGCTGACAGTGCAGCACTTTCTCTGTGATAACCCACTGACAGTGCAGCACTTTCTCTGTGATAACCCACTGACTGTGCAGCACTTTCTCTGTGATAACTCGCTGACAGTGCAGCACTTTCTCTGTGATAACCCACTGACAGTGCAGCACTTTCTCTGTGAAAAATCACTCACATTGCAGCACTTTCTCTGTGAGAACTTACCGACAGTGCAGCACTTTCTCTGTGATAACTCACCGACAGTACAGCACGTTCCCTGTGATAACCCACTGACAGTGCAGCACTTTCTCTGTGATAACCCACTGACAGTGCAGCACTTTCTCTGTGATAACCCACTGACAGTGCAGCACTTTCTCTGTGATAACCCACTGACAGGGCAGCACTTTCTCTGTGATAACCCACTGACAGTGCAGCACTTTCTTTGTGATAACTCGCGACAGTGCAGCACTTTCTCTGTGATAACCCACTGACAGTGCAGCACTTTCTCTGTGATAACCCACTGACAGTGCAGCACGTTCCCTGTGATAACCCACTGACAGTGCAGCACTTTCTCTGTGATAACCCACTGACAGTGCAGCACTTTCTCTGTGATTACCCACTGACAGTGCAGCACTTTCTTTGTGATAACTCGCGACAGTGCAGCACTTTCTCTGTGATAACTCACCGACAGTGCAGCACTTTCTCTGTGATAACTCACTGACAGTGCAGCACATTCTCTGTGATAAATCACTGACAGTGCAGCACTTTCTCTGTGATAACCCACCAGCAGTGCAGCACTTTCTCTGTGATAAATCACCGAATGTGCAGCACTTTCCCTGTGATAGCTTACTGACAGTGCAGCACTTTCTCTGTGATAACCCACTGACAGTGCAGCACTTTCTCTGTGATAACCCACCAGCAGTGCAGCACTTTCTCTGAGATAACTCACTGACAGTGCAGCACTTTCTCTGTGATAACTCACCGACAGTGCAGCACGTTCTCTGTGATAAATCACTGACAGTGCAGCACTTTCTCTGTGATAACCCAGTGACAGTGCAGCACTTTCTCTGTGATAAATCACCGACAGTGCAGCACTTTCTCTGTGAGAACTCACTGACCGTGCAGCACTTTCTCTGTGATAAATCACTGACAGTGCAGCACTTTCCCTGTGATAACTTACTGACAGTGCAGCACTTTCTCTGTGATAACCCACCGACAGTGCAGCACGTTCCCTGTGATAACCCACTGACAGTGCAGCACTTTCCCTGTGATAACCCACTGATAGTGCAGCACTTTCTCTGTGATAAATCACCGACAGTGCAGCACTTTCCCTGTGATAACTTACTGACAGTGCAGCACTTTCTCTGTGATAACCCACCGACAGTGCAGCACTTTCCCTGTGATAACCCACTGACAGTGCAGCACTTTCCCTGTGATAACTTACTGACAGTGCAGCTGCATCACTTTCTCTGTGATAACCCACCGACAGTGCAGCACTTTCCCTGTGATAACACACTGACAGTGCAGCACTTTCTCTGTAATAACTCACTGACAGTGCAGCGCTTTCCCTGTGATAACCCACTGACAGTGCAGCACTTTCCCTGTGATAACCCACTGACAGAGCAGCACTTTCCCTGTGATAACCCGCCGACAGTGCAGTACTTTCTCTGTGATAACCTACTGACAGTGCAGCACTTTCTCTGTGATAACCCACTGACAGTGCAGCACTTTCCCTGTGATAACCCACTGACAGAGCAGCACTTTCCCTGTGATAACCCGCCGACAGTGCAGTACTTTCTCTGTGATAACCTACTGACAGTGCAGCACTTTCTCCGTGATAACCCACTGACAGTGCAGCACTTTCTCTGTGATAACCCACTGACAGTGCATCACTTTCCCTGTGATAACCCACTGACAGTGCAGCACTTTCTCTGTGATAACCCACTGACAGTGCAGCACTTTCTCTGTGATAACTCACCGACAGTGCAGCAAATTTCTCGGTGATAACCCACTGACAGTGCAGCACTTTCCCTGTGATAACCCACTGACAGTACAGCACTTTCCCTATGATAACCCACTGACAGTACATCACTTTCCCTGTGATAACCCACTGAGAGGACAGCACTTTCTCTGTGATAACCCACTGTCAGTGCAGCACTTTCTCTGTGATAACCCACTGACAGTGCAGCACTTTCTCTGTGATAACCCACTGACAGTGCAGCACTTTCCCTGTGATAACCCACTGACAGTGCAGCACTTTCCCTGTGATAACACCCTGACAGTACAGCACTTTCCCTGTGATAACCCACTGACAGTACAGCACTTTCCCTATGATAACCCACTGACAGTGCAGCACTTTCTCTGTGATAACCCACTGACAGTGCAGCACTTTCTCTGTGATAACCCACTGACAGTGCAGCACTTTCTCTGTGATAACCCACCGACATTGCAGCACTTTCCCTGTGATAACCCACTGACAGTACAGCACTTTCTCTGTGATAACCCACTGACAGTGCAGCACTTTCTCTGTGATAACCAACGACAGTGCAGCACTTTCCCTGTGATAACACACGGACAGTGCAGCACTTTCTCTGTGATAACCCACTGACAGTACAGCACTTTCCCTGTGATAAACCACTGAGAGTGCATCAATTTCCCGGTGATAACCCACTGACGGCACAGCACTTTCCCTGTGATAACCCACTGACAGTGCAGCACTTTCCCTGTGATAACCCACTGACAGAACAGCACTTTCCCTGTGATAGCCCACTGACAGTACAACACTTTCCCTGTGATAACCCACTGAGAGTACAGGACTTTCTCTGTGATAACCCACTGACAGTGCAGCACTTTCTCTGTGATAACCCACTGACAGTGCAGCACTTTCTCTGTGTTAACCCACTGACAGTGCAGCACTTTCCCTGTGATAACCCACTGACAGTGAAGCACTTACTCTGTGAGAACCCACTGACAGTGCAGCACTTTCCCTGTGATAACCCTCTGACAGTTCAGCACTTTCCCTGTGATAACCCACTGACAGTGCAGCACATTCTCTGTGATAACCCACTGACAGTGCAGCACTTTCCCTGTGATAACCCACTGACAGTGCAGCACTTTCTCTGTGATAAATCACTGACAGTGCACCACTTTCTCTGTGATAACACACTGACAGTGCACCACTTTCTCTGTGATAACACACTGACAGTACAGCACTTTCCCTGTGATAACTCGCTGACAGGCAGCACTTTCCCTGTGATAACTCACTGACAGTGCAGCACTTTCTCTGTGATAACTCGCTGACAGTGCAGCACTTTCTCTGTGATAACCCACTGACAGTGCAGCACTTTCTCTGTGATAACTCGCTGACAGTGCAGCACTTTCTCTGTGATAACCCACTGACAGTGCAGCACTTTCCCTGTGAAAACCCACTGACAGTGCAGCACTTTCTCTGTGATAACTCACCGACAGTGCAGCACTTTCTCTGTGATAAATCACTGACCGTGCAGCATTTCTCTGTGATAACTTACCGACAGTGCAGCACTTTCTCTGTGATAACCCACTGACAGTGCAGCACTTTCTCTGTGATAACCCACTGACAGTACAGCACTTTCCCTGTGATAACCCACTGACAGTACAGCACTTTCTCTGTGATAACCCACTGACAGTGCAGCACTTTCTCTGTGATAACCCACCGACAGTGCAGCACTTTCCCTGTGATAACCCACTGACAGTGCAGCACTTTCCCTGTGATAACTTACTGACAGTGCAGCTGCATCACTTTCTCTGTGATAACCCACCGACAGTGCAGCACTTTCCCTGTGATAACACACTGACAGTGCAGCACTTTCTCTGTAATAACTCACTGACAGTGCAGCGCTTTCCCTGTGATAACCCACTGACAGTGCAGCACTTTCCCTGTGATAACCCACTGACAGAGCAGCACTTTCCCTGTGATAACCCGCCGACAGTGCAGTACTTTCTCTGTGATAAACTACTGACAGTGCAGCACTTTCTCTGTGATAACCCACTGACAGTGCAGCACTTTCCCTGTGATAACCCACTGACAGAGCAGCACTTTCCCTGTGATAACCCGCCGACAGTGCAGTACTTTCTCTGTGATAACCTACTGACAGTGCAGCACTTTCTCCGTGATAACCCACTGACAGTGCAGCACTTTCTCTGTGATAACCCACTGACAGTGCAGCACTTTCCCTGTGATAACCCACTGACAGTGCAGCACTTTCTCTGTGATAACCCACTGACAGTGCAGCACTTTCTCTGTGATAACTCACCGACATTGCAGCAAATTTCTCGGTGATAACCCACTGACAGTGCAGCACTTTCCCTGTGATAACCCACTGACAGTACAGCACTTTCCCTATGATAACCCACTGACAGTACATCACTTTCCCTGTGATAACCCACTGAGAGGACAGCACTTTCTCTGTGATAACCCACTGTCAGTGCAGCACTTTCTCTGTGATAACCCACTGACAGTGCAGCACTTTCTCTGTGATAACCCACTGACAGTGCAGCACTTTCCCTGTGATAACCCACTGACAGTGCAGCACTTTCCCTGTGATAACACCCTGACAGTACAGCACTTTCCCTGTGATAACCCACTGACAGTACAGCACTTTCCCTGTGATAACCCACTGACAGTGCAGCACTTTCTCTGTGATAACCCACTGACAGTGCAGCACTTTCTCTGTGATAACCCACTGACAGTGCAGCACTTTCTCTGTGATAACCCACCGACATTGCAGCACTTTCCCTGTGATAACCCACTGACAGTACAGCACTTTCTCTGTGATAACCCACTGACAGTGCAGCACTTTCTCTGTGATAACCAACGACAGTGCAGCACTTTCCCTGTGATAACACACGGACAGTGCAGCACTTTCTCTGTGATAACCCACTGACAGTACAGCACTTTCCCTGTGATAACCCACTGACAGTACAGCACTTTCCCTGTGATAACCCACTGAGAGTGCATCAATTTCCCGGTGATAACCCACTGACGGCACAGCACTTTCCCTGTGATAACCCACTGACAGTGCAGCACTTTCCCTGTGATAACCCACTGACAGAACAGCACTTTCCCTGTGATAGCCCACTGACAGTACAGCACTTTCCCTGTGATAACCCACTGAGAGTACAGGACTTTCTCTGTGATAACCCACTGACAGTGCAGCACTTTCTCTGTGATAACCCACTGACAGTGCAGCACTTTCTCTGTGTTAACCCACTGACAGTGCAGCACTTTCCCTGTGATAACCCACTGACAGTGAAGCACTTACTCTGTGAGAACCCACTGACAGTGCAGCACTTTCCCTGTGATAACCCACTGACAGTTCAGCACTTTCCCTGTGATAACCCACTGACAGTGCAGCACATTCTCTGTGATAACCCACTGACAGTGCAGCACTTTCCCTGTGATAACCCACTGACAGTGCAGCACTTTCTCTGTGATAAATCACTGACAGTGCACCACTTTCTCTGTGATAACACACTGACAGTGCACCACTTTCTCTGTGATAACACACTGACAGTACAGCACTTTCCCTGTGATAACTCGCTGACAGGCAGCACTTTCCCTGTGAAAACTCACTGACAGTGCAGCACTTTCTCTGTGATAACTTGCTGACAGTGCAGCACTTTCTCTGTGATAACCCACTGACAGTGCAGCACTTTCTCTGTGATAACTCGCTGACAGTGCAGCACTTTCTCTGTGATAACCCACTGACAGTGCAGCACTTTCCCTGTGAAAACCCACTGACAGTGCAGCACTTTCTCTGTGATAACTCACCGACAGTGCAGCACTTTCTCTGTGATAAATCACTGACCGTGCAGCATTTCTCTGTGATAACTTACCGACAGTGCAGCACTTTCTCTGTGATAACCCACTGACAGTGCAGCACTTTCTCTGTGATAACCCACTGACAGTACAGCACTTTCCCTGTGATAACCCACTGACAGTACAGCACTTTCTCTGTGATAACCCACTGACAGTGCAGCACTTTCTCTGTGATAACCCACTGACAGTGCAGCACTTTCTCTGTGATAACCCACTGACAGTGCAGCACTTTCCCTGTGATAACCCACTGACAGTGCAGCACTTTCCCTGTGATAACACACTGACAGTACAGCACTTTCCCTGTGATAACCGACTGACAGTACAGCACTTTCCCTGTGATAACCCACTGACAGTGCAGCACTTTTTCTGTGATAACCCACTGACAGTGCAGCACTTTCTCTGTGATAACCCACTGAGAGTGCAGCACTTTCTCTGTGATAACCCACTGACAGTGCAGCACTTTCCCTGTGATAACCCACTGACAGTGCAGCACTTTCTCTGTGATAACTCACCGACAGTGCAGCACTTTCTCTGTGATAAATCACTGACCGTGCAGCATTTCTCTGTGATAACTTACCGACAGTGCAGCACTTTCTCTGTGATAACCCACTGACAGTGCAGCACTTTCTCTGTGATAACCCACTGACAGTACAGCACTTTCCCTGTGATAACCCACTGACAGTACAGCACTTTCTCTGTGATAACCCACTGAGAGTGCAGCACTTTCTCTGTGATAACCCACTGACAGTGCAGCACTTTCTCTGTGATAACCCACTGACAGTGCAGCACTTTCCCTGTGATAACCCACTGACAGTGCAGCACTTTCCCTGTGATAACACACTGACAGTACAGCACTTTGGCTGTGATAACCCACTGACAGTACAGCACTCTCCCTGTGATAACCCACTGACAGTGCAGCACTTTTTCTGTGATAACCCACTGACAGTGCAGCACTTTCTCTGTGATAACCCACTGAGAGTGCAGCACATTCTCTGTGATAACCCACCGACAGTGCAGCACTTTCTCTGTGATAACCCACTGACAGTGCAGCACTTTCTCTGTGATAACTCACTGACAGTGCAGCACTTTCTCTGTGATAACCCACTGACAGTGCAGCACTTTCTCTGTGACAACCCACCGACAGTGCAGCACTTTCCCTGTGATAACCCACTGACAGTGCAGCACTTTCTCTGTGATAACCCACTGACAGTGCAGCACTTTCTCTGTGATAACCCACCGACAGTACAGCACTTTTTCTGTGATAACCCACCAACAGTGCAGCAGTTTCCCTGTGATAACCCACTGACAGTGCAGCACTTTCTCTGTGAAAAATCACTGACATTGCAGCACTTTCTCTGTGAGAACTTACCGACAGTGCAGCACTTTTTCTGTGATAACTCTCCGACAGTACAGCACGTTCCCTGTGATAACCCACTGACAGTGCAGCACTTTCTCTGTGATAACCCACTGACAGTGCAGCACTTTCTCTGTGATAACCCACTGACAGTGCAGCACTTTCTCTGTGATAACACACTGACAGTGCAGCACTTTCTCTGTGATAACCCACTGACAGTGCAGCACTTTGTTTGTGATAACTCGCGACAGTGCAGCACTTTCACTGTGATAACCCACTGACAGTGCAGCACTTTCTCTGTGATAACCCACTGACAGTGCAGCACGTTCCCTGTGATAACCCACTGACAGTGCAGCACTTGCTCTGTGATAACCCACTGACAGTGCAGCACTTTCTCTGTGATTACCCACTGACAGTGCAGCACTTTCTTTGTGATAACTCGCGACAGTGCAGCACTTTCTCTGTGATAACTCACCGACAGTGCAGCACTTTCTCTGTGATAACTCACTGACAGTGCAGCACATTCTCTGTGATAAATCACTGACAGCTCAGCACTTTTTCTGTGATAACCCACCAGCAGTGCAGCACTTTCTCTGTGATAACTCACTGACAGTGCAGCACTTTCTCTGTGATAAATCACCGAATGTGCAGCACTTTCCCTGTGATAGCTTACTGACAGTGCAGCACTTTGTCTGTGATAACCCACTGACAGTGCAGCACTTTCTCTGTGATAACCCACCAGCAGTGCAGCACTTTCTCTGAGATAATTCACTGACAGTGCAGCACTTTCTCTGTGATAACTCACCGACAGTGCAGCACTTTCTCTATGATATATCACCGATAGTGCAGCACTTTCTCTGTGATAACCCAGTGACAGTGCAGCACTTTCTCTGTGATAAATCACCGACAGTGCAGCACTTTCTTTTTTGAGAACTCACTGACAGTACAGCACTTTCTCTGTGATAAATCACTGACAGTGCAGCACTTTCCCAGTGATAACTTACTGACAGTGCAGCACTTTATCTGTGATAACCCACCGACAGTGCAGCACTTTCCCTGTGATAACCCACTGACAGTGCAGCACTTTCCCTGTAATAACCCACTGATAGTGCAGCACTTTCTCTGTGATAAATCACCGACAGTGCAGCACTTTCCCTGTGATAACTTACTGACAGTGCAGCACTTTCCCTGTGATAACTTACTGACAGTGCAGCTGCAGCACTTTCTCTGTGATAACCCACCGACAGTGCAGCACTTTCCCTGTGATAACTTACTGACAGTGCAGCACTTTCTCTGTGATAACCCACCGACAGTGCAGCACTTTCCCTGTGATAACCCACTGACAGTGCAGCACTTTCCCTGTGATAACTTACTGACAGTGCAGCTGCAGCACTTTCTCTGTGATAACCCACCGACAGTGCAGCACTTTCCCTGTGATAACACACTGACAGTGCAGCACTTTCTCTGTGATAACTCACTGACAGTGCAGCGCTTTCCCTGTGATAACCCACTGACAGTGCAGCACTTTCCCTGTGATAACCCACTGACAGAGCAGCACTTTCCCTGTGATATCCCGCCGACAGTGCAGTACTTTCTCTGTGATAACCTACTGACAGTGCAGCACTTTCTCTGTGATAACCCACTGACAGTGCAGCACCTTCTCCGTCATAACCCACTGACAGTGCAGCACTTTCTCTGTGATAACCCACTGACAGTGCAGCACTTTCCCTGTGATAACCCACTGACAGTGCAGCACTTTCTCTGTGATAACCCACTGACAGTGCAGCACTTTCTCTGTGATAACCCACCGACAGTGCAGCACTTTATCGGTGATAACCCACTGACAGTGCAGCACTTTCCCTGTGATAACCCACTGACAGTACAGCACTTTCCCTATGATAACCCACTGACAGTACATCACTTTCCCTGTGATAACCCACTGAGAGTACAGCACTTTCTTTGTGATAACCCACTGACAGTGCAGCACTTTCTCTGTGATAACCCACTGACAGTGCAGCACTTTCTCTGTGATAACCCACTGACAGTGCAGCACTTTCCCTGTGATAACCCACTGACAGTGCAGCACTTTCCCTGTGATAACACACTGACAGTACAGCACTTTCCCTGTGATAACCCACTGACAGTACAGCACTTTCCCTGTGATAACCCACTGACAGTGCAGCACTTTCTCTGTGATAACCCACTGACAGTGCAGCACTTTCTCTGTGATAACCCACTGACAGTGCAGCACTTTCTCTGTGATAACCCACCGACATTGCAGCACTTTCCCTGTGATAACCCACTGACAGTGCAGCACTTTCTCTGTGATAACCCACTGACAGTGCAGCACTTTCTCTGTGATAACCAACGACAGTGCAGCACTTTCCCTGTCATAACACACGGACAGTGCAGCACTTTCTCTGTGATAACCCACTGACAGTGCAGCACTTTCCCTGTGATAACCCACTGACAGTACAGCACTTTCCCTGTGATAACCCACTGGCAGTACAGCACTTTCCCTGTGATAACCCACTGAGAGTGCATCAATTTCCCGGTGATAACCCACTGACAGCACAGCACTTTCCCTGTGATAACCCACTGACAGTGCAGCACTTTCCCTGTGATAACCCACTGACAGAACAGCACTTTCCCTGTGATAACCCACTGACAGTACAGCACTTTCCCTGTGATAACCCACTGACAGTACAGCACTTTCTCTGTGATAACCCACTGACAGTGCAGCACTTTCTCTGTGATAACCCACTGACAGTGCAGCACTTTCTCTGTGATAACCCACTGACAGTGCAGCACTTTCCCTGTGATAACCCACTGACAGGGCAGCACTTTCCCTGTGATAACACACTGACAGTACAGCACTTTCCCTGTGATAACCCACTGACAGTACAGCACTTTCCCTGTGATAACCCACTGACAGTGCAGCACTTTCTCTGTGATAACACACTGACAGTGCAGCACTTTCTCTGTGATAACCCACCGACAGTGCAGCACTTTCTCCGTGATAACCCACCGACAGTGCAGCACTTTCCCTGTGATAACCCACTGACAGTGCAGCACTTTCTCTGTGATAACTCACTGACAGTGCAGCACTTTCTCTGTGATAACCCACTGACAGTGCAGCACTTTCTCCGTGATAACCCACCGACAGTGCAGCACTTTCCCTGTGATAACCCACGGACAGTGCAGCACATTCTCTGTGATAACCCACCGACAGTACAGCACTTTTTCTGTGATAACCCACCAACAGTACAGCACTTTCCCTGTGATAACCCACTGACAGTGCAGCACTTTCTCTGTGATAAATCAACGACAGTGCAGCAGTTTCACTGTGATAACTTACCGACAGTGCAGCACTTTCTCTGTGATAACCAACTGACAGTGCAGCACTTTCTCTGTGATAACCCACTGACAGTACAGCACTTTCCCTGTGTTAACCCACTGACAGTACAGCACTTTCCCTGTGATAACCCACTGACAGTGCATCAATTTCCCGGTGATAACCCACTGACGGCACAGCACTTTCCCTGTGATAACCCACTGACAGTGCAGCACTTTCTCTGTGATAAATCACCGACAGTGCAGCAGTTTCACTGTGATAACTTACCGACAGTGCAGCACTTTCTCTGTGATAAATCACTGACAGTGCAGCAGTTTCACTGCGATAAATCACTGACATTGCAGCACTTTCTCTGTGATAACTTACCGACAGTGCAGCACTTTCTCTGTGATAACTCACCGACAGTACAGCACTTTCCCTGTGATAACCCACTGACAGTGCTGCACTTTCTCTGTGATAACCCACTGACAGTGCAGCACTTTCTCTGTGATAAGCCACTGACAGCGCAGCACTTTCTCTGTGATAACCCACTGACAGTGCAGCACTTTCTCTGTGATAACCCACCGACAGTGCAGCACTTTCTCTGTGATAACCCACTGACAGTGCAGCACGTTCCCTGTGATAACCCACTGATAGTGCAGCACTTTATCTGTGATAACCCACTGACAGTGCAGCACTTTCTCTGTGATAACCCACTGACAGTGCAGCACTTTCTCTGTGATAACCCACTGACAGTGCAGCACTTTCTTTGTGATAACTCGCGACAGTGCAGCACTTTCTCTGTGATAACTCACCGACAGTGCAGCACTTTCTCTGTGATAACTCACTGACAGTGCAGCACATTCTCTGTGATAAATCACTGACAGTGCAGCACTTTCTCTGTGATAACCCACCAGCAGTGCAGCAATTTCTCTGTGATAACTCACTGACAGTGCAGCACTTTCTCTGTGATAAATCACCGACTGTGCAGCACATTCCCTGTGACAGCTTACTGACAGCGGAGCACTTTCTCTGTGATAACCCACTGACAGTGCATCACTTTCTCTGTGATAAATCACCGACAGTGCAGCACTTTCTCAGTGATAACCCACTGACAGTGCAGCACTTTCTCTGTGATAACCCACTGACAGTGCAGCACTTTCTCTGTGATAACTCACTGACAGTGCAGCACTTTCTCTGTGATAACCCAATGACAGTGCAGCACTTTTCTGTGATAACCCACCGACAGTGCAGCACTTTCCCTGTGATAACCCACTGACAGTGCAGCACTTTCTCTGTGATAACCCACTGACAGTGCAGCACTTTCTCTGTGATAACCCACTGACAGTGCAGCACGTTCTCTGTGATAACCCACCGACAGTACAGCACTTTTTCTGTGATAACCCACCAACAGTGCAGCACTTTCCCTGTGATAACCCACTGACAGTGCAGCACTTTCTCTGTGATAAATCACCGACAGTGCAGCAGTTTCACTGTGATAAATCACTGACAGTGCAGCACTTTCTCTGAGATAACTTTCCGACAGTGCAGCACTTTCTCTGTGATAACTCACCGACAGTACAGCACTTTCCCTGTGATAACCCACTAATAGTGCAGCACGGTCCCTGTGATAACCCACTGACAGTGCAGCACTTTCTCTGTGATAACCCACTGACAGTGCTGCACTTTCACTGTGATAACCCACCGACAGTACAGCACTTTCCCTGTGATAACCCACTGACAGTGCAGCACTTTCTCTGTGATAAATCACCGACAGTGCAGCACTTTCTCTGTGATAACCCACTGACAGTGCACCACTTTCTCTGTGATAACACACTGACAGTACAACACTTTCCCTGTGATAACCCGCTGACAGTGCAGCACTTTCTCTGTGATAACCCACTGACAGTGCAGCACTTTCTCTGTGATAACCCACTGACTGTGCAGCACTTTCTCTGTGATAACTCGCTGACAGTGCAGCACGTTCTCTGTGATAACCCACTGACAGTGCAGCACTTTCCCTGAGATTACCCACTGACAGTGCAGCACTTTCTCTGTGATAACTCACCGACAGTGCAGCACTTTCTCTGTGATAAATCACTGACCGTGCAGCACTTTCTCGGTGATAACTTACCGACAGTGCAGCACTTTCTCTGTGATAACCCACTGACAGTGCAGCACTTTCTCTGTGATAACCCACTGACAGCACAGCACATTCCCTGTGATAACCCACTGACAGCACAGCACTTTCTCTGTGATAACCCACTGACAGTGCAGCACTTTCTCTATGATAACCCACTGACAGTGCAGCACTTTCTCTGTGATAACCCACTGACAGTGCAGCACTTTCCCTGTGATAACCCACTGACAGTGCAGTACTTTCCCTGTGATAACACACTGACAGTACAGCACTTTCCCTGTGATAACCCACTGACAGTACAGCACTTTCCCTGTGATAACCCACTGACAGTGCAGCACTTTCTCTGTGATAACCCACTGACAGTGCAGCACTTTCTCTGTGATAACCCACTGACAGTGCAGCACTTTCTCTGTGATAACCCACCGACAGTGCAGCACTTTCTCTGTGATAACCCACTGACAGTGCAGCACTTTCTCTGTGATAACTCACTGACAGTGCAGCACTTTCTCTGTGATAACCCACTGACAGTGCAGCACTTTCTCTGTGATAACCCACCGACAGTGCAGCACTTTCCCTGTGATAACCCACTGACAGTGCAGCACTTTCTCTGTGATAACCCACTGACAGTGCAGCACTTTCTCTGTGATAACCCACTGACAGTGCAGCACTTTCTCTGTGATAACCCACCGACAGTGCAGCACTTTTTCTGTGATAACCCACCAACAGTGCAGCACTTTCCCTGTGATAACCCACTGACAGTGCAGCACTTTCTCTGTGATAACCCACTGACAGTGCAGCACTTTCTCTGTGATAACCCACTGACAGTGCAGCACTTTCTCTGTGATAACCCACGGACAGTGCAGCACTTTCCCTGTGATAACCCACTGACAGTGCAGCACTTTCTCTGTGATAACCCACTGACAGTGCAGCACTTTCTCTGTGATAACCCACTGACAGTGCAGCACTTTCTCTGTGATAACCCACCGACAGTGCAGCACTTTCTCTGTGATAACCCACTGACAGTGCAGCACTTTCTCTGTGATAACTCACTGACAGTGCAGCACTTTCTCTGTGATAACCCACTGACAGTGCAGCACTTTCTCTGTGATAAATCACTGACATTGCAGCACTTTCTCTGTGAGAACTTACCGACATTGCAGCACTTTCTCTGTGATAACTCACCGACAGTACAGCACGTTCCCTGTGATAACCCACTGACAGTGCAGCACTTTCTCGGTGATAACCCACTTAGAGTGCAGAACTTTCTCTGTGATAACCCACTGACAGTGCAGCACTTTCTCTGTGATAACCCACTGACAGGGCAGCACTTTCTCTGTGATAACCCACTGACAGTGCAGCACTTTCTTTGTGATAACTCGCGACAGTGCAGCACTTTCTCTGTGATAACCCACCGACAGTGCACCACTTTCTCTGTGATAACCCACTGACAGTGCAGCACTTTCCCTGTGATAACCCACTGATAGTGCAGCACTTTCTCTGTGATAACCCACTGACAGTGCAGCACTTTCTCTGTGATAACACACTGACAGTGCAGCACTTTCTCTGTGATTACCCACTGACAGTGCAGCACTTCCTTTGTGATAACTCGCGACAGTGCAGCACTTTCTCAGTGATAACTCACCGACAGTGCAGCACTTTCTCTGTGATAACTCACTGACAGTGCAGCACATTCTCTGTGATAAATCACTGACAGTGCAGCACTTTCTCTGTGATAACCCACCAGCAGTGCAGCACTTTCTCTGTGATAACTCACTGACAGTGCAGCACTTTCTCTGTGATAAATCACCGAATGTGCAGCACATTCCCTGTGATAGCTTACTGACAGTCCAGCACTTTCTCTGTGATAACCCACTGACATTGCAGCACTTTCTCTGTGATAACCCACCAGCAGTGCAGCACTTTCTCTGTGATAACTCACTGACAGTGCAGCACTTTCTCTGTGATAACTCACCGACAGTGCAGCACTTTCTCTGTGATAAATCACCGACAGTGCAGCACTTTCTCTGTGATAACCCACTGACAGTGCAGCACTTTCTCTGTGATAAATCACCGACAGTGCAGCACTTTCTCTGTGAGATCTCACTGACCGTGCAGCACTTTCTCTGTGATAAATCACTGACAGTGCAGCACTTTCCCTGTGATAACTTACTGGCAGTGCAGCACTTTCTCTGTGATAACCCACCGACAGGGCAGCACTTTCTCTGTGATAACTCACTGACAGTGCAGCGCTTTCCCTGTGATAACCCACTGACAGTGCAGCACTTTCCCTGTGATAACCCACTGACAGAGCAGCACGTTCTCTGTGATAACCCGCCGACAGTGCAGCACTTTCTCTGTGAGAACCTACTGACAGTGCAGCATTTTCTCTGTGATAACCCACTGACAGTGCAGCACTTTCTCCGTGATAACCCACTGACAGTGCAGCACTCTCTCTGTGATAACACACTGACAGAACAGCACTTTCCCTGTGATAACCCACTGACAGTACAGCACTTTCCCTGTGATAACCCACTGACAGTGCAGCACTTTCTCTGTGATAACCCACTGACAGTGCAGCACTTTCTCTGTGATAACCCACTGACAGTGCAGCACTTTTTCTGTGATAACCCAACGACAGTGCAGCACTTTCCCCGTGATAACCCACTGACAGTGCAGCACTTTCTCTGTGATAACTCACTGACAGTGCAGCACTTTCTCTGTGATAACCAACTGACAGTGCAGCACTTTCTCTGTGATAACCCACCGACAGTGCAGCACTTTCCCTGTGATAACCCACGGACAGTGCAGCACATTCTCTGTGATAACCCACCGACAGTACAGCACTTTTTCTGCGATAACCCACCAACAGTACAGCACTTTCCCTGTGATAACCCACTGACAGTGCAGCACTTTCTCTGTGATAAATCACCGACAGTGCAGCAGTTTCACTGTGATAACTTACCGACAGTGCAGCACTTTATCTGTGATAACCCACTGACAGTGCAGCACTTTCTCTGTGATAACCCACTGACAGTACAGCACTTTCCCTGTGATAACCCACTGACAGTACAGCACTTTCCCTGTGATAACCCACTGACAGTGCATCAATTTCCCGGAAATAACCCACTGACGGCACAGCACTTTCCCTCTGATAACCCACTGACAGTGCAGCACTTTCTCTGTGATAAATCACCGACAGTGCAGCACTTTCTCTGTGATAACTTACCGACAGTGCAGCACTTTCTCTGTGATAACTCACCGACAGTACAGCACTTTCCCTGTGATAACCCACTGACAGTGCAGCACTTTCTCTGTGATAACCCACTGACATTGCAGCACTTTCTCTGTGATAACCCACTGACAGGGCAGCACTTTCTCTGTGATAACCCACTGACAGTGCAGCACTTTCTCTGTGATAACCCACCGACAGTGCAGCACTTTCTCTGTGATAACCCACTGACAGTGCAGCACGTTCCCTGTGATAACCCACTGATAGTGCAGCACTTTCTCTGTGATAACCCACTGACAGTGCAGCACTTTCTCTGTGATAACCCACTGACAGTGCAGCACTTTCTCTGTGATAACCCACTGACAGTGCAGCACTTTCTTTGTGATAACTCACGACAGTGCAGCACATTCTCTGTGATAAATCACTGACAGTGCAGCACTTTCTCTGTGATAACCCACCAGCAGTGCAGCAATTTCTCTGTGATAACTCACTGACAGTGCAGCACTTTCTCTGTGATAAATCACCGACTGTGCAGCACTTTCCCTGTGATAGCTTACTGACAGTGCAGCACTTTCTCTGTGATAACCCACTGACAGTGCAGCACTTTATCTATGATAACCCACCAGCAGTGCAGCACTTTCTCTGTTATAACTCACTGACAGTGCAGCACTTTCTCTGTGATAACTCACCGAGAGTGCAGCACTTTCTCTGTGATAAATCACCTACAGTGCAGCACTTTCTCTGTGATAACTCACTGACAGTGCAGCACTTTCTCTGTGATAACCCACTGACAGTGCAGCACTTTCTCTGTGATAACTCACTGACAGT
Source organism: Chiloscyllium punctatum (assembly GCF_047496795.1). Lineage (NCBI taxonomy): Eukaryota > Metazoa > Chordata > Chondrichthyes > Orectolobiformes > Hemiscylliidae > Chiloscyllium > Chiloscyllium punctatum. The sequence goes on from NC_092751.1 coordinate 73,903,019, forward strand.
GCAGCACTTTCTCTGTGATAACCCACTGACAGTGCAGCACTTTCTTTGTGATAACCCACCGACAGTGCAGCACTTTCCCTGTGATAACCCACTGACAGTGCAGCACTTTCTCTGTGATAACCCACTGACAGTGCAGCACTTTCTCTGTGATAACCCACTGACAGTGCAGCACGTTCTCTGTGATAACCCACCGACAGTACAGCACTTTTTCTGTGATAACGCACCAACAGTGCAGCACTTTCCCTTTGATAACCCACTGACAGTGCAGCACTTTCTCTGTGATAAATCACCGACAGTGCAGCAGTTTCACTGTGATAAATCACTGACAGTGCAGCACTTTCTCTGAGATAACTTTCCGACAGTGCAGCACTTTCTCTGTGATAACTCACCGACAGTACAGCACTTTCCCTGTGATAACCCACTAATAGTGCAGCACTGTCCCTGTGATAACCCACTGACAGTGCAGCACTTTCTCTGTGATAACCCACTGACAGTGCAGCACTTTCTCTGTGATAACCCACTGACAGTGCAGCACTTTCTCTGTGATAACCCACTGACTGTGCAGCACTTTCTCTGTGATAACTCGCTGACAGGCAGCACGTTCCCTGTGATAACTCACTGACAGTGCAGCACTTTCTCTGTGATAACCCGCTGACAGTGCAGCACTTTCTCTGTGATAACCCACTGACAGTGCAGCACTTTCTCTGTGATAACCCACTGACTGTGCAGCACTTTCTCTGTGATAACTCGCTGACAGTGCAGCACTTTCTCTGTGATAACCAACTGACAGTGCAGCACTTTCCCTGTGATTACCCACTGACAGTGCAGCACTTTCTCTGTGATAACTCACCGACAGTGCAGCACTTTCTCTGTGATAAATAACTGACCGTGCAGCACTTTCTCGGTGATAACACACTGACAGTACAGCACTTTCCCTGTGATAACCCACTGACAGTGCAGCACTTTCCCTGTGATAACCCACTGACAGTGCAGCACTTTCTCTGTGATAACCCACTGACAGTGCAGCACTTTCTCTGTGATAACCCACTGACAGTGCAGCAGTTTCTCTGTGATAACCCACCGACAGTGCAGCACTTTCCCTGTGATAACACACTGAGAGTACAGCACTTTCCCTGTGATAACCCACTGACAGTACAGCACTTTCCCTGTGATAACCCACTGACAGTGCAGCACTTTCTCTGTGATAACCCACTGACAGTGCAGCACTTTCTCTGTGATAACCCACTGACAGTGCAGCACTTTCTCTGTGATAACCCACCGACAGTGCAGCACTTTCTCTGTGATAACCCACTGAGAGTGCAGCACTTTCTCTGTGATAACTCACTGACAGTGCAGCACTTTCTCTGTGATAACCCACTGACAGTGCAGCACTTTCTCTGTGATAACCCACCGACAGTGCAGCACTTTCCCTGTGATAACCCACTGACAGTGCAGCACTTTCTCTGTGATAACCCACTGACAGTGCAGCACTTTCTCTGTGATAACCCACTGACAGTGCAGCACTTTCTCTGTGATAACCCACCGACAGTACAGCACTTTTTCAGTGATAACCCACCAACAGTGCAGCACTTTCCCTGTGATAACCCACTGACAGTGCAGCACTTTCTCTGTGATAAATCACTGACATTGCAGCACTTTCTCTGTGAGAACTTACCGACAGTGCAGCACTTTCTCTGTGATAACTCACCGACAGTACAGCACGTTCCCTGTGATAACCCACTGACAGTGCAGCACTTTCTCTGTGATAACCCACTGACAGTGCAGAACTTTCTCTGTCATAACCCACTGACAGTGCAGCACTTTCTCTGTGATAACCCACTGACAGGGCAGCACTTTCTCTGTGATAACCCACTGACAGTGCAGCACTTTCTTTGTGATAACTCGCGACAGTGCAGCACTTTCTCTGTGATAACCCACCGACAGTGCACCACTTTCTCTGTGATAACCCACTGACAGTGCAGCACGTTCCCTGTGATAACCCACTGACAGTGCAGCACTTTCTCTGTGATAACCCACTGACAGTGCAGCACTTTCTCTGTGATAACCCAGTGACAGTGCAGCAGTTTCTCTGTGATTACCCACTGACAGTGCAGCACTTTCTTTGTGATAACTCGCGACAGTGCAGCACTTTCTCTGTGATAACTCACTGACAGTGCAGCACATTCTCTGTGATAAATCACTGACAGTGCAGCACATTCCGTGTGATAACCCACTAATAGTGCAGCACGGTCCCTGTGATAACCCACTGACAGTGCAGCACTTTCTCTGTGATAACCCACTGACAGTGCAGCACTTTCACTGTGATAAGCCACCGACAGTACAGCACTTTCCCTGTGATAACCCACTGACAGTGCAGCACTTTCTCTGTGATAAATCACCGACAGTGCAGCACTTTCTCTGTGATAACCCACTGACAGTGCACCACTTTCTCTGTGATAACACACTGACAGTACAGCACTTTCCCTGTGATAACTCGCTGACAGGCAGCACTTTCCCTGTGATAACTCACTGACAGTGCAGCACTTTCTCTGTGATAACCCGCTGACAGTGCAGCACTTTCTCTGTGATAACCCACTGACAGTGCAGCACTTTCTTTGTGATAAATCGCGACAGTGCAGCACTTTCTCTGTGATAACCCACCGACAGTGCACCACTTTCTCTGTGATTACCCACTGACAGTGCAGCACGTTCCCTGTGATAACCCACTGATAGTGCTGCACTTTCTCTGTGATAACCCACTGACAGTGCAGCACTTTCTCTGTGATAACCCACTGACAGTGCGGCACTTTCTCTGTGATTACCCACTGACAGTGCAGCACTTTCTTTGTGATAACTCGCGACAGTGCAGCACTTTCTCTGTGATAACTCACCGACAGTGCAGCACTTTCTCTGTGATAACTCACTGACAGTGCAGCACATTCTCTGTGATAAATCACTGACAGTGCAGCACTTTCTCTGTGATTACCCACTGACAGTGCAGCACTTTCTTTGTGATAACTCGCGACAGTGCAGCACTTTCTCTGTGATAACCCACTGACAGTGCAGCACTTTCCCTGTGATTACCCACTGACAGTGATGCACTTTCTCTGTGATAACTCACCGACAGTGCAGCACTTTCTCTGTGATAAATCACTGACCGTGCAGCACTTTCTCGGTGATAACTTACCGACAGTGCAGCACTTTCTCTGTGATAACCCACTGACAGTGCAGCACTTTCTCTGTGATAACCCACTGACAGGACAGCACTTTCCCTGTGATAACCCACTGACAGTGCAGCACTTTCTCTGTGATAACCCACTGACAGTGCAGTACTTTCTCTGTGATAACCCACTGACAGTGCAGCACTTTCTCTGTGATAACCCACTGACAGTGCAGCACTTTCTCTGTGATAACCCACCGACAGTGCAGCACTTTCTCTGTGATAACCCACTGACAGTGCAGCACTTTCTCTGTGATAACCCACTGACAGTGCAGCACTTTCTCTGTGATAACCCACTGACAGGACAGCACTTTCCCTGTGATAACCCACTGACAGTGCAGCACTTTCTCTCTGATAAATCACCGACAGTGCAGCAGTTTCACTGTGATAACTTACCGACATTGCAGCACTTTCTCTGTGATAACCCACTGACAGTACAGCACTTTCCCTGTGATAACCCACTGACAGTACAGCACTTTCCCTGTGATAACCCACTGACAGTACAGCACTTTCCCTGTGATAACCCACTGACAGTGCATCAATATCCCGGTGATAACCCACTGACGGCACAGCACTTTCCCTGTGATAACCCACTGACAGTGCAGCACTTTCTCTGTGATAAATCACCGACAGTGCAGCAGTTTCACTGTGATAACTTACCGACAGTGCAGCACTTTCTCTGTGATAAATCACCGACAGTGCAGCAGTTTCACTGCGATAAATCACTGACATTGCAGCACTTTCTCTGTGATAACTTACCGACAGTGCAGCACTTTCTCTGTGATAACTCACCGACAGTACAGCACTTTCCCTGTGATAACCCACTGACAGTGCAGCACTTTCTCTGTGATAACCCACTGACAGTGCAGCACTTTCTCTGTGATAACCCACTGACAGGGCAGCACTTTCTCTGTGATAACCCACCGACAGTGCAGCACTTTCTCTGTGATAACTCACTGACAGTGCAGCACTTTCTCTGTGATAACCCACTGACAGTGCAGCACTTTCTCTGTGATAACCCACCGACAGTGCAGCACTTTCCCTGTGATAACCCACTGACAGTGCAGCACTTTCTCTGTGATAACCCACTGACAGTGCAGCACATTCTCTGTGATAACCCACTGACAGTGCAGCACTTTCTCTGTGATAACCCACCGACAGTGCAGCACTTTGTCTGTGATAAATCACCGACAGTGCAGCACTTTCGCTGTGATAACTTACTGACAGTGCAGCACTTTCTCTGTGATAACCCACCGACAGTGCAGCACTTTCCCTGTGATAACCCACTGACAGTGCAGCACTTTCCCTGTGATAACCCACTGACAGTGCAGCACTTTCTTTGTGATAAATCACCGACAGTGCAGCACTTTTCCTGTGATAACCCACTGACAGTGCAGCACTTTCCCTGTGATAACTTACTGACAGTGCAGCTGCAGCACTTTCTCTGTGATAACCCACCGACAGTGCAGCACTTTCCCTGTGATAACACACTGACAGTGCAGCACTTTCTCTGTGATAACCCACTGACAGTGCAGCACTTTCTCTGTGATAACCCACTGACAGTGCAGCACATTCTCTGTGATAACCCACTGACAGTGCAGCACTTTCTCTGTGATAACCCACCGACAGTGCAGCACTTTCTCTGTGATAACCCACTGACAGTGCAGCACATTCTCTGTGATAACCCACTGACAGTGCAGCACTTTCTCTGTGATAAATCACCGACAGTGCAGCACTTTCTCTGTGAAAACTCACTGACCGTGCGGCACTTTATCTGTGATAAATCGCTGACAGTGCATCACTTTCGCTGTGATAACTTACTGACAGTGCAGCACATTCTCTGTGATAACCCACCGACAGTGCAGCACTTTCCCTGTGATAACCCACTGACAGTGCAGCACTTTCCCTGTGATAACCCACTGACATTGCAGCACTTTCTTTGTGATAAATCACCGACAGTGCAGCACTTTTCCTGTGATAACCCACTGACAGTGCAGCACTTTCCCTGTGATAACTTACTGACAGTGCAGCTGCAGCACTTTCTCTGTGATAACCCACCGACAGTGCAGCACTTTCCCTGTGATAACACACTGACAGTGCAGCACTTTCTCTGTGATAACTCACTGACAGTGCAGCGCTTTCCCTGTGATAACCCACTGACAGTGCATCACTTTCCCTGTGATAACCCACTGACAGAGCAGCACTTTCTCTGTGATAACCCGCCGACAGTGCAGCACTTTCTGTGTTAAACCTACTGACAGTGCAGCACTTTCTCTGTGATAACCCACTGACAGTGCAGCACTTTCTCCGTGATAACCCACTGACAGTGCAGCACTTTCTCTGTGATAACCCACTGACAGTGCAGCACTTTCCCTGTGATAACCCACTGACAGTGCAGCACTTTCTCTGTGATAACCCACTGACAGTGCAGCACTTTCTCTGTGATAACCCACCGACAGTGCAGCACTTTCTCTGTGATAACCCACTGACAGTGCAGCACTTTCCCTGTGATAACAAACTGACAGTACAGCACTTTCCCAGTGATAACCCACTGACAGTACAGCACTTTCCCTGTGATAACCCACTGACAGTACAGAACTTTCCCTGTGATAACCCACTGACAGTACAGCACGATCTCTGTGATAACCCACTGACAGTGCACCACTTTCTCTGTGATAACCCACCGACAGTGCAGCACTTTCTCTGTGATAACCCACTGACAGTGCAGCACTTTCCCTGTGATAACACACTGACAGTACAGCACTTTCCCTGTGATAACCACTGACAGTACAGCACTTTCTCTGTGATAACCCACTGACAGTGCAGCACTTTCTCTGTGATAACCCACTGACAGTGCAGCACTTTCTCTGTGATAACCCACCGACAGTGCAGCACTTTCCCTGTGATAACCCACTGACAGTGCAGCACTTTCTCTGTGATAACTCACTGACAGTGCAGCACTTTCTCTGTGATAACCCACTGACAGTGCAGCACTTTCTCTGTGATAAACCACCGACAGTGCAGCACTTTCGCTGTGATAACCCACGGACAGTGCAGCACTTTCTCTGTGATAACCCACTGACAGTGCAGCACTTTCTCTGTGATAACTCACTGACAGTGCAGCACTTTCTCTGTGATAACCCACCGACAGTACAGCACTTTTTCTGTGATAACCCACCAACACTACAGCACTTTCCCTGTGATAACCCACTGACAGTGCAGCACTTTCTCTGTGATAAATCACCGACAGTGCAGCAGTTTCACTGTGATAACTTACCGACATTGCAGCACTTTCTCTGTGATAACCCACTGACAGTGCAGCACTTTCCCTGTGATAACACACTGACAGTACAGCAATTTCCCTGTGATAACCCACTGACTGAACAGCACTTTCCCTGTGATAACCCACTGACAGTGCATCAATTTCCCGGTTATAACCCACTGACGGCACAGCACTTTCCCTGTGATAACCCACTGACAGTGCAGCACTTTCTCTGTGATAACCCACTGACAGTGCAGCACTTTCCCTGTGATAACTTACTGACAGTGCAGCATCAGCACTTTCTCTGTGATAAACCACCGACAGTGCAGCACTTTCCCTGTGATAACACACTGACAGTGCAGCACTTTCTCTGTGATAACTCACTGACAGTGCAGCGCTTTCCCTGTGATAACCCACTGACAGTGCAGCACTTTCCCTGTGATAACCCACTGACAGAGCAGCACTTTCTCTGTGATAACCCGCCGACAGTGCAGCACATTCTCTGTGATAACCTACTGACAGTGCAGCATTTTCTCTGTGATAACCCACTGACAGTGCAGCACTTTCTCCGTGATAACCCACTGACAGTGCAGCACTTTCTCTGTGATAACACACTGACAGAACAGCACTTTCCCTGTGATAACCCACTGACAGTACAGCACTTTCCCTGTGATAACCCACTGACAGTGCAGCACTTTCTCTGTGATAACCCACTGACAGTGCAGCACTTTCTCTGTGATAACCCACTGACAGTGCAGCACTTTTTCTGTGATAACCCACCGACAGTGCAGCACTTTCCCCGTGATAACCCACTGAGAGTGCAGCACTTTCTCTGTGATAACTCACTGACAGTGCAGCACTTTCTCTGTGATAACCAACTGACACTGCAGCACTTTCTCTGTGATAACCCACCGACAGTGCAGCACTTTCCCTGTGATAACCCACGGACAGTGCAGCACATTCTCTGTGATAACCCACCGACAGTACAGCACTTTTTCTGCGATAACCCACCAACAGTACAGCACTTTCCCTGTGATAACCCACTGACAGTGCAGCACTTTCTCTGTGATAAATCACCGACAGTGCAGCAGTTTCACTGTGATAACTTACCGACAGTGCAGCACTTTCTCTGTGATAACCCACTGACAGTGCAGCACTTTCTCTGTGATAACCCACTGACAGTACAGCACTTTCCCTGTGATAACCCACTGACAGTACAGCACTTTCCCTGTGATAACCCACTGACAGTGCATCAATTTCCCGGTGATAACCCACTGACGGCACAGCACTTTCCCTGTGATAACCCACTGACAGTGCAGCACTTTCTCTGTGATAAATCACCGACAGTGCAGCAGTTTCACTGTGATAACTTACCGACAGTGCAGCACTTTCTCTGTGATAAATCACTGACAGTGCAGCAGTTTCACTGCGATAAATCACTGACATTGCAGCACTTTCTCTGTGATAACTTACCGACAGTGCAGCACTTTCTCTGTGATAACTCACCGACAGTACAGCACTTTCCCTGTGATAACCCACTGACAGTGCAGCACTTTCTCTGTGATAACCCACTGACATTGCAGCACTTTCTCTGTGATAACCCACTGACAGGGCAGCACTTTCTCTGTGATAACCCACTGACAGTGCAGCACTTTCTCTGTGATAACCCACCGACAGTGCAGCACTTTCTCTGTGATAACCCACTGACAGTGCAGCACGTTCCCTGTGATAACCCACTGATAGTGCAGCACTTTCTCTGTGATAACCCACTGACAGTGCAGCACTTTCTCTGTGATAACCCACTGACAGTGCAGCACTTTCTCTGTGATAACCCACTGACAGTGCAGCACTTTCTTTGTGATAACTCACGACAGTGCAGCACTTTCTCTGTGATAACTCACCGACAGTGCAGCACTTTCTCTGTGATAACTCACTGACAGTGCAGCACATTCTCTGTGATAAATCACTGACAGTGCAGCACTTTCTCTGTGATAACCCACCAGCAGTGCAGCAATTTCTCTGTGATAACTCACTGACAGTGCAGCACTTTCTCTGTGATAAATCACCGACTGTGCAGCACTTTCCCTGTGATAGCTTACTGACAGTGCAGCACTTTCTCTGTGATAACCCCCTGACAGTGCAGCACTTTATCGATGATAACCCACCAGCAGTGCAGCACTTTCTCTGTTATAACTCACTGACAGTGCAGCACTTTCTCTGTGATAATCACCGAGAGTGCAGCACTTTCTCTGTGATAAATCACCGACAGTGCAGCACTTTCTCTGTGATAACTCACTGACAGTGCAGCACTTTCTCTGTGATAACCCACTGACAGTGCAGCACTTTCTCTGTGATAACTCACTGACAGTGCAGCACTTTCTCTGTGATAACCCACTGACAGTGCAACACTTTCTTTGTGATAACCCACCGACAGTGCAGCACTTTCCCTGTGATAACCCACTGACAGTGCAGCACTTTCTCTGTGATAACCCACTGACAGTGCAGCACTTTCTCTGTGATAACCCACTGACAGTGCAGCACGTTCTCTGTGATAACCCACCGACAGTACAGCACTTTTTCTGTGATAACCAACCAACAGTGCAGCACTTTCCCTTTGATAACCCACTGACAGTGCAACACTTTCTCTGTGATAAATCACCGACAGTGCAGCAGTTTCACTGTGATAAATCACTGACAGTGCAGCACTTTCTCTGAGATAACTTTCCGACAGTGCAGCACTTTCTCTGTGATAACTCACCGACAGTACAGCACTTTCCCTGTGATAACCCACTAATAGTGCAGCACGGTCCCTGTGATAACCCACTGACAGTGCAGCACTTTCTCTGTGATAACCCACTGACAGTGCAGCACTTTCACTGTGATAACCCACCGAAAGTACAGCACTTTCCCTGTGATAACCCACTGATAGTGCAGCACTTTCTCTGTGATAAATCACCGACAGTGCAGCACTTTCTCTGTGATAACCCACTGACAGTGCACCACTTTCTCTGTGATAACACACTGACAGTACAGCACTTTCCCTGTGATAACTCGCTGACAGGCAGCACGTTCCCTGTGATAACTCACTGACAGTGCAGCACTTTCTCTGTGATAACCCGCTGACAGTGCAGCGCTTTCTCTGTGATAACCCACTGACAGTGCAGCACTTTCTCTGTGATAACCCACTGACTGTGCAGCACTTTCTCTGTGATAACTCGCTGACAGTGCAGCACTTTCTCTGTGATAACCAACTGACAGTGCAGCACTTTCCCTGTGATAACTTACTGACAGTGCAGCTGCAGCACTTTCTATGTGATCACCCACAGACAGTGCAGCACTTTCCCTGTGATAACACACTGACAGTGCAGCACTTTCTCTGTGAGAACTCACTGAAAATGCAGCGCTTTCCCTGTGATAACCCACTGACAGTGCAGCACTTTCCCTGTGATAACCCACTGACAGAGCAGCACTTTCTCTGTGATAACCCGCCGACAGTGCAGCACTTTCTCTGTGATAACCGACGGACAGTGCAGCACTTTCTCTGTGATAACCCACTGACAGTGCAGCACTTTCTCCGTGATAACCCACTGACAGTGCAGCACTTTCTCTGTGATAACCCACTGACAGTGCAGCACTTTCCCTGTGATAACCCACTGACAGTGCAGCACTTTCTCTGTGATAACCCACCGACAGTGCAGCAGTTTCTCTGTGATAACCCACCGACAGTGCAGCACTTTCCCTGTGATAACCCACTGACAGTGCAGCACTTTCTCTGTGATAACCCACTGACAGTGCAGCACTTTCTCTGTGATAACCCACTGACAGTGCAGCACTTTCTCTGTGATAACCCACCGACAGTACAGCACTTTTTCTGTGATAACCCACCAACAGTGCAGCACTTTCCCTGTGATAACCCACTGACAGTGCAGCACTTTCTCTGTGATAAATCACTGACATTGCAGCACTTTCTCTGTGAGAACTGACCGACAGTGCAGCACTTTCTCTGTGATAACTCACCGACAGTACAGCACGTTCCCTGTGATAACCCACTGACAGTGCAGCACTTTCTCTGTGATAACCCACTGACAGTGCAGCACTTTCTCTGTGATAACCCACTGACAGTGCAGCACTTTCTCTGTGATAACCCACTGACAGGGCAGCACTTTCTCTGTGATAACCCACTGACAGTGCAGCACTTTCTTTGTGATAACTCGCGACAGTGCAGCACATTCTCTGTGATAACCCACCGACAGTGCACCACTTTCTCTGTGATTACCCACTGACAGTGCAGCACTTCCTTTGTGATAACTCGCGACAGTGCAGCACTTTCTCTGTGATAACTCACCGACAGTGCAGCACTTTCTCTGTGATAACTCGCTGACAGTGCAGCACATTCTCTGTGATAAATCACTGACAGTGGAGCACTTTCTCTGTGATAACCCACCAGCAGTGCAGCACTTTCTCTGTGATAACTCACTGACAGTGCAGCACTTTCTCTGTGATAACCCACTGACAGTGCAGCACTTTCTCTGTGATAACCCACCAGCAGTGCAGCAATTTCTCTGTGATAACTCACTGACAGTGCAGCACTTTCTCTGTGATAACTCACCGACAGTGCAGCACTTTCTCTGTGATAAATCACCGACAGTGCATCACTTTCTCTGTGATAACCCACTGACAGTGCAGAACTTTCTCTGTGATAAATCACCGACAGTGCAGCACTTTCTCTGTGAGAACTCACTGACCGTGCAGCACTTTCTCTGTGATAAATCACTGACAGTGCAGCACTCTCCCTGTGATAACTTACTGACAGTGCAGCACTTTCTCTGTGATAACCCACCGACAGTGCAGCACTTTCCCTGTGATAACCCACTGACAGTGCAGCACTTTCCCTCTGATAACCCACTGACAGTGCAGCACTTTCTCTGTGATTACCAATGACAGTGCAGCACTTTCTTTGTGATAACTCGCGACAGTGCAGCACTTTCTCTGTGATAACTCACCGACAGTGCAGCACTTTTTCTGTGATAACTCACTGACAGTGCAGCACATTCTCTGTGATAAATCACTGACAGTGCAGCACTTTCTCTGTGATAACCCACTCGCAGTGCAGCACTTTCTCTGTGATAACTCACTGACAGTGCAGCACTTTCTCTGCGATAAATCACCGAATGTGCAGCACTTTCCCTGTGATAGCTTACTGACAGTGCAGCACTTTCTCTGTGATAACCCACTGACAGTGCAGCACTTTCCCTGTGATAACCCACCAGCAGTGCAGCACTTTCTCTGTGATAACTCACTGACATTGCAGCACTTTCTCTGTGATAACTCACCGACAGTGCAGCACTTTCTCTGTGATAAATCAGCGACAGTGCAGCACTTTCTCTGTGATAACCCACTGACAGTGCAGCACTTTCTCTGTGATAAATCACCGACAGTGCAGCACTTTCTCTGTGAGAACTCACTGACCGTGCAGCACTTTCTCTGTGATAAATCACTGACAGTGCAGCACTTTCCCTGTGATAACTTACTGACAGTGCAGCACTTTCTCTGTGATAACCCACCGACAGTGCAGCACTTTCCCTGTGATAACCCACTGACAGTGCAGCACTTTCCCTCTGATAACCCACTGAGAGCGCAGCACTTTCTCTGTGATAAATCACCGACAGTGCAGCACTTTCCCTGTGATAACTTACTGACAGTGCAGCACTTTCTCTGTGATAACCCACCGACAGTGCAGCACTTTCCCTGTGATAACCCCCTGACAGTGCAGCACTTGCCCTGTGATAACTTACTGACAGTGCAGCTGCAGCACTTTCTCTGTGATAACCCACAGACAGTGCAGCACTTTCCCTGTGATAACACACTGACAGTGCAGCACTTTCTCTGTGAGAACTCACTGAAAATGCAGCGCTTTCCCTGTGATAACCCACTGACAGTGCAGCACTTTCCCTGTGATAACCCACTGACAGAGCAGCACTTTCTCTGTGATAACCCGCCGACAGTGCAGCACTTTCTCTGTGATAACCGACGGACAGTGCAGCACTTTCTCTGTGATAACCCACTGACAGTGCAGCACTTTCTCCTTGATAACCCACTGACAGTGCAGCACTTTCTCTGTGATAACCCACTGACAGTGCAGCACTTTCCCTGTGATAACCCACTGACAGTGCAGCACTTTCTCTGTGATAACCCACTGACAGTGCAGCAGTTTCTCTGTGATAACCCACCGACAGTGCAGCACTTTCTCTGTGATAACCCACTGACAGTGCAGCACTTTCCCTGTGATAACAAACTGACAGTACAGCACTTTCCCTGTGATAACCCACGGACAGTACAGCACTTTCCCTGTGATAACCCACTGACAGTACAGCATTTTCCCTGTGATAACCCACTGACAGTACAGCACTTTCTCTGTGATAACCCACTGACAGTGCAGCACTTTCTCTGTGATAACCCACTGACAGTGCAGCACTTTCTCTGTGATAACCCACTGACAGTGCAGTACTTTCCCTGTGATAACCCACTGACAGTGCAGCACTTTCCCTGTGATAACACACTGACAGTACAGCACTTTCCCTGTGATAACCCACTGACAGTACAGCACTTTCCCTGTGATAACCCACTGACAGTGCAGCACTTTCACTGTGATAACCCACTGACAGTGCAGCACTTTCTCTGTGATAACCCACTGACAGTGCAGCACTTTCTCTGTGATAACCCACTGACAGTGCAGCACTTTCTCTGTGATAACTCACTGACAGTGCAGCACTTTCTCTGTGATAACCCACTGACAGTGCAGCCCTTTCTCTGTGATAACCCACTGACAGTGCAGCACTTTCCCTGTGATAACCCACGGACAGTGCAGCACTTTCTCTGTGATAACCCACTGACAGTGCAGCACTTTCTCTGTGATAACCCACTGACAGTGCAGCACTTTCTCTGTGATAACCCACCGACAGTACAGCACTTTGTCTGTGATAACCCACCAACAGTACAGCACTTTCCCTGTGATAACCCACTGACGGTGCAGCACTTTCTCTCTGATAAATCACCGACAGTGCAGCAGTTTCACTGTGATAACTTACCGACATTGCAGCACTTTCTCTGTGATAACCCACTGACAGTGCAGGACTTTCTCGGTGATAACACACTGACAGTACAGCACTTTCCCTGTGATAACCCACTGACAGTACAGCACTTTCCCTGTGATAACCCACTGACGGTACAGCACTTTCCCTGTGATAACCCACTGACAGTACAGCACTTTCCCTGTGATAACCCACCGACAGTGCATCAATTTCCCGGTGATAACCCACTGACGGCACAGCACTTTCCCTGTGATAACCCACTGACAGTGCAGCACTTTCTCTGTGATAACCCGCTGACAGTGCAGCACATACTCTGTGATAACCCACTGACAGTGCAGCACTTTCTCTGTGATAACCCACTGACAGTGCAGCACTTTCTGTGTGATAACCCACTGACAGTGCAGCACTTTCTCTGTGATAACCCACCGACAGTACAGCACTTTTTCTGTGATAACCCACCAACACTACAGCACTTTCCCTGTGATAACCCACTGACAGTGCAGCACTTTCTCTGTGATAAATCACCGACAGTGCAGCAGTTTCACTGTGATAACTTACCGACATTGCAGCACTTTCTCTGTGATAACCCACCGACAGTACAGCACTTTTTCTGTGATAACCCACCAACAGTGCAGCACTTTCCCTGTGATAACCCACTGACAGTGCAGCACTTTCTCTGTGATTACACACTGACAGTGCAGCACTTTCTCTGTGATAACCCACTGGCAGTGCAGCACTTTCTCTGTGATAACTCACCGACAGTACAGCACGTTCCCTGTGATAACCCACTGACAGTGCAGCACTTTCTGTGTGATAACCCACTCACAGTGCAGCACTTTCTCTGTGATAACCCACTGACAGTGCAGCACTTTCTCTGTGATAACCCACTGACAGGGCAGCACTTTCTCTGTGATAACCCACTGACAGTGCAGCACTTTCTTTGTGATAACTCGCGACAGTGCAGCACTTTCTCTGTGATAACCCACCGACAGTGCACCACTTTCTCTGTGATTACCCACTGACAGTGCAGCACTTCCTTTGTGATAACTCGCGACAGTGCAGCACTTTCTCTGTGATAACTCACCGACAGTGCAGCACTTTCTCTGTGATAACTCGCTGACAGTGCAGCACATTCTCTGTGATAAATCACTGACAGTGGAGCACTTTCTCTGTGATAACCCACCAGCAGTGCAGCACTTTCTCTGTGATAACTCACTGACAGTGCAGCACTTTCTCTGTGATAAATCACCGAATGTGCAGCACTTACCCTGTGATAGCTTACTGACAGTGCAGCACTTTCTCTGTGATAACCCACTGACAGTGCAGCACTTTCTCTGTGATAACCCACCAGCAGTGCAGCAATTTCTCTGTGATAACTCACTGACAGTGCAGCACTTTTTCTGTGATAACTCACCGACAGTGCAGCACTTTCTCTGTGATAAATCACCGACAGTGCATCACTTTCTCTGTGATAACCCACTGACAGTGCAGAACTTTCTCTGTGATAAATCACCGACAGTGCAGCACTTTCTCTGTGAGATCTCACTGACCGTGCAGCACTTTCTCTGTGATAAATCACTGACAGTGCAGCACTCTCCCTGTGATAACTTACTGACAGTGCAGCACTTTCCCTCTGATAACCCACTGACAGTGCAGCACTTTCTCTGTGATTACCAATGACAGTGCAGCACTTTCTTTGTGATAACTCGCGACAGTGCAGCACTTTCTCTGTGATAACTCACCGACATTGCAGCACTTTTTCTGTGATAACTCACTGACAGTGCAGCACATTCTCTGTGATAAATCACTGACAGTGCAGCACTTTCTCTGTGATAACCCACTAGCAGTGCAGCACTTTCTCTGTGATAACTCACTGACAGTGCAGCACTTTCTCTGCGATAAATCACCGAATGTGCAGCGCTTTCCCTGTGATAGCTTACTGACAGTGCAGCACTTTCTCTGTGATAACCCACTGACAGTGCAGCACTTTCCCTGTGATAACCCACCAGCAGTGCAGCACTTTCTCTGTGATAACTCACTGACATTGCAGCACTTTCTCTGTGATAACTCACCGACAGTGCAGCACTTTCTCTGTGATAAATCAGCGACAGTGCAGCACTTTCTCTGTGATAACCCACTGACAGTGCAGCACTTTCTCTGTGATAAATCACCGACAGTGCAGCACTTTCTCTGTGAGAACTCACTGACCGTGCAGCACTTTCTCTGTGATAAATCACTGACAGTGCAGCACTTTCCCTGTGATAACTTACTGACAGTGCAGCACTTTCTCTGTGATAACCCACCGACAGTGCAGCACTTTCCCTGTGATAACCCACTGACAGTGCAGCACTTTCCCTCTGATAACCCACTGAGAGCGCAGCACTTTCTCTGTGATAAATCACCGACAGTGCAGCACTTTCCCTGTGATAACTTACTGACAGTGCAGCACTTTCTCTGTGATAACCCACCGACAGTGCAGCACTTTCCCTGTGATAACCCCCTGACAGTGCAGCACTTGCCCTGTGATAACTTACTGACAGTGCAGCTGCAGCACTTTCTCTGTGATAACCCACAGACAGTGCAGCACTTTCCCTGTGATAACACACTGACAGTGCAGCACTTTCTCTGTGAGAACTCACTGAAAATGCAGCGCTTTCCCTGTGATAACCCACTGACAGTGCAGCACTTTCCCTGTGATAACCCACTGACAGAGCAGCACTTTCTCTGTGATAACCCGCCGACAGTGCAGCACTTTCTCTGTGATAACCGACGGACAGTGCAGCACTTTCTCTGTGATAACCCACTGACAGTGCAGCACTTTCTCCTTGATAACCCACTGACAGTGCAGCACTTTCTCTGTGATAACCCACTGACAGTGCAGCACTTTCCCTGTGATAACCCACTGACAGTGCAGCACTTTCTCTGTGATAACCCACTGACAGTGCAGCAGTTTCTCTGTGATAACCCACCGACAGTGCAGCACTTTCTCTGTGATAACCCACTGACAGTGCAGCACTTTCCCTGTGATAACAAACTGACAGTACAGCACTTTCCCTGTGATAACCCACGGACAGTACAGCACTTTCCCTGTGATAAACCACTGACAGTACAGCATTTTCCCTGTGATAACCCACTGACAGTACAGCACTTTCTCTGTGATAACCCACTGACAGTGCAGCACTTTCTCTGTGATAACCCACTGAGAGTGCAGCACTTTCTCTGTGATAACCCACTGACAGTGCAGTACTTTCCCTGTGATAACCCACTGACAGTGCAGCACTTTCCCTGTGATAACACACTGACAGTACAGCACTTTCCCTGTGATAACCCACTGACAGTACAGCACTTTCCGTGTGATAACCCACTGACAGTGCAGCACTTTCACTGTGATAACCCACTGACAGTGCAGCACTTTCTCTGTGATAACCCACTGACAGTGCAGCACTTTCTCTCTGATAACCCACTGACAGTGCAGCACTTTCTCTGTGATAACTCACTGACAGTGCAGCACTTTCTCTGTGATAACCCACTGACAGTGCAGCACTTTCTCTGTGATAACCCACTGACAGTGCAGCACTTTCCCTGTGATAACCCACGGACAGTGCAGCACTTTCTCTGTGATAACCCACTGACAGTGCAGCACTTTCTCTGTGATAACCCACTGACAGTGCAGCACTTTCTCTGTGATAACCCACCGACAGTACAGCACTTTGTCTGTGATAACCCACCAACAGTACAGCACTTTCCCTGTGATAACCCACTGACAGTGCAGCACTTTCTCTCTGATAAATCACCGACAGTGCAGCAGTTTCACTGTGATAACTTACCGACATTGCAGCACTTTCTCTGTGAAAACCCACTGACAGTGCAGGACTTTCTCGGTGATAACACACTGACAGTACAGCACTTTCCCTGTGATAACCCACTGACAGTACAGCACTTTCCCTGTGATAACCCACTGACGGTACAGCACTTTCCCTGTGATAACCCACTGACAGTACAGCACTTTCCCTGTGATAACCCACCGACAGTGCATCAATTTCCCGGTGATAACCCACTGACGGCACAGCACTTTCCCTGTGATAACCCACTGACAGTGCAGCACTTTCTCTGTGATAACCCGCTGACAGTGCAGCACATTCTCTGTGATAACCCACTGACAGTGCAGCACTTTCTCTGTGATAACCCACTGACAGTGCAGCACTTTCCCTGTGATAACCCACTGACAGTGCAGCACTTTCTCTGTGATAACCCACGGACAGTGCAGCACTTTCTCTGTGATAACACACTGACAGTGCAGCACTTTCTGTGTGATAACCCACTGACAGTGCAGCACTTTCTCTGTGATAACCCACCGACAGTACAGCACTTTTTCTGTGATAACCCACCAACACTACAGCACTTTCCCTGTGATAACCCACTGACAGTGCAGCACTTTCTCTGTGATAAATCACCGACAGTGCAGCAGTTTCACTGTGATAACTTACCGACATTGCAGCACTTTCTCTGTGATAACCCACTGACAGTGCAGCACTTTCCCTGTGATAACACACTGACAGTACAGCAATTTCCCTGTGATAACCCACTGACTGTACAGCACTTTCCCTGTGATAACCCACTGACAGTGCACCAATTTCCCGGTTATAACCCACTGACGGCACAGCACTTTCCCTGTGATAACCCACTGACAGTGCAGCACTTTCTCTGTGATAACCCACTGACAGTGCAGCACTTTCTCTGTGATAACTTACCGACATTGCAGCACTTTCTCTGTGATAAATCACCGACAGTGCAGCAGTTTCACTGTGATAACTTACCGACATTGCAGCACTTTCTCTGTGATAACCCACTGACAGTGCAGCACTTTCCCTGTGATAACACACTGACAGTACAGCAATTTCCCTGTGATAACCCACTGACTGTACAGCACTTTCCCTGTGATAACCCACTGACAGTGCATCAATTTCCCGGTTATAACCCACTGACGGCACAGCACTTTCCCTGTGATAACCCACTGACAGTGCAGCACTTTCTCTGTGATAACCCACTGACAGTGCAGCACTTTCTCTGTGATAACTCACCGACAGTACAGCACTTTCCCTGTGATAACCCACTGACAGTGCAGCACTTTCTCTGTGATAACCCACTGACAGTGCAGCACTTTCTCTGTGATAACCCACTGACAGGGCAGCACTTTCTCTGTGATAACCCACTGACAGTGCAGCACTTTCTCTGTGATAACCCACTGACAGTGCAGCACTTTCTCTGTGATAACCCACTGACAGTACAGCACTTTCTCTGTGATAACCCACCGACAGTGCAGCACTTTCTCTGTGATAACCCACTGACAGTGCAGCACTTTCTCTGTGATAACCCACTGACAGTGCAGCACTTTCTTTGTGATAACTCGCGACAGTGCAGCACTTTCTCTGTGATAACTCACCGACAGTGCAGCACTTTCTCTGTGATAACTCACTGACAGTGCAGCACATTCTCTGTGATAAATCACTGACAGTGCAGCACTTTCTCTGTGATAACCCACCAGCAGTGCAGCAATTTCTCTGTGATAACTCACTGACAGTGCAGCACTTTCTCTGTGATAAATCACTGACAGTGCAGCACTTTCTCTGTGATAACCCACTGACAGTGCAGCACTTTCTTTGTGATAACTCGCGACAGTGCAGCACTTTCTCTGTGATAACTCACCGACAGTGCAGCACTTTCTCTGTGATAACTCACTGACAGTGCAGCACTTTCTCTGTGATAACCCACTGACAGTGCAGCACTTTCTCTGTGATAACCCACCAGCAGTGCAGCACTTTCTCTGTGATAACTCACTGACAGTGCAGCACTTTCTCTGTGATAACCCACTGACAGTGCAGCACTTTCTCTGTGATAACCCACCGACAGTGCAGCACTTTCCCTGTGATAACACACTGACAGTGCAGCACTTTCTCTGTGATAACCCACTGACAGTGCAGCACTTTCTCTGTGATAACCCACTGACAGTGCAGCACTTTCTCTGTGATAACCCACCGACAGTACAGCACGTTTTCTGTGATAACCCACCAACAGTGCAGCACTTTCCCTGTGATAACCCACTGACAGTGCAGCACTTTCTCTGTGATAAATCACTGACATTGCAGCACTTTCTCTGTGAGAACTTACCGACAGTGCAGCACTTTTTCTGTGATAACTCACCGACAGTACAGCACGTTCCCTGTGATAAACCACTGACAGTGCAGCACTTTCTCTGTGATAACCCACTGACAGTGCAGCACTTTCTCTGTGATAACCCACTGACAGTGCAGCACTTTCTCTGTGATAACGCACTGACAGGGCAGCACTTTCTCTGTGATAACTCGCGACAGTGCAGCACTTTCTCGGTGATAACCCACCGACAGTGCAGCACTTTCTCTGTGATAAACCACTGACAGTGCAGCACGTTCCCTCTGATAACCCACTGATAGTGCAGCACTTTCTCTGTGATAACCCACTGACAGTGCAGCACTTTCTCTGTGATAACCCACTGACAGTGCAGCACTTTCTCTGTGATTACCCACTGACAGTGCAGCACTTTCTTTGTGATAACTCGCGACAGTGCAGCACTTTCTCTGTGATAACTCACCGACAGTGCAGCACTTTCTCTGTGATAACTCACTGACAGTGCAGCACATTCTCTGTGATAAATCACTGACAGTGCAGCACTTTCTCTGTGATAACCCACCAGCAGTGCAGCACTTTCTCTGTGATAACTCACTGACAATGCAGCACTTTCTCTGTGATAAATCACCGAATGTGCAGCACTTTCCCTGTGATAGCTTACTGACAGTGCAGCACTTTCTCTGTGATAACCCACTGACAGTGCAGCACTTTCTCTGTGATAACCCACCAGCAGTGCAGCACTTTCTCTGTGATAAGTCACTGACAGTGCAGCACTTTCTCTGTGATAACTCACCGACAGTGCAGCACTTTCTCTGTGATAAATCACCGACAGTGCAGCACTTTCTCTGTGATAACCCACTGACAGTGCAGCACTTTCTCTTTGATAAATCACCGACAGTGCAGCACTTTCTCTGTGAGAACTCACTGACCGTGCAGCACTTTCTCTGTGATAAATCACAGACAGTGCAGCACTTTCCCTGTGATAACTTACTGACAGTGCAGCACTTTCTCTGTGATAACCCACCGACAGTGCAGCACTTTCCCTGTGAGAACCCACTGACAGTGCAGCACTTTCCCTCTGATAACCCACTGACAGCGCAGCACTTTCTATGATAAATCACCGACAGTGCAGCACTTTCCCTGTGATAACTTACTGACAGTGCAGCACTTTCTCTGTGATAACCCACCGACAGTGCAGCACTTTCCCTGTGATAACCCACTGACAGTGCAGCACTTTCCCTGTGATAACTTACTGACAGTGCAGCTGCAGCACTTTCTCTGTGATAACACACCGACAGTGCAGCACTTTCCCTGTGATAACACACTGACAGTGCAGCAGTTTCTGTGTGAGAACTCACTGAAAGTGCAGCGCTTTCCCTGTGATAACCCACTGACAGTGCAGCACTTTCCCTGTGATAACCCACTGACAGAGCAGCACTTTCTCTGTGATAACCCACCGACAGTGCAGCACTTTCCCTGTGAGAACTTACTGACAGTGCAGCACTTTCTCTGTGATAACCCACCGACAGTGCAGCACTTTCCCTGTGAGAACCCACTGACAGTGCAGCACTTTCCCTGTGATAACACACTGACAGTGCAGCAGTTTCTGTGTGAGAACTCACTGAAAGTGCAGCGCTTTCCCTGTGATAACCCACTGACAGTGCAGCACTTTCCCTGTGATAACCCACTGACAGAGCAGCACTTTCTCTGTGATAACCCGCCGACAGTGCAGCACTTTCTCTGTGATAACCGACTGACAGTGCAGCACTTTCTCTGTGATAACCCACTGACAGTGCAGCACTTTCTCTGTGATAACCCACTGACAGTGCAGCAGTTTCTCTGTGATAACCCACCGACAGTGCAGCACTTTCTCTGTGATAACCCACTGACAGTGCAGCACTTTCCCTGTGATAACAAACTGACAGTACAGCACTTTCCGTGTGATAACCCACGGACAGTACAGCACTTACCCTGTGATAACCCACTGACAGTACAGCATTTTCCCTGTGATAACCCACTGACAGTACAGCACTTTCTCTGTGATAACCCACTGACAGTGCAGCACTTTCTCTGTGATAAATCACCGACAGTGCAGCACTTTCTCTGTGATAACCCACTGACAGTGCAGCACTTTCTCTGTGATAAATCACCGACAGTGCAGCACTTTCTCTGTGAGAACTCACTGACCGTGCAGCACTTTCTCTGTGATAAATCACAGACAGTGCAGCACTTTCCCTGTGATAACTTACTGACAGTGCAGCACTTTCTCTGTGATAACCCACTGACAGTGCAGCACTTTCTCTGTGATAAATCACCGACAGTGCAGCACTTTCTCTGTGAGAACTCACTGACCGTGCAGCACTTTCTCTGTGATAAATCACAGACAGTGCAGCACTTTCCCTGTGATAACTTACTGACAGTGCAGCACTTTCTCTGTGATAACCCACCGACAGTGCAGCACTTTCCCTGTGAGAACCCACTGACAGTGCAGCACTTTCCCTCTGATAACCCACTGACAGCGCAGCACTTTCTATGATAAATCACCGAGAGTGCAGCACTTTCCCTGTGATAACTTACTGACAGTGCAGCACTTTCTCTGTGATAACCCACCGACAGTGCAGCACTTTCCCTGTGATAACCCACTGACAGTGCAGCACTTTCCCTGTGATAACTTACTGACAGTGCAGCTGCAGCACTTTCTCTGTGATAACACACCGACAGTGCAGCACTTTCCCTGTGATAACACACTGACAGTGCAGCAGTTTCTGTGTGAGAACTCACTGAAAGTGCAGCGCTTTCCCTGTGATAACCCACTGACAGTGCAGCACTTTCCCTGTGATAACCCACTGACAGAGCAGCACTTTCTCTGTGATAACCCGCCGACAGTGCAGCACTTTCTCTGTGATAACCGACTGACAGTGCAGCACTTTCTCTGTGATAACCCACTGACAGTGCAGCACTTTCTCTGTGATAACCCACTGACAGTGCAGCAGTTTCTCTGTGATAACCCACCGACAGTGCAGCACTTTCTCTGTGATAACCCACTGACAGTGCAGCACTTTCCCTGTGATAACAAACTGACAGTACAGCACTTTCCGTGTGATAACCCACGGACAGTACAGCACTTACCCTGTGATAACCCACTGACAGTACAGCATTTTCCCTGTGATAACCCACTGACAGTACAGCACTTTCTCTGTGATAACCCACTGACAGTGCAGCATTTTCTCTGTGATAACCCACTGACAGTGCAGCACTTTCTCTGTGATAACCCACTGACAGTGCAGCACTTTCCCTGTGATAACCCACTGACAGTGCAGCACTTTCTCTGTGATAACCCACTGACAGTGCAGCACTTTCTCTGTGATAACTTACCGACATTGCAGCACTTTCTCTGTGATAAATCACCGACAGTGCAGCAGTTTCACTGTGATAACTTACCGACATTGCAGCACTTTCTCTGTGATAACCCACTGACAGTGCAGCACTTTCCCTGTGATAACACACTGACAGTACAGCAATTTCCCTGTGATAACCCACTGACTGTACAGCACTTTCCCTGTGATAACCCACTGACAGTGCATCAATTTCCCGGTTATAACCCACTGACGGCACAGCACTTTCCCTGTGATAACCCACTGACAGTGCAGCACTTTCTCTGTGATAACCCACTGACAGTGCAGCACTTTCTCTGTGATAACTCACCGACAGTACAGCACTTTCCCTGTGATAACCCACTGACAGTGCAGCACTTTCTCTGTGATAACCCACTGACAGTGCAGCACTTTCTCTGTGATAACCCACTGACAGGGCAGCACTTTCTCTGTGATAACCCACTGACAGTGCAGCACTTTCTCTGTGATAACCCACTGACAGTGCAGCACTTTCTCTGTGATAACGCACTGACAGTGCAGCACGTTCCCTGTGATAACCCACTGACAGTGCAGCACTTTCTCTGTGATAACCCACTGACAGTGCAGCACTTTCTCTGTGATAACCCACTGACAGTGCAGCACTTTCTTTGTGATAACTCGCGACAGTGCAGCACTTTCTCTGTGATAACTCACCGACAGTGCAGCACTTTCTCTGTGATAACTCACTGACAGTGCAGCACATTCTCTGTGATAAATCACTGACAGTGCAGCACTTTCTCTGTGATAACCCACCAGCAGTGCAGCAATTTCTCTGTGATAACTCACTGACAGTGCAGCACTTTCTCTGTGATAATTCACTGACAGTGCAGCACTTTCTCTGTGATAACCCACTGACAGTGCAGCACTTTCTTTGTGATAACTCGCGACAGTGCAGCACTTTCTCTGTGATAACTCACCGACAGTGCAGCACTTTCTCTGTGATAACCCACTGACAGTGCAGCACTTTCTCTGTGATAACCCACCAGCAGTGCAGCACTTTCTCTGTGATAACTCACTGACAGTGCAGCACTTTCTCTGTGATAACCCACTGACAGTGCAGCACTTTCTCTGTGATAACCCACCGACAGTGCAGCACTTTCCCTGTGATAACACACTGACAGTGCAGCACTTTCTCTGTGATAACCCACTGACAGTGCAGCACTTTCTCTGTGATAACCCACTGACAGTGCAGCACTTTCTCTGTAATAACCCACCGACAGTACAGCACGTTTTCTGTGATAACCCACCAACAGTGCAGCACTTTCCCTGTGATAACCCACTGACAGTGCAGCACTTTCTCTGTGATAAATCACTGACATTGCAGCACTTTCTCTGTGAGAACTTACCGACAGTGCAGCACTTTTTCTGTGATAACTCACCGACAGTACAGCACGTTCCCTGTGATAACCCACTGACAGTGCAGCACTTTCTCTGTGATAACCCACTGACAGTGCAGCACTTTCTCTGTGATAACCCACTGACAGTGCAGCACTTTCTCTGTGATAACGCACTGACAGGGCAGCACTTTCTCTGTGATAACTCGCGACAGTGCAGCACTTTCTCGGTGATAACCCACCGACAGTGCAGCACTTTCTCTGTGATAAACCACTGACAGGGCAGCACGTTCCCTCTGATAACCCACTGATAGTGCAGCACTTTCTCTGTGATAACCCACTGACAGTGCAGCACTTTCTCTGTGATAACCCACTGACAGTGCAGCACTTTCTCTGTGATTACCCACTGACAGTGCAGCACTTTCTTTGTGATAACTCGCGACAGTGCAGCACTTTCTCTGTGATAACTCACCGACAGTGCAACACTTTCTCTGTGATAACTCACTGACAGTGCAGCACATTCTCTGTGATAAATCACTGACAGTGCAGCACTTTCTCTGTGATAACCCACCAGCAGTGCAGCACTTTCTCTGTGATAACTCACTGACAATGCAGCACTTTCTCTGTGATAAATCACCGAATGTGCAGCACTTTCCCTGTGATAGCTTACTGACAGTGCAGCACTTTCTCTGTGATAACCCACTGACAGTGCAGCACTTTCTCTGTGATAACCCACCAGCAGTGCAGCACTTTCTCTGTGATAAGTCACTGACAGTGCAGCACTTTCTCTGTGATAACTCACCGACAGTGCAGCACTTTCTCTGTGATAAATCACCGACAGTGCAGCACTTTCTCTGTGATAACCCACTGACAGTGCAGCACTTTCTCTTTGATAAATCACCGACAGTGCAGCACTTTCTCTGTGAGAACTCACTGACCGTGCAGCACTTTCTCTGTGATAAATCACTGACAGTGCAGCACTTTCCCTGTGATAACTTACTGACAGTGCAGCACTTTCTCTGTGATAACCCACCGACAGTGCAGCACTTTCCCTGTGAGAACCCACTGACAGTGCAGCACTTTCCCTCTGATAACCCACTGACAGCGCAGCACTTTCTATGATAAATCACCGACAGTGCAGCACTTTCCCTGTGATAACTTACTGACAGTGCAGCACTTTCTCTGTGATAACCCACCGACAGTGCAGCACTTTCCCTGTGATAACCCACTGACAGTGCAGCACTTTCCCTGTGATAACTTACTGACAGTGCAGCTGCAGCACTTTCTCTGTGATAACACACCGACAGTGCAGCACTTTCCCTGTGATAACAAACTGACAGTGCAGCACTTTCTGTGTGAGAACTCACTGAAAGTGCAGCGCTTTCCCTGTGATAACCCACCGACAGTACAGCACGTTTTCTGTGATAACCCACCAACAGTGCAGCACTTTCCCTGTGATAACCCACTGACAGTGCAGCACTTTCTCTGTGATAAATCACTGACATTGCAGCACTTTCTCTGTGAGAACTTACCGACAGTGCAGCACTTTTTCTGTGATAACTCACCGACAGTACAGCACGTTCCCTGTGATAACCCACTGACAGTGCAGCACTTTCTCTGTGATAACCCACTGACAGTGCAGCACTTTCTCTGTGATAACCCACTGACAGTGCAGCACTTTCTCTGTGATAACGCACTGACAGGGCAGCACTTTCTCTGTGATAACTCGCGACAGTGCAGCACTTTCTCGGTGATAACCCACCGACAGTGCAGCACTTTCTCTGTGATAAACCACTGACAGTGCAGCACGTTCCCTCTGATAACCCACTGATAGTGCAGCACTTTCTCTGTGATAACCCACTGACAGTGCAGCACTTTCTCTGTGATAACCCACTGACAGTGCAGCACTTTCTCTGTGATTACCCACTGACAGTGCAGCACTTTCTTTGTGATAACTCGCGACAGTGCAGCACTTTCTCTGTGATAACTCACCGACAGTGCAGCACTTTCTCTGTGATAACTCACTGACAGTGCAGCACATTCTCTGTGATAAATCACTGACAGTGCAGCACTTTCTCTGTGATAACCCACCAGCAGTGCAGCACTTTCTCTGTGATAACTCACTGACAATGCAGCACTTTCTCTGTGATAAATCACCGAATGTGCAGCACTTTCCCTGTGATAGCTTACTGACAGTGCAGCACTTTCTCTGTGATAACCCACTGACAGTGCAGCACTTTCTCTGTGATAACCCACCAGCAGTGCAGCACTTTCTCTGTGATAAGTCACTGACAGTGCAGCACTTTCTCTGTGATAACTCACCGACAGTGCAGCACTTTCTCTGTGATAAATCACCGACAGTGCAGCACTTTCTCTGTGATAACCCACTGACAGTGCAGCACTTTCTCTTTGATAAATCACCGACAGTGCAGCACTTTCTCTGTGAGAACTCACTGACCGTGCAGCACTTTCTCTGTGATAAATCACTGACAGTGCAGCACTTTCCCTGTGATAACTTACTGACAGTGCAGCACTTTCTCTGTGATAACCCACCGACAGTGCAGCACTTTCCCTGTGAGAACCCACTGACAGTGCAGCACTTTCCCTCTGATAACCCACTGACAGCGCAGCACTTTCTATGATAAATCACCGACAGTGCAGCACTTTCCCTGTGATAACTTACTGACAGTGCAGCACTTTCTCTGTGATAACCCACCGACAGTGCAGCACTTTCCCTGTGATAACCCACTGACAGTGCAGCACTTTCCCTGTGATAACTTACTGACAGTGCAGCTGCAGCACTTTCTCTGTGATAACACACCGACAGTGCAGCACTTTCCCTGTGATAACACACTGACAGTGCAGCACTTTCTGTGTGAGAACTCACTGAAAGTGCAGCGCTTTCCCTGTGATAACCCACTGACAGTGCAGCACTTTCCCTGTGATAACCCACTGACAGAGCAGCACTTTCTCTGTGATAACCCGCCGACAGTGCAGCACTTTCTCTGTGATAACCGACTGACAGTGCAGCACTTTCTCTGTGATAACCCACTGACAGTGCAGCACTTTCTCTGTGATAACCCACTGACAGTGCAGCAGTTTCTCTGTGATAACCCACCGACAGTGCAGCACTTTCTCTGTGATAACCAACTGACAGTGCAGCACTTTCCCTGTGAGAACAAACTGACAGTACAGCACTTTCCGTGTGATAACCCACGGACAGTACAGCACTTACCCTGTGATAACCCACTGACAGTACAGCATTTTCCCTGTGATAACCCACTGACAGTACAGCACTTTCTCTGTGATAACCCACTGACAGTGCAGCATTTTCTCTGTGATAACCCACTGACAGTGCAGCACTTTCTCTGTGATAACCCACTGACAGTGCAGCACTTTCCCTGTGATAACCCACTGACAGTGCAGCACTTTCTCTGTGATAACCCACTGACAGTGCAGCACTTTCTCTGTGATAACTTACCGACATTGCAGCACTTTCTCTGTGATAAATCACCGACAGTGCAGCAGTTTCACTGTGATAACTTACCGACATTGCAGCACTTTCTCTGTGATAACCCACTGACAGTGCAGCACTTTCCCTGTGATAACACACTGACAGTACAGCAATTTCCCTGTGATAACCCACTGACTGTACAGCACTTTCCCTGTGATAACCCACTAACAGTGCATCAATTTCCCGGTTATAACCCACTGACGGCACAGCACTTTCCCTGTGATAACCCACTGACAGTGCAGCACTTTCTCTGTGATAACCCACTGACAGTGCAGCACTTTCTCTGTGATAACTCACCGACAGTACAGCACTTTCCCTGTGATAACCCACTGACAGTGCAGCACTTTCTCTGTGATAACCCACTGACAGTGCAGCACTTTCTCTGTGATAACCCACTGACAGGGCAGCACTTTCTCTGTGATAACCCACTGACAGTGCAGCACTTTCTCTGTGATAACCCACTGACAGTGCAGCACTTTCTCTGTGATAACGCACTGACAGTGCAGCACGTTCCCTGTGATAACCCACTGACAGTGCAGCACTTTCTCTGTGATAACCCACTGACAGTGCAGCACTTTGTCTGTGATAACCCACTGACAGTGCAGCACTTTCTTTGTGAAAACTCGCGACAGTGCAGCACTTTCTCTGTGATAACTCACCGACAGTGCAGCACTTTCTCTGTGATAACTCACTGACAGTGCAGCACATTCTCTGTGATAAATCACTGACAGTGCAGCACTTTCTCTGTGATAACCCACCAGCAGTGCAGCAATTTCTCTGTGATAACTCACTGACAGTGCAGCACTTTCTCTGTGATAAATCACTGACAGTGCAGCACTTTCTCTGTGATAACCCACTGACAGTGCAGCACTTTCTTTGTGATAACTCGCGACAGTGCAGCACTTTCTCTGTGATAACTCACCGACAGTGCAGCACTTTCTCTGTGATAACTCACTGACAGTGCAGCACTTTCTCTGTGATAACCCACTGACAGTGCAGCACTTTCTCTGTGATAACCCACCAGCAGTGCAGCACTTTCTCTGTGATAACTCACTGACAGTGCAGCACTTTCTCTGTGATAACCCACTGACAGTGCAGCACTTTCTCTGTGATAACCCACCGACAGTGCAGCACTTTCCCTGTGATAACACACTGACAGTGCAGCACTTTCTCTGTGATAACCCACTGACAGTGCAGCACTTTCTCTGTGATAACCCACTGACAGTGCAGCACTTTCTCTGTAATAACCCACCCACAGTACAGCACGTTTTCTGTGATAACCCACCAACAGTGCAGCACTTTCCCTGTGATAACCCACTGACAGTGCAGCACTTTCTCTGTGATAAATCACTGACATTGCAGCACTTTCTCTGTGAGAACTTACCGACAGTGCAGCACTTTTTCTGTGATAACTCACCGACAGTACAGCACGTTCCCTGTGATAACCCACTGACAGTGCAGCACTTTCTCTGTGATAACCCACTGACAGTGCAGCACTTTCTCTGTGATAACCCACTGACAGTGCAGCACTTTCTCTGTGATAACGCACTGACAGGGCAGCACTTTCTCTGTGATAACTCGCGACAGTGCAGCACTTTCTCGGTGATAACCCACCGACAGTGCAGCACTTTCTCTGTGATAAACCACTGACAGTGCAGCACGTTCCCTCTGATAACCCACTGATAGTGCAGCACTTTCTCTGTGATAACCCACTGACAGTGCAGCACTTTCTCTGTGATAACCCACTGACAGTGCAGCACTTTCTCTGTGATTACCCACTGACAGTGCAGCACTTTCTTTGTGATAACTCGCGACAGTGCAGCACTTTCTCTGTGATAACTCACCGACAGTGCAGCACTTTCTCTGTGATAACTCACTGACAGTGCAGCACATTCTCTGTGATAAATCACTGACAGTGCAGCACTTTCTCTGTGATAACCCACCAGCAGTGCAGCACTTTCTCTGTGATAACTCACTGACAATGCAGCACTTTCTCTGTGATAAATCACCGAATGTGCAGCACTTTCCCTGTGATAGCTTACTGACAGTGCAGCACTTTCTCTGTGATAACCCACTGACAGTGCAGCACTTTCTCTGTGATAACCCACCAGCAGTGCAGCACTTTCTCTGTGATAAGTCACTGACAGTGCAGCACTTTCTCTGTGATAACTCACCGACAGTGCAGCACTTTCTCTGTGATAAATCACCGACAGTGCAGCACTTTCTCTGTGATAACCCACTGACAGTGCAGCACTTTCTCTTTGATAAATCACCGACAGTGCAGCACTTTCTCTGTGAGAACTCACTGACCGTGCAGCACTTTCTCTGTGATAAATCACTGACAGTGCAGCACTTTCCCTGTGATAACTTACTGACAGTGCAGCACTTTCTCTGTGATAACCCACCGACAGTGCAGCACTTTCCCTGTGAGAACCCACTGACAGTGCAGCACTTTCCCTCTGATAACCCACTGACAGCGCAGCACTTTCTATGATAAATCACCGACAGTGCAGCACTTTCCCTGTGATAACTTACTGACAGTGCAGCACTTTCTCTGTGATAACCCACCGACAGTGCAGCACTTTCCCTGTGATAACCCACTGACAGTGCAGCACTTTCCCTGTGATAACTTACTGACAGTGCAGCTGCAGCACTTTCTCTGTGATAACACACCGACAGTGCAGCACTTTCCCTGTGATAACACACTGACAGTGCAGCACTTTCTGTGTGAGAACTCACTGAAAGTGCAGCGCTTTCCCTGTGATAACCCACTGACAGTGCAGCACTTTCCCTGTGATAACCCACTGACAGAGCAGCACTTTCTCTGTGATAACCCGCCGACAGTGCAGCACTTTCTCTGTGATAACCCACTGACAGTGCAGCACTTTCTCTGTGATAACCCACTGACAGTGCAGCAGTTTCTCTGTGATAACCCACCGACAGTGCAGCACTT
Organism: Chiloscyllium punctatum; assembly: GCF_047496795.1. Lineage (NCBI taxonomy): Eukaryota > Metazoa > Chordata > Chondrichthyes > Orectolobiformes > Hemiscylliidae > Chiloscyllium > Chiloscyllium punctatum. The sequence goes on from NC_092751.1 coordinate 73,933,971, forward strand.
TCTCTGTGATAACCCACTGACAGTGCAGCACTTTCCCTGTGATAACAAACTGACAGTACAGCACTTTCCGTGTGATAACCCACGGACAGTACAGCACTTACCCTGTGATAACCCACTGACAGTACAGCATTTTCCCTGTGATAACCCACTGACAGTACAGCACTTTCTCTGTGATAACCCACTGACAGTGCAGCATTTTCTCTGTGATAACCCACTGACAGTGCAGCACTTTCTCTGTGATAACCCACTGACAGTGCAGCACTTTCCCTGTGATAACCCACTGACAGTGCAGCACTTTCCCTGTGATAACACACTGACAGTACAGCACTTTCCCTGTGATAACCCACTGACAGTACAGCACTTTCCCTGTGATAACCCACTGACAGTGCAGCACTTTCACTGTGATAACCCACTGACAGTGCAGCACTTTCTCTGTGATAACCCACTGACAGTGCAACACTTTCTCTGTGATAACCCACTGACAGTGCAGCACTTTCTCTGTGATAACTCACTGACAGTGCAGCACTTTCTCTGTGATAACCCACTGACAGTGCAGCACTTTCTCTGTGATAACCCACTGACAGTGCAGCACTTTCCCTGTGATAACACACTGACAGTGCAGCACTTTCTCTGTGATAACCCACTGACAGTGCAGCACTTTCTCTGTGATAACCCACTGACAGTGCAGCACTTTCTCTGTGATAACCCACCGACAGTACAGCACGTTTTCTGTGATAACCCACCAACAGTGCAGCATTTTCCCTGTGATAACCCACTGACAGTGCAGCACTTTCTCTGTGATAAATCACTGACATTGCAGCACTTTCTCTGTGAGAACTTACCGACAGTGCAGCACTTTGTCTGTGATAACTCACCGACAGTACAGCACGTTCCCTGTGATAACCCACTGACAGTGCAGCACTTTCTCTGTGATAACCCACTGACAGTGCAGCACTTTCTCTGTGATAACCCACTGACAGGGCAGCACTTTCTCTGTGATAACCCACTGACAGTGCAGCACTTTCTCTGTGATAACCCACTGACAGTGCAGCACTTTCTCTGTGATAACGCACTGACAGGGCAGCACTTTCTCTGTGATAACCCACTGACAGTGCAGCACGTTCTTTGTGATAACTCGCGACAGTGCAGCACTTTCTCGGTGATAACCCACCGACAGTGCAGCACTTTCTCTGTGATAACCCACTGACAGTGCAGCACGTTCCCTCTGATAACCCACTGATAGTGCAGCACTTTCTCTGTGATAACCCACTGACAGTGCAGCACTTTCTCTGTGATAACCCACTGACAGTGCAGCACTTTCTCTGTGATTACCCACTGACAGTGCAGCACTTTCTTTGTGATAACTCGCGACAGTGCAGCACTTTCTCTGTGATAACTCACCGACAGTGCAGCACTTTCTCTTTGATAACTCACTGACAGTGCAGCACATTCTCTGTGATAAATCACTGACAGTGCAGCACTTTCTCTGTGATAACCCACCAGCAGTGCAGCACTTTCTCTGTGATAACTCACTGACAGTGCAGCACTTTCTCTGTGATAAATCACCGAAGGTGCAGCACTTTCCCTGTGATAGCTTACTGACAGTGCAGCACTTTCTCTGTGATAACCCACTGACAGTGCAGCACTTTCTCTGTGATAACCCACCAGCAGTGCAGCACTTTCTCTGTGATAACTCACTGACAGTGCAGCACTTTCTCTTTGATAACTCACCGACAGTGCAGCACTTTCTCTGTGATAAATCACCGACAGTGCAGCACTTTCTCTGTGATAACCCACTGACAGTGCAGCACTTTCTCTGTGATAAATCACCGACAGTGCAGCACTTTCTCTGTGAGAACTCACTGACCGTGCAGCACTTTCTCTGTGATAAATCACTGACAGTGCAGCACTTTCCCTGTGATAACTTACTGACAGTGCAGCACTTTCTCTGTGATAACCCACTGACAGTGCAGCACTTTCCCTGTGATAACACACTGACAGTACAGCAATTTCCCTGTGATAACCCACTGACTGTACAGCACTTTCCCTGTGATAACCCACTGACAGTGCATCAATTTCCCGGTTATAACCCACTGACGGCACAGCACTTTCCCTGTGATAACCCACTGACAGTGCAGCACTTTCTCTGTGATAACCCACTGACAGTGCAGCACTTTCTCTGTGATAACTCACCGACAGTACAGCACTTTCCCTGTGATAACCCACTGACAGTGCAGCACTTTCTCTGTGATAACCCACTGACAGTGCAGCACTTTCTCTGTGATAACCCACTGACAGGGCAGCACTTTCTCTGTGATAACCCACTGACAGTGCAGCACTTTCTCTGTGATAACCCACTGACAGTGCAGCACTTTCTCTGTGATAACGCACTGACAGTGCAGCACGTTCCCTGTGATAACCCACTGACAGTGCAGCACTTTCTCTGTGATAACCCACTGACAGTGCAGCACTTTCTCTGTGATAACCCATTGACAGTGCAGCACTTTCTTTGTGATAACTCGCGACAGTGCAGCACTTTCTCTGTGAGCACTCACCGACAGTGCAGCACTTTCTCTGTGATAACTCACTGACAGTGCAGCACATTCTCTGTGATAAATCACTGACAGTGCAGCACTTTCTCTGTGATAACCCACCAGCAGTGCAGCAATTTCTCTGTGATAACTCACTGACAGTGCAGCACTTTCTCTGTGATAAATCACTGACAGTGCAGCACTTTCTCTGTGATAACCCACTGACAGTGCAGCACTTTCTTTGTGATAACTCGCGACAGTGCAGCACTTTCTCTGTGATAACTCACCGACAGTGCAGCACTTTCTCTGTGATAACTCACTGACAGTGCAGCACTTTCTCTGTGATAACCCACTGACAGTGCAGCACTTTCTCTGTGATAACCCACCAGCAGTGCAGCACTTTCTCTGTGATAACTCACTGACAGTGCAGCACTTTCTCTGTGATAACCCACTGACAGTGCAGCACTTTCTCTGTGATAACCCACCGACAGTGCAGCACTTTCCCTGTGATAACACACTGACAGTGCAGCACTTTCTCTGTGATAACCCACTGACAGTGCAGCACTTTCTCTGTGATAACCCACTGACAGTGCAGCACTTTCTCTGTGATAACCCACCGACAGTACAGCACGTTTTCTGTGATAACCCACCAACAGTGCAGCACTTTCCCTGTGATAACCCACTGACAGTGCAGCACTTTCTCTGTGATAAATCACTGACATTGCAGCACTTTCTCTGTGAGAACTTACCGACAGTGCAGCACTTTTTCTGTGATAACTCACCGACAGTACAGCACGTTCCCTGTGATAACCCACTGACAGTGCAGCACTTTCTCTGTGATAACCCACTGACAGTGCAGCACTTTCTCTGTGATAACCCACTGACAGTGCAGCACTTTCTCTGTGATAACGCACTGACAGGGCAGCACTTTCTCTGTGATAACTCGCGACAGTGCAGCACTTTCTCGGTGATAACCCACCGACAGTGCAGCACTTTCTCTGTGATAAACCACTGACAGTGCAGCACGTTCCCTCTGATAACCCACTGATAGTGCAGCACTTTCTCTGTGATAACCCACTGACAGTGCAGCACTTTCTCTGTGATAACCCACTGATAGTGCAGCACTTTCTCTGTGATTACCCACTGACAGTGCAGCACTTTCTTTGTGATAACTCGCGACAGTGCAGCACTTTCTCTGTGATAACTCACCGACAGTGCAGCACTTTCTCTGTGATAACTCACTGACAGTGCAGCACATTCTCTGTGATAAATCACTGACAGTGCAGCACTTTCTCTGTGATAACCCACCAGCAGTGCAGCACTTTCTCTGTGATAACTCACTGACAATGCAGCACTTTCTCTGTGATAAATCACCGAATGTGCAGCACTTTCCCTGTGATAGCTTACTGACAGTGCAGCACTTTCTCTGTGATAACCCACTGACAGTGCAGCACTTTCTCTGTGATAACCCACCAGCAGTGCAGCACTTTCTCTGTGATAAGTCACTGACAGTGCAGCACTTTCTCTGTGATAACTCACCGACAGTGCAGCACTTTCTCTGTGATAAATCACCGACAGTGCAGCACTTTCTCTGTGATAACCCACTGACAGTGCAGCACTTTCTCTTTGATAAATCACCGACAGTGCAGCACTTTCTCTGTGAGAACTCACTGACCGTGCAGCACTTTCTCTGTGATAAATCACTGACAGTGCAGCACTTTCCCTGTGATAACTTACTGACAGTGCAGCACTTTCTCTGTGATAACCCACCGACAGTGCAGCACTTTGCCTGTGAGAACCCACTGACAGTGCAGCACTTTCCCTCTGATAACCCACTGACAGCGCAGCACTTTCTATGATAAATCACCGACAGTGCAGCACTTTCCCTGTGATAACTTACTGACAGTGCAGCACTTTCTCTGTGATAACCCACCGACAGTGCAGCACTTTCCCTGTGATAACCCACTGACAGTGCAGCACTTTCCCTGTGATAACTTACTGACAGTGCAGCTGCAGCACTTTCTCTGTGATAACACACCGACAGTGCAGCACTTTCCCTGTGATAACACACTGACAGTGCAGCACTTTCTGTGTGAGAACTCACTGAAAGTGCAGCGCTTTCCCTGTGATAACCCACTGACAGTGCAGCACTTTCCCTGTGATAACCCACTGACAGAGCAGCACTTTCTCTGTGATAACCCGCCGACAGTGCAGCACTTTCTCTGTGATAACCGACTGACAGTGCAGCACTTTCTCTGTGATAACCCACTGACAGTGCAGCACTTTCTCTGTGATAACCCACTGACAGTGCAGCAGTTTCTCTGTGATAACCCACCGACAGTGCAGCACTTTCTCTGTGATAACCCACTGACAGTGCAGCACTTTCCCTGTGATAACAAACTGACAGTACAGCACTTTCCGTGTGATAACCCACGGACAGTACAGCACTTACCCTGTGATAACCCACTGACAGTACAGCATTTTCCCTGTGATAACCCACTGACAGTACAGCACTTTCTCTGTGATAACCCACTGACAGTGCAGCATTTTCTCTGTGATAACCCACTGACAGTGCAGCACTTTCTCTGTGATAACCCACTGACAGTGCAGCACTTTCCCTGTGATAACCCACTGACAGTGCAGCACTTTCCCTGTGATAACACACTGACAGTACAGCACTTTCCCTGTGATAACCCACTGACAGTACAGCACTTTCCCTGTGATAACCCACTGACAGTGCAGCACTTTCACTGTGATAACCCACTGACAGTGCAGCACTTTCTCTGTGATAACCCACTGACAGTGCAACACTTTCTCTGTGATAACCCACTGACAGTACAGCACTTTCCCTGTGATAACCCACTGACAGTACAGCACTTTCCCTGTGATAACCCACTGACAGTGCAGCACTTTCACTGTGATAACCCACTGACAGTGCAGCACTTTCTCTGTGATAACCCACTGACAGTGCAACACTTTCTCTGTGATAACCCACTGACAGTGCAGCACTTTCTCTGTGATAACTCACTGACAGTGCAGCACTTTCTCTGTGATAACCCACTGACAGTGCAGCACTTTCTCTGTGATAACCCACTGACAGGGCAGCACTTTCTCTGTGATAACCCACTGACAGTGCAGCACTTTCCCTGTGATAACACACTGACAGTACAGCAATTTCCCTGTGATAACCCACTGACTTTACAGCACTTTCCCTGTGATAACCCACTGACAGTGCATCAATTTCCCGGTTATAACCCACTGACGGCACAGCACTTTCCCTGTGATAACCCACTGACAGTGCAGCACTTTCTCTGTGATAACCCACTGACAGTGCAGCACTTTCTCTGTGATAACTCACCGACAGTACAGCACTTTCCCTGTGATAACCCACTGACAGTGCAGCACTTTCTCTGTGATAACCCACTGACAGTGCAGCACTTTCTCTGTGATAACCCACTGACAGGGCAGCACTTTCTCTGTGATAACCCACTGACAGTGCAGCACTTTCTCTGTGATAACCCACTGACAGTGCAGCACTTTCTCTGTGATAACGCACTGACAGTGCAGCACGTTCCCTGTGATAACCCACTGACAGTGCAGCACTTTCTCTGTGATAACCCACTGACAGTGCAGCACTTTCTCTGTGATAACCCACTGACAGTGCAGCACTTTCTTTGTGATAACTCTCTGACAGTGCAGCACTTTCTCTGTGATAACTCACCGACAGTGCAGCACTTTCTCTGTGATAACTCACTGACAGTGCAGCACATTCTCTGTGATAAATCACTGACAGTGCAGCACTTTCTCTGTGATAACCCACCAGCAGTGCAGCAATTTCTCTGTGATAACTCACTGACAGTGCAGCACTTTCTCTGTGATAAATCACTGACAGTGCAGCACTTTCTCTGTGATAACCCACTGACAGTGCAGCACTTTCTTTGTGATAACTCGCGACAGTGCAGCACTTTCTCTGTGATAACTCACCGACAGTGCAGCACTTTCTCTGTGATAACTCACTGACAGTGCAGCACTTTCTCTGTGATAACCCACTGACAGTGCAGCACTTTCTCTGTGATAACCCACCAGCAGTGCAGCACTTTCTCTGTGATAACTCACTGACAGTGCAGCACTTTCTCTGTGATAACCCACTGACAGTGCAGCACTTTCTCTGTGATAACCCACCGACAGTGCAGCACTTTCCCTGTGATAACACACTGACAGTGCAGCACTTTCTCTGTGATAACCCACTGACAGTGCAGCACTTTCTCTGTGATAACCCACTGACAGTGCAGCACTTTCTCTGTGATAACCCACCGACAGTACAGCACGTTTTCTGTGATAACCCACCAACAGTGCAGCACTTTCCCTGTGATAACCCACTGACAGTGCAGCACTTTCTCTGTGATAAATCACTGACATTGCAGCACTTTCTCTGTGAGAACTTACCGACAGTGCAGCACTTTTTCTGTGATAACTCACCGACAGTACAGCACGTTCCCTGTGATAACCCACTGACAGTGCAGCACTTTCTCTGTGATAACCCACTGACAGTGCAGCACTTTCTCTGTGATAACCCACTGACAGTGCAGCACTTTCTCTGTGATAACGCACTGACAGGGCAGCACTTTCTCTGTGATAACTCGCGACAGTGCAGCACTTTCTCGGTGATAACCCACCGACAGTGCAGCACTTTCTCTGTGATAAACCACTGACAGTGCAGCACGTTCCCTCTGATAACCCACTGATAGTGCAGCACTTTCTCTGTGATAACCCACTGACAGTGCAGCACTTTCTCTGTGATAACCCACTGACAGTGCAGCACTTTCTCTGTGATTACCCACTGACAGTGCAGCACTTTCTTTGTGATAACTCGCGACAGTGCAGCACTTTCTCTGTGATAACTCACCGACAGTGCAGCACTTTCTCTGTGATAACTCACTGACAGTGCAGCACATTCTCTGTGATAAATCACTGACAGTGCAGCACTTTCTCTGTGATAACCCACCAGCAGTGCAGCACTTTCTCTGTGATAACTCACTGACAATGCAGCACTTTCTCTGTGATAAATCACCGAATGTGCAGCACTTTCCCTGTGATAGCTTACTGACAGTGCAGCACTTTCTCTGTGATAACCCACTGACAGTGCAGCACTTTCTCTGTGATAACCCACCAGCAGTGCAGCACTTTCTCTGTGATAAGTCACTGACAGTGCAGCACTTTCTCTGTGATAACTCACCGACAGTGCAGCACTTTCTCTGTGATAAATCACCGACAGTGCAGCACTTTCTCTGTGATAACCCACTGACAGTGCAGCACTTTCTCTTTGATAAATCACCGACAGTGCAGCACTTTCTCTGTGAGAACTCACTGACCGTGCAGCACTTTCTCTGTGATAAATCACTTACAGTGCAGCACTTTCCCTGTGATAACTTACTGACAGTGCAGCACTTTCTCTGTGATAACCCACCGACAGTGCAGCACTTTCCCTGTGAGAACCCACTGACAGTGCAGCACTTTCCCTCTGATAACCCACTGACAGCGCAGCACTTTCTATGATAAATCACCGACAGTGCAGCACTTTCCCTGTGATAACTTACTGACAGTGCAGCACTTTCTCTGTGATAACCCACCGACAGTGCAGCACTTTCCCTGTGATAACCCACTGACAGTGCAGCACTTTCCCTGTGATAACTTACTGACAGTGCAGCTGCAGCACTTTCTCTGTGATAACACACCGACAGTGCAGCACTTTCCCTGTGATAACACACTGACAGTGCAGCACTTTCTGTGTGAGAACTCACTGAAAGTGCAGCGCTTTCCCTGTGATAACCCACTGACAGTGCAGCACTTTCTTTGTGATAACTCGCGACAGTGCAGCACTTTCTCTGTGATAACTCACCGACAGTGCAGCACTTTCTCTGTGATAACTCACTGACAGTGCAGCACATTCTCTGTGATAAATCACTGACAGTGCAGCACTTTCTCTGTGATAACCCACCAGCAGTGCAGCACTTTCTCTGTGATAACTCACTGACAATGCAGCACTTTCTCTGTGATAAATCACCGAATGTGCAGCACTTTCCCTGTGATAGCTTACTGACAGTGCAGCACTTTCTCTGTGATAACCCACTGACAGTGCAGCACTTTCTCTGTGATAACCCACCAGCAGTGCAGCACTTTCTCTGTGATAAGTCACTGACAGTGCAGCACTTTCTCTGTGATAACTCACCGACAGTGCAGCACTTTCTCTGTGATAAATCACCGACAGTGCAGCACTTTCTCTGTGATAACCCACTGACAGTGCAGCACTTTCTCTTTGATAAATCACCGACAGTGCAGCACTTTCTCTGTGAGAACTCACTGACCGTGCAGCACTTTCTCTGTGATAAATCACTGACAGTGCAGCACTTTCCCTGTGATAACTTACTGACAGTGCAGCACTTTCTCTGTGATAACCCACCGACAGTGCAGCACTTTGCCTGTGAGAACCCACTGACAGTGCAGCACTTTCCCTCTGATAACCCACTGACAGCGCAGCACTTTCTATGATAAATCACCGACAGTGCAGCACTTTCCCTGTGATAACTTACTGACAGTGCAGCACTTTCTCTGTGATAACCCACCGACAGTGCAGCACTTTCCCTGTGATAACCCACTGACAGTGCAGCACTTTCCCTGTGATAACTTACTGACAGTGCAGCTGCAGCACTTTCTCTGTGATAACACACCGACAGTGCAGCACTTTCCCTGTGATAACACACTGACAGTGCAGCACTTTCTGTGTGAGAACTCACTGAAAGTGCAGCGCTTTCCCTGTGATAACCCACTGACAGTGCAGCACTTTCCCTGTGATAACCCACTGACAGAGCAGCACTTTCTCTGTGATAACCCGCCGACAGTGCAGCACTTTCTCTGTGATAACCGACTGACAGTGCAGCACTTTCTCTGTGATAACCCACTGACAGTGCAGCACTTTCTCTGTGATAACCCACTGACAGTGCAGCAGTTTCTCTGTGATAACCCACCGACAGTGCAGCACTTTCTCTGTGATAACCCACTGACAGTGCAGCACTTTCCCTGTGATAACAAACTGACAGTACAGCACTTTCCGTGTGATAACCCACGGACAGTACAGCACTTACCCTGTGATAACCCACTGACAGTACAGCATTTTCCCTGTGATAACCCACTGACAGTACAGCACTTTCTCTGTGATAACCCACTGACAGTGCAGCATTTTCTCTGTGATAACCCACTGACAGTGCAGCACTTTCTCTGTGATAACCCACTGACAGTGCAGCACTTTCCCTGTGATAACCCACTGACAGTGCAGCACTTTCCCTGTGATAACACACTGACAGTACAGCACTTTCCCTGTGATAACCCACTGACAGTACAGCACTTTCCCTGTGATAACCCACTGACAGTGCAGCACTTTCACTGTGATAACCCACTGACAGTGCAGCACTTTCTCTGTGATAACCCACTGACAGTGCAACACTTTCTCTGTGATAACCCACTGACAGTACAGCACTTTCCCTGTGATAACCCACTGACAGTACAGCACTTTCCCTGTGATAACCCACTGACAGTGCAGCACTTTCACTGTGATAACCCACTGACAGTGCAGCACTTTCTCTGTGATAACCCACTGACAGTGCAACACTTTCTCTGTGATAACCCACTGACAGTGCAGCACTTTCTCTGTGATAACTCACTGACAGTGCAGCACTTTCTCTGTTATAACCCACTGACAGTGCAGCACTTTCTCTGTGATAACCCACTGACAGGGCAGCACTTTCTCTGTGATAACCCACTGACAGTGCAGCACTTTCCCTGTGATAACACACTGACAGTACAGCAATTTCCCTGTGATAACCCACTGACTTTACAGCACTTTCCCTGTGATAACCCACTGACAGTGCATCAATTTCCCGGTTATAACCCACTGACGGCACAGCACTTTCCCTGTGATAACCCACTGACAGTGCAGCACTTTCTCTGTGATAACCCACTGACAGTGCAGCACTTTCTCTGTGATAACTCACCGACAGTACAGCACTTTCCCTGTGATAACCCACTGACAGTGCAGCACTTTCTCTGTGATAACCCACTGACAGTGCAGCACTTTCTCTGTGATAACCCACTGACAGGGCAGCACTTTCTCTGTGATAACCCACTGACAGTGCAGCACTTTCTCTGTGATAACCCACTGACAGTGCAGCACTTTCTCTGTGATAACGCACTGACAGTGCAGCACGTTCCCTGTGATAACCCACTGACAGTGCAGCACTTTCTCTGTGATAACCCACTGACAGTGCAGCACTTTCTCTGTGATAACCCACTGACAGTGCAGCACTTTCTTTGTGATAACTCTCTGACAGTGCAGCACTTTCTCTGTGATAACTCACCGACAGTGCAGCACTTTCTCTGTGATAACTCACTGACAGTGCAGCACATTCTCTGTGATAAATCACTGACAGTGCAGCACTTTCTCTGTGATAACCCACCAGCAGTGCAGCAATTTCTCTGTGATAACTCACTGACAGTGCAGCACTTTCTCTGTGATAAATCACTGACAGTGCAGCACTTTCTCTGTGATAACCCACTGACAGTGCAGCACTTTCTTTGTGATAACTCGCGACAGTGCAGCACTTTCTCTGTGATAACTCACCGACAGTGCAGCACTTTCTCTGTGATAACTCACTGACAGTGCAGCACTTTCTCTGTGATAACCCACTGACAGTGCAGCACTTTCTCTGTGATAACCCACCAGCAGTGCAGCACTTTCTCTGTGATAACTCACTGACAGTGCAGCACTTTCTCTGTGATAACCCACTGACAGTGCAGCACTTTCTCTGTGATAACCCACCGACAGTGCAGCACTTTCCCTGTGATAACACACTGACAGTGCAGCACTTTCTCTGTGATAACCCACTGACAGTGCAGCACTTTCTCTGTGATAACCCACTGACAGTGCAGCACTTTCTCTGTGATAACCCACCGACAGTACAGCACGTTTTCTGTGATAACCCACCAACAGTGCAGCACTTTCCCTGTGATAACCCACTGACAGTGCAGCACTTTCTCTGTGATAAATCACTGACATTGCAGCACTTTCTCTGTGAGAACTTACCGACAGTGCAGCACTTTTTCTGTGATAACTCACCGACAGTACAGCACGTTCCCTGTGATAACCCACTGACAGTGCAGCACTTTCTCTGTGATAACCCACTGACAGTGCAGCACTTTCTCTGTGATAACCCACTGACAGTGCAGCACTTTCTCTGTGATAACGCACTGACAGGGCAGCACTTTCTCTGTGATAACTCGCGACAGTGCAGCACTTTCTCGGTGATAACCCACCGACAGTGCAGCACTTTCTCTGTGATAAACCACTGACAGTGCAGCACGTTCCCTCTGATAACCCACTGATAGTGCAGCACTTTCTCTGTGATAACCCACTGACAGTGCAGCACTTTCTCTGTGATAACCCACTGACAGTGCAGCACTTTCTCTGTGATTACCCACTGACAGTGCAGCACTTTCTTTGTGATAACTCGCGACAGTGCAGCACTTTCTCTGTGATAACTCACCGACAGTGCAGCACTTTCTCTGTGATAACTCACTGACAGTGCAGCACATTCTCTGTGATAAATCACTGACAGTGCAGCACTTTCTCTGTGATAACCCACCAGCAGTGCAGCACTTTCTCTGTGATAACTCACTGACAATGCAGCACTTTCTCTGTGATAAATCACCGAATGTGCAGCACTTTCCCTGTGATAGCTTACTGACAGTGCAGCACTTTCTCTGTGATAACCCACTGACAGTGCAGCACTTTCTCTGTGATAACCCACCAGCAGTGCAGCACTTTCTCTGTGATAAGTCACTGACAGTGCAGCACTTTCTCTGTGATAACTCACCGACAGTGCAGCACTTTCTCTGTGATAAATCACCGACAGTGCAGCACTTTCTCTGTGATAACCCACTGACAGTGCAGCACTTTCTCTTTGATAAATCACCGACAGTGCAGCACTTTCTCTGTGAGAACTCACTGACCGTGCAGCACTTTCTCTGTGATAAATCACTTACAGTGCAGCACTTTCCCTGTGATAACTTACTGACAGTGCAGCACTTTCTCTGTGATAACCCACCGACAGTGCAGCACTTTCCCTGTGAGAACCCACTGACAGTGCAGCACTTTCCCTCTGATAACCCACTGACAGCGCAGCACTTTCTATGATAAATCACCGACAGTGCAGCACTTTCCCTGTGATAACTTACTGACAGTGCAGCACTTTCTCTGTGATAACCCACCGACAGTGCAGCACTTTCCCTGTGATAACCCACTGACAGTGCAGCACTTTCCCTGTGATAACTTACTGACAGTGCAGCTGCAGCACTTTCTCTGTGATAACACACCGACAGTGCAGCACTTTCCCTGTGATAACACACTGACAGTGCAGCACTTTCTGTGTGAGAACTCACTGAAAGTGCAGCGCTTTCCCTGTGATAACCCACTGACAGTGCAGCACTTTCCCTGTGATAACCCACTGACAGAGCAGCACTTTCTCTGTGATAACCCGCCGACAGTGCAGCACTTTCTCTGTGATAACCGACTGACAGTGCAGCACTTTCTCTGTGATAACCCACTGACAGTGCAGCACTTTCTCTGTGATAACCCACTGACAGTGCAGCAGTTTCTCTGTGATAACCCACCGACAGTGCAGCACTTTCTCTGTGATAACCCACTGACAGTGCAGCACTTTCCCTGTGATAACAAACTGACAGTACAGCACTTTCCGTGTGATAACCCACGGACAGTACAGCACTTACCCTGTGATAACCCACTGACAGTACAGCATTTTCCCTGTGATAACCCACTGACAGTACAGCACTTTCTCTGTGATAACCCACTGACAGTGCAGCATTTTCTCTGTGATAACCCACTGACAGTGCAGCACTTTCTCTGTGATAACCCACTGACAGTGCAGCACTTTCCCTGTGATAACCCACTGACAGTGCAGCACTTTCCCTGTGATAACACACTGACAGTACAGCACTTTCCCTGTGATAACCCACTGACAGTACAGCACTTTCCCTGTGATAACCCACTGACAGTGCAGCACTTTCTCTGTGATAACCCACTGACAGTGCAGCACTTTCTCTGTGATAACCCACTGACAGTGCAACACTTTCTCCGTGATAACCCACTGACAGTGCAGCACTTTCTCTGTGATAACTCACTGACAGTGCAGCACTTTCTCTGTGATAACCCACTGACAGTGCAGCACTTTCTCTGTGATAACCCACTGACAGTGCAGCACTTTCCCTGTGATAACACACTGACAGTGCAGCACTTTCTCTGTGATAACCCACTGACAGTGCAGCACTTTCTCTGTGATAACCCACTGACAGTGCAGCACTTTCTCTGTGATAACCCACCGACAGTACAGCACGTTTTCTGTGATAACCCACCAACAGTGCAGCATTTTCCCTGTGATAACCCACTGACAGTGCAGCACTTTCTCTGTGATAAATCACTGACATTGCAGCACTTTCTCTGTGAGAACTTACCGACAGTGCAGCACTTTGTCTGTGATAACTCACCGACAGTACAGCACGTTCCCTGTGATAACCCACTGACAGTGCAGCACTTTCTCTGTGATAACCCACTGACAGTGCAGCACTTTCTCTGTGATAACCCACTGACAGGGCAGCACTTTCTCTGTGATAACCCACTGACAGTGCAGCACTTTCTCTGTGATAACCCACTGACAGTGCAGCACTTTCTCTGTGATAACGCACTGACAGGGCAGCACTTTCTCTGTGATAACCCACCGACAGTGCAGCACTTTCTCTGTGATAACCCACTGACAGTGCAGCACGTTCCCTCTGATAACCCACTGATAGTGCAGCACTTTCTCTGTGATAACCCACTGACAGTGCAGCACTTTCTCTGTGATAACCCACTGACAGTGCAGCACTTTCTCTGTGATTACCCACTGACAGTGCAGCACTTTCTTTGTGATAACTCGCGACAGTGCAGCACTTTCTCTGTGATAACTCACCGACAGTGCAGCACTTTCTCTGTGATAACTCACTGACAGTGCAGCACATTCTCTGTGATAAATCACTGACAGTGCAGCACTTTCTCTGTGATAACCCACCAGCAGTGCAGCACTTTCTCTGTGATAACTCACTGACAGTGCAGCACTTTCTCTGTGATAAATCACCGAATGTGCAGCACTTTCCCTGTGATAGCTTACTGACAGTGCAGCACTTTCTCTGTGATAACCCACTGACAGTGCAGCACTTTCTCTGTGATAACCCACCAGCAGTGCAGCACTTTCTCTGTGATAACTCACTGACAGTGCAGCACTTTCTCTTTGATAACTCACCGACAGTGCAGCACTTTCTCTGTGATAAATCACCGACAGTGCAGCACTTTCTCTGTGATAACCCACTGACAGTGCAGCACTTTCTCTGTGATAAATCACCGACAGTGCAGCACTTTCTCTGTGAGAACTCACTGACCGTGCAGCACTTTCTCTGTGATAAATCACTGACAGTGCAGCACTTTCCCTGTGATAACGTACTGACAGTGCAGCACTTTCTCTGTGATAACCCACCGACAGTGCAGCACTTTCCCTGTGATAACCCACTGACAGTGCAGCACTTTCTCTGTGATAACCCACTGACAGTGCAGCACTTTCTTGGTGATAACTCGCGACAGTGCAGCACTTTCTCTGTGATAACTCAACGACAGTGCAGCACTTTCTCTGTGATAACTCACTGACAGTGCAGCACATTCTCTGTGATAAATCACTGACAGTGCAGCACTTTCTCTGTGATAACCCACCAGCAGTGCAGCACTTGCTCTGTGATAACTCACTGACAGTGCAGCACTTTCTCTGTGATAAATCACCGAATGTGCAGCACTTTCGCTGTGATAGCTTACTGACAGTGCAGTACTTTCTCTGTGATAACCCACTGACAGTGCAGCACTTTCTCTGTGATAACCCACCAGCAGTGCAGCACTTTCTCTGTGATAAGTCACTGACAGTGCAGCACTTTCTCTGTGATAACTCACCGACAGTGCAGCACTTTCTCTGTGATAAATCACCGACAGTGCAGCACTTTGTCTGTGATAACTCACCGACAGTACAGCACGTTCCCTGTGATAACCCACTGACAGTGCAGCACTTTCTCTGTGATAACCCACTGACAGTGCAGCACTTTCTCTGTGATAACCCACTGACAGGGCAGCACTTTCTCTGTGATAACCCACTGACAGTGCAGCACTTTCTCTGTGATAACCCACTGACAGTGCAGCACTTTCTCTGTGATAACGCACTGACAGGGCAGCACTTTCTCTGTGATAACCCACCGACAGTGCAGCACTTTCTCTGTGATAACCCACTGACAGTGCAGCACGTTCCCTCTGATAACCCACTGATAGTGCAGCACTTTCTCTGTGATAACCCACTGACAGTGCAGCACTTTCTCTGTGATAACCCACTGACAGTGCAGCACTTTCTCTGTGATTACCCACTGACAGTGCAGCACTTTCTTTGTGATAACTCGCGACAGTGCAGCACTTTCTCTGTGATAACTCACCGACAGTGCAGCACTTTCTCTGTGATAACTCACTGACAGTGCAGCACATTCTCTGTGATAAATCACTGACAGTGCAGCACTTTCTCTGTGATAACCCACCAGCAGTGCAGCACTTTCTCTGTGATAACTCACTGACAGTGCAGCACTTTCTCTGTGATAAATCACCGAATGTGCAGCACTTTCCCTGTGATAGCTTACTGACAGTGCAGCACTTTCTCTGTGATAACCCACTGACAGTGCAGCACTTTCTCTGTGATAACCCACCAGCAGTGCAGCACTTTCTCTGTGATAACTCACTGACAGTGCAGCACTTTCTCTTTGATAACTCACCGACAGTGCAGCACTTTCTCTGTGATAAATCACCGACAGTGCAGCACTTTCTCTGTGATAACCCACTGACAGTGCAGCACTTTCTCTGTGATAAATCACCGACAGTGCAGCACTTTCTCTGTGAGAACTCACTGACCGTGCAGCACTTTCTCTGTGATAAATCACTGACAGTGCAGCACTTTCCCTGTGATAACGTACTGACAGTGCAGCACTTTCTCTGTGATAACCCACCGACAGTGCAGCACTTTCCCTGTGATAACCCACTGACAGTGCAGCACTTTCTCTGTGATAACCCACTGACAGTGCAGCACTTTCTTGGTGATAACTCGCGACAGTGCAGCACTTTCTCTGTGATAACTCAACGACAGTGCAGCACTTTCTCTGTGATAACTCACTGACAGTGCAGCACATTCTCTGTGATAAATCACTGACAGTGCAGCACTTTCTCTGTGATAAAACACCAGCAGTGCAGCACTTGCTCTGTGATAACTCACTGACAGTGCAGCACTTTCTCTGTGATAAATCACCGAATGTGCAGCACTTTCGCTGTGATAGCTTACTGACAGTGCAGTACTTTCTCTGTGATAACCCACTGACAGTGCAGCACTTTCTCTGTGATAACCCACCAGCAGTGCAGCACTTTCTCTGTGATAAGTCACTGACAGTGCAGCACTTTCTCTGTGATAACTCACCGACAGTGCAGCACTTTCTCTGTGATAAATCACCGACAGTGCAGCACTTTCTCTGTGATAACCCACTGACAGTCCAGCACTTTCTCTGTGATAAATCACCGACAGTGCAGCACTTTCTCTGTGAGAACTCACTGACCGTGCAGCACTTTCTCTGTGATAAATCACTGACAGTGCAACACTTTCCCTGTGAGAACTTACTGACAGTGCAGCACTTTCTCTGTGATAACCCACCAGCAGTGCAGCACTTTCTCTGTGATAAGTCACTGACAGTGCAGCACTTTCTCTGTGATAACTCACCGACAGTGCAGCACTTTCTCTGTGATAAATCACCGACAGTGCAGCACTTTCTCTGTGATAACCCACTGACAGTCCAGCACTTTCTCTGTGATAAATCACCGACAGTGCAGCACTTTCTCTGTGAGAACTCACTGACCGTGCAGCACTTTCTCTGTGATAAATCACTGACAGTGCAACACTTTCCCTGTGAGAACTTACTGACAGTGCAGCACTTTCTCTGTGATAACCCACCGACAGTGCAGCACTTTCCCTGTGAGAACCCACTGACAGTGCAGCACTTTCCCTCTGATAACCCACTGACAGCGCAGCACTTTCTCTGTGATAAATCACCGACAGTGCAGCACTTTCCCTGTGATAACTTACTGACAGTGCAGCACTTTCTCTGTGATAACCCACCGACAGTGCAGCACTTTCCCTGTGATAACCCACTGACTGTGCAGCACTTTCCCTGTGATAACTTACTGACAGTGCAGCTGCAGCACTTTCTCTGTGATAACCCACCGACAGTGCAGCACGTTCCCTGTGATAACACACTGACAGTGCAGCACTTTCTCTGTGAGAACTCACTGAAAGTGCAGCGCTTTCCCTGTGATAACCCACTGACAGTGCAGCACTTTCCCTGTGATAACCCACTGACAGAGCAGCACTTTCTCTGTGATAACCCGCCGACAGTGCAGCACTTTCTCTGTGATAACCGACTGACAGTGCAGCACTTTCTCTGTGATAACCCACTGACAGTGCAGCACTTTCTCCGTGATAATCCACTGACAGTGCAGCACTTTCTCTGTGATAAGCCACTGACAGTGCAGCACTTTCCCTGTGATAACCCACTGACAGTGCAGCACTTTCTCTGTGATAACCCACTGACAGTGCAGCAGTTTCTCTGTGATAACCCACCGACAGTGCAGCACTTTCTCTGTGATAACCGACTGACAGTGCAGCACTTTCCCTGTGATAACAAACTGACAGTACAGCACTTTCCGTGTGAGAACCCACGGACAGTACAGCACTTTCCCTGTGATAACCCACTGACAGTACAGCATTTTCCCTGTGATAACCCACTGACAGTACAGCACTTTCTCTGTGATAACCCACTGACAGTGCAGCACTTTCTCCGTGATAACCCACTGACAGTGCAGCACTTTCTCTGTGATATCCCACTGACAGTGCAGCACTTTCCCTGTGATAACCCACTGACAGTGCAGCACTTTCCCTGTGATGACACACTGACAGTGCAGCACTTTCCCTGTGATAACCCACTGACAGTACAGCACTTTCCCTGTGATAACCCACTGACAGTGCAGCACTTTCCCTGTGATAACCCACTGACAGTGCAGCACTTTCTCTGTGATAACCCACTGACAGTGCAGCACTTTCTCTGTGATAACCCACTGACAGTGCAGCACTTTCTCTGTGATAACCCACTGACAGTGCAGCACTTTCCCTGTGATAACCCACGGACAGTGCAGCACTTTCTCTGTTATAACCCACTGACAGTGCAGCACTTTCTCTGTGATAACCCACTGACAGTGCAGCACTTTCTCTGTGATAACACACCGACAGTTACGCACTTTGTCTGTGATAACCCACCAACAGTATAGCACTTTCCCTGTGATAACCCACTGACAGTGCAGCACTTTCTCTGTGATAAATCACCGACAGTGCAGCAGTTTCACTGTGATAACTTACCGACATTGCAGCACTTTCTCTGTGATAACCCACTGACAGTGCAGGACTTTCTCTGTGATAACACACTGACAGTACAGCACTTTCCCTGTGATAACCCACTGACAGTGCAGCACTTTCTCTGTGATAACACACTGACAGTACAGCACTTTCCCTGTGATAACCCACTGACAGTACAGCACTTTCCCTGTGATAACCCACTGACAGTGCATCAATTTCCCGGTGATAACCCACTGACGGCACAGCACTTTCCCTGTGAGAACCCACTGACAGTGCAGCACTTTCCCTCTGATAACCCACTGACAGCGCAGCACTTTCTCTGTGATAAATCACCGACAGTGCAGCACTTTCCCTGTGATAACTTACTGACAGTGCAGCACTTTCTCTGTGATAACCCACCGACGGTGCAGCACTTTCCCTGTGATATCCCACTGACAGTGCAGCACTTTCCCTGTGATAACTTACTGACAGTGCAGCTGCAGCACTTTCTCTGTGATAACCCACCGACAGTGCAGCACTTTCCCTGTGATAACACACTGACAGTGCAGCATTTTCTCTGTGAGAACTCACTGAAAGTGCAGCGCTTTCCCTGTGATAACCCACTGCTCAGTGCAGCACTTTCCCTGTGATAACCCACTGACAGTGCAGCACTTTCCCTTTGATAACCCACTGACAGTTCAGCACTTTCTCTGTGATAACCCACTGACAGTGCAGCAGTTTCTCTGTGATAACCCACCGACAGTGCAGCACTTTCTCTGTGATAACCCACTGACAGTGCAGCACTTTCCCTGTGATAACAAACAGACAGTACAGCACTTTCCCTGTGATAACCCACGGACAGTACAGCACTTTCCCTGTGATAACCCACTGACAGTACAGCATTTTCCATGTGATAACCCACTGACAGTGCAGCACTTTCCCTGTGATGACACACTGACAGTGCAGCACTTTCCCTGTGATAACCCACTGACAGTACAGCACTTTCCCTGTGATAACCCACTGACAGTGCAGCACTTTCCCTGTGATAACCCACTGACAGTGCAGCACTTTCTCTGTGATAACCCACTGACAGTGCAGCACTTTCTCTGTGATAACCCACTGACAGTGCAGCACTTTCTCTGTGATAACCCACTGACAGTGCAGCACTTTCCCTGTGATAACCCACGGACAGTGCAGCACTTTCTCTGTTATAACCCACTGACAGTGCAGCACTTTCTCTGTGATAACCCACTGACAGTGCAGCACTTTCTCTGTGATAACACACCGACAGTTACGCACTTTGTCTGTGATAACCCACCAACAGTATAGCACTTTCCCTGTGATAACCCACTGACAGTGCAGCACTTTCTCTGTGATAAATCACCGACAGTGCAGCAGTTTCACTGTGATAACTTACCGACATTGCAGCACTTTCTCTGTGATAACCCACTGACAGTGCAGGACTTTCTCTGTGATAACACACTGACAGTACAGCACTTTCCCTGTGATAACCCACTGACAGTGCAGCACTTTCTCTGTGATAACACACTGACAGTACAGCACTTTCCCTGTGATAACCCACTGACAGTACAGCACTTTCCCTGTGATAACCCACTGACAGTGCATCAATTTCCCGGTGATAACCCACTGACGGCACAGCACTTTCCCTGTGAGAACCCACTGACAGTGCAGCACTTTCCCTCTGATAACCCACTGACAGCGCAGCACTTTCTCTGTGATAAATCACCGACAGTGCAGCACTTTCCCTGTGATAACTTACTGACAGTGCAGCACTTTCTCTGTGATAACCCACCGACGGTGCAGCACTTTCCCTGTGATATCCCACTGACAGTGCAGCACTTTCCCTGTGATAACTTACTGACAGTGCAGCTGCAGCACTTTCTCTGTGATAACCCACCGACAGTGCAGCACTTTCCCTGTGATAACACACTGACAGTGCAGCATTTTCTCTGTGAGAACTCACTGAAAGTGCAGCGCTTTCCCTGTGATAACCCACTGCTCAGTGCAGCACTTTCCCTGTGATAACCCACTGACAGTGCAGCACTTTCCCTTTGATAACCCACTGACAGTTCAGCACTTTCTCTGTGATAACCCACTGACAGTGCAGCAGTTTCTCTGTGATAACCCACCGACAGTGCAGCACTTTCTCTGTGATAACCCACTGACAGTGCAGCACTTTCCCTGTGATAACAAACAGACAGTACAGCACTTTCCCTGTGATAACCCACGGACAGTACAGCACTTTCCCTGTGATAACCCACTGACAGTACAGCATTTTCCATGTGATAACCCACTGACAGTACAGCACTTTCTCTGTGATAACCCACTGACAGTGCAGCACTTTCTCTGTGATAACCCACTGACAGTGCAGCACTTTCTCTCTGAAATCCCACTGACAGTGCAGCACTTTCCCTGTGATAACCCACTGACAGTGCAGCACTTTCCCTGTGATAACACACTGACAGTACAGCACTTTCCCTGTTATAACCCACTGACAGTGCAGCACTTTCACTGTGATATCCCACTGAGAGTGCAGCATTTTCTCTGTGATAACCCACTGACAGTGCAGCACTTTCTCTGTGATAACCCACTGACAGTGCAGCACTTTCTCTGTGATAACTCACTGACAGTGCAGCACTTTCTGTGTGATAACCCACTGACAGTGCAGCACTTTCCCTGTGATAACCCACTGACAGTGCAGCACTTTCCCTGTGATAACCCACGGACAGTGCAGCATTTTCTCTGTGATAACCCACTGACAGTGCAGCACTTTCTCTGTGATAACCCACTGACAGTGCAGCACTTTCTCTGTGATAACCCACTGACAGTGCAGCACTTTCTCTGTGATAAACCACTGACAGGGCAGCACTTTCTCTGTGATAACCCACTGACAGTGCAGCACTTTCCCTGTGATAACTTACTGACAGTGCAGCACTTTCTCTGTGATAACCCACCGACAGTGCAGCACTTTCCCTGTGAGAACCCACTGACAGTGCAGCACTTTCCCTCTGATAACCCACTGACAGCGCAGCACTTTCTCTGTGATAAATCACCGACACTGCAGCACTTTGTCTGTGATAACCCACCAACAGTATAGCACTTTCCCTGTGATAACCCACCGACAGTGCAGCACTTTCCCTGTGATAACCCACTGACAGTGCAGCACTTTCCCTGTGATAACTTACTGACAGTGCAGCTGCAGCACTATCTCTGTGATAACCCACCGACAGTGCAGCACTTTCCCTGTGATAACCCGCCGACAGTGCAGCTCTTTCTCTGTGATAACCGACTGACAGTGCAGCACTTTCTCTGTGATAACCCACTGACAGTGCAGCACTTTCTCCGTGATAACCCACTGACAGTGCAGCACTTTCTCTGTGATAACCCACTGACAGTGCAGCACTTTCCCTGTGATAACCCACCGACAATGCAGCACTTTCTCTGTGATAACCCACTGACAGTGCAGCACTTTCTCTGTGAGAACCCACCGACAGTGCAGCATTTCTCTGTGATAACCCACTGACAGTGCAGCAATTTCCCTGTGATAACAAACTGACAGTACAGCACTTTCCGTGTGATAACCCACGGACAGTACAGCACTTTCCCTGTGATAACCCACTGACAGTACAGCATTTTCCCTGTGATAACCCACTGACAGTACAGCACTTTCTCTGTGATAACCCACTGAGAGTGCAGCACTTTCTCTGTGATAACCCACTGACAGTGCAGCACTTTCTCTGTGATAACCCACTGACAGTGCAGCACTTTCCCTGTGATAACCCACTGACAGTGCAGCACTTTCCCTGTGATAACACACTGACAGTACAGCACTTTCCCTGTGATAACCCACTGACAGTACAGCACTTTCCCTGTGATAACCCACTGACAGTGCAGCACTTTCACTGTGATATTCCACTGACAGTGCAGCACTTTCTCTCTGATAACCCACTGACAGTGCAGCACTTTCTCTGTGATAACCCACTGACAGTGCAGCACTTTCTCTGTGATAACTCACTGACAGTGCAGCACTTTCTCTGTGATAACCCACTGACGGTGCAGCACTTTCTCTGTGATAACCCACTGACAGTGCAGCACTTTCCCTGTGATAACCCACCAGCAGTGCAGCACTTTCTCTGTGATAACCCACTGACAGTGCAGCACTTTCTCTGTGATAACCCACTGACAGTGCAGCACTTTCTCTGTGATAACCCACCGACAGTACAGCACTTTGTCTGTGATAACCCACCAACAGTACAGCACTTTCCCTGTGAAAAACCACTGACAGTGCTGCACTTTCTCTGTGATAAATCACCGACAGTGCAGCAGTTTCACTGTGATAACTTACCGACATTGCAGCACTTTCTCTGTGATAACCCACTGACAGTGCAGGACTTTCTCTGTGATAACACACTGACAGTACAGCACTTTCCCTGTGATAACCCACTGACAGTACAGCACTTTCCCTGTGATAACCCACTGACAGTGCAGCACCTTCTCTGTGATAACACACTGAGAGTACAGCACTTTCCCTGTGATAACCCACTGACAGTACAACACTTTCCCTGTGATAACCCACTGACAGTACAGCACTTTCCCTGTGATAACCCACTGACAGTGCATCAATTTCCAGGTGATAACCCACTGACGGCACAGCACTTTCCCTGTGATAACCCACTGACAGTGCAGCACTTTCCCTGTGATAACCCACTGACAGCGCAGCACTTTCTCTGTGATAAATCACCGACAGTGCAGTACTTTCCCTGTGATAACTTACTGACAGTGCAGCACTTTCTCTGTGATAACCCACCGACAGTGCAGCACTTTCCCTGTGATAACCCACTGACAGTGCAGCACTTTCCCTGTGATAACTTACTGACAGTGCAGCTGCAGCACTTTCTCTGTGATAACCGACCGACAGTGCAGCACTTTCCCTGTGATAACACACTGACAGTGCAGCACTTTCTCTGTGAGAACTCACTGAAAGTGCAGCGCTTTCCCTGTGATAAACCACTGACAGTGCAGCACTTTCCCTGTGATAACCCACTGACAGAGCAGCACTTTCTCTGTGATAACCCGCCAACAGTGCAGCACTTTCTCTGTGATAACCGACTGACAGTGCAGCACTTTCTCTATGATAACCCACTGACAGTGCAGCACTTTCTCTTTGATAACCCACTGACAGTAAGCAGTTTCTCTGTGATAACCCACTGACAGTGCAGCACTTTCCCTGTGATATCCCACTGACAGTGCAGCACTTTCTCTGTGATAACCCACTGACAGTGCAGCAGTTTCTCTGTGATAACCCACCGACAGTGCAGCACTTTCTCTGTGATAACCCACTGAGAGTGCAGCACTTTCCCTGTGATAACAAACTGACAGTACAGCACTTTCCCTGTGATAACCCACGGACAGTACAGCACTTTCCCTGTGATAACCCACTGACAGTACAGCATTTTCCCTGTGATAACCCACTGGCAGTACAGCACTTTCTCTGTGATAACCCACTGACAGTGCAGCACTTTCTCTGTGATAACGCACTGACAGGGCAGCACTTTCTCTGTGATAACTCGCGACAGTGCAGCACTTTCTCGGTGATAACCCACCGACAGTGCAGCACTTTCTCTGTGATAAACCACTGACAGTGCAGCACGTTCCCTCTGATAACCCACTGATAGTGCAGCACTTTCTCTGTGATAACCCACTGACAGTGCAGCACTTTCTCTGTGATAACCCACTGACAGTGCAGCACTTTCTCTGTGATTACCCACTGACAGTGCAGCACTTTCTTTGTGATAACTCGCGACAGTGCAGCACTTTCTCTGTGATAACTCACCGACAGTGCAGCACTTTCTCTGTGATAACTCACTGACAGTGCAGCACATTCTCTGTGATAAATCACTGACAGTGCAGCACTTTCTCTGTGATAACCCACCAGCAGTGCAGCACTTTCTCTGTGATAACTCACTGACAATGCAGCACTTTCTCTGTGATAAATCACCGAATGTGCAGCACTTTCCCTGTGATAGCTTACTGACAGTGCAGCACTTTCTCTGTGATAACCCACTGACAGTGCAGCACTTTCTCTGTGATAACCCACCAGCAGTGCAGCACTTTCTCTGTGATAAGTCACTGACAGTGCAGCACTTTCTCTGTGATAACTCACCGACAGTGCAGCACTTTCTCTGTGATAAATCACCGACAGTGCAGCACTTTCTCTGTGATAACCCACTGACAGTGCAGCACTTTCTCTGTGATAACCCACTGACAGTGCAGCACTTTCCCTGTGATAACACACTGACAGTGCAGCACTTTCTGTGTGATAACCCACTGACAGTGCAGCACTTTCCCTGTGATAACCCACTGACAGTGCAGCACTTTCCCTGTGATAACCCACGGACAGTGCAGCATTTTCTCTGTGATAACCCACCAACAGTGCAGCATTTTCCCTGTGATAACCCACTGACAGTGCAGCACTTTCTCTGTGATAAATCACTGACATTGCAGCACTTTCTCTGTGAGAACTTACCGACAGTGCAGCACTTTGTCTGTGATAACTCACCGACAGTACAGCACGTTCCCTGTGATAACCCACTGACAGTGCAGCACTTTCTCTGTGATAACCCACTGACAGTGCAGCACTTTCTCTGTGATAACCCACTGACAGGGCAGCACTTTCCCTCTGATAACCCACTGACAGCGCAGCACTTTCTCTGTGATAAATCACCGACACTGCAGCACTTTCCCTGTGATAACTTACTGACAGTGCAGCACTTTCTCTGTGATAACCCACCGACAGTGCAGCACTTTCCCTGTGATAACCCACTGACAGTGCAGCACTTTCCCTGTGATAACTTACTGACAGTGCAGCTGCAGCACTATCTCTGTGATAACCCACCGACAGTGCAGCACTTTCCCTGTGATAACCCGCCGACAGTGCAGCTCTTTCTCTGTGATAACCGACTGACAGTGCAGCACTTTCTCTGTGATAACCCACTGACAGTGCAGCACTTTCTCCGTGATAACCCACTGACAGTGCAGCACTTTCTCTGTGATAACCCACTGACAGTGCAGCACTTTCCCTGTGATAACCCACCGACAATGCAGCACTTTCTCTGTGATAACCCACTGACAGTGCAGCAGTTTCTCTGTGAGAACCCACCGACAGTGCAGCATTTCTCTGTGATAACCCACTGACAGTGCAGCAATTTCCCTGTGATAACAAACTGACAGTACAGCACTTTCCGTGTGATAACCCACGGACAGTACAGCACTTTCCCTGTGATAACCCACTGACAGTACAGCATTTTCCCTGTGATAACCCACTGACAGTACAGCACTTTCTCTGTGATAACCCACTGAGAGTGCAGCACTTTCTCTGTGATAACCCACTGACAGTGCAGCACTTTCTCTGTGATAACCCACTGACAGTGCAGCACTTTCCCTGTGATAACCCACTGACAGTGCAGCACTTTCCCTGTGATAACACACTGACAGTACAGCACTTTCCCTGTGATAACCCACTGACAGTACAGCACTTTCCCTGTGATAACCCACTGACAGTGCAGCACTTTCACTGTGATATTCCACTGACATTGCAGCACTTTCTCTCTGATAACCCACTGACAGTGCAGCACTTTCTCTGTGATAACCCACTGACAGTGCAGCACTTTCTCTGTGATAACTCACTGACAGTGCAGCACTTTCTCTGTGATAACCCACTGACGGTGCAGCACTTTCTCTGTGATAACCCACTGACAGTGCAGCACTTTCCCTGTGATAACCCACGGACAGTGCAGCACTTTCTCTGTGATAACCCACTGACAGTGCAGCACTTTCTCTGTGATAACCCACTGACAGTGCAGCACTTTCTCTGTGATAACCCACCGACAGTACAGCACTTTGTCTGTGATAACCCACCAACAGTACAGCACTTTCCCTGTGAAAAACCACTGACAGTGCTGCACTTTCTCTGTGATAAATCACCGACAGTGCAGCAGTTTCACTGTGATAACTTACCGACATTGCAGCACTTTCTCTGTGATAACCCACTGACAGTGCAGGACTTTCTCTGTGATAACACACTGACAGTACAGCACTTTCCCTGTGATAACCCACTGACAGTACAGCACTTTCCCTGTGATAACCCACTGACAGTGCAGCACCTTCTCTGTGATAACACACTGAGAGTACAGCACTTTCCCTGTGATAACCCACTGACAGTACAACACTTTCCCTGTGATAACCCACTGACAGTACAGCACTTTCCCTGTGATAACCCACTGACAGTGCATCAATTTCCAGGTGATAACCCACTGACGGCACAGCACTTTCCCTGTGATAACCCACTGACAGTGCAGCACTTTCCCTGTGATAACCCACTGACAGCGCAGCACTTTCTCTGTGATAAATCACCGACAGTGCAGTACTTTCCCTGTGATAACTTACTGACAGTGCAGCACTTTCTCTGTGATAACCCACCGACAGTGCAGCACTTTCCCTGTGATAACCCACTGACAGTGCAGCACTTTCCCTGTGATAACTTACTGACAGTGCAGCTGCAGCACTTTCTCTGTGATAACCGACCGACAGTGCAGCACTTTCCCTGTGATAACACACTGACAGTGCAGCACTTTCTCTGTGAGAACTCACTGAAAGTGCAGCGCTTTCCCTGTGATAAACCACTGACAGTGCAGCACTTTCCCTGTGATAACCCACTGACAGAGCAGCACTTTCTCTGTGATAACCCGCCAACAGTGCAGCACTTTCTCTGTGATAACCGACTGACAGTGCAGCACTTTCTCTATGATAACCCACTGACAGTGCAGCACTTTCTCCGTGATAACCCACTGACAGTGCAGCACTTTCTCTGTGATAACCCACTGACAGTGCAGCACTTTCCCTGTGATATCCCACTGACAGTGCAGCACTTTCTCTGTGATAACCCACTGACAGTGCAGCAGTTTCTCTGTGATAACCCACCGACAGTGCAGCACTTTCTCTGTGATAACCCACTGAGAGTGCAGCACTTTCCCTGTGATAACAAACTGACAGTACAGCACTTTCCCTGTGATAACCCACGGACAGTACAGCACTTTCCCTGTGATAACCCACTGACAGTACAGCATTTTCCCTGTGATAACCCACTGACAGTACAGCACTTTCTCTGTGATAACCCACTGACAGTGCAGCACTTTCTCTGTGATAACCCACTGACAGTGCAGCACTTTCTCTCTGATAACCCACTGACAGTGCAGCACTTTCCCTGTGATAACCCACTGACAGTGCAGCACTTTCCCTGTGATAACACACTGACAGTACAGCACTTTCTCTGTGATAACTCACTGACAGTGCAGCACTTTCTCTGTGATAACCCACTGACAGTGCAGCACTTTCCCTGTGATAACCCACTGACAGTGCAGCACTTTCCCTGTGATAACCCACGGACAGTGCAGCACTTTCTCTGTGATAACCCACTGACAGTGCAGCACTTTCTCTGTGATAACCCACTGACAGTGCAGCACTTTCTCTGTGATAAGCCACCGACAGTACAGCACTTTGTCTGTGATAACCCACCAACAGTACAGCACTTTCCCTGTACTAACCCACTGACAGTGCAGCACTTTCTCTGTGATAAATCACCGACAGTGCTGCAGTTTCACTGTGATAACTTACCGACATTGCAGCACTTTCTCTGTGATAACCCACTGACAGTGCAGGACTTTCCCTGTGATAACCCACTGACAGTACAGCACTTTCCCTGTGATAACCCACTGACAGTGCAGCACTTTCTCTGTGATAACAAACTGACAGTACAGCACTTTCCCTGTGATAACCCACTGACAGTACAGCACTTTCCCTGTGATAACCCACTGACAGTACAGCACTTTCCCTGTGATAACCCACTGACAGTGCATCAATTTCCCGGTGATAACCCACTGACGGCACAGCACTTTCCCTGTGATAACCCACTGACAGTGCAGCACTTTCTCTGTGATAAATCACCGACAGTGCAGCAGTTTCACTGTGATAACTTACCGACAGTGCAGCACTTTCTCTGTGATAAATCACCGACAGTGCAGCAGTTTCACTGCGATAAATCACTGACATTGCAGCACTTTCTCTGTGATAACTTACCGACAGTGCAGCACTTTCTCTGTGATGACTCACCGACAGTACAGCATTTTCCCTGTGATAACCCACTGACAGTGCAGCACTTTCTCTGTGATAACCCACTGACAGTGCAGCAGTTTCTCTGTGATAACCCACTGACAGGGCAGCACTTTCTCTGTGATAACCCACTGACAGTGCAGCACTTTCTCTGTGATAACCCACCGACAGTGCAGCACTTTCTCTGTGATAACCCACTGACAGTGCAGCACCTTCCCTGTGATAACCCACTGATAGTGCAGCACTTTCTCTGTGATAACCCACTGACAGTGCAGCACTTTCTCTGTGATAACCCACTGACAGTGCAGCACTTTCTCTGTGATAACGCACTGACAGTGCAGCACTTTCTTTGTGATACCTCGCGACAGTGCAGCACTTTCTCTGTGATAACTCACCGACAGTGCTGCACTTTCTCTGTGATAACTCACTGACAGTGCAGCACATTCTCTGTGATAAATCACTGACAGTGCAGCACTTTCTCTGTGATAACCCACCAGCAGTGCAGCAATTTCTCTGTGATAACTCACTGACAGTGCAGCACTTTCTCTGTGATAAATCACCGACTGTGCAGCACTTTCCCTGTGAGAGCTTACTGACAGTGCAGCACTTTCTCTGTGATAACCCACTGACAGTGCAGCACTTTCTCTGTGATAACCCACCAGCAGTGCAGCACTTTCTCTGTGATATATCACTGACAGTGCAGCACTTTCTCTGTGATAACTCACCGACAGTGCAGCACTTTCTCTGTGATAAATCACCGACAGTGCAGCACTTTCTCTGTGATAACCCATTGACAGTGCAGCACTTTCTATGTGATAACCCACTGACAGTGCAGCACCTTCCCTGTGATAACCCACTGATAGTGCAGCACTTTCTCTGTGATAACCCACTGACAGTGCAGCACTTTCTCTGTGATAACCCACTGACAGTGCAGCACTTTCTCTGTGATAACCCACTGACAGTGCAGCACTTTCTTTGTGATACCTCGCGACAGTGCAGCACTTTCTCTGTGATAACTCACCGACAGTGCAGCACTTTCTCTGTGATAACTCACTGACAGTGCAGCACATTCTCTGTGATAAATCACTGACAGTGCAGCACTTTCTCTGTGATAACCCACCAGCAGTGCAGCAATTTCTCTGTGATAACTCACTGACAGTGCAGCACTTTCTCTGTGATAAATCACCGACTGTGCAGCACTTTCCCTGTGAGAGCTTACTGACAGTGCAGCACTTTCTCTGTGATAACCCACTGACAGTGCAGCACTTTCTCTGTGATAACCCACCAGCAGTGCAGCACTTTCTCTGTGATATATCACTGACAGTGCAGCACTTTCTCTGTGATAACTCACCGACAGTGCAGCACTTTCTCTGTGATAAATCACCGACAGTGCAGCACTTTCTCTGTGATAACCCATTGACAGTGCAGCACTTTCTCTGTGATAACCCACTGACAGTGCAGCACTTTCTCTGTGATAACTCACTGACAGTGTAGCACTTTCTCTGTGATAACCCACTGACAGTGCTGCACTTTCTCTGTGATAACTCACCGACAGTGCAGCACTTTCCCTGTGATAACCCACTGACAGTGCAGCACTTTCTCTGTGATAACGCACTGACAGTGCAGCACTTTCTCTGTGATATCCCACTGACAGTGCAGCACTTTCTCTGTGATAACCCACCGACAGTACAGCACTTTTTCTGTGATAACCCACCAACAGTGCAGCACTTTCCCTGTGATAACCCACTGACAGTGCAGCACTTTCTCTGTGATAAATCACCGACAGTGCAGCAGTTTCACTGTGATAACTTACCGACAGTGCAGCACTTTCTCTGAGATAACCCACTAACAGTGCAGCACTTTCTCTGTGATAACACACTGACAGTACAGCACTTTCCCTGTGATAACCCACTGACAGCACAGCACTTTCCCTGTGATAACCCACTGACAGTGCATCCATTTTCCTTTGATAACCCACTGACAGTACAGCACTTTCCCTGTGATAACCCACTGACAGTGCAGCACTTTCTCTGTGATAAATCACCGACAGTGCAGCAGTTTCACTATGATAACTTACCGACAGTGCATCACTTTCTCTCTGATAAATCACCGACAGTGCAGCAGATTCACTGCGATAAATCACTGACATTGCAGCACTTTCTCTGTGAGAACTTACCGACAGTGCAGCACTTTCTCTGTGAAAACTCACCGACAGGACAGTACGTTCCCTGTGATAACCCACTGACAGTGCAGCACTTTCTCTGTGATAACCCACTGACAGTGCAGCACTTTCTCTGTGATAACCCACTGACAGGGCAGCACTTTCTCTGCGATAACCCACTGACAGTGCAGCACTTTCTTTGTGATAACTCGCGACAGTGCAGCACTTTCTCTGTGATAACCCATCGACAGTGCAGCACTTTCTCTGTGATAACCCACTGACAGTGCAGCACGTTCCCTGTGATAACCCACTGATAGTGCAGCACTTTCTCTGTGATAACCCACTGACAGTGCAGCACTTTCTCTGTGATAACCCACTGGCAGTGCAGCACTTTCTCTGTGATGACCCACTGACAGTGCAGCACTTTCTTTGTGATAACTCGCGACAGTGCCGCACTTTCTCTGTGATAACTCACCGACAGTGCAGCACTTTCTCTGTGATAACTCACTGACAGTGCAGCACTTTCTCTGTGATAAATCACTGACAGTGCAGCACTTTCTCTGTGATAACCCACTAGCAGTGCAGCACTTTCTCTGTGATAACTCACTGACAGTGCAGCACTTTCTCTGTGATAACCCACCGACAGTGCAGCATTTTCCCTGTGATAACCCACGGACAGTGCAGCACTTTCTCTGTGATAACCCACTGACAGTGCAGCACTTTCCCTGTGATAACCCACTGACAGTGCATCAATTTCCCGGTGATAACCCACTGACAGCACAGAACTTTCCCTGTGATAACCCACTGACAGTGCAGCACTTTCTCTGTGATAAATCACCGACAGTGCAGCAGTCTCACTGCGATAAATCACTGACATTGCAGCACTTTCTCTGTGATAACCCACTGACAGTGCAGCACGTTCCCTGTGATAACCCACTGATAGTGCAGCACTTTCTCTGTGATAACCCACTGACAGTGCAGCACTTTTTCTGTGATAACCCACTGGCAGTGCAGCACTTTCTCTGTGATGACCCACTGACAGTGCAGCACTTTCTTTGTGATAACTCGCGACAGTGCCGCACTTTCTCTGTGATAACTCACCGACAGTGCAGCACTTTCTCTGTGATAACTCACTGACAGTGCAGCACATTCTCTGTGATAAATCACTGACAGTGCAGCACATTCTCTGTGATAACCCACTAGCAGTGCAGCACTTTCTCTGTGATAACTCACTGACAGTGCAGCACTTTCTCTGTGATAACCCACCGACAGTGCAGCATTTTCCCTGTGATAACCCACGGACAGTGCAGCACTTTCTCTGTGATAACCCACTGACAGTGCAGCACTTTCTCTGTGATAACCCACTGACAGTGCATCAATTTCCCGGTGATAACCCACTGACAGCACAGAACTTTCCCTGTGATAACCCACTGACAGTGCAGCACTTTCTCTGTGATAAATCACCGACAGTGCTGCAGTCTCACTGCGATAAATCACTGACATTGCAGCACTTTCTCTGTGATAACTTACCGACAGTGCAGCACTTTCTCTGTGATAACTCACCGACAGTACAGCACTTTCCCTGTGATAACCCACTGACAGTGCAGCACTTTCTCTGTGATAACCCACTGACAGTGCAGCACTTTCTCTGTGATAACCCACTGACAGGGCAGCACTTTCTCTGTGATAACCCACTGACAGTGCAGCACTTTCTTTGTGATAACTCGCGACAGTGCAGCACTTTCTCTGTGATAACTCACCGACAGTGCAGCACTTTTTCTGTGATAACTCACTGACAGTGCAGCACATTCTCTGTGATAAATCACTGACAGTGCAGCACTTTCTCTGTGATAACCCACCAGCAGTGCAGCACTTTCTCTGTGATAACTCACTGACAGTGCAGCACTTTCTCTGCGATAAATCACCGAATGTGCAGCACTTTCCCTGTGATAGCTTACTGACAGTGCAGCACTTTCTCTGTGATAACCCACTGACAGTGCAGCACTTTCTCTGTGATAACCCACCAGCAGTGCAGCACTTTCTCTGTGATAACTCACTGACAGTGCAGCACTTTCTCTGTGATAACTCACCGACAGTGCAGCACTTTGTCTGTGATAAATCACCGACAGTGCAGCACTTTCTCTGTGATAACCCACTGACAGTGCAGCACTTTCTCTGTGATAAATCACCGACAGTGCAGCACTTTCTCTGTGAGAACTCACTGACCGTGCAGCACTTTCTCTGTGATAAATCACTGACAGTGCAGCACTTTCCCTGTGATAACTTACTGACAGTGCAGCACTTTCTCTGTGAGAACTCACTGAAAGTGCAGCGCTTTCCCTGTGATAACCCACTGACAGTGCAGCACTTTCCCTGTGATAACCCACTGACAGAGCAGCACTTTCTTTGTGATAACCCGCCGACAGTGCAGCACTTTCTCTGTGATAACCGACTGACAGTGCAGCACTTTCTCTATGATAAACCACTGACAGTGCAGCACTTTCTCCGTGATAACCCACTGACAGTGCAGCACTTTCTCTGTGATAACCCACTGACAGTGCAGCACTTTCCCTTTGATAACCCACTGACAGTGCAGCACTTTCTCTGTGATAACCCACTGACAGTGCAGCAGTTTCTCTGTGATAACCCACCGACAGTGCAGCACTTTCTCTGTGATAACCCACTGACAGTGCAGCACTCTCCCTGTGATAACAAACTGACAGTACAGCACTTTCCCTGTGATAACCCACGGGCAGTACAGCACTTTCCCTGTGATAACCCACTGACAGTACAGCATTTTCCATGTGATAACCCACTGACAGTACAGCACTTTCTCTGTGATAACCCACTGACAGTGCAGCACTTTCTCTGTGATAACCCACTGACAGTGCAGCACTTTCTCTCTGATAACCCACTGACAGTGCAGCACTTTCCCTGTGATAACCCACTGACAGTGCAGCACTTTCCCTGTGATAACACACTGACAGTACAGCACTTTCCCTGTGATAACCCACTGACAGTACAGCACTTTCCCTGTGATAACCCACTGACAGTGCAGCACTTTCTCTGTGATAACTCACTGACAGTGCAGCACTTTCTCTGTGATAACCCACTGACAGTGCAGCACTTTCTCTGTGATAACTCACTGACAGTGCAGCACTTTCTGTGTGATAACCCACTGACAGTGCAGCACTTTCCCTGTGATAACCCACTGACAGTGCAGCACTTTCCCTGTGATAACCCACGGACAGTGCAGCATTTTCTCTGTGATAACCCACTGACAGTGCAGCACTTTCTCTGTGATAACCCACTGACAGTGCAGCACTTTCTCTGTGATAACCCACTGACAGTGCAGCACTTTCTCTGTGATAACTTACTGACAGTGCATCACTTTCTCTGTGATAACCCACCGACAGTGCAGCACTTTCCCTGTGATAACCCACTGACAGTGCAGCACTTTCCCTGTGATAACTTACTGACAGTGCAGCTGCAGCACTATCTCTGTGATAACCCACCGACAGTGCAGCACTTTCCCTGTGATAACCCGCCGACAGTGCAGCTCTTTCTCTGTGATAACCGACTGACAGTGCAGCACTTTCTCTGTGATAACCCACTGACAGTGCAGCACTTTCTCTCTGATAACTCACTGACAGTGCAGCACTTTCTCTGTGATAACCCACTGACAGTGCAGCACTTTCCCTGTGATAACACACCGACAGTGCAGCACTTTCTCTGTGATAACCCACTGACAGTGCAGCAGTTTCTCTGTGAGAACCCACCGACAGTGCAGCACTTTCTCTGTGATAACCCACTGACAGTGCAGCACTTTCCCTGTGATAACAAACTGACAGTACAGCACTTTCCGTGTGATAACCCACGGACAGTACAGCACTTTCCCTGTGATAACCCACTGACAGGACAGCATTTTCCCTGTGATAACCCACTGACAGTACAGCACTTTCTCTGTGATAACCCACTGAGAGTGCAGCACTTTCTCTGTGATAACCCACTGACAGTGCAGCACTTTCTCTGTGATAACCCACTGACAGTGCAGCACTTTCCCTGTGATAACCCACTGACAGTGCAGCACTTTCCCTGTGATAACACACTGACAGTACAGCACTTTCCCTGTGATAACCCACTGACAGTACAGCACTTTCCCTGTGATAACCCACTGACAGTGCAGCACTTTCACTGTGATATTCCACTGACAGTGCAGCACTTTCTCTCTGATAACCCACTGACAGTGCAGCACTTTCTCTGTGATAACCCACTGACAGTGCAGCACTTTCTCTGTGATAACTCACTGACAGTGCAGCACTTTCTCTGTGATAACCCACTGACAGTGCAGCACTTTCTCTGTGATAACCCACTGACAGTGCAGCACTTTCCCTGTGATAACCCACGGACAGTGCAGCACTTTCTCTGTGATAACCCACTGACAGTGCAGCACTTTCTCTGTGATAACCCACTGACAGTGCAGCACTTTCTCTGTGATAACCCACCGACAGTACAGCACTTTGTCTGTGATAACCCACCAACAGTACAGCACTTTCCCTGTTAAAAACCACTGACAGTGCAGCACTTTCTCTGTGATAAATCACCGACAGTGCAGCAGTTTCACTGTGATAACTTACCGACATTGCAGCACTTTCTCTGTGATAACCCACTGACAGTGCAGGACTTTCTCTGTGATAACACACTGACAGTACAGCACTTTCCCTGTGATAACCCACTGACAGTACAGCACTTTCCCTGTGATAACCCACTGACAGTACAACACTTTCCCTGTGATAACCCACTGACAGTACAGCACTTACCCTGTGATAACCCACTGACAGTGCATCAATTTCCCGGTGATAACCCACTGACGGCACAGCACTTTCCCTGTGATAACCCACTGACAGTGCAGCACTTTCCCTGTGATAACCCACTGACAGCGCAGCACTTTCTCTGTGATAAATCACCGACAGTGCAGTACTTTCCCTGTGATAACTTACTGACAGTGCAGCACTTTCTCTGTGATAACCCACCGACAGTGCAGCACTTTCCCTGTGATAACCCACTGACAGTGCAGCACTTTCCCTGTGATAACTTACTGATAGTGCAGCTGCAGCACTTTCTCTGTGATAACCCACCGACAGTGCAGCACTTTCCCTGTGATAACACACTGACAGTGCAGCACTTTCTCTGTGAGAACTCACTGAAAGTGCAGCGCTTTCCCTGTGATAAACCACTGACAGTGCAGCACTTTCCCTGTGATAACCCACTGACAGAGCAGCACTTTCTCTGTGATAACCCGCCAACAGTGCAGCACTTTCTCTGTGATAACCGACTGACAGTGCAGCACTTTCTCTATGATAACCCACTGACAGTGCAGCACTTTCTCCGTGATAACCCACTGACAGTGCAGCACTTTCTCTGTGATAACCCACTGACAGTGCAGCACTTTCCCTGTGATATCCCACTGACAGTGCAGCACTTTCTCTGTGATAACCCACTGACAGTGCAGCAGTTTCTCTGTGATAACCCACCGACAGTGCAGCACTTTCTCTGTGATAACCCACTGAGAGTGCAGCACTTTCCCTGTGATAACAAACTGACAGTACAGCACTTTCCCTGTGATAACCCACGGACAGTACAGCACTTTCCCTGTGATAACCCACTGACAGTACAGCATTTTCCCTGTGATAACAAAATGACAGTACAGCACTTTCTCTGTGATAACCCACTGACAGTGCAGCACTTTCTCTGTGATAACCAACTGACAGTGCAGCACTTTCTCTCTGATAACCCACCGACAGTGCAGCACTTTCTCTGTGATGACTCACCGACAGTACAGCACTTTCCCTGTGATAACCCACTGACAGTGCAGCACTTTCTCTGTGATAACCCACTGACAGTGCAGCACTTTCTCTGTGATAACCCACTGACAGGGCAGCACTTTCTCTGTGATAACCCACTGACAGTGCAGCACTTTCTCTGTGATAACCCACCGACAGTGCAGCACTTTCTCTGTGATAACCCACTGACAGTGCAGCACCTTCCCTGTGATAACCCACTGATAGTGCAGCACTTTCTCTGTGATAACCCACTGACAGTGCAGCACTTTCTCTGTGAAAACCCACTGACAGTGCAGCACTTTCTCTGTGATAACCCACTGACAGTGCAGCACTTTCTTTGTGATAACTCGCGACAGTGCAGCACTTTCTCTGTGATAACTCACCGACAGTGCAGCACTTTCTCTGTGATAACTCACTGACAGTGCAGCACATTCTCTGTGATAAATCACTGACAGTGCAGCACTTTCTCTGTGATAACCCACCAGCAGTGCAGCAATTTCTCTGTGATAACTCACTGACAGTGCAGCACTTTCTCTGTGATAAATCACCGACTGTGCAGCACTTTCCCTGTGAGAGCTTACTGACAGTGCAGCACTTTCTCTGTGATAACCCACTGACAGTGCAGCACTTTCTCTGTGATAACCCACCAGCAGTGCAGCACTTTCTCTGTGATAACTCACTGACAGTGCAGCACTTTCTTTGTGATAACTCACCGACAGTGCAGCACTTTCTCTGTGATAAATCACCGACAGTGCAGCACTTTCTCTGTGATAACCCATTGACAGTGCAGCACTTTCTCTGTGATAACCCACTGACAGTGCAGCAATTTCTCTGTGATAACTCACTGACAGTGCAGCACTTTCTCTGTGATAACCCACTGACAGTGCAGCACTTTCTCTGTGATAACCCACCGACAGTGCAGCACTTTCCCTGTGATAACCAACTGACAGTGCAGCACTTTCTCTGTGATAACGCACTGACAGTGCAGCACTTTCCCTGTGATATCCCACTGACAGTGCAGCACTTTCTCTGTGATAACCCACCGACAGTACAGCACTTTTTCTGTGATAACCCACCAACTGTGCAGCACTTTCCCTGTGATAACCCACTGACAGTGCAGCACTTTCTCTGTGATAAATCACCGACAGTGCAGCAGTTTCACTGTGATAACTTACCGACAGTGCAGCACTTTCTCTGAGATAACCCACTGACAGTGCAGCACTTTCTCTGTGATAACACACTGACAGTACAGCACTTTCCCTGTGATAACCCACTGACAGCACAGCACTTTCCCTGTGATAACCCACTGACAGTGCATCCATTTTCCTTTGATAACCCACTGACAGTACAGCACTTTCCCTGTGATAACCCACTGACAGTGCAGCACTTTCTCTGTGATATTCACCGACAGTGCAGCAGTTTCACTATGATAACTTACCGACAGTGCATCACTTTCTCTCTGATAAATCACCGACAGTGCAGCAGTTTCACTGCGATAAATCACTGACATTGCAGCACTTTCTCTGTGAGAACTTACCGACAGTGCAGCACTTTCTCTGTGAAAACTCACCGACTGGACAGTACGTTCCCTGTGATAACCCACTGACAGTGCAGCACTTTCTCTGTGATAACCCACTGACAGTGCAGCACTTTCTCTGTGATAACCCACTGACAGGGCAGCACTTTCTCTGCGATAACCCACTGACAGTGCAGCACTTTCTTTGTGATAACTCGCGACAGTGCAGCACTATCTCTGTGATAACCCATCGACAGTGCAGCACTTTCTCTGTGATAACCCACTGACAGTGCAGCACGTTCCCTGTGATAACCCACTGATAGTGCAGCACTTTCTCTGTGATAACCCACTGACAGTGCAGCACTTTCTCTGTGATAACCCACTGGCAGTGCAGCACTTTCTCTGTGATGACCCACTGACAGTGCAGCACTTTCTTTGTGATAACTCGCGACAGTGCCGCACTTTCTCTGTGATAACTCACCGACAGTGCAGCACTTTCTCTGTGATAACTCACTGACAGTGCAGCACATTCTCTCTGATAAATCACTGACAGTGCAGCACTTTCTCTGTGATAACCCACTAGCAGTGCAGCACTTTCTCTGTGATAACTCACTGACAGTGCAGCACTTTCTCTGTGATAAATCACCGAATGTGAAGCACTTTCCCTGTGATAGCTTACTGTCAGTGCAGCACTTTCTCTGTGATAACCCACTGACAGTGCAGCACTTTCTCTGTGATAACCCACCAGCAGTGCAGCACTTTCTCTGTGATAACTCACTGACAGTGCAGCACTTTCTCTGTGATAACTCACCGACAGTGCAGCACTTTCTCTGTGATAAATCACCGACAGTGCAGCACTTTCTCTGTGATAACCCACTGACAGTGCAGCACTTTCTCTGTGATAAATCACCGACAGTGCAGCACTTTCTCTGTGAGAACTCACTGACCGTGCAGCACTTTCTCTGTGATAACCCACCGACAGTGCAGCACTTTCCCTGTGATAGCCCACGGACAGTGCAGCACTTTCCCTGTGATAACCCACTGACAGTGCAGCACTTTCCCTGTGATAACCCACCGACAGTGCAGCACTTTCCCTGTGATAGCCCACGGACAGTGCAGCACTTTCCCTGTGATAACTTACTGACAGTGCAGCACTTTCTCTGTGATAACCCGCCGACAGTGCAGCACTTTCCCTGTGATAACCCACTGACAGTGCAGCACTTTCTTTGTGATAACTTACTGACAGTGCAGCTGCAGCACTTTCTCTGTGATAACCCACCGACAGTGCAGCACTTTCCCTGTGATGACACACTGACAGTGCAGCACTTTCTCTGTGATAACTCACTGACAGTGCAGCGCTTTCCCTGTGATAAACCACTGACAGTGCAGCACTTTCCCTGTGATATCCCACTGACAGAGCAGCACTTTCTCTGTGATAGCCCGCCTACAGTGCAGCACTTTCTCCGTGATAACCTACTGACAGTGCAGCACTTTCTCTGTGATAACCCACTGACAGTGCAGCACTTTCTCCGTGATAACCCACTGACAGTGCAGCACTTTCTCTGTGATAACCACTGAGAGTGCAGCACTTTCCCTGTGATAGCCCATTGACAGTGCAGCACTTTCTCTGTGATAACCCACTGACAGAGCAGCACTTTCTCTGTGATAACCCACCGACAGTGCAGCACTTTCTCTGTGATAACCCACTGACAGTGCAGCACTTTCCCTGTGATAACACACTGACAGTACAGCACTTTCCCTGTGATAACCCACTGACAGTACAGCACTTTCCCTGTGATAACCCACTGACAGTACAGCACTTTCCCTGTGATAACCCACTGACAGTAC
Source organism: Chiloscyllium punctatum (assembly GCF_047496795.1). Taxonomy (NCBI): domain Eukaryota; kingdom Metazoa; phylum Chordata; class Chondrichthyes; order Orectolobiformes; family Hemiscylliidae; genus Chiloscyllium; species Chiloscyllium punctatum. Next base: position 73,974,665 of record NC_092751.1, read on the forward strand.
AGCACTTTCTCTGTGATAACCCACTGACAGTGCAGCACTTTCTCTGTGATAACCCACTGACAGTGCAGCACTTTCTCTGTGATAACCCACTGACAGTGCAGCACTTTCCCTGTGATAACCCACTGAGAGTGCAGCACTTTCCCTGTGATAACACACTGACAGTACAGCACTTTCCCTGTGATAACCCACTGACAGTACAGCACTTTCCCTGTGATAACCCACTGACAGTGCAGCACTTTCTCTGTGATAACCCACTGACAGTGCAGCACTTTCTCTGTGATCACCCACCGACAGTGCAGCACTTTCCCTGTGATAACCCACTGACAGTGCAGCACTTTCTCTGTGATAACTCACTGACAGTGCAGCACTTTCTCTGTGATAACCCACTGACAGTGCAGCACTTTCTCTGTGATAACCCACCGACAGTGCAGCACTTTCCCTGTGATAACCCACGGACAGTGCAGCACTTTCTCTGTGATAACCCACTGACAGTGCAGCACTTTCTCTGTGATAACCCACTGACAGTGCAGCACTTTTTCTGTGATAACCCACTGACAGTGCAGCACTTTCTCTGTGATAACCCACTGACAGTGCAGCACTTTCTCTGTGATAACCCACTGACAGTACAGCACTTTCCCTGTGATAACCCACTGACAGTGCAGCACTTTCTCTGTGATAACCCACTGACAGTGCAGCACTTTCTCTGTGATAATCCACTGACAGTGCAGCACTTTCTCTGTGATCACCCACCGACAGTGCAGCACTTTCCCTGTGATAACCCACTGACAGTGCAGCACTTTCTCTGTGATAACTCACTGACAGTGCAGCACTTTCTGTGTGATAACCCACTGACAGTGCAGCACTTTCTCTGTGATAACCCACCGACAGTGCAGCACTTTCCCTGTGATAACCCACGGACAGTGCAGCACTTTCTCTGTGATAACCCACTGACAGTGCAGCACTTTCGTTGTGATAACCCACTGACAGTGCAGCACTTTCTCTGTGATAAATCACCGACAGTGCAGCAGTTTCACTGCGATAAATCACTGACATTGCAGCACTTTCTCTGTGATAACTTACCGACAGTGCAGCACTTTCTCTGTGATAACTCACCGACAGTACAGCACTTTCCCTGTGATAACCCACTGACAGTGCAGCACTTTCTCTGTGATAACCCACTGACAGTGCAGCACTTTCTCTGTGATAACCCACTGACAGGGCAGCACTTTCTCTGTGATAACCCACTGACAGTGCAGCACTTTCTTTGTGATAACTCGCGACAGTGCAGCACTTTCTCTGTGATAACTCACCGACAGTGCAGCACTTTTTCTGTGATAACTCACTGACAGTGCAGCACATTCTCTGTGATAAATCACTGACAGTGCAGCACTTTCTGTGTGATAACCCACCAGCAGTGCAGCACTTTCTCTGTGATAACTCACTGACAGTGCAGCACTTTCTCTGCGATAAATCACCGAATGTGCAGCACTTTCCCTGTGATAGCTTACTGACAGTGCAGCACTTTCTCTGTGATAACCCACTGACAGTGCAGCACTTTCTCTGTGATAACCCACCAGCAGTGCAGCTCTTTCTCTGTGATAACTCACTGACAGTGCAGCACTTTCTCTGTGATAACTCACCGACAGTGCAGCACTTTGTCTGTGATAAATCACCGACAGTGCAGCACTTTCTCTGTGATAACCCACTGACAGTGCAGCACTTTCTCTGTGATAAATCACCGAGAGTGCAGCACTTTCTCTGTGAGAACTCACTGACCGTGCAGCACTTTCTCTGTGATAAATCACTGACAGTGCAGCACTTTCCCTGTGATAACTTACTGACAGTGCAGCACTTTCTCTGTGATAACCCACCGACAGTGCAGCACTTTCCCTGTGATAACCCACTGACAGTGCAGCACTTTCCCTCTGATAACCCACTGCGAGCTCAGCACTTTCTCTGTGAAAAATCACCGACAGTGCAGCACTTTCCCTGTGATAACTTACTGACAGTGCAGCACTTTCTCTGTGATAACCCACCGACAGTGCAGCACTTTCCCTGTGATAACCCACTGACAGTGCAGCACTTTCTCTGTGATAACTTACTGACAGTGCAGCTGCAGCACTTTCTCTGTGATAACCCACAGACAGTGCAGCACTTTCCCGGTGATAACCCACTGACAGTGCAGCACTTTCTCTGTGAGAACTCACTGAAAATGCAGCACTTTCTCCGTGATAACCCACTGACAGTGCAGCACTTTCTCTGTGATAACCCACTGACAGTGCAGCACTTTCTCTGTGATAACCCACTGACAGTGCAGCACTTTCTCCGTGATAACCCACTGACAGTGCAGCACTTTCTCTGTGATAACCCACTGACAGTGCAGCACTTTCCCTGTGATAACCCACTGACAGTGCAGCACTTTCTCTGTGATAACCCACTGACAGTGCAGCAGTTTCTCTGTGATAACCCACCGACAGTGCAGCACTTTCTCTGCGATAACCCACTGACAGTGCAGCACTTACCCTGTGATAACAAACTGACAGTACAGCACTTTCCCTGTGATAACCCACGGACAGTACAGCACTTTCCCTGTGATAACCCACTGACAGTACAGCATTTTCCCTGTGATAACGCACTGACAGTACAGCACTTTCTCTGTGATAACCCACTGACAGTGCAGCACTTTCTCTGTGATAACCCACTGACAGTGCAGCACTTTCTCTGTGATAACCCACTGACAGTGCAGTACTTTCCCTGTGATAACCCACTGACAGTGCAGCACTTTCCCTGTGATAACACACTGACCGTACAGCACTTTCCCTGTGATAACCCACTGACAGTACAGCACTTTCCCTGTGATAACCCACTGACAGTGCAGCACTTTCACTGTGATAACCCACTGACAGTGCAGCACTTTCTCTGTGATAACCCACTGACAGTGCAGCACTTTCTCTGTGATAACCCACTGACAGTGCAGCACTTTCTCTGTGATAACTCACTGACAGTGCAGCACTTTCTCTGTGATAACCCACTGACAGTGCAGCACTTTCTCTGTGATAACCCACCGACAGTGCAGCACTTTCCCTCTGATAACCCACTGAGAGCGCAGCACTTTCTCTGTTATAAATCACCGACAGTGCAGCACTTTCCCTGTGATAACTTACTGACAGTGCAGCACTTTCTCTGTGATAACCCACCGACAGTGCAGCACTTTCCCTGTGATAACCCGCTGACAGTGCAGCACTTTCTCTGTGATAAATCACCGACAGTGCAGCAGTTTCACTGCGATAAATCACTGACATTGCAGCACTTTCTCTGTGATAACTTACCGACAGTGCAGCACTTTCTCTGTGATGACTCACCGACAGTACAGCACTTTCCCTGTGATAACCCACTGACAGTGCAGCACTTTCTCTGTGAGAACTCACTGAAAATGCAGCGCTTTCCCTGTGATAACCCACCGACAGTGCAGCACTTTCCCTGTGATAACCCACTGACAGAGCAGCACTTTCTCTGTGATAACCGACGGACAGTGCAGCACTTTCTCTGAGATAACCCACTGACAGTGCAGCACTTTCTCCGTGATAACCCACTGACAGTGCAGCACTTTCTCTGTGATAACCCACTGACAGTGCAGCACTTTCCCTGTGATAACCCACTGACAGTGCAGCACTTTCTCTGTGATAACCCACTGACAGTGCAGCAGTTTCTCTGTGATAACCCACCGACAGTGCAGCACTTTCTCTGCGATAACCCACTGACAGTGCAGCACTTACCCTGTGATAACAAACTGACAGTACAGCACTTTCCCTGTGATAACCCACGGACAGTACAGCACTTTCCCTGTGATAACCCACTGACAGTACAGCATTTTCCCTGTGATAACGCACTGACAGTACAGCACTTTCTCTGTGATAACCCACTGACAGTGCAGCACTTTCTCTGTGATAACCCACTGACAGTGCAGCACTTTCTCTGTGATAACCCACTGACAGTGCAGTACTTTCCCTGTGATAACCCACTGACAGTGCAGCACTTTCCCTGTGATAACACACTGACCGTACAGCACTTTCCCTGTGATAACCCACTGACAGTACAGCACTTTCCCTGTGATAACCCACTGACAGTGCAGCACTTTCACTGTGATAACCCACTGACAGTGCAGCACTTTCTCTGTGATAACCCACTGACAGTGCAGCACTTTCTCTGTGATAACCCACTGACAGTGCAGCACTTTCTCTGTGATAACTCACTGACAGTGCAGCACTTTCTCTGTGATAACCCACTGACAGTGCAGCACTTTCTCTGTGATAACCCACCGACAGTGCAGCACTTTCCCTCTGATAACCCACTGAGAGCGCAGCACTTTCTCTGTGAAAAATCACCGACAGTGCAGCACTTTCCCTGTGATAACTTACTGACAGTGCAGCACTTTCTCTGTGATAACCCACCGACAGTGCAGCACTTTCCCTGTGATAACCCGCTGACAGTGCAGCACTTTCTCTGTGATAAATCACCGACAGTGCAGCAGTTTCACTGCGATAAATCACTGACATTGCAGCACTTTCTCTGTGATAACTTACCGACAGTGCAGCACTTTCTCTGTGATGACTCACCGACAGTACAGCACTTTCCCTGTGATAACCCACTGACAGTGCAGCACTTTCTCTGTGAGAACTCACTGAAAATGCAGCGCTTTCCCTGTGATAACCCACCGACAGTGCAGCACTTTCCCTGTGATAACCCACTGACAGAGCAGCACTTTCTCTGTGATAACCGACGGACAGTGCAGCACTTTCTCTGAGATAACCCACTGACAGTGCAGCACTTTCTCCGTGATAACCCACTGACAGTGCAGCACTTTCTCTGTGATAACCCACTGACAGTGCAGCACTTTCCCTGTGATAACCCACTGACAGTGCAGCACTTTCTCTGTGATAACCCACTGACAGTGCAGCAGTTTCTCTGTGATAACCCACCGACAGTGCAGCACTTTCTCTGCGATAACCCACTGACAGTGCAGCACTTACCCTGTGATAACAAACTGACAGTACAGCACTTTCCCTGTGATAACCCACGGACAGTACAGCACTTTCCCTGTGATAACCCACTGACAGTACAGCATTTTCCCTGTGATAACCCACTGACAGTACAGCACTTTCTCTGTGATAACCCACTGACAGTGCAGCACTTTCTCTGTGATAACCCACTGACAGTGCAGCACTTTCTCTGTGATAACCCACTGACAGTGCAGTACTTTCCCTGTGATAACCCACTGACAGTGCAGCACTTTCCCTGTGATAACACACTGACAGTACAGCACTTTCCCTGTGATAACCCACTGACAGTACAGCACTTTCCCTGTGATAACCCACTGACAGTGCAGCACTTTCACTGTGATAACCCACTGACAGTGCAGCACTTTCTCTGTGATAACCCACTGACAGTGCAGCACTTTCTCTGTGATAACCCACTGACAGTGCAGCACTTTCTCTGTGATAACTCACTGACAGTGCAGCACTTTCTCTGTGATAACCCACTGACAGTGCAGCACTTTCTCTGTGATAACCCACTGACAGTGCAGCACTTTCCCTGTGATAACCCACGGACAGTGCAGCACTTTCTCTGTGATAACCCACTGACAGTGCAGCACTTTCTCTGTGATAACCCACTGACAGTGCAGCACTTTCTCTGTGATAACTCACTGACAGTGCAGCACTTTCTCTGTGATAACCCACTGACAGTGCAGCACTTTCTCTGTGATAACCCACTGACAGTGCAGCACTTTCCCTGTGATAACCCACGGACAGTGCAGCACTTTCTCTGTGATAACCCACTGACAGTGCAGCACTTTCTCTGTGATAACCCACTGACAGTGCAGCACTTTCTCTGTGATAACCCCCCGACAGTACAGCACTTTGTCTGTGATAACCCACCAACAGTACAGCACTTTCCCTGTGATAACCCACTGACAGTGCAGCACTTTCTCTCTGATAAATCACCGACAGTGCAGCAGTTTCACTGTGATAACTTACCGACATTGCAGCACTTTCTCTGTGATAACCCACTGACAGTGCAGGACTTTCTCTGTGATAACACACTGACAGTACAGCACTTTCCCTGTGATAACCCACTGACAGTACAGCACTTTCCCTGTGATAACCCACTGACAGTGCAGCACTTTCTCTGTGATATCACACTGACAGTACAGCACTTTCCCTGTGATAACCCACTGACAGTACAGCACTTTCCCTGTGATAACCCACTGACGGCACAGCACTTTCCCTGTGATAACCCACTGACAGTGCAGCACTTTCTCTGTGATAAATCACCGACAGTGCAGCAGTTTCACTGTGATAACTTACCGACAGTGCAGCACTTTCTCTGTGATAAATCACCGACAGTGCAGCAGTTTCACTGCGATAAATCACTGACATTGCAGCACTTTCTCTGTGATAACTTACCGACAGTGCAGCACTTTCTCTGTGATAACTCACCGACAGTACAGCACTTTCCCTGTGATAACCCACTGACAGTGCAGCACTTTCTCTGTGATAACCCACTGACAGTGCAGCACTTTCTCTGTGATAACCCACTGACAGGGCAGCACTTTCTCTGGGATAACCCACCGACAGTGCAGCACTTTCTCTGTGATAACTCACTGACAGTGCAGCACTTTCTCTGTGATAACCCACTGACAGTGCAGCACTTTCTCTGTGATAACCCACCGACAGTGCAGCACTTTCCCTGTGATAACCCACTGACAGTGCAGCACTCTCTCTGTGATAACCCACTGACAGTGCAGCACATTCTCTGTGATAACCCACTGACAGTGCAGCACTTTCTCTGTGATAACCCACCGACAGTACAGCACTTTTTCTGTGATAACCCACCAACAGTGCAGCACTTTCCCTGTGATAACCCACTGACAGTGCAGCACTTTCTCTGTGATAAATCACTGACATTGCAGCACTTTCTCTGTGAGATCTTACCGACAGTGCAGCACTTTCTCTGTGATAACTCACCGACAGTACAGCACGTTCCCTGTGATAACCCACTGACAGTGCAGCACTTTCTCTGTGATAACCCACTGACAGTGCAGCACTTTCTCTGTGATAAATCACTGACATTGCAGCACTTTCTCTGTGAGATCTTACCGACAATGCAGCACTTTCTCTGTGATAACTCACCGACAGTACAGCACGTTCCCTGTGATAACCCACTGACAGTGCAGCACTTTCTCTGTGATAACCCACTGACAGTGCAGCACTTTCTCTGTGATAACCCACTGACAGTGCAGCACTTTCTCTGTGAAAACCCACTGACAGGGCAGCACTTTCTCTGTGATAACCCACTGACAGTGCAGCACTTTCTTTGTGATAACTCGCGACAGTGCAGCACTTTCTCTGTGATAACCCACCGACAGTGCAGCACTTTCTCTGTGATAACCCACTGACAGTGCAGCACGTTCCCTGTGATAACCCACTGACAGTGCAGCACTTTCTCTGTGATAACCCACTGACAGTGCAGCACTTTCTCTGTGATTACCCACTGACAGTTCCACACTTTCTTTGTGATAACTCGCGACAGTGCAGCACTTTCTCTGTGATAACTCACCGACAGTGCAGCACTTTCTCTGTGATAACTCACTGACAGTGCAGCACATTCTCTGTCATAAATCACTGACAGTGCAGCACTTTCTCTGTGATAACCCACCAGCAGTGCAGCATTTTCTCTGTGATAACTCACTGACAGTGCAGCACTTTCTCCGTGATAAATCACCGAATGTGCAGCACTTTCCCTGTGATACCTTACTGACAGTGCAGCACTTTCTCTGTGATAACCCACTGACAGTGCAGCACTTTCTCTGTGAAAACCCACTGACAGGGCAGCACTTTCTCTGTGATAACCCACTGACAGTGCAGCACTTTCTTTGTGATAACTCGCGACAGTGCAGCACTTTCTCTGTGATAACCCACCGACAGTGCAGCACTTTCTCTGTGATAACCCACTGACAGTGCAGCACGTTCCCTGTGATAACCCACTGACAGTGCAGAACTTTCTCTGTGATAACCCACTGACAGTGCAGCACTTTCTCTGTGATTACCCACTGACAGTGCAGCACTTTCTTTGTGATAACTCGCGACAGTGCAGCACTTTCTCTGTGATAACTCACCGACAGTGCAGCACTTTCTCTGTGATAACTCACTGACAGTGCAGCACATTCTCTGTCATAAATCACTGACAGTGCAGCACTTTCTCTGTGATAACCCACCAGCAGTGCAGCATTTTCTCTGTGATAACTCACTGACAGTGCAGCACTTTCTCTGTGATAAATCACCGAATGTGCAGCACTTTCCCTGTGATACCTTACTGACAGTGCAGCACTTTCTCTGTGATAACCCACTGACAGTGCAGCACTTTCTCTGTCATAACCCACCAGCAGTGCAGCACTTTCTCTGTGATAACTCACTGACAGTGCAGCACTTTCTCTGTGATAACTCACCGACAGTGCAGCACTTTCTCTGTGATAAATCATCGACAGTGCAGCACTTTCTCTGTGATAACCCACTGACAGTGCAGCACTTTCTCTGTGATAAATCACCGACAGTGCAGCACTTTCTCTGTGAAAACTCACTGACCGTGCGGCACTTTCTCTGTGATAAATCACTGACAGTGCAGCACTTTCCCTGTGATAACTTACTGACAGTGCAGCACTTTCTCTGTGATAACCCACCGACAATGCAGCACTTTCCCTGTGATAACGCACTGACAGTGCAGCACTTTCCCTGTGATAACCCACTGACAGTGCCGCACTTTCTCTGTGATAAATCACCGACAGTGCAGCACTTTCCCTGTGATAACTTACTGACAGTGCAGCACTTTCTCTGTGATAACCCACCGACAGTGCAGCACTTTCCCTGTGATAACCCACTGACAGTGCAGCACTTTCCCTGTGATAACTTACTGACAGTGCAGCTGCAGCACTTTCTCTGTGATAACCCACCGACAGTGCAGCACTTTCCCTGTGATAACACACTGACAGTGCAGCACTTTCTCTGTGATAACTCACTGACAGTGCAGCGCTTTCCCTGTGATAACCCACTGACAGTACAGCACTTTCCCTGTGATAACCCACTGACGGCACAGCACTTTCCCTGTGATAACCCACTGACAGTGCAGCACTTTCTCTGTGATAAATCACCGACAGTGCAGCAGTTTCACTGTGATAACTTACCGACAGTGCAGCACTTTCTCTGTGATAAATCACCGACAGTGCAGCAGTTTCACTGCGATAAATCACTGACATTGCAGCACTTTCTCTGTGATAACTTACCGACAGTGCAGCACTTTCTCTGTGATAACTCACCGACAGTACAGCACTTTCCCTGTGATAACCCACTGACAGTGCAGCACTTTCTCTGTGATAACCCACTGACAGTGCAGCACTTTCTCTGTGATAACCCACTGACAGGGCAGCACTTTCTCTGTGAAAACCCACCGACAGTGCAGCACTTTCTCTGTGATAACTCACTGACAGTGCAGCACTTTCTCTGTGATAACCCACTGACAGTGCAGCACTTTCTCTGTGATAACCCACCGACAGTGCAGCACTTTCCCTGTGATAACCCACTGACAGTGCAGCACTCTCTCTGTGATAACCCACTGACAGTGCAGCACTTTCTCTGTGATAACCCACCGACAGTACAGCACTTTTTCTGTGATAACCCACCGACAGTGCAGCACTTTCCCTGTGATAACCCACTGACAGTGCAGCACTCTCTCTGTGATAACCCACTGACAGTGCAGCACTTTCTCTGTGATAACCCACCGACAGTACAGCACTTTTTCTGTGATAACCCACCAACAGTGCAGCACTTTCCCTGTGATAACCCACTGACAGTGCAGCACTTTCTCTGTGATAAATCACTGACATTGCAGCACTTTCTCTGTGAGATCTTACCGACAGTGCAGCACTTTCTCTGTGATAACTCACCGACAGTACAGCACGTTCCCTGTGATAACCCACTGACAGTGCAGCACTTTCTCTGTGATAACCCACTGACAGTGCAGCACTTTCTCTGTGATAACCCACTGACAGTGCAGCACTTTCTCTGTGAAAACCCACTGACAGGGCAGCACTTTCTCTGTGATAACCCACTGACAGTGCAGCACTTTCTTTGTGATAACTCGCGACAGTGCAGCACTTTCTCTGTGATAACCCACCGACAGCGCAGCACTTTCTCTGTGATAACCCACTGACAGTGCAGCACGTTCCCTGTTATAACCCACTGACAGTGCAGCACTTTCTCTGTGATAACCCACTGACAGTGCAGCACTTTCTCTGTGATTACCCACTGACAGTGCAGCACTTTCTTTGTGATAACTCGCGACAGTGCAGCACTTTCTCTGTGATAACTCACCGACAGTGCAGCACTTTCTCTGTGATAACTCACTGACAGTGCAGCACATTCTCTGTCATAAATCACTGACAGTGCAGCACTTTCTCTGTGATAACCCACCAGCAGTGCAGCATTTTCTCTGTGATAACTCACTGACAGTGCAGCACTTTCTCTGTGATAAATCACCGAATGTGCAGCACTTTCCCTGTGATACCTTACTGACAGTGCAGCACTTTCTCTGTGATAACCCACTGACAGTGCAGCACTTTCTCTGTCATAACCCACCAGCAGTGCAGCACTTTCTCTGTGATAACTCACTGACAGTGCAGCACTTTCTCTGTGATAACTCACCGACAGTGCAGCACTTTCTCTGTGATAAATCATCGACAGTGCAGCACTTTCTCTGTGATAACCCACTGACAGTGCGGCACTTTCTCTGTGATAAATCACCGACAGTGCAGCACTTTCTCTGTGATAACTTACTGACAGTGCAGCACTTTCTCCGTGATAACCCACCGACAATGCAGCACTTTCCCTGTGATAACCCACTGACAGTGCAGCACTTTCCCTGTGATAACCCACTGACAGTGCAGCACTTTCTCTGTGATAAATCACCGACAGTGCAGCACTTTCCCTGTGATAACTTACTGACAGTGCAGCACTTTCTCTGTGATAAACCACCGACAGTGCAGCACTTTCCCTGTGATAACCCACTGACAGTGCAGCACTTTCCCTGTGATAACTTACTGACAGTGCAGCTGCAGCACTTTCTCTGTGATAACCCACCGACAGTGCAGCACTTTCCCTGTGATAACACACTGACAGTGCAGCACTTTCTCTGTGATAACTCACTGACAGTGCAGCGCTTTCCCTGTGATAACCCACTGACAGTGCAGCACTTTCCCTGTGATAACCTACTGACAGTGCAGCACTTTCTCTGTGATAACCCACTGACAGTGCAGCACTTTCTCCGTGATAACCCACTGACAGTGCAGCACTTTCTCTGTGATAACCCACTGACAGTGCAGCACTTTCCCTGTGATAACCCACTGACAGTGCAGCACTTTCTCTGTGATAACCCACTGACAGTGCAGCACTTTCCCTGTGATAACACACTGACAGTACAGCACTTTCCCTGTGATAACCACTGACAGTACAGCACTTTCTCTGTGATAACCCACTGACAGTGCAGCACTTTCTCTGTGATAACCCACCGACAGTGCAGCACTTTCTCTGTGATAACCCACCGACAGTGCAGCACTTTCCCTGTGATAACCCACTGACAGTGCACCACTTTCTCTGTGATAACTCACTGACAGTGCAGCACTTTCTCTGTGATAACCCACTGACAGTGCAGCACTTTCTCTGTGATAACCCACCGACAGTGCAGCACTTTCGCTGTGATAACCCACGGACAGTGCAGCACTTTCTCTGTGATAACCCACTGACAGTGCAGCACTTTCTCTGTGATAACCCACTGACAGTGCAGCACTTTCTCTGTGATAACCCACTGACAGTGCAGCACTTTCTCTATGATAAATCACCGACAGTGCAGCAGTTTCACTGTGATAACTTACCGACATTGCAGCACTTTCTCTGTGATAACCCACTGACAGTGCAGCACTTTCCCTGTGATAACACACTGACAGTACAACAATTTCCCTGTGATAACCCACTGACAGTACAGCACTTTCCCTGTGATAACCCACTGACAGTGCATCAATTTCCCGGTTATAACCCACTGACGGCACAGCACTTTCCCTGTGATAACCCACTGACAGTGCAGCACTTTCCCTGTGATAACCCACTGACAGAGCAGCACTTTCTCTGTGATAACCCGCCGACAGTGCAGCACTTTCTCTGTGATAACCGACGGACAGTGCAGCACTTTCTCTGAGATAACCCACTGACAGTGCAGCACTTTCTCCGTGATAACCCACTGACAGTGCAGCACTTTCTCTGTGATAACCCACTGACAGTGCAGCACTTTCCCTGTGATAACCCACTGACAGTGCAGCACTTTCTCTGTGATAACCCACTGACAGTGCAGCAGTTTCTCTGTGATAACCCACCGACAGTGCAGCACTTTCTCTGCGATAACCCACTGACAGTGCAGCACTTTCTCCGTGATAACCCACTGACAGTGCAGCACTTTCTCTGTGATAACTCACTGACAGTGCAGCACTTTCTCTGTGATAACTCACCGACAGTGCAGCACTTTCTCTGTGATAAATCATCGACAGTGCAGCACTTTCTCTGTGATAACCCACTGACAGTGCGGCACTTTCTCTGTGATAAATCACCGACAGTGCAGCACTTTCTCTGTGATAACTTACTGACAGTGCAGCACTTTCTCCGTGATAACCCACCGACAATGCAGCACTTTCCCTGTGATAACCCACTGACAGTGCAGCACTTTCCCTGTGATAACCCACTGACAGTGCAGCACTTTCTCTGTGATAAATCACCGACAGTGCAGCACTTTCCCTGTGATAACTTACTGACAGTGCAGCACTTTCTCTGTGATAAACCACCGACAGTGCAGCACTTTCCCTGTGATAACCCACTGACAGTGCAGCACTTTCCCTGTGATAACTTACTGACAGTGCAGCTGCAGCACTTTCTCTGTGATAACCCACCGACAGTGCAGCACTTTCCCTGTGATAACACACTGACAGTGCAGCACTTTCTCTGTGATAACTCACTGACAGTGCAGCGCTTTCCCTGTGATAACCCACTGACAGTGCAGCACTTTCCCTGTGATAACCTACTGACAGTGCAGCACTTTCTCTGTGATAACCCACTGACAGTGCAGCACTTTCTCCGTGATAACCCACTGACAGTGCAGCACTTTCTCTGTGATAACCCACTGACAGTGCAGCACTTTCCCTGTGATAACCCACTGACAGTGCAGCACTTTCTCTGTGATAACCCACTGACAGTGCAGCACTTTCCCTGTGATAACACACTGACAGTACAGCACTTTCCCTGTGATAACCACTGACAGTACAGCACTTTCTCTGTGATAACCCACTGACAGTGCAGCACTTTCTCTGTGATAACCCACCGACAGTGCAGCACTTTCTCTGTGATAACCCACCGACAGTGCAGCACTTTCCCTGTGATAACCCACTGACAGTGCAGCACTTTCTCTGTGATAACTCACTGACAGTGCAGCACTTTCTCTGTGATAACCCACTGACAGTGCAGCACTTTCTCTGTGATAACCCACCGACAGTGCAGCACTTTCGCTGTGATAACCCACGGACAGTGCAGCACTTTCTCTGTGATAACCCACTGACAGTGCAGCACTTTCTCTGTGATAACCCACTGACAGTGCAGCACTTTCTCTGTGATAACCCACTGACAGTGCAGCACTTTCTCTATGATAAATCACCGACAGTGCAGCAGTTTCACTGTGATAACTTACCGACATTGCAGCACTTTCTCTGTGATAACCCACTGACAGTGCAGCACTTTCCCTGTGATAACACACTGACAGTACAACAATTTCCCTGTGATAACCCACTGACAGTACAGCACTTTCCCTGTGATAACCCACTGACAGTGCATCAATTTCCCGGTTATAACCCACTGACGGCACAGCACTTTCCCTGTGATAACCCACTGACAGTGCAGCACTTTCCCTGTGATAACCCACTGACAGAGCAGCACTTTCTCTGTGATAACCCGCCGACAGTGCAGCACTTTCTCTGTGATAACCGACGGACAGTGCAGCACTTTCTCTGAGATAACCCACTGACAGTGCAGCACTTTCTCCGTGATAACCCACTGACAGTGCAGCACTTTCTCTGTGATAACCCACTGACAGTGCAGCACTTTCCCTGTGATAACCCACTGACAGTGCAGCACTTTCTCTGTGATAACCCACTGACAGTGCAGCAGTTTCTCTGTGATAACCCACCGACAGTGCAGCACTTTCTCTGCGATAACCCACTGACAGTGCAGCACTTACCCTATGATAACAAACTGACAGTACAGCACTTTCCCTGTGATAACCCACGGACAGTACAGCACTTTCCCTGTGATAACCCACTGACAGTACAGCATTTTCCCTGTGATAACCCACTGACAGTACAGCACTTTCTCTGTGATAACCCACTGACAGTGCAGCACTTTCTCTGTGATAACCCACTGACAGTGCAGCACTTTCTCTGTGATAACCCACTGACAGTGCAGTACTTTCCCTGTGATAACCCACTGACAGTGCAGCACTTTCCCTGTGATAACACACTGACAGTACAGCACTTTCCCTGTGATAACCCACTGACAGTACAGCACTTTCCCTGTGATAACCCACTGACAGTGCAGCACTTTCACTGTGATAACCCACTGACAGTGCAGCACTTTCTCTGTGATAACCCACTGACAGTGCAGCACTTTCTCTGTGATAACCCACTGACAGTGCAGCACTTTCTCTGTGATAACTCACTGACAGTGCAGCACTTTCTCTGTGATAACCCACTGACAGTGCAGCACTTTCTCTGTGATAACCCACTGACAGTGCAGCACTTTCCCTGTGATAACCCACGGACAGTGCAGCACTTTCTCTGTGATAACCCACTGACAGTGCAGCACTTTCTCTGTGATAACCCACTGACAGTGCAGCACTTTCTCTGTGATAACCCACCGACAGTACAGCACTTTGTCTGTGATAACCCACCAACAGTACAGCACTTTCCCTGTGATAACCCACTGACAGTGCAGCACTTTCTCTCTGATAAATCACCGACAGTGCAGCAGTTTCACTGTGATAACTTACCGACATTGCAGCACTTTCTCTGTGATAACCCACTGACAGTGCAGGACTTTCTCTGTGATAACACACTGACAGTACAGCACTTTCCCTGTGATAACCCACTGACAGTACAGCACTTTCCCTGTGATAACCCACTGACAGTGCAGCACTTTCTCTGTGATATCACACTGACAGTACAGCACTTTCCCTGTGATAACCCACTGACAGTACAGCACTTTCCCTGTGATAACCCACTGACGGCACAGCACTTTCCCTGTGATAACCCACTGACAGTGCAGCACTTTCTCTGTGATAAATCACCGACAGTGCAGCAGTTTCACTGTGATAACTTACCGACAGTGCAGCACTTTCTCTGTGATAAATCACCGACAGTGCAGCAGTTTCACTGCGATAAATCACTGACATTGCAGCACTTTCTCTGTGATAACTTACCGACAGTGCAGCACTTTCTCTGTGATAACTCACCGACAGTACAGCACTTTCCCTGTGATAACCCACTGACAGTGCAGCACTTTCTCTGTGATAACCCACTGACAGTGCAGCACTTTCTCTGTGATAACCCACTGACAGGGCAGCACTTTCTCTGTGATAACCCACCGACAGTGCAGCACTTTCTCTGTGATAACTCACTGACAGTGCAGCACTTTCTCTGTGATAACCCACTGACAGTGCAGCACTTTCTCTGTGATAACCCACCGACAGTGCAGCACTTTCCCTGTGATAACCCACTGACAGTGCAGCACTTTCTCTGTGATAACCCACTGACAGTGCAGCACATTCTCTGTGATAACCCACTGACAGTGCAGCACTTTCTCTGTGATAACCCACCGACAGTACAGCACTTTTTCTGTGATAACCCACCAACAGTGCAGCACTTTCTCTGTGATAACTCACTGACAGTGCAGCACTTTCTCTGTGATAACCCACTGACAGTGCAGCACTTTCTCTGTGATAACCCACCGACAGTGCAGCACTTTCCCTGTGATAACCCACTGACAGTGCAGCACTTTCTCTGTGATAACCCACTGACAGTGCAGCACATTCTCTGTGATAACCCACTGACAGTGCAGCACTTTCTCTGTGATAACCCACCGACAGTACAGCACTTTTTCTGTGATAACCCACCAACAGTGCAGCACTTTCCCTGTGATAACCCACTGACAGTGCAGCACTTACTCTGTGATAAATCACTGACATTGCAGCACTTTCTCTGTGAGATCTTACCGACAGTGCAGCACTTTCTCTGTGATAACTCACCGACAGTACAGCACGTTCCCTGTGATAACGCACTGACAGTGCAGCACTTTCTCTGTGATAACCCACTGACAGTGCAGCACTTTCTCTGTGATAACCCACTGACAGTGCAGCACTTTCTCTGTGAAAACCCACTGACAGGGCAGCACTTTCTCTGTGATAACCCACTGACAGTGCAGCACTTTCTTTGTGATAACTCGCGACAGTGCAGCACTTTCTCTGTGATAACCCACCGACAGTGCAGCACTTTCTCTGTGATAACCCACTGACAGTGCAGCACGTTCCCTGTGATAACCCACTGACAGTGCAGCACTTTCTCTGTGATAAGCCACTGACAGTGCAGCACTTTCTCTGTGATAACTTACTGACAGTGCAGCACTTTCTCCGTGATAACCCACCGACAATGCAGCACTTTCCCTGTGATAACCCACTGACAGTGCAGCACTTTCCCTGTGATAACCCACTGACAGTGCAGCACTTTCTCTGTGATAAATCACCGACAGTGCAGCACTTTCCCTGTGATAACTTACTGACAGTGCAGCACTTTCTCTGTGATAACCCACCGACAGTGCAGCACTTTCCCTGTGATAACCCACTGACAGTGCAGCACTTTCCCTGTGATAACTTACTGACAGTGCAGCTGCAGCACTTTCTCTGTGATAACCCACCGACAGTGCAGCACTTTCCCTGTGATAACACACTGACAGTGCAGCACTTTCTCTGTGATAACTCACTGACAGTGCAGCGTTTTCCCTGTGATAACCCACTGACAGTGCAGCACTTTCCCTGTGATAACCCACTGACAGAGCAGCACTTTCTCTGTGATAACCCGCCGACAGTGCAGCACTTTCTCTGTTAAACCTACTGACAGTGCAGCACTTTCTCTGTGATAACCCACTGACAGTGCAGCACTTTCTCCGTGATAACCCACTGACAGTGCAGCACTTTCTCTGTGATAACCCACTGACAGTGCAGCACTTTCCCTGTGATAACCCACTGACAGTGCAGCACTTTCTCTGTGATAACCCACTGACAGTGCAGCACTTTCCCTGTGATAACACACTGACAGTACAGCACTTTCCCTGTGATAACCACTGACAGTACAGCACTTTCTCTGTGATAACCCACTGACAGTGCAGCACTTTCTCTGTGATAACCCACCGACAGTGCAGCACTTTCTCTGTGATAACCCACCGACAGTGCAGCACTTTCCCTGTGATAACCCACTGACAGTGCAGCACTTTCTCTGTGATAACTCACTGACAGTGCAGCACTTTCTCTGTGATAACCCACTGACAGTGCAGCACTTTCTCTGTGATAACCCACCGACAGTGCAGCACTTTCGCTGTGATAACCCACGGACAGTGCAGCACTTTCTCTGTGATAACCCACTGACAGTGCAGCACTTTCTCTGTGATAACCCACTGACAGTGCAGCACTTTCTCTGTGATAACCCACTGACAGTGCAGCACTTTCTCTGTGATAAATCACCGACAGTGCAGCAGTTTCACTGTGATAACTTACCGACATTGCAGCACTTTCTCTGTGATAACCCACTGACAGTGCAGCACTTTCCCTGTGATAACACACTGACAGTACAACAATTTCCCTGTGATAACCCACTGACAGTACAGCACTTTCCCTGTGATAACCCACTGACCGTGCATCAATTTCCCGGTTATAACCCACTGACGGCACAGCACTTTCCCTGTGATAACCCACTGACAGTGCAGCACTTTCCCTGTGATAACCCACTGACAGAGCAGCACTTTCTCTGTGATAACCCGCCGACAGTGCAGCACTTTCTCTGTGATAACCGACGGACAGTGCAGCACTTTCTCTGAGATAACCCACTGACAGTGCAGCACTTTCTCCGTGATAACCCACTGACAGTGCAGCACTTTCTCTGTGATAACCCACTGACAGTGCAGCACTTTCCCTGTGATAACCCACTGACAGTGCAGCACTTTCTCTGTGATAACCCACTGACAGTGCAGCAGTTTCTCTGTGATAACCCACCGACAGTGCAGCACTTTCTCTGCGATAACCCACTGACAGTGCAGCACTTACCCTATGATAACAAACTGACAGTACAGCACTTTCCCTGTGATAACCCACGGACAGTACAGCACTTTCCCTGTGATAACCCACTGACAGTACAGCATTTTCCCTGTGATAACCCACTGACAGTACAGCACTTTCTCTGTGATAACCCACTGACAGTGCAGCACTTTCTCTGTGATAACCCACTGACAGTGCAGCACTTTCTCTGTGATAACCCACTGACAGTGCAGTACTTTCCCTGTGATAACCCACTGACAGTGCAGCACTTTCCCTGTGATAACACACTGACAGTACAGCACTTTCCCTGTGATAACCCACTGACAGTACAGCACTTTCCCTGTGATAACCCACTGACAGTGCAGCACTTTCACTGTGATAACCCACTGACAGTGCAGCACTTTCTCTGTGATAACCCACTGACAGTGCAGCACTTTCTCTGTGATAACCCACTGACAGTGCAGCACTTTCTCTGTGATAACTCACTGACAGTGCAGCACTTTCTCTGTGATAACCCACTGACAGTGCAGCACTTTCTCTGTGATAACCCACTGACAGTGCAGCACTTTCCCTGTGATAACCCACGGACAGTGCAGCACTTTCTCTGTGATAACCCACTGACAGTGCAGCACTTTCTCTGTGATAACCCACTGACAGTGCAGCACTTTCTCTGTGATAACCCACCGACAGTACAGCACTTTGTCTGTGATAACCCACCAACAGTATAGCACTTTCCCTGTGATAACCCACTGACAGTGCAGCACTTTCTCTCTGATAAATCACCGACAGTGCAGCAGTTTCACTGTGATAACTTACCGACATTGCAGCACTTTCTCTGTGATAACCCACTGACAGTGCAGGACTTTCTCTGTGATAACACACTGACAGTACAGCACTTTCCCTGTGATAACCCACTGACAGTACAGCACTTTCCCTGTGATAACCCACTGACAGTGCAGCACTTTCTCTGTGATATCACACTGACAGTACAGCACTTTCCCTGTGATAACCCACTGACAGTACAGCACTTTCCCTGTGATAACCCACTGACGGCACAGCACTTTCCCTGTGATAACCCACTGACAGTGCAGCACTTTCTCTGTGATAAATCACCGACAGTGCAGCAGTTTCACTGTGATAACTTACCGACAGTGCAGCACTTTCTCTGTGATAAATCACCGACAGTGCAGCAGTTTCACTGCGATAAATCACTGACATTGCAGCACTTTCTCTGTGATAACTTACCGACAGTGCAGCACTTTCTCTGTGATAACTCACCGACAGTACAGCACTTTCCCTGTGATAACCCACTGACAGTGCAGCACTTTCTCTGTGATAACCCACTGACAGTGCAGCACTTTCTCTGTGATAACCCACTGACAGGGCAGCACTTTCTCTGTGAAAACCCACCGACAGTGCAGCACTTTCTCTGTGATAACTCACTGACAGTGCAGCACTTTCTCTGTGATAACCCACTGACAGTGCAGCACTTTCTCTGTGATAACCCACCGACAGTGCAGCACTTTCCCTGTGATAACCCACTGACAGTGCAGCACTTTCTCTGTGATAACCCACTGACAGTGCAGCACATTCTCTGTGATAACCCACTGACAGTGCAGCACTTTCCCTGTGATAACCCACTGACAGTGCAGCACTTTCCCTGTGATAACCCACTGACAGTGCAGCACTTTCTCTGTGATAAATCACCGACAGTGCAGCACTTTCCCTGTGATAACTTACTGACAGTGCAGCACTTTCTCTGTGATAACCCACCGACAGTGCAGCACTTTACCTGTGATAACCCACTGACAGTGCAGCACTTTCCCTGTGATAACTTACTGACAGTGCAGCTGCAGCACTTTCTCTGTGATAACCCACCGACAGTGCAGCACTTTCCCTGTGATAACACACTGACAGTGCAGCACTTTCTCTGTGATAACTCACTGACAGTGCAGCGCTTTCCCTGTGATAACCCACTGACAGTACAGCACTTTCCCTGTGATAACCCACTGACGGCACAGCACTTTCCCTGTGATAACCCACTGACAGTGCAGCACTTTCTCTGTGATAAATCACCGACAGTGCAGCAGTTTCACTGTGATAACTTACCGACAGTGCAGCACTTTCTCTGTGATAAATCACCGACAGTGCAGCAGTTTCACTGCGATAAATCACTGACATTGCAGCACTTTCTCTGTGATAACTTACCGACAGTGCAGCACTTTCTCTGTGATAACTCACCGACAGTACAGCACTTTCCCTGTGATAACCCACTGACAGTGCAGCACTTTCTCTGTGATAACCCACTGACAGTGCAGCACTTTCTCTGTGATAACCCACTGACAGGGCAGCACTTTCTCTGTGATAACCCACCGACAGTGCAGCACTTTCTCTGTGATAACTCACTGACAGTGCAGCACTTTCTCTGTGATAACCCACTGACAGTGCAGCACTTTCTCTGTGATAACCCACCGACAGTGCAGCACTTTCCCTGTGATAACCCACTGACAGTGCAGCACTCTCTCTGTGATAACCCACTGACAGTGCAGCACATTCTCTGTGATAACCCACTGACAGTGCAGCACTTTCTCTGTGATAACCCACCGACAGTACAGCACTTTTTCTGTGATAACCCACCAACAGTGCAGCACTTTCCCTGTGATAACCCACTGACAGTGCAGCACTTTCTCTGTGATAAATCACTGACATTGCAGCACTTTCTCTGTGAGATCTTACCGACAGTGCAGCACTTTCTCTGTGATAACTCACCGACAGTACAGCACGTTCCCTGTGATAACCCACTGACAGTGCAGCACTTTCTCTGTGATAACCCACTGACAGTGCAGCACTTTCTCTGTGATAACCCACTGACAGTGCAGCACTTTCTCTGTGAAAACCCACTGACAGGGCAGCACTTTCTCTGTGATAACCCACTGACAGTGCAGCACTTTCTTTGTGATAACTCGCGACAGTGCAGCACTTTCTCTGTGATAACCCACCGACAGCGCAGCACTTTCTCTGTGATAACCCACTGACAGTGCAGCACGTTCCCTGTGATAACCCACTGACAGTGCAGCACTTTCTCTGTGATAACCCACTGACAGTGCAGCACTTTCTCTGTGATTACCCACTGACAGTGCAGCACTTTCTTTGTGATAACTCGCGACAGTGCAGCACTTTCTCTGTGATAACTCACCGACAGTGCAGCACTTTCTCTGTGATAACTCACTGACAGTGCAGCACATTCTCTGTCATAAATCACTGACAGTGCAGCACTTTCTCTGTGATAACCCACCAGCAGTGCAGCATTTTCTCTGTGATAACCCACTGACAGTACAGCACTTTCCCTGTGATAACCCACTGACCGTGCATCAATTTCCCGGTTATAACCCACTGACGGCACAGCACTTTCCCTGTGATAACCCACTGACAGTGCAGCACTTTCCCTGTGATAACCCACTGACAGAGCAGCACTTTCTCTGTGATAACCCGCCGACAGTGCAGCACTTTCTCTGTGATAACCGACGGACAGTGCAGCACTTTCTCTGAGATAACCCACTGACAGTGCAGCACTTTCTCCGTGATAACCCACTGACAGTGCAGCACTTTCTCTGTGATAACCCACTGACAGTGCAGCACTTTCCCTGTGATAACCCACTGACAGTGCAGCACTTTCTCTGTGATAACCCACTGACAGTGCAGCAGTTTCTCTGTGATAACCCACCGACAGTGCAGCACTTTCTCTGCGATAACCCACTGACAGTGCAGCACTTACCCTATGATAACAAACTGACAGTACAGCACTTTCCCTGTGATAACCCACGGACAGTACAGCACTTTCCCTGTGATAACCCACTGACAGTACAGCATTTTCCCTGTGATAACCCACTGACAGTACAGCACTTTCTCTGTGATAACCCACTGACAGTGCAGCACTTTCTCTGTGATAACCCACTGACAGTGCAGCACTTTCTCTGTGATAACCCACTGACAGTGCAGTACTTTCCCTGTGATAACCCACTGACAGTGCAGCACTTTCCCTGTGATAACACACTGACAGTACAGCACTTTCCCTGTGATAACCCACTGACAGTACAGCACTTTCCCTGTGATAACCCACTGACAGTGCAGCACTTTCACTGTGATAACCCACTGACAGTGCAGCACTTTCTCTGTGATAACCCACTGACAGTGCAGCACTTTCTCTGTGATAACCCACTGACAGTGCAGCACTTTCTCTGTGATAACTCACTGACAGTGCAGCACTTTCTCTGTGATAACCCACTGACAGTGCAGCACTTTCTCTGTGATAACCCACTGACAGTGCAGCACTTTCCCTGTGATAACCCACGGACAGTGCAGCACTTTCTCTGTGATAACCCACTGACAGTGCAGCACTTTCTCTGTGATAACCCACTGACAGTGCAGCACTTTCTCTGTGATAACCCACCGACAGTACAGCACTTTGTCTGTGATAACCCACCAACAGTATAGCACTTTCCCTGTGATAACCCACTGACAGTGCAGCACTTTCTCTCTGATAAATCACCGACAGTGCAGCAGTTTCACTGTGATAACTTACCGACATTGCAGCACTTTCTCTGTGATAACCCACTGACAGTGCAGGACTTTCTCTGTGATAACACACTGACAGTACAGCACTTTCCCTGTGATAACCCACTGACAGTACAGCACTTTCCCTGTGATAACCCACTGACAGTGCAGCACTTTCTCTGTGATATCACACTGACAGTACAGCACTTTCCCTGTGATAACCCACTGACAGTACAGCACTTTCCCTGTGATAACCCACTGACGGCACAGCACTTTCCCTGTGATAACCCACTGACAGTGCAGCACTTTCTCTGTGATAAATCACCGACAGTGCAGCAGTTTCACTGTGATAACTTACCGACAGTGCAGCACTTTCTCTGTGATAAATCACCGACAGTGCAGCAGTTTCACTGCGATAAATCACTGACATTGCAGCACTTTCTCTGTGATAACTTACCGACAGTGCAGCACTTTCTCTGTGATAACTCACCGACAGTACAGCACTTTCCCTGTGATAACCCACTGACAGTGCAGCACTTTCTCTGTGATAACCCACTGACAGTGCAGCACTTTCTCTGTGATAACCCACTGACAGGGCAGCACTTTCTCTGTGAAAACCCACCGACAGTGCAGCACTTTCTCTGTGATAACTCACTGACAGTGCAGCACTTTCTCTGTGATAACCCACTGACAGTGCAGCACTTTCTCTGTGATAACCCACCGACAGTGCAGCACTTTCCCTGTGATAACCCACTGACAGTGCAGCACTTTCTCTGTGATAACCCACTGACAGTGCAGCACATTCTCTGTGATAACCCACTGACAGTGCAGCACTTTCCCTGTGATAACCCACTGACAGTGCAGCACTTTCCCTGTGATAACCCACTGACAGTGCAGCACTTTCTCTGTGATAAATCACCGACAGTGCAGCACTTTCCCTGTGATAACTTACTGACAGTGCAGCACTTTCTCTGTGATAACCCACCGACAGTGCAGCACTTTACCTGTGATAACCCACTGACAGTGCAGCACTTTCCCTGTGATAACTTACTGACAGTGCAGCTGCAGCACTTTCTCTGTGATAACCCACCGACAGTGCAGCACTTTCCCTGTGATAACACACTGACAGTGCAGCACTTTCTCTGTGATAACTCACTGACAGTGCAGCGCTTTCCCTGTGATAACCCACTGACAGTACAGCACTTTCCCTGTGATAACCCACTGACGGCACAGCACTTTCCCTGTGATAACCCACTGACAGTGCAGCACTTTCTCTGTGATAAATCACCGACAGTGCAGCAGTTTCACTGTGATAACTTACCGACAGTGCAGCACTTTCTCTGTGATAAATCACCGACAGTGCAGCAGTTTCACTGCGATAAATCACTGACATTGCAGCACTTTCTCTGTGATAACTTACCGACAGTGCAGCACTTTCTCTGTGATAACTCACCGACAGTACAGCACTTTCCCTGTGATAACCCACTGACAGTGCAGCACTTTCTCTGTGATAACCCACTGACAGTGCAGCACTTTCTCTGTGATAACCCACTGACAGGGCAGCACTTTCTCTGTGATAACCCACCGACAGTGCAGCACTTTCTCTGTGATAACTCACTGACAGTGCAGCACTTTCTCTGTGATAACCCACTGACAGTGCAGCACTTTCTCTGTGATAACCCACCGACAGTGCAGCACTTTCCCTGTGATAACCCACTGACAGTGCAGCACTCTCTCTGTGATAACCCACTGACAGTGCAGCACATTCTCTGTGATAACCCACTGACAGTGCAGCACTTTCTCTGTGATAACCCACCGACAGTACAGCACTTTTTCTGTGATAACCCACCAACAGTGCAGCACTTTCCCTGTGATAACCCACTGACAGTGCAGCACTTTCTCTGTGATAAATCACTGACATTGCAGCACTTTCTCTGTGAGATCTTACCGACAGTGCAGCACTTTCTCTGTGATAACTCACCGACAGTACAGCACGTTCCCTGTGATAACCCACTGACAGTGCAGCACTTTCTCTGTGATAACCCACTGACAGTGCAGCACTTTCTCTGTGATAACCCACTGACAGTGCAGCACTTTCTCTGTGAAAACCCACTGACAGGGCAGCACTTTCTCTGTGATAACCCACTGACAGTGCAGCACTTTCTTTGTGATAACTCGCGACAGTGCAGCACTTTCTCTGTGATAACCCACCGACAGCGCAGCACTTTCTCTGTGATAACCCACTGACAGTGCAGCACGTTCCCTGTGATAACCCACTGACAGTGCAGCACTTTCTCTGTGATAACCCACTGACAGTGCAGCACTTTCTCTGTGATTACCCACTGACAGTGCAGCACTTTCTTTGTGATAACTCGCGACAGTGCAGCACTTTCTCTGTGATAACTCACCGACAGTGCAGCACTTTCTCTGTGATAACTCACTGACAGTGCAGCACATTCTCTGTCATAAATCACTGACAGTGCAGCACTTTCTCTGTGATAACCCACCAGCAGTGCAGCATTTTCTCTGTGATAACTCACTGACAGTGCAGCACTTTCTCTGTGATAAATCACCGAATGTGCAGCACTTTCCCTGTGATACCTTACTGACAGTGCAGCACTTTCTCTGTGATAACCCACTGACAGTGCAGCACTTTCTCTGTCATAACCCACCAGCAGTGCAGCACTTTCTCTGTGATAACTCACTGACAGTGCAGCACTTTCTCTGTGATAACTCACCGACAGTGCAGCACTTTCTCTGTGATAAATCATCGACAGTGCAGCACTTTCTCTGTGATAACCCACTGACAGTGCGGCACTTTCTCTGTGATAAATCACCGACAGTGCAGCACTTTCTCTGTGATAACTTACTGAGAGTGCAGCACTTTCTCCGTGATAACCCACCGACAATGCAGCACTTTCCCTGTGATAACCCACTGACAGTGCAGCACTTTCCCTGTGATAACCCACTGACAGTGCAGCACTTTCTCTGTGATAAATCACCGACAGTGCAGCACTTTCCCTGTGATAACTTACTGACAGTGCAGCACTTTCTCTGTGATAACCCACCGACAGTGCAGCACTTTCCCTGTGATAACCCACTGACAGTGCAGCACTTTCCCTGTGATAACTTACTGACAGTGCAGCTGCAGCACTTTCTCTGTGATAACCCACCGACAGTGCAGCACTTTCCCTGTGATAACACACTGACAGTGCAGCACTTTCTCTGTGATAACCCACTGACAGTGCAGCACTTTCTCCGTGATAACCCACTGACAGTGCAGCACTTTCTCTGTGATAACCCACTGACAGTGCAGCACTTTCCCTGTGATAACCCACTGACAGTGCAGCACTTTCTCTGTGATAACCCACTGACAGTGCAGCACTTTCCCTGTGATAACACACTGACAGTACAGCACTTTCCCTGTGATAACTAATGACAGTACAGCACTTTCTCTGTGATAACCCACTGACAGTGCAGCACTTTCTCTGTGATAACCCACCGACAGTGCAGCACTTTCTCTGTGATAACCCACCGACAGTGCAGCACTTTCCCTGTGATAACCCACTGACAGTGCAGCACTTTCTCTGTGATAACTCACTGACAGTGCAGCACTTTCTCTGTGATAACCCACTGACAGTGCAGCACTTTCTCTGTGATAACCCACCGACAGTGCAGCACGTTCGCTGTGATAACCCACGGACAGTGCAGCACTTTCTCTGTGATAACCCACTGACAGTGCAGCACTTTCTCTGTGATAACCCACTGACAGTGCAGCACTTTCTCTGTGATAACCCACTGACAGTGCAGCACTTTCTCTGTGATAAATCACCGACAGTGCAGCAGTTTCACTGTGATAACTTACCGACATTGCAGCACTTTCTCTGTGATAACCCACTGACAGTGCAGCACTTTCCCTGTGATAACACACTGACAGTACAACAATTTCCCTGTGATAACCCACTGACAGTACAGCACTTTCCCTGTGATAACCCACTGACAGTGCATCAATTTCCCGGTTATAACCCACTGACGGCACAGCACTTTCCCTGTGATAACCCACTGACAGTGCAGCACTTTCCCTGTGATAACCCACTGACAGAGCAGCACTTTCTCTGTGATAACCCGCCGACAGTGCAGCACTTTCTCTGTGATAACCGACGGACAGTGCAGCACTTTCTCTGAGATAACCCACTGACAGTGCAGCACTTTCTCCGTGATAACCCACTGACAGTGCAGCACTTTCTCTGTGATAACCCACTGACAGTGCAGCACTTTCCCTGTGATAACCCACTGACAGTGCAGCACTTTCTCTGTGATAACCCACTGACAGTGCAGCAGTTTCTCTGTGATAACCCACCGACAGTGCAGCACTTTCTCTGCGATAACCCACTGACAGTGCAGCACTTACCCTATGATAACAAACTGACAGTACAGCACTTTCCCTGTGATAACCCACGGACAGTACAGCACTTTCCCTGTGATAACCCACTGACAGTACAGCATTTTCCCTGTGATAACCCACTGACAGTACAGCACTTTCTCTGTGATAACCCACTGACAGTGCAGCACTTTCTCTGTGATAACCCACTGACAGTGCAGCACTTTCTCTGTGATAACCCACTGACAGTGCAGTACTTTCCCTGTGATAACCCACTGACAGTGCAGCACTTTCCCTGTGATAACACACTGACAGTACAGCACTTTCCCTGTGATAACCCACTGACAGTACAGCACTTTCCCTGTGATAACCCACTGACAGTGCAGCACTTTCACTGTGATAACCCACTGACAGTGCAGCACTTTCTCTGTGATAACCCACTGACAGTGCAGCACTTTCTCTGTGATAACCCACTGACAGTGCAGCACTTTCTCTGTGATAACTCACTGACAGTGCAGCACTTTCTCTGTGATAACCCACTGACAGTGCAGCACTTTCTCTGTGATAACCCACTGACAGTGCAGCACTTTCCCTGTGATAACCCACGGACAGTGCAGCACTTTCTCTGTGATAACCCACTGACAGTGCAGCACTTTCTCTGTGATAACCCACTGACAGTGCAGCACTTTCTCTGTGATAACCCACCGACAGTACAGCACTTTGTCTGTGATAACCCACCAACAGTACAGCACTTTCCCTGTGATAACCCACTGACAGTGCAGCACTTTCTCTCTGATAAATCACCGACAGTGCAGCAGTTTCACTGTGATAACTTACCGACATTGCAGCACTTTCTCTGTGATAACCCACTGACAGTGCAGGACTTTCTCTGTGATAACACACTGACAGTACAGCACTTTCCCTGTGATAACCCACTGACAGTACAGCACTTTCCCTGTGATAACCCACTGACAGTGCAGCACTTTCTCTGTGATATCACACTGACAGTACAGCACTTTCCCTGTGATAACCCACTGACAGTACAGCACTTTCCCTGTGATAACCCACTGACGGCACAGCACTTTCCCTGTGATAACCCACTGACAGTGCAGCACTTTCTCTGTGATAAATCACCGACAGTGCAGCAGTTTCACTGTGATAACTTACCGACAGTGCAGCACTTTCTCTGTGATAAATCACCGACAGTGCAGCAGTTTCACTGCGATAAATCACTGACATTGCAGCACTTTCTCTGTGATAACTTACCGACAGTGCAGCACTTTCTCTGTGATAACTCACCGACAGTACAGCACTTTCCCTGTGATAACCCACTGACAGTGCAGCACTTTCTCTGTGATAACCCACTGACAGTGCAGCACTTTCTCTGTGATAACCCACTGACAGGGCAGCACTTTCTCTGTGAAAACCCACCGACAGTGCAGCACTTTCTCTGTGATAACTCACTGACAGTGCAGCACTTTCTCTGTGATAACCCACTGACAGTGCAGCACTTTCTCTGTGATAACCCACCGACAGTGCAGCACTTTCCCTGTGATAACCCACTGACAGTGCAGCACTTTCTCTGTGATAACCCACTGACAGTGCAGCACATTCTCTGTGATAACCCACTGACAGTGCAGCACTTTCTCTGTGATAACCCACCGACAGTACAGCACTTTTTCTGTGATTACCCACCAACAGTGCAGCACTTTCCCTGTGATAACCCACTGACAGTGCAGCACTTTCTCTGTGATAAATCACTGACATTGCAGCACTTTCTCTGTGAGATCTTACCGACAGTGCAGCACTTTCTCTGTGATAACTCACCGACAGTGCAGCACTTTCTCTGTGATAACCCACTGACAGTGCAGCACTTTCTCTGTGATAACCCACTGACAGTGCAGCACTTTCTCTGTGAAAACCCACTGACAGGGCAGCACTTTCTCTGTGATAACCCACTGACAGTGCAGCACTTTCTTTGTGATAACTCGCGACAGTGCAGCACTTTCTCTGTGATAACCCACCGACAGTGCAGCACTTTCTCTGTGATAACCCACTGACAGTGCAGCACGTTCCCTGTGATAACCCACTGACAGTGCAGCACTTTCTCTGTGATAACCCACTGACAGTGCAGCACTTTCTCTGTGATTACCCACTGACAGTGCAGCACTTTCTTTGTGATAACTCGCGACAGTGCAGCACTTTCTCTGTGATAACTCACCGACAGTGCAGCACTTT
The DNA here is from genome assembly GCF_047496795.1 of Chiloscyllium punctatum. Lineage (NCBI taxonomy): Eukaryota > Metazoa > Chordata > Chondrichthyes > Orectolobiformes > Hemiscylliidae > Chiloscyllium > Chiloscyllium punctatum. Next base: position 74,004,336 of record NC_092751.1, read on the forward strand.
CTCTGTGATAACTCACTGACAGTGCAGCACATTCTCTGTCATAAATCACTGACAGTGCAGCACTTTCTCTGTGATAACCCACCAGCAGTGCAGCATTTTCTCTGTGATAACTCACTGACAGTGCAGCACTTTCTCTGTGATAAATCACCGAATGTGCAGCACTTTCCCTGTGATACCTTACTGACAGTGCAGCACTTTCTCTGTGATAACCCACTGACAGTGCAGCACTTTCTCTGTCATAACCCACCAGCAGTGCAGCACTTTCTCTGTGATAACTCACTGACAGTGCAGCACTTTCTCTGTGATAACTCACCGACAGTGCAGCACTTTCTCTGTGATAAATCATCGACAGTGCAGCACTTTCTCTGTTATAACCCACTGACAGTGCAGCACTTTCTCTGTGATAAATCACCGACAGTGCAGCACTTTCTCTGTGAGAACTCACTGACCGTGCGGCACTTTCTCTGTGATAAATCACTGACAGTGCAGCACTTTCCCTGTGATAACTTACTGACAGTGCAGCACTTTCTCTGTGATAACCCACCGACAATGCAGCACTTTCCCTGTGATAACCCACTGACAGTGCAGCACTTTCCCTGTGATAACCCACTGACAGTGCAGCACTTTCTCTGTGATAAATCACCGACAGTGCAGCACTTTCCCTGTGATAACTTACTGACAGTGCAGCACTTTCTCTGTGATAACCCAGCGACAGTGCAGCACTTTCCCTGTGATAACCCACTGACAGTGCAGCACTTTCCCTGTGATAACTTACTGACAGTGCAGCTGCAGCACTTTCTCTGTGATAACCCAACGACAGTGCAGCACTTTCCCTGTGATAACACACTGACAGTGCAGCACTTTCTCTGTGATAACTCACTGACAGTGCAGCGCTTTCCCTGTGATAACCCACTGACAGTGCAGCACTTTCCCTGTGATAACCCACTGACAGAGCAGCACTTTCTCTGTGATAACCCGCCGACAGTGCAGCACTTTCTCTGTTAAACCTACTGACAGTGCAGCACTTTCTCTGTGATAACCCACTGACAGTGCAGCACTTTCTCCGTGATAACCCACTGACAGTGCAGCACTTTCTCTGTGATAACCCACTGACAGTGCAGCACTTTCCCTGTGATAACCCACTGACAGTGCAGCACTTTCTCTGTGATAACCCAGTGACAGTGCAGCACTTTCCCTGTGATAACACACTGACAGTACAGCACTTTCCCTGTGATAACCACTGACAGTACAGCACTTTCTCTGTGATAACCCACTGACAGTGCAGCACTTTCTCTGTGATAACCCACCGACAGTGCAGCACTTTCTCTGTGATAACCCACCGACAGTGCAGCACTTTCCCTGTGATAACCCACTGACAGTGCAGCACTTTCTCTGTGATAACTCACTGACAGTGCAGCACTTTCTCTGTGATAACCCACTGACAGTGCAGCACTTTCTCTGTGATAACCCACCGACAGTGCAGCACTTTCGCTGTGATAACCCACGGACAGTGCAGCACTTTCTCTGTGATAACCCACTGACAGTGCAGCACTTTCTCTGTGATAACCCACTGACAGTGCAGCACTTTCTCTGTGATAACCCACTGACAGTGCAGCACTTTCTCTGTGATAAATCACCGACAGTGCAGCAGTTTCACTGTGATAACTTACCGACATTGCAGCACTTTCTCTGTGATAACCCACTGACAGTGCAGCACTTTCCCTGTGATAACTCACTGACAGTGCAGCACTTTCTCTGTGATAACCCACTGACAGTGCAGCACTTTCTCTGTGATAACCCACTGACAGTGCAGCACTTTCCCTGTGATAACCCACGGACAGTGCAGCACTTTCTCTGTGATAACCCACTGACAGTGCAGCACTTTCTCTGTGATAACCCACTGACAGTGCAGCACTTTCTCTGTGATAACCCACCGACAGTACAGCACTTTGTCTGTGATAACCCACCAACAGTACAGCACTTTCCCTGTGATAACCCACTGACAGTGCAGCACTTTCTCTCTGATAAATCACCGACAGTGCAGCAGTTTCACTGTGATAACTTACCGACATTGCAGCACTTTCTCTGTGATAACCCACTGACAGTGCAGGACTTTCTCTGTGATAACACACTGACAGTACAGCACTTTCCCTGTGATAACCCACTGACAGTACAGCACTTTCCCTGTGATAACCCACTGACAGTGCAGCACTTTCTCTGTGATATCACACTGACAGTACAGCACTTTCCCTGTGATAACCCACTGACAGTACAGCACTTTCCCTGTGATAACCCACTGACGGCACAGCACTTTCCCTGTGATAACCCACTGACAGTGCAGCACTTTCTCTGTGATAAATCACCGACAGTGCAGCAGTTTCACTGTGATAACTTACCGACAGTGCAGCACTTTCTCTGTGATAAATCACCGACAGTGCAGCAGTTTCACTGCGATAAATCACTGACATTGCAGCACTTTCTCTGTGATAACTTACCGACAGTGCAGCACTTTCTCTGTGATAACTCACCGACAGTACAGCACTTTCCCTGTGATAACCCACTGACAGTGCAGCACTTTCTCTGTGATAACCCACTGACAGTGCAGCACTTTCTCTGTGATAACCCACTGACAGGGCAGCACTTTCTCTGTGAAAACCCACCGACAGTGCAGCACTTTCTCTGTGATAACTCACTGACAGTGCAGCACTTTCTCTGTGATAACCCACTGACAGTGCAGCACTTTCTCTGTGATAACCCACCGACAGTGCAGCACTTTCCCTGTGATAACCCACTGACAGTGCAGCACTTTCTCTGTGATAACCCACTGACAGTGCAGCACATTCTCTGTGATAACCCACTGACAGTGCAGCACTTTCTCTGTGATAACCCACCGACAGTACAGCACTTTTTCTGTGATAACCCACCAACAGTGCAGCACTTTCCCTGTGATAACCCACTGACAGTGCAGCACTTTCTCTGTGATAAATCACTGACATTGCAGCACTTTCTCTGTGAGATCTTACCGACAGTGCAGCACTTTCTCTGTGATAACTCACCGACAGTGCAGCACTTTCTCTGTGATAACCCACTGACAGTGCAGCACTTTCTCTGTGATAACCCACTGACAGTGCAGCACTTTCTCTGTGAAAACCCACTGACAGGGCAGCACTTTCTCTGTGATAACCCACTGACAGTGCAGCACTTTCTTTGTGATAACTCGCGACAGTGCAGCACTTTCTCTGTGATAACCCACCGACAGTGCAGCACTTTCTCTGTGATAACCCACTGACAGTGCAGCACGTTCCCTGTGATAACCCACTGACAGTGCAGCACTTTCTCTGTGATAACCCACTGACAGTGCAGCACTTTCTCTGTGATTACCCACTGACAGTGCAGCACTTTCTTTGTGATAACTCGCGACAGTGCAGCACTTTCTCTGTGATAACTCACCGACAGTGCAGCACTTTCTCTGTGATAACTCACTGACAGTGCAGCACATTCTCTGTCATAAATCACTGACAGTGCAGCACTTTCTCTGTGATAACCCACCAGCAGTGCAGCATTTTCTCTGTGATAACTCACTGACAGTGCAGCACTTTCTCTGTGATAAATCACCGAATGTGCAGCACTTTCCCTGTGATACCTTACTGACAGTGCAGCACTTTCTCTGTGATAACCCACTGACAGTGCAGCACTTTCTCTGTCATAACCCACCAGCAGTGCAGCACTTTCTCTGTGATAACTCACTGACAGTGCAGCACTTTCTCTGTGATAACTCACCGACAGTGCAGCACTTTCTCTGTGATAAATCATCGACAGTGCAGCACTTTCTCTGTTATAACCCACTGACAGTGCAGCACTTTCTCTGTGATAAATCACCGACAGTGCAGCACTTTCTCTGTGAGAACTCACTGACCGTGCGGCACTTTCTCTGTGATAAATCACTGACAGTGCAGCACTTTCCCTGTGATAACTTACTGACAGTGCAGCACTTTCTCTGTGATAACCCACCGACAATGCAGCACTTTCCCTGTGATAACCCACTGACAGTGCAGCACTTTCCCTGTGATAACCCACTGACAGTGCAGCACTTTCTCTGTGATAAATCACCAACAGTGCAGCACTTTCCCTGTGATAACTTACTGACAGTGCAGCACTTTCTCTGTGATAACCCAGCGACAGTGCAGCACTTTCCCTGTGATAACCCACTGACAGTGCAGCACTTTCCCTGTGATAACTTACTGACAGTGCAGCTGCAGCACTTTCTCTGTGATAACCCAACGACAGTGCAGCACTTTCCCTGTGATAACACACTGACAGTGCAGCACTTTCTCTGTGATAACTCACTGACAGTGCAGCGCTTTCCCTGTGATAACCCACTGACAGTGCAGCACTTTCCCTGTGATAACCCACTGACAGAGCAGCACTTTCTCTGTGATAACCCGCCGACAGTGCAGCACTTTCTCTGTTAAACCTACTGACAGTGCAGCACTTTCTCTGTGATAACCCACTGACAGTGCAGCACTTTCTCCGTGATAACCCACTGACAGTGCAGCACTTTCTCTGTGATAACCCACTGACAGTGCAGCACTTTCCCTGTGATAACCCACTGACAGTGCAGCACTTTCTCTGTGATAACCCACTGACAGTGCAGCACTTTCCCTGTGATAACACACTGACAGTACAGCACTTTCCCTGTGATAACCACTGACAGTACAGCACTTTCTCTGTGATAACCCACTGACAGTGCAGCACTTTCTCTGTGATAACCCACCGACAGTGCAGCACTTTCTCTGTGATAACCCACCGACAGTGCAGCACTTTCCCTGTGATAACCCACTGACAGTGCAGCACTTTCTCTGTGATAACTCACTGACAGTGCAGCACTTTCTCTGTGATAACCCACTGACAGTGCAGCACTTTCTCTGTGATAACCCACCGACAGTGCAGCACTTTCGCTGTGATAACCCACGGACAGTGCAGCACTTTCTCTGTGATAACCCACTGACAGTGCAGCACTTTCTCTGTGATAACCCACTGACAGTGCAGCACTTTCTCTGTGATAACCCACTGACAGTGCAGCACTTTCTCTGTGATAAATCACCGACAGTGCAGCAGTTTCACTGTGATAACTTACCGACATTGCAGCACTTTCTCTGTGATAACCCACTGACAGTGCAGCACTTTCCCTGTGATAACACACTGACAGTACAACAATTTCCCTGTGATAACCCACTGACAGTACAGCACTTTCCCTGTGATAACCCACTGACAGTGCATCAATTTCCCGGTTATAACCCACTGACGGCACAGCACTTTCCCTGTGATAACCCACTGACAGTGCATCACTTTCTCTGTGATAACCCGCTGACAGTGCAGCACTTTCTCTGTGATAACTTACCGACATTGCCGCACTTTCTCTGTGATAACTTACCGACAGTGCAGCACTTTCTCTGTGATAACTCACCGACAGTACAGCACTTTCCCTGTGATAACCCACTGACAGTGCAGCACTTTCTCTGTGATAACCCACTGACAGTGCAGCACTTTTCCTGTGATAACCCACTGACAGGGCAGCACTTTCTCTGTGATAACCCACTGACAGTGCAGCACTTTCTCTGTGATAACCCACTGACAGTGCAGCACTTTCTCTGTGATAACCCACTGACAGTGCAGCACGTTCCCTGTGATAACCCACTGATAGTGCAGCACTTTCTCTGTGATAACCCACTGACAGTGCAGCACTTTCTCTGTGATAACCCACTGACAGTGCAGCACTTTCTTTGTGATAACTCGCGACAGTGCAGCACTTTCTCTGTGATAACTCACCGACAGTGCAGCACATTCTCTGTGATAAATCACTGACAGAGCAGCACTTTCTCTGTGATAAATCACTGACAGAGCAGCACTTTCTCTGTGATAACCCACTGACAGTGCAGCACGTTCCCTGTGATAACCCACTGATAGTGCAGCACTTTCTCTGTGATAACCCACTGACAGAGCAGCACTTTCTCTGTGATAACCCACCGACAGTACAGCACTTTTTCTGTGATAACCCACCAACAGTGCAGCACTTTCCCTGTGATAACCCACCGACAGTACAGCACTTTGTCTGTGATAACCCACCAACAGTACAGCACTTTCCCTGTGATAACCCACTGACAGTGCAGCACTTTCTCTCTGATAAATCACCGACAGTGCAGCAGTTTCACTGTGATAACTTACCGACATTGCAGCACTTTCTCTGTGATAACCCACTGACAGTGCAGGACTTTCTCTGTGATAACACACTGACAGTACAGCACTTTCCCTGTGATAACCCACTGACAGTACAGCACTTTCCCTGTGATAACCCACTGACAGTGCAGCACTTTCTCTGTGATAACCCACCGACAGTGCAGCACTTTCTCTGTGATAACCCACCGACAGTGCAGCACTTTCCCTGTGATAACCCACTGACAGTGCAGAACTTTCTCTGTGATAACTCACTGACAGTGCAGCACTTTCTCTGTGATAACCCACTGACAGTGCAGCACTTTCTCTGTGATAACCCACCGACAGTGCAGCACTTTCGCTGTGATAACCCACGGACAGTACAGCACTTCCCCTGTGATAACCCACTGACGGCACAGCACTTTCCCTGTGATAACCCACTGACAGTGCAGCACTTTCTCTGTGATAAATCACCGACAGTGCAGCAGTTTCACTGTGATAACTTACCGACAGTGCAGCACTTTCTCTGTGAAAAATCACCGACAGTGCAGCAGTTTCACTGCGATAAATCACTGACATTGCAGCACTTTCTCTGTGATAACTTACCGACAGTGCAGCACTTTCTCTGTGATAACTCACCGACAGTACAGCACTTTCCCTGTGATAACCCACTGACAGTGCAGCACTTTCTCTGTGATAACCCACTGACAGTGCAGCACTTTCTCTGTGATAACCCACTGACAGGGCAGCACTTTCTCTGTGATAACCCACCGACAGTGCAGCACTTTCTCTGTGATAACTCACTGACAGTGCAGCACTTTCTCTGTGATAACCCACTGACAGTGCAGCACTTTCTCTGTGATAACCCACCGACAGTGCAGCACTTTCCCTGTGATAACCCACTGACAGTGCAGCACTTTCTCTGTGATAACCCACTGACAGTGCAGCACATTCTCTGTGATAACCCACTGACAGTGCAGCACTTTCTCTGTGATAACCCACCGACAGTACAGCACTTTTTCTGTGATAACCCACCAACAGTGCAGCACTTTCCCTGTGATAACCCACTGACAGTGCAGCACTTTCTCTGTGATAAATCACTGACATTGCAGCACTTTCTCTGTGAGATCTTACCGACAGTGCAGCACTTTCTCTGTGATAACTCACTGACAGTACAGCACGTTCCCTGTGATAACCCACTGACAGTGCAGCACTTTCTCTGTGATAACCCACTGACAGTGCAGCACTTTCTCTGTGATAACCCACTGACAGTGCAGCACTTTCTCTGTGAAAACCCACTGACAGGGCAGCACTTTCTCTGTGATAACCCACTGACAGTGCAGCACTTTCTTTGTGATAACTCGCGACAGTGCAGCACTTTCTCTGTGATAACCCACCGACAGTGCAGCACTTTCTCTGTGATAACCCACTGACAGTGCAGCACGTTCCCTGTGATAACCCACTGACAGTGCAGCACTTTCTCTGTGATAACCCACTGACAGTGCAGCACTTTCTCTGTGATTACCCACTGACAGTGCAGCACTTTCCCTGTGATAACCCACTGACAGTGCAGCACTTTCTCTGTGATAAATCACCGACAGTGCAGCACTTTCCCTGTGATAACTTACTGACAGTGCAGCACTTTCTCTGTGATAACCCACCGACAGTGCAGCACTTTCCCTGTGATAACCCACTGACAGTGCAGCACTTTCCCTGTGATAACTTACTGACAGTGCAGCTGCAGCACTTTCTCTGTGATAACCCACCGACAGTGCAGCACTTTCCCTGTGATAACACACTGACAGTGCAGCACTTTCTCTGTGATAACTCACTGACAGTGCAGCGCTTTCCCTGTGATAACCCACTGACAGTGCAGCACTTTCCCTGTGATAACCCACTGACAGAGCAGCACTTTCTCTGTGATAACCCGCCGACAGTGCAGCACTTTCTCTGTTAAACCTACTGACAGTGCAGCACTTTCTCTGTGATAACCCACTGACAGTGCAGCACTTTCTCCGTGATAACCCACTGACAGTGCAGCACTTTCTCTGTGATAACCCACTGACAGTGCAGCACTTTCCCTGTGATAACCCACTGACAGTGCAGCACTTTCTCTGTGATAACCCACTGACAGTGCAGCACTTTCCCTGTGATAACACACTGACAGTACAGCACTTTCCCTGTGATAACCACTGACAGTACAGCACTTTCTCTGTGATAACCCACTGACAGTGCAGCACTTTCTCTGTGATAACCCACCGACAGTGCAGCACTTTCTCTGTGATAACCCACCGACAGTGCAGCACTTTCCCTGTGATAACCCACTGACAGTGCAGCACTTTCTCTGTGATAACTCACTGACAGTGCAGCACTTTCTCTGTGATAACCCACTGACAGTGCAGCACTTTCTCTGTGATAACCCACCGAGAGTGCAGCACTTTCGCTGTGATAACCCACGGACAGTGCAGCACTTTCTCTGTGATAACCCACTGACAGTGCAGCACTTTCTCTGTGATAACCCACTGACAGTGCAGCACTTTCACTGTGATAACCCACTGACAGTGCAGCACTTTCTCTGTGATAAATCACCGACAGTGCAGCAGTTTCACTGTGATAACTTACCGACATTGCAGCACTTTCTCTGTGATAGCCCACTTACAGTGCAGCACTTTCCCTGTGATAACACACTGACAGTACAACAATTTCCCTGTGATAACCCACTGACAGTGCAGCACTTTCCCTGTGATAACCCACTGACAGTGCATCAATTTCCCGGTTATAACCCACTGACGGCACAGCACTTTCCCTGTGATAACCCACTGACAGTGCAGCACTTTCTCTGTGATAACCCACTGACAGTGCAGCACTTTCTCTGTGATAACTTACCGACATTGCCGCACTTTCTCTGTGATAACTTACCGACAGTGCAGCACTTTCTCTGTGATAACTCACCGACAGTACAGCACTTTCCCTGTGATAACCCACTGACAGTGCAGCACTTTCTCTGTGATAACCCACTGACAGTGCAGCACTTTCTCTGTGATAACCCACTGACAGGGCAGCACTTTCTCTGTGATAACCCACTGACAGTGCAGCACTTTCTCTGTGATAACCCACTGACAGTGCAGCACTTTCTCTGTGATAACCCACTGACAGTGCAGCACGTTCCCTGTGATAACCCACTGATAGTGCAGCACTTTCTCTGTGATAACCCACTGACAGTGCAGCACTTTCTCTGTGATAACCCACTGACAGTGCAGCACTTTCTTTGTGATAACTCGCGACAGTGCAGCACTTTCTCTGTGATAACTCACCGACAGTGCAGCACTTTCTCTGTGATAACTCACTGACAGTGCAGCACATTCTCTGTGATAAATCACTGACAGAGCAGCACTTTCTCTGTGATAACCCACCAGCAGTGCAGCAATTTCTCTGTGATAACTCACTGACAGTGCAGCACTTTCTCTGTGATAAATCACTGACAGTGCAGCACATTCTCTGTGATAACCCACCAGCAGTGCAGCAATTTCTCTGTGATAACTCACTGACAGTGCAGCACTTTCTCTGTGATAAATCAACGACTGTGCAGCACTTTCCCTGTGATAGCTTACTGACAGTGCAGCACTTTCTCTGTGATAACCCACTGACAGTGCAGCACTTTCTCTGTGATAACCCAAAAGCAGTGCAGCACTTTCTCTGTGATAACTCACTGACAGTGCAGCACTTTCTCTGTGATAAATCACCGACAGTGCAGCACTTTCTCTGTGATAACCCACTGACAGTGCAGCACTTTCTCTGTGATAACCCACTGACAGTGCAGCACTTTCTTTGTGATAACTCGCGACAGTGCAGCACTTTCTCTGTGATAACTCACCGACAGTGCAGCACTTTCTCTGTGATAACTCACTGACAGTGCAGCACATTCTCTGTGATAAATCACTGACAGTGCAGCACTTTCTCTGTGATAACCCACCAGCAGTGCAGCAATTTCTCTGTGATAACTCACTGACAGTGCAGCACTTTCTCTGTGATAAATCACTGACAGTGCAGCACTTTCTCTGTGATAACCCACCAGCAGTGCAGCAATTTCTCTGTGATAACTCACTGACAGTGCAGCACTTTCTCTGTGATAAATCAACGACTGTGCGGCACTTTCCCTGTGATAGCTTACTGACAGTGCAGCACTTTCTCTGTGATAACCCACTGACAGTGCAGTACTTTCTCTGTGATAACCCACCAGCAGTGCAGCACTTTCTCTGTGATAACTCACTGACAGTGGAGCACTTTCTCTGTGATAAATCACCGACAGTGCAGCACTTTCTCTGTGATAACCCACTGACAGTGCAGCACTTTCTCTGTGATAACCCACCGACAGTGCAGCACTTTCTCTGTGATAACTCATGACAGTGCAGCACTTTCTCTGTGATAACCCACTGACAGTGCAGCACTTTCTCTGTGATAACCCACCGACAGTGCAGCACTTTCCCTGTGATAACCCACTGACAGTGCAGCACTTTCTCTGTGATAACCCACTGACAGTGCAGCACGTTCTCTGTGATAACCCACTGACAGTGCAGCACTTTCTCTGTGATAACTCACTGACAGTGCAGCACTTTCTCTGTGATAACCCACTGACAGTGCAGCACTTTCTCTGTGATAACCCACCGACAGTGCAGCACTTTCCCAGTGATAACACACTGACAGTGCAGCACTTTCTCTGTGATAACCCACTGACAGTACAGCACTTTCCCTGTGATAACCCACTGACAGTGCAGCACTTTCACTGTGATAACCCACTGACAGTGCAGCACTTTCTCTGTGATAACCCACTGACAGTGCAGCACTTTCTCTGTGATAACCCACTGACAGTGCAGCACTTTCTCTGTGATAACTCACTGACAGTGCAGCACTTTCTCTGTGATAACCCACTGACAGTGCAGCACTTTCTCTGTGATAACCCACTGACAGTGCAGCACTTTCCCTGTGATAACCCACGGACAGTGCAGCACTTTCTCTGTGATAACCCACTGACAGTGCAGCACTTTCTCTGTGATAACCCACTGACAGTGCAGCACTTTCTCTGTGATAACCCACCGACAGTACAGCACTTTGTCTGTGATAACCCACCAACAGTACAGCACTTTCCCTGTGATAACCCACTGACAGTGCAGCACTTTCTCTCTGATAAATCACCGACAGTGCAGCAGTTTCACTGTGATAACTTACCGACATTGCAGCACTTTCTCTGTGATAACCCACTGAAAGTGCAGGACTTTCTCTGTGATAACACACTGACAGTACAGCACTTTCCCTGTGATAACCCACTGACAGTACAGCACTTTCCCTGTGATAACCCACTGACAGTGCAGCACTTTCTCTGTGATATCACACTGACAGTACAGCACTTTCCCTGTGATAACCCACTGACAGTACAGCACTTTCCCTGTGATAACCCACTGACGGCACAGCACTTTCCCTGTGATAACCCACTGACAGTGCAGCACTTTCTCTGTGATAAATCACCGACAGTGCAGCAGTTTCACTGTGATAACTTACCGACAGTGCAGCACTTTCTCTGTGAAAAATCACCGACAGTGCAGCAGTTTCACTGCGATAAATCACTGACATTGCAGCACTTTCTCTGTGATAACTTACCGACAGTGCAGCACTTTCTCTGTGATAACTCACCGACAGTACAGCACTTTCCCTGTGATAACCCACTGACAGTGCAGCACTTTCTCTGTGATAACCCACTGACAGTACAGCACTTTCCCTGTGATAACCCACTGACAGTGCAGCACTTTCTCTGTGATATCACACTGACAGTACAGCACTTTCCCTGTGATAACCCACTGACAGTACAGCACTTTCCCTGTGATAACCCACTGACAGTGCAGCAATTTCTCTGTGATAACCCACTGACAGTGCAGCACTTTCTCTGTGATAACCCACTGACAGTGCAGCACGTTCCCTGTGATAACCCACTGATAGTGCAGCACTTTCTCTGTGATAACCCACTGACAGTGCAGCACTTTCTCTGTGATAACCCACTGACAGTGCAGCACTTTCTTTGTGATAACTCGCGACAGTGCAGCACTTTCTCTGTGATAACTCACCGACAGTGCAGCACTTTCTCTGTGATAACTCACTGACAGTGCAGCACATTCTCTGTGATAAATCACTGACAGTGCAGCACTTTCTCTGTGATAACCCACCAGCAGTGCAGCAATTTCTCTGTGATAACTCACTGACAGTGCAGCACTTTCTCTGTGATAAATCACTGACAGTGCAGCACATTCTCTGTGATAACCCACCAGCAGTGCAGCAATTTCTCTGTGATAACTCACTGACAGTGCAGCACTTTCTCTGTGATAAATCAACGACTGTGCAGCACTTTCCCTGTGATAGCTTACTGACAGTGCAGCACTTTCTCTGTGATAACCCACTGACAGTGCAGCACTTTCTCTGTGATAACCCACCAGCAGTGCAGCACTTTCTCTGTGATAACTCACTGACAGTGCAGCACTTTCTCTGTGATAAATCACCGACAGTGCAGCACTTTCTCTGTGATAACCCACTGACAGTGCAGCACTTTCTCTGTGATAACCCACTGACAGTGCAGCACTTTCTTTGTGATAACTCGCGACAGTGCAGCACTTTCTCTGTGATAACTCACCGACAGTGCAGCACTTTCTCTGTGATAACTCACTGACAGTGCAGCACATTCTCTGTGATAAATCACTGACAGTGCAGCACTTTCTCTGTGATAACCCACCAGCAGTGCAGCAATTTCTCTGTGATAACTCACTGACAGTGCAGCACTTTCTCTGTGATAAATCACTGACAGTGCAGCACTTTCTCTGTGATAACCCACCAGCAGTGCAGCAATTTCTCTGTGATAACTCACTGACAGTGCAGCACTTTCTCTGTGATAAATCAACGACTGTGCAGCACTTTCCCTGTGATAGCTTCCTGACAGTGCAGCACTTTCTCTGTGATAACCCACTGACAGTGCAGTACTTTCTCTGTGATAACCCACCAGCAGTGCAGCACTTTCTCTGTGATAACTCACTGACAGTGGAGCACTTTCTCTGTGATAAATCAAAGACAGTGCAGCACTTTCTCTGTGATAACCCACTGACAGTGCAGCACTTTCTCTGTGATAACCCACCGACAGTGCAGCACTTTCTCTGTGATAACTCATGACAGTGCAGCACTTTCTCTGTGATAACCCACTGACAGTGCAGCACTTTCTCTGTGATAACCCACCGACAGTGCAGCACTTTCCCTGTGATAACCCACTGACAGTGCAGCACTTTCTCTGTGATAACCCACTGACAGTGCAGCACGTTCTCTGTGATAACCCACTGACAGTGCAGCACTTTCTCTGTGATAACTCACTGACAGTGCAGCACTTTCTCTGTGATAACCCACTGACAGTGCAGCACTTTCTCTGTGATAACCCACCGACAGTGCAGCACTTTCCCAGTGATAACACACTGACAGTGCAGCACTTTCTCTGTGATAACCCACTGACAGTACAGCACTTTCCCTGTGATAACCCACTGACAGTGCAGCACTTTCACTGTGATAACCCACTGACAGTGCAGCACTTTCTCTGTGATAACCCACTGACAGTGCAGCACTTTCTCTGTGATAACCCACTGACAGTGCAGCACTTTCTCTGTGATAACTCACTGACAGTGCAGCACTTTCTCTGTGATAACCCACTGACAGTGCAGCACTTTCTCTGTGATAACCCACTGACAGTGCAGCACTTTCCCTGTGATAACCCACGGACAGTGCAGCACTTTCTCTGTGATAACCCACTGACAGTGCAGCACTTTCTCTGTGATAACCCACTGACAGTGCAGCACTTTCTCTGTGATAACCCACCGACAGTAAAGCACTTTGTCTGTGATAACCCACCAACAGTACAGCACTTTCCCTGTGATAACCCACTGACAGTGCAGCACTTTCTCTCTGATAAATCACCGACAGTGCAGCAGTTTCACTGTGATAACTTACCGACATTGCAGCACTTTCTCTGTGATAACCCACTGAAAGTGCAGGACTTTCTCTGTGATAACACACTGACAGTACAGCACTTTCCCTGTGATAACCCACTGACAGTACAGCACTTTCCCTGTGATAACCCACTGACAGTGCAGCACTTTCTCTGTGATATCACACTGACAGTACAGCACTTTCCCTGTGATAACCCACTGACAGTACAGCACTTTCCCTGTGATAACCCACTGACGGCACAGCACTTTCCCTGTGATAACCCACTGACAGTGCAGCACTTTCTCTGTGATAAATCACCGACAGTGCAGCAGTTTCACTGTGATAACTTACCGACAGTGCAGCACTTTCTCTGTGAAAAATCACCGACAGTGCAGCAGTTTCACTGCGATAAATCACTGACATTGCAGCACTTTCTCTGTGATAACTTACCGACAGTGCAGCACTTTCTCTGTGATAACTCACCGACAGTACAGCACTTTCCCTGTGATAACCCACTGACAGTGCAGCACTTTCTCTGTGATAACCCACTGACAGTACAGCACTTTCCCTGTGATAACCCACTGACAGTGCAGCACTTTCTCTGTGATATCACACTGACAGTACAGCACTTTCCCTGTGATAACCCACTGAGAGTACAGCACTTTCCCTGTGATAACCCACTGACGGCACAGCACTTTCCCTGTGATAACCCACTGACAGTGCAGCACTTTCTCTGTGATAAATCACCGACAGTGCAGCAGTTTCACTGTGATAACTTACCGACAGTGCAGCACTTTCTCTGTGAAAAATCACCGACAGTGCAGCAGTTTCACTGCGATAAATCACTGACATTGCAGCACTTTCTCTGTGATAACTTACCGACAGTGCAGCACTTTCTCTGTGATAACTCACCGACAGTACAGCACTTTCCCTGTGATAACCCACTGACAGTGCAGCACTTTCTCTGTGATAACCCACTGACAGTGCAGCACTTTCTCTGTGATAACCCACTGACAGTGCAGCACATTCTCTGTGATAACCCACTGACAGTGCAGCACTTTCTCTGTGATAACCCACCGACAGTACAGCACTTTTTCTGTGATAACCCACCAACAGTGCAGCACTTTCCCTGTGATAACCCACTGACAGTGCAGCACTTTCTCTGTGATAAATCACTGACATTGCAGCACTTTCTCTGTGAGATCTTACCGACAGTGCAGCACTTTCTCTGTGATAACTCACCGACAGTACAGCACGTTCCCTGTGATAACCCACTGACAGTGCAGCACTTTCTCTGTGATAACCCACTGACAGTGCAGCACTTTCTCTGTGATAACCCACTGACAGTGCAGCACTTTCTCTGTGAAAACCCACTGACAGGGCAGCACTTTCTCTGTGATAACCCACTGACAGTGCAGCACTTTCTTTGTGATAACTCGCGACAGTGCAGCACTTTCTCTGTGATAACCCACCGACAGTGCAGCACTTTCTCTGTGATAACCCACTGAAAGTGCAGCACGTTCCCTGTGATAACCCACTGACAGTGCAGCACTTTCTCTGTGATAACCCACTGACAGTGCAGCACTTTCTCTGTGATTACCCACTGACAGTGCAGCACTTTCTTTGTGATAACTCGCGACAGTGCAGCACTTTCTCTGTGATAACTCACCGACAGTGCAGCACTTTCTCTGTGATAACTCACTGACAGTGCAGCACATTCTCTGTCATAAATCACTGACAGTGCAGCACTTTCTCTGTGATAACCCACCAGCAGTGCAGCATTTTCTCTGTGATAACTCACTGACAGTGCAGCACTTTCTCTGTGATAAATCACCGAATGTGCAGCACTTTCCCTGTGATACCTTACTGACAGTGCAGCACTTTCTCTGTGATAACCCACTGACAGTGCAGCACTTTCTCTGTCATAACCCACCAGCAGTGCAGCACTTTCTCTGTGATAACTCACTGACAGTGCAGCACTTTCTCTGTGATAACTCACCGACAGTGCAGCACTTTCTCTGTGATAAATCATCGACAGTGCAGCACTTTCTCTGTTATAACCCACTGACAGTGCAGCAGTTTCTCTGTGATAAATCACCGACAGTGCAGCACTTTCTCTGTGAGAACTCACTGACCGTGCGGCACTTTCTCTGTGATAAATCACTGACAGTGCAGCACTTTCCCTGTGATAACTTACTGACAGTGCAGCACTTTCTCTGTGATAACCCACCGACAATGCAGCACTTTCCCTGTGATAACCCACTGACAGTGCAGCACTTTCCCTGTGATAACCCACTGACAGTGCAGCACTTTCTCTGTGATAAATCACCGACAGTGCAGCACTTTCCCTGTGATAACTTACTGACAGTGCAGCACTTTCTCTGTGATAACCCAGCGACAGTGCAGCACTTTCCCTGTGATAACCCACTGACAGTGCAGCACTTTCCCTGTGATAACTTACTGACAGTGCAGCTGCAGCACTTTCTCTGTGATAACCCACCGACAGTGCAGCACTTTCCCTGTGATAACACACTGACAGTGCAGCACTTTCTCTGTGATAACTCACTGACAGTGCAGCGCTTTCCCTGTGATAACCCACTGACAGTGCAGCACTTTCCCTGTGATAACCCACTGACAGAGCAGCACTTTCTCTGTGATAACCCGCCGACAGTGCAGCACTTTCTCTGTTAAACCTACTGACAGTGCAGCACTTTCTCTGTGATAACCCACTGACAGTGCAGCACTTTCTCCGTGATAACCCACTGACAGTGCAGCACTTTCTCTGTGATAACCCACTGACAGTGCAGCACTTTCCCTGTGATAACCCACTGACAGTGCAGCACTTTCTCTGTGATAACCCACTGACAGTGCAGCACTTTCCCTGTGATAACACACTGACAGTACAGCACTTTCCCTGTGATAACCACTGACAGTACAGCACTTTCTCTGTGATAACCCACTGACAGTGCAGCACTTTCTCTATGATAACCCACCGACAGTGCAGCACTTTCTCTGTGATAACCCACCGACAGTGCAGCACTTTCCCTGTGATAACCCACTGACAGTGCAGCACTTTCTCTGTGATAACTCACTGACAGTGCAGCACTTTCTCTGTGATAACCCACTGACAGTGCAGCACTTTCTCTGTGATAACCCACTGACAGTGCAGCACTTTCTCTGTGATAACCCACTGACAGTGCAGCACTTTCTCTGTGATAAATCACCGACAGTGCAGCAGTTTCACTGTGATAACTTACCGACATTGCAGCACTTTCTCTGTGATAACCCACTGACAGTGCAGCACTTTCCCTGTGATAACACACTGACAGTACAACAATTTCCCTGTGATAACCCACTGACAGTACAGCACTTTCCCTGTGATAACCCACTGACAGTGCATCAATTTCCCGGTTATAACCCACTGACGGCACAGCACTTTCCCTGTGATAACCCACTGACAGTGCAGCACTTTCTCTGTGATAACCCACTGACAGTGCAGCACTTTCTCTGTGATAACTTACCGACATTGCCGCACTTTCTCTGTGATAACTTACCGACAGTGCAGCACTTTCTCTGTGATAACTCATCGACAGTACAGCACTTTCCCTGTGATAACCCACTGACAGTGCAGCACTTTCTCTGTGATAACCCACTGACAGTGCAGCACTTTCTCTGTGATAACCCACTGACAGGGCAGCACTTTCTCTGTGATAACCCACTGACAGTGCAGCACTTTCTCTGTGATAACCCACTGACAGGGCAGCACTTTCTCTGTGATAACCCACTGACAGTGCAGCACGTTCCCTGTGATAACCCACTGATAGTGCAGCACTTTCTCTGTGATAACCCACTGACAGTGCAGCACTTTCTCTGTGATAACCCACTGACAGTGCAGCACTTTCTTTGTGATAACTCGCGACAGTGCAGCACTTTCTCTGTGATAACTCACCGACAGTGCAGCACTTTCTCTGTGATAACTCACTGACAGTGCAGCACATTCTCTGTGATAAATCACTGACAGAGCAGCACTTTCTCTGTGATAAATCACTGACAGAGCAGCACTTTCTCTGTGATAACCCACCGACAGTACAGCACTTTTTCTGTGATAACCCACCAACAGTGCAGCACTTTCCCTGTGATAACCCACCGACAGTACAGCACTTTGTCTGTGATAACCCACCAACAGTACAACACTTTCCCTGTGATAACCCACTGACAGTGCAGCACTTTCTCTCTGATAAATCACCGACAGTGCAGCAGTTTCACTGTGATAACTTACCGACATTGCAGCACTTTCTCTGTGATAACCCACTGACAGTGCAGGACTTTCTCTGTGATAACACACTGACAGTACAGCACTTTCCCTGTGATAACCCACTGACAGTGCAGCACTTTCTCTGTGATATCACACTGACAGTACAGCACTTTCCCTGTGATAACCCACTGACAGTACAGCACTTCCCCTGTGATAACCCACTGACGGCACAGCACTTTCCCTGTGATAACCCACTGACAGTGCAGCACTTTCTCTGTGATAAATCACCGACAGTGCAGCAGTTTCACTGTGATAACTTACCGACAGTGCAGCACTTTCTCTGTGATAAATCACCGACAGTGCAGCAGTTTCACTGCGATAAATCACTGACATTGCAGCACTTTCTCTGTGATAACTTACCGACAGTGCAGCACTTTCTCTGTGATAACTCACCGACAGTACAGCACTTTCCCTGTGATAACCCACTGACAGTGCAGCACTTTCTCTGTGATAACCCACTGACAGTGCAGCACTTTCTCTGTGATAACCCACTGACAGGGCAGCAAATTATCTGTGATAACCCACCGACAGTGCAGCACTTTCTCTGTGATAACTCACTGACAGTGCAGCACTTTCTCTGTGATAACCCACTGACAGTGCAGCACTTTCTCTGTGATAACCCACCGACAGTGCAGCACTTTCCCTGTGATAACCCACTGACAGTGCAGCACTTTCTCTGTGATAACCCACTGACAGAGCAGCACTTTCTCTGTGATAACCCACTGACAGTGCAGCACTTTCTCTGTGATAACCCACCGACAGTACAGCACTTTTTCTGTGATAACCCACCAACAGTGCAGCACTTTCCCTGTGATAACCCACTGACAGTGCAGCACTTTCTCTAAAATAAATAACTGACATTGCAGCACTTTCTCTGTGAGATCTTACCGACAGTGCAGCACTTTCTCTGTGATAACTCACTGACAGTACAGCACGTTCCCTGTGATAACCCACTGACAGTGCAGCACTTTCTCTGTGATAACCCACTGACAGTGCAGCACTTTCTCTGTGATAACCCACTGACAGTGCAGCACTTTCTCTGTGAAAACCCACTGACAGGGCAGCACTTTCTCTGTGATAACCCACTGACAGTGCAGCACTTTCTTTGTGATAACTCGCGACAGTGCAGCACTTTCTCTGTGATAACCCACCGACAGTGCAGCACTTTCTCTGTGATAACCCACTGACAGTGCAGCACGTTCCCTGTGATAACCCACTGACAGTGCAGCACTTTCTCTGTGATAACCCACTGACAGTGCAGCACTTTCTCTGTGATTACCCACTGACAGTGCAGCACTTTCCCTGTGATAACCCACTGACAGTGCAGCACTTTCTCTGTGATAAATCACCGACAGTGCAGCACTTTCCCTGTGATAACTTACTGACAGTGCAGCACTTTCTCTGTGATAACCCACCGACAGTGCAGCACTTTCCCTGTGATAACCCACTGACAGTGCAGCACTTTCCCTGTGATAACTTACTGACAGTGCAGCTGCAGCACTTTCTCTGTGATAACCCACCGACAGTGCAGCACTTTCCCTGTGATAACACACTGACAGTGCAGCACTTTCTCTGTGATAACTCACTGACAGTGCAGCGCTTTCCCTGTGATAACCCACTGACAGTGCAGCACTTTCCCTGTGATAACCCACTGACAGAGCAGCACTTTCTCTGTGATAACCCGCCGACAGTGCAGCACTTTCTCTGTTAAACCTACTGACAGTGCAGCACTTTCTCTGTGATAACCCACTGACAGTGCAGCACTTTCTCCGTGATAACCCACTGACAGTGCAGCACCTTCTCTGTGATAACCCACTGACAGTGCAGCACTTTCCCTGTGATAACCCACTGACAGTGCAGCACTTTCTCTGTGATAACCCACTGACAGTGCAGCACTTTCCCTGTGATAACACACTGACAGTACAGCACTTTCCCTGTGATAACCACTGACAGTACAGCACTTTCTCTGTGATAACCCACTGACAGTGCAGCACTTTCTCTGTGATAACCCACCGACAGTGCAGCACTTTCTCTGTGATAACCCACCGACAGTGCAGCACTTTCCCTGTGATAACCCACTGACAGTGCAGCACTTTCTCTGTGATAACTCACTGACAGTGCAGCACTTTCTCTGTGATAACCCACTGACAGTGCAGCACTTTCTCTGTGATAACCCACCGACAGTGCAGCACTTTCGCTGTGATAACCCACGGACAGTGCAGCACTTTCTCTGTGATAACCCACTGACAGTGCAGCACTTTCTCTGTGATAACCCACTGACAGTGCAGCATTTTCTCTGTGATAACCCACTGACAGTGCAGCACTTTCTCTGTGATAAATCACCGACAGTGCAGCAGTTTCACTGTGATAACTTACCGACATTGCAGCACTTTCTCTGTGATAACCCACTGACAGTGCAGCACTTTCCCTGTGATAACACACTGACAGTACAACAATTTCCCTGTGATAACCCACTGACAGTGCAGCACTTTCCCTGTGATAACCCACTGACAGTGCATCAATTTCCCGGTTATAACCCACTGACGGCACAGCACTTTCCCTGTGATAACCCACTGACAGTGCAGCACTTTCTCTGTGATAACCCACTGACAGTGCAGCACTTTCTCTGTGATAACTTACCGACATTGCCGCACTTTCTCTGTGATAACTTACCGACAGTGCAGCACTTTCTCTGTGATAACTCACCGACAGTACAGCACTTTCCCTGTGATAACCCACTGACAGTGCAGCACTTTCTCTGTGATAACCCACTGACAGTGCAGCACTTTCTCTGTGATAACCCACTGACAGGGCAGCACTTTCTCTGTGATAACCCACTGACAGTGCAGCACTTTCTCTGTGATAACCCACTGACAGTGCAGCACTTTCTCTGTGATAACCCACTGACAGTGCAGCACTTTCTCTGTGATAACTCACTGACAGTGCAGCACTTTCTCTGTGATAACCCACTGACAGTGCAGCACTTTCTCTGTGATAACCCACCGACAGTGCAGCACTTTCGCTGTGATAACCCACGGACAGTGCAGCACTTTCTCTGTGATAACCCACTGACAGTGCAGCACTTTCTCTGTGATAACCCACTGACAGTGCAGCACTTTCTCTGTGATAACCCACTGACAGTGCAGCACTTTCTCTGTGATAAATCACCGACAGTGCAGCAGTTTCACTGTGATAACTTACCGACATTGCAGCACTTTCTCTGTGATAACCCACTGACAGTGCAGCACTTTCCCTGTGATAACACACTGACAGTACAACAATTTCCCTGTGATAACCCACTGACAGTACAGCACTTTCCCTGTGATAACCCACTGACAGCGCATCAATTTCCCGGTTATAACCCACTGACGGCACAGCACTTTCCCTGTGATAACCCACTGACAGTGCAGCACTTTCTCTGTGATAACCCACTGACAGTGCAGCACTTTCTCTGTGATAACTTACCGACATTGCCGCACTTTCTCTGTGATAACTTACCGACAGTGCAGCACTTTCTCTGTGATAACTCACCGACAGTACAGCACTTTCCCTGTGATAACCCACTGACAGTGCAGCACTTTCTCTGTGATAACCCACTGACAGTGCAGCACTTTCTCTGTGATAACCCACTGACAGGGCAGCACTTTCTCTGTGATAACCCACTGACAGTGCAGCACTTTCTCTGTGATAACCCACTGACAGGGCAGCACTTTCTCTGTGATAACCCACTGACAGTGCAGCACGTTCCCTGTGATAACCCACTGATAGTGCAGCACTTTCTCTGTGATAACCCACTGACAGTGCAGCACTTTCTCTGTGATAACCCACTGACAGTGCAGCACTTTCTTTGTGATAACTCGCGACAGTGCAGCACTTTCTCTGTGATAACTCACCGACAGTGCAGCACTTTCTCTGTGATAACTCACTGACAGTGCAGCACATTCTCTGTGATAAATCACTGACAGAGCAGCACTTTCTCTGTGATAAATCACTGACAGAGCAGCACTTTCTCTGTGATAACCCACCGACAGTACAGCACTTTTTCTGTGATAACCCACCAACAGTGCAGCACTTTCCCTGTGATAACCCACCGACAGTACAGCACTTTGTCTGTGATAACCCACCAACAGTACAGCACTTTCCCTGTGATAACCCACTGACAGTGCAGCACTTTCTCTCTGATAAATCACCGACAGTGCAGCAGTTTCACTGTGATAACTTACCGACATTGCAGCACTTTCTCTGTGATAACCCACTGACAGTGCAGGACTTTCTCTGTGATAACACACTGACAGTACAGCACTTTCCCTGTGATAACCCACTGACAGTACAGCACTTTCCCTGTGATAACCCACTGACAGTGCAGCACTTTCTCTGTGATATCACACTGACAGTACAGCACTTTCCCTGTGATAACCCACTGACAGTACAGCACTTCCCCTGTGATAACCCACTGACGGCACAGCACTTTCCCTGTGATAACCCACTGATAGTGCAGCACTTTCTCTGTGATAAATCACCGACAGTGCAGCAGTTTCACTGTGATAACTTACCGACAGTGCAGCACTTTCTCTGTGATAAATCACCGACAGTGCAGCAGTTTCACTGCGATAAATCACTGACATTGCAGCACTTTCTCTGTGATAACTTACCGACAGTGCAGCACTTTCTCTGTGATAACTCACCGACAGTACAGCACTTTCCCTGTGATAACCCACTGACAGTGCAGCACTTTCTCTGTGATAACCCACTGACAGTGCAGCACTTTCTCTGTGATAACTCACTGACAGGGCAGCACTTTCTCTGTGATAACCCACCGACAGTGCAGCACTTTCTCTGTGATAACTCACTGACAGTGCAGCACTTTCTCTGTGATAACCCACTGACAGTGCAGCACTTTCTCTGTGATAACCCACCGACAGTGCAGCACTTTCCCTGTGATAACCCACTGACAGTGCAGCACTTTCTCTGTGATAACCCACTGACAGTGCAGCACATTCTCTGTGATAACCCACTGACAGTGCAGCACTTTCTCTGTGATAACCCACCGACAGTACAGCACTTTTTCTGTGATAACCCACCAACAGTGCAGCACTTTCCCTGTGATAACCCACTGACAGTGCAGCACTTTCTCTGTGATAAATCACTGACATTGCAGCACTTTCTCTGTGAGATCTTACCGACAGTGCAGCACTTTCTCTGTGATAACTCACTGACAGTACAGCACGTTCCCTGTGATAACCCACTGACAGTGCAGCACTTTCTCTGTGATAACAAACTGACAGTGCAGCACTTTCTCTGTGATAACCCACTGACAGTGCAGCACTTTCTCTGTGAAAACCCACTGACAGGGCAGCACTTTCTCTGTGATAACCCACTGACAGTGCAGCACTTTCTTTGTGATAACTCGCGACAGTGCAGCACTTTCTCTGTGATAACCCACCGACAGTGCAGCACTTTCTCTGTGATAACCCACTGACAGTGCAGCACGTTCCCTGTGATAACCCACTGACAGTGCAGCACTTTCTCTGTGATAACCCACTGACAGTGCAGCACTTTCTCTGTGATTACCCACTGACAGTGCAGCACTTTCCCTGTGATAACCCACTGACAGTGCAGCACTTTCTCTGTGATAAATCACCGACAGTGCAGCACTTTCCCTGTGATAACTTACTGACAGTGCAGCACTTTCTCTGTGATAACCCACCGACAGTGCAGCACTTTCCCTGTGATAACCCACTGACAGTGCAGCACTTTCCCTGTGATAACTTACTGACAGTGCAGCTGCAGCACTTTCTCTGTGATAACCCACCGACAGTGCAGCACTTTCCCTGTGATAACACACTGACAGTGCAGCACTTTCTCTGTGATAACTCACTGACAGTGCAGCGCTTTCCCTGTGATAACCCACTGACAGTGCAGCACTTTCCCTGTGATAACCCACTGACAGAGCAGCACTTTCTCTGTGATAACCCGCCGACAGTGCAGCACTTTCTCTGTTAAACCTACTGACAGTGCAGCACTTTCTCTGTGATAACCCACTGACAGTGCAGCACTTTCTCCGTGATAACCCACTGACAGTGCAGCACTTTCTCTGTGATAACCCACTGACAGTGCAGCACTTTCCCTGTGATAACCCACTGACAGTGCAGCACTTTCTCTGTGATAACCCACTGACAGTGCAGCACTTTCCCTGTGATAACACACTGACAGTACAGCACTTTCCCTGTGATAACCACTGACAGTACAGCACTTTCTCTGTGATAACCCACTGACAGTGCAGCACTTTCTCTGTGATAACCCACCGACAGTGCAGCACTTTCTCTGTGATAACCCACCGACAGTGCAGCACTTTCCCTGTGATAACCCACTGACAGTGCAGCACTTTCTCTGTGATAACTCACTGACAGTGCAGCACTTTCTCTGTGATAACCCACTGACAGTGCAGCACTTTCTCTGTGATAACCCACCGACAGTGCAGCACTTTCGCTGTGATAACCCACGGAAAGTGCAGCACTTTCTCTGTGATAACCCACTGACAGTGCAGCACTTTCTCTGTGATAACCCACTGACAGTGCAGCACTTTCTCTGTGATAACCCACTGACAGTGCAGCACTTTCTCTGTGATAAATCACCGACAGTGCAGCAGTTTCACTGTTATAACTTACCGACATTGCAGCACTTTCTCTGTGATAACCCACTGACAGTGCAGCACTTTCCCTGTGATAACACACTGACAGTACAACAATTTCCCTGTGATAACCCACTGACAGTGCAGCACTTTCCCTGTGATAACCCACTGACAGTGCATCAATTTCCCGGTTATAACCCACTGACGGCACAGCACTTTCCCTGTGATAACCCACTGACAGTGCAGCACTTTCTCTGTGATAACCCACTGACAGTGCAGCACTTTCTCTGTGATAACTTACCGACATTGCCGCACTTTCTCTGTGATAACTTACCGACAGTGCAGCACTTTCTCTGTGATAACTCACCGACAGTACAGCACTTTCCCTGTGATAACCCACTGACAGTGCAGCACTTTCTCTGTGATAACCCACTGACAGTGCAGCACTTTCTCTGTGATAACCCACTGACAGGGCAGCACTTTCTCTGTGATAACCCACTGACAGTGCAGCACTTTCTCTGTGATAACCCACTGACAGTGCAGCACTTTCTCTGTGATAACCCACTGACAGTGCAGCACGTTCCCTGTGATAACCCACTGATAGTGCAGCACTTTCTCTATGATAACCCACTGACAGTGCAGCACTTTCTCTGTGATAACCCACTGACAGTGCAGCACTTTCTTTGTGATAACTCGCGACAGTGCAGCACTTTCTCTGTGATAACTCACCGACAGTGCAGCACTTTCTCTGTGATAACTCACTGACAGTGCAGCACATTCTCTGTGATAAATCACTGACAGAGCAGCACTTTCTCTGTGATAACCCACCAGCAGTGCAGCAATTTCTCTGTGATAACTCACTGACAGTGCAGCAGTTTCTCTGTGATAAATCACTGACAGTGCAGCACTTTCTCTGTGATAACCCACCAGCAGTGCAGCAATTTCTCTGTGATAACTCACTGACAGTGCAGCACTTTCTCTGTGATAAATCAACGACTGTGCAGCACTTTCCCTGTGATAGCTTACTGACAGTGCAGCACTTTCTCTGTGATAACCCACTGACAGTGCAGCACTTTCTCTGTGATAACCCACCAGCAGTGCAGCACTTTCTCTGTGATAACTCACTGACAGTGCAGCACTTTCTCTGTGATAAATCACCGACAGTGCAGCACTTTCTCTGTGATAACCCACTGACAGTGCAGCACTTTCTTTGTGATAACTCGCGACAGTGCAGCACTTTCTCTGTGATAACTCACCGACAGTGCAGCACTTTCTCTGTGATAACTCACTGACAGTGCAGCACATTCTCTGTGATAAATCACTGACAGTGCAGCACTTTCTCTGTGATAACACACCAGCAGTGCAGCAATTTCTCTGTGATAACTCACTGACAGTGCAGCACTTTCTCTGTGATAAATCTCTGACAGTGCAGCACTTTCTCTGTGATAACCCACCAGCAGTGCAGCAATTTCTCTGTGATAACTCACTGACAGTGCAGCACTTTCTCTGTGATAAATCAACGACTGTGCAGCACTTTCCCTGTGATAGCTTACTGACAGTGCAGCACTTTCTCTGTGATAACCCACTGACAGTGCAGTACTTTCTCTGTGATAACCCACCAGCAGTGCAGCACTTTCTCTGTGATAACTCACTGACAGTGGAGCACTTTCTCTGTGATAAATCACCGACAGTGCAGCACTTTTTCTGTGATAACCCACTGACAGTGCAGCACTTTCTCTGTGATAACCCACCGACAGTGCAGCACTTTCTCTGTGATAACTCATGACAGTGCAGCACTTTCTCTGTGATAACCCACTGACAGTGCAGCACTTTCTCTGTGATAACCCACCGACAGTGCAGCACTTTCCCTGTGATAACCCACTGACAGTGCAGCACTTTCTCTGTGATAACCCACTGACAGTGCAGCACGTTCTCTGTGATAACCCACTGACAGTGCAGCACTTTCTCTGTGATAACTCACTGACAGTGCAGCACTTTCTCTGTGATAACCCACTGACAGTGCAGCACTTTCTCTGTGATAACCCACCGACAGTGCAGCACTTTCCCAGTGATAACACACTGACAGTGCAGCACTTTCTCTGTGATAACCCACTGACAGTGCAGCACTTTCTCTGTGATAACCCACTGACAGTGCAGCACTTTCTCTGTGATAACCCACCGACAGTACAGCACGTTTTCTGTGATAACCCACCAACAGTGCAGCACTTTCCCTGTGATAACCCACTGACAGTGCAGCACTTTCTCTGTGATAAATCACTGACATTGCAGCACTTTCTCTGTGAGAACTTACCGACAGTGCAGCACTTTTTCTGTGATAACTCACCGACAGTACAGCACGTTCCCTGTGATAACCCACTGACAGTGCAGCACTTTAACTGTGATAACCCACTGACAGTGCAGCACTTTCTCTGTGATAACCCACTGACAGTGCAGCACTTTCTCTGTGATAACGCACTGACAGGGCAGCACTTTCTCTGTGATAACCCACTGACAGTGCAGCACTTTCTCTGTGATAACCCACTGACAGTGCAGCACTTTCTCTGTGATAACCCACTGACAGTGCAGCACTTTCCCTGTGATAACCCACTGAGAGTGCAGCACTTTCCCTGTGATAACACACTGACAGTACAGCACTTTCCCTGTGATACCCCACTGACAGTACAGCACTTTACCTGTGATAACCCACTGACAGTGCAGCACTTTCTCTGTGATAACCCACTGACAGTGCAGCACTTTATCTGTGATAACCCACTGACAGTGCAGCACTTTCTATGTGATCACCCACCGACAGTGCAGCACTTTCCCTGTGATAACCCACTGACAGTGCAGCACTTTCTCTGTGATAACTCACTGACAGTGCAGCACTTTCTCTGTGATAACCCACTGACAGTGCAGCACTTTCCCTGTGATAACCCACTGACGGCACAGCACTTTCCCTGTGATAACCCACTGACAGTGCAGCACTTTCCCTGTGATAACCCACTGACGGCACAGCACTTTCCCTGTGATAACCCACTGACAGTGCAGCACTTTCTCTGTGATAAATCACCGACAGTGCAGCAGTTTCACTGTGATAACTTACCGACAGTGCAGCACTTTCTCTGTGATAAATCACCGACAGTGCAGCAGTTTCACTGCGATAAATCACTGACATTGCAGCACTTTCTCTGTGATAACTTACCGACAGTGCAGCACTTTCTCTGTGATAACTCACCGACAGTACAGCACTTTCCCTGTGATAACCCACTGACAGTGCAGCACTTTCTCTGTGATAACCCACTGACAGTGCAGCACTTTCTCTGTGATAACCCACTGACAGGGCAGCACTTTCTCTGTGATAACCCACCGACAGTGCAGCACTTTCTCTGTGATAACTCACTGACAGTGCAGCACTTTCTCTGTGATAACCCACTGACAGTGCAGCACTTTCTCTGTGATAACCCACCGACAGTGCAGCACTTTCCCTGTGATAACCCACTGACAGTGCAGCACTTTCTCTGTGATAACCCACTGACAGTGCAGCACATTCTCTGTGATAACCCACTGACAGTGCAGCACTTTCTCTGTGATAACCCACCGACAGTACAGCACTTTTTCTGTGATAACCCACCAACAGTGCAGCACTTTCCCTGTGATAACCCACTGACAGTGCAGCACTTTCTCTGTGATAAATCACTGACATTGCAGCACTTTCTCTGTGAGATCTTACCGACAGTGCAGCACTTTCTCTGTGATAACTCACCGACAGTACAGCACGTTCCCTGTGATAACCCACTGACAGTGCAGCACTTTCTCTGTGATAACCCACTGACAGTGCAGCACTTTCTCTGTGATAACCCACTGACAGTGCAGCACTTTCTCTGTGAAAACCCACTGACAGGGCAGCACTTTCTCTGTGATAACCCACTGACAGTGCAGCACTTTCTTTGTGATAACTCGCGACAGTGCAGCACTTTCTCTGTGATAACCCACCGACAGTGCAGCACTTTCTCTGTGATAACCCACTGACAGTGCAGCACGTTCCCTGTGATAACCCACTGACAGTGCAGCACTTTCTCTGTGATAACCCACTGACAGTGCAGCACTTTCTCTGTGATTACCCACTGACAGTGCAGCACTTTCTTTGTGATATCTCGCGACAGTGCAGCACTTTCTCTGTGATAACTCACCGACAGTGCAGCACTTTCTCTGTGATAACTCACTGACAGTGCAGCACATTCTCTGTCATAAATCACTGACAGTGCAGCACTTTCTCTGTGATAACCCACCAGCAGTGCAGCATTTTCTCTGTGATAACTCACTGACAGTGCAGCACTTTCTCTGTGATAAATCACCGAATGTGCAGCACTTTCCCTGTGATACCTTACTGACAGTGCAGCACTTTCTCTGTGATAACCCACTGACAGTGCAGCACTTTCTCTGTCATAACCCACCAGCAGTGCAGCACTTTCTCTGTGATAACTCACTGACAGTGCAGCACTTTCTCTGTGATAACTCACCGACAGTGCAGCACTTTCTCTGTGATAAATCATCGACAGTGCAGCACTTTCTCTGTGATAACCCACTGACAGTGCAGCACTTTCTCTGTGATAAATCACTGACAGTGCAGCACTTTCTCTGTGAGAACTCACTGACCGTGCGGCACTTTCTCTGTGATAAATCACTGACAGTGCAGCACTTTCCCTGTGATAACTTACTGACAGTGCAGCACTTTCTCTGTGATAACCCACCGACAATGCAGCACTTTCCCTGTGATAACCCACTGACAGTGCAGCACTTTCCCTGTGATAACCCACTGACAGTGCAGCACTTTCTCTGTGATAAATCACCGACAGTGCAGCACTTTCCCTGTGATAACTTACTGACAGTGCAGCACTTTCTCTGTGATAACCCACCGACAGTGCAGCACTTTCCCTGTGATAACCCACTGACAGTGCAGCACTTTCCCTGTGATAACTTACTGACAGTGCAGCTGCAGCACTTTCTCTGTGATAACCCACCGACAGTGCAGCACTTTCCCTGTGATAACACACTGACAGTGCAGCACTTTCTCTGTGATAACTCACTGACAGTGCAGCGCTTTCCCTGTGATAACCCACTGACAGTGCAGCACTTTCCCTGTGATAACCCACTGACAGAGCAGCACTTTCTCTGTGATAACCCGCCGACAGTGCAGCACTTCCTCTGTTAAACCTACTGACAGTGCAGCACTTTCTCTGTGATAACCCACTGACAGTGCAGCACTTTCTCCGTGATAACCCACTGACAGTGCAGCACTTTCTCTGTGATAACCCACTGACAGTGCAGCACTTTCCCTGTGATAACCCACTGACAGTGCAGCACTTTCTCTGTGATAACCCACTGACAGTGCAGCACTTTCCCTGTGATAACACACTGACAGTACAGCACTTTCCCTGTGATAACCACTGACAGTACAGCACTTTCTCTGTGATAACCCACTGACAGTGCAGCACTTTCTCTGTGATAACCCACCGACAGTGCAGCACTTTCTCTGTGATAACCCACCGACAGTGCAGCACTTTCCCTGTGATAACCCACTGACAGTGCAGCACTTTCTCTGTGATAACTCACTGACAGTGCAGCACTTTCTCTGTGATAACCCACTGACAGTGCAGCACTTTCTCTGTGATAACCCACCGACAGTGCAGCACTTTCGCTGTGATAACCCACGGACAGTGCAGCACTTTCTCTGTGATAACCCACTGACAGTGCAGCACTTTCTCTGTGATAACCCACTGACAGTGCAGCACTTTCTCTGTGATAACCCACTGACAGTGCAGCACTTTCTCTGTGATAAATCACCGACAGTGCAGCAGTTTCACTGTGATAACTTACCGACATTGCAGCACTTTCTCTGTGATAACCCACTGACAGTGCAGCACTTTCCCTGTGATAACACACTGACAGTACAACAATTTCCCTGTGATAACCCACTGACAGTACAGCACTTTCCCTGTGATAACCCACTGACAGTGCATCAATTTCCCGGTAATAACCCACTGACGGCACAGCACTTTCCCTGTGATAACCCACTGACAGTGCAGCACTTTCTCTGTGATAACCCACTGACAGTGCAGCACTTTCTCTGTGATAACTTACCGACATTGCCGCACTTTCTCTGTGATAACTTACCGACAGTGCAGCACTTTCTCTGTGATAACTCACCGACAGTACAGCACTTTCGCTGTGATAACCCACGGACAGTGCAGCACTTTCTCTGTGATAACCCACTGACAGTGCAGCACTTTCTCTGTGATAACCCACTGACAGTGCAGCACTTTCTCTGTGATAACCCACCGACAGTGCAGCACTTTCCCTGTGATAACCCACTGACAGTGCAGCACTTTCTCTGTGATAACCCACTGACAGTGCAGCACATTCTCTGTGATAACCCACTGACAGTGCAGCACTTTCTCTGTGATAACCCACCGACAGTACAGCACTTTTTCTGTGATAACCCACCAACAGTGCAGCACTTTCCCTGTGATAACCCACTGACAGTGCAGCACTTTCTCTGTGATAAATCACTGACATTGCAGCACTTTCTCTGTGAGATCTTACCGACAGTGCAGCACTTTCTCTGTGATAACTCACCGACAGTACAGCACGTTCCCTGTGATAACCCACTGACAGTGCAGCACTTTCTCTGTGATAACCCACTGACAGTGCAGCACTTTCTCTGTGATAACCCACTGACAGTGCAACACTTTCTCTGTGAAAACCCACTGACAGGGCAGCACTTTCTCTGTGATAACCCACTGACAGTGCAGCACTTTCTTTGTGATAACTCGCGACAGTGCAGCACTTTCTCTGTGATAACCCACCGACAGTGCAGCACTTTCTCTGTGATAACCCACTGACAGTGCAGCACGTTCCCTGTGATAACCCACTGACAGTGCAGCACTTTCTCTGTGATAACCCACTGACAGTGCAGCACTTTCTCTGTGATTACCCACTGACAGTGCAGCACTTTCTTTGTGATAACTCGCGACAGTGCAGCACTTTCTCTGTGATAACTCACCGACAGTGCAGCACTTTCTCTGTGATAACTCACTGACAGTGCAGCACATTCTCTGTCATAAATCACTGACAGTGCAGCACTTTCTCTGTGATAACCCACCAGCAGTGCAGCATTTTCTCTGTGATAACTCACTGACAGTGCAGCACTTTCTCTGTGATAAATCACCGAATGTGCAGCACTCTCCCTGTGATACCTTACTGACAGTGCAGCACTTTCTCTGTGATAACCCACTGACAGTGCAGCACTTTCTCTGTCATAACCCACCAGCAGTGCAGCACTTTCTCTGTGATAACTCACTGACAGTGCAGCACTTTCTCTGTGATAACTCACCGACAGTGCAGCACTTTCTCTGTGATAAATCATCGACAGTGCAGCACTTTCTCTGTGATAACCCACTGACAGTGCAGCACTTTCTCTGTGATAAATCACCGACAGTGCAGCACTTTCTCTGTGAGAACTCACTGACCGTGCGGCACTTTCTCTGTGATAAATCACTGACAGTGCAGCACTTTCCCTGTGATAACTTACTGACAGTGCAGCACTTTCTCTGTGATAACCCACCGACAATGCAGCACTTTCCCTGTGATAACCCACTGACAGTGCAGCACTTTCCCTGTGATAACCCACTGACAGTGCAGCACTTTCTCTGTGATAAATCACCGACAGTGCAGCACTTTCCCTGTGATAACTTACTGACAGTGCAGCACTTTCTCTGTGATAACCCACCGACAGTGCAGCACTTTCCCTGTGATAACCCACTGACAGTGCAGCACTTTCCCTGTGATAACTTACTGACAGTGCAGCTGCAGCACTTTCTCTGTGATAACCCACCGACAGTGCAGCACTTTCCCTGTGATAACACACTGACAGTGCAGCACTTTCTCTGTGATAACTCACTGACAGTGCAGCGCTTTCCCTGTGATAACCCACTGACAGTGCAGCACTTTCCCTGTGATAACCCACTGACAGAGCAGCACTTTCTCTGTGATAACCCGCCGACAGTGCAGCACTTCCTCTGTTAAACCTACTGACAGTGCAGCACTTTCTCTGTGATAACCCACTGACAGTGCAGCACTTTCTCCGTGATAACCCACTGACAGTGCAGCACTTTCTCTGTGATAACCCACTGACAGTGCAGCACTTTCCCTGTGATAACCCACTGACAGTGCAGCACTTTCTCTGTGATAACCCACTGACAGTGCAGCACTTTCCCTGTGATAACACACTGACAGTACAGCACTTTCCCTGTGATAACCACTGACAGTACAGCACTTTCTCTGTGATAACCCACTGACAGTGCAGCACTTTCTCTGTGATAACCCACCGACAGTGCAGCACTTTCTCTGTGATAACCCACCGACACTGCAGCACTTTCCCTGTGATAACCCACTGACAGTGCAGCACTTTCTCTGTGATAACTCACTGACAGTGCAGCACTTTCTCTGTGATAACCCACTGACAGTGCAGCACTTTCTCTGTGATAACCCACCGACAGTGCAGCACTTTCGCTGTGATAACCCACGGACAGTGCAGCACTTTCTCTGTGATAACCCACTGACAGTGCAGCACTTTCTCTGTGATAACCCACTGACAGTGCAGCACTTTCTCTGTGATAACCCACTGACAGTGCAGCACTTTCTCTGTGATAAATCACCGACAGTGCAGCAGTTTCACTGTGATAACTTACCGACATTGCAGCACTTTCTCTGTGATAACCCACTGACAGTGCAGCACTTTCCCTGTGATAACACACTGACAGTACAACAATTTCCCTGTGATAACCCACTGACAGTACAGCACTTTCCCTGTGATAACCCACTGACAGTGCATCAATTTCCCGGTTATAACCCACTGACGGCACAGCACTTTCCCTGTGATAACCCACTGACAGTGCAGCACTTTCTCTGTGATAACCCACTGACAGTGCAGCACTTTCTCTGTGATAACTTACCGACATTGCCGCACTTTCTCTGTGATAACTTACCGACAGTGCAGCACTTTCTCTGTGATAACTCACCGACAGTACAGCACTTTCCCTGTGATAACCCACTGACAGTGCAGCACTTTCTCTGTGATAACCCACTGACAGTGCAGCACTTTCTCTGTGATAACCCACTGACAGGGCAGCACTTTCTCTGTGATAACCCACCGACAGTGCAGCACTTTCTCTGTGATAACTCACTGACAGTGCTGCACTTTCTCTGTGATAACCCACTGACAGTGCAGCACTTTCTCTGTGATAACCCACCGACAGTGCAGCACTTTCCCTGTGATAACCCACTGACAGTGCAGCACTTTCTCTGTGATAACCCACTGACAGTGCAGCACATTCTCTGTGATAACCCACTGACAGTGCAGCACTTTCTCTGTGATAACCCACCGACAGTACAGCACTTTTTCTGTGATAACCCACCAACAGTGCAGCACTTTCCCTGTGATAACCCACTGACAGTGCAGCACTTTCTCTGTGATAAATCACTGACATTGCAGCACTTTCTCTGTGAGATCTTACCGACAGTGCAGCACTTTCTCTGTGATAACTCACCGACAGTACAGCACGTTCCCTGTGATAACCCACTGACAGTGCAGCACTTTCTCTGTGATAACCCACTGACAGTGCAGCACTTTCTCTGTGATAACCCACTGACAGTGCAGCACTTTCTCTGTGAAAACCCACTGACAGGGCAGCACTTTCTCTGTGATAACCCACTGACAGTGCAGCACTTTCTTTGTGATAACTCGCGACAGTGCAGCACTTTCTCTGTGATAACCCACCGACAGTGCAGCACTTTCTCTGTGATAACCCACTGGCAGTGCAGCACGTTCCCTGTGATAACCCACTGACAGTGCAGCACTTTCTCTGTGATAACCCACTGACAGTGCAGCACTTTCTCTGTGATTACCCACTGACAGTGCAGCACTTTCTTTGTGATAACTCGCGACAGTGCAGCACTTTCTCTGTGATAACTCACCGACAGTGCAGCACTTTCTCTGTGATAACTCACTGACAGTGCAGCACATTCTCTGTCATAAATCACTGACAGTGCAGCACTTTCTCTGTGATAACCCACCAGCAGTGCAGCATTTTCTCTGTGATAACTCACTGACAGTGCAGCACTTTCTCTGTGATAAATCACCGAATGTGCAGCACTTTCCCTGTGATACCTTACTGACAGTGCAGCACTTTCTCTGTGATAACCCACTGACAGTGCAGCACTTTCTCTGTCATAACCCACCAGCAGTGCAGCACTTTCTCTGTGATAACTCACTGACAGTGCAGCACTTTCTCTGTGATAATTCACCGACAGTGCAGCACTTTCTCTGTGATAAATCATCGACAGTGCAGCACTTTATCTGTGATAACCCACTGACAGTGCAGCACTTTCTCTGTGATAAATCACCGACAGTGCAGCAC
Organism: Chiloscyllium punctatum; assembly: GCF_047496795.1. Lineage (NCBI taxonomy): Eukaryota > Metazoa > Chordata > Chondrichthyes > Orectolobiformes > Hemiscylliidae > Chiloscyllium > Chiloscyllium punctatum. The sequence goes on from NC_092751.1 coordinate 74,039,980, forward strand.
TTTCTCTGTGAGAACTCACTGACCGTGCGGCACTTTCTCTGTGATAAATCACTGACAGTGCAGCACTTTCCCTGTGATAACTTACTGACAGTGCAGCACTTTCTCTGTGATAACCCACCGACAATGCAGCACTTTCCCTGTGATAACCCACTGACAGTGCAGCACTTTCCCTGTGATAACCCACTGACAGTGCAGCACTTTCTCTGTGATAAATCACCGACAGTGCAGCACTTTCCCTGTGATAACTTACTGACAGTGCAGCACTTTCTCTGTGATAACCCACCGACAGTGCAGCACTTTCCCTGTGATAACCCACTGACAGTGCAGCACTTTCCCTGTGATAACTTACTGACAGTGCAGCTGCAGCACTTTCTCTGTGATAACCCACCGACAGTGCAGCACTTTCCCTGTGATAACACACTGACAGTGCAGCACTTTCTCTGTGATAACTCACTGACAGTGCAGCGCTTTCCCTGTGATAACCCACTGACAGTGCAGCACTTTCCCTGTGATAACCCACTGACAGAGCAGCACTTTCTCTGTGATAACCCGCCGACAGTGCAGCACTTCCTCTGTTAAACCTACTGACAGTGCAGCACTTTCTCTGTGATAACCCACTGACAGTGCAGCACTTTCTCCGTGATAACCCACTGACAGTGCAGCACTTTCTCTGTGATAACCCACTGACAGTGCAGCACTTTCCCTGTGATAACCCACTGACAGTGCAGCACTTTCTCTGTGATAACCCACTGACAGTGCAGCACTTTCCCTGTGATAACACACTGACAGTACAGCACTTTCCCTGTGATAACCACTGACAGTACAGCACTTTCTCTGTGATAACCCACTGACAGTGCAGCACTTTCTCTGTGATAACCCACCGACAGTGCAGCACTTTCTCTGTGATAACCCACCGACAGTGCAGCACTTTCCCTGTGATAACCCACTGACAGTGCAGCACTTTCTCTGTGATAACTCACTGACAGTGCAGCACTTTCTCTGTGATAACCCACTGACAGTGCAGCACTTTCTCTGTGATAACCCACCGACAGTGCAGCACTTTCGCTGTGATAACCCACGGACAGTGCAGCACTTTCTCTGTGATAACCCACTGACAGTGCAGCACTTTCTCTGTGATAACCCACTGACAGTGCAGCACTTTCTCTGTGATAACCCACTGACAGTGCAGCACTTTCTCTGTGATAAATCACCGACAGTGCAGCAGTTTCACTGTGATAACTTACCGACATTGCAGCACTTTCTCTGTGATAACCCACTGACAGTGCAGCACTTTCCCTGTGATAACACACTGACAGTACAACAATTTCCCTGTGATAACCCACTGACAGTACAGCACTTTCCCTGTGATAACCCACTGACAGTGCATCAATTTCCCGGTTATAACCCACTGACGGCACAGCACTTTCGCTGTGATAACCCACTGACAGTGCAGCACTTTCTCTGTGATAACCCACTGACAGTGCAGCACTTTCTCTGTGATAACTTACCGACATTGCCGCACTTTCTCTGTGATAACTTACCGACAGTGCAGCACTTTCTCTGTGATAACTCACCGACAGTACAGCACTTTCCCTGTGATAACCCACTGACAGTGCAGCACTTTCTCTGTGATAACCCACTGACAGTACAGCACTTTCTCTGTGATAACCCACTGACAGGGCAGCACTTTCTCTGTGATAACCCACTGACAGTGCAGCACTTTCTCTGTGATAACCCACTGACAGTGCAGCACTTTCTCTGTGATAACCCACTGACAGTGCAGCACGTTCCCTGTGATAACCCACTGATAGTGCAGCACTTTCTCTGTGATAACCCACTGACAGTGCAGCACTTTCTCTGTGATAACCCACTGACAGTGCAGCACTTTCTTTGTGATAACTCGCGACAGTGCAGCACTTTCTCTGTGATAACTCACCGACAGTGCAGCACTTTCTCTGTGATAACTCACTGACAGTGCAGCACATTCTCTGTGATAAATCACTGACAGAGCAGCACTTTCTCTGTGATAACCCAAATGCAGTGCAGCAATTTCTCTGTGATAACTCACTGACAGTGCAGCACTTTCTCTGTGATAAATCACTGACAGTGCAGCACTTTCTCTGTGATAACCCACCAGCAGTGCAGCAATTTCTCTGTGATAACTCACTGACAGTGCAGCACTTTCTCTGTGATAAATCAACGACTGTGCAGCACTTTCCCTGTGATAGCTTACTGACAGTGCAGCACTTTCTCTGTGATAACCCACTGACAGTGCAGCACTTTCTCAGTGATAACCCACCAGCAGTGCAGCACTTTCTCTGTGATAACTCACTGACAGTGCAGCACTTTCTCTGTGATAAATCACCGACAGTGCAGCACTTTCTCTGTGATAACCCACTGACAGTGCAGCACTTTCTCTGTGATAACCCACTGACAGTGCAGCACTTTCTTTGTGATAACTCGCGACAGTGCAGCACTTTCTCTGTGATAACTCACCGACAGTGCAGCACTTTCTCTGTGATAACTCACTGACAGTGCAGCACATTCTCTGTGATAAATCACTGACAGTGCAGCACTTTCTCTGTGATAACCCACCAGCAGTGCAGCAATTTCTCTGTGATAACTCACTGACAGTGCAGCACTTTCTCTGTGATAAATCACTGACAGTGCAGCACTTTCTCTGTGATAACCCACCAGCAGTGCAGCAATTTCTCTGTGATAACTCACTGACAGTGCAGCACTTTCTCTGTGATAAATCAACGACTGTGCAGCACTTTCCCTGTGATAGCTTACTGACAGTGCAGCACTTTCTCTGTGATAACCCACTGACAGTGCAGTACTTTCTCTGTGATAACCCACCAGCAGTGCAGCACTTTCTCTGTGATAACTCACTGACAGTGGAGCACTTTCTCTGTGATAAATCACCGACAGTGCAGCACTTTCCCTGTGATAACTTACTGACAGTGCAGCTGCAGCACTTTCTCTGTGATAACCCACCGACAGTGCAGCACTTTCCCTGTGATAACACACTGACAGTGCAGCACTTTCTCTGTGATAACTCACTGACAGTGCAGCGCTTTCCCTGTGATAACCCACTGACAGTGCAGCACTTTCCCTGTGATAACCCACTGACAGAGCAGCACTTTCTCTGTGATAACCCGCCGACAGTGCAGCACTTCCTCTGTTAAACCTACTGACAGTGCAGCACTTTCTCTGTGATAACCCACTGACAGTGCAGCACTTTCTCCGTGATAACCCACTGACAGTGCAGCACTTTCTCTGTGATAACCCACTGACAGTGCAGCACTTTCCCTGTGATAACCCACTGACAGTGCAGCACTTTCTCTGTGATAACCCACTGACAGTGCAGCACTTTCCCTGTGATAACACACTGACAGTACAGCACTTTCCCTGTGATAACCACTGACAGTACAGCACTTTCTCTGTGATAACCCACTGACAGTGCAGCACTTTCTCTGTGATAACCCACCGACAGTGCAGCACTTTCTCTGTGATAACCCACCGACAGTGCAGCACTTTCCCTGTGATAACCCACTGACAGTGCAGCACTTTCTCTGTGATAACTCACTGACAGTGCAGCACTTTCTCTGTGATAACCCACTGACAGTGCAGCACTTTCTCTGTGATAACCCACCGACAGTGCAGCACTTTCGCTGTGATAACCCACGGACAGTGCAGCACTTTCTCTGTGATAACCCACTGACAGTGCAGCACTTTCTCTGTGATAACCCACTGACAGTGCAGCACTTTCTCTGTGATAACCCACTGACAGTGCAGCACTTTCTCTGTGATAAATCACCGACAGTGCAGCAGTTTCACTGTGATAACTTACCGACATTGCAGCACTTTCTCTGTGATAACCCACTGACAGTGCAGCACTTTCCCTGTGATAACACACTGACAGTACAACAATTTCCCTGTGATAACCCACTGACAGTACAGCACTTTCCCTGTGATAACCCACTGACAGTGCATCAATTTCCCGGTTATAACCCACTGACGGCACAGCACTTTCGCTGTGATAACCCACTGACAGTGCAGCACTTTCTCTGTGATAACCCACTGACAGTGCAGCACTTTCTCTGTGATAACTTACCGACATTGCCGCACTTTCTCTGTGATAACTTACCGACAGTGCAGCACTTTCTCTGTGATAACTCACCGACAGTACAGCACTTTCCCTGTGATAACCCACTGACAGTGCAGCACTTTCTCTGTGATAACCCACTGACAGTACAGCACTTTCTCTGTGATAACCCACTGACAGGGCAGCACTTTCTCTGTGATAACCCACTGACAGTGCAGCACTTTCTCTGTGATAACCCACTGACAGTGCAGCACTTTCTCTGTGATAACCCACTGACAGTGCAGCACGTTCCCTGTGATAACCCACTGATAGTGCAGCACTTTCTCTGTGATAACCCACTGACAGTGCAGCACTTTCTCTGTGATAACCCACTGACAGTGCAGCACTTTCTTTGTGATAACTCGCGACAGTGCAGCACTTTCTCTGTGATAACTCACCGACAGTGCAGCACTTTCTCTGTGATAACTCACTGACAGTGCAGCACATTCTCTGTGATAAATCACTGACAGAGCAGCACTTTCTCTGTGATAACCCACCAGCAGTGCAGCAATTTCTCTGTGATAACTCACTGACAGTGCAGCACTTTCTCTGTGATAAATCACTGACAGTGCAGCACTTTCTCTGTGATAACCCACCAGCAGTGCAGCAATTTCTCTGTGATAACTCACTGACAGTGCAGCACTTTCTCTGTGATAAATCAACGACTGTGCAGCACTTTCCCTGTGATAGCTTACTGACAGTGCAGCACTTTCTCTGTGATAACCCACTGACAGTGCAGCACTTTCTCAGTGATAACCCACCAGCAGTGCAGCACTTTCTCTGTGATAACTCACTGACAGTGCAGCACTTTCTCTGTGATAAATCACCGACAGTGCAGCACTTTCTCTGTGATAACCCACTGACAGTGCAGCACTTTCTCTGTGATAACCCACTGACAGTGCAGCACTTTCTTTGTGATAACTCGCGACAGTGCAGCACTTTCTCTGTGATAACTCACCGACAGTGCAGCACTTTCTCTGTGATAACTCACTGACAGTGCAGCACATTCTCTGTGATAAATCACTGACAGTGCAGCACTTTCTCTGTGATAACCCACCAGCAGTGCAGCAATTTCTCTGTGATAACTCACTGACAGTGCAGCACTTTCTCTGTGATAAATCACTGACAGTGCAGCACTTTCTCTGTGATAACCCACCAGCAGTGCAGCAATTTCTCTGTGATAACTCACTGACAGTGCAGCACTTTCTCTGTGATAAATCAACGATTGTGCAGCACTTTCCCTGTGATAGCTTACTGACAGTGCAGCACTTTCTCTGTGATAACCCACTGACAGTGCAGTACTTTCTCTGTGATAACCCACCAGCAGTGCAGCACTTTCTCTGTGATAACTCACTGACAGTGGAGCACTTTCTCTGTGATAAATCACCGACAGTGCAGCACTTTCTCTGTGATAACCCACGGACAGTGCAGCACTTTCTCTGTGATAACCCACCGACAGTGCAGCACTTTCTCTGTGATAACTCATGACAGTGCAGCACTTTCTCTGTGATAACCCACTGACAGTGCAGCACTTTCTCTGTGATAACCCACCGACAGTGCAGCACTTTCCCTGTGATAACCCACTGACAGTGCAGCACTTTCTCTGTGATAACCCACTGACAGTGCAGCACTTTCTCTGTGATAACCCACTGACAGTGCAGCACTTTCTCTGTGATAACTCACTGACAGTGCAGCACTTTCTCTGTGATAACCCACTGACAGTGCAGCACTTTCTCTGTGATAACCCACCGACAGTGCAGCACTTTCCCAGTGATAACACACTGACAGTGCAGCACTTTCTCTGTGATAACCCACTGACAGTGCAGCACTTTCTCTGTGATAACCCACTGACAGTGCAGCACTTTCTCTGTTATAACCCACCGACAGTACAGCACGTTTTCTGTGATAACCCACCAACAGTGCAGCACTTTCCCTGTGATAACCCACTGACAGTGCAGCACTTTCTCTGTGATAAATCACTGACATTGCAGCACTTTCTCTGTGAGAACTTACCGACAGTGCAGCACTTTTTCTGTGATAACTCACCGACAGTACAGCACGTTCCCTGTGATAACCCACTGACAGTGCAGCACTTTCTCTGTGATAACCCACTGACAGTGCAGCACTTTCTCTGTGATAACCCACTGACAGTGCAGCACTTTCTCTGTGATAACGCACTGACAGGGCAGCACTTTCTCTGTGATAACCCACTGACAGTGCAGCACTTTCTCTGTGATAACCCACTGACAGTGCAGCACTTTCTCTGTGATAACCCACTGACAGTGCAGCACTTTCCCTGTGATAACCCACTGAGAGTGCAGCACTTTCCCTGTGATAACACACTGACAGTACAGCACTTTCCCTGTGATAACCCACTGACAGTACAGCACTTTCCCTGTGATAACCCACTGACAGTGCAGCACTTTCTCTGTGATAACCCACTGACAGTGCAGCACTTTATCTGTGATAACCCACTGACAGTGCAGCACTTTCTATGTGATCACCCACCGACAGTGCAGCACTTTCCCTGTGATAACCCACTGACAGTGCAGCACTTTCTCTGTGATAACTCACTGACAGTGCAGCACTTTCTCTGTGATAACCCACTGACAGTGCAGCACTTTCTCTGTGATAACCCACCGACAGTGCAGCACTTTCCCTGTGATAACCCACGGACAGTGCAGCACTTTCTCTGTGATAACCCACTGACAGTGCAGCACTTTCTCTGTGATAACCCACTGACAGTGCAGCACTTTCTCTGTGATAACCCACTGACAGTGCAGCACTTTCTCTGTGATAACCCACTGACAGTGCAGCACTTTCTCTGTGATAACCCACTGACAGTACAGCACTTTCCCTGTGATAACCCACTGACAGTGCAGCACTTTCTCTGTGATAACCCACTGACAGTGCAGCACTTTCTCTGTGATAATCCACTGACAGTGCAGCACTTTCTCTGTGATCACCCACCGACAGTGCAGCACTTTCCCTGTGATAACCCACTGACAGTGCAGCACTTTCTCTGTGATAACTCACTGACAGTGCAGCACTTTCTCTGTGATAACCCACTGACAGTGCAGCACTTTCTCTGTGATTACCCACCGACAGTGCAGCACTTTCCCTGTGATAACCCACTGACAGTGCAGCACTTTCTCTGTGATAACTCACTGACTGTGCAGCACTTTCTCTGTGATAACCCACTGACAGTGCAGCACTTTCTCTGTGATAACCCACCGACAGTGCAGCACTTTCCCTGTGATAACCCACGGACAGTGCAGCACTTTCTCTGTGATAACCCACTGACAGTGCAGCACTTTCGCTGTGATAACCCACTGACAGTGCATCAATTTCCCGGTGATAACCCACTGACAGCACAGAACTTTCCCTGTGATAACCTACTGACAGTGCAGCACTTTCCCTGTGATAAATCACCGACAGTGCAGCAGTTTCACTGCGATAAATCACTGACATTGCAGCACTTTCTCTGTGATAACTTACCGACAGTGCAGCACTTTCTCTGTGATAACTCACCGACAGTACAGCACTTTCTCTGTGATAACCCACCGACAGTGCCGCACTTTCCCTGTGATAACCCACTGACAGTGCAGCACTTTCCCTCTGATAACCCACTGAGAGCGCAGCACTTTCTCTGTGAAAAATCACCGACAGTGCAGCACTTTCCCTGTGATAACTTACTGACAGTGCAGCACTTTCTCTGTGATAACCCACCGACAGTGCAGCACTTTCCCTGTGATAACCCACTGACAGTGCAGCACTTTCTCTGTGATAACTTACTGACAGTGCAGCTGCAGCACTTTCTCTGTGATAACCCACAGACAGTGCAGCACTTTCCGTGTGATAACACACTGACAGTGCAGCACTTTCTCTGTGAGAACTCACTGAAAATGCAGCGCTTTCCCTGTGATAACCCACTGACAGTGCAGCACTTTCCCTGTGATAACCCACTGACAGAGCAGCACTTTCTCTGTGATAACCCGCCGACAGTGCAGCACTTTCTCTGTGATAACCGACGGACAGTGCAGCACTTTCTCTGTGATAACCCACTGACAGTGCAGCACTTTCTCCGTGATAACCCACTGACAGTGCAGCACTTTCTCTGTGATAACCCACTGACAGTGCAGCACTTTCCCTGTGATAACCCACTGACAGTGCAGCACTTTCTCTGTGATAACCCACTGACAGTGCAGCAGTTTCTCTGTGATAACCCACCGACAGTGCAGCACTTTCTCTGCGATAACCCACTGACAGTGCAGCACTTACCCTGTGATAACAAACTGACAGTACAGCACTTTCCCTGTGATAACCCACGGACAGTACAGCACCTTCCCTGTGATAACCCACTGACAGTACAGCATTTTCCTTGTGATAACCCACTGACACTACAGCACTTTCTCTGTGATAACCCACTGACAGTGCAGCACTTTCTCTGTGATAACCCACTGACAGTGCAGCACTTTCTCTGTGATAACCCACTGACAGTGCAGTACTTTCCCTGTGATAACCCACTGACAGTGCAGCACTTTCCCTGTGATAACACACTGACAGTACAGCACTTTCCCTGTGATAACCCACTGACAGTACAGCACTTTCCCTGTGATAACCCACTGACAGTGCAGCACTTTCACTGTGATAACCCACTGACAGTGCAGCACTTTCTCTGTGATAACCCACTGACAGTGCAGCACTTTCTCTGTGATAACCCACTGACAGTGCAGCACTTTCTCTGTGATAACTCACTGACAGTGCAGCACTTTCTCTGTGATAACCCACTGACAGTGCAGCACTTTCTCTGTGATAACCCACTGACAGTGCAGCACTTTCTCTGTGATAACTCACTGACAGTGCAGCACTTTCTCTGTGATAACCCACTGACAGTGCAGCACTTTCTCTGTGATAACCCACTGACAGTGCAGCACTTTCTCTGTTATAACACACTGACAGTACAGCACTTTCCCTGTGATAACCCACTGACAGTACAGCACTTTCCCTGTGATAACCCACTGACAGTGCAGCACTTTCTCTGTGATATCACACTGACAGTACAGCACTTTCCCTGTGATAACCCACTGACAGTACAGCCCTTTCCCTGTGATAACCCACTGACGGCACAGCACTTTCCCTGTGATAACCCACTGACAGTGCAGCACTTTCTCTGTGATAAATCACCGACAGTGCAGCAGTTTCACTGTGATAACTTACCGACAGTGCAGCACTTTCTCTGTGATAAATCACCGACAGTGCAGCAGTTTCACTGCGATAAATCACTGACATTGCAGCACTTTCTCTGTGATAACTTACCGACAGTGCAGCACTTTCTCTGTGATAACTCACCGACAGTACAGCACTTTCCCTGTGATAACCCACTGACAGTGCAGCACTTTCTCTGTGATAACCCACTGACAGTGCAGCACTTTCTCTGTGATAACCCACTGACAGGGCAGCACTTTCTCTGTGATAACCCACCGACAGTGCAGCACTTTCTCTGTGATAACTCACTGACAGTGCAGCACTTTCTCTGTGATAACCCACTGACAGTGCAGCACTTTCTCTGTGATAACCCACCGACAGTGCAGCACTTTCCCTGTGATAACCCACTGACAGTGCAGCACTTTCTCTGTGATAACCCACTGACAGTGCAGCACATTCTCTGTGATAACCCACTGACAGTGCAGCACTTTCTCTGTGATAACCCACCGACAGTACAGCACTTTTTCTGTGATAACCCACCAACAGTGCAGCACTTTCCCTGTGATAACCCACTGACAGTGCAGCACTTTCTCTGTGATAAATCACTGACATTGCAGCACTTTCTCTGTGAGATCTTACCGACAGTGCAGCACTTTCTCTGTGATAACTCACTGACAGTACAGCACGTTCCCTGTGATAACCCACTGACAGTGCAGCACTTTCTCTGTGATAACCCACTGACAGTGCAGCACTTTCTCTGTGATAACCCACTGACAGTGCAGCACTTTCTCTGTGAAAACCCACTGACAGGGCAGCACTTTCTCTGTGATAACCCACTGACAGTGCAGCACTTTCTTTGTGATAACTCGCGACAGTGCAGCACTTTCTCTGTGATAACCCACCGACAGTGCAGCACTTTCTCTGTGATAACCCACTGACAGTGCAGCACGTTCCCTGTGATAACCCACTGACAGTGCAGCACTTTCTCTGTGATAACCCACTGACAGTGCAGCACTTTCTCTGTGATTACCCACTGACAGTGCAGCTCTTTCTTTGTGATAACTCGCGACAGTGCAGCACTTTCTCTGTGATAACTCACCGACAGTGCAGCACTTTCTCTGTGATAACTCACTGACAGTGCAGCACATTCTCTGTCATAAATCACTGACAGTGCAGCACTTTCTCTGTGATAACCCACCAGCAGTGCAGCATTTTCTCTGTGATAACTCACTGACAGTGCAGCACTTTCTCTGTGATAAATCACCGAATGTGCAGCACTTTCCCTGTGATACCTTACTGACACTGCAGCACTTTCTCTGTGATAACCCACTGACAGTGCAGCACTTTCTCTGTCATAACCCACCAGCAGTGCAGCACTTTCTCTGTGATAACTCACTGACAGTGCAGCACTTTCTCTGTGATAACTCACCGACAGTGCAGCACTTTCTCTGTGATAAATCATCGACAGTGCAGCACTTTCTCTGTGATAACCCACTGACAGTGCAGCACTTTCTCTGTGATAAATCACCGACAGTGCAGCACTTTCTCTGTGAGAACTCACTGACCGTGCGGCAAATTCTCTGTGATAAATCACTGACAGTGCAGCACTTTCCCTGTGATAACTTACTGACAGTGCAGCACTTTCTCTGTGATAACCCACCGACAATTCAGCACTTTCCCTGTGATAACCCACTGACAGTGCAGCACTTTCCCTGTGATAACCCACTGACAGTGCAGCACTTTCTCTGTGATAAATCACCGACAGTGCAGCACTTTCCCTGTGATAACTTACTGACAGTGCAGCACTTTCTCTGTGATAACCCACCGACAGTGCAGCACTTTCCCTGTGATAACCCACTGACAGTGCAGCACTTTCCCTGTGATAACTTACTGACAGTGCAGCTGCAGCACTTTCTCTGTGATAACCCACCGACAGTGCAGCACTTTCCCTGTGATAACACACTGACAGTGCAGCACTTTCTCTGTGATAACTCACTGACAGTGCAGCGCTTTCCCTGTGATAACCCACTGACAATGCAGCACTTTCCCTGTGATAACCCGCTGACAGAGCAGCACTTTCTCTGTGATAACCCGCCGACAGTGCAGCACTTTCTCTGTTAAACCTACTGACAGTGCAGCACTTTCTCTGTGATAACCCACTGACAGTGCAGCACTTTCTCCGTGATAACCCACTGACAGTGCAGCACTTTCTCTGTGATAACCCACTGACAGTGCAGCACTTTCCCTGTGATAACCCACTGACAGTGCAGCACTTTCTCTGTGATAACCCACTGACAGTGCAGCACTTTCCCTGTGATAACACACTGACAGTACAGCACTTTCCCTGTGATAACCACTGACAGTACAGCACTTTCTCTGTTATAACCCACTGACAGTGCAGCACTTTCTCTGTGATAACCCACCGACAGTGCAGCACTTTCTCTGTGATAACCCACCGACAGTGCAGCACTTTCCCTGTGATAACCCACTGACAGTGCAGCACTTTCTCTGTGATAACTCACTGACAGTGCAGCACTTTCTCTGTGATAACCCACTGACAGTGCAGCACTTTCTCTGTGATAACCCACCGACAGTGCAGCACTTTCGCTGTGATAACCCACGGACAGTGCAGCACTTTCTCTGTGATAACCCACTGACAGTGCAGCACTTTCTCTGTGATAACCCACTGACAGTGCAGCACTTTCTCTGTGATAACCCACTGACAGTGCAGCACTTTCTCTGTTATAAATCACCGACAGTGCAGCAGTTTCACTGTGATAACTTACCGACATTGCAGCACTTTCTCTGTGATAACCCACTGACAGTGCAGCACTTTCCCTGTGATAACACACTGACAGTACAACAATTTCCCTGTGATAACCCACTGACAGTACAGCACTTTCCCTGTGATAACCCACTGACAGTGCATCAATTTCCCGGTTATAACCCACTGACGGCACAGCACTTTCCCTGTGATAACCCACTGACAGTGCAGCACTTTCTCTGTGATAACCCACTGACAGTGCAGCACTTTCTCTGTGATAACTTACCGACATTGACGCACTTTCTCTGTGATAACTTACCGACAGTGCAGCACTTTCTCTGTGATAACTCACCGACAGTACAGCACTTTCCCTGTGATAACCCACTGACAGTGCAGCACTTTCTCTGTGATAACCCACTGACAGTGCAGCACTTTCTCTGTGATAACCCACTGACAGGGCAGCACTTTCTCTGTGATAACCCACTGACAGTGCAGCACTTTCTCTGTCATAACCCACTGACAGTGCAGCACTTTCTCTGTGATAACCCACTGACAGTGCAGCACGTTCCCTGTGATAACCCACTGATAGTGCAGCACTTTCTCTGTGATAACCCACTGACAGTGCAGCACTTTCTCTGTGATAACCCACTGACAGTGCAGCACTTTCTTTGTGATAACTCGCGACAGTGCAGCACTTTCTCTGTGATAACTCACCGACAGTGCAGCACTTTCTCTGTGATAACTCACTGACAGTGCAGCACATTCTCTGTGATAAATCACTGACAGAGCAGCACTTTCTCTGTGATAACCCACCAGCAGTGCAGCAATTTCTCTGTGATAACTCACTGACAGTGCAGCACTTTCTCTGTGATAAATCACTGACAGTGCAGCACTTTCTCTGTGATAACCCACCAGCAGTGCAGCAATTTCTCTGTGATAACTCACTGACAGTGCAGCACTTTCTCTGTGATAAATCAACGACTGTGCAGCACTTTCCCTGTGATAGCTTACTGACAGTGCAGCACTTTCTCTGTGATAACCCACTGACAGTGCAGCACTTTCTCTGTGATAACCCACCAGCAGTGCAGCACTTTCTCTGTGATAACTCACTGACAGTGCAGCACTTTCTCTGTGATAAATCACCGACAGTGCAGCACTTTCTCTGTGATAACCCACTGACAGTGCAGCACTTTCTCTGTGATAACCCACTGACAGTGCAGCACTTTCTTTGTGATAACTCGCGACAGTGCAGCACTTTCTCTGTGATAACTCACCGACAGTGCAGCACTTTCTCTGTGATAACTCACTGACAGTGCAGCACATTCTCTGTGATAAATCACTGACAGTGCAGCACTTTCTCTGTGATAACCCACCAGCAGTGCAGCAATTTCTCTGTGATAACTCACTGACAGTGCAGCACTTTCTCTGTGATAAATCACTGACAGTGCAGCACTTTCTCTGTGATAACCCACCAGCAGTGCAGCAATTTCTCTGTGATAACTCACTGACAGTGCAGCACTTTCTCTGTGATAAATCAACGACTGTGCAGCACTTTCCCTGTGATAGCTTACTGACAGTGCAGCACTTTCTCTGTGATAACCCACTGACAGTGCAGCACTTTCTCTGTGATAACCCACCAGCAGTGCAGCACTTTCTCTGTGATAACTCACTGACAGTGGAGCACTTTCTCTGTGATAAATCACCGACAGTGCAGCACTTTCTCTGTGATAACTCATGACAGTGCAGCACTTTCTCTGTGATAACCCACTGACAGTGCAGCACTTTCTCTGTGATAACCCACCGACAGTGCAGCACTTTCCCTGTGATAACCCACTGACAGTGCAGCACTTTCTCTGTGATAACCCACTGACAGTGCAGCACTTTCTCTGTGATAACCCACTGACAGTGCAGCACTTTCTCTGTGATAACTCACTGACAGTGCAGCACTTTCTCTGTGATAACCCACTGACAGTGCAGCACTTTCTCTGTGATAACCTACCGACAGTGCAGCACTTTCCCAGTGATAACACACTGACAGTGCAGCACTTTCTCTGTGATAACCCACTGACAGTGCAGCACTTTCTCTGTGATAACCCACTGACAGTGAAGCACTTTCTCTGTGATAACCCACCGACAGTACAGCACGTTTTCTGTGATAACCCACCAACAGTGCAGCACTTTCCCTGTGATAACCCACTGACAGTGCAGCACTTTCTCTGTGATAAATCACTGACATTGCAGCACTTTCTCTGTGAGAACTTACCGACAGTGCAGCACTTTTTCTGTGATAACTCACCGACAGTACAGCACGTTCCCTGTGATAACCCACTGACAGTGCAGCACTTTCTCTGTGATAACCCACTGACAGTGCAGCACTTTCTCTGTGATAACCCACTGACAGTGCAGCACTTTCTCTGTGATAACGCACTGACAGGGCAGCACTTTCTCTGTGATAACCCACTGACAGTGCAGCACTTTCTCTGTGATAACCCACTGACAGTGCAGCACTTTCTCTGTGATAACCCACTGACAGTGCAGCACTTTCCCTGTGATAACCCACTGAGAGTGCAGCACTCTCCCTGTGATAACACACTGACAGTACAGCACTTTCCCTGTGATAACCCACTGACAGTACAGCACTTTCCCTGTGATAACCCACTGACAGTGCAGCACTTTCTCTGTGATAACCCACTGACAGTGCAGCACTTTCTCTGTGATAACCCACTGACAGTGCAGCACTTTCTATGTGATCACCCACCGACAGTGCAGCACTTTCCCTGTGATAACCCACTGACAGTGCAGCACTTTCTCTGTGATAACTCACTGACAGTGCAGCACTTTCTCTGTGATAACCCACTGACAGTGCAGCACTTTCTCTGTGATAACCCACCGACAGTGCAGCACTTTCCCTGTGATAACCCACGGACAGTGCAGCACTTTCTCTGTGATAACCCACTGACAGTGCAGCACTTTTTCTGTGATAACCCACTGACAGTGCAGCACTTTCTCTGTGATAACCCACTGACAGTGCAGCACTTTCTCTGTGATAACCCACTGACAGTGCAGCACTTTCTCTGTGATAACCCACTGACAGTACAGCACTTTCCCTGTGATAACCCACTGACAGTGCAGCACTTTCTCTGTGATAACCCACTGACAGTGCAGCACTTTCTCTGTGATAATCCACTGACAGTGCAGCACTTTCTCTGTGATCACCCACCGACAGTGCAGCACTTTCCCTGTGATAACCCACTGACAGTGCAGCACTTTCTCTGTGATAACTCACTGACAGTGCAGCACTTTCTCTGTGATAACCCACTGACAGTGCAGCACTTTCTCTGTGATAACCCACCGACAGTGCAGCACTTTCCCTGTGATAACCCACGGACAGTGCAGCACTTTCTCTGTGATAACCCACTGACAGTGCAGCACTTTCGCTGTGATAACCCACTGACAGTGCATCAATTTCCCGGTGATAACCCACTGACAGCACAGAACTTTCCCTGTGATAACCCACTGACAGTGCAGCACTTTCTCTGTGATAAATCACCGACAGTGCAGCAGTTTCACTGCGATAAATCACTGACATTGCAGCACTTTCTCTGTGATAACTTACCGACAGTGCAGCACTTTCTCTGTGATAACTCACCGACAGTACAGCACTTTCCCTGTGATAACCCACTGACAGTGCAGCACCCTCTCTGTGATAACCCACTGACAGTGCAGCACTTTCTCTGTGATAACCCACTGACAGGGCAGCACTTTCTCTGTGATAACCCACTGACAGTGCAGCACTTTCTTTGTGATAACTCGCGACAGTGCAGCACTTTCTCTGTGATAACTCACCGACAGTGCAGCACTTTTTCTGTGATAACTCACTGTCAGTGCAGCACATTCTCTGTGATAAATCACTGACAGTGCAGCACTTTCTCTGTGATAACCCACCAGCAGTGCAGCACTTTCTCTGTGATAACTCACTGACAGTGCAGCACTTTCTCTGCGATAAATCACCGAATGTGCAGCATTTTCCCTGTGATAGCTTACTGACAGTGCAGCACTTTCTCTGTGATAACCCACTGACAGTGCAGCACTTTCTCTGTGATAACCCACCAGCAGTGCAGCACTTTCTCTGTGATAACCCACTGACAGTGCAGCACTTTCTCTGTGATAACTCACCGACAGTGCAGCACTTTGTCTGTGATAAATCACCGACAGTGCAGCACTTTCTCTGTGATAACCCACTGACAGTGCAGCACTTTCTCTGTGATAAATCACCGAGAGTGCAGCACTTTCTCTGTGAGAACTCACTGACCGTGCAGCACTTTCTCTGTGATAAATCACTGACAGTGCAGCACTTTCCCTGTGATAACTTACTGACAGTGCAGCACTTTCTCTGTGATAACCCACCGACAGTGCAGCACTTTCCCTGTGATAACCCACTGACAGTGCAGCACTTTCCCTCTGATAACCCACTGAGAGCGCAGCACTTTCCCTGTGATAACACACTGACAGTGCAGCACTTTCTCTGTGATAACCCACTGACAGTGCAGCACTTTCTCTGTGATAACCCACCGACAGTGCAGCACTTTCCCTGTGATAACACACTGACAGTGCAGCACTTTCTCTGTGATAACTCACTGACAGTGCAGCGCTTTCCCTGTGATAACCCACTGACAATGCAGCACTTTCCCTGTGATAACCCGCTGACAGAGCAGCACTTTCTCTGTGATAACCCGCCGACAGTGCAGCACTTTCTCTGTTAAACCTACTGACAGTGCAGCACTTTCTCTGTGATAACCCACTGACAGTGCAGCACTTTCTCCGTGATAACCCACTGACAGTGCAGCACTTTCTCTGTGATAACCCACTGACAGTGCAGCACTTTCCCTGTGATAACCCACTGACAGTGCAGCACTTTCTCTGTGATAACCCACTGACAGTGCAGCACTTTCCCTGTGATAACACACTGACAGTACAGCACTTTCCCTGTGATAACCACTGACAGTACAGCACTTTCTCTGTTATAACCCACTGACAGTGCAGCACTTTCTCTGTGATAACCCACCGACAGTGCAGCACTTTCTCTGTGATAACCCACCGACAGTGCAGCACTTTCCCTGTGATAACCCACTGACAGTGCAGCACTTTCTCTGTGATAACTCACTGACAGTGCAGCACTTTCTCTGTGATAACCCACTGACAGTGCAGCACTTTCTCTGTGATAACCCACCGACAGTGCAGCACTTTCGCTGTGATAACCCACGGACAGTGCAGCACTTTCTCTGTGATAACCCACTGACAGTGCAGCACTTTCTCTGTGATAACCCACTGACAGTGCAGCACTTTCTCTGTGATAACCCACTGACAGTGCAGCACTTTCTCTGTTATAAATCACCGACAGTGCAGCAGTTTCACTGTGATAACTTACCGACATTGCAGCACTTTCTCTGTGATAACCCACTGACAGTGCAGCACTTTCCCTGTGATAACACACTGACAGTACAACAATTTCCCTGTGATAACCCACTGACAGTACAGCACTTTCCCTGTGATAACCCACTGACAGTGCATCAATTTCCCGGTTATAACCCACTGACGGCACAGCACTTTCCCTGTGATAACCCACTGACAGTGCAGCACTTTCTCTGTGATAACCCACTGACAGTGCAGCACTTTCTCTGTGATAACTTACCGACATTGACGCACTTTCTCTGTGATAACTTACCGACAGTGCAGCACTTTCTCTGTGATAACTCACCGACAGTACAGCACTTTCCCTGTGATAACCCACTGACAGTGCAGCACTTTCTCTGTGATAACCCACTGACAGTGCAGCACTTTCTCTGTGATAACCCACTGACAGGGCAGCACTTTCTCTGTGATAACCCACTGACAGTGCAGCACTTTCTCTGTCATAACCCACTGACAGTGCAGCACTTTCTCTGTGATAACCCACTGACAGTGCAGCACGTTCCCTGTGATAACCCACTGATAGTGCAGCACTTTCTCTGTGATAACCCACTGACAGTGCAGCACTTTCTCTGTGATAACCCACTGACAGTGCAGCACTTTCTTTGTGATAACTCGCGACAGTGCAGCACTTTCTCTGTGATAACTCACCGACAGTGCAGCACTTTCTCTGTGATAACTCACTGACAGTGCAGCACATTCTCTGTGATAAATCACTGACAGAGCAGCACTTTCTCTGTGATAACCCACCAGCAGTGCAGCAATTTCTCTGTGATAACTCACTGACAGTGCAGCACTTTCTCTGTGATAAATCACTGACAGTGCAGCACTTTCTCTGTGATAACCCACCAGCAGTGCAGCAATTTCTCTGTGATAACTCACTGACAGTGCAGCACTTTCTCTGTGATAAATCAACGACTGTGCAGCACTTTCCCTGTGATAGCTTACTGACAGTGCAGCACTTTCTCTGTGATAACCCACTGACAGTGCAGCACTTTCTCTGTGATAACCCACCAGCAGTGCAGCACTTTCTCTGTGATAACTCACTGACAGTGCAGCACTTTCTCTGTGATAAATCACCGACAGTGCAGCACTTTCTCTGTGATAACCCACTGACAGTGCAGCACTTTCTCTGTGATAACCCACTGACAGTGCAGCACTTTCTTTGTGATAACTCGCGACAGTGCAGCACTTTCTCTGTGATAACTCACCGACAGTGCAGCACTTTCTCTGTGATAACTCACTGACAGTGCAGCACATTCTCTGTGATAAATCACTGACAGTGCAGCACTTTCTCTGTGATAACCCACCAGCAGTGCAGCAATTTCTCTGTGATAACTCACTGACAGTGCAGCACTTTCTCTGTGATAAATCACTGACAGTGCAGCACTTTCTCTGTGATAACCCACCAGCAGTGCAGCAATTTCTCTGTGATAACTCACTGACAGTGCAGCACTTTCTCTGTGATAAATCAACGACTGTGCAGCACTTTCCCTGTGATAGCTTACTGACAGTGCAGCACTTTCTCTGTGATAACCCACTGACAGTGCAGCACTTTCTCTGTGATAACCCACCAGCAGTGCAGCACTTTCTCTGTGATAACTCACTGACAGTGGAGCACTTTCTCTGTGATAAATCACCGACAGTGCAGCACTTTCTCTGTGATAACTCATGACAGTGCAGCACTTTCTCTGTGATAACCCACTGACAGTGCAGCACTTTCTCTGTGATAACCCACCGACAGTGCAGCACTTTCCCTGTGATAACCCACTGACAGTGCAGCACTTTCTCTGTGATAACCCACTGACAGTGCAGCACTTTCTCTGTGATAACCCACTGACAGTGCAGCACTTTCTCTGTGATAACTCACTGACAGTGCAGCACTTTCTCTGTGATAACCCACTGACAGTGCAGCACTTTCTCTGTGATAACCCACCGACAGTGCAGCACTTTCCCAGTGATAACACACTGACAGTGCAGCACTTTCTCTGTGATAACCCACTGACAGTGCAGCACTTTCTCTGTGATAACCCACTGACAGTGAAGCACTTTCTCTGTGATAACCCACCGACAGTACAGCACGTTTTCTGTGATAACCCACCAACAGTGCAGCACTTTCCCTGTGATAACCCACTGACAGTGCAGCACTTTCTCTGTGATAAATCACTGACATTGCAGCACTTTCTCTGTGAGAACTTACCGACAGTGCAGCACTTTTTCTGTGATAACTCACCGACAGTACAGCACGTTCCCTGTGATAACCCACTGACAGTGCAGCACTTTCTCTGTGATAACCCACTGACAGTGCAGCACTTTCTCTGTGATAACCCACTGACAGTGCAGCACATTCTCTGTGATAACGCACTGACAGGGCAGCACTTTCTCTGTGATAACCCACTGACAGTGCAGCACTTTCTCTGTGATAACCCACTGACAGTGCAGCACTTTCTCTGTGATAACCCACTGACAGTGCAGCACTTTCCCTGTGATAACCCACTGAGAGTGCAGCACTCTCCCTGTGATAACACACTGACAGTACAGCACTTTCCCTGTGATAACCCACTGACAGTACAGCACTTTCCCTGTGATAACCCACTGACAGTGCAGCACTTTCTCTGTGATAACCCACTGACAGTGCAGCACTTTCTCTGTGATAACCCACTGACAGTGCAGCACTTTCTATGTGATCACCCACCGACAGTGCAGCACTTTCCCTGTGATAACCCACTGACAGTGCAGCACTTTCTCTGTGATAACTCACTGACAGTGCAGCACTTTCTCTGTGATAACCCACTGACAGTGCAGCACTTTCTCTGTGATAACCCACCGACAGTGCAGCACTTTCCCTGTGATAACCCACGGACAGTGCAGCACTTTCTCTGTGATAACCCACTGACAGTGCAGCACTTTTTCTGTGATAACCCACTGACAGTGCAGCACTTTCTCTGTGATAACCCACTGACAGTGCAGCACTTTCTCTGTGATAACCCACTGACAGTGCAGCACTTTCTCTGTGATAACCCACTGACAGTACAGCACTTTCCCTGTGATAACCCACTGACAGTGCAGCACTTTCTCTGTGATAACCCACTGACAGTGCAGCACTTTCTCTGTGATAATCCACTGACAGTGCAGCACTTTCTCTGTGATCACCCACCGACAGTGCAGCACTTTCCCTGTGATAACCCACTGACAGTGCAGCACTTTCTCTGTGATAACTCACTGACAGTGCAGCACTTTCTCTGTGATAACCCACTGACAGTGCAGCACTTTCTCTGTGATAACCCACCGACAGTGCAGCACTTTCCCTGTGATAACCCACGGACAGTGCAGCACTTTCTCTGTGATAACCCACTGACAGTGCAGCACTTTCGCTGTGATAACCCACTGACAGTGCATCAATTTCCCGGTGATAACCCACTGACAGCACAGAACTTTCCCTGTGATAACCCACTGACAGTGCAGCACTTTCTCTGTGATAAATCACCGACAGTGCAGCAGTTTCACTGCGATAAATCACTGACATTGCAGCACTTTCTCTGTGATAACTTACCGACAGTGCAGCACTTTCTCTGTGATAACTCACCGACAGTACAGCACTTTCCCTGTGATAACCCACTGACAGTGCAGCACCCTCTCTGTGATAACCCACTGACAGTGCAGCACTTTCTCTGTGATAACCCACTGACAGGGCAGCACTTTCTCTGTGATAACCCACTGACAGTGCAGCACTTTCTTTGTGATAACTCGCGACAGTGCAGCACTTTCTCTGTGATAACTCACCGACAGTGCAGCACTTTTTCTGTGATAACTCACTGTCAGTGCAGCACATTCTCTGTGATAAATCACTGACAGTGCAGCACTTTCTCTGTGATAACCCACCAGCAGTGCAGCACTTTCTCTGTGATAACTCACTGACAGTGCAGCACTTTCTCTGCGATAAATCACCGAATGTGCAGCATTTTCCCTGTGATAGCTTACTGACAGTGCAGCACTTTCTCTGTGATAACCCACTGACAGTGCAGCACTTTCTCTGTGATAACCCACCAGCAGTGCAGCACTTTCTCTGTGATAACCCACTGACAGTGCAGCACTTTCTCTGTGATAACTCACCGACAGTGCAGCACTTTGTCTGTGATAAATCACCGACAGTGCAGCACTTTCTCTGTGATAACCCACTGACAGTGCAGCACTTTCTCTGTGATAAATCACCGAGAGTGCAGCACTTTCTCTGTGAGAACTCACTGACCGTGCAGCACTTTCTCTGTGATAAATCACTGACAGTGCAGCACTTTCCCTGTGATAACTTACTGACAGTGCAGCACTTTCTCTGTGATAACCCACCGACAGTGCAGCACTTTCCCTGTGATAACCCACTGACAGTGCAGCACTTTCCCTCTGATAACCCACTGAGAGCGCAGCACTTTCTCTGTGAAAAATCACCGACAGTGCAGCACTTTCCCTGTGATAACTTACTGACAGTGCAGCACTTTCTCTGTGATAACCCACCGACAGTGCAGCACTTTCCCTGTGATAACCCACTGACAGTGCAGCACTTTCTCTGTGATAACTTACTGACAGTGCAGCACTTTCCCTGTGATAACACACTGACAGTGCAGCACTTTCTCTGTGAGAACTCACTGAAAATGCAGCGCTTTCCCTGTGATAACCCACTGACAGTGCAGCACTTTCCCTGTGATAACCCACTGACAGAGCAGCACTTTCTCTGTGATAACCCGCCGACAGTGCAGCACTTTCTCTGTGATAACCGACGGACAGTGCAGCACTTTCTCTGTGATAACCCACTGACAGTGCAGCACTTTCTCCGTGATAACCCACTGACAGTGCAGCACTTTCTCTGTGATAACCCACTGACAGTGCAGCACTTTCCCTGTGATAACCCACTGACAGTGCAGCACTTTCTCTGTGATAACCCACTGACAGTGCAGCAGTTTCTCTGTGATAACCCACCGACAGTGCAGCACTTTCTCTGTGATAACCCACTGACAGTGCAGCACTTACCCTGTGATAACAAACTGACAGTACAGCACTTTCCCTGTGATAACCCACGGACAGTACAGCACTTTCCCTGTGATAACCCACTGACAGTACAGCATTTTCCCTGTGATAACCCACTGACAGTACAGCATTTTCCCTGTGATAACCCACTGACAGTACAGCACTTTCTCTGTGATAACCCACTGACAGTGCAGCACTTTCTCTGTGATAACCCACTGACAGTGCAGCACTTTCTCTGTGATAACCCACTGACAGTGCAGTACTTTCCCTGTGATAACCCACTGACAGTGCAGCACTTTCCCTGTGATAACACACTGATAGTACAGCACTTTCCCTGTGATAACCCACTGACAGTACAGCACTTTCCCTGTGATAACCCACTGACAGTGCAGCACTTTCACTGTGATAACCCACTGACAGTGCAGCACTTTCTCTGTGATAACCCACTGACAGTGCAGCACTTTCTCTGTGATAACCCACTGACAGTGCAGCACTTTCTCTGTGATAACTCACTGACAGTGCAGCACTTTCTCTGTGATAACCCACTGACAGTGCAGCACTTTCTCTGTGATAACCCACTGACAGTGCAGCACTTTCCCTGTGATCACCCACGGACAGTGCAGCACTTTCTCTGTGATAACCCACTGACAGTGCAGCACTTTCTCTGTGATAACCCACTGACAGTGCAGCACTTTCTCTGTGATAACCCACCGACAGTACAGCACTTTGTCTGTGATAACCCACCAACAGTACAGCACTTTCCCTGTGATAACCCACTGACAGTGCAGCACTTTCTCTCTGATAAATCACCGACAGTGCAGCAGTTTCACTGTGATAACTTACCGACATTGCAGCACTTTCTCTGTGATAACCCACTGACAGTGCAGGACTTTCTCTGTGATAACCCACCGACAGTACTGCACTTTTTCTGTGATAACCCACCAACAGTGCAGCACTTTCCCTGTGATAACCCACTGACAGTGCAGCACTTTCTCTGTGATAAATCACTGACATTGCAGCACTTTCTCTGTGAGATCTTACCGACAGTGCAGCACTTTCTCTGTGATAACTCACCGACAGTACAGCACGTTCCCTGTGATAACCCACTGACAGTGCAGCACTTTCTCTGTGATAACCCACTGACAGTGCAGCACTTTCTCTGTGATAACCCACTGACAGTGCAGCACTTTCTCTGTGAAAACCCACTGACTGGGCAGCACTTTCTCTGTGATAACCCACTGACAGTGCAGCACTTTCTTTGTGATAACTCGCGACAGTGCAGCACTTTCTCTGTGATAACCCACCGACAGTGCAGCACTTTCTCTGTGATAACCCACTGACAGTGCAGCACGTTCCCTGTGATAACCCACTGACAGTGCAGCACTTTCTCTGTGATAACCCACTGACAGTGCAGCACTTTCTCTGTGATTACCCACTGACAGTGCAGCACTTTCTTTGTGATAACTCGCGACAGTGCAGCACTTTCTCTGTGATAACTCACCGACAATGCAGCACTTTCTCTGTGATAACTCACTGACAGTGCAGCACATTCTCTGTCATAAATCACTGACAGTGCAGCACTTTCTCTGTGATAACCCACCAGCAGTGCAGCATTTTCTCTGTGATAACTCACTGACAGTGCAGCACTTTCTCTGTGATAAATCACCGAATGTGCAGCACTTTCCCTGTGATACCTTACTGACAGTGCAGCACTTTCTCTGTGATAACCCACTGACAGTGCAGGACTTTCTCTGTGATAACACACTGACAGTACAGCACTTTCCCTGTGATATCACACTGACAGTACAGCACTTTCCCTGTGATAACCCACTGACAGTACAGCACTTTCCCTGTGATAACCCACTGACGGCACAGCACTTTCCCTGTGATAACCCACTGACAGTGCAGAACTTTCTCTGTGACAAATCACCGACAGTGCAGCAGTTTCACTGTGATAACTTACCGACAGTGCAGCACTTTCTCTGTGATAAATCACCGACAGTGCAGCAGTTTCACTGCGATAAATCACTGACATTGCAGCACTTTCTCTGTGATAACTTACCGACAGTGCAGCACTTTCTCTGTGATAACTCACCGACAGTACAGCACTTTCCCTTTGATAACCCACTGACAGTGCAGCACTTTCTCTGTGATAACCCACTGACAGTGCAGCACGTTCTCTGTGATAACCCACTGACAGGGCAGCACTTTCTCTGTGATAACCCACCGACAGTGCAGCACTTTCTCTGTGATAACTCACTGACAGTGCAGCACTTTCTCTGTGATAACCCACTGACAGTGCAGCACTTTCTCTGTGATAACCCACCGACAGTGCAGCACTTTCCCTGTGATAACCCACTGACAGTGCAGCACTTTCTCTGTGATAACCCACTGACAGTGCAGCACATTCTCTGTGATAACCCACTGACAGTGCAGCACTTTCTCTGTGATAACCCACCGACAGTACAGCACTTTTTCTGTGATAACCCACCAACAGTGCAGCACTTTCCCTGTGATAACCCACTGACAGTGCAGCACTTTCTCTGTGATAAATCACTGACATTGCAGCACTTTCTCTGTGAGATCTTACCGACAGTGCAGCACTTTCTCTGTGATAACTCACCGACAGTACAGCACGTTCCCTGTGATAACCCACTGACAGTGCAGCACTTTCTCTGTGATAACCCACTGACAGTGCAGCACTTTCTCTGTGATAACCCACTGACAGTGCAGCACTTTCTCTGTGAAAACCCACTGACAGGGCAGCACTTTCTGTGTGATAACCCACTGACAGTGCAGCACTTTCTCTGTGATAACCCACTGACAGTGCAGCCCGTTCCCTGTGATAACCCACTGACAGTGCAGCACTTTCTCTGTGATAACCCACTGACAGTGCAGCACTTTCTCTGTGATTACCCACTGACAGTGCAGCACTTTCTTTGTGATAACTCGCGACAGTGCAGCACTTTCTCTGTGATAACTTACCGACAGTGCAGCACTTTCTCTGTGATAACTCACTGACAGTGCAGCACATTCTCTGTCATAAATCACTGACAGTGCAGCACTTTCTCTGTGATAACCCACCAGCAGTGCAGCATTTTCTCTGTGATAACTCACTGACAGTGCAGCACTTTCTCTGTGATAAATCACCGAATGTGCAGCACTTTCCCTGTGATACCTTACTGACAGTGCAGCACTTTCTCTGTGATAACCCACTGACAGTGCAGCACTTTCTCTGTCATAACCCACCAGCAGTGCAGCACTTTCTCTGTGATAACTCACTGACAGTGCAGCACTTTCTCTGTGATAACTCACCGACAGTGCAGCACTTTCTCTGTGAAAAATCATCGACAGTGCAGCACTTTCTCTGTGATAACCCACTGACAGTGCAGCACTTTCTCTGTGATAAATCACCGACAGTGCAGCACTTTCTCTGTGAGAACTCACTGACCGTGCGGCACTTTCTCTGTGATAAATCACTGACAGTGCAGCACTTTCCCTGTGATAACTTACTGACAGTGCAGCACTTTCTCTGTGATAACCCACCGACAATGCAGCACTTTCCCTGTGATAACCCACTGACAGTGCAGCACTTTCCCTGTGATAACCCACTGACAGTGCAGCACTTTCTCTGTGATAAATCACCGACAGTGCAGCACTTTCCCTGTGATAACTTACTGACAGTGCAGCACTTTCTCTGTGATAACCCACCGACAGTGCAGCACTTTCCCTGTGATAACCCACTGACAGTGCAGCACTTTCCCTGTGATAACTTACTGACAGTGCAGCTGCAGCACTTTCTCTGTGATAACCCACCGACAGTGCAGCACTTTCCCTGTGATAACACACTGACAGTGCAGCACTTTCTCTGTTTTAACTCACTGACAGTGCAGCGCTTTCCCTGTGATAACCCACTGACAGTGCAGCACTTTCCCTGTGATAACCCACTGACAGAGCAGCACTTTCTCTGTGATAACCCGCCGACAGTGCAGCACTTTCTCTGTTAAACCTACTGACAGTGCAGCACTTTCTCTGTGATAACCCACTGACAGTGCAGCACTTTCTCCGTGATAACCCACTGACAGTGCAGCACTTTCTCTGTGATAACCCACTGACAGTGCAGCACTTTCCCTGTGATAACCCACTGACAGTGCAGCACTTTCTCTGTGATAACCCACTGACAGTGCAGCACTTTCTCTGTGATAACTCACCAACAGTGCAGCACTTTCTCTGTGATAACCCACTGACAGTGCATTACTTTCTCTGTGATAACAAACTGACAGTACAGCACTTTCCCTGTGATAACCCACTGACAGGACAGCACTTTCCATGTGATAACCCAATGACAGTACAGCACTTTCCCTGTGATAACCCACTGACAGTACAGCACGTTCTCTGTGATAACCCACTGACAGTGCACCACTTTCTCTGTGATAACACACTGACAGTGCAGCACTTTCTCTGTGATAACCCACTGACAGTGCAGCACTTTCCCTGTGATAACACACTGACAGTACAGCACTTTCCCTGTGATAACCACTGACAGTACAGCACTTTCTCTGTGATAACCCGCCGACAGTGCAGCACTTTCTCTGTGATAACCCACTGACAGTGCAGCACTTTCTCTGTGATAACCCACCGACAGTGCAGCACTTTCCCTGTGATAACCCACTGACAGTGCAGCACTTTCTCTGTGATAACTCACTGACAGTGCAGCACTTTCTCTGTGATAACCCACTGACAGTGCAGCACTTTCTCTGTGATAACCCACCGACAGTGCAGCACTTTCGCTGTGATAACCCACGGACAGTGCAGCACTTTCTCTGTGATAACCCACTGACAGTGCAGCACTTTCTCTGTGATAACCCACTGACAGTGCAGCACTTTCTCTGTGATAACCCACTGACAGTGCAGCACTTTCTCTGTGATAAATCACCGACAGTGCAGCAGTTTCACTGTGATAACTTACCGACATTGCAGCACTTTCTCTGTGATAACCCACTGACAGTGCAGCACTTTCCCTGTGATAACACACTGACAGTACAACAATTTCCCTGTGATAACCCACTGACAGTACAGCACTTTCCCTGTGATAACCCACTGACAGTGCATCAATTTCCCGGTTATAACCCACTGACGGCACAGCACTTTCCCTGTGATAACCCACTGACAGTGCAGCACTTTCTCTGTGATAACCCACTGACAGTGCAGCACTTTCTCTGTGATAACTTACCGACATTGCCGCACTTTCTCTGTGATAACTTACCGACAGTGCAGCACTTTCTCTGTGATAACTCACCGACAGTACAGCACTTTCCCTGTGATAACCCACTGACAGTGCAGCACTTTCTCTGTGATAACCCACTGACAGTGCAGCACTTTCTCTGTGAAAACCCACTGACAGGGCAGCACTTTCTCTGTGATAACCCACTGACAGTGCAGCACTTTCTCTGTGATAACCCACTGACAGTGCAGCACTTTCTCTGTGATAACCCACTGACAGTGCAGCACGTTCCCTGTGATAACCCACTGATAGTGCAGCACTTTCTCTGTGATAACCCACTGACAGTGCAGCACTTTCTCTGTGATAACTCACTGACAGTGCAGCACTTTCTCTGTGATAACCCACTGACAGTGCAGCACTTTCTCTGTGATAACCCACTGACAGTGCAGCACTTTCTCTGTGATAACCCACTGACAGTGCAGCACTTTCTCTGTGATAACCCACTGACAGTGCAGCACTTTCTCTGTGATAACCCACTGACAGTGCAGCACGTTCCCTGTGATAACCCACTGATAGTGCAGCACTTTCTCTGTGATAACCCACTGACAGTACAGCACTTTCCCTGTGATAACCCACTGACAGTGCAGCACTTTCTCTGTGATAACCCACTGACAGTGCAGCACTTTCTCTGTGATAACCCACTGACAGTGCAGCACTTTCTATGTGATCACCCACCGACAGTGCAGCACTTTCCCTGTGATAACCCACTGACAGTGCAGCACTTTCTCTGTGATAACTCACTGACAGTGCAGCACTTTCTCTGTGATAACCCACTGACAGTGCAGCACTTTCTCTGTGATAACCCACCGACAGTGCAGCACTTTCCCTGTGATAACCCACGGACAGTGCAGCACTTTCTCTGTGATAACCCACTGACAGTGCAGCACTTTCTCTGTGATAACCCACTGACAGTGCAGCACTTTCTCTGTGATAACCCACTGACAGTGCAGCACTTTCTCTGTGATAACCCACTGACAGTGCAGCACTTTCTCTGTGATAACCCACTGACATTGCAGCACTTTCCCTGTGATAACCCACTGACAGTGCAGCACTTTCTCTGTGATAACCCACTGACAGTGCAGCACTTTCTCTGTGATAATCCACTGACAGTGCAGCACTTTCTCTGTGATCACCCACCGACAGTGCAGCACTTTCCCTGTGATAACCCACTGACAGTGCAGCACTTTCTCTGTGATAACTCACTGACAGTGCAGCACTTTCTCTGTGATAACCCACTGACAGTGCAGCACTTTCTCTGTGATAACCCACCGACAGTGCAGCACTTTCCCTGTGATAACCCACGGACAGTGCAGCACTTTCTCTGTGATAACCCACTGACAGTGCAGCACTTTCGCTGTGATAACCCACTGACAGTGCATCAATTTCCCGGTGATAACCCACTGACAGCACAGAACTTTCCCTGTGATAACCCACTGACAGTGCAGCACTTTCTCTGTGATAAATCACCGACAGTGCAGCAGTTTCACTGCGATAAATCACTGACATTGCAGCACTTTCTCTGTGATAACTTACTGACAGTGCAGCACTTTCTCTGTGATAACCCACCGACAGTGCAGCACTTTCCCTGTGATAACCCACTGACAGTGCAGCACTTTCTCTGTGATAACTTACTGACAGTGCAGCACTTTCCCTGTGATAACACACTGACAGTGCAGCACTTTCTCTGTGAGAACTCACTGAAAATGCAGCGCTTTCCCTGTGATAACCCACTGACAGTGCAGCACTTTCCCTGTGATAACCCACTGACAGAGCAGCACTTTCTCTGTGATAACCCGCCGACAGTGCAGCACTTTCTCTGTGATAACCGACGGACAGTGCAGCACTTTCTCTGTGATAACCCACTGACAGTGCAGCAATTTCTCCGTGATAACCCACTGACAGTGCAGCACTTTCTCTGTGATAACCCACTGACAGTGCAGCACTTTCCCTGTGATAACCCACTGACAGTGCAGCACTTTCTCTGTGATAACCCACTGACAGTGCAGCAGTTTCTCTGTGATAACCCACCGACAGTGCAGCACTTTCTCTGTGATAACCCACTGACAGTGCAGCACTTACCCTGTGATAACAAACTGACAGTACAGCACTTTCCCTGTGATAACCCACGGACAGTACAGCACTTTCCCTGTGATAACCCACTGACAGTACAGCATTTTCCCTGTGATAACCCACTGACAGTACAGCATTTTCCCTGTGATAACCCACTGACAGTACAGCACTTTCTCTGTGATAACCCACTGACAGTGCAGCACTTTCTCTGTGATAACCCACTGACAGTGCAGCACTTTCTCTGTGATAACCCACTGACAGTGCAGTACTTTCCCTGTGATAACCCACTGACAGTGCAGCACTTTCCCTGTGATAACACACTGATAGTACAGCACTTTCCCTGTGATAACCCACTGACAGTACAGCACTTTCCCTGTGATAACCCACTGACAGTGCAGCACTTTCACTGTGATAACCCACTGACAGTGCAGCACTTTCTCTGTGATAACCCACTGACAGTGCAGCACTTTCTCTGTGATAACCCACTGACAGTGCAGCACTTTCTCTGTGATAACTCACTGACAGTGCAGCACTTTCTCTGTGATAACCCACTGACAGTGCAGCACTTTCTCTGTGATAACCCACTGACAGTGCAGCACTTTCCCTGTGATCACCCACGGACAGTGCAGCACTTTCTCTGTGATAACCCACTGACAGTGCAGCACTTTCTCTGTGATAACCCACTGACAGTGCAGCACTTTCTCTGTGATAACCCACCGACAGTACAGCACTTTGTCTGTGATAACCCACCAACAGTACAGCACTTTCCCTGTGATAACCCACTGACAGTGCAGCACTTTCTCTCTGATAAATCACCGACAGTGCAGCAGTTTCACTGTGATAACTTACCGACATTGCAGCACTTTCTCTGTGATAACCCACTGACAGTGCAGGACTTTCTCTGTGATAACCCACCGACAGTACTGCACTTTTTCTGTGATAACCCACCAACAGTGCAGCACTTTCCCTGTGATAACCCACTGACAGTGCAGCACTTTCTCTGTGATAAATCACTGACATTGCAGCACTTTCTCTGTGAGATCTTACCGACAGTGCAGCACTTTCTCTGTGATAACTCACCGACAGTACAGCACGTTCCCTGTGATAACCCACTGACAGTGCAGCACTTTCTCTGTGATAACCCACTGACAGTGCAGCACTTTCTCTGTGATAACCCACTGACAGTGCAGCACTTTCTCTGTGAAAACCCACTGACAGGGCAGCACTTTCTCTGTGATAACCCACTGACAGTGCAGCACTTTCTTTGTGATAACTCGCGACAGTGCAGCACTTTCTCTGTGATAACCCACCGACAGTGCAGCACTTTCTCTGTGATAACCCACTGACAGTGCAGCACGTTCCCTGTGATAACCCACTGACAGTGCAGCACTTTCTCTGTGATAACCCACTGACAGTGCAGCACTTTCTCTGTGATTACCCACTGACAGTGCAGCACTTTCTTTGTGATAACTCGCGACAGTGCAGCACTTTCTCTGTGATAACTCACCGACAATGCAGCACTTTCTCTGTGATAACTCACTGACAGTGCAGCACATTCTCTGTCATAAATCACTGACAGTGCAGCACTTTCTCTGTGATAACCCACCAGCAGTGCAGCATTTTCTCTGTGATAACTCACTGACAGTGCAGCACTTTCTCTGTGATAAATCACCGAATGTGCAGCACTTTCCCTGTGATACCTTACTGACAGTGCAGCACTTTCTCTGTGATAACCCACTGACAGTGCAGGACTTTCTCTGTGATAACACACTGACAGTACAGCACTTTCCCTGTGATATCACACTGACAGTACAGCACTTTCCCTGTGATAACCCACTGACAGTACAGCACTTTCCCTGTGATAACCCACTGACGGCACAGCACTTTCCCTGTGATAACCCACTGACAGTGCAGAACTTTCTCTGTGACAAATCACCGACAGTGCAGCAGTTTCACTGTGATAACTTACCGACAGTGCAGCACTTTCTCTGTGATAAATCACCGACAGTGCAGCAGTTTCACTGCGATAAATCACTGACATTGCAGCACTTTCTCTGTGATAACTTACCGACAGTGCAGCACTTTCTCTGTGATAACTCACCGACAGTACAGCACTTTCCCTTTGATAACCCACTGACAGTGCAGCACTTTCTCTGTGATAACCCACTGACAGTGCAGCACGTTCTCTGTGATAACCCACTGACAGGGCAGCACTTTCTCTGTGATAACCCACCGACAGTGCAGCACTTTCTCTGTGATAACTCACTGACAGTGCAGCACTTTCTCTGTGATAACCCACTGACAGTGCAGCACTTTCTCTGTGATAACCCACCGACAGTGCAGCACTTTCCCTGTGATAACCCACTGACAGTGCAGCACTTTCTCTGTGATAACCCACTGACAGTGCAGCACATTCTCTGTGATAACCCACTGACAGTGCAGCACTTTCTCTGTGATAACCCACCGACAGTACAGCACTTTTTCTGTGATAACCCACCAACAGTGCAGCACTTTCCCTGTGATAACCCACTGACAGTGCAGCACTTTCTCTGTGATAAATCACTGACATTGCAGCACTTTCTCTGTGAGATCTTACCGACAGTGCAGCACTTTCTCTGTGATAACTCACCGACAGTACAGCACGTTCCCTGTGATAACCCACTGACAGTGCAGCACTTTCTCTGTGATAACCCACTGACAGTGCAGCACTTTCTCTGTGATAACCCACTGACAGTGCAGCACTTTCTCTGTGAAAACCCACTGACAGGGCAGCACTTTCTGTGTGATAACCCACTGACAGTGCAGCACTTTCTCTGTGATAACCCACTGACAGTGCAGCCCGTTCCCTGTGATAACCCACTGACAGTGCAGCACTTTCTCTGTGATAACCCACTGACAGTGCAGCACTTTCTCTGTGATTACCCACTGACAGTGCAGCACTTTCTTTGTGATAACTCGCGACAGTGCAGCACTTTCTCTGTGATAACTTACCGACAGTGCAGCACTTTCTCTGTGATAACTCACTGACAGTGCAGCACATTCTCTGTCATAAATCACTGACAGTGCAGCACTTTCTCTGTGATAACCCACCAGCAGTGCAGCATTTTCTCTGTGATAACTCACTGACAGTGCAGCACTTTCTCTGTGATAAATCACCGAATGTGCAGCACTTTCCCTGTGATACCTTACTGACAGTGCAGCACTTTCTCTGTGATAACCCACTGACAGTGCAGCACTTTCTCTGTCATAACCCACCAGCAGTGCAGCACTTTCTCTGTGATAACTCACTGACAGTGCAGCACTTTCTCTGTGATAACTCACCGACAGTGCAGCACTTTCTCTGTGAAAAATCATCGACAGTGCAGCACTTTCTCTGTGATAACCCACTGACAGTGCAGCACTTTCTCTGTGATAAATCACCGACAGTGCAGCACTTTCTCTGTGAGAACTCACTGACCGTGCGGCACTTTCTCTGTGATAAATCACTGACAGTGCAGCACTTTCCCTGTGATAACTTACTGACAGTGCAGCACTTTCTCTGTGATAACCCACCGACAATGCAGCACTTTCCCTGTGATAACCCACTGACAGTGCAGCACTTTCCCTGTGATAACCCACTGACAGTGCAGCACTTTCTCTGTGATAAATCACCGACAGTGCAGCACTTTCCCTGTGATAACTTACTGACAGTGCAGCACTTTCTCTGTGATAACCCACCGACAGTGCAGCACTTTCCCTGTGATAACCCACTGACAGTGCAGCACTTTCCCTGTGATAACTTACTGACAGTGCAGCTGCAGCACTTTCTCTGTGATAACCCACCGACAGTGCAGCACTTTCCCTGTGATAACACACTGACAGTGCAGCACTTTCTCTGTTTTAACTCACTGACAGTGCAGCGCTTTCCCTGTGATAACCCACTGACAGTGCAGCACTTTCTCTGTGATAACCCACTGACAGAGCAGCACTTTCTCTGTGATAACCCGCCGACAGTGCAGCACTTTCTCTGTTAAACCTACTGACAGTGCAGCACTTTCTCTGTGATAACCCACTGACAGTGCAGCACTTTCTCCGTGATAACCCACTGACAGTGCAGCACTTTCTCTGTGATAACCCACTGACAGTGCAGCACTTTCCCTGTGATAACCCACTGACAGTGCAGCACTTTCTCTGTGATAACCCACTGACAGTGCAGCACTTTCTCTGTGATAACTCACCAACAGTGCAGCACTTTCTCTGTGATAACCCACTGACAGTGCATTACTTTCTCTGTGATAACAAACTGACAGTACAGCACTTTCCCTGTGATAACCCACTGACAGGACAGCACTTTCCATGTGATAACCCAATGACAGTACAGCACTTTCCCTGTGATAACCCACTGACAGTACAGCACGTTCTCTGTGATAACCCACTGACAGTGCACCACTTTCTCTGTGATAACACACTGACAGTGCAGCACTTTCTCTGTGATAACCCACTGACAGTGCAGCACTTTCCCTGTGATAACACACTGACAGTACAGCACTTTCCCTGTGATAACCACTGACAGTACAGCACTTTCTCTGTGATAACCCGCCGACAGTGCAGCACTTTCTCTGTGATAACCCACTGACAGTGCAGCACTTTCTCTGTGATAACCCACCGACAGTGCAGCACTTTCCCTGTGATAACCCACTGACAGTGCAGCACTTTCTCTGTGATAACTCACTGACAGTGCAGCACTTTCTCTGTGATAACCCACTGACAGTGCAGCACTTTCTCTGTGATAACCCACCGACAGTGCAGCACTTTCGCTGTGATAACCCACGGACAGTGCAGCACTTTCTCTGTGATAACCCACTGACAGTGCAGCACTTTCTCTGTGATAACCCACTGACAGTGCAGCACTTTCTCTGTGATAACCCACTGACAGTGCAGCACTTTCTCTGTGATAAATCACCGACAGTGCAGCAGTTTCACTGTGATAACTTACCGACATTGCAGCACTTTCTCTGTGATAACCCACTGACAGTGCAGCACTTTCCCTGTGATAACACACTGACAGTACAACAATTTCCCTGTGATAACCCACTGACAGTACAGCACTTTCCCTGTGATAACCCACTGACAGTGCATCAATTTCCCGGTTATAACCCACTGACGGCACAGCACTTTCCCTGTGATAACCCACTGACAGTGCAGCACTTTCTCTGTGATAACCCACTGACAGTGCAGCACTTTCTCTGTGATAACTTACCGACATTGCCGCACTTTCTCTGTGATAACTTACCGACAGTGCAGCACTTTCTCTGTGATAACTCACCGACAGTACAGCACTTTCCCTGTGATAACCCACTGACAGTGCAGCACTTTCTCTGTGATAACCCACTGACAGTGCAGCACTTTCTCTGTGAAAACCCACTGACAGGGCAGCACTTTCTCTGTGATAACCCACTGACAGTGCAGCACTTTCTCTGTGATAACCCACTGACAGTGCAGCACTTTCTCTGTGATAACCCACTGACAGTGCAGCACGTTCCCTGTGATAACCCACTGATAGTGCAGCACTTTCTCTGTGATAACCCACTGACAGTGCAGCACTTTCTCTGTGATAACTCACTGACAGTGCAGCACTTTCTCTGTGATAACCCACTGACAGTGCAGCACTTTCTCTGTGATAACCCACTGACAGTGCAGCACTTTCTCTGTGATAACCCACTGACAGTGCAGCACTTTCTCTGTGATAACCCACTGACAGTGCAGCACTTTCTCTGTGATAACCCACTGACAGTGCAGCACGTTCCCTGTGATAACCCACTGATAGTGCAGCACTTTCTCTGTGATAACCCACTGACAGTACAGCACTTTCCATGTGATAACCCACTGACAGTGCAGCACTTTCTCTGTGATAACCCACTGACAGTGCAGCACTTTCTCTGTGATAACCCACTGACAGTGCAGCACTTTCTATGTGATCACCCACCGACAGTGCAGCACTTTCCCTGTGATAACCCACTGACAGTGCAGCACTTTCTCTGTGATAACTCACTGACAGTGCAGCACTTTCTCTGTGATAACCCACTGACAGTGCAGCACTTTCTCTGTGATAACCCACCGACAGTGCAGCACTTTCCCTGTGATAACCCACGGACAGTGCAGCACTTTCTCTGTGATAACCCACTGACAGTGCAGCACTTTCTCTGTGATAACCCACTGACAGTGCAGCACTTTCTCTGTGATAACCCACTGACAGTGCAGCACTTTCTCTGTGATAACCCACTGACAGTGCAGCACTTTCTCTGTGATAACCCACTGACAGTACAGCACTTTCCCTGTGATAACCCACTGACAGTGCAGCACTTTCTCTGTGATACCCCACTGACAGTGCAGCACTTTCTCTGTGATAATCCACTGACAGTGCAGCACTTTCTCTGTGATCACCCACCGACAGTGCAGCACTTTCCCTGTGATAACCCACTGACAGTGCAGCACTTTCTCTGTGATAACTCACTGACAGTGCAGCACTTTCTCTGTGATAACCCACTGACAGTGCAGCACTTTCTCTGTGATAACCCACCGACAGTGCAGCACTTTCCCTGTGATAACCCACGGACAGTGCAGCACTTTCTCTGTGATAACCCACTGACAGTGCAGCACTTTCGCTGTGATAACCCACTGACAGTGCATCAATTTCCCGGTGATAACCCACTGACAGCACAGAACTTTCCCTGTGATAACCCACTGACAGTGCAGCACTTTCTCTGTGATAAATCACCGACAGTGCAGCAGTTTCACTGCGATAAATCACTGACATTGCAGCACTTTCTCTGTGATAACTTACCGACAGTGCAGCACTTTCTCTGTGATAACTCACCGACAGTACAGCACTTTCCCTGTGATAACCCACTGACAGTGCAGCACTTTCTCTGTGATAACCCACTGACAGTGCAGCACTTTCTCTGTGATAACCCACTGACAGGGCAGCACTTTCTCTGTGATAACCCACTGACAGTGCAGCACTTTCTTTGTGATAACTCGCGACAGTGCAGCACTTTCTCTGTGATAACTCACCGACAGTGCAGCACTTTTTCTGTGATAACTCACTGACAGTGCAGCACATTCTCTGTGATAAATCACTGACAGTGCAGCACTTTCTCTGTGATAACCCACCAGCAGTGCAGCACTTTCTCTGTGATAACTCACTGACAGTGCAGCACTTTCTCTGCGATAAATCACCGAATGTGCAGCATTTTCCCTGTGATAGCTTACTGACAGTGCAGCACTTTCTCTGTGATAATCCACTGACAGTGCAGCACTTTCTCTGTGATAACCCACCAGCAGTGCAGCACTTTCTCTGTGATAACTCACTGACAGTGCAGCACTTTCTCTGTGATAACTCACCGACAGTGCAGCACTTTGTCTGTGATAAATCACCGACAGTGCAGCACTTTCTCTGTGATAACCCACTGACAGTGCAGCACTTTCTCTGTGATAAATCACCGAGAGTGCAGCACTTTCTCTGTGAGAACTCACTGACCGTGCAGCACTTTCTCTGTGATAAATCACTGACAGTGCAGCACTTTCCCTGTGATAACTTACTGACAGTGCAGCACTTTCTCTGTGATAACCCACCGACAGTGCAGCACTTTCCCTGTGATAACCCACTGACAGTGCAGCACTTTCCCTCTGATAACCCACTGAGAGCGCAGCACTTTCTCTGTGAAAAATCACCGACAGTGCAGCACTTTCCCTGTGATAACTTACTGACAGTGCAGCACTTTCTCTGTGATAACCCACCGACAGTGCAGCACTTTCCCTGTGATAACCCACTGACAGTGCAGCACTTTCTCTGTGATAACTTACTGACAGTGCAGCTGCAGCACTTACTCTGTGATAACCCACAGACAGTGCAGCACTTTCCCTGTGATAACACACTGACAGTGCAGCACTTTCTCTGTGAGAACTCACTGAAAATGCAGCGCTTTCCCTGTGATAACCCACTGACAGTGCAGCACTTTCCCTGTGATAACCCACTGACAGAGCAGCACTTTCTCTGTGATAACCCGCCGACAGTGCAGCACTTTCTCTGTGATAACCGACGGACAGTGCAGCACTTTCTCTGTGATAACCCACTGACAGTGCAGCACTTTCTCCGTGATAACCCACTGACAGTGCAGCACTTTCTCTGTGATAACCCACTGACAGTGCAGCACTTTCCCTGTGATAACCCACTGACAGTGCAGCACTTTCTCTGTGATAACCCACTGACAGTGCAGCAGTTTCTCTGTGATAACACACCGACAGTGCAGCACTTTCTCTGTGATAACCCACTGACAGTGCAGCACTTACCCTGTGATAACACACTGACCGTACAACAATTTCCCTGTGATAACCCACTGACAGTACAGCACTTTCCCTGTGATAACCCACTGACAGTGCATCAATTTCCCGGTTATAACCCACTGATGGCACAGCACTTTCCCTGTGATAACCCACTGACAGTGCAGCACTTTCTCTGTGATAACCCACTGACAGTGCAGCACTTTCTCTGTGATAACTTACCGACATTGCCGCACTTTCTCTGTGATAACTTACCGACAGTGCAGCACTTTCTCTGTGATAACTCACCGACAGTACAGCACTTTCCCTGTGATAACCCACTGACAGTGCAGCACTTTCTCTGTGATAACCCACTGACAGTGCAGCACTTTCTCTGTGAAAACCCACTGACAGGGCAGCACTTTCTCTGTGATAACCCACTGACAGTGCAGCACTTTCTCTGTGATAACCCACTGACAGTGCAGCACTTTCTCTGTGATAACCCACTGACAGTGCAGCACGTTCCCTGTGATAACCCACTGATAGTGCAGCACTTTCTCTGTGATAACCCACTGACAGTGCAGCACTTTCTCTGTGATAACCCACTGACAGTGCAGCACTTTCTTTGTGATAACTCGCGACAGTGCAGCACTTTCTCTGTGATAACTCACCGACAGTGCAGCACTTTCTCTGTGATAACTCACTGACAGTGCAGCACATTCTCTGTGATAAATCACTGACAGTGCAGCACTTTCTCTGTGATAACCCACCAGCAGTGCAGCAATTTCTCTGTGATAACTCACTGACAGTGCAGCACTTTCTCTGTGATAAATCACTGACAGTGCAGCACTTTCACTGTGATAACCCACCAGCAGTGCAGCACTTTCTCTGTGATAACCCACTGACAGTGCAGCACTTTCTCTGTGATAACCCACTGACAGTGCAGCACTTTCTCTGTGATAACTCACTGACAGTGCAGCACTTTCTCTGTGATAACCCACTGACAGTGCAGCACTTTCTCTGTGATAACCCACCGACAGTGCAGCACTTTCCCAGTGATAACACACTGACAGTGCAGCACTTTCTCTGTGATAACCCACTGACAGTGCAGCACTTTCTCTGTGATAACCCACTGACAGTGCAGCACTTTCTCTGTGATAACCCACCGACAGTACAGCACGTTTTCTGTGATAACCCACCAACAGTGCAGCACTTTCCCTGTGATAACCCACTGACAGTGCAGCACTTTCTCTGTGATAAATCACTGACATTGCAGCACTTTCTCTGTGAGAACTTACCGACAGTGCAGCACTTTTTCTGTGATAACTCACCGACAGTACAGCACGTTCCCTGTGATAACCCACTGACAGTGCAGCACTTTCTCTGTGATAACCCACTGACAGTGCAGCACTTTCCCTGTGATAACCCACTGACAGTGCAGCACTTTCTCTGTGATAACGCACTGACAGGGCAGCACTTTCTCTGTGATAACCCACTGACAGTGCAGCACTTTCTCTGTGATAACCCACTGACAGTGCAGCACTTTCTCTGTGATAACCCACTGACAGTGCAGCACTTTCCCTGTGATAACCCACTGAGAGTGCAGCACTTTCCCTGTGATAACACACTGACAGTACAGCACTTTCCCTGTGATAACCCACTGACAGTACAGCACTTTCCCTGTGATAACCCACTGACAGTGCAGCACTTTCTCTGTGATAACCCACTGACAGTGCAGCACTTTCTCTGTGATAACCCACTGACAGTGCAGCACTTTCTATGTGATCACCCACCGACAGTGCAGCACTTTCCCTGTGATAACCCACTGACAGTGCAGCACTTTCTCTGTGATAACTCACTGACAGTGCAGCACTTTCTCTGTGATAACCCACTGACAGTGCAGCACTTTCTCTGTGATAACCCACCGACAGTGCAGCACTTTCCCTTTGATAACCCACGGACAGTGCAGGACTTTCTCTGTGATAACCCACTGACAGTGCAGCACTTTCTCTGTGATAACCCACTGACAGTGCAGCACTTTCTCTGTGATAACCCACTGACAGTGCAGCACTTTCTCTGTGATAACCCACTGACAGTGCAGCACTTTCTCTGTGATAACCCACTGACAGTACAGCACTTTCCCTGTGATAACCCACTGACAGTGCAGCACTTTCTCTGTGATAACCCACTGACAGTGCAGCACTTTCTCTGTGATAATCCACTGACAGTGCAGCACTTTCTCTGTGATCACCCACCGACAGTGCAGCACTTTCCCTGTGATAACCCACTGACAGTGCAGCACTTTCTCTGTGATAACTCACTGACAGTGCAGCACTTTCTCTGTGATAACCCACTGACAGTGCAGCACTTTCTCTGTGATAACCCACCGACAGTGCAGCACTTTCCCTGTGATAACCCACGGACAGTGCAGCACTTTCTCTGTGATAACCCACTGACAGTGCAGCACTTTCGCTGTGATAACCCACTGACAGTGCATCAATTTCCCGGTGATAACCCACTGACAGCACAGAACTTTCCCTGTGATAACCCACTGACAGTGCAGCACTTTCTCTGTGATAAATCACCGACAGTGCAGCAGTTTCACTGCGATAAATCACTGACATTGCAGCACTTTCTCTGTGATAACTTACCGACAGTGCAGCACTTTCTCTGTGATAACTCACCGACAGTACAGCACTTTCCCTGTGATAACCCACTGACAGTGCAGCACTTTCTCTGTGATAACCCACTGACAGTGCAGCACTTTCTCTGTGATAACCCACTGACAGGGCAGCACTTTCTCTGTGATAACCCACTGACAGTGCAGCACTTTCTTTGTGATAACTCGCGACAGTGCAGCACTTTCTCTGTGATAACTCACCGACAGTGCAGCACTTTTTCTGTGATAACTCACTGACAGTGCAGCACATTCTCTGTGATAAATCACTGACAGTGCAGCACTTTCTCTGTGATAACCCACCAGCAGTGCAGCACTTTCTCTGTGATAACTCACTGACAGTGCAGCACTTTCTCTGCGATAAATCACCGAATGTGCAGCATTTTCCCTGTGATAGCTTACTGACAGTGCAGCACTTTCTCTGTGATAATCCACTGACAGTGCAGCACTTTCTCTGTGATAACCCACCAGCAGTGCAGCACTTTCTCTGTGATAACTCACTGACAGTGCAGCACTTTCTCTGTGATAACTCACCGACAGTGCAGCACTTTGTCTGTGATAAATCACCGACAGTGCAGCACTTTCTCTGTGATAACCCACTGACAGTGCAGCACTTTCTCTGTGATAAATCACCGAGAGTGCAGCACTTTCTCTGTGAGAACTCACTGACCGTGCAGCACTTTCTCTGTGATAAATCACTGACAGTGCAGCACTTTCCCTGTGATAACTTACTGACAGTGCAGCACTTTCTCTGTGATAACCCACCGACAGTGCAGCACTTTCCCTCTGATAAC
The DNA here is from genome assembly GCF_047496795.1 of Chiloscyllium punctatum. NCBI lineage: Eukaryota > Metazoa > Chordata > Chondrichthyes > Orectolobiformes > Hemiscylliidae > Chiloscyllium > Chiloscyllium punctatum. The sequence continues at coordinate 74,081,713 of NC_092751.1, forward strand.
CCACTGAGAGCGCAGCACTTTCTCTGTGAAAAATCACCGACAGTGCAGCACTTTCCCTGTGATAACTTACTGACAGTGCAGCACTTTCTCTGTGATAACCCACCGACAGTGCAGCACTTTCCCTGTGATAACCCACTGACAGTGCAGCACTTTCTCTGTGATAACTTACTGACAGTGCAGCTGCAGCACTTTCTCTGTGATAACCCACAGACAGTGCAGAACTTTCCCTGTGATAACACACTGACAGTGCAGCACTTTCTCTGTGAGAACTCACTGAAAATGCAGCGCTTTCCCTGTGATAACCCACTGACAGTGCAGCACTTTCCCTGTGATAACCCACTGACAGAGCAGCACTTTCTCTGTGATAACCCGCCGACAGTGCAGCACTTTCTCTGTGATAACCGACGGACAGTGCAGCACTTTCTCTGTGATAACCCACTGACAGTGCAGCACTTTCTCCGTGATAACCCACTGACAGTGCAGCACTTTCTCTGTGATAACCCACTGACAGTGCAGCACTTTCCCTGTGATAACCCACTGACAGTGCAGCACTTTCTCTGTGATAACCCACTGACAGTGCAGCAGTTTCTCTGAGATAACCCACCGACAGTGCAGCACTTTCTCTGTGATAACCCACTGACAGTGCAGCACTTACCCTGTGATAACAAACTGACAGTGCAGCACTTTCCCTGTGATAACCCACTGACAGTGCAGCACTTTCTCTGTGATAAATCACTGACATTGCAGCACTTTCTCTGTGAGAACTTACAGACAGTGCAGCACTTTTTCTGTGATAACTCACCGACAGTACAGCACGTTCCCTGTGATAACCCACTGACAGTGCAGCACTTTCTCTGTGATAACCCACTGACAGTGCAGCACTTTCTCTGTGATAACCCACTGACAGTGCAGCACTTTCTCTGTGATAACGCACTGACAGGGCAGCACTTTCTCTGTGATAACCCACCGACAGTGCACCACTTTCTCTGTGATAACCCACCGACAGTGCAGCACTTTCCCTGTGATAACCCACTGACAGTGCAGCACTTTCTCTGTGATAACCCACTGACAGTGCAGCACTTTCTCTGTGATAACCCACTGACAGTGCAGCACTTTCTCTGTGAAAACCCACTGACAGGGCAGCACTTTCTCTGTGATAACCCACTGACAGTGCAGCACTTTCTTTGTGATAACTCGCGACAGTGCAGCACTTTCTCTGTGATAACCCACCGACAGTGCAGCACTTTCTCTGTGATAACCCACTGACAGTGCAGCACGTTCCCTGTGATAACCCACTGACAGTGCAGCACTTTCTCTGTGATAACCCACTGACAGTGCAGCACTTTCTCTGTGATTACCCACTGACAGTGCAGCACTTTCTTTGTGATAACTCGCGACAGTGCAGCACTTTCTCTGAGATAACTCACCGACAGTGCAGCACTTTCTCTGTGATAACTCACTGACAGTGCAGCACATTCTCTGTCATAAATCACTGACAGTGCAGCACTTTCTCTGTGATAACCCACCAGCAGTGCAGCATTTTCTCTGTGATAACTCACTGACAGTGCAGCACTTTCTCTGTGATAAACCACCGAATGTGCAGCACTTTCCCTGTGATACCTTACTGACAGTGCAGCACTTTCTCTGTGATAACCCACTGACAGTGCAGCACTTTCTCTGTCATAACCCACCAGCAGTGCAGCACTTTCTCTGTGATAACTCACTGACAGTGCAGCACTTTCTCTGTGATAACTCACCGACAGTGCAGCACTTTCTCTGTGATAAATCATCGACAGTGCAGCACTTTCTCTGTTATAACCCACTGACAGTGCAGCACTTTCTCTGTGATAAATCACCGACAGTGCAGCACTTTCTCTGTGAGAACTCACTGACCGTGCGGCACTTTCTCTGTGATAAATCACTGACAGTGCAGCACTTTCCCTGTGATAACTTACTGACAGTCCAGCACTTTCTCTGTGATAACCCACCGACAATGCAGCACTTTCCCTGTGATAACCCACTGACAGTGCAGCACTTTCCCTGTGATAACCCACTGACAGTGCAGCACTTTCTCTGTGATAAATCACCGACAGTGCAGCACTTTCCCTGTGATAACTTACTGACAGTGCAGCACTTTCTCTGTGATAACCCACCGACAGTGCAGCACTTTCCCTGTGATAACCCACTGACAGTGCAGCACTTTCCCTGTGATAACTTACTGACAGTGCAGCTGCAGCACTTTCTCTGTGATAACCCACCGACAGTGCAGCACTTTCCCTGTGATAACACACTGACAGTGCAGCACTTTCTCTGTGATAACTCACTGACAGTGCAGCGCTTTCCCTGTGATAACCCACTGACAGTGCAGCACTTTCCCTGTGATAACCCACTGACAGAGCAGCACTTTCTCTGTGATAACCCGCCGACAGTGCAGCACTTTCTCTGTTAAACCTACTGACAGTGCAGCACTTTCTCTGTGATAACCCACTGACAGTGCAGCACTTTCTCCGTGATAACCCACTGACAGTGCAGCACTTTCTCTGTGATAACCCACTGACAGTGCAGCACTTTCCCTGTGATAACCCACTGACAGTGCAGCACTTTCTCTGTGATAACCCACTGACAGTGCAGCACTTTCTCTGTGATAACCCACCGACAGTGCAGCACTTTCTCTGTGATAACCCACTGACAGTGCAGCACTTTCTCTGTGATAACAAACTGACAGTACAGCACTTTCCCTGTGATAACCCACTGACAGTACAGCACTTTCCATGTGATAACCCAATGACAGTACAGCACTTTCCCTGTGATAACCCACTGACAGTACAGCACGTTCTCTGTGATAACCCACTGACAGTGCACCACTTTCTCTGTGATAACACACTGACAGTGCAGCACTTTCTCTGTGATAACCCACTGACAGTGCAGCACTTTCCCTGTGATAACACACTGACAGTACAGCACTTTCCCTGTGATAACCACTGACAGTACAGCACTTTCTCTGTGATAACCCACTGACAGTGCAGCACTTTCTCTGTGATAACCCACTGACAGTGCAGCACTTTCTCTGTGATAACCCACCGACAGTGCAGCACTTTCCCTGTGATAACCCACTGACAGTGCAGCACTTTCTCTGTGATAACTCACTGACAGTGCAGCACTTTCTCTGTGATAACCCAAAGACAGTGCAGCACTTTCTCTGTGATAACCCACCGACAGTGCAGCACTTTCGCTGTGATAACCCACGGACAGTGCAGCACTTTCTCTGTGATAACCCACTGACAGTGCAGCACTTTCTCTGTGATAACCCACTGACAGTGCAGCACTTTCTCTGTGATAACCCACTGACAGTGCAGCACTTTCTCTGTGATAAATCACCGACAGTGCAGCAGTTTCACTGTGATAACTTACCGACATTGCAGCACTTTCTCTGTGATAACCCACTGACACTGCAGCACTTTCCCTGTGATAACACACTGACAGTACAACAATTTCCCTGTGATAACCCACTGACAGTACAGCACTTTCCCTGTGATAACCCACTGACAGTGCATCAATTTCCCGGTTATAACCCACTGACGGCACAGCACTTTCCCTGTGATAACCCACTGACAGTGCAGCCCTTTCTCTGTGATAACCCACTGACAGTGCAGCACTTTCTCTGTGATAACCCACCGACAGTGCAGCACTTTCCCTGTGATAACCCACTGACAGTGCAGCACTTTCCCTGTGATAACTTACTGACAGTGCAGCTGCAGCACTTTCTCTGTGATAACCCACTGACAGTGCAGCACTTGCCCTGTGATAACACACTGACAGTGCAGCACTTTCTCTGTGATAACTCACTGACAGTGCAGCGCTTTCCCTGTGATAACCCACTGACAGTGCAGCACTTTCCCTGTGATAACCCACTGACAGAGCAGCACTTTGTCTCTGATAACCCGCCGACAGTGCAGCACTTTCTCTGTTAAACCTACTGACAGTGCAGCACTTTCTCTGTGATAACCCACTGACAGTGCAGCACTTTCTCCGTGATAAACCACTGACAGTGCAGCACTTTCTCTGTGATAACCCACTGACAGTGCAGCACTTTCCCTGTGATAACCCACTGACAGTGCAGCACTTTCTCTGTGATAACCCACTGACAGTGCAGCACTTTCTCTGTGATAACCCACCGACAGTGCAGCACTTTCTCTGTGATAACCCACTGACAGTGCTGCACTTTCTGTGTGATAACAAACTGACAGTACAGCACTTTCCCTGTGATAACCCATTGACAGTACAGCACTTTCCATGTGATAACCCAATGACAGTACAGCACTTTCCCTGTGATAACCCACTGACAGTACAGCACGTTCTCTGTGATAACCCACTGACAGTGCACCACTTTCTCTGTGATAACACACTGACAGTGCAGCACTTTCTCTGTGATAACCCACTGACAGTGCAGCACTTTCCCTGTGATAACACACTGACAGTACAGCACTTTCCCTGTGATAACCACTGACAGTACAGCACTTTCTCTGTGATAACCCACTGACAGTGCAGCACTTTCTCTGTGATAACCCACTGACAGTGCAGCACTTTCTCTGTGATAACCCACCGACAGTGCAGCACTTTCCCTGTGATAACCCACTGACAGTGCAGCACTTTCTCTGTGATAACTCACTGACAGTGCAGCACTTTCTCTGTGATAACCCACTGACAGTGCAGCACTTTCTCTGTGATAACCCACCGACAGTGCAGCACTTTCGCTGTGATAACCCACGGACAGTGCAGCACTTTCTCTGTGATAACCCACTGACAGTGCAGCACTTTCTCTGTGATAACCCACTGACAGTGCAGCACTTTCTCTGTGATAACCTACTGACAGTGCAGCACTTTCTCTGTGATAAATCACCGACAGTGCAGCAGTTTCACTGTGATAACTTACCGACATTGCAGCACTTTCTCTGTGATAACCCACTGACAGTGCAGCACTTTCCCTGTGATAACACACTGACAGTACAACAATTTCCCTGTGATAACCCACTGACAGTACAGCACTTTCCCTGTGATAACCCACTGACAGTGCATCAATTTCCCGGTTATAACCCACTGACGGCACAGCACTTTCCCTGTGATAACCCACTGACAGTGCAGCCCTTTCTCTGTGATAACCCACTGACAGTGCAGCACATTCTCTGTGATAACTTACCGGCATTGCCGCACTTTCTCTGTGATAACTTACCGACAGTGCAGCACTTTCTCTGTGATAACTCACCGACAGTACAGCACTTTCCCTGTGATAACCCACTGACAGTGCAGCACTTTCTCTGTGATAACCCACTGACAGTGCAGCACTTTCTCTGTGATAACCCACTGACAGGGCAGCACTTTCTCTGTGATAACCCACTGACAGTGCAGCACTTTCTCTGTGATAACCCACTGACAGTGCAGCACTTTCTCTGTGATTACCCACTGACAGTGCAGCACGTTCCCTGTGATAACCCACTGATAGTGCAGCACTTTCTCTGTGATAACCCACTGACAGTGCAGCACTTTCTCTGTGATAACCCACTGACAGTGCAGCACTTTCTTTGTGATAACTCGCGACAGTGCAGCACTTTCTCTGTGATAACTCACCGACAGTGCAGCACTTTCTCTGTGATAACTCACTGACAGTGCAGCACATTCTCTGTGATAAATCACTGACAGTGCAGCACTTTCTCTGTGATAACCCACCAGCAGTGCAGCAATTTCTCTGTGATAACTCACTGACAGTGCAGCACTTTCTCTGTGATAAATCACTGACAGTGCAGCACTTTCTCTGTGATAACCCACCAGCAGTGCAGCAATTTCTCTGTGATAACTCACTGACAGTGCAGCACTTTCTCTGTGATAAATCACCGACAGTGCAGCACTTTCTCTGTGATAACCCACTGACAGTGCAGCACTTTCTCTGTGATAACCCACTGACAGTGCAGCACTTTCTTTGTGATAACTCGCGAGAGTGCAGCACTTTCTCTGTGATAACTCACCGACAGTGCAGCACTTTCTCTGTGATAACTCACTGACAGTGCAGCACATTCTCTGTGATAAATCACTGACAGTGCAGCACTTTCTCTGTGATTACCCACCAGCAGTGCAGCAATTTCTCTGTGATAACTCACTGACAGTGCAGCACTTTCTCTGTGATAAATCACTGACAGTGCAGCACTTTCTCTGTGATAACCCACCAGCAGTGCAGCAATTTCTCTGTGATAACTCACTGACAGTGCAGCACTTTCTCTGTGATAAATCAACGACTGTGCAGCACTTTCCCTGTGATAGCTTACTGACAGTGCAGCACTTTCTCTGTGATAACCCACTGACAGTGCAGCACTTTCTCTGTGATAACCCACCAGCAGTGCAGCACGTTCTCTGTGATAACTCACTGACAGTGGAGCACTTTCTCTGTGATAAATCACCGACAGTGCAGCACTTTCTCTGTGATAACCCACTGACAGTGCAGCACTTTCTCTGTGATAACCCACTGACAGTGCAGCACTTTCTCTGTGATAACTCATGACAGTGCAGCACTTTCTCTGTGATAACCCACTGACAGTGCAGCACTTTCTCTCTGATAACCCACCGACAGTGCAGCACTTTCCCTGTGATAACCCACTGACAGTGCAGCACTTTCTCCGTGATAACCCACTGACAGTGCAGCACTTCCTCTGTGATAACCCACTGACAGTGCAGCACTTTCTCTGTGATAACTCACTGACAGTGCAGCACTTTCTCTGTGATAACCCACTGACAGTGCAGCACTTTCTCTGTGATAACCCACCGACAGTGCAGCACTTTCCCAGTGATAACACACTGACAGTGCAGCACTTTCTCTGTGATAACCCACTGACAGTGCAGCACTTTCTCTGTGATAACCCACTGACAGTGCAGCACTTTCTCTGTGATAACCCACCGACAGTACAGCACGTTTTCTGTGATAACCCACCAACAGTGCAGCACTTTCCCTGTGATAACCCACTGACAGTGCAGCACTTTCTCTGTGATAAATCACTGACATTGCAGCACTTTCTCTGTGAGAACTTACCGACAGTGCAGCACTTTTTCTGTGATAACTCACCGACAGTACAGCACGTTCCCTGTGATAACCCACTGACAGTGCAGCACTTTCTCTGTGATAACCCACTGACAGTGCAGCACTTTCTCTGTGATAACCCACTGACAGTGCAGCACTTTCTCTGTGATAACGCACTGACAGGGCAGCACTTTCTCTGTGATAACCCACTGACAGTGCAGCACTTTCTTTGTGATAACTCGCGACAGTGCAGCACTTTCCCAGTGATAACACACTGACAGTGCAGCACTTTCTCTGTGATAACCCACTGACAGTGCAGCACTTTCTCTGTGATAACCCACTGACAGTGCAGCACTTTCTCTGTGATAACCCACCGACAGTACAGCACGTTTTCTGTGATAACCCACCAACAGTGCAGCACTTTCCCTGTGATAACCCACTGACAGTGCAGCACTTTCTCTGTGATAAATCACTGACATTGCAGCACTTTCTCTGTGAGAACTTACCGACAGTGCAGCACTTTTTCTGTGATAACTCTCCGACAGTACAGCACGTTCCCTGTGATAACCCACTGACAGTGCAGCACTTTCTCTGTGATAACCCACTGACAGTGCAGCACTTTCTCTGTGATAACCCACTGACAGTGCAGCACTTTCTCTGTGATAACGCACTGACAGGGCAGCACTTTCTCTGTGATAACCCACCGACAGTGCAGCACTTTCCCTGTGATAACCCACTGACAGTGCAGCACTTTCTCCGTGATAACCCACTGACAGTGCAGCACTTCCTCTGTGATAACCCACTGACAGTGCAGCACTTTCTCTGTGATAACTCACTGACAGTGCAGCACTTTCTCTGTGATAACCCACTGACAGTGCAGCACTTTCTCTGTGATAACCCACCGACAGTGCAGCACTTTCCCAGTGATAACACACTGACAGTGCAGCACTTTCTCTGTGATAACCCACTGACAGTGCAGCACGTTCCCTCTGATAACCCACTGATAGTGCAGCACTTTCTCTGTGATAACCAACTGACAGTGCAGCACTTTCTCTGTGATAACCCACTGACAGTGCAGCACTTTCTCTGTGATATCCCACTGACAGTGCAGCACTTTCCCTGTGATAACCCACTGACAGTGCAGCACTTTCCCTGTGATGACACACTGACAGTGCAGCACTTTCCCTGTGATAACCCACTGACAGTACAGCACTTTCCCTGTGATAACCCACTGACAGTGCAGCACTTTCACTGTGATAACCCACTGACAGTGCAGCACTTTCTCTGTGATAACCCACTGACAGTGCAGCACTTTCTCTGTGATAACCCACTGACAGTGCAGCACTTTCTCTGTGATAACCCACTGACAGTGCACCACTTTCCCTGTGATAACCCACGGACAGTGCAGCACTTTCTCTGTGATAACCCACTGACAGTGCAGCACTTTCTCTGTGATAACCCACTGACAGTGCAGCACTTTCTCTGTGATAACCCACCGACAGTACAGCACTTTGTCTGTGATAACCCACCAACAGTACAGCACTTTCCCTGTGATAACCCACTGACAGTGCAGCACTTTCTCTGTGATAAATTACCGACAGTGCAGCAGTTTCACTGTGATAACTTACCGACATTGCAGCACTTTCTCTGTGATAACCCACTGGCAGTGCAGGACTTTCTCTGTGATAACACACTGACAGTACAGCACTTTCCCTGTGATAACCCACTGACAGTACAGCACTTTCCCTGTGATAACCCACTGACAGTGCAGCACTTTCTCTGTGATAACACACTGACAGTACAGCACTTTCCCTGTGATAACCCACTGACAGTACAGCACTTTCCCTGTGATAACCCACTGACAGTACAGCACTTTCCCTGTGATAACCCACTGACAGTGCATCAATTTCCCGGTGATAACCCACTGACGGCACAGCACTTTCCCTGTGATAACCCACTGACAGTGCAGCACTTTCCCTGTGATAACCCACTGACAGCGCAGCACTTTCTCTGTGATAAATCACCGACAGTGCAGCACTTTCCCTGTGATAACTTACTGACAGTGCAGCACTTTCTCTGTGATAACCCACCGACGGTGCAGCACTTTCCCTGTGATAACCCACTGACAGTGCAGCACTTTCCCTGTGATAACTTACTGACAGTGCAGCTGCAGCACTTTCTCTGTGATAACCCACCGACAGTGCAGCACTTTCCCTGTGATAACACACTGACATTGCAGCACTTTCTCTGTGAGAACTCACTGAAAGTGCAGCGCTTTCCCTGTGATAACCCACTGACAGTGCAGCACTTTCCCTGTGATAACCCACTGACAGAGCAGCACTTTCTTTGTGATAACCCGCCGACAGTGCAGCACTTTCTCTGTGATAACCGACTGACAGTGCAGCACTTTCTCTATGATAACCCACTGACAGTGCAGCACTTTCTCCGTGATAACCCACTGACAGTGCAGCACTTTCTCTGTGATAACCCACTGACAGTGCAGCACTTTCCCTTTGATAACCCACTGACAGTGCAGCACTTTCTCTGTGATAACCCACTGACAGTGCAGCAGTTTCTCTGTGATAACCCACCGACAGTGCAGCACTTTCTCTGTGATAACCCACTGACAGTGCAGCACTTTCCCTGTGATAACAAACTGACAGTACAGCACTTTCCCTTTGATAACCCACGGACAGTACAGCACTTTCCCTGTGATAACCCACTGACAGTACAGCATTTTCCCTGTGATAACCCACTGACAGTACAGCACTTTCTCTGTGATAACCCACTGACAGTGCAGCACTTTCTCTGTGATAACCCACTGACAGTGCAGCACTTTCTCTGTGATAACCCACTGACAGTGCAGCACTTTCCCTGTGACAACTCACCGACAGTGCAGCACTTTCTCTGTGATAACTCACTGACAGTGCAGCACATTCTCTGTGATAAATCACTGACAGTGCAGCACTTTCCCTGTGATAACCCACCAGCAGTGCAGCACTTTCTCTGTGATAACTCACTGACAGTGCAGCACTTTCTCTGTGATAAATCACCGAATGTGCAGCACTTTCCCTGTGATAGCTTACTGACAGTGCAGCACTTTCTCTGTGATAACCCACTGACAGTGCAGCACTTTCTCTGTGATAACCCACCAGCAGTGCAGCACTTTCTCTGTGATAACTCACTGACAGTGCAGCACTTTCTCTGTGATAACTCACCGACAGTGCAGCACTTTCTCTGTGATAAATCACCGACAGTGCAGCACTTTCCCTGTGATAACCCACTGACAGTGCAGCACTTTCTCTGTGATAAATCACTGACATTGCTGCACTTTCTCTGTGAGAACTTACCGACAGTGCAGCACTTTCTCTGTGATAACTCACCGACAGTACAGCACGTTCCCTGTGATAACCCACTGACAGTGCAGCACTTTCTCTGTGATAACCCACTGACAGTGCAGCACTTTCTCTGTGATAACCCACTGACAGTGCAGCACTTTCTCTGTGATAACGCACTGACAGGGCAGCACTTTCTCTGTGATAACCCACTGACAGTGCAGCACTTTCTTTGTGATAACTCGCGACAGTGCAGCACTTTCTCGGTGATAAACCACCGACAGTGCAGCACTTTCTCTGTGATAACCCACTGACAGTGCAGCACGTTCCCTCTGATAACCCACTGATAGTGCAGCACTTTCTCTGTGATAACCCACTGACAGTGCAGCACTTTCTCTGTGATAATCCACTGACAGTGCAGCACTTTCTCTGTGATTACCCACTGACAGTGCAGCACTTTCTTTGTGATAACTCGCGACAGTGCAGCACTTTCTCTGTGATAACTCACCGACAGTGCAGCACTTTCTCTGTGATAACTCACTGACAGTGCAGCACATTCTCGTTGATAAATCACTGACAGTGCAGCACTTTCTCTGTGATAACCCACCAGCAGTGCAGCACTTTCTCTGTGATAACTCACTGACAGTGCAGCACTTTCTCTGTGATAAATCACCGAATGTGCAGCACTTTCCCTGTGATAGCTTACTGACAGTGCAGCACTTTCTCTGTGATAACCCACTGACAGTGCAGCACTTTCTCTGTGATAACCCACCAGCAGTGCAGCACTTTCTCTGTGATAACTCACTGACAGTGCAGCACTTTCTCTGTGATAACTCACCGACAGTGCAGCACTTTCTCTGTGATAAATCACCGACAGTGCAGCACTTTCTCTGTGATAACCCACTGACAGTGCAGCACTTTCTCTGTGATAAATCACCGACAGTGCAGCACTTTCTCTGTGAGAACTCACTGACCGTGCAGCACTTTCTCTGTGATAAATCACTGACAGTGCAGAACTTTCCCTGTGATAACTTACTGACAGTGCAGCACTTTCTCTGTGATAACCCACCGACAGTGCAGCACTTTCCCTGTGAGAATCCACTGACAGTGCAGCACTTTCTCTGTGATAACCCACTGACAGTGCAGCACTTTCTTTGTGATAACTCGCGACAGTTCAGCACTTTCTCTGTGATAACTCACCGACAGTGCAGCACTTTCTCTGTGATAACTCACTGACAGTGCAGCACATTCTCTGTGATAAATCACTGACAGTGCAGCACTTTCTCTGTGATAACCCACCAGCAGTGCAGCACTTTCTCTGTGATAACTCACTGACAGTGCAGCACTTTCTCTGTGATAAATCACCGAAAGTGCAGCTCTTTCCCTGTGATAGCTTACTGACAGTGCAGCACTTTCTCTGTGATAACCCACTGACAGTGCAGCACTTTCTCTGTGATAACCCACCAGCAGTGCAGCACTTTCTCTGTGACAACTCACTGACAGTGCAGCACTTTCTCTGTGATAACTCACCGACAGTGCAGCACTTTCTCTGTGATAAATCACCGACAGTGCAGCACTTTCTCTGTGATAACCCACTGACAGTGCAGCACTTTCTCTGTGATAAAGCACCGACAGTGCAGCACTTTCCCTGTGATAACCCACTGACAGTGCAGCACTTTCCCTGTGATGACACACTGACAGTGCAGCACTTTCCCTGTGATAACCCACTGACAGTACAGCACTTTCCCTGTGATAACCCACTGACAGTGCAGCACTTTCACTGTGATAACCCACTGACAGTGCAGCACTTTCTCTGTGATAACCCACTGACAGTGCAGCACTTTCTCTGTGATAACCCACTGACAGTGCAGCACTTTCTCTGTGATAACCCACTGACAGTGCACCACTTTCCCTGTGATAACCCACGGACAGTGCAGCACTTTCTCTGTGATAACCCACTGACAGTGCAGCACTTTCTCTGTGATAACCCACTGACAGTGCAGCACTTTCTCTGTGATAACCCACCGACAGTACAGCACTTTGTCTGTGATAACCCACCAACAGTACAGCACTTTCCCTGTGATAACCCACTGACAGTGCAGCACTTTCTCTGTGATAAATCACCGACAGTGCAGCAGTTTCACTGTGATAACTTACCGACATTGCAGCACTTTCTCTGTGATAACCCACTGGCAGTGCAGGACTTTCTCTGTGATAACACACTGACAGTACAGCACTTTCCCTGTGATAACCCACTGACAGTACAGCACTTTCCCTGTGATAACCCACTGACAGTGCAGCACTTTCTCTGTGATAACACACTGACAGTACAGCACTTTCCCTGTGATAACCCACTGACAGTACAGCACTTTCCCTGTGATAACCCACTGACAGTACAGCACTTTCCCTGTGATAACCCACTGACAGTGCATCAATTTCCCGGTGATAACCCACTGACGGCACAGCACTTTCCCTGTGATAACCCACTGACAGTGCAGCACTTTCCCTGTGATAACCCACTGACAGCGCAGCACTTTCTCTGTGATAAATCACCGACAGTGCAGCACTTTCCCTGTGATAACTTACTGACAGTGCAGCCCTTTCTCTGTGATAACCCACCGACGGTGCAGCACTTTCCCTGTGATAACCCACTGACAGTGCAGCACTTTCCCTGTGATAACTTACTGACAGTGCAGCTGCAGCACTTTCTCTGTGATAACCCACCGACAGTGCAGCACTTTCCCTGTGATAACACACTGACATTGCAGCACTTTCTCTGTGAGAACTCACTGAAAGTGCAGCGCTTTCCCTGTGATAACCCACTGACAGTGCAGCACTTTCCCTGTGATAACCCACTGACAGAGCAGCACTTTCTTTGTGATAACCCGCCGACAGTGCAGCACTTTCTCTGTGATAACCGACTGACAGTGCAGCACTTTCTCTATGATAACCCACTGACAGTGCAGCACTTTCTCCGTGATAACCCACTGACAGTGCAGCACTTTCTCTGTGATAACCCACTGACAGTGCAGCACTTTCCCTTTGATAACCCACTGACAGTGCAGCACTTTCTCTGTGATAACCCACTGACAGTGCAGCAGTTTCTCTGTGATAACCCACCGACAGTGCAGCACTTTCTCTGTGATAACCCACTGACAGTGCAGCACTTTCCCTGTGATAACAAACTGACAGTACAGCACTTTCCCTTTGATAACCCACGGACAGTACAGCACTTTCCCTGTGATAACCCACTGACAGTACAGCATTTTCCCTGTGATAACCCACTGACAGTACAGCACTTTCTCTGTGATAACCCACTGACAGTGCAGCACTTTCTCTGTGATAACCCACTGACAGTGCAGCACTTTCTCTGTGATAACCCACTGACAGTGCAGCACTTTCCCTGTGACAACTCACCGACAGTGCAGCACTTTCTCTGTGATAACTCACTGACAGTGCAGCACATTCTCTGTGATAAATCACTAACAGTGCAGCACTTTCCCTGTGATAACCCACCAGCAGTGCAGCACTTTCTCTGTGATAACTCACTGACAGTGCAGCACTTTCTCTGTGATAAATCACCGAATGTGCAGCACTTTCCCTGTGATAGCTTACTGACAGTGCAGCACTTTCTCTGTGATAACGAACTGACAGTGCAGCACTTTCTCTGTGATAACCCACCAGCAGTGCAGCACTTTCTCTGTGATAACTCACTGACAGTGCAGCACTTTCTCTGTGATAACTCACCGACAGTGCAGCACTTTCTCTGTGATAAATCACCGACAGTGCAGCACTTTCCCTGTGATAACCCACTGACAGTGCAGCACTTTCTCTGTGATAAATCACTGACATTGCAGCACTTTCTCTGTGAGAACTTACCGACAGTGCAGCACTTTCTCTGTGATAACTCACCGACAGTACAGCACGTTCCCTGTGATAACCCACTGACAGTGCAGCACTTTCTCTGTGATAACCCACTGACAGTGCAGCACTTTCTCTGTGATAACCCACTGACAGTGCAGCACTTTCTCTGTGATAACGCACTGACAGGGCAGCACTTTCTCTGTGATAACCCACTGACAGTGCAGCACTTTCTTTGTGATAACTCGCGACAGTGCAGCACTTTCTCGGTGATAAACCACCGACAGTGCAGCACTTTCTCTGTGATAACCCACTGACAGTGCAGCACGTTCCCTCTGATAACCCACTGATAGTGCAGCACTTTCTCTGTGATAACCCACTGACAGTGCAGCACTTTCTCTGTGATAATCCACTGACAGTGCAGCACTTTCTCTGTGATTACCCACTGACAGTGCAGCACTTTCTTTGTGATAACTCGCGACAGTGCAGCACTTTCTCTGTGATAACTCACCGACAGTGCAGCACTTTCTCTGTGATAACTCACTGACAGTGCAGCACATTCTCGTTGATAAATCACTGACAGTGCAGCACTTTCTCTGTGATAACCCACCAGCAGTGCAGCACTTTCTCTGTGATAACTCACTGACAGTGCAGCACTTTCTCTGTGATAAATCACCGAATGTGCAGCACTTTCCCTGTGATAGCTTACTGACAGTGCAGCACTTTCTCTGTGATAACCCACTGACAGTGCAGCACTTTCTCTGTGATAACCCACCAGCAGTGCAGCACTTTCTCTGTGATAACTCACTGACAGTGCAGCACTTTCTCTGTGATAACTCACCGACAGTGCAGCACTTTCTCTGTGATAAATCACCGACAGTGCAGCACTTTCTCTGTGATAACCCACTGACAGTGCAGCACTTTCTCTGTGATAAATCACCGACAGTGCAGCACTTTCTCTGTGAGAACTCACTGACCGTGCAGCACTTTCTCTGTGATAAATCACTGACAGTGCAGAACTTTCCCTGTGATAACTTACTGACAGTGCAGCACTTTCTCTGTGATAACCCACCGACAGTGCAGCACTTTCCCTGTGAGAATCCACTGACAGTGCAGCACTTTCTCTGTGATAACCCACTGACAGTGCAGCACTTTCTTTGTGATAACTCGCGACAGTTCAGCACTTTCTCTGTGATAACTCACCGACAGTGCAGCACTTTCTCTGTGATAACTCACTGACAGTGCAGCACATTCTCTGTGATAAATCACTGACAGTGCAGCACTTTCTCTGTGATAACCCACCAGCAGTGCAGCACTTTCTCTGTGATAACTCACTGACAGTGCAGCACTTTCTCTGTGATAAATCACCGAAAGTGCAGCACTTTCCCTGTGATAGCTTACTGACAGTGCAGCACTTTCTCTGTGATAACCCACTGACAGTGCAGCACTTTCTCTGTGATAACCCACCAGCAGTGCAGCACTTTCTCTGTGACAACTCACTGACAGTGCAGCAATTTCTCTGTGATAACTCACCGACAGTGCAGCACTTTCTCTGTGATAAATCACCGACAGTGCAGCACTTTCTCTGTGATAACCCACTGACAGTGCAGCACTTTCTCTGTGATAAAGCACCGACAGTGCAGCACTTTCTCTGTGAGAACTCACTGACCGTGCAGCACTTTCTCTGTGATAAATCACTGACAGTGCAGCACTTTCCCTGTGATAACTTACTGACAGTGCAGCACTTTCTCTGTGATAACCCACCGACAGTGCAGCACTTTCCCTGTGAGAACCCACTGACAGTGCAGCACTTTCCCTCTGATAACCCACTGACAGCGCAGCACTTTCTCTGTGATAAATCACCGACAGTGCAGCACTTTCCCTGTGATAACTTACTGACAGTGCAGCACTTTCTCTGTGATAACCCACCGACAGTGCAGCACTTTCCCTGTGATAACCCACTGACAGTGCAGCACTTTCCCTGTGATAACTTACTGACAGTGCAGCTGCAGCACTTTCTCTGTGATAACCCACCGACAGTGCAGCACTTTCCCTGTGATAACACACTGACAGTGCAGCACTTTCTCTGTGAGAACTCACTGAAAGTGCAGCGCTTTCCCTGTGATAACCCACTGACAGTGCAGCACTTTCCCTGTGATAACCCACTGACAGAGCAGCACTTTCTCTGTGATAACCCGCCGACAGTGCAGCACTTTCTCTGTGATAACCGACTGACAGTGCAGCACTTTCTCTGTGATAACCCACTGACAGTGCAGCACTTTCTCCGTGATAACCCACTGACAGTGCAGCACTTTCTCTGTGAAAACCCACTGACAGTGCAGCACTTTCCCTGTGATAACCCACTGACAGTGCAGCACTTTCTCTGTGATAACCCACTGACAGTGCAGCAGTTTCTCTGTGATAACCCACCGACAGTGCAGCACTTTCTCTGTGATAACCCACTGACAGTGCAGCACTTTCCCTGTGATAACAAACTGACAGTACAGCACTTTCCGTGTGAGAACCCACGGACAGTACAGCACTTTCCCTGTGATAACCCACTGACAGTACAGCATTTTCCCTGTGATAACCCACTGACAGTACAGCACTTTCTCTGTGATAACCAACTGACAGTGCAGCACTTTCTCTGTGATAACCCACTGACAGTGCAGCACTTTCTCTGTGATATCCCACTGACAGTGCAGCACTTTCCCTGTGATAACCCACTGACAGTGCAGCACTTTCCCTGTGATGACACACTGACAGTGCAGCACTTTCCCTGTGATAACCCACTGACAGTACAGCACTTTCCCTGTGATAACCCACTGACAGTGCAGCACTTTCACTGTGATAACCCACTGACAGTGCAGCACTTTCTCTGTGATAACTCACTGACAGTGCAGCACTTTCTCTGTGATAACCCACTGACAGTGCAGCACTTTCTCTGCGATAACCCACTGACAGTGCAGCACTTTCCCTGTGATAACCCACTGACAGTGCACCACTTTCTCTGTGATAACCCACTGACAGTGCAGCACTTTCTCTGTGATAACCCACTGACAGTGCAGCACTTTCTCTGTGATAACCCACCGACAGTACAGCACTTTGTCTGTGATAACCCACCAACAGTACAGCACTTTCCCTGTGATAACCCACTGACAGTGCAGCACTTTCTCTGTGATAAATCACCGACAGTGCAGCAGTTTCACTGTGATAACTTACCGACATTGCAGCACTTTCTCTGTGATAACCCACTGGCAGTGCAGGACTTTCTCTGTGATAACACACTGACAGTACAGCACTTTCCCTGTGATAACCCACTGACAGTACAGCACTTTCCCTGTGATAACCCACTGACAGTGCAGCACTTTCTCTGTGATAACACACTGACAGTACAGCACTTTCCCTGTGATAACCCACTGACAGTACAGCACTTTCCCTGTGATAACCCACTGACAGTACAGCACTTTCCCTGTGATAACCCACTGACAGTGCATCAATTTCCCGGTGATAACCCACTGACGGCACAGCACTTTCCCTGTGATAACCCACTGACAGTGCAGCACTTTCCCTGTGATAACCCACTGACAGCGCAGAACTTTCTCTGTGATAAATCACCGACAGTGCAGCACTTTCCCTGTGATAACTTACTGACAGTGCAGCACTTTCTCTGTGATAACCCACCGACGGTGCAGCACTTTCCCTGTGATAACCCACTGACAGTGCAGCACTTTCCCTGTGATAACTTACTGACAGTGCAGCTGCAGCACTTTCTCTGTGATAACCCACCGACAGTGCAGCACTTTCCCTGTGATAACACACTGACATTGCAGCACTTTCTCTGTGAGAACTCACTGAAAGTGCAGCGCTTTCCCTGTGATAACCCACTGACAGTGCAGCACTTTCCCTGTGATAACCCACTGACAGAGCAGCACTTTCTTTGTGATAACCCGCCGACAGTGCAGCACTTCCTCTGTGATAACCGACTGACAGTGCAGCACTTTCTCTATGATAACCCACTGACAGTGCAGCACTTTCTCCGTGATAACCCACTGACAGTGCAGCACTTTCTCTGTGATAACCCACTGACAGTGCAGCACTTTCCCTTTGATAACCCACTGACAGTGCAGCACTTTCTCTGTGATAACCCACTGACAGTGCAGCAGTTTCTCTGTGATAACCCACCGACAGTGCAGCACTTTCTCTGTGATAACCCACTGACAGTGCAGCACTTTCCCTGTGATAACAAACTGAGAGTACAGCACTTTCCCTGTGATAACCCACGGACAGTACAGCACTTTCTCTGTGATAACCCACTGACAGTACAGCATTTTCCCTGTGATAACCCACTGACAGTACAGCACTTTCTCTGTGATAACCCACTGACAGTGCAGCACTTTCTCTGTGATAACCCACTGACAGTGCAGCACTTTCTCTGTGATAACCCACTGACAGTGCAGCACTTTCCCTGTGATAACTCACCGACAGTGCAGCACTTTCTCTGTGATAACTCACTGACAGTGCAGCACATTCTCTGTGATAAATCACTGACAGTGCAGCACTTTCCCTGTGATAACCCACCAGCAGTGCAGCACTTTCTCTGTGATAACTCACTGACAGTGCAGCACTTTCTCTGTGATAAATCACCGAATGTGCAGCACTTTCCCTGTGATAGCTTACTGACAGTGCAGCACTTTCTCTGTGATAACCCACTGACAGTGCAGCACTTTCTCTGTGATAACCCACCAGCAGTGCAGCACTTTCTCTGTGATAACTCACTGACAGTGCAGCACTTTCTCTGTGATAACTCACCGACAGTGCAGCACTTTCTCTGTGATAAATCACCGACAGTGCAGCACTTTCTCTGTGATAACCCACTGACAGTGCAGCACTTTCTCTGTGATAAATCACCGACAGTGCAGCACTTTCTCTGTGAGAACTCACTGACCGTGCAGCACTTTCTCTGTGATAAATCACTGACAGTGCAGCACTTTCCCTGTGATAACTTACTGACAGTGCAGCACTTTCTCTGTGATAACCCACCGACAGTGCAGCACTTTCCCTGTGAGATCCCACTGACAGTGCAGCACTTTCCATCTGATCACCCACTGACAGCGCAGCACTTTCTCTGTGATAAATCACCGACAGTGCAGCACTTTCCCTGTGATAACTTACTGACAGTGCAGCACTTTCTCTGTGATAACCCACCGACAGTGCAGCACTTTCCCTGTGATAACCCACTGACAGTGCAGCACTTTCCCTGTGATAACTTACTGACAGTGCTGCTGCAGCACTTTCTCTGTGATAACCCACCGACAGTGCAGCACTTTCCCTGTGATAACACACTGACAGTGCAGCACTTTCTCTGTGAGAACTCACTGAAAGTGCAGCGCTTTCCCTGTGATAACCCACTGACAGTGCAGCACTTTCCCTGTGATAACCCACTGACAGAGCAGCACTTTCTCTGTGATAACCCGCCGACAGTGCAGCACTTTCTCTGTGATAACCGACTGACAGTGCAGCACTTTCTCTGTGATAACCCACTGACAGTGCAGCACTTTCTCCGTGATAACCCACTGACAGTGCAGCACTTTCTCTGTGATAACCCACTGACAGTGCAGCACTTTCCCTGTGATAACCCACTGACAGTGCAGCACTTTCTCTGTGAAAACCCACTGACAGTGCAGCAGTTTCTCTGTGATAACCCACCGACAGTGCAGCACTTTCTCTGTGATAACCCACTGACAGTGCAGCACTTTCCCTGTGATAACAAACTGACAGTACAGCACTTTCCGTGTGAGAACCCACGGACAGTACAGCACTTTCCCTGTGATAACCCACTGACAGTACAGCATTTTCCCTGTGATAACCCACTGACAGTACAGCACTTTCTCTGTGATAACCCACTGACAGTGCAGCACTTTCTCTGTGATAACCCACTGACAGTGCAGCACTTTCTCTGTGATATCCCACTGACAGTGCAGCACTTTCCCTGTGATAACCCACTGACAGTGCAGCACTTTCCCTGTGATAACACACTGACAGTGCAGCACTTTCCCTGTGATAACCCACTGACAGTACAGCACTTTCCCTGTGATAACCCACTGACAGTGCAGCACTTTCACTGTGATAACCCACTGAGAGTGCAGCACTTTCTCTGTGATAACCCACTGACAGTGCAGCACTTTCTCGGTGATAACCCACTGACAGTGCAGCACTTTCTCTGTGATAACCCACTGACAGTGCAGCACTTTCCCTGTGATAACCCACGGACAGTGCGGCACTTTCTCTGTGATAACCCACTGACAGTGCAGCACTTTCTCTGTGATAACCCACTGACAGTGCAGCACTTTCTCTGTGATAACCCACCGACAGTACAGCACTTTGTCTGTGATAACCCACCAACAGTACAGCACTTTCCCTGTGATAACCCACTGACAGTGCAGCACTTTCTCTGTGATAAATCACCGACAGTGCAGCAGTTTCACTGTGATAACTTACCGACATTGCAGCACTTTCTCTGTGATAACCCACTGACAGTGCAGGACTTTCTCTGTGATAACACACTGACAGTACAGCACTTTCCCTGTGATAACCCACTGACAGTACAGCACTTTCCCTGTGATAACCCACTGACAGTGCAGCACTTTCTCTGTGACAACACACTGACAGTACAGCACTTTCCCTGTGATAACCCACTGACAGTACAGCACTTTCCCTGTGATAACCCACTGACAGTACAGCACTTTCCCTGTGATAACCCACTGACAGTGCATCTATTTCCCGGTGATAACCCACTGACGGCACAGCACTTTCCCTGTGATAACCCACTGACAGTGCAGCACTTTCCCTGTGATAACCCACTGACAGCGCAGCACTTTCTCTGTGATAAATCACCGACAGTGCAGCACTTTCCCTGTGATAACTTACTGACAGCGCAGCACTTTCTCTGTGATAACCCACCGACGGTGCAGCACTTTCCCTGTGATAACCCACTGACAGTGCAGCACTTTCCCTGTGATAACTTACTGACAGTGCAGCTGCAGCACTTTCTCTGTGATAACCCACCGACAGTGCAGCACTTTCCCTGTGATAACACACTGACAGTGCAGCACTTTCTCTGTGAGAACTCACTGAAAGTGCAGCGCTTTCCCTGTGATAACCCACTGACAGTGCAGCACTTTCCCTGTGATAACCCACTGACAGAGCAGCACTTTCTTTGTGATAACCCGCCGACTGTGCAGCACTTTCTCTGTGATAACCGACTGACAGTGCAGCACTTTCTCTATGATAACCCAATGACAGTGCAGCACTTTCTCCGTGATAACCCACTGACAGTGCAGCACTTTCTCTGTGATAACCCACTGACAGTGCAGCACTTTCCCTTTGATAACCCACTGACAGTGCAGCACTTTCTCTGTGATAACCCACTGACAGTGCAGCAGTTTCTCTGTGATAACCCACCGACAGTGCAGCACTTTCTCTGTGATAACCCACTGACAGTGCAGCACTTTCTCTGTGATAACAAACTGACAGTACAGCACTTTCCCTGTGATAACCCACGGACAGTACAGCACTTTCCCTGTGATAACCCACTGACAGTACAGCATTTTCCCTGTGATAACCCACTGACAGTACAGCACTTTCTCTGTGATAACCCACTGACAGTGCAGCACTTTCTCTGTGATAACCCACTGACAGTGCAGCACTTTCTCTCTGATAACCCACTGACAGTGCAGCACTTTCCCTGTGATAACCCACTGACAGTGCAGCACTTTCCCTGTGATAACACACTGACAGTACAGCACTTTCCCTGTGATAACCCACTGACAGTACAGCACTTTCCCTGTGATAACCCACTGACAGTGCAGCACTTTCACTGTGATAACCCACTGAGAGTGCAGCACTTTCTCTGTGATAACCCACTGACAGTGCAGCACTTTCTCTGTGATAACCCACTGACAGTGCAGCACTTTCTCTGTGATAACTCACTGACAGTGCAGCACTTTCTGTGTGATAACCCACTGACAGTGCAGCACTTTCCCTGTGATAAGCCACTGACAGTGCAGCACTTTCCCTGTGATAACCCACGGACAGTGCAGCATTTTCTCTGTGATAACCCACTGACAGTGCAGCACTTTCTCTGTGATAACCCACTGACAGTGCAGCACTTTCTCTGTGATAACCCACTGACAGTGCAGCACTTTCTCTGTGATAAACCACTGACAGGGCAGCAGTTTCTCTGTGATAAATCACCGACAGTGCAGCACTTTCCCTGTGATAACTTACTGACAGTGCAGCACTTTCTCTGTGATAACCCACCGACAGTGCAGCACTTTCCCAGTGATAACCCACTGACAGTGCAGCACTTTCCCTGTGATAACTTACTGACAGTGCAGCTGCAGCACTTTCTCTGTGATAACCCACCGACAGTGCAGCACTTTCCCTGTGATAACCCGCCGACAGTGCAGCTCTTTCTCTGTGATAACCGACTGACAGTGCAGCACTTTCTCTGTGATAACCCACTGACAGTGCAGCACTTTCTCCGTGATAACCCACTGACAGTGCAGCACTTTCTCTGTGATAACCCACTGACAGTGCAGCACTTTCCCTGTGATAACCCACCGACAGTGCAGCACTTTCTCTGTGATAACCCACTGACAGTGCAGCAGTTTCTCTGTGATAACCCACCGACAGTGCAGCACTTTCTCTGTGATAACCCACTGACAGTGCAGCACTTTCCCTGTGATAACAAACTGACAGTACAGCACTTTCCGTGTAATAACCCGCCGACAGTGCAGCACTTTCTCTGTGATAACCCACTGACAGTGCAGCAGTTTCTCTGTGATAACCCACCGACAGTGCAGCACTTTCTCTGTGATAACCCACTGACAGTGCAGCACTTTCCCTGTGATAACCCACTGACAGAGCAGCACTTTCTTTGTGATAACCCGCCGACAGTGCAGCACTTCCTCTGTGATAACCGACTGACAGTGCAGCACTTTCTCTATGATAACCCACTGACAGTGCAGCACTTTCTCCGTGATAACCCACTGACAGTGCAGCACTTTCTCTGTGATAACCCACTGACAGTGCAGCACTTTCCCTTTGATAACCCACTGACAGTGCAGCACTTTCTCTGTGATAACCCACTGACAGTGCAGCAGTTTCTCTGTGATAACCCACCGACAGTGCAGCACTTTCTCTGTGATAACCCACTGACAGTGCAGCACTTTCCCTGTGATAACAAACTGAGAGTACAGCACTTTCCCTGTGATAACCCACGGACAGTACAGCACTTTCTCTGTGATAACCCACTGACAGTACAGCATTTTCCCTGTGATAACCCACTGACAGTACAGCACTTTCTCTGTGATAACCCACTGACAGTGCAGCACTTTCTCTGTGATAACCCACTGACAGTGCAGCACTTTCTCTGTGATAACCCACTGACAGTGCAGCACTTTCCCTGTGATAACTCACCGACAGTGCAGCACTTTCTCTGTGATAACTCACTGACAGTGCAGCACATTCTCTGTGATAAATCACTGACAGTGCAGCACTTTCCCTGTGATAACCCACCAGCAGTGCAGCACTTTCTCTGTGATAACTCACTGACAGTGCAGCACTTTCTCTGTGATAAATCACCGAATGTGCAGCACTTTCCCTGTGATAGCTTACTGACAGTGCAGCACTTTCTCTGTGATAACCCACTGACAGTGCAGCACTTTCTCTGTGATAACCCACCAGCAGTGCAGCACTTTCTCTGTGATAACTCACTGACAGTGCAGCACTTTCTCTGTGATAAATCACCGACAGTGCAACACTTTCTCTGTGATAACCCACTGACAGTGCAGCACTTTCTCTGTGATAAATCACCGACAGTGCAGCACTTTCTCTGTGAGAACTCACTGACCGTGCAGCACTTTCTCTGTGATAAATCACTGACAGTGCAGCACTTTCCCTGTGATAACTTACTGACAGTGCAGCACTTTCTCTGTGATAACCCACCGACAGTGCAGCACTTTCCCTGTGAGATCCCACTGACAGTGCAGCACTTTCCATCTGATCACCCACTGACAGCGCAGCACTTTCTCTGTGATAAATCACCGACAGTGCAGCACTTTCCCTGTGATAACTTACTGACAGTGCAGCACTTTCTCTGTGATAACCCACCGACAGTGCAGCACTTTCCCTGTGATAACCCACTGACAGTGCAGCACTTTCCCTGTGATAACTTACTGACAGTGCTGCTGCAGCACTTTCTCTGTGATAACCCACCGACAGTGCAGCACTTTCCCTGTGATAACACACTGACAGTGCAGCACTTTCTCTGTGAGAACTCACTGAAAGTGCAGCGCTTTCCCTGTGATAACCCACTGACAGTGCAGCACTTTCCCTGTGATAACCCACTGACAGAGCAGCACTTTCTCTGTGATAACCCGCCGACAGTGCAGCACTTTCTCTGTGATAACCGACTGACAGTGCAGCACTTTCTCTGTGATAACCCACTGACAGTGCAGCACTTTCTCCGTGATAACCCACTGACAGTGCAGCACTTTCTCTGTGATAACCCACTGACAGTGCAGCACTTTCCCTGTGATAACCCACTGACAGTGCAGCACTTTCTCTGTGATAACCCACTGACAGTGCAGCAGTTTCTCTGTGATAACCCACCGACAGTGCAGCACTTTCTCTGTGATAACCCACTGACAGTGCAGCACTTTCCCTGTGATAACAAACTGACAGTACAGCACTTTCCGTGTGAGAACCCACGGACAGTACAGCACTTTCCCTGTGATAACCCACTGACAGTACAGCATTTTCCCTGTGATAACCCACTGACAGTACAGCACTTTCTCTGTGATAACCCACTGACAGTGCAGCACTTTCTCTGTGATAACCCACTGACAGTGCAGCACTTTCTCTGTGATATCCCACTGACAGTGCAGCACTTTCCCTGTGATAACCCACTGACAGTGCAGCACTTTCCCTGTGATAACACACTGACAGTGCAGCACTTTCCCTGTGATAACCCACTGGCAGTACAGCACTTTCCCTGTGATAACCCACTGACAGTGCAGCACTTTCACTGTGATAACCCACTGAGAGTGCAGCACTTTCTCTGTGATAACCCACTGACAGTGCAGCACTTTCTCTGTGATAACCCACTGACAGTGCAGCACTTTCTCTGTGATAACCCACTGACAGTGCAGCACTTTCCCTGTGATAACCCACGGACAGTGCAGCACTTTTTCTGTGATAACCCACTGACAGTGCAGCACTTTCTCTGTGATAACCCACTGACAGTGCAGCACTTTCTCTGTGATAACCCACCGACAGTTCAGCACTTTGTCTGTGATAACCCACCAACAGTACAGCACTTTCCCTGTGATAACCCACTGACAGTGCAGCACTTTCTCTGTGATAAATCACCGACAGTGCAGCAGTTTCACTGTGATAACTTACCGACATTGCAGCACTTTCTCTGTGATAACCCACTGACAGTGCAGGACTTTCTCTGTGATAACACACTGACAGTACAGCACTTTCCCTGTGATAACCCACTGACAGTACAGCACTTTCCCTGTGATAACCCACTGACAGTGCAGCACTTTCTCTGTGACAACACACTGACAGTACAGCACTTTCCCTGTGATAACCCACTGACAGTACAGCACTTTCCCTGTGATAACCCACTGACAGTACAGCACTTTCCCTGTGATAACCCACTGACAGTGCATCTATTTCCCGGTGATAACCCACTGACGGCACAGCACTTTCCCTGTGATAACCCACTGACAGTGCAGCACTTTCCCTGTGATAACCCACTGACAGCGCAGCACTTTCTCTGTGATAAATCACCGACAGTGCAGCACTTTCCCTGTGATAACTTACTGACAGTGCAGCACTTTCTCTGTGATAACCCACCGACGGTGCAGCACTTTCTCTGTGATAACCCACTGACAGTGCAGCACTTTCTCTGTGATAAATCACCGACAGTGCAGCACTTTCTCTGTGAGAACTCACTGACCGTGCAGCACTTTCTCTGTGATAAATCACTGACAGTGCAGCACTTTCCCTGTGATAACTTACTGACAGTGCAGCACTTTCTCTGTGATAACCCACCGACAGTGCAGCACTTTCCCTGTGAGATCCCACTGACAGTGCAGCACTTTCCATCTGATCACCCACTGACAGCGCAGCACTTTCTCTGTGATAAATCACCGACAGTGCAGCACTTTCCCTGTGATAACTTACTGACAGTGCAGCACTTTCTCTGTGATAACCCACCGACAGTGCAGCACTTTCCCTGTGATAACCCACTGACAGTGCAGCACTTTCCCTGTGATAACTTACTGACAGTGCTGCTGCAGCACTTTCTCTGTGATAACCCACCGACAGTGCAGCACTTTCCCTGTGATAACACACTGACAGTGCAGCACTTTCTCTGTGAGAACTCACTGAAAGTGCAGCGCTTTCCCTGTGATAACCCACTGACAGTGCAGCACTTTCCCTGTGATAACCCACTGACAGAGCAGCACTTTCTCTGTGATAACCCGCCGACAGTGCAGCACTTTCTCTGTGATAACCGACTGACAGTGCAGCACTTTCTCTGTGATAACCCACTGACAGTGCAGCACTTTCTCCGTGATAACCCACTGACAGTGCAGCACTTTCTCTGTGATAACCCACTGACAGTGCAGCACTTTCCCTGTGATAACCCACTGACAGTGCAGCACTTTCTCTGTGATAACCCACTGACAGTGCAGCAGTTTCTCTGTGATAACCCACCGACAGTGCAGCACTTTCTCTGTGATAACCCACTGACAGTGCAGCACTTTCCCTGTGATAACAAACTGACAGTACAGCACTTTCCGTGTGAGAACCCACGGACAGTACAGCACTTTCCCTGTGATAACCCACTGACAGTACAGCATTTTCCCTGTGATAACCCACTGACAGTACAGCACTTTCTCTGTGATAACCCACTGACAGTGCAGCACTTTCTCTGTGATAACCCACTGACAGTGCAGCACTTTCTCTGTGATATCCCACTGACAGTGCAGCACTTTCCCTGTGATAACCCACTGACAGTGCAGCACTTTCCCTGTGATAACACACTGACAGTGCAGCACTTTCCCTGTGATAACCCACTGACAGTACAGCACTTTCCCTGTGATAACCCACTGACAGTGCAGCACTTTCACTGTGATAACCCACTGAGAGTGCAGCACTTTCTCTGTGATAACCCACTGACAGTGCAGCACTTTCTCTGTGATAACCCACTGACAGTGCAGCACTTTCTCTGTGATAACCCACTGACAGTGCAGCACTTTCCCTGTGATAACCCACGGACAGTGCAGCACTTTCTCTGTGATAACCCACTGACAGTGCAGCACTTTCTCTGTGATAACCCACTGACAGTGCAGCACTTTCTCTGTGATAACCCACCGACAGTTCAGCACTTTGTCTGTGATAACCCACCAACAGTACAGCACTTTCCCTGTGATAACCCACTGACAGTGCAGCACTTTCTCTGTGATAAATCACCGACAGTGCAGCAGTTTCACTGTGATAACTTACCGACATTGCAGCACTTTCTCTGTGATAACCCACTGACAGTGCAGGACTTTCTCTGTGATAACACACTGACAGTACAGCACTTTCCCTGTGATAACCCACTGACAGTACAGCACTTTCCCTGTGATAACCCACTGACAGTGCAGCACTTTCTCTGTGACAACACACTGACAGTACAGCACTTTCCCTGTGATAACCCACTGACAGTACAGCACTTTCCCTGTGATAACCCACTGACAGTACAGCACTTTCCCTGTGATAACCCACTGACAGTGCATCTATTTCCCGGTGATAACCCACTGACGGCACAGCACTTTCCCTGTGATAACCCACTGACAGTGCAGCACTTTCCCTGTGATAACCCACTGACAGCGCAGCACTTTCTCTGTGATAAATCACCGACAGTGCAGCACTTTCCCTGTGATAACTTACTGACAGTGCAGCACTTTCTCTGTGATAACCCACCGACGGTGCAGCACTTTCCCTGTGATAACCCACTGACAGTGCAGCACTTTCCCTGTGATAACTTACTGACAGTGCAGCTGCAGCACTTTCTCTGTGATAACCCACCGACAGTGCAGCACTTTCCCTGTGATAACACACTGACAGTGCAGCACTTTCTCTGTGAGAACTCACTGAAAGTGCAGCGCTTTCCCTGTGATAACCCACTGACAGTGCAGCACTTTCCCTGTGATAACCCACTGACAGAGCAGCACTTTCTTTGTGATAACCCGCCGACTGTGCAGCACTTTCTCTGTGATAACCGACTGACAGTGCAGCACTTTCTCTATGATAACCCAATGACAGTGCAGCACTTTCTCCGTGATAACCCACTGACAGTGCAGCACTTTCTCTGTGATAACCCACTGACAGTGCAGCACTTTCCCTTTGATAACCCACTGACAGTGCAGCACTTTCTCTGTGATAACCCACTGACAGTGCAGCAGTTTCTCTGTGATAACCCACCGACAGTGCAGCACTTTCTCTGTGATAACCCACTGACAGTGCAGCACTTTCTCTGTGATAACAAACTGACAGTACAGCACTTTCCCTGTGATAACCCACGGACAGTACAGCACTTTCCCTGTGATAACCCACTGACAGTACAGCATTTTCCCTGTGATAACCCACTGACAGTACAGCACTTTCTCTGTGATAACCCACTGACAGTGCAGCACTTTCTCTGTGATAACCCACTGACAGTGCAGCACTTTCTCTCTGATAACCCACTGACAGTGCAGCACTTTCCCTGTGATAACCCACTGACAGTGCAGCACTTTCCCTGTGATAACACACTGACAGTACAGCACTTTCCCTGTGATAACCCACTGACAGTACAGCACTTTCCCTGTGATAACCCACTGACAGTGCAGCACTTTCACTGTGATAACCCACTGAGAGTGCAGCACTTTCTCTGTGATAACCCACTGACAGTGCAGCACTTTCTCTGTGATAACCCACTGACAGTGCAGCACTTTCTCTGTGATAACTCACTGACAGTGCAGCACTTTCTGTGTGATAACCCACTGACAGTGCAGCACTTTCCCTGTGATAAGCCACTGAGAGTGCAGCACTTTCCCTGTGATAACCCACGGACAGTGCAGCATTTTCTCTGTGATAACCCACTGACAGTGCAGCACTTTCTCTGTGATAACCCACTGACAGTGCAGCACTTTCTCTGTGATAACCCACTGACAGTGCAGCACTTTCTCTGTGATAAACCACTGACAGGGCAGCAGTTTCTCTGTGATAAATCACCGACAGTGCAGCACTTTCCCTGTGATAACTTACTGACAGTGCAGCACTTTCTCTGTGATAACCCACCGACAGTGCAGCACTTTCCCTGTGATAACCCGCCGACAGTGCAGCTCTTTCTCTGTGATAACCGACTGACAGTGCAGCACTTTCTCTGTGATAACCCACTGACAGTGCAGCACTTTCTCCGTGATAACCCACTGACAGTGCAGCACTTTCTCTGTGATAACCCACTGACAGTGCAGCACTTTCCCTGTGATAACCCACCGACAGTGCAGCACTTTCTCTGTGATAACCCACTGACAGTGCAGCAGTTTCTCTGTGATAACCCACCGACAGTGCAGCACTTTCTCTGTGATAACCCACTGACAGTGCAGCACTTTCCCTGTGATAACAAACTGACAGTACAGCACTTTCCGTGTGATAACCCACGGACAGTACAGCACTTTCCCTGTGATAACCCATTGACAGTACAGCATTTTCCCTGTGATAACCCACTGACAGTACAGCACTTTCTCTGTGATAACCCACTGAGAGTGCAGCACTTTCTCTGTGATAACCCACTGACAGTGCAGCACTTTCTCTGTGATAACCCACTGACAGTGCAGCACTTTCCCTGTGATAACCCACTGACAGTGCAGCACTTTCCCTGTGATAACACACTGACAGTACAGCATTTTCCCTGTGATAACCCACTGACAGTACAGCACTTTCTCTGTGATAACCCACTGAGAGTGCAGCACTTTCTCTGTGATAACCCACTGACAGTGCAGCACTTTCTCTGTGATAACCCACTGACAGTGCAGCACTTTCCCTGTGATAACCCACTGACAGTGCAGCACTTTCCCTGTGATAACACACTGACAGTACAGCACTTTCCCTGTGATAACCCACTGACAGTACAGCACTTTCCCTGTGATAACGCACTGACAGTGCAGCACTTTCACTGTGATAACCCACTGACAGTGCAGCACTTTCTCTCTGATAACCCACTGACAGTGCAGCACTTTCTCTGTGATAACCCACTGACAGTGCAGCACTTTCTTTGTGATAACTCACTGACAGTGCAGCACTTTCTCTGTGATAACCCACTGACAGTGCAGCACTTTCTCTGTGATAACCCACTGACAGTGCAGCACTTTCCCTGTGATAACCCACGGACAGTGCAGCACTTTTTCTGTGATAACCCACTGACAGTGCAGCACTTTCTCTGTGATAACCCACTGACAGTGCAGCACTTTCTCTGTGATAACCCACCGACAGTACAGCACTTTGTCTGTGATAACCCACCAACAGTACAGCACTTTCCCTGTGATAAACCACTGACAGTGCAGCACTTTCTCTGTGATAAATCACCGACAGTGCAGCAGTTTCACTGTGATAACTTACCGACATTGCAGCACTTTCTCTGTGATAACCCACTGACAGTGCAGGACTTTCTCTGTGATAACACACTGACAGTACAGCACTTTCCCTGTGATAACCCACTGACAGTACAGCACTTTCCCTGTGATAACCCACTGACAGTGCAGCACCTTCTCTGTGATAACACACTGACAGTACAGCACTTTCCCTGTGATAACCCACTGACAGTACAACACTTTCCCTGTGATAACCCACTGGCAGTACAGCACTTTCCCTGTGATAACCCACTGACAGTGCATCAATTTCCCGGTGATAACCCACTGACGGCACAGCACTTTCCCTGTGATAATCCACTGACAGTGCAGCACTTTCCCTGTGATAACCCACTGACAGCGCAGCACTTTCTCTGTGATAAATCACCGACAGTGCAGTACTTTCCCTGTGATAACTTACTGACAGTGCAGCACTTTCTCTGTGATAACCCACCGACAGTGCAGCACTTTCCCTGTGATAACCCACCGACAGTACAGCACTTTGTCTGTGATAACCCACCAACAGTACAGCACTTTCCCTGTGATAAACCACTGACAGTGCAGCACTTTCTCTGTGATAAATCACCGACAGTGCAGCAGTTTCACTGTGATAACTTACCGACATTGCAGCACTTTCTCTGTGATAACCCACTGACAGTGCAGCACCTTCTCTGTGATAACACACTGACAGTACAGCACTTTCCCTGTGATAACCCACTGACAGTACAACACTTTCCCTGTGATAACCCACTGACAGTACAGCACTTTCCCTGTGATAACCCACTGACAGTGCAGCACTTTCCCAGTGATAACCCACTGACAGTGCAGCACTTTCCCTGTGATAACTTACTGACAGTGCAGCTGCAGCACTTTCTCTGTGATAACCCACCGACAGTGCAGCACTTTCCCTGTGATAACCCGCCGACAGTGCAGCTCTTTCTCTGTGATAACCGACTGACAGTGCAGCACTTTCTCTGTGATAACCCACTGACAGTGCAGCACTTTCTCCGTGATAACCCACTGACAGTGCCGCACTTTCTCTGTGATAACCGACTGACAGTGCAGCACTTTCTCTGTGATAACCCACTGACAGTGCAGCACTTTCCCTGTGATAACCCACCGACAGTGCAGCACTTTCTCTGTGATAACCCACTGACAGTGCAGCAGTTTCTCTGTGATAACCCACCGACAGTGCAGCACTTTCTCTGTGATAACCCACTGACAGTGCAGCACTTTCCCTGTGATAACAAACTGACAGTACAGCACTTTCCGTGTGATAACCCACGGACAGTACAGCACTTTCCCTGTGATAACCCACTGACAGTACAGCATTTTCCCTGTGATAACCCACTGACAGTACAGCACTTTCTCTGTGATAACCCACTGAGAGTGCAGCACTTTCTCTGTGATAACCCACTGACAGTGCAGCACTTTCTCTGTGATAATCCACTGACAGTGCAGCACTTTCCCTGTGATAACCCACTGACAGTACAGCACTTTCCCTGTGATAACGCACTGACAGTGCAGCACTTTCACTGTGATAACCCACTGACAGTGCAGCACTTTCTCTCTGATAACCCACTGACAGTGCAGCACTTTCTCTGTGATAACCCACTGACAGTGCAGCACTTTCTTTGTGATAACTCACTGACAGTGCAGCACTTTCTCTGTGATAACCCACTGACAGTGCAGCACTTTCTCTGTGATAACCCACTGACAGTGCAGCACTTTCCCTGTGATAACCCACGGACAGTGCAGCACTTTCTCTGTGATAACCCACTGACAGTGCAGCACTTTCTCTGTGATAACCCACTGACAGTGCAGCACTTTCTCTGTGATAACCCACCGACAGTACAGCACTTTGTCTGTGATAACCCACCAACCGTACAGCACTTTCCCTGTGATTAACCACTGACAGTGCAGCACTTTCTCTGTGATAAATCACCGACAGTGCAGCAGTTTCACTGTGATAACTTACCGACATTGCAGCACTTTCTCTGTGATAACCCACTGACAGTGCAGGATTATCTCTGTGATAACACACTGACAGTACAGCACTTTCCCTGTGATAACCCACTGACAGTACAGCACTTTCCCTGTGATAACCCACTGACAGTGCAGCACCTTCTCTGTGATAACACACTGACAGTACAGCACTTTCCCTGTGATAACCCACTGACAGTACAACACTTTCCCTGTGATAACCCACTGACAGTACAGCACTTTCCCTGTGATAACCCACTGACAGTGCATCAATTTCCCGGTGATAACCCACTGACGGCACAGCACTTTCCCTGTGATAATCCACTGACAGTGCAGCACTTTCCCTGTGATAACCCACTGACAGCGCAGCACTTTCTCTGTGATAAATCACCGACAGTGCAGTACTTTCCCTGTGATAACTTACTGACAGTGCAGCACTTTCTCTGTGATAACCCACCGACAGTGCAGCACTTTCCGTGTGATAACCCACTGACAGTGCAGCACTTTCCCTGTGATAACTTACTGACAGTGCAGCTGCAGCACTTTCTCTGTGATAACCCACCGACAGTGCAGCACTTTCCCTGTGATAACACACTGACAGTGCAGCACTTTCTCTGTGAGAACTCACTGAAAGTGCAGCGCTTTCCCTGTGATAACCCACTGACAGTGCAGCACTTTCCCTGTGATAACCCACTGACAGAGCAGCACTTTCTCTGTGATAACCCGCCGACAGTGCAGCACTTTCTCTGTGATAACCGACTGACAGTGCAGCACTTTCTCTATGATAACCCACTGACAGTGCAGCACTTTCTCCGTGATAACCCACTGACAGTGCAGCACTTTCTCTGTGATAACCCACTGACAGTGCAGCACTTTCCCTGTGATATCCCACTGACAGTGCAGCACTTTCTCTGTGATAACCCACTGACAGTGCAGCAGTTTCTCTGTGATAACCCACCGACAGTGCAGCACTTTCTCTGTGATAACCCACTGAGAGTGCAGCACTTTCCCTGTGATAACAAACTGACAGTACAGCACTTTCCCTGTGATAACCCACTGACAGTGCAGCACTTTCCCTGTGATAACCCACTGACAGTGCAGCACTTTCTCTGTGATAACCCACTGACAGTGCAGCAGTTTCTCTGTGATAACCCACCGACAGTGCAGCACTTTCTCTGTGATAACCCACTGACAGTGCAGCACTTTCTCTGTGATAACAAACTGACAGTACAGCACTTTCCGTGTGAGAACCCACTGACAGTACAGCACTTTCCCTGTGATAACCCACTGACAGTACAGCATTTTCCCTGTGATAACCCACTGACAGTACAGCACTTTCTCTGTGATAACCCACTGACAGTGCAGCACTTTCTCTGTGATAACCCACTGACAGTGCAGCACTTTCTCTGTGATATCCCACTGACAGTGCAGCACTTTCCCTGTGATAACCCACTGACAGTGCAGCACTTTCCCTGTGATGACACACTGACAGTGCAGCACTTTCCCTGTGATAACCCACTGACAGTACAGCACTTTCCCTGTGATAACCCACTGACAGTGCAGCACTTTCACTGTGATAACCCACTGACAGTGCAGCACTTTCTCTGTGATAACCCACTGACAGTGCAGCACTTTCTCTGTGATAACCCACTGACAGTGCAGCACTTTCTCTGTGATAACCCACTGACAGTGCAGCACTTTCCCTGTGATAACCCACGGACAGTGCAGCACTTTCTCTGTGATAACCCACTGACAGTGCAGCACTTTCTCTGTGATAACCCACTGACAGTGCAGCACTTTCTCTGTGATAACCCACCGACAGTACAGCACTTTGTCTGTGATAACCCACCAACAGTACAGCACTTTCCCTGTGATAACCCACTGACAGTGCAGCACTTTCTCTGTGATAAATCACCGACAGTGCAGCAGTTTCACTGTGATAACTTACCGACATTGCAGCACTTTCTCTGTGATAACCCACTGACAGTGCAGGACTTTCTCTGTGATAACACACTGACAGTACAGCACTTTCCCTGTGATAACCCACTGACAGTACAGCACTTTCCCTGTGATAACCCACTGACAGTGCAGCACTTTCTCTGTGATAACCCACTGACAGTGCATCAATTTCCCGGTGATAACCCACTGACGGCACAGCACTTTCCCTGTGATAACAAACTGACAGTACAGCACTTTCCGTGTGAGTACCCACGGACAGTACAGCACTTTCCCTGTGATAACCCACTGACAGTACAGCATTTTCCCTGTGATAACCCACTGACAGTACAGCACTTTCTCTGTGATAACCAACTGACAGTGCAGCACTTTCTCTGTGATAACCCACTGACAGTGCAGCACTTTCTCTGTGATATCCCACTGACAGTGCAGCACTTTCCCTGTGATAACCCACTGACAGTGCAGCACTTTCCCTGTGATGACACACTGACAGTGCAGCACTTTCCCTGTGATAACCCACTGACAGTACAGCACTTTCCCTGTGATAACCCACTGACAGTGCAGCACTTTCACTGTGATAACCCACTGACAGTGCAGCACTTTCTCTGTGATAACTCACTGACAGTGCAGCACTTTCTCTGTGATAACCCACTGACAGTGCAGCACTTTCTCTGTGATAACCCACTGACAGTGCACCACTTTCCCTGTGATAACCCACGGACAGTGCAGCACTTTCTCTGTGATAACCCACTGACAGTGCAGCACTTTCTCTGTGATAACCCACTGACAGTGCAGCACTTTCTCTGTGATAACCCACCGACAGTACAGCACTTTGTCTGTGATAACCCACCAACAGTACAGCACTTTCCCTGTGATAACCCACTGACAGTGCAGCACTTTCTCTGTGATAAATCACCGACAGTGCAGCAGTTTCACTGTGATAACTTACCGACATTGCAGCACTTTCTCTGTGATAACCCACTGGCAGTGCAGGACTTTCTCTGTGATAACACACTGACAGTACAGCACTTTCCCTGTGATAACCCACTGACAGTACAGCACTTTCCCTGTGATAACCCACTGACAGTGCAGCACTTTCTCTGTGATAACACACTGACAGTACAGCACTTTCCCTGTGATAACCCACTGACAGTACAGCACTTTCCCTGTGATAACCCACTGACAGTACAGCACTTTCCCTGTGATAACCCACTGACAGTGCATCAATTTCCCGGTGATAACCCACTGACGGCACAGCACTTTCCCTGTGATAACCCACTGACAGTGCAGCACTTTCCCTGTGATAACCCACTGACAGCGCAGAAATTTCTCTGTGATAAATCACCGACAGTGCAGCACTTTCCCTGTGATAACTTACTGACAGTGCAGCACTTTCTCTGTGATAACCCACCGACGGTGCAGCACTTTCCCTGTGATAACCCACTGACAGTGCAGCACTTTCCCTGTGATAACTTACTGACAGTGCAGCTGCAGCACTTTCTCTGTGATAACCCACCGACAGTGCAGCACTTTCCCTGTGATAACACACTGACATTGCAGCACTTTCTCTGTGAGAACTCACTGAAAGTGCAGCGCTTTCCCTGTGATAACCCACTGACAGTGCAGCACTTTCCCTGTGATAACCCACTGACAGAGCAGCACTTTCTTTGTGATAACCCGCCGACAGTGCAGCACTTCCTCTGTGATAACCGACTGACAGTGCAGCACTTTCTCTATGATAACCCACTGACAGTGCAGCACTTTCTCCGTGATAACCCACTGACAGTGCAGCACTTTCTCTGTGATAACCCACTGACAGTGCAGCACTTTCCCTTTGATAACCCACTGACAGTGCAGCACTTTCTCTGTGATAACCCACTGACAGTGCAGCAGTTTCTCTGTGATAACCCACCGACAGTGCAGCACTTTCTCTGTGATAACCCACTGACAGTGCAGCACTTTCCCTGTGATAACAAACTGAGAGTACAGCACTTTCCCTGTGATAACCCACGGACAGTACAGCACTTTCTCTGTGATAACCCACTGACAGTACAGCATTTTCCCTGTGATAACCCACTGACAGTACAGCACTTTCTCTGTGATAACCCACTGACAGTGCAGCACTTTCTCTGTGATAACCCACTGACAGTGCAGCACTTTCTCTGTGATAACCCACTGACAGTGCAGCACTTTCCCTGTGATAACTCACCGACAGTGCAGCACTTTCTCTGTGATAACTCACTGACAGTGCAGCACATTCTCTGTGATAAATCACTGACAGTGCAGCACTTTCCCTGTGATAACCCACCAGCAGTGCAGCACTTTCTCTGTGATAACTCACTGACAGTGCAGCACTTTCTCTGTGATAAATCACCGAATGTGCAGCACTTTCCCTGTGATAGCTTACTGACAGTGCAGCACTTTCTCTGTGATAACCCACTGACAGTGCAGCACTTTCTCTGTGATAACCCACCAGCAGTGCAGCACTTTCTCTGTGATAACTCACTGACAGTGCAGCACTTTCTCTGTGATAACTCACCGACAGTGCAGCACTTTCTCTGTGATAAATCACCGACAGTGCAGCACTTTCTCGGTGATAACCCACTGACAGTGCAGCACTTTCTCTGTGATAAATCACCGACAGTGCAGCACTTTCTCTGTGAGAACTCACTGACCGTGCAGCACTTTCTCTGTGATAAATCACTGACAGTGCAGCACTTTCCCTGTGATAACTTACTGACAGTGCAGCACTTTCTCTGTGATAACCCACCGACAGTGCAGCACTTTCCCCGTGAGATCCCACTGACAGTGCAGCACTTTCCATCTGATCACCCACTGACAGCGCAGCACTTTCTCTGTGATAAATCACCGACAGTGCAGCACTTTCCCTGTGATAACTTACTGACAGTGCAGCACTTTCTCTGTGATAACCCACCGACAGTGCAGCACTTTCCCTGTGATAACCCACTGACAGTGCAGCACTTTCCCTGTGATAACTTACTGACAGTGCTGCTGCAGCACTTTCTCTGTGATAACCCACCGACAGTGCAGCACTTTCCCTGTGATAACACACTGACAGTGCAGCACTTTCTCTGTGAGAACTCACTGAAAGTGCAGCGCTTTCCCTGTGATAACCCACTGACAGTGCAGCACTTTCCCTGTGATAACCCACTGACAGAGCAGCACTTTCTCTGTGATAACCCGCCGACAGTGCAGCACTTTCTCTGTGATAACCGACTGACAGTGCAGCACTTTCTCTGTGATAACCCACTGACAGTGCAGCACTTTCTCCGTGATAACCCACTGACAGTGCAGCACTTTCTCTGTGATAACCCACTGACAGTGCAGCACTTTCCCTGTGATAACCCACTGACAGTGCAGCACTTTCTCTGTGATAACCCACTGACAGTGCAGCAGTTTCTCTGTGATAACCCACCGACAGTGCAGCACTTTCTCTGTGATAACCCACTGACAGTGCAGCACTTTCCCTGTGATAACAAACTGACAGTACAGCACTTTCCGTGTGAGAACCCACGGACAGTACAGCACTTTCCCTGTGATAACCCACTGACAGTACAGCATTTTCCCTGTGATAACCCACTGACAGTACAGCACTTTCTCTGTGATAACCCACTGACAGTGCAGCACTTTCTCTGTGATAACCCACTGACAGTGCAGCACTTTCTCTGTGATATCCCACTGACAGTGCAGCACTTTCCCTGTGATAACCCACTGACAGTGCAGCACTTTCCCTGTGATAACACACTGACAGTGCAGCACTTTCCCTGTGATAACCCACTGACAGTACAGCACTTTCCCTGTGATAACCCACTGACAGTGCAGCACTTTCACTGTGATAACCCACTGAGAGTGCAGCACTTTCTCTGTGATAACCCACTGACAGTGCAGCACTTTCTCTGTGATAACCCACTGACAGTGCAGCACTTTCTCTGTGATAACCCACTGACAGTGCAGCACTTTCCCTGTGATAACCCACGGACAGTGCAGCACTTTCTCTGTGATAACCCACTGACAGTGCAGCACTTTCTCTGTGATAACCCACTGACAGTGCAGCACTTTCTCTGTGATAACCCACCGACAGTACAGCACTTTGTCTGTGATAACCCACCAACAGTACAGCACTTTCCCTGTGATAACCCACTGACAGTGCAGCACTTTCTCTGTGATAAATCACCGACAGTGCAGCAGTTTCACTGTGATAACTTAACGACATTGCAGCACTTGCTCTGTGATAACCCACTGACAGTGCAGGACTTTCTCTGTGATAACACACTGACAGTACAGCACTTTCCCTGTGATAACCCACTGACAGTACAGCACTTTCCCTGTGATAACCCACTGACAGTGCAGCACTTTCTCTGTGACAACACACTGACAGTACAGCACTTTCCCTGTGATAACCCACTGACAGTACAGCACTTTCCCTGTGATAACCCACTGACAGTACAGCACTTTCCCTGTGATAACCCACTGACAGTGCATCTATTTCCCGGTGATAACCCACTGACGGCACAGCACTTTCCCTGTGATAACCCACTGACAGTGCAGCACTTTCCCTGTGATAACCCACTGACAGCGCAGCACTTTCTCTGTGATAAATCACCGACAGTGCAGCACTTTCCCTGTGATAACTTACTGACAGTGCAGCACTTTCTCTGTGATAACCCACCGACGGTGCAGCACTTTCCCTGTGATAACCCACTGACAGTGCAGCACTTTCCCTGTGATAACTTACTGACAGTGCAGCTGCAGCACTTTCTCTGTGATAACCCACCGACAGTGCAGCACTTTCCCTGTGATAACACACTGACAGTGCAGCACTTTCTCTGTGAGAACTCACTGAAAGTGCAGCGCTTTCCCTGTGATAACCCACTGACAGTGCAGCACTTTCCCTGTGATAACCCACTGACAGAGCAGCACTTTCTTTGTGATAACCCGCCGACTGTG
Source organism: Chiloscyllium punctatum (assembly GCF_047496795.1). Lineage (NCBI taxonomy): Eukaryota > Metazoa > Chordata > Chondrichthyes > Orectolobiformes > Hemiscylliidae > Chiloscyllium > Chiloscyllium punctatum. The sequence continues at coordinate 74,121,615 of NC_092751.1, forward strand.
CAGCACTTTCTCTGTGATAACCGACTGACAGTGCAGCACTTTCTCTATGATAACCCAATGACAGTGCAGCACTTTCTCCGTGATAACCCACTGACAGTGCAGCACTTTCTCTGTGATAACCCACTGACAGTGCAGCACTTTCCCTTTGATAACCCACTGACAGTGCAGCACTTTCTCTGTGATAACCCACTGACAGTGCAGCAGTTTCTCTGTGATAACCCACCGACAGTGCAGCACTTTCTCTGTGATAACCCACTGACAGTGCAGCACTTTCTCTGTGATAACAAACTGACAGTACAGCACTTTCCCTGTGATAACCCACGGACAGTACAGCACTTTCCCTGTGATAACCCACTGACAGTACAGCATTTTCCCTGTGATAACCCACTGACAGTACAGCACTTTCTCTGTGATAACCCACTGACAGTGCAGCACTTTCTCTGTGATAACCCACTGACAGTGCAGCACTTTCTCTCTGATAACCCACTGACAGTGCAGCACTTTCCCTGTGATAACCCACTGACAGTGCAGCACTTTCCCTGTGATAACACACTGACAGTACAGCACTTTCCCTGTGATAACCCACTGACAGTACAGCACTTTCCCTGTGATAACCCACTGACAGTGCAGCACTTTCACTGTGATAACCCACTGAGAGTGCAGCACTTTCTCTGTGATAACCCACTGACAGTGCAGCACTTTCTCTGTGATAACCCACTGACAGTGCAGCACTTTCTCTGTGATAACTCACTGACAGTGCAGCACTTTCTGTGTGATAACCCACTGACAGTGCAGCACTTTCCCTGTGATAAGCCACTGACAGTGCAGCACTTTCCCTGTGATAACCCACGGACAGTGCAGCATTTTCTCTGTGATAACCCACTGACAGTGCAGCACTTTCTCTGTGATAACCCACTGACAGTGCAGCACTTTCTCTGTGATAACCCACTGACAGTGCAGCACTTTCTCTGTGATAAACCACTGACAGGGCAGCAGTTTCTCTGTGATAAATCACCGACAGTGCAGCACTTTCCCTGTGATAACTTACTGACAGTGCAGCACTTTCTCTGTGATAACCCACCGACAGTGCAGCACTTTCCCAGTGATAACCCACTGACAGTGCAGCACTTTCCCTGTGATAACTTACTGACAGTGCAGCTGCAGCACTTTCTCTGTGATAACCCACCGACAGTGCAGCACTTTCCCTGTGATAACCCGCCGACAGTGCAGCTCTTTCTCTGTGATAACCGACTGACAGTGCAGCACTTTCTCTGTGATAACCCACTGACAGTGCAGCACTTTCTCCGTGATAACCCACTGACAGTGCAGCACTTTCTCTGTGATAACCCACTGACAGTGCAGCACTTTCCCTGTGATAACCCACCGACAGTGCAGCACTTTCTCTGTGATAACCCACTGACAGTGCAGCAGTTTCTCTGTGATAACCCACCGACAGTGCAGCACTTTCTCTGTGATAACCCACTGACAGTGCAGCACTTTCCCTGTGATAACAAACTGACAGTACAGCACTTTCCGTGTGATAACCCACGGACAGTACAGCACTTTCCCTGTGATAACCCACTGACAGTACAGCATTTTCCCTGTGATAACCCACTGACAGTACAGCACTTTCTCTGTGATAACCCACTGAGAGTGCAGCACTTTCTCTGTAAGAACCCACTGATAGTGCAGCACTTTCTCTGTGATAACCCACTGACAGTGCAGCACTTTCCCTGTGATAACCCACTGACAGTGCAGCACTTTCCCTGTGATAACACACTGACAGTACAGCACTTTCCCTGTGATAACCCACTGACAGTACAGCACTTTCCCTATGATAACGCACTGACAGTGCAGCACTTTCACTGTGATAACCCACTGACAGTGCAGCACTTTCTCTCTGATAACCCACTGACAGTGCAGCACTTTCTCTGTGATAACCCACTGACAGTGCAGCACTTTCTCTGTGATAACTCACTGACAGTGCAGCACTTTCTCTGTGATAACCCACTGACAGTGCAGCACTTTCTCTGTGATAACCCACTGACAGTGCAGCACTTTCCCTGTGATAACCCACGGACAGTGCAGCACTTTCTCTGTGATAACCCACTGACAGTGCAGCACTTTCTCTGTGATAACCCACTGACAGTGCAGCACTTTCTCTGTGATAACCCACCGACAGTACAGCACTTTGTCTGTGATAACCCACCAACAGTACAGCACTTTCCCTGTGATAAACCACTGACAGTGCAGCACTTTCTCTGTGATAAATCACCGACAGTGCAGCAGTTTCACTGTGATAACTTACCGACATTGCAGCACTTTCTCTGTGATAACCCACTGACAGTGCAGCACCTTCTCTGTGATAACACACTGACAGTACAGCACTTTCCCTGTGATAACCCACTGACAGTACAACACTTTCCCTGTGATAACCCACTGACAGTACAGCACTTTCCCTGTGATAACCCACTGACAGTGCAGCACTTTCCCAGTGATAACCCACTGACAGTGCAGCACTTTCCCTGTGATAACTTACTGACAGTGCAGCTGCAGCACTTTCTCTGTGATAACCCACCGACAGTGCAGCACTTTCCCTGTGATAACCCGCCGACAGTGCAGCTCTTTCTCTGTGATAACCGACTGACAGTGCAGCACTTTCTCTGTGATAACCCACTGACAGTGCAGCACTTTCTCCGTGATAACCCACTGACAGTGCCGCACTTTCTCTGTGATAACCCACTGACAGTGCAGCACTTTCCCTGTGATAACCCACCGACAGTGCAGCACTTTCTCTGTGATAACCCACTGACAGTGCAGCAGTTTCTCTGTGATAACCCACCGACAGTGCAGCACTTTCTCTGTGATAACCCACTGACAGTGCAGCACTTTCCCTGTGATAACAAACTGACAGTACAGCACTTTCCGTGTGATAACCCACGGACAGTACAGCACTTTCCCTGTGATAACCCACTGACAGTACAGCATTTTCCCTGTGATAACCCACTGACAGTACAGCACTTTCTCTGTGATAACCCACTGAGAGTGCAGCACTTTCTCTGTGATAACCCACTGACAGTGCAGCACTTTCTCTGTGATAACCCACTGACAGTGCAGCACTTTCCCTGTGATAACCCACTGACAGTGCAGCACTTTCCCTGTGATAACACACTGACAGTACAGCACTTTCCCTGTGATAACCCACTGACAGTACAGCACTTTCCCTGTGATAACGCACTGACAGTGCAGCACTTTCTCTCTGATAACCCACTGACAGTGCAGCACTTTCTCTGTGATAACCCACTGACAGTGCAGCACTTTCTTTGTGATAACTCACTGACAGTGCAGCACTTTCTCTGTGATAACCCACTGACAGTGCAGCACTTTCTCTGTGATAACCCACTGACAGTGCAGCACTTTCCCTGTGATAACCCACGGACAGTGCAGCACTTTCTCTGTGATAACCCACTGACAGTGCAGCACTTTCTCTGTGATAACCCACTGACAGTGCAGCACTTTCTCTGTGATAACCCACCGACAGTACAGCACTTTGTCTGTGATAACCCACCAACAGTACAGCACTTTCCCTGTGATAAACCACTGACAGTGCAGCACTTTCTCTGTGATAAATCACCGACAGTGCAGCAGTTTCACTGTGATAACTTACCGACATTGCAGCACTTTCTCTGTGATAACCCACTGACAGTGCAGGACTTTCTCTGTGATAACACACTGACAGTACAGCACTTTCCCTGTGATAACCCACTGACAGTACAGCACTTTCCCTGTGATAACCCACTGACAGTGCAGCACCTTCTCTGTGATAACACACTGACAGTACAGCACTTTCCCTGTGATAACCCACTGACAGTACAACACTTTCCCTGTGATAACCCACTGACAGTACAGCACTTTCCCTGTGATAACCCACTGACAGTGCATCAATTTCCCGGTGATAACCCACTGACGGCACAGCACTTTCCCTGTGATAATCCACTGACAGTGCAGCACTTTCCCTGTGATAACCCACTGACAGCGCAGCACTTTCTCTGTGATAAATCACCGACAGTGCAGTACTTTCCCTGTGATAACTTACTGACAGTGCAGCACTTTCTGTGTGATAACCCACCGACAGTGCAGCACTTTCCCTGTGATAACCCACTGACAGTGCAGCACTTTCCCTGTGATAACTTACTGACAGTGCAGCTGCAGCACTTTCTCTGTGATAACCCACCGACAGTGCAGCACTTTCCCTGTGATAACACACTGACAGTGCAGCACTTTCTCTGTGAGAACTCACTGAAAGTGCAGCGCTTTCCCTGTGATAACCCACTGACAGTGCAGCACTTTCCCTGTGATAACCCACTGACAGAGCAGCACTTTCTCTGTGATAACCCGCCGACAGTGCAGCACTTTCTCTGTGATAACCGACTGACAGTGCAGCACTTTCTCTATGATAACCCACTGACAGTGCAGCACTTTCTCCGTGATAACCCACTGACAGTGCAGCACTTTCTCTGTGATAACCCACTGACAGTGCAGCACTTTCCCTGTGATATCCCACTGACAGTGCAGCACTTTCTCTGTGATAACCCACTGACAGTGCAGCAGTTTCTCTGTGATAACCCACCGACAGTGCAGCACTTTCTCTGTGATAACCCACTGAGAGTGCAGCACTTTCCCTGTGATAACAAACTGACAGTACAGCACTTTCCCTGTGATAACCCACTGACAGTGCAGCACTTTCCCTGTGATAACCCACTGACAGTGCAGCACTTTCTCTGTGATAACCCACTGACAGTGCAGCAGTTTCTCTGTGATAACCCACCGACAGTGCAGCACTTTCTCTGTGATAACCCACTGACAGTGCAGCACTTTCCCTGTGATAACAAACTGACAGTACAGCACTTTCCGTGTGAGAACCCACGGACAGTACAGCACTTTCCCTGTGATAACCCACTGACAGTACAGCATTTTCCCTGTGATAACCCACTGACAGTACAGCACTTTCTCTGTGATAACCCACTGACAGTGCAGCACTTTCTCTGTGATAACCCACTGACAGTGCAGCACTTTCTCTGTGATATCCCACTGACAGTGCAGCACTTTCCCTGTGATAACCCACTGACAGTGCAGCACTTTCCCTGTGATGACACACTGACAGTGCAGCACTTTCCCTGTGATAACCCACTGACAGTACAGCACTTTCCCTGTGATAACCCACTGACAGTGCAGCACTTTCACTGTGATAACCCACTGACAGTGCAGCACTTTCTCTGTGATAACCCACTGACAGTGCAGCACTTTCTCTGTGATAACCCACTGACAGTGCAGCACTTTCTCTGTGATAACCCACTGACAGTGTAGCACTTTCCCTGTGATAACCCACGGACAGTGCAGCACTTTCTCTGTGATAACCCACTGACAGTGCAGCACTTTCTCTGTGATAACCCACTGACAGTGCAGCACTTTCTCTGTGATAACCCACCGACAGTACAGCACTTTGTCTGTGATAACCCACCAACAGTACAGCACTTTCCCTGTGATAACCCACTGACAGTGCAGCACTTTCTCTGTGATAAATCACCGACAGTGCAGCAGTTTCACTGTGATAACTTACCGACATTGCAGCACTTTCTCTGTGATAACCCACTGACAGTGCAGGACTTTCTCTGTGATAACACACTGACAGTACAGCACTTTCCCTGTGATAACCCACTGACAGTACAGCACTTTCCCTGTGATAACCCACTGACAGTGCAGCACTTTCTCTGTGATAACCCACTGACAGTGCATCAATTTCCCGGTGATAACCCACTGACGGCACAGCACTTTCCCTGTGATAACAAACTGACAGTACAGCACTTTCCGTGTGAGAACCCACGGACAGTACAGCACTTTCCCTGTGATAACCCACTGACAGTACAGCATTTTCCCTGTGATAACCCACTGACAGTACAGCACTTTCTCTGTGATAACCAACTGACAGTGCAGCACTTTCTCTGTGATAACCCACTGACAGTGCAGCACTTTCTCTGTGATATCCCACTGACAGTGCAGCACTTTCCCTGTGATAACCCACTGACAGTGCAGCACTTTCCCTGTGATGACACACTGACAGTGCAGCACTTTCCCTGTGATAACCCACTGACAGTACAGCACTTTCCCTGTGATAACCCACTGACAGTGCAGCACTTTCACTGTGATAACCCACTGACAGTGCAGCACTTTCTCTGTGATAACTCACTGACAGTGCAGCACTTTCTCTGTGATAACCCACTGACAGTGCAGCACTTTCTCTGTGATAACCCACTGACAGTGCACCACTTTCCCTGTGATAACCCACGGACAGTGCAGCACTTTCTCTGTGATAACCCACTGACAGTGCAGCACTTTCTCTGTGATAACCCACTGACAGTGCAGCACTTTCTCTGTGATAACCCACCGACAGTACAGCACTTTGTCTGTGATAACCCACCAACAGTACAGCACTTTCCCTGTGATAACCCACTGACAGTGCAGCACTTTCTCTGTGATAAATCACCGACAGTGCAGCAGTTTCACTGTGATAACTTACCGACATTGCAGCACTTTCTCTGTGATAACCCACTGGCAGTGCAGGACTTTCTCTGTGATAACACACTGACAGTACAGCACTTTCCCTGTGATAACCCACTGACAGTACAGCACTTTCCCTGTGATAACCCACTGACAGTGCAGCACTTTCTCTGTGATAACACACTGACAGTACAGCACTTTCCCTGTGATAACCCACTGACAGTACAGCACTTTCCCTGTGATAACCCACTGACAGTACAGCACTTTCCCTGTGATAACCCACTGACAGTGCATCAATTTCCCGGTGATAACCCACTGACGGCACAGCACTTTCCCTGTGATAACCCACTGACAGTGCAGCACTTTCCCTGTGATAACCCACTGACAGCGCAGAACTTTCTCTGTGATAAATCACCGACAGTGCAGCACTTTCCCTGTGATAACTTACTGACAGTGCAGCACTTTCTCTGTGATAACCCACCGACGGTGCAGCACTTTCCCTGTGATAACCCACTGACAGTGCAGCACTTTCCCTGTGATAACTTACTGACAGTGCAGCTGCAGCACTTTCTCTGTGATAACCCACCGACAGTGCAGCACTTTCCCTGTGATAACACACTGACATTGCAGCACTTTCTCTGTGAGAACTCACTGAAAGTGCAGCGCTTTCCCTGCGATAACCCACTGACAGTGCAGCACTTTCCCTGTGATAACCCACTGACAGAGCAGCACTTTCTTTGTGATAACCCGCCGACAGTGCAGCACTTCCTCTGTGATAACCGACTGACAGTGCAGCACTTTCTCTATGATAACCCACTGACAGTGCAGCACTTTCTCCGTGATAACCCACTGACAGTGCAGCACTTTCTCTGTGATAACCCACTGACAGTGCAGCACTTTCCCTTTGATAACCCACTGACAGTGCAGCACTTTCTCTGTGATAACCCACTGACAGTGCAGCAGTTTCTCTGTGATAACCCACCGACAGTGCAGCACTTTCTCTGTGATAACCCACTGACAGTGCAGCACTTTCCCTGTGATAACAAACTGAGAGTACAGCACTTTCCCTGTGATAACCCACGGACAGTACAGCACTTTCTCTGTGATAACCCACTGACAGTACAGCATTTTCCCTGTGATAACCCACTGACAGTACAGCACTTTCTCTGTGATAACCCACTGACAGTGCAGCACTTTCTCTGTGATAACCCACTGACAGTGCAGCACTTTCTCTGTGATAACCCACTGACAGTGCAGCACTTTCCCTGTGATAACTCACCGACAGTGCAGCACTTTCTCTGTGATAACTCACTGACAGTGCAGCACATTCTCTGTGATAAATCACTGACAGTGCAGCACTTTCCCTGTGATAACCCACCAGCAGTGCAGCACTTTCTCTGTGATAACTCACTGACAGTGCAGCACTTTCTCTGTGATAAATCACCGAATGTGCAGCACTTTCCCTGTGATAGCTTACTGACAGTGCAGCACTTTCTCTGTGATAACCCACTGACAGTGCAGCACTTTCTCTGTGATAACCCACCAGCAGTGCAGCACTTTCTCTGTGATAACTCACTGACAGTGCAGCACTTTCTCTGTGATAACTCACCGACAGTGCAGCACTTTCTCTGTGATAAATCACCGACAGTGCAGCACTTTCTCGGTGATAACCCACTGACAGTGCAGCACTTTCTCTGTGATAAATCACCGACAGTGCAGCACTTTCTCTGTGAGAACTCACTGACCGTGCAGCACTTTCTCTGTGATAAATCACTGACAGTGCAGCACTTTCCCTGTGATAACTTACTGACAGTGCAGCACTTTCTCTGTGATAACCCACCGACAGTGCAGCACTTTCCCCGTGAGATCCCACTGACAGTGCAGCACTTTCCATCTGATCACCCACTGACAGCGCAGCACTTTCTCTGTGATAAATCACCGACAGTGCAGCACTTTCCCTGTGATAACTTACTGACAGTGCAGCACTTTCTCTGTGATAACCCACCGACAGTGCAGCACTTTCCCTGTGATAACCCACTGACAGTGCAGCACTTTCCCTGTGATAACTTACTGACAGTGCTGCTGCAGCACTTTCTCTGTGATAACCCACCGACAGTGCAGCACTTTCCCTGTGATAACACACTGACAGTGCAGCACTTTCTCTGTGAGAACTCACTGAAAGTGCAGCGCTTTCCCTGTGATAACCCACTGACAGTGCAGCACTTTCCCTGTGATAACCCACTGACAGAGCAGCACTTTCTCTGTGATAACCCGCCGACAGTGCAGCACTTTCTCTGTGATAACCGACTGACAGTGCAGCACTTTCTCTGTGATAACCCACTGACAGTGCAGCACTTTCTCCGTGATAACCCACTGACAGTGCAGCACTTTCTCTGTGATAACCCACTGACAGTGCAGCACTTTCCCTGTGATAACCCACTGACAGTGCAGCACTTTCTCTGTGATAACCCACTGACAGTGCAGCAGTTTCTCTGTGGTAACCCACCGACAGTGCAGCACTTTCTCTGTGATAACCCACTGACAGTGCAGCACTTTCCCTGTGATAACAAACTGACAGTACAGCACTTTCCGTGTGAGAACCCACGGACAGTACAGCACTTTCCCTGTGATAACCCACTGACAGTACAGCATTTTCCCTGTGATAACCCACTGACAGTACAGCACTTTCTCTGTGATAACCCACTGACAGTGCAGCACTTTCTCTGTGATAACCCACTGACAGTGCAGCACTTTCTCTGTGATATCCCACTGACAGTGCAGCACTTTCCCTGTGATAACCCACTGACAGTGCAGCACTTTCCCTGTGATAACACACTGACAGTGCAGCACTTTCCCTGTGATAACCCACTGACAGTACAGCACTTTCCCTGTGATAACCCACTGACAGTGCAGCACTTTCACTGTGATAACCCACTGAGAGTGCAGCACTTTCTCTGTGATAACCCACTGACAGTGCAGCACTTTCTCTGTGATAACCCACTGACAGTGCAGCACTTTCTCTGTGATAACCCACTGACAGTGCAGCACTTTCCCTGTGATAACCCACGGACAGTGCAGCACTTTCTCTGTGATAACCCACTGACAGTGCAGCACTTTCTCTGTGATAACCCACTGACAGTGCAGCACTTTCTCTGTGATAACCCACCGACAGTACAGCACTTTGTCTGTGATAACCCACCAACAGTACAGCACTTTCCCTGTGATAACCCACTGACAGTGCAGCACTTTCTCTGTGATAAATCACCGACAGTGCAGCAGTTTCACTGTGATAACTTACCGACATTGCAGCACTTTCTCTGTGATAACCCACTGACAGTGCAGGACTTTCTCTGTGATAACACACTGACAGTACAGCACTTTCCCTGTGATAACCCACTGACAGTACAGCACTTTCCCTGTGATAACCCACTGACAGTGCAGCTCTTTCTCTGTGACAACACACTGACAGTACAGCACTTTCCCTGTGATAACCCACTGACAGTACAGCACTTTCCCTGTGATAACCCACTGACAGTACAGCACTTTCCCTGTGATAACCCACTGACAGTGCATCTATTTCCCGGTGATAACCCACTGACGGCACAGCACTTTCCCTGTGATAACCCACTGACAGTGCAGCACTTTCCCTGTGATAACCCACTGACAGCGCAGAACTTTCTCTGTGATAAATCACCGACAGTGCAGCACTTTCCCTGTGATAACTTACTGACAGTGCAGCACTTTCTCTGTGATAACCCACCGACGGTGCAGCACTTTCCCTGTGATAACCCACTGACAGTGCAGCACTTTCCCTGTGATAACTTACTGACAGTGCAGCTGCAGCACTTTCTCTGTGATAACCCACCGACAGTGCAGCACTTTCCCTGTGATAACACACTGACAGTGCAGCACTTTCTCTGTGAGAACTCACTGAAAGTGCAGCGCTTTCCCTGTGATAACCCACTGACAGTGCAGCACTTTCCCTGTGATAACCCACTGACAGAGCAGCACTTTCTTTGTGATAACCCGCCGACTGTGCAGCACTTTCTCTGTGATAACCGACTGACAGTGCAGCACTTTCTCTATGATAACCCAATGACAGTGCAGCACTTTCTCCGTGATAACCCACTGACAGTGCAGCACTTTCTCTGTGATAACCCACTGACAGTGCAGCACTTTCCCTTTGATAACCCACTGACAGTGCAGCACTTTCTCTGTGATAACCCACTGACAGTGCAGCAGTTTCTCTGTGATAACCCACCGACAGTGCAGCACTTTCTCTGTGATAACCCACTGACAGTGCAGCACTTTCTCTGTGATAACAAACTGACAGTACAGCACTTTCCCTGTGATAACCCACGGACAGTACAGCACTTTCCCTGTGATAACCCACTGACAGTACAGCATTTTCCCTGTGATGACCCACTGACAGTACAGCACTTTCTCTGTGATAACCCACTGACAGTGCAGCACTTTCTCTGTGATAACCCACTGACAGTGCAGCACTTTCTCTCTGATAACCCACTGACAGTGCAGCACTTTCCCTGTGATAACCCACTGACAGTGCAGCACTTTCCCTGTGATAACACACTGACAGTACAGCACTTTCCCTGTGATAACCCACTGACAGTACAGCACTTTCCCTGTGATAACCCACTGACAGTGCAGCACTTTCACTGTGATAACCCACTGAGAGTGCAGCACTTTCTCTGTGATAACCCACTGACAGTGCAGCACTTTCTCTGTGATAACCCACTGACAGTGCAGCACTTTCTCTGTGATAACTCACTGACAGTGCAGCACTTTCTGTGTGATAACCCACTGACAGTGCAGCACTTTCCCTGTGATAAGCCACTGACAGTGCAGCACTTTCCCTGTGATAACCCACGGACAGGGCAGCATTTTCTCTGTGATAACCCACTGACAGTGCAGCACTTTCTCTGTGATAACCCACTGACAGTGCAGCACTTTCTCTGTGATAACCCACTGACAGTGCAGCACTTTCTCTGTGATAAACCACTGACAGGGCAGCAGTTTCTCTGTGATAAATCACCGACAGTGCAGCACTTTCCCTGTGATAACTTACTGACAGTGCAGCACTTTCTCTGTGATAACCCACCGACAGTGCAGCACTTTCCCAGTGATAACCCACTGACAGTGCAGCACTTTCCCTGTGATAACTTACTGACAGTGCAGCTGCAGCACTTTCTCTGTGATAACCCACCGACAGTGCAGCACTTTCCCTGTGATAACCCGCCGACAGTGCAGCTCTTTCTCTGTGATAACCGACTGACAGTGCAGCACTTTCTCTGTGATAACCCACTGACAGTGCAGCACTTTCTCCGTGATAACCCACTGACAGTGCAGCACTTTCTCTGTGATAACCCACTGACAGTGCAGCACTTTCCCTGTGATAACCCACCGACAGTGCAGCACTTTCTCTGTGATAACCCACTGACAGTGCAGCAGTTTCTCTGTGATAACCCACCGACAGTGCAGCACTTTCTCTGTGATAACCCACTGACAGTGCAGCACTTTCCCTGTGATAACAAACTGACAGTACAGCACTTTCCGTGTGATAACCCACGGACAGTACAGCACTTTCCCTGTGATAACCCACTGACAGTACAGCATTTTCCCTGTGATAACCCACTGACAGTACAGCACTTTCTCTGTGATAACCCACTGAGAGTGCAGCACTTTCTCTGTAAGAACCCACTGATAGTGCAGCACTTTCTCTGTGATAACCCACTGACAGTGCAGCACTTTCCCTGTGATAACCCACTGACAGTGCAGCACTTTCCCTGTGATAACACACTGACAGTACAGCACTTTCCCTGTGATAACCCACTGACAGTACAGCACTTTCCCTGTGATAACGCACTGACAGTGCAGCACTTTCACTGTGATAACCCACTGACAGTGCAGCACTTTCTCTCTGATAACCCACTGACAGTGCAGCACTTTCTCTGTGATAACCCACTGACAGTGCAGCACTTTCTCTGTGATAACTCACTGACAGTGCAGCACTTTCTCTGTGATAACCCACTGACAGTGCAGCACTTTCTCTGTGATAACCCACTGACAGTGCAGCACTTTCCCTGTGATAACCCACGGACAGTGCAGCACTTTCTCTGTGATAACCCACTGACAGTGCAGCACTTTCTCTGTGATAACCCACTGACAGTGCAGCACTTTCTCTGTGATAACCCACCGACAGTACAGCACTTTGTCTGTGATAACCCACCAACAGTACAGCACTTTCCCTGTGATAAACCACTGACAGTGCAGCACTTTCTCTGTGATAAATCACCGACAGTGCAGCAGTTTCACTGTGATAACTTACCGACATTGCAGCACTTTCTCTGTGATAACCCACTGACAGTGCAGCACCTTCTCTGTGATAACACACTGACAGTACAGCACTTTCCCTGTGATAACCCACTGACAGTACAACACTTTCCCTGTGATAACCCACTGACAGTACAGCACTTTCCCTGTGATAACCCACTGACAGTGCAGCACTTTCCCAGTGATAACCCACTGACAGTGCAGCACTTTCCCTGTGATAACTTACTGACAGTGCAGCTGCAGCACTTTCTCTGTGATAACCCACCGACAGTGCAGCACTTTCCCTGTGATAACCCGCCGACAGTGCAGCTCTTTCTCTGTGATAACCGACTGACAGTGCAGCACTTTCTCTGTGATAACCCACTGACAGTGCAGCACTTTCTCCGTGATAACCCACTGACAGTGCCGCACTTTCTCTGTGATAACCCACTGACAGTGCAGCACTTTCCCTGTGATAACCCACCGACAGTGCAGCACTTTCTCTGTGATAACCCACTGACAGTGCAGCAGTTTCTCTGTGATAACCCACCGACAGTGCAGCACTTTCTCTGTGATAACCCACTGACAGTGCAGCACTTTCCCTGTGATAACAAACTGACAGTACAGCACTTTCCGTGTGATAACCCACGGACAGTACAGCACTTTCCCTGTGATAACCCACTGACAGTACAGCATTTTCCCTGTGATAACCCACTGACAGTACAGCACTTTCTCTGTGATAACCCACTGAGAGTGCAGCACTTTCTCTGTGATAACCCACTGACAGTGCAGCACTTTCTCTGTGATAACCCACTGACAGTGCAGCACTTTCCCTGTGATAACCCACTGACAGTGCAGCACTTTCCCTGTGATAACACACTGACAGTACAGCACTTTCCCTGTGATAACCCACTGACAGTACAGCACTTTCCCTGTGATAACGCACTGACAGTGCAGCACTTTCACTGTGATAACCCACTGACAGTGCAGCACTTTCTCTCTGATAACCCACTGACAGTGCAGCACTTTCTCTGTGATAACCCACTGACAGTGCAGCACTTTCTTTGTGATAACTCACTGACAGTGCAGCACTTTCTCTGTGATAACCCACTGACAGTGCAGCACTTTCTCTGTGATAACCCACTGACAGTGCAGCACTTTCCCTGTGATAACCCACGGACAGTGCAGCACTTTCTCTGTGATAACCCACTGACAGTGCAGCACTTTCTCTGTGATAACCCACTGACAGTGCAGCACTTTCTCTGTGATAACCCACCGACAGTACAGCACTTTGTCTGTGATAACCCACCAACAGTACAGCACTTTCCCTGTGATAAACCACTGACAGTGCAGCACTTTCTCTGTGATAAATCACCGACAGTGCAGCAGTTTCACTGTGATAACTTACCGACATTGCAGCACTTTCTCTGTGATAACCCACTGACAGTGCAGGACTTTCTCTGTGATAACACACTGACAGTACAGCACTTTCCCTGTGATAACCCACTGACAGTACAGCACTTTCCCTGTGATAACCCACTGACAGTGCAGCACCTTCTCTGTGATAACACACTGACAGTACAGCACTTTCCCTGTGATAACCCACTGACAGTACAACAATTTCCCTGTGATAACCCACTGACAGTACAGCACTTTCCCTGTGATAACCCACTGACAGTGCATCAATTTCCCGGTGATAACCCACTGACGGCACAGCACTTTCCCTGTGATAATCCACTGACAGTGCAGCACTTTCCCTCTGATAACCCACTGACAGCGCAGCACTTTCTCTGTGATAAATCACCGACAGTGCAGTACTTTCCCTGTGATAACTTACTGACAGTGCAGCACTTTCTCTGTGATAACCCACCGACAGTGCAGCACTTTCCCTGTGATAACCCACTGACAGTGCAGCACTTTCCCTGTGATAACTTACTGACAGTGCAGCTGCAGCACTTTCTCTGTGATAACCCACCGACAGTGCAGCACTTTCCCTGTGATAACACACTGACAGTGCAGCACTTTCTCTGTGAGAACTCACTGAAAGTGCAGCGCTTTCCCTGTGATAACCCACTGACAGTGCAGCACTTTCCCTGTGATAACCCACTGACAGAGCAGCACTTTCTCTGTGATAACCCGCCGACAGTGCAGCACTTTCTCTGTGATAACCGACTGACAGTGCAGCACTTTCTCTATGATAACCCACTGACAGTGCAGCACTTTCTCCGTGATAACCCACTGACAGTGCAGCACTTTCTCTGTGATAACCCACTGACAGTGCAGCACTTTCCCTGTGATATCCCACTGACAGTGCAGCACTTTCTCTGTGATAACCCACTGACAGTGCAGCAGTTTCTCTGTGATAACCCACCGACAGTGCAGCACTTTCTCTGTGATAACCCACTGAGAGTGCAGCACTTTCCCTGTGATAACAAACTGACAGTACAGCACTTTCCCTGTGATAACCCACTGACAGTGCAGCACGTTCCCTGTGATAACCCACTGACAGTGCAGCACTTTCTCTGTGATAACCCACTGACAGTGCAGCAGTTTCTCTGTGATAACCCACCGACAGTGCAGCACTTTCTCTGTGATAACCCACTGACAGTGCAGCACTTTCCCTGTGATAACAAACTGACAGTACAGCACTTTCCGTGTGAGAACCCACGGACAGTACAGCACTTTCCCTGTGATAACCCACTGACAGTACAGCATTTTCCCTGTGATAACCCACTGACAGTACAGCACTTTCTCTGTGATAACCCACTGACAGTGCAGCACTTTCTCTGTGACAACCCACTGACATTGCAGCACTTTCTCTGTGATATCCCACTGACAGTGCAGCACTTTCCCTGTGATAACCCACTGACAGTGCAGCACTTTCCCTGTGATGACACACTGACAGTGCAGCACTTTCCCTGTGATAACCCACTGACAGTACAGCACTTTCCCTGTGATAACCCACTGACAGTGCAGCACTTTCACTGTGATAACCCACTGACAGTGCAGCACTTTCTCTGTGATAACCCACTGACAGTGCAGCACTTTCTCTGTGATAACCCACTGACAGTGCAGCACTTTCTCTGTGATAACCCACTGACAGTGCAGCACTTTCCCTGTGATAACCCACGGACAGTGCAGCACTTTCTCTGTGATAACCCACTGACAGTGAAGCACTTTCTCTGTGATAACCCACTGACAGTGCAGCACTTTCTCTGTGATAACCCACCGACAGTACAGCACTTTGTCTGTGATAACCCACCAACAGTACAGCACTTTCCCTGTGATAACCCACTGACAGTGCGGCACTTTCTCTGTGATAAATCACCGACAGTGCAGCAGTTTCACTGTGATAACTTACCGACATTGCAGCACTTTCTCTGTGATAACCCACTGACAGTGCAGGACTTTCTCTGTGATAACACACTGACAGTACAGCACTTTCCCTGTGATAACCCACTGACAGTACAGCACTTTCCCTGTGATAACCCACTGACAGTGCAGCACTTTCTCTGTGATAACCCACTGACAGTGCATCAATTTCCCGGTGATAACCCACTGACGGCACAGCACTTTCCCTGTGATAACAAACTGACAGTACAGCACTTTCCGTGTGAGAACCCACGGACAGTACAGCACTTTCCCTGTGATAACCCACTGACAGTACAGCATTTTCCCTGTGATAACCCACTGACAGTACAGCACTTTCTCTATGATAACCCACTGACAGTGCAGCACTTTCTCTGTGATAACCCACTGACAGTGCAGCACTTTCTCTGTGATATCCCACTGACAGTGCAGCACTTTCCCTGTGATAACCCACTGACAGTGCAGCACTTTCCCTGTGATGACACACTGACAGTGCAGCACTTTCCCTGTGATAACCCACTGACAGTACAGCACTTTCCCTGTGATAACCCACTGACAGTGCAGCACTTTCACTGTGATAACCCACTGACAGTGCAGCACTTTCTCTGTGATAACCCACTGACAGTGCAGCACTTTCTCTGTGATAACCCACTGACAGTGCAGCACTTTCTCTGTGATAACCCACTGACAGTGCAGCACTTTCCCTGTGATAACCCACGGACAGTGCAGCACTTTCTCTGTGATAACCCACTGACAGTGCAGCACTTTCTCTGTGATAACCCACTGACAGTGCAGCACTTTCTCTGTGATAACCCACCGAGAGTACAGCACTTTGTCTGTGATAACCCACCAACAGTACAGCACTTTCCCTGTGATAACCCACTGACAGTGCAGCACTTTCTCTGTGATAAATCACCGACAGTGCAGCAGTTTCACTGTGATAACTTACCGACATTGCAGCACTTTCTCTGTGATAACCCACTGACAGTGCAGGACTTTCTCTGTGATAACACACTGACAGTACAGCACTTTCCCTGTGATAACCCACTGACAGTACAGCACTTTCCCTGTGATAACCCACTGACAGTGCAGCACTTTCTCTGTGATAACCCACTGACAGTGCATCAATTTCCCGGTGATAACCCACTGACGGCACAGCACTTTCCCTGTGATAACCCACTGACAGTGCAGCACTTTCCCTGTGATAACACACTGACAGCGCAGCACTTTCTCTGTGATAAATCACCGACAGTGCAGCACTTTCCCTGTGATAACTTACTGACAGTGCAGCACTTTCTCTGTGGTAACCCACCGACGGTGCAGCACTTTCCCTGTGATAACCCACTGACAGTGCAGCACTTTCCCTGTGATAACTTACTGACAGTGCAGCTGCAGCACTTTCTCTGTGATAACCCACCGACAGTGCAGCACTTTCCCTGTGATAACACACTGACAGTGCAGCACTTTCTCTGTGAGAACTCACTGAAAGTGCAGCGCTTTCCCTGTGATAACCCACTGACAGTGCAGCACTTTCCCTGTGATAACCCACTGACAGAGCAGCACTTTCTTTGTGATAACCCGCCGACAGTGCAGCACTTTCTCTGTGATAACCGACTGACAGTGCAGCACCTTCTCTATGATAATCCACTGACAGTGCAGCACTTTCTCCGTGATAACCCACTGACAGTGCAGCACTTTCTCTGTGATAACCCACTGACAGTGCAGCACTTTCCCTTTGATATCCCACTGACAGTGCAGCACTTTCTCTGTGATAACCCACTGACAGTGCAGCAGTTTCTCTGTGATAACCCACCGACAGTGCAGCACTTTCTCTGTGATAACCCACTGACAGTGCAGCACTTTCCCTGTGATAACAAACTGACAGTACAGCACTTTCCCTGTGATAACCCACGGACAGTACAGCACTTTCCCTGTGATAACCCACTGACAGTACAGCATTTTCCCTGTGATAACCCACTGACAGTACAGCACTTTCTCTGTGATAACCCACTGACAGTGCAGCACTTTCTCTGTGATAACCCACTGACAGTGCAGCACTTTCTCTCTGATAACCCACTGACAGTGCAGCACTTTCCCTGTGATAACCCACTGACAGTGCAGCACTTTCCCTGTGATAACACACTGACAGTACAGCACTTTCCCTGTGATAACCACTGACAGTACAGCACTTTCCCTGTGATAACCCACTGACAGTGCAGCACTTTCACTGTGATAACCCACTGACAGTGCAGCACTTTCTCTGTGATAACCCACTGACAGTGCAGCACTTTCCCTGTGATAACCCACTGACAGAGCAGCACTTTCTTTGTGATAACCCGCCGACAGTGCAGCACTTTCTCTGTGATAACCGACTGACAGTGCAGCACTTTCTCTATGATAACCCACTGACAGTGCAGCACTTTCTCCGTGATAACCCACTGACAGTGCAGCACTTTCTCTGTGATAACCCACTGACAGTGCAGCACTTTCCCTTTGATAACCCACTGACAGTGCAGCACTTTCTCTGTGATAACCCACTGACAGTGCAGCAGTTTCTCTGTGATAACCCACCGACAGTGCAGCACTTTCTCTGTGATAACCCACTGACAGTGCAGCACTTCCCCTGTGATGACAAACTGACAGTACAGCACTTTCCCTGTGATAACCCACTGACAGTGCAGCACTTTCACTGTGATAACCCACTGAGAGTGCAGCACTTTCTCTGTGATAACTCACTGACCGTCCAGCACTTTCTGTGTGATAACCCACTGACAGTGCAGCACTTTCCCTGTGATAACCCACTGACAGTGCAGCACTTTCCCTGTGATAACCCACGGACAGTGCAGCATTTTCTCTGTGATAACCCACTGACAGTGCAGCACTTTCTCTGTGATAAACCACTGACAGTGCAGCACTTTCTCTGTGATAAACCACTGACAGGGCAGCAGTTTCTCTGTGATAACCCACTGACAGTGCAGCACTTTCCCTGTGATAACTTACTGACAGTGCAGCACTTTCTCTGTGATAACCCACCGACAGTGCAGCAGTTTCCCTGTGAGAACCCACTGACAGTGCAGAACTTTCCCTCTGATAACCCACTGACAGCGCAGCACTTTCTCTGTGATAAATCACCGACAGTGCAGCACTTTCCCTGTGATAACTTACTGACAGTGCAGCACTTTCTCTGTGATAACCCACCGACAGTGCAGCACTTTCCCTGTGATAACCCACTGACAGTGCAGCACTTTCCCTGTGATAACCCACTGACAGAGCAGCACTTTCTTTGTGATAACCCGCCGACAGTGCAGCACTTTCTCTGTGATAACCGACTGACAGTGCAGCACTTTCTCTATGATAACCCACTGACAGTGCAGCACTTTCTCCGTGATAACCCACTGACAGTGCAGCACTTTCTCTGTGATAACCCACTGACAGTGCAGCACTTTCCCTTTGATAACCCACTGACAGTGCAGCACTTTCTCTGTGATAACCCACTGACAGTGCAGCAGTTTCTCTGTGATAACCCACCGACAGTGCAGCACTTTCTCTGTGATAACCCACTGACAGTGCAGCACTTCCCCTGTGATGACAAACTGACAGTACAGCACTTTCCCTGTGATAACCCACTGACAGTGCAGCACTTTCACTGTGATAACCCACTGAGAGTGCAGCACTTTCTCTGTGATAACTCACTGACCGTCCAGCACTTTCTGTGTGATAACCCACTGACAGTGCAGCACTTTCCCTGTGATAACCCACGGACAGTGCAGCATTTTCTCTGTGATAACCCACTGACAGTGCAGCACTTTCTCTGTGATAAACCACTGACAGTGCAGCACTTTCTCTGTGATAAACCACTGACAGGGCAGCAGTTTCTCTGTGATAACCCACTGACAGTGCAGCACTTTCCCTGTGATAACTTACTGACAGTGCAGCACTTTCTCTGTGATAACCCACCGACAGTGCAGCAGTTTCCCTGTGAGAACCCACTGACAGTGCAGAACTTTCCCTCTGATAACCCACTGACAGCGCAGCACTTTCTCTGTGATAAATCACCGACAGTGCAGCACTTTCCCTGTGATAACTTACTGACAGTGCAGCACTTTCTCTGTGATAACCCACCGACAGTGCAGCACTTTCCCTGTGATAACCCACTGACAGTGCAGCACTTTCCCTGTGATAACTTACTGACAGTGCAGCTGCAGCACTTTCTCTGTGATAACCCACCGACAGTGCAGCACTTTCCCTGTGATAACCCGCCGACAGTGCAGCTCTTTCTCTGTGATAACCGACTGACAGTGCAGCACTTTCTCTGTGATAACCCACTGACAGTGCAGCACTTTCTCCGTGATAACCCACTGACAGTGCAGCACTTTCTCTGTGATAACCCACTGACAGTGCAGCACTTCCCTGTGATAACCCACCGACAGTGAAGCACTTTCGCTGTGATAACCCACTGACAGTGCAGCAGTTTCTCTGTGATAACCCACCGACAGTGCAGCACTTTCTCTGTGATAACCCACTGACAGTGCAGCACTTTCCCTGTGATAACCCACTGACAGAGCAGCACTTTCTTTGTGATAACCCGCCGACAGTGCAGCACTTTCTCTGTGATAACCGACTGACAGTGCAGCACTTTCTCTATGATAACCCACTGACAGTGCAGCACTTTCTCCGTGATAACCCACTGACAGTGCAGCACTTTCTCTGTGATAACCCACTGACAGTGCAGCACTTTCCCTTTGATAACCCACTGACAGTGCAGCACTTTCTCTGTGATAACCCACTGACAGTGCAGCAGTTTCTCTGTGATAACCCACCGACAGTGCAGCACTTTCTCTGTGATAACCCACTGACAGTGCAGCACTTCCCCTGTGATGACAAACTGACAGTACAGCACTTTCCCTGTGATAACCCACTGACAGTGCAGCACTTTCACTGTGATAACCCACTGAGAGTGCAGCACTTTCTCTGTGATAACTCACTGACCGTCCAGCACTTTCTGTGTGATAACCCACTGACAGTGCAGCACTTTCCCTGTGATAACCCACGGACAGTGCAGCATTTTCTCTGTGATAACCCACTGACAGTGCAGCACTTTCTCTGTGATAAACCACTGACAGTGCAGCACTTTCTCTGTGATAAACCACTGACAGGGCAGCAGTTTCTCTGTGATAACCCACTGACAGTGCAGCACTTTCCCTGTGATAACTTACTGACAGTGCAGCACTTTCTCTGTGATAACCCACCGACAGTGCAGCAGTTTCCCTGTGAGAACCCACTGACAGTGCAGAACTTTCCCTCTGATAACCCACTGACAGCGCAGCACTTTCTCTGTGATAAATCACCGACAGTGCAGCACTTTCCCTGTGATAACTTACTGACAGTGCAGCACTTTCTCTGTGATAACCCACCGACAGTGCAGCACTTTCCCTGTGATAACCCACTGACAGTGCAGCACTTTCCCTGTGATAACTTACTGACAGTGCAGCTGCAGCACTTTCTCTGTGATAACCCACCGACAGTGCAGCACTTTCCCTGTGATAACCCGCCGACAGTGCAGCTCTTTCTCTGTGATAACCGACTGACAGTGCAGCACTTTCTCTGTGATAACCCACTGACAGTGCAGCACTTTCTCCGTGATAACCCACTGACAGTGCAGCACTTTCTCTGTGATAACCCACTGACAGTGCAGCACTTCCCTGTGATAACCCACCGACAGTGAAGCACTTTCGCTGTGATAACCCACTGACAGTGCAGCAGTTTCTCTGTGATAACCCACCGACAGTGCAGCACTTTCTCTGTGATAACCCACTGACAGTGCAGCACTTTCCCTGTGATAACAAACTGACAGTACAGCACTTTCCGTGTGATAACCCACGGACAGTACAGCACTTTCCCTGTGATAACCCACTGACAGTACAGCATTTTCCCTGTGATAACCCACTGACAGTACAGCACTTTCTCTGTGATAACCCACTGAGAGTGCAGCACTTTCTCTGTGATAACCCACTGACAGTGCAGCACTTTCTCTGTGATAACCCACTGACAGTGCAGCACTTTCCCTGTGATAACCCACTGACAGTGCAGCACTTTCCCTGTGATAACACACTGACAGTACAGCACTTTCCCTGTGATAACCCACTGACAGTACAGCACTTTCCCTGTGATAACCCACTGACAGTGCAGCACTTTCACTGTGATAACCCACTGACAGTGCAGCACTTTCTCTCTGATAACCCACTGACAGTGCAGCACTTTTCCTGTGATAACCCACGGACAGTGCAGCACTTTCTCTGTGATAACCCACTGACAGTGCAGCACTTTCTCTGTGATAACCCACTGACAGTGCAGCACTTTCTCTGTGATAACCCACCGACAGTACAGCACTTTGTCTGTGATAACCCACCAACAGTACAGCACTTTCCCTGTGATAAACCACTGACAGTGCAGCACTTTCTCTGTGATAAATCACCGACAGTGCAGCAGTTTCACTGTGATAACTAACCGACATTGCAGCACTTTCTCTGTGATAACCCACTGACAGTGCAGGACTTTCTCTGTGATAACACACTGACAGTACAGCACTTTCCCTGTGATAACCCACTGACAGTACAGCACTTTCCCTGTGATAACCCACTGACAGTGCAGCACCTTCTCTGTGATAACACACTGACAGTACAGCACTTTCCCTGTGATAACCCACTGACAGTACAACACTTTCCCTGTGATAACCCACTGACAGTACAGCACGTTCCCTCTGATAACCCACTGACAGTGCATCAATTTCCCGGTGATAACCCACTGACGGCACAGCACTTTCCCTGTGATAACCCACTGACAGTGCAGCACTTTCCCTGTGATAACCCACTGACAGCGCAGCACTTTCTCTGTGATAAATCACCGACAGTGCAGTACTTTCCCTGTGATAACTTACTGACAGTGCAGCACTTTCTCTGTGATAACCCATCGACAGTGCAGCACTTTCCCTGTGATAACCCACTGACAGTGCAGCACTTTCCCTGTGATAACTTACTGACAGTGCAGCTGCAGCACTTTCTCTGTGAAAACCCACCGACAGTGCATCACTTTCCCTGTGATAACACACTGACAGTGCAGCACTTTCTCTGTGAGAACTCACTGAAAGTGCAGCGCTTTCCCTGTGATAACCCACTGACAGTGCAGCACTTTCCCTGTGATAACCCACTGACAGAGCAGCACTTTCTCTGTGATAACCCGCCGACAGTGCAGCACTTTCTCTGTGATAACCGACTGACAGTGCAGCACTTTCTCTCTGATAACCCACTGACAGTGCAGCACTTTCCCTGTGATAACCCACTGACAGTGCAGCACTTTCCCTGTGATAACACACTGACAGTACAGCACTTTCCCTGTGATAACCCACTGACAGTACAGCACTTTCCCTGTGATAACCCACTGACAGTGCAGCACTTTCACTGTGATAACCCACTGAGAGTGCAGCACTTTCTCTGTGATAACCCACTGACAGTGCAGCACTTTCTCTGTGATAACTCACTGACAGTGCAGCACTTTCTCTGTGATAACCCACTGACAGTGCAGCACTTTCCCTGTGATAACCCACTGACAGTGCAGCACTTTCCCTGTGATAACCCACGGACAGTGCAGCACTTTCTCTGTGATAACCCACTGACAGTGCAGCACTTTCTCTGTGATAACCCACTGACAGTGCAGCACTTTCTCTGTGATAACCCACCGACAGTACAGCACTTTGTCTGTGATAACCCACCAACAGTACAGCACTTTCCCTGTGATAACCCACTGACAGTGCAGCACTTTCTCTGTGATAAATCACCGACAGTGCAGCAGTTTCACTGTGATAACTTACCGACATTGCAGCACCTTCTCTGTGATAACCCACTGACTGTGCAGGACTTTCTCTGTGATAACACACTGACAGTACACCACTTTCCCTGTGATAACCCACTGACAGTACAGCACTTTCCCTGGGATAACCCACTGACAGTGCAGCACCTTCTCTGTGATAACACACTGACAGTACAGCACTTTCCATGTGATAACCCACTGACAGTACAGCACTTTCCCTGTGATAACCCACTGACAGTACAGCACTTTCCCTGTGATAACCCACTGACAGTGCATCAATTTCCGGGTGATAACCCACTGACGGCACAGCACTTTCCCTGTGATAACCCACTGACAGTGCAGCACTTTCTCTGTGATAAATCACCGACAGTGCAGCAGTTTCACTGTGATAACTTACCGACAGTGCAGCACTTTCTCTGTGATAAATCACCGACAGTGCAGCAGTTTCACTGCGATAAATCACTGACATTGCAGCACTTTCTCTGTGATAACTTACCAACAGTGCAGCACTTTCTCTGTGATAACTCACCGACAGTATAGCACTTTCCCTGTGATAACCCACTGACAGTGCAGCACTTTCTCTGTGATAACCCACTGACAGTGCAGCACTTTCTCTGTGATAACCCACTGACAGGGCAGCACTTTCTCTGTGATAACCCACTGACAGTGCAGCACTTTCTCTGTGATAACCCACCGACAGTGCAGCACTTTCTCTGTGATAACCCACTGACAGTGCAGCACGTTCCCTGTGATAACACACTGATAGTGCAGCACTTCCTCTGTGATAACCCACTGACAGTGCAGCACTTTCTCTGTGATAACCCACTGACAGTGCAGCACTTTCTCTGTGATAACCCACTGACAGTGCAGCACTTTCTTTGTGATAACTCGCGACAGTGCAGCACTTTCTCTGTGATAACTCACCGACAGTGCAGCACTTTCTCTGTGATAACTCACTGACAGTGCAGCACATTCTCTGTGATAAATCACTGACAGTGCAGCACTTTCTCTGTGATAACCCACCAGCAGTGCAGCAATTTCTCTGTGATAACTCACTGACAGTGCAGCACTTTCTCTGTGATAACCCACTGACAGTGCAGCACTTTCTCTGTGATAACCCACTGACAGTGCAGCACTTTCTCTGTGATAACCCACTGAGAGTGCAGCACTTTCTCTGTGATAACCCACTGACAGTGCAGCACTTTCTCTGTGATAACCCACTGACAGTGCAGCACTTTCTCTGTGATAACTCACTGACAGTGCAGCACTTTCTGTGTGATAACCCACTGACAGTGCAGCACTTTCCCTGTGATAACCCACTGACAGTGCAGCACTTTCCCTGTGATAACCCACGGACAGTGCAGCATTTTCTCTGTGATAACCCACTGACAGTGCAGCACTTTCTCTGTGATAACCCACTGACAGTTCAGCACTTTCTCTGTGATAACCCACTGACAGTGCAGCACTTTCTCTGTGATAAACCACTGACAGGGCAGCAGTTTCTCTATGATAACCCACTGACAGTGCAGCACTTTCCCTGTGATAACTTACTGACAGTGCAGCACTTTCTCTGTGATAACCCACCGACAGTGCAGCAATTTCCCTGTGAGAACCCACTGACAGTGCAGCACTTTCCTTCTGATAACCCACTGACAGCGCAGCACTTTCTCTGTGATAAATCACCGACAGTGCAGCACTCTCCCTGTGATAACTTACTGACAGTGCAGCACTTTCTCTGTGATAACCCACCGACAGTGCAGCACTTTCCCTGTGATAACCCACTGACAGTGCAGCACTTTCCCTGTGATAACTTACTGACAGTGCAGCTGCAGCACTTTCTCTGTGATAACCCACCGACAGTGCAGCACTTTCCCTGTGATAACCCGCCGACAGTGCAGCTCTTTCTCTGTGATAACCGACTGACAGTGCAGCACTTTCTCTGTGATAACCCACTGACAGTGCAGCACTTTCTCCGTGATAACCCACTGACAGTGCAGCACTTTCTCTGTGATAACCCACTGACAGTGCAGCACTTTCCCTGTGATAACCCACCGACAGTGCAGCACTTTCTCTGTGATAACCCACTGACAGTGCAGCAGTTTCTCTGTGATAACCCACCGACAGTGCAGCACTTTCTCTGTGATAACCCACTGACTGTGCAGCACTTTCCCTGTGATAACAAACTGACAGTACAGCACATTCCGTGTGATAACCCACGGACAGTACAGCACTTTCCCTGTGATAACCCACTGACAGTACAGCATTTTCCCTGTGATAACCCACTGACAGTACAGCACTTTCTCTGTGATGACCCACTGAGAGTGCAGCACTTTCTCAGTGATAACCCACTGACAGAGCAGCACTTTCCCTGTGATAACACACTGACAGTACAGCACTTTCCCTGTGATAACCCACTGAGAGTACAGAACTTTCCCTGTGATAACCCACTGACAGTGCAGCACTTTCACTGTGATAACCCACTGACAGTGCAGCACTTTCTCTCTGATAACCCACTGACAGTGCAGCACTTTCTCTGTGATAACCCACTGACAGTGCAGCACTTTCTCTCTGATAACCCACTGACAGTGCAGCACTTTCTCTGTGATAACCCACTGACAGTGCAGCACTTTCTCTGTGATAACTCACTGACAGTGCAGCACTTTCTCTGTGATAACCCACTGACAGTGCAGCACTTTCTCTGTGATAACCCACTGACAGTGCAGCACTTTCCCTGTGGTAACCCACGGACAGTGCAGCACTTTCTCTGTGATAACCCACTGACAGTGCAGCACTTTCTCTGTGATAACCCACTGACAGTGCAGCACTTTCTCTGTGATAACCCACTGAGAGTGCAGCACTTTCTCTGTGATAACCCACTGACAGTGCAGCACTTTCTCTGTGATAACCAACTGACAGTGCAGCACTTTCCCTGTGATAACCCACTGACAGTGCAGCACTTTCCCTGTGATAACACACTGACAGTACAGCACTTTCCCTGTGATAACCCACTGACAGTACAGCACTTTCCCTGTGATAACCCACTGACAGTGCAGCACTTTCTCTGTGATAACCAACTGACAGTGCAGCACTTTCCCTGTGATAACCCACTGACAGTGCAGCACTTTCCCTGTGATAACACACTGACAGTACAGCACTTTCCCTGTGATAACCCACTGACAGTGCAGCACTTTCACTGTGATAACCCACTGACAGTGCAGCACTTTCTCTCTGATAACCCACTGACAGTGCAGCACTTTCTCTGTGATAACCCACTGACAGTGCAGCACTTTCTCTGTGATAACTCACTGACAGTGCAGCACTTTCTCTGTGATAACCCACTGACAGTGCAGCACTTTCTCTGTGATAACCCACTGACAGTGCAGCACTTTCCCTGTGGTAACCCACGGACAGTGCAGCACTTTCTCTGTGATAACCCACTGACAGTGCAGCACTTTCTCTGTGATAACCCACTGACAGTGCAGCACTTTCTCTGTGATAACCCACCGACAGTACAGCACTTTGTCTGTGGTAACCCACCAACAGTACAGCACTTTCCCTGTGATAAACCACTGACAGTGCAGCAGTTTCTCTGTGATAAATCACCGACAGTGCAGCAGTTTCACTGTGATAACTTACCGACATTGCAGCACTTTCTCTGTGATAACCCACTGACAGTGCAGGACTTTCTCTGTGATAACACACTGACAGTACAGCACTTTCCCTGTGATAACCCACTGACAGTACAGCACTTTCCCTGTGATAACCCACTGACAGTGCAGCACCTTCTCTGTGATAACACACTGACAGTACAGCACTTTCCCTGTGATAACCCACTGACAGTACAACACTTTCCCTGTGATAACCCACTGACAGTACAGCACTTTCCCTGTGATAACCCACTGACAGTGCATCAATTTCCCGGTGATAACCCACTGACGGCACAGCACTTTCCCTGTGATAACCCACTGACAGTGCAGCACTTTCCCTGTGATAACCCACTGACAGCGCAGCACTTTCTCTGTGATAAATCACCGACAGTGCAGTACTTTCCCTGTGATAACTTACTGACAGTGCAGCACTTTCTCTGTGATAACCCACCGACAGTGCAGCACTTTCCCTGTGATAACCCACTGACAGTGCACCACTTTCCCTGTGATAACTTACTGACAGTGCAGCTGCAGCACTTTCTCTGTGATAACCCACCGACAGTGCAGCACTTTCCCTGTGATAACACACTGACAGTGCAGCACTTTCTCTGTGAGAACTCACTGAAAGTGCAGCGCTTTCCCTGTGATAACCCACTGACAGTGCAGCACTTTCCCTGTGATAACCCACTGACAGAGCAGCACTTTCTCTGTGATAACCCGCCGACAGTGCAGCACTTTCTCTGTGATAACCGACTGACAGTGCAGCACTTTCTCTATGATAACCCACTGACAGTGCAGCACTTTCTCCGTGATAACCCACTGACAGTGCAGCACTTTCTCTGTGATAACCCACTGACAGTGCAGCACTTTCCCTGTGATATCCCACTGACAGTGCAGCACTTTCTCTGTGATAACCCACTGACAGTGCAGCAGTTTCTCTGTGATAACCCACCGACAGTGCAGCACTTTCTCTGTGATAACCCACTGACAGTGCAGCACTTTCCCTGTGATAACAAACTGACAGTACAGCACTTTCCGTGTGAGAACCCACGGACAGTACAGCACTTTCCCTGTGATAACCCACTGACAGTACAGCATTTTCCCTGTGATAACCCACTGACAGTACAGCACTTTCTCTGTGATAACCCACTGACAGTGCAGCACTTTCTCTGTGATAACCCACTGACAGTGCAGCACTTTCTCTGTGATATCCCACTGACAGTGCAGCACTTTCCCTGTGATAACCCACTGACAGTGCAGCACTTTCCCTGTGATGACACACTGACAGTGCAGCACTTTCCCTGTGATAACCCACTGACAGTACAGCACTTTCCCTGTGATAACCCACTGACAGTGCAGCACGTTCACTGTGATAACCCACTGACAGTGCAGCACTTTCTCTGTGATAACCCACTGACAGTGCAGCACTTTCTCTGTGATAACCCACTGACAGTGCAGCACTTTCTCTGTGATAACCCACTGACAGTGCAGCACTTTCCCTGTGATAACCCACGGACAGTGCAGCACTTTCTCTGTGATAACCCACTGACAGTGCAGCACTTTCTCTGTGATAACCCACTGACAGTGCAGCACTTTCTCTGTGATAACCCACCGACAGTACAGCACTTTGTCTGTGATAACCCACCAACAGTGCAGCACTTTCTCTGTGATAACCCACTGACAGTGCAGCACTTTCTCTGTGATAAATCACCGACAGTGCAGCAGTTTCACTGTGATAACTTACCGACATTGCAGCACTTTCTCTGTGATAACCCACTGACAGTGCAGGACTTTCTCTGTGATAACACACTGACAGTACAGCACTTTCCCTGTGATAACCCACTGACAGTACAGCACTTTCCCTGTGATAACCCACTGAGAGTGCAGCACTTTCTCTGAGATAACACACTGACAGTACAGCACTTTCCCTGTGATAACCCACTGACAGTACAGCACTTTCCCTGTGATAACCCACTGACAGTACAGCACTTTCCCTGTGATAACCCACTGACAGTGCATCAATTTCCCGGTGATATCCCACTGACGGCACAGCACTTTCCCTGTGATAACCCACTGACAGTGCAGCACTTTCCCTGTGATAACCCACTGACAGCGCAGCACTTTCTCTGTGATAAATCACCGACAGTGCAGCACTTTCCCTGTGATAACTTACTGACAGTGCAGCACTTTCTCTGTGATAACCCACCGACGGTGCAGCACTTTCCCTGTGATAACCCACTGACAGTGCAG
The DNA here is from genome assembly GCF_047496795.1 of Chiloscyllium punctatum. Taxonomy (NCBI): domain Eukaryota; kingdom Metazoa; phylum Chordata; class Chondrichthyes; order Orectolobiformes; family Hemiscylliidae; genus Chiloscyllium; species Chiloscyllium punctatum. The sequence goes on from NC_092751.1 coordinate 74,151,635, forward strand.
CACTTTCCCTGTGATAACTTACTGACAGTGCAGCTGCAGCACTTTCTCTGTGATAACCCACCGACAGTGCAGCACTTTCCCTGTGATAACACACTGACAGTGCAGCACTTTCTCTGTGAGAACTCACTGAAAGTGCAGCGCTTTCCCTGTGATAACCCACTGACAGTGCAGCACTTTCCCTGTGATAACCCACTGACAGAGCATTACTTTCTTTGTGATAACCCGCCGACAGTGCAGCACTTTCTCTGTGATAACCGACTGACAGTGCAGCACTTTCTCTATGATAACCCACTGACAGTGCAGCACTTTCTCCGTGATAACCCACTGACAGTGCAGCACTTTCTCTGTGATAACCCACTGACAGTGCAGCACTTTCCCTGTGATAACTTACTGACAGTGCAGCTGCAGCACTTTCTCTGTGATAACCCACCGACAGTGCAGCACTTTCCCTCTGATAACCCGCCGACAGTGCAGCTCTTTCTCTGTGATAACCGACTGACAGTGCAGCACTTTCTCTGTGATAACCCACTGACAGTGCAGCACTTTCTCCGTGATAACCCACTGACAGTGCAGCACTTTCTCTGTGATAACCCACTGACAGTGCAGCACTTTCCCTGTGATAACCCACCGACAGTGCAGCACTTTCTCTGTGATAACCCACTGACAGTGCAGCAGTTTCTCTGTGATAACCCACCGACAGTGCAGCACTTTCTCTGTGATAACCCACTGACAGTGCAGCACTTTCCCTGTGATAACAAACTGACAGTACAGCACTTTCCGTGTGATAACCCACGGACAGTACAGCACTTTCCCTGTGATAACCCACTGACAGTACAGCATTTTCCCTGTGATAACCCACTGACAGTACAGCACTTTCTCTGTGATAACCCACTGAGAGTCCAGCACTTTCTCTGTGATAACCCACTGTCAGTGCAGCACTTTCTCTGTGATAACCCACTGACAGGGCAGCACTTTCCCTGTGATAACCCACTGACAGTGCAGCACTTTCCCTGTGATAACACACTGACAGTACAGCACTTTCCCTGTGATAACCCACTGACAGTACAGCACTTTCCCTGTGATAACCCACTGACAGTGCAGCACTTTCACTGTGATAACCCACTGACAGTGCAGCACTTTCTCTCTGATAACCCACTGACAGTGCAGCACTTTCTCTGTGATAACCCACTGACAGTGCAGCACTTTCTCTGTGATAACTCACTGACAGTGCAGCACTTTCTCTGTGATAACCCACTGACAGTGCAGCACTTTCTCTGTGATAACCCACTGACAGTGCAGCACTTTCCCTGTGGTAACCCACGGACAGTGCAGCACTTTCTCTGTGATAACCCACTGACAGTGCAGCACTTTCTCTGTGATAACCCACTGACAGTGCAGCACTTTCTCTGTGATAACCCACCGACAGTACAGCACTTTGTCTGTGATAACCCACCAACAGTACAGCACTTTCCCTGTGATAAACCACTGACAGTGCAGCACTTTCTCTGTGATAAATCACCGACAGTGCAGCAGTTTCACTGTGATAACTTACCGACATTGCAGCACTTTCTCTGTGATAACCCACTGACAGTGCAGGACTTTCTCTGTGATAACACACTGAGAGTACAGCACTTTCCCTGTGATAACCCACTGACAGTACAGCACTTTCCCTGTGATAACCCACTGACAGTGCAGCACCTTCTCTGTGATAACACACTGACAGTACAGCACTTTCCCTGTGATAACCCACTGACAGTACAACACTTTCCCTGTGATAACCCACTGACAGTACAGCACTTTCCCTGTGATAACCCACTGACAGTGCATCAGTTTCGCGGTGATAACCCACTGACGGCACAGCACTTTCCCTGTGATAACCCACTGACAGTGCAGCACTTTCCCTGTGATAACCCACTGACAGCGCAGCACTTTCTCTGTGATAACCCACTGACAGTGCAGCACTTTCTCTGTGATAACCCACTGACAGTGCACCACTTTCCCTGTGATAACTTACTGACAGTGCAGCTGCAGCACTTTCTCTGTGATAACCCACCGACAGTGCAGCACTTTCCCTGTGATAACACACTGACAGTGCAGCACTTTCTCTGTGAGAACTCACTGAAAGTGCAGCGCTTTCCCTGTGATAACACACTGACATTGCAGCACTTTCCCTGTGATAACCCACTGACAGAGCAGCACTTTCTCTGTGATAACCCGCCGACAGTGCAGCACTTTCTCTGTGATAACCGACTGACAGTGCAGCACTTTCTCTATGATAACCCACTGACAGTGCAGCACTTTCTCCGTGATAACCCACTGACAGTGCAGCACTTTCTCTGTGATAACCCACTGACAGTGCAGCACTTTCCCTGTGATATCCCACTGACAGTGCAGCACTTTCTCTGTGATAACCCACTGACAGTGCAGCAGTTTCTCTGTGATAACCCACCGACAGTGCAGCACTTTCTCTGTGATAACCCACTGAGAGTGCAGCACTTTCCCTGTGATAACAAACTGACAGTACAGCACTTTCCCTGTGATAACCCACTGACAGTGCAACACTTTCCCTGTGATAACCCACTGACAGTGCAGCACTTTCTCTGTGATAACCCACTGACAGTGCAGCAGTTTCTCTGTGATAACCCACCGACAGTGCAGCACTTTCTCTGTGATAACCCACTGACAGTGCAGCACTTTCCCTGTGATAACAAACTGACAGTGCAGCACTTTCCGTGTGAGAACCCACGGACAGTACAGCACTTTCCCTGTGATAACCCACTGACAGTACAGCATTTTCCCTGTGATAACCCACTGACAGTACAGCACTTTCTCTGTGATAACCCACTGACAGTGCAGCACTTTCTCTGTGATAACCCACTGACAGTGCAGCACTTTCTGTGTGATATCCCACTGACAGTGCAGCACTTTCCCTGTGATAACCCACTGACAGTGCAGCACTTTCCCTGTGATGACACACTGACAGTGCAGCACTTTCCCTGTGATAACCCACTGACAGTACAGCACTTTCCCTGTGATAACCCACTGACAGTGCAGCACTTTCACTGTGATAACCCACTGACAGTGCAGCACTTTCTCTGTGATAACCCACTGACAGTGCAGCACTTTCTCTGTGATAACCCACTGACAGTGCAGCACTTTCTCTGTGATAACCCACTGACAGTGCAGCACTTTCCCTGTGATAACCCACGGACAGTGCAGCACTTTCTCTGTGATAACCCACTGACAGTGCAGCACTTTCTCTGTGATAACCCACTGACAGTGCAGCACTTTCTCTGTGATAACCCACCGACAGTACAGCACTTTGTCTGTGATAACCCACCAACAGTACAGCACTTTCCCTGTGATAACCCACTGACAGTGCAGCACTTTCTCTGTGATAAATCACCGACAGTGCAGCAGTTTCACTGTGATAACTTACCGACATTGCAGCACTTTCTCTGTGATAACCCACTGACAGTGCAGGACTTTCTCTGTGATAACACACTGACAGTACAGCACTTTCCCTGTGATAACCCACTGACAGTACAGCACTTTCCCTGTGATAACCCACTGAGAGTGCAGCACTTTCTCTGTGATAACACACTGACAGTACAGCACTTTCCCTGTGATAACCCACTGACAGTACAGCACTTTCCCTGTGATAACCCACTGACAGTACAGCACTTTCCCTGTGATAACCCACTGACAGTGCATCAATTTCCCGGTGATAACCCACTGACGGCACAGCACTTTCCCTGTGATAACCCACTGACAGTGCAGCACTTTCCCTGTGATAACCCACTGACAGCGCAGCACTTTCTCTGTGATAAATCACCGACAGTGCAGTACTTTCCCTGTGATAACTTACTGACAGTGCAGCACTTTCTCTGTGATAACCCACCGACGGTGCAGCACTTTCCCTGTGATAACCCACTGACAGTGCAGCACTTTCCCTGTGATAACTTACTGACAGTGCAGCTGCAGCACTTTCTCTGTGATAACCCACCGACAGTGCAGCACTTTCCCTGTGATAACACACTGACAGTGCAGCACTTTCTCTGTGAGAACTCACTGAAAGTGCAGCGCTTTCCCTGTGATAACCCACTGACAGTGCAGCACTTTCCCTGTGATAACCCACTGACAGAGCAGCACTTTCTTTGTGATAACCCGCCGACAGTGCAGCACTTTCTCTGTGATAACCGACTGACAGTGCAGCACTTTCTCTATGATAACCCACTGACAGTGCAGCACTTTCTCCGTGATAACCCACTGACAGTGCAGCACTTTCTCTGTGATAACCCACTGACAGTGCAGCACTTTCCCTTTGATAACCCACTGACAGTGCAGCACTTTCTCTGTGATAACCCACTGACAGTGCAGCAGTTTCTCTGTGATAACCCACCGACAGTGCAGCACTTTCTCTGTGATAACCCACTGACAGTGCAGCACTTTCCCTGTGATAACAAACTGACAGTACAGCACTTTCCCTGTGATAACCAAGGACAGTACAGCACTTTCCCTGTGATAACCCACTGACAGTACAGCATTTTCCCTGTGATAACCCACTGACAGTACAGCACTTTCTCTGTGATAACCCACTGACAGTGCAGCACTTTCTCTGTGATAACCCACTGACAGTGCAGCACTTTCTCTCTGATAACCCACTGACAGTGCAGCACTTTCTCTGTGATAACCCACTGACAGTGCAGCACTTTCCCTGTGATAACCCACCGACAGTGCAGCACTTTCTCTGTGATAACCCACTGACAGTGCAGCAGTTTCTCTGTGATAACCCACCGACAGTGCAGCACTTTCTCTGTGATAACCCACTGACAGTGCAGCACTTTCCCTGTGATAACAAACTGACAGTACAGAACTTTCCGTGTGATAACCCACGCACAGTACAGCACTTTCCCTGTGATAACCCACTGACTGTACAGCATTTTCCCTGTGATAACCCACTGACAGTACAGCACTTTCTCTGTGATAACCCACTGAGAGTGCAGCACTTTCTCTGTGATAACCCACTGACAGTGCAGCACTTTCTCTGTGATAACCCACTGACAGTGCAGCACTTTCACTCTGATAACCCACTGACAGTGCAGCACTTTCTCTGTGATAACCCACTGACAGTGCAGCACTTTCTCTGTGATAACTCACTGACAGTGCAGCACTTTCTCTGTGATAACCCACTGACAGTGCAGCACTTTCTCTGTGATAACCCACTGACAGTGCAGCACTTTCCCTGTGATAACCCACGGACAGTGCAGCACTTTCTCTGTGATAACCCACTGACAGTGCAGCACTTTCTCTGTGATAACCCACTGACAGTGCAGCACTTTCTCTGTGATAACCCACCGACAGTACAGCACTTTGTGATAACCCACCAACAGTACAGCACTTTCCCTGTGATAAACCACTGACAGTGCAGCACTTTCTCTGTGATAAATCACCGACAGTGCAGCAGTTTCACTGTGATAACTTACCGACATTGCAGCACTTTCTCTGTGATAACCCACTGACAGTGCAGGACTTTCTCTGTGATAACACACTGACAGTACAGCACTTTCCCTGTGATAACCCACTGACAGTACAGCACTTTCCCTGTGATAACCCACTGACAGTGCAGCACATTCTCTGTGATAACACACTGACAGTACAGCACTTTCCCTGTGATAACCCACTGACAGTACAACACTTTCCCTGTGATAACCCACTGACAGTACAGCACTTTCCCTGTGATAACCCACTGACAGTGCATCAATTTCCCGGTGATAACCCACTGACGGCACAGCACTTTCCCTGTGATAACCCACTGACAGTGCAGCACTTTCCCTGTGATAACCCACTGACAGCGCAGCACTTTCTCTGTGATAAATCACCGACAGTGCAGTACTTTCCCTGTGATAACTTACTGACAGTGCAGCACTTTCTCTGTGATAACCCACCGACAGTGCAGCACTTTCCCTGTGATAACCCACTGACAGTGCAGCACTTTCCCTGTGATAACTTACTGACAGTGCAGCTGCAGCACTTTCTCTGTGATAACCCACCGACAGTGCAGCACTTTCCCTGTGATAACACACTGACAGTGCAGCACTTTCTCTGTGAGAACTCACTGAAAGTGCAGCGCTTTCCCTGTGATAACCGACTGACAGTGCAGCACTTTCTCTATGATAACCCACTGACAGTGCAGCACTTTCTCCGTGATAACCCACTGACAGTGCAGCACTTTCTCTGTGATAACCCACCAACAGTGCAGCACTTTCCCTGTGATATCCCACTGACAGTGCAGCACTTTCTCTGTGATAACCCACTGACAGTGCAGCAGTTTCTCTGTGATAACCCACCGACAGTGCAGCACTTTCTCTGTGATAACCCACTGAGAGTGCAGCACTTTCCCTGTGATAACAAACTGACAGTACAGCACTTTCCCTGTGATAACCCACGGACAGTACAGCACTTTCCCTGTGATAACCCACTGACAGTACAGCATTTTCCCTGTGATAACCCACTGACAGTACAGCACTTTCTCTGTGATAACCCACTGACAGTGCAGCACTTTCTCTGTGATAACCCACTGACAGTGCAGCACTTTCTCTCTGATAACCCACTGACAGTGCAGCACTTTCCCTGTGATAACCCACTGACAGTGCAGCACGTTCCCTGTGATAACACACTGACAGTACAGCACTTTCCCTGTGATAACCCACTGACAGTACAGCACTTTCCCTGTGATAACCCACTGACAGTGCAGCACTTTCACTGTGATAACCCACTGAGAGTGCAGCACTTTCTCTGTGATAACCCACTGACAGTGCAGCACTTTCTCTGTGATAACCCACTGACAGTGCAGCACTTTCTCTGTGATAACTCACTGACAGTGCAGCACTTTCTCTGTGATAACCCACTGACAGTGCAGCACTTTCCCTGTGATAACCCACTGACAGTGCAGCACTTTCCCTGTGATAACCCACGGACAGTGCAGCACTTTCTCTGTGATAACCCACTGACAGTGCAGCACTTTCTCTGTGATAACCCACTGACAGTGCAGCACTTTCTCTGTGATAACCCACCGACAGTACAGCACTTTGTCTGTGATAACCCACCAACAGTACAGCACTTTCCCTGTGATAACGCACTGACAGTGCAGCACTTTCTCTGTGATAAATCACCGACAGTGCAGCAGTTTCACTGTGATAACTTACCGACATTGAAGCACTTTCTCTGTGATAACCCACTGACAGTGCAGGACTTTCTCTGTGATAACACACTGACAGTACAGCACTTTCCCTGTGATAACCCACTGACAGTACAGCACTTTCCCTGTGATAACCCACTGACAGTGCATCACTTTCTCTGTGATAACACACTGACAGTACAGCACTTTCCCTGTGATAACCCACTGACAGTACAGCACTTTCCCTGTGATAACCCACTGACAGTACAGCACTTTCCCTGTGATAACCCACTGACAGTGCATCAATTTCCGGGTGATAACCCACTGACGGCACAGCACTTTCCCTGTGATAACCCACTGACAGTGCAGCACTTTCTCTGTGATAAATCACCGACAGTGCAGCAGTTTCACTGTGATAACTTACCGACAGTGCAGCACTTTCTCTGTGATAAATCACCGACAGTGCAGCAGTTTCACTGCGATAAATCACTGACATTGCAGCACTTTCTCTGTGATAACTTACCGACAGTGCAGCACTTTCTCTGTGATAACTCACCGACAGTACAGCACTTTCCCTGTGATAACCCACTGACAGTGCAGCACTTTCTCTGTGATAACCCACCGACAGTGCAGCACTTTCTCTGTGATAACCCACTGACAGGGCAGCACTTTCTCTGTGATAACCCACTGACAGTGCAGCACTTTCTCTGTGATAACCCACCGAAAGTGCAGCACTTTCTCTGTGATAACCCACTGACAGTGCAGCACGTTCCCTGTGATAACCCACTGATAGTGCAGCACTTTCTCTGTGATAACCCACTGACAGTGCAGCACTTTCTCTGTGATAACCCACTGACAGTGCAGCACTTTCTCTGTGATAACCCACTGACAGTGCAGCACTTTCTTTGTGATAACTCGAGACAGTGCAGCACTTTCTCTGTGATAACTCACCGACAGTGCAGCACTTTCTCTGTGATAACTCACTGACAGTGCAGCACATTCTCTGTGATAAATCACTGACAGTGCAGCACTTTCTCTGTGATAACCCACCAGCAGTGCAGCAATTTCTCTGTGATAACTCACTGAGAGTGCAGCACTTTCTCTGTGATAAATCACCGACTGTGCAGCACTTTCCCTGTGAGAGCTTACTGACAGTGCAGCACTTTCTCTGTGATAACCCACTGACAGTGCAGCACTTTCTCTGTGATAACCCACCAGCAGTGCAGCACTGTCTCTGTGATAACTCACTGACAGTGCAGCACTTTCTCTGTGATAACTCACCGACAGTGCAGCACTTTCTCTGTGATAAATCACCGAGAGTGCAGCACTTTCTCTGTGATAACCCATTGACAGTGCAGCACTTTCTCTGTGATAACCCACTGACAGTGCAGCACTTTCTCTGTGATAACTCACTGACAGTGCAGCACTTTCTCTGTGATAACCCACTGACAGTGCAGCACTTTCTCTGTGATAACCCAGCGAAAGTGCAGCACTTTCCCTGTGATAACCCACTGACAGTGCAGCACTTTCTCTGTGACAACGCACTGACAGTGCAGCACTTTCTCTGTGATATCCCACTGACAGTGCAGCACTTTCTCTGTGATAACCCACCGACAGTACAGCACTTTTTCTGTGATAACCCACCAACAGTGCAGCACTTTCCCTGTGATAACCCACTGACAGTGCATCAATTTCCGGGTGATAACCCACTGACGGCACAGCACTTTCCCTGTGATAACCCACTGACAGTGCAGCACTTTCTCTGTGATAAATCACCGACAGTGCAGCAGTTTCACTGTGATAACTTACCGACAGTGCAGCACTTTCTCTGTGATAAATCACCGACAGTGCAGCAGTTTCACTGCGATAAATCACTGACATTGCAGCACTTTCTCTGTGATAACTTACCGACAGTGCAGCACTTTCTCTGTGATAACTCACCGACAGTACAGCACTTTCCCTGTGATAACCCACTGACAGTGCAGCACTTTCTCTGTGATAACCCACTGACAGTGCAGCACTTTCTCTGTGATAACCCACTGACAGGGCAGCACTTTCTCTGTGATAACCCACTGACAGTGCAGCACTTTCTCTGTGATAACCCACCGACAGTGCAGCACTTTCTCTGTGATAACCCACTGACAGTGCAGCACGTTCCCTGTGATAACCCACTGATAGTGCAGCACTTTCTCTGTGATAACCCGCTGTCAGTGCAGCACTTTCTCTGTGATAACCCACTGACAGTGCAGCACTTTCTCTGTGATAACCCACTGACAGTGCAGCACTTTCTTTGTGATAACTCGCGACAGTGCAGCACTTTCTCTGTGATAACTCACCGACAGTGCAGCACTTTCTCTGTGATACCTCACTGACAGTGCAGCACATTCTCTGTGATAAATCACTGACAGTGCAGCACTTTCTCTGTGATAACCCACCAGCAGTGCAGCAATTTCTCTGTGATAACTCACTGAGAGTGCAGCACTTTCTCTGTGATAAATCACCGACTGTGCAGCACTTTCCCTGTGAGAGCTTACTGACAGTGCAGCACTTTCTCTGTGATAACCCACTGACAGTGCAGCACTTTCTCTGTGATAACCCACCAGCAGTGCAGCACTGTCTCTGTGATAACTCACTGAGAGTGCAGCACTTTCTCTGTGATAACTCACCGACAGTGCAGCACTTTCTCTGTGATAAATCACCGACAGTGCAGCACTTTCTCTGTGATAACCCATTGACAGTGCAGCACTTTCTCTGTGATAACCCACTGACAGTGCAGCACTTTCTCTGTGATAACTCACTGACAGTGCAGCACTTTCTCTGTGATAACCCACCGACAGTGCAGCACTTTCTCTGTGATAACCCACCGACAGTGCAGCACTTTCCCTGTGATAACCCACTGACAGTGCAGCACTTTCTCTGTGATAACGCACTGACAGTGCAGCACTTTCTCTGTGATATCCCACTGACAGTGCAGCACTTTCTCTGTGATAACCCACCGACAGTACAGCACTTTTTCTGTGATAACCCACCAACAGTGCAGCACTTTCCCTGTGATAACCCACTGACAGTGCAGCACTTTCTCTTTGATAAATCACCGACAGTGCAGCAGTTTCACTGTGATAACTTACCGACAGTGCAGCACTTTCTCTGAGATAACCCACTGACAGTGCAGCACTTTCTCTGTGATAACACACTGACAGTACAGCACTTTCCCTGTGATAACCCACTGACAGTGCAACCATTTTCCTTTGATAACCCACTGACAGTACAGCACTTTCCCTGTGATAACCCACTGACAGTGCAGCACTTTCTCTGTGATAAATCACCGACAGTGCAGCGGTTTCACTGTGATAACTTACCGACAGTGCATCACTTTCTCTCTGATAAATCACCGACAGTGCAGCAGTTTCACTGCGATAAATCACTGACATTGCAGCACTTTCTCTGTGAGAACTTACCGACAGTGCAGCACTTTCTCTGTGAAAACTCACCGACAGGACAGTACGTTCCCTGTGATAACCCACTGACAGTGCAGCACTTTCTCTGTGATAACCCAATGACAGTGCAGCAATTTCTCTGTGATAACCCACTGACAGGGCAGCACTTTCTCTGCGATAACCCACTGACAGTGCAGCACATTCTTTGTGATAATTCGCGACAGTGCAGCAGTTTCTCTGTGATAACCCATCGACAGTGCAGCACTTTCTCTGTGATAACCCACTGACAGTGCAGCACGTTCCCTGTGATAACCCACTGATAGTGCAGCACTTTCTCTGTGATAACCCACTGACAGTGCAGCACTTTCTCTGTGATAACCCACTGGCAGTGCAGCACTTTCTCTGTGATGACCCACTGACAGTGCAGCACTTTCTTTGCGATAACTCGCGACAGTGCCGCACTTTCTCTGTGATAACTCACCGACAGTGCAGCACTTTCTCTGTGATAACTCACTGACAGTGCAGCACATTCTCTGTGATAAATCACTGACAGTGCAGCACTTTCTCTGTGATAACCCACTAGCAGTGCAGCACTTTCTCTGTGATAACTCACTGACAGTGCAGCACTTTCTCTGTGATAAATCACCGAATGTGCAGCACTTTCCCTGTGATAGCTTACTGACAGTGCAGCACTTTCTCTGTGATAACCCACTGACAGTGCAGCACTTTCTCTGTGATAACCCACCAGCAGTGCAGCACTTTCTCTGTGATAACTCACTGACAGTGCAGCACTTTCTCTGTGATAACTCACCGACAGTGCAGCACTTTCTCTGTGATAAATCACCGACAGTGCAGCACTTTCTCTGTGAAAACCCACTGACAGTGCAGCACTTTCTCTGTGATAAATCACCGACAGTGCAGCACTTTCCCTGTGATAACTTACTGACAGTGCAGCACTTTCTCTGTGATAACCCACCGACAGTGCAGCACTTTCCCTGTGATAGCCCACGGACAGTGCAGCACTTTCCCTGTGATAACCCACTGACAGTGCAGCACTTTCTCTGTGATAAATCACCGACAGTGCAGCACTTTCCCTGTGATAACTTACTGACAGTGCAGCACTTTCTCTGTGATAACCCGCCGACAGTGCAGCACTTTCGCTGTGATAACCCCCTGACAGTGCAGCACTTTCCCTGTGATAACTTACTGACAGTGCAGCTGCAGCACTTTCTCTGTGATAACCCACCGACAGTGCAGTACGTTCCCTGTGATGACACACTGACAGTGCAGCACTTTCTCTGTGATAACTCACTGACAGTGCAGCGCTTTCCCTGTGATAAACCACTGACAGTGCAGCACTTTCCCTGTGATATCCCACTGACAGAGCAGCACTTTCTCTGTGATAACCCGCCGACAGTGCAGCACTTTCTCCGTGATAACCTACTGACAGTGCAGCACTTTCTCTGTGATAACCCACTGACAGTGCAGCACTTTCTCCGTGATAACCCACTGACAGTGCAGCACTTTCTCTGTGATAACCCACTGACAGTGCAGCACTTTCCCTGTGATAGCCGATTGAAAGTGCAGCACTTTCTCTGTGATAACCCACTGACAGAGCAGCACTTTCTCTGTGATAACCCACCGACAGTGCAGCACTTTCTCTGTGATAACCCACTGACAGTGCAGCACTTTATCTGTGATAACACACTGACAGTACAGCACTTTCCCTATGATAACCCACTGACAGTACAGCACTTTCCCTGTGATAACACACTGACAGTACAGCACTTTCCCTGTGATAACCCACTGACAGTACAGCACTTTCCCTGTGATAACCCACTGACAGCACAGAACCTTCCCTGTGATAAACCACTGACAGTGCAGCACTTTCTCTGTGATAAATCACCGACAGTGCAGCAGTTTCACTGCGATAAATCACTGACAGTGCAGCACTTTCTCTGTAATAACTCACTGACAGTGCACCACATTCTCTGTGATAAATCGCTGACAGTGCAGCACTTTCTCTGTGATAACCCACCAGCAGTGCAGCAATTTCTCTGTGATAACTCACTGACAGTGCAGCACTTTCTCTGTGATAAATCACCGACTGTGCAGCACTTTCCCTGTGATAGCTTACTGACAGTGCAGCACTTTCTCTGTGATAACTCACTGACAGTGCAGCACTTTCTCTGTGATAACTCACCGACAGTGCAGCACTTTCACTGTGATAAATCACCGACAGTGCAGCACTTTCTCTGTGATAACCCACTGACAGTGCAGCACTTTCTCTGTGATAACCCACTGACAGTGCAGCACTTTCTCTGTGATAACCCACTGACAGTGCAGCACTTTCTCTGTGATAACCCACTGACAGTACAGCACATTCTCTGTGATAACCCACTGACAGTGCAGCACATTCTCTGTGATAACCCACCGACAGTGCAGCACTTTCTCTGTGATAACCCACTGACAGTGCAGCACGTTCTCTGTGATATCTCACTGACAGTGCAGCACTTTCTCTGTGATAACCCATTGACAGTGCAGCACTTTCTCTGTGATAACCCACCGACAGTGCAGCACTTTCCCTGTGATAACCCACAGACAGTGCAGCACTTTCTCTGTGATAACCCAGTGACAGTGCAGCACTTTCTCTGTGATAACCCACCGACAGTGCAGCACTTTCTCTGTGATAACTCACTGACAGTGCAGCACTTTTTCTGTGATAACCCACCAACAGTTCAGCACTTTCCCTGTGATAACCCACTGACAGTGCAGCACTTTCTCTGTGATAAATCACTGACATTGCAGCACTTTCTCTGTGATAACTCACCGACAGTACAGCACGTTCCCTGTGATAACCCACTGACAGTGCAGCACTTTCTCTGTGATAAACCACTGACAGTGCAGCACTTTCTCTGTGATAACCCACTGACAGTGCAGCACTTTCTCTGTGATAACCCACTGACAGGGCAGCACTTTCTCTGTGATAACCCACTGACAGTGCAGCACTTTCTTTGTGATAACTCGCGACAGTGCAGCACTTTCTCTGTGATAACCCGCCGACAGTGCAGCACTCTCTCTGTGATATCCCACTGACAGTGCAGCACGTTGCCTGTGATAACCCACTGATAGTGCAGCACTTTCTCTGTGATAACCCACTGACAGTGCAGCACTTTCTCTGTGATAACCCACTGACAGTGCAGCACTTTCTCTGTGATTACCCACTGACATTGCAGCACTTTCTTTGTGATAACTCGCGACAGTGCAGCACTTTCTCTGTGATAACTCACCGACAGTGCAGCACTTTCTCTGTGATAACTCACTGACAGTGCAGCACATTCTCTGTGATAAATCACTGACAGTGCAGCACTTTCTCTGTGATAACCCACCAGCAGTGCAGCACTTTCTCTGTGATAACTCACTGACAGTGCAGCACTTTCTCTGTGATAAATCACCGAATGTGCAGCACTTTCCCTGTGATACATTACTGACAGTGCAGCACTTTCTCTGTGATAACCCACTGACAGTGCAGCACTTTCTCTGTGATAACACACTGACAGTACAGCACTTTCCCTGTGATAACCCACTGACAGTACAGCACTTTCCCTGTGATAACCCACTGACAGTGCATCAATTTCCCGGTGATAACCCACTGACAGCACAGACCTTTCCCTGTGATAAACCACTGACAGTGCAGCACTTTCTCTGTGATAAATCACCGACAGTGCAGCAGTTTCACTGCGATAAATCACTGACATTGCAGCACTTTCTCTGTGATAACTTACCGACAGTGCAGCACTTTCTCTGTGATAACTCACCGACAGTACAGCACTTTCCCTGTGATAACCCACTGACAGTGCAGCACTTTCTCTGTGATAACCCACTGACAGTGCAGCACTTTCTCTGTGATAACCCACTGACAGGGCAGCACTTTCTCTGTGATAACCCACTGACAGTGCAGCACTTTCTCTGTGATAACCCACTGACAGTGCAGCACGTTCCCTGTGATAACCCACTGATAGTGCAGCACTTTCTCTGTGATAACCCACTGACAGTGCAGCACTTTCTCTGTGATAACCCACTGACAGTGCAGCACTTTCTCTGTGATAACCCACTGACAGTGCAGCACTTTCTTTGTGATAACTCGCGACAGTGCAGCACTTTCTCTGTGATAACTCACCGACAGTGCAGCACTTTCTCTGTGATAACTCACTGACAGTGCACCACATTCTCTGTGATAAATCGCTGACAGTGCAGCACTTTCTCTGTGATAACCCACCAGCAGTGCAGCAATTTCTGTGTGATAACTCACTGACAGTGCCGCACTTTCTCTGTGATAAATCACCGACTGTGCAGCACTTTCCCTGTGATAGCTTACTGACAGTGCAGCACTTTCTCTGTGATAACCCACTGACAGTGCAGCACTTTCTCTGTGATAACCCACCAGCAGTGCAACATTTTCTCTGTGATAACTCACTGACAGTGCAGCACTTTCTCTGTGATAACTCACCGACAGTGCAGCAATTTCACTGTGATAAATCACCGACAGTGCAGCACTTTCTCTGTGATAACCCACTGACAGTGCAGCACTTTCTCTGTGATAACCCACTGACAGTGCAGCACATTCTCTGTGATAACCCACTGACAGTGCAGCACTTTCTCTGTGATAACTCACTGACAGTACAGCACTTTCTCTGTGATAACCCACTGACAGTGCAGCACATTCTCTGTGATAACCCACCGACAGTGCAGCACTTTCTCTGTGATAACCCACTGACAGTGCAGCACTTTCTCTGTGATATCTCACTGACAGTGCAGCACTTTCTCTGTGATAACCCACTGACAGTGCAGCACTTTCTCTGTGATAACCCACCGACAGTGCAGCACTTTCCCTGTGATAACCCACAGACAGTGCAGCACTTTCTCTGTGATAACCCAGTGACAGTGCAGCACTTTCTCTGTGATAACCCACCGACAGTGCAGCACTTTCTCTGTGATAACTCACTGACAGTGCAGCACTTTCTCTGTGATAACCCACTGACAGTGCAGCAATTTCTCGGTGATAACCCACTGACAGTGCAGCACATTCTCTGTGATAACACACTGACAGTACAGCACTTTCCCTGTGATAACCCACTGACAGTACAACACTTTCCCTGTGATAACCCACTGACAGTACAGCACTTTCCCTGTGATAACCCACTGACAGTGCATCAATTTCCCGGTGATAACCCACTGACGGCACAGCACTTTCCCTGTGATAACCCACTGACAGTGCAGCACTTTCCCTGTGATAACCCACTGACAGCGCAGCACTTTCTCTGTGATAAATCACCGACAGTGCAGTACTTTCCCTGTGATAACTTACTGACAGTGCAGCACTTTCTCTGTGATAACCCACCGACAGTGCAGCACTTTCCCTGTGATAACCCACTGACAGTGCAGCACTTTCCCTGTGATAACTTACTGACAGTGCAGCTGCAGCACTTTCTCTGTGATAACCCACCGACAGTGCAGCACTTTCCCTGTGATAACACACTGACAGTGCAGCACTTTCTCTGTGAGAACTCACTGAAAGTGCAGCGCTTTCCCTGTGATAACCCACTGACAGTGCAGCACTTTCCCTGTGATAACCCACTGACAGAGCAGCACTTTCTCTGTGATAACCCGCCGACAGTGCAGCACTTTCTCTGTGATAACCGACTGACAGTGCAGCACTTTCTCTATGATAACCCACTGACAGTGCAGCACTTTCTCCGTGATAACCCACTGACAGTGCAGCACTTTCTCTGTGATAACCCACCAACAGTGCAGCACTTTCCCTGTGATATCCCACTGACAGTGCAGCACTTTCTCTGTGATAACCCACTGACAGTGCAGCAGTTTCTCTGTGATAACCCACCGACAGTGCAGCACTTTCTCTGTGATAACCCACTGAGAGTGCAGCACTTTCCCTGTGATAACAAACTGACAGTACAGCACTTTCCCTGTGATAACCCACGGACAGTACAGCACTTTCCCTGTGATAACCCACTGACAGTACAGCATTTTCCCTGTGATAACCCACTGACAGTACAGCACTTTCTCTGTGATAACCCACTGACAGTGCAGCACTTTCTCTGTGATAACCCACTGACAGTGCAGCACTTTCTCTCTGATAACCCACTGACAGTGCAGCACTTTCCCTGTGATAACCCACTGACAGTGCAGCACGTTCCCTGTGATAACACACTGACAGTACTGCACTTTCCCTGTGATAACCCACTGACAGTACAGCACTTTCCCTGTGATAACCCACTGACAGTGCAGCACTTTCACTGTGATAACCCACTGAGAGTGCAGCACTTTCTCTGTGATAACCCACTGACAGTGCAGCACTTTCTCTGTGATAACCCACTGACAGTGCAGCACTTTCTCTGTGATAACTCACTGACAGTGCAGCACTTTCTCTGTGATAACCCACTGACAGTGCAGCACTTTCCCTGTGATAACCCACTGACAGTGCAGCACTTTCCCTGTGATAACCCACGGACAGTGCAGCACTTTCTCTGTGATAACCCACTGACAGTGCAGCACTTTCTCTGTGATAACCCACTGACAGTGCAGCACTTTCTCTGTGATAACCCACCGACAGTACAGCACTTTGTCTGTGATAACCCACCAACAGTACAGCACTTTCCCTGTGATAACCCACTGACAGTGCAGCACTTTCTCTGTGATAAATCACCGACAGTGCAGCAGTTTCACTGTGATAACTTACCGACATTGAAGCACTTTCTCTGTGATAACCCACTGACAGTGCAGGACTTTCTCTGTGATAACACACTGACAGTACAGCACTTTCCCTGTGATAACCCACTGACAGTACAGCACTTTCCCTGTGATAACCCACTGACAGTGCATCACTTTCTCTGTGATAACACACTGACAGTACAGCACTTTCCCTGTGATAACCCACTGACAGTACAGCACTTTCCCTGTGATAACCCACTGACAGTACAGCACTTTCCCTGTGATAACCCACTGACAGTGCATCAATTTCCGGGTGATAACCCAATGACGGCACAGCACTTTCCCTGTGATAACCCACTGACAGTGCAGCACTTTCTCTGTGATAAATCACCGACAGTGCAGCAGTTTCACTGTGATAACTTACCGACAGTGCAGCACTTTCTCTGTGATAAATCACCGACAGTGCAGCAGTTTCACTGCGATAAATCACTGACATTGCAGCACTTTCTCTGTGATAACTTACCGACAGTGCAGCACTTTCTCTGTGATAACTCACCGACAGTACAGCACTTTCCCTGTGATAACCCACTGACAGTGCAGCACTTTCTCTGTGATAACCCACCGACAGTGCAGCACTTTCTCTGTGATAACCCACTGACAGGGCAGCACTTTCTCTGTGATAACCCACTGACAGTGCAGCACTTTCTCTGTGATAACCCACCGAAAGTGCAGCACTTTCTCTGTGATAACCCACTGACAGTGCAGCACTTTCTCTGTGATAACCCACTGACAGTGCAGCACTTTCTCTGTGATAACCCACTGACAGTGCAGCACTTTCTTTGTGATAACTCGAGACAGTGCAGCACTTTCTCTGTGATAACTCACCGACAGTGCAGCACTTTCTCTGTGATAACTCACTGACAGTGCAGCACATTCTCTGTGATAAATCACTGACAGTGCAGCACTTTCTCTGTGATAACCCACCAGCAGTGCAGCAATTTCTCTGTGATAACTCACTGAGAGTGCAGCACTTTCTCTGTGATAAATCACCGACTGTGCAGCACTTTCCCTGTGAGAGCTTACTGACAGTGCAGCACTTTCTCTGTGATAACCCACTGACAGTGCAGCACTTTCTCTGTGATAACCCACCAGCAGTGCAGCACTGTCTCTGTGATAACTCACTGACAGTGCAGCACTTTCTCTGTGATAACTCACCGACAGTGCAGCACTTTCTCTGTGATAAATCACCGAGAGTGCAGCACTTTCTCTGTGATAACCCATTGACAGTGCAGCACTTTCTCTGTGATAACCCACTGACAGTGCAGCACTTTCTCTGTGATAACTCACTGACAGTGCAGCACTTTCTCTGTGATAACCCACTGACAGTGCAGCACTTTCTCTGTGATAACCCAGCGAAAGTGCAGCACTTTCCCTGTGATAACCCACTGACAGTGCAGCACTTTCTCTGTGACAACGCACTGACAGTGCAGCACTTTCTCTGTGATATCCCACTGACAGTGCAGCACTTTCTCTGTGATAACCCACCGACAGTACAGCACTTTTTCTGTGATAACCCACCAACAGTGCAGCACTTTCCCTGTGATAACCCACTGACAGTGCATCAATTTCCGGGTGATAACCCACTGACGGCACAGCACTTTCCCTGTGATAACCCACTGACAGTGCAGCACTTTCTCTGTGATAAATCACCGACAGTGCAGCAGTTTCACTGTGATAACTTACCGACAGTGCAGCACTTTCTCTGTGATAAATCACCGACAGTGCAGCAGTTTCACTGCGATAAATCACTGACATTGCAGCACTTTCTCTGTGATAACTTACCGACAGTGCAGCACTTTCTCTGTGATAACTCACCGACAGTACAGCACTTTCCCTGTGATAACCCACTGACAGTGCAGCACTTTCTCTGTGATAACCCACTGACAGTGCAGCACTTTCTCTGTGATAACCCACTGACAGGGCAGCACTTTCTCTGTGATAACCCACTGACAGTGCAGCACTTTCTCTGTGATAACCCACCGACAGTGCAGCACTTTCTCTGTGATAACCCACTGACAGTGCAGCACGTTCCCTGTGATAACCCACTGATAGTGCAGCACTTTCTCTGTGATAACCCGCTGTCAGTGCAGCACTTTCTCTGTGATAACCCACTGACAGTGCAGCACTTTCTCTGTGATAACCCACTGACAGTGCAGCACTTTCTTTGTGATAACTCGCGACAGTGCAGCACTTTCTCTGTGATAACTCACCGACAGTGCAGCACTTTCTCTGTGATAACTCACTGACAGTGCAGCACATTCTCTGTGATAAATCACTGACAGTGCAGCACTTTCTCTGTGATAACCCACCAGCAGTGCAGCAATTTCTCTGTGATAACTCACTGAGAGTGCAGCACTTTCTCTGTGATAAATCACCGACTGTGCAGCACTTTCCCTGTGAGAGCTTACTGACAGTGCAGCACTTTCTCTGTGATAACCCACTGACAGTGCAGCACTTTCTCTGTGATAACCCACCAGCAGTGCAGCACTGTCTCTGTGATAACTCACTGAGAGTGCAGCACTTTCTCTGTGATAACTCACCGACAGTGCAGCACTTTCTCTGTGATAAATCACCGACAGTGCAGCACTTTCTCTGTGATAACCCATTGACAGTGCAGCACTTTCTCTGTGATAACCCACTGACAGTGCAGCACTTTCTCTGTGATAACTCACTGACAGTGCAGCACTTTCTCTGTGATAACCCACCGACAGTGCAGCACTTTCTCTGTGATAACCCACCGACAGTGCAGCACTTTCCCTGTGATAACCCACTGACAGTGCAGCACTTTCTCTGTGATAACGCACTGACAGTGCAGCACTTTCTCTGTGATATCCCACTGACAGTGCAGCACTTTCTCTGTGATAACCCACCGACAGTACAGCACTTTTTCTGTGATAACCCACCAACAGTGCAGCACTTTCCCTGTGATAACCCACTGACAGTGCAGCACTTTCTCTTTGATAAATCACCGACAGTGCAGCAGTTTCACTGTGATAACTTACCGACAGTGCAGCACTTTCTCTGAGATAACCCACTGACAGTGCAGCACTTTCTCTGTGATAACACACTGACAGTACAGCACTTTCCCTGTGATAACCCACTGACAGTGCATCCATTTTCCTTTGATAACCCACTGACAGTACAGCACTTTCCCTGTGATAACCCACTGACAGTGCAGCACTTTCTCTGTGATAAATCACCGACAGTGCAGCGGTTTCACTGTGATAACTTACCGACAGTGCATCACTTTCTCTCTGATAAATCACCGACAGTGCAGCAGTTTCACTGCGATAAATCACTGACATTGCAGCACTTTCTCTGTGAGAACTTACCGACAGTGCAGCACTTTCTCTGTGAAAACTCACCGACAGGACAGTACGTTCCCTGTGATAACCCACTGACAGTGCAGCACTTTCTCTGTGATAACCCAATGACAGTGCAGCACTTTCTCTGTGATAACCCACTGACAGGGCAGCACTTTCTCTGCGATAACCCACTGACAGTGCAGCACATTCTTTGTGATAATTCGCGACAGTGCAGCAGTTTCTCTGTGATAACCCATCGACAGTGCAGCACTTTCTCTGTGATAACCCACTGACAGTGCAGCACGTTCCCTGTGATAACCCACTGATAGTGCAGCACTTTCTCTGTGATAACCCACTGACAGTGCAGCACTTTCTCTGTGATAACCCACTGGCAGTGCAGCACTTTCTCTGTGATGACCCACTGACAGTGCAGCACTTTCTTTGCGATAACTCGCGACAGTGCCGCACTTTCTCTGTGATAACTCACCGACAGTGCAGCACTTTCTCTGTGATAACTCACTGACAGTGCAGCACATTCTCTGTGATAAATCACTGACAGTGCAGCACTTTCTCTGTGATAACCCACTAGCAGTGCAGCACTTTCTCTGTGATAACTCACTGACAGTGCAGCACTTTCTCTGTGATAAATCACCGAATGTGCAGCACTTTCCCTGTGATAGCTTACTGACAGTGCAGCACTTTCTCTGTGATAACCCACTGACAGTGCAGCACTTTCTCTGTGATAACCCACCAGCAGTGCAGCACTTTCTCTGTGATAACTCACTGACAGTGCAGCACTTTCTCTGTGATAACTCACCGACAGTGCAGCACTTTCTCTGTGATAAATCACCGACAGTGCAGCACTTTCTCTGTGAAAACCCACTGACAGTGCAGCACTTTCTCTGTGATAAATCACCGACAGTGCAGCACTTTCCCTGTGATAACTTACTGACAGTGCAGCACTTTCTCTGTGATAACCCACCGACAGTGCAGCACTTTCCCTGTGATAGCCCACGGACAGTGCAGCACTTTCCCTGTGATAACCCACTGACAGTGCAGCACTTTCTCTGTGATAAATCACCGACAGTGCAGCACTTTCCCTGTGATAACTTACTGACAGTGCAGCACTTTCTCTGTGATAACCCGCCGACAGTGCAGCACTTTCCCTGTGATAACCCCCTGACAGTGCAGCACTTTCCCTGTGATAACTTACTGACAGTGCAGCTGCAGCACTTTCTCTGTGATAACCCACCGACAGTGCAGTACGTTCCCTGTGATGACACACTGACAGTGCAGCACTTTCTCTGTGATAACTCACTGACAGTGCAGCGCTTTCCCTGTGATAAACCACTGACAGTGCAGCACTTTCCCTGTGATATCCCACTGACAGAGCAGCACTTTCTCTGTGATAACCCGCCGACAGTGCAGCACTTTCTCCGTGATAACCTACTGACAGTGCAGCACTTTCTCTGTGATAACCCACTGACAGTGCAGCACTTTCTCCGTGATAACCCACTGACAGTGCAGCACTTTCTCTGTGATAACCCACTGACAGTGCAGCACTTTCCCTGTGATAGCCCATTGAAAGTGCAG
The DNA here is from genome assembly GCF_047496795.1 of Chiloscyllium punctatum. Classification (NCBI taxonomy): domain Eukaryota; kingdom Metazoa; phylum Chordata; class Chondrichthyes; order Orectolobiformes; family Hemiscylliidae; genus Chiloscyllium; species Chiloscyllium punctatum. The sequence goes on from NC_092751.1 coordinate 74,173,942, forward strand.
CACTTTCTCTGTGATAACCCACTGACAGAGCAGCACTTTCTCTGTGATAACCCACCGACAGTGCAGCACTTTCTCTGTGATAACCCACTGACAGTGCAGCACTTTATCTGTGATAACACACTGACAGTACAGCACTTTCCCTATGATAACCCACTGACAGTACAGCACTTTCCCTGTGATAACCCACTGACAGTACAGCACTTTCCCTGTGATAACCCACTGACAGTACAGCACTTTCTCTGTGATAACCCACTGACAGTGCAGCACTTTCTCTGTGATAACCCACTGACAGTGCAGCACTTTCTCTGTGATAACCCACTGACAGTGCAGCACTTTTCCTGTGATAACCCACTGAGAGTGCAGCACTTTCCCTGTGATAACACACTGACAGTACAGCACTTTCCCTGTGATAACCCACTGACAGTACAGCACTTTCCCTGTGATAACCCACTGAGAGTGCAGCACTTTCTCTGTGATAACCCACTGACAGTGCAGCACTTTCTCTGTGATAACCCACCGACAGTACAGCACTTTTTCTGTGATAACCCACCAACAGTACAGCACTTTCTCTGTGATAACCCACTGACAGTGCAGCACTTTCTCTGTGATAACCCACTGACAGTGCAGCACTTTCTCTGTGATAACACACTGACAGTACAGCACATTCCCTGTGATAACCCACTGACAGTACAGCACTTTCCCTGTGATAACCCACTGACAGTGCATCAATTTCCCGGTGATAACCCACTGACAGCACAGAACCTTCCCTGTGATAAACCACTGACAGTGCAGCACTTTCTCTGTGATAAATCACCGACAGTGCAGCAGTTTCACTGCGATAAATCACTGAGAGTGCAGCACTTTCTCTGTAATAACTCACTGACAGTGCACCACATTCTCTGTGATAAATCGCTGACAGTGCAGCACTTTCTCTGTGATAACCCACCAGCAGTGCAGCAATTTCTCTGTGATAACTCACTGACAGTGCAGCACTTTCTCTGTGATAAATCACCGACTGTGCAGCACTTTCCCTGTGATAGCTTACTGACAGTGCAGCACTTTCTCTGTGATAACTCACTGACAGTGCAGCACTTTCTCTGTGATAACTCACCGACAGTGCAGCACTTTCACTGTGATAAATCACCGACAGTGCAGCACTTTCTCTGTGATAACCCACTGACAGTGCAGCACTTTCTCTGTGATAACCCACTGACAGTGCAGCACTTTCTCTGTGATAACCCACTGACAGTGCAGCACTTTCTCTGTGATAACCCACCGACAGTGCAGCACTTTCCCTGTGATAACCCACAGACAGTGCAGCACTTTCTCTGTGATAACCCAGTGACAGTGCAGCACTTTCTCTGTGATAACCCACCGACAGTGCAGCACTTTCTCTGTGATAACTCACTGACAGTGCAGCACTTTTTCTGTGATAACCCACCAACAGTTCAGCACTTTCCCTGTGATAACCCACTGACAGTGCAGCACTTTCTCTGTGATAAATCACTGACATTGCAGCACTTTCTCTGTGATAACTCACCGACAGTACAGCACGTTCCCTGTGATAACCCACTGACAGTGCAGCACTTTCTCTGTGATAAACCACTGACTGTGCAGCACTTTCTCTGTGATAACCCACTGACAGTGCAGCACTTTCTCTGTGATAACCCACTGACAGGGCAGCACTTTCTCTGTGATAACCCACTGACAGTGCAGCACTTTCTTTGTGATAACTCGCGACAGTGCAGCACTTTCTCTGTGATAACCCGCCGACAGTGCAGCACTCTCTCTGTGATATCCCACTGACAGTGCAGCACGTTGCCTGTGATAACCCACTGATAGTGCAGCACTTTCTCTGTGATAACCCACTGACAGTGCAGCACTTTCTCTGTGATAACCCACTGACAGTGCAGCACTTTCTCTGTGATTACCCACTGACATTGCAGCACTTTCTTTGTGATAACTCGCGACAGTGCAGCACTTTCTCTGTGATAACTCACCGACAGTGCAGCACTTTCTCTGTGATAACTCACTGACAGTGCAGCACATTCTCTGTGATAAATCACTGACAGTGCAGCACTTTCTCTGTGATAACCCACCAGCAGTGCAGCACTTTCTCTGTGATAACTCACTGACAGTGCAGCACTTTCTCTGTGATAAATCACCGAATGTGCAGCACTTTCCCTGTGATACATTACTGACAGTGCAGCACTTTCTCTATGATAACCCACTGACAGTGCAGCACTTTCTCTGTGATAACACACTGACAGTACAGCACTTTCCCTGTGATAACCCACTGACAGTACAGCACTTTCCCTGTGATAACCCACTGACAGTGCATCAATTTCCCGGTGATAACCCACTGACAGCACAGACCTTTCCCTGTGATAAACCACTGACAGTGCAGCACTTTCTCTGTGATAAATCACCGACAGTGCAGCAGTTTCACTGCGATAAATCACTGACATTGCAGCACTTTCTCTGTGATAACTTACCGACAGTGCAGCACTTTCTCTGTGATAACTCACCGACAGTACAGCACTTTCCCTGTGATAACCCACTGACAGTGCAGCACTTTCTCTGTGATAACCCACTGACAGTGCAGCACTTTCTCTGTGATAACCCACTGACAGGGCAGCACTTTCTCTGTGATAACCCACTGACAGTGCAGCACTTTCTCTGTGATAACCCACTGACAGTGCAGCACGTTCCCTGTGATAACCCACTGATAGTGCAGCACTTTCTCTGTGATAACCCACTGACAGTGCAGCACTTTCTCTGTGATAACCCACTGACAGTGCAGCACTTTCTCTGTGATAACCCACTGACAGTGCAGCACTTTCTTTGTGATAACTCGCGACAGTGCAGCACTTTCTCTGTGATAACTCACCGACAGTGCAGCACTTTCTCTGTGATAACTCACTGACAGTGCACCACATTCTCTGTGATAAATCGCTGACAGTGCAGCACTTTCTCTGTGATAACCCACCAGCAGTGCAGCAATTTCTGTGTGATAACTCACTGACAGTGCCGCACTTTCTCTGTGATAAATCACCGACTGTGCAGCACTTTCCCTGTGATAGCTTACTGACAGTGCAGCACTTTCTCTGTGATAACCCAATGACAGTGCAGCACTTTCTCTGTGATAACCCACCAGCAGTGCAACATTTTCTCTGTGATAACTCACTGACAGTGCAGCACTTTCTCTGTGATAACTCACCGACAGTGCAGCAATTTCACTGTGATAAATCACCGACAGTGCAGCACTTTCTCTGTGATAACCCACTGACAGTGCAGCACTTTCTCTGTGACAACCCCCTGACAGTGCAGCACATTCTCTGTGATAACCCACTGACAGTGCAGCACTTTCTCTGTGATAACTCACTGACAGTACAGCACTTTCTCTGTGATAACCCACTGACAGTGCAGCACATTCTCTGTGATAACCCACCGACAGTGCAGCACTTTCTCTGTGATAACCCACTGACAGTGCAGCACTTTCTCTGTGATATCTCACTGACAGTGCAGCACTTTCTCTGTGATAACCCACTGACAGTGCAGCACTTTCTCTGTGATAACCCACCGACAGTGCAGCACTTTCCCTGTGATAACCCACAGACAGTGCAGCACTTTCTCTGTGATAACCCAGTGACAGTGCAGCACTTTCTCTGTGATAACCCACCGACAGTGCAGCACTTTCTCTGTGATAACTCACTGACAGTGCAGCACTTTCTCTGTGATAACCCACTGACAGTGCAGCAATTTCTCGGTGATAACCCACCGACAGTACAGCATTTTTTCTGTGATAACCCACCAACAGTTCAGCACTTTCCCTGTGATAACCCACTGACAGTGCAGCACTTTCTCTGTGATAAATCACTGACATTGCAGCACTTTCTCTGTGAGAACTTACCGACAGTGCAGCACTTTCTCTGTGATAACTCACCGACAGTACAGCACGTTCCCTGTGATAACCCACTGACAGTGCAGCACTTTCTCTGTGATAACCCACTGACAGTGCAGCACTTTCTCTGTGATAACCCACTGACAGTGCAGCACTTTCTCTGTGATAACCCACTGACAGGGCAGCACTTTCTCTGTGATAACCCACTGACAGTGCAGCACTTTCTTTGTGATAACTCGCGACAGTGCAGCACTTTCTCTGTGATAACTCACTGACAGTGCACCACATTCTCTGTGATAAATCGCTGACAGTGCAGCACTTTCTCTGTGATAACCCACCATCAGTGCAGCAATTTCTCTGTGCTAACTCACTGACAGTGCCGCACTTTCTCTGTGATAAATCACCGACTGTGCAGCACTTTCCCTGTGATAGCTTACTGACAGTGCAGCACTTTCTCTGTGATAACCCACTGACAGTGCAGCACTTTCTCTGTGATAACCCACCGACAGTACAGCACTTTTTCTGTGATAACCCACTGACAGTGCAGCACTTTCTTTGTGATAACTCGCGACAGTGCAGCACTTTCTCTGTGATAACCCACCGACAGTGCAGCACTCTCTCTGTGATATCCCACTGACAGTGCAGCACTTTCTCTGTGAGAACTTACCGACAGTGCAGCACTTTCTCTGTGATAACTCACCGACAGTGCAGCACTTTCCCTGTGATAACCCACGGACAGTGCAGCACTTTCTCTGTGATAACCCACTGACAGTGCAGCACTTTCTCTGTGATAACCCACTGACAGTGCAGCACTTTCTCTGTGATAACCCACCGACAGTACAGCACTTTTTCTGTGATAACCCACCAACAGTACAGCACTTTCCCTGTGATAACCCACTGACAGTGCAGCACTTTCTCTTTGATAAATCACCGACAGTGCAGCAGTTTCACTGCGATAACTTACCGACATTGCAGCACTTTCTCTGTGATAACCCACTGAGAGTACAGCACTTTCTCTGTGATAACCCACTGACAGTGCAGCACTTTCTCTCTGATAACCCACCGACAGTGCAGCACTTTCTCTGTGATAACCCACTGACAGTGCAGCACTTTCTCTGTGATATCTCACTGACAGTGCAGCACTTTCTCTGTGATAACCCACTGACAGTGCAGCAGTTTCTCTGTGATAACCCACCGACAGTGCAGCACTTTCCCTGTGATAACCCACAGACAGTGCAGCACTTTCTCTGTGATAACCCAGTGACAGTGCAGCACTTTCTCTGTGATAACCCACCGACAGTGCAGCACTTTCTCTGTGATAACTCACTGACAGTGCAGCACTTTCTCTGTGATAACCCACTGACAGTGCAGCACTTTCTCGGTGATAACCCACCGACAGTACAGCACTTTTTCTGTGATAACCCACCAACAGTTCAGCACTTTCCCTGTGATAACCCACTGACAGTGCAGCACTTTCTCTGTGATAAATCACTGACATTGCAGCACTTATTCTGTGAGAAATTACCGACAGTGCAGCACTTTCTCTGTGATAACTCACCGACAGTACAGCACGTTCCCTGTGATAACCCACTGACAGTGCAGCACTTTCTCTGTGATAACCCACTGACAGTGCAGCACTTTCTCTGTGATAACCCACTGACAGTGCAGCACATTCTCTGTGATAACCCACTGACAGGGCAGCATTTTCTCTGTGATAACCCACTGACAGTGCAGCACTTTCTTTGTGATAACTCGCGACAGTGCAGCACTTTCTCTGTGATAACCCACCGACAGTGCAGCACTCTCTCTGTGATATCCCACTGACAGTGCAGCACGTTCCCTGTGATAACCCACTGATAGTGCAGCACTTTCTCTGTGATAACCCACTGACAGTGCAGCACTTTCTCTGTGATAACCCACTGACAGTGCAGCACTTTCTCTGTGATTACCCACTGACAGTGCAGCACTTTCTTTGTGATAACTCGCGACAGTGCAGCACATTCTCTGTGATAACTCACTGACAGTGCAGCACATTCTCTGTGATAAATCACTGACAGTGCAGCACTTTCTCTGTGATAACCCACCAGCAGTGCAGCACTTTCTCTGTGATAACTCACTGACAGTGCAGCACTTTCTTTGTGATAACTCGCGACAGTGCAGCACTTTCTCTGTGATAACTCACCGACAGTGCAGCACTTTCTCTGTGATAACTCACTGACAGTGCACCACATTCTCTGTGATAAATCGCTGACAGTGCAGCACTTTCTCTGTGATAACCCACCAGCAGTGCAGCAATTTCTCTGTGATAACTCACTGACAGTGCAGCACTTTCTCTGTGGTAAATCACCGACTGTGCAGCACTTTCCCTGTGATAGCTTACTGACAGTGCAGCACTTTCTCTGTGATAACCCACTGACAGTGCAGCACTTTCTCTGTGATAACCCACCAGCAGTGCAGCACTTTCTCTGTGATAACTCACTGACAGTGCAGCACTTTCTCTGTGATAACTCACCGACAGTGCAGCACTTTCACTGTGATAAATCACCGACAGTGCAGCACTTTCTCTGTGATAACCCACTGACAGTGCAGCACTTTCTCTGTGATAACCCACTGACAGTGCAGCACTTTCTCTGTGATAACCCACTGACAGTGCAGCACTTTCTCTGTGATAACCCACTGACAGTACAGCACTTTCTCTGTGATAACCCACTGACAGTGCAGCACATTCTCTGAGATAACCCACCGACAGTGCAGCACTTTCTCTGTGATAACCCACTGACAGTGCAGCACTTTCTCTGTGATAACCCACCGACAGTGCAGCACTTTCCCTGTGATAACCCACAGACAGTGCAGCACTTTCTCTGTGATAACCCAGTGACAGTGCAGCACTTTCTCTGTGATAACCCACCGACAGTGCAGCACTTTCTCTGTGATAACTCACTGACAGTGCAGCACTTTCTCTGTGATAACCCACTGACAGTGCAGCACTTTCTCGGTGATAACCCACCGACAGTACAGCACTTTTTCTGTGATAACCCACCAACAGTTCAGCAATTTCCCTGTGATAACCCACTGACAGTGCATCACTTTCTCTGTGATAAATCACTGACATTGCAGCACTTTCTCTGTGAGAACTTACCGACAGTGCAGCACTTTCTCTGTGATAACTCACCGACAGTACAGCACGTTTCCTGTGATAACCCACTGACAGTGCAGCACTTTCTCTGTGATAACCCACTGACAGTGCAGCACTTTCTCTGTGATAACCCACTGACAGTGCAGCACTTTCTCTGTGATAACCCACTGACAGGGCAGCACTTTCTCTGTGATAACCGACTGACAGTGCAGCACTTTCTTTGTGATAACTCGCGACAGTGCAGCACTTTCTCTGTGATAACCCACCGTCAGTGCAGCACTCTCTCTGTGATATCCCACTGACAGTGCAGCACGTTCCCTGTGATAACCCACTGATAGTGCAGCACTTTCTCTGTGATAACCCACTGACAGTGCAGCACGTTCCCTGTGATAACCCACTGATAGTGCAGCACATTCTCTGTGATAAATCACTGACAGTGCAGCACTTTCTCTGTGATAACCCACCAGCAGTGCAGCACTTTCTCTGTGATAACTCACTGAGAGTGCAGCACTTTCTCTGTGATAAATCACCGAATGTGCAGCACTTTCCCTGTGATACCTTACTGACAGTGCAGCACTTTCTCTGTGATAACCCACTGACAGTTCAGCACTTTCTCTGTGATAACCCACCAGCAGTGCAGCACTTTCTCTGTGATAACTCACCGACAGTGCAGCACTTTCTCTGTGATAAATCACCGACAGTGCAGCACTTTCTCTGTGATAACCCACTGACAGTGCAGCACTTTCTCTGTGATAAATCACCGACAGTGCAGCACTGTCTCTGTGAGAACTCACTGACCGTGCAGCACTTTCTCTGTGATAAATCACTGACAGTGCAGCACTTTCCCTGTGATAACTTACTGAGAGTGCAGCACTTTCTCTGTGATAACCCACCGACAGTGCAGCACTTTCCCTGTGATAACCCACTGACAGTGCAGCACTTTCCCTGTGATAACCCACTGACAGTGCAGCACTTTCTCTGTGATAAATCACCGACAGTGCAGCACGTTCCCTGTGATAACTTACTGACAGTGCAGCATTTTCTCTGTGATAACCCACCGACAGTGCCGCACTTTCCCTGTGATAACCCACTGACAGTGCAGCACTTTCCCTGTGATAACTTACTGACAGTGCAGCTGCAGCACTTTCTATGTGATAACCCACCGACAGTGCAGCACTTTCCCTGTGATAACACACTGACAGTGCAGCACTTTCTCTGTGATAACTCACTGACAGTGCAGCACTTTCTCTGTGATAACCCACCAGCAGTGCAGCACTTTCTCTGTGATAACTCACTGACAGTGCAGCACTTTCTCTGTGATAAATCACCGAATGTGCAGCACTTTCCCTGTGATACCTTACTGACAGTGCAGCACTTTCTCTGTGATAACCCACTGACAGTGCAGCACTTTCTCTGTGATAACCCACCAGCAGTGCAGCACTTTCTCTGTGATAACTCACTGACAGTGCAGCACTTTCTCTGTGATAACTCACCGACAGTGCAGCACTTTCTCTGTGATAAATCACCGACAGTGCAGCACTTTCTCTGTGATAACCCACTGACAGTGCAGCACTTTCTCTGTGATAAATCACCGACGGTGCAGCACTGTCTCTGTGAGAACTCACTGACCGTGCAGCACTTTCTCTGTGATAACTTACTGAGAGTGCAGCACTTTCTCTGTGATAACCCACCGACAGTGCAGCACTTTCCCTGTGATAACCCACTGACAGTGCAGCACTTTCCCTGTGATAACCCACTGACAGTGAGCACTTTCTCTGTGATAAATCACCGACAGTGCAGCACGTTCCCTGTGATAACTTACTGACAGTGCAGCACTTTCTCTGTGATAACCCACCGACAGTGCCGCACTTTCCCTGTGATAACCCACTGACAATGCAGCACTTTCCCTGTGATTACTTACTGACACTGCAGCTGCAGCACTTTCTATGTGATAACCCACCGACAGTGCAGCACTTTCCCTGTGATAACACACTGACAGTGCAGCACTTTCTCTGTGATAACTCACTGACAGTGCAGCGCTTTCCCTGTGATAACCCACTGACAGTGCAGCACTTTCCCTGTGATAACCCACTGACAGTGCAGCACTTTCTCTGTGATAACCCACCGCCAGTACAGCACTTTCCCTGTGATAACCCACTGACAGTGCAGCACTTTCTCTGTGATAACTCACTGACAGTACAGCACTTTCCCTGTGATAACCCACTGACAGTGCAGCAGTTTCACTGTGATAACTTACCGACATTGCAGCACTTTCTCTGTGATAACCCACTGACAGTACAGCACTTTCTCTGTGATATCCCACTGACAGTGCAGCACATTCTCTGTGATAACCCACCGACAGTGCAGCACTTTCTCTGTGATAACCCACTGACAGTGCAGCACTTTCTCTGTGATATCTCACTGACAGTGCAGCACTTTCTCTGTGATAACCCACTGACAGTGCAGCACTTTCTCTGTGATAACCCACCGACAGTGCAGCACTTTCCCTGTGATAACCCACAGACAGTGCAGCACTTTCTCTGTGATAACCCAGTGACAGTGCAGCACTTTCTCTGTGATAACCCACCGACAGTGCAGCACTTTCTCTGTGATAACTCACTGACAGTGCAGCACTTTCTCTGTGATAACCCACTGACAGTGCAGCACTTTCTCGGTGATAATCCACCGACAGTACAGCACATTTTCTGTGATAACCCACCAACAGTTCAGCAATTTCCCTGTGATAACCCACTGACAGTGCAGCACTTTCTCTGTGATAAATCACTGACATTGCAGCACTTTCTCTGTGAGAACCTACCGACAGTGCAGCACTTTCTCTGTGATAACTCACCGACAGTACAGCACGTTGCCTGTGATAACCCACTGACAGCGCAGCACTTTCTCTGTGATAACCCACTGACAGCGCAGCACTTTCTCTGTGATAACCCACTGACAGTGCAGCACTTTCTCTGTGATAACCCACTGACAGGGCAGCACTTTCTCTGTGATAACCCACTGACAGTGCAGCACTTTCTTTGTGATAACTCGCGACAGTGCAGCACTTTCTCTGTGATAACCCATCGACAGTGCAGCACTCTCTCTGTGATATCCCACTGACAGTGCAGCACGTTCCCTGTGATAACCCACTGATTGTGCAGCACTTTCTCTGTGATAACCCACTGACAGTGCAGCACTTTCTCTGTGATAACCCACTGACAGTGCAGCACTTCTCTGTGATTACCCACTGACAGTGCAGCACTTTCTTTGTGATAACTCGCGACAGTGCAGCACTTTCTCTGTGATAACTCACCGACAGTGCAGCACTTTCTCTGTGATAACTCACTGACAGTGCAGCACATTCTCTGTGATAAATCACTGACAGTGCAGCACTTTCTCTGTGATAACCCACCAGCAGTGCAGCACTTCCTCTGTGATAACTCACTGACAGTGCAGCACTTTCTCTGTGATAAATCACCGAATGTGCAGCACTTTCCCTGTGATACCTTACTGACAGTGCAGCACTTTCTCTGTGATAACCCACTGACAGTGCAGCACTTTCTCTGTGATAACACACTGACAGTACAGCACTTTCCCTGTGATAACCCACTGACAGTACAGCACTTTCCCTGTGATAACCAACTGACAGTGCATCAATTTCCCGGTGATAACCCACTGACAGCACAGAACTTTCCCTGTGATAAACCACTGACAGTGCAGCACTTTCTCTGTGATAAATCACCGACAGTGCAGCAGTTTCACTGCGATAAATCACTGACATTGCAGCACTTTCTCTGTGATAACTTACCGACAGTGCAGCACTTTCTCTGTGATAACTCACCGACAGTACAGCACTTTCCCTGTGATAACCCACTGACAGTGCAGCACTTTCTCTGTGATAACCCACTGACAGTGCAGCACTTTCTCTGTGATAACCCACTGACAGGGCAGCACTTTCTCTGTGATAACCCACTGACATTGCAGCACTTTCTCTGTGATAACCCACCGACCGTGCAGCACTTTCTCTGTGATAACCCACTGACAGTGCAGCACGTTCCCTGTGATAACCCACTGATAGTGCAGCACTTTCTCTGTGATAACCCACTGACAGTGCAGCACTTTCTCTGTGATAACCCACTGACAGTGCAGCACTTTCTCTGTGATAACCCACTGACAGTGCAGCACTTTCTTTGTGATAACTCGCGACAGTGCAGCACTTTCTCTGTGATAACTCACCGACAGTGCAGCACTTTCTCTGTGATAACTCACTGACAGTGCACCACATTCTCTGTGATAAATCGCTGACAGTGCAGCACTTTCTCTGTGATAACCCACCAGCAGTGCAGCAATTTCTCTGTGATAACTCACTGACAGTGCAGCACTTTCTCTGTGATAAATCACCGACTGTTCAGCACTTTCCCTGTGATAGCTTACTGACAGTGCAGCACTTTCTCTGTGATAACCCACTGACAGTGCAGCACTTTCTCTGTGATAACCCACCAGCAGTGCAGCACTTTCTCTGTGATAACTCACTGACAGTGCAGCACTTTCTCTGTGATAACCCACTGACAGTGCAGCACTTTCTCTGTGATAACCCACTGACAGTGCAGCACTTTCTCTGTGATAACCCACTGACAGTGCAGCACTTTCTCTGTGATAACCCACTGACAGTACAGCACTATCTCTGTGATAACCCACTGACAGTGCAGCACATTCTCTGTGATAACCCACGGACAGTGCAGCACTTTCTCTGTGATAACCCACTGACAGTGCAGCACTTTCTCTGTGATATCTCACTGACAGTGCAGCACTTTCTCTGTGATAACCCACTGACAGTGCAGCACTTTCTCTGTGATAACCCACCGACAGTGCAGCACTTTCCCTGTGATAACCCACAGACAGTGCAGCACTTTCTCTGTGATAACCCAGTGAGAGTGCAGCACTTTCTCTGTGATAACCCACCGACAGTGCAGCACTCTCTCTGTGATAACTCACTGACAGTGCAGCACTTTCTCTGTGATAACCCACTGACAGTGCAGCACTGTCTCGGTGATAACCCACCGACAGTACAGCACTTTTTCTGTGATAACCCACCAACAGTTCAGCACTTTCCCTGTGATAACCCACTGACAGTGCAGCACTTTCTCTGTGATAAATCACTGACATTGCAGCACTTTCTCTGTGAGAACTTACCGACAGTGCAGCACTTTCTCTGTGATAACTCACCGACAGTACAGCACGTTCCCTGTGATAACCCACTGACAGTGCAGCACTTTCTCTGTGATAACCCAGTGACAGTGCAGCACATTCTCTGTGATAACCCAATGACAGTGCAGCACTTTCTCTGTGATAACCCACTGACAGGGCAGCACTTTCTCTGTGATAACCCACTGACAGTGCAGCACTTTCTTTGTGATAACTCGCGACAGTGCAGCACTTTCTCTGTGATAACCCACCGACAGTGCAGCACTCTCTCTGTGATATCCCACTGACAGTGCAGCACGTTCCCTGTGATAACCCACTGACAGTGCAGCACTTTCTCTGTGATAACCCACTGACAGTGCAGCACTTTCTCTGTGATAACCCACTGACAGTGCAGCACTTTCTCTGTGATTACCCACTGACAGTGCAGCACTTTCTTTGTGATAACTCGCGACAGTGCAGCACTTTCTCTGTGATAACTCACCGACGGTGCAGCACTTTCTCTGTGATAACTCACTGACAGTGCAGCACATTCTCTGTGATAAATCACTGACAGTGCAGCACTTTCTCTGTGATAACCCACCAGCAGTGCAGCACTTTCTCTGTGATAACTCACTGACAGTGCAGCACTTTCTCTGTGATAAATCACCGAATGTGCAGCACTTTCCCTGTGATACCTTACTGACAGTGCAGCACTTTCTCTGTGATAACCCACTGACAGTGCAGCACTTTCTCTGTGATAACCCACCAGCAGTGCAGCACTTTCTCTGTGATAACTCACTGACAGTGCAGCACTTTCTCTGTAATAACTCACCGACAGTGCAGCACTTTCTCTGTGATAAATCACCGACAGTGCAGCACTTTCTCTGTGATAACCCACTGACAGTGCAGCACTTTCTCTGTGATAAATCACCGACAGTGCAGCACTTTCTCTGTGAGAACTCACTGACCGTGCAGCACTTTCTCTGTGATAAATCACTGACAGTGCAGCACTTTCCCTGTGATAACTTACTGAGAGTGCAGCACTTTCTCTGTGATAACCCACCGACAGTGCAGCACTTTCCCTGTGATAACCCACTGACAGTGCAGCACTTTCCCTGTGATAACCCACTGACAGTGCAGCACTTTCTCTGTGATAAATCACCGACAGTGCAGCACGTTCCCTGTGATAACTTACTGACAGTGCAGCACTTTCTCTGTGATAACCCACCGACAGTGCAGCACTTTCCCTGTGATAACCCACTGACAGTGCAGCACTATCCCTGTGATAACTTACTGACAGTGCAGCTGCAGCACTTTCTATGTGATAACCCACCGACAGTGCAGCACTTTCCCTGTGATAACACACTGACAGTGCAGCACTTTCTCTGTGATAACTCACTGACAGTGCAGCGCTTTCCCTGTGATAACCCACTGACAGTGCAGCACTTTCCCTGTGATAACCCACTGACAGTGCAGCACTTTCTCATGTGATAACCCACCGACAGTACAGCACTTTCCCTGTGATAACCCACTGACAGTGCAGCACTTTCTCTGTGATAACTCACTGACAGTGCAGCACTTTCTCTGTGATAACCCACTGACAGTGCAGCACTTTCTCTGTGATAACCCACCGACAGTGCAGCACTTTCCCTGTGATAACCCACGGACAGTGCAGCACTTTCTCTGTGATAACCCACTGACAGTGCAGCACTTTCTCTGTGATAACCCACTGACAGTGCAGCACTTTCTCTGTGATAACCCACCGACAGTACAGCACTTTTTCTGTGATAACCCACCAACAGTACTGCACTTTCCTTGTGATAACCCACTGACAGTGCAGCACTTTCTCTGTGATAAATCACCGACAGTGCAGCAGTTTCACTGTGATAACTTACCGACATTGCAGCACTTTCTCTGTGATAACCCACTGACAGTGCAGCACTTTCTCTGTGACAACACACTGACAGTACAGCACTTTCCCTGTGATAACCCACTGACAGTACAGCACTTTCCCTGTGATAACCCACTGACGGCACAGCACTTTCCCTGTGATAACCCACTGACAGTGAAGCACTTTCTCTGTGATAACCCACTGACAGTGCAGCACTTTCTCTGTGATAACTTACCGACATTGCAGCACTTTCTCTGTGATAACTTAAAGACAGTACAGCACTTTCCCTGTGATAACCCACTGACAGTGCAGCACTTTCTCTGTGATAACCCACTGACAGTGCAGCACGTTCTCTGTGATAACCCACTGACAGGGCAGCACTTTCTCTGTGATAACCCACTGACGGTGCAGCACTTTCTCTGTGATAACCCACCGACAGTGCAGCACTTTCTCTGTGATAACCCACTGACAGTGCAGCACGTTCCCTGTTATAACCCACTGATGGTGCAGGACTTTCTCTGTGATAACCCACTGACAGTGCAGCACTTTCTCTGTGATAACCCACTGACAGTGCAGCACTTTCTCTGTGATAACCTACTGACAGTGCAGCACTTTCTTTGTGATAACTCGCGACAGTGCAGCACCTTCTCTGTGATAACTCACCGACAGTGCAGCACTTTCTCTGTGATAACTCACTGACAGTGCAGCACATTCTCTGTGATAAATCACTGACAGTGCAGCACTTTCTCTGTGATAACCCACCAGCAGTGCAGCAATTTCTCTGTGATAACTCACTGACAGTGCAGCACTTTCTCTGTGATAACCCACCAGCAGTGCAGCACTTTCTCTGTGATAACTCACTGACAGTGCAGCACTTTCTCTGTGATAACTCACCGACAGTGCAGCACTTTCTCTGTGATAAATCACCGACAGTGCAGCACTTTCTCTGTGATAACCCACTGACAGTGCAGCACTTTCTCTGTGATAACCCACTGACAGTGCAGCACTTTCTCTGTGAAAACTCACTGACAGTGCAGCACTTTTTCTGTGATAACCCACTGACAGTGCAGCACTTTCTCTGTATTAACCCACCGACAGTGCAGCACTTTCCCTGTGATAACCCACTGAAAGTGCAGCACTTTCTCTGTGATAACCCACTGACAGTGCAGCACTTTCTTTGTGATAACCCACTGACAGTGCAGCACTTTCTCTGTGATAACTCACTGACAGTGCAGCACTTTCTCTGTGATAACCCACTGATAGTGCAGCACTTTCTCTGTGATAACCCACCGACAGTGCAGCACTTTCCCTGTGATAACCCACTGACAGTGCAGCACTTTCTCTGTGATAAATCACTGACAGTGCAGCACTTTCTCTGTGATAACCCACCAGCAGTGCAGCACTTTCTCTGTGATAACTCACTGACAGTGCAGCACTTTCTCTGTGATAAATCACCGAATGTGCAGCACTTTCCCTGTGATACCTTACTGACAGTGCAGCACTTTCTCTGTGATAACCCACTGACAGTGCAGCACTTTCTCTGTGATAACCCACCAGCAGTGCAGCACTTTCTCTGTGATAACTCACTGACAGTGCAGCACTTTCTCTGTGATAACTCACCGACAGTGCAGCACTTTCTCTGTGATAAATCACCGACAGTGCAGCACTTTCTCTGTGATAACCCACTGACAGTGCAGCACTTTCTCTGTGATAAATCACCGACAGTGCAGCACTGTCTCTGTGAGAACTCACTGACCGTGCAACACTTTCTCTGTGATAAATCACTGACAGTGCAGCACTTTCCCTGTGATAACTTACTGAGAGTGCAGCACTTTCTCTGTGATAACCCACCGACAGTGCAGCACTTTCCCTGTGATAACCCACTGACAGTGCAGCACTTTCCCTGTGATAACCCACTGACAGTGCAGCACTTTCTCTGTGATAAATCACCGACAGTGCAGCACGTTCCCTGTGATAACTTACTGACAGTGCAGCACTTTCTCTGTGATAACCCACCGACAGTGCCGCACTTTCCCTGTGATAACCCACTGACAGTGCAGCACTTTCCCTGTGATAACTTACTGACAGTGCAGCTGCAGCACTTTCTATGTTATAACCCACCGACAGTGCAGCACATTCCCTGTGATAACACACTGACAGTGCAGCACTTTCTCTGTGATAACTCACTGACAGTGCAGCACTTTCTCTGTGATAACCCACCAGCAGTGCAGCACTTTCTATGTGATAACTCACTGACAGTGCAGCACTTTCTCTGTGATAAATCACCGAATGTGCAGCACTTTCCCTGTGATACCTTACTGACAGTGCAGCACTTTCTCTGTGATAACCCACTGACAGTGCAGCACTTTCTCTGTGATAACCCACCAGCAGTGCAGCACTTTCTCTGTGATAACTCACTGACAGTGCAGCACTTTCTCTGTGATAACTCACCGACAGTGCAGCACTTTCTCTGTGATAAATCACGGACAGTGCAGCACTTTCTCTGTGATAACCCACTGACAGTGCAGCACTTTCTCTGTGATAAATCACCGACAGTGCAGCACTGTCTCTGTGAGAACTCACTGACCGTGCAGCACTTTCTCTGTGATAAATCACTGACAGTGCAGCACTTTCCCTGTGATAACTGACTGAGAGTGCAGCACTTTCTCTGTGATAACCCACCGACAGTGCAGCACTTTCCCTGTGATAACCCACTGACAGTGCAGCACTTTCCCTGTGATAACCCACTGACAGTGCAGCACTTTCTCTGTGATAAATCACCGACAGTGCAGCACGTTCCCTGTGATAACTTACTGACAGTGCAGCACTTTCTCTGTGATAACCCACCGACAGTGCCGCACTTTCCCTGTGATAACCCACTGACAGTGCAGCACTTTCCCTGTGATAACTTACTGACAGTGCAGCTGCAGCACTTTCTATGTGATAACCCACCGACAGTGCAGCACTTTCCCTGTGATAACACACTGACAGTGCAGCACTTTGTCTGTGATAACTCACTGACAGTGCAGCGCTTTCCCTGTGATAACCCACTGACAGTGCAGCACTTTCCCTGTGATAACCCACTGACAGTGCAGCACTTTCTCTGTGATAACCCACCGACAGTACAGCACTTTCCCTGTGATAACCCACTGACAGTGCAGCACTTTCTCTGTGATAACTCACTGACAGTGCAGCACTTTCTCTGTGATAACCCACTGACAGTGCAGCACTTTCTCTGTGATAACCCACCGACAGTGCAGCACTTTCCCTGTGATAACCCACAGACAGTGCAGCACTTTCTCTGTGATAACCCACTGACAGTGCAGCACTTTCTCTGTGATAACCCACTGACAGTGCAGCACTTTCTCTGTGATAACCCACCGACAGTACAGCACTTTTTCTGTGATAACCCACCAACAGTACAGCACTTTCCCTGTGATAACCCACTGACAGTGCAGCACTTTCTCTGTGATAAATCACCGACAGTGCAGCAGTTTCACTGTGATAACTTACCGACATTGCAGCACTTTCTCTGTGATAACCCACTGACAGTACAGCACTTTCTCTGTGATATCCCACTGACAGTGCAGCACATTCTCTGTGATAACCCACCGACAGTGCAGCACTTTCTCTGTGATAACCCACTGACAGTGCAGCACTTTCTCTGTGATATCTCACTGACAGTGCAGCACTTTCTCTGTGATAACCCACTGACAGTGCAGCACTTTCTCTGTGATAACCCACCGACAGTGCAGCACTTTCCCTGTGATAACCCACAGACAGTGCAGCACTTTCTCTGTGATAACCCAGTGACAGTGCAGCACTTTCTCTGTGATAACCCACCGACAGTGCAGCACTTTCTCTGTGATAACTCACTGACAGTGCAGCACTTTCTCTGTCATAACCCACTGACAGTGCAGCACTTTCTCGGTGATAACCCACCGACAGTACAGCACTTTTTCTGTGATAACCCACCAACAGTTCAGCAATTTCCCTGTGATAACCCACTGAGAGTGCAGCACTTTCTCTGTGATAAATCACTGACATTGCAGCACTTTCTCTGTGAGAACCTACCGACAGTGCAGCACTTTCTCTGTGATAACTCACCGACAGTACAGCACGTTCCCTGTGATAACCCACTGACAGCGCAGCACTTTCTCTGTGATAACCCACTGACAGTGCAGCACTTTCTCTGTGATAACCCACTGACAGTGCAGCACTTTCTCTGTGATAACCCACTGACAGGGCAGCACTTTCTCTGTGATAACCCACTGACAGTGCAGCACTTTCTTTGTGATAACTCGCGACAGTGCAGCACTTTCTCTGTGATAACCCATCGACAGTGCAGCACTCTCTCTGTGATATCCCACTGAAAGTGCAGCACGTTCCCTGTGATAACCCACTGATAGTGCAGCACTTTCTCTGTGATAACCCACTGACAGTGCAGCACTTTCTCTGTGATAACCCACTGACAGTGCAGCACTTCTCTGTGATTACCCACTGACAGTGCAGCACTTTCTTTGTGATAACTCGCGACAGTGCAGCACTTTCTCTGTGATAACTCACGGACAGTGCAGCACTTTCTCTGTGATAACTCACTGACAGTGCAGCACATTCTCTGTGATAAATCACTGACAGTGCAGCACTTTCTCTGTGATAACCCACCAGCAGTGCAGCACTTTCTCTGTGATAACTCACTGACAGTGCAGCACTTTCTCTGTGATAAATCACCGAATGTGCAGCACTTTCCCTGTGATACCTTACTGACAGTGCAGCACTTTCTCTGTGATAACCCACTGACAGTGCAGCACTTTCTCTGTGATAACACACTGACAGTACAGCACTTTCCCTGCGATAACCCACTGACAGTACAGCACTTTCCCTGTGATAACCCACTGACAGTGCATCAATTTCCCGGTGATAACCCACTGACAGCACAGAACTTTCCCTCTGATAAACCACTGACAGTGCAGCACTTTCTCTGTGATAAATCACCGACAGTGCAGCAGTTTCACTGCGATAAATCACTGACATTGCAGCACTTTCTCTGTGATAACTTACCGACAGTGCAGCACTTTCTCTGTGATAACTCACCGACAGTACAGCACTTTCCCTGTGATAACCCACTGACAGTGCAGCACTTTCTCTGTGATAACCCACTGACAGTGCAGCACTTTCTCTGTGATGACCCACTGACAGGGCAGCACTTTCTCTGTGATAACCCACTGACAGTGCAGCACTTTCTCTGTGATAACCCACCGACAGTGCAGCACTTTCTCTGTGATAACCCACTGATAGTGCAGCACTTTCTCTGTGATAACCCACCGACAGTGCAGCACTTTCTCTGTGATAACCCACTGACAGTGCAGCACTTTCTCTGTGATAACCCACTGACAGTGCAGCACTTTCTTTGTGATAACTCGCGACAGTGCAGCACTTTCTCTGTGATAACTCACCGACAGTGCAGCACTTTCTCTGTGATAACTCACTGACAGTGCACCACATTCTCTGTGATAAATCGCTGACAGTGCAGCACTTTCTCTGTGATAACCCACCAGCAGTGCAGCAATTTCTCTGTGATAACTCACTGACAGTGCAGCACTTTCTCTGTGATAAATCACCGACTGTTCAGCACTTTCCCTGTGATAGCTTACTGACAGTGCAGCACTTTCTCTGTGATAACCCACTGACAGTGCAGCACTTTCTCTGTGATAACCCACCAGCAGTGCAGCACTTTCTCTGTGATAACTCACTGACAGTGCAGCACTTTCTCTGTGATAATTCACCGACAGTGCAGCACTTTCACTGTGATAAATCACCGACAGTGCAGCACTTTCTCTGTGATAACCCACTGACAGTGCAGCACTTTCTCTGTGATAACCCACTGACAGTGCAGCACTTTCTCTGTGATAACCCACTGACAGTGCAGCACTTTCTCTGTGATAACCCACTGACAGTACAGCGCTTTCTCTGTGATAACCCACTGACAGTGCAGCACATTCTCTGTGATAACCCACCGACAGTGCAGCACTTTCTCTGTGATAACCCACTGACAGTGCAGCACTTTCTCTGTGATATCTCACTGACAGTGCAGCACTTTCTCTGTGATAACCCACTGACAGTGCAGCACTTTCTCTGTGATAACCCACCGACAGTGCAGCACTTTCCCTGTGATAACCCACAGACAGTGCAGCACTTTCTCTGTGATAACTCAGTGACAGTGCAGCACTTTCGCTGTGATAACCCACCGACAGTGCAGCACTTTCTCTGTGATAACTCACTGACAGTGCAGCACTTTCTCTGTGATAACCCACTGACAGTGCAGCACTGTCTCGGTGATAACCCACCGACAGTACAGCACTTTTTCTGTGATAACCCACCAACAGTTCAGCACTTTCCCTGTGATAACCCACTGACAGTGCAGCACTTTCTCTGTGATAAATCACTGACATTGCAGCACTTTCTCTGTGAGAACTTACCGACAGTGCAGCACTTTCTCTGTGATAACTCACCGACAGTACAGCACGTTCCCTGTGATAACCCACTGACAGTGCAGCACTTTCTCTGTGATAACCCAGTGACAGTGCAGCACATTCTCTGTGATAACCCACTGACAGTGCAGCACTTTCTCTGTGATAACCCACTGACAGGGCAGCACTTTCTCTGTGATAACCCACTGACAGTGCAGCACTTTCTTTGTGATAACTCGCGACAGTGCAGCACTTTCTCTGTGATAACCCACCGACAGTGCAGCACTCTTTCTGTGATATCCCACTGACAGTGCAGCACGTTCCCTGTGATAACCCACTGACAGTGCAGCACTTTCTCTGTGATAACCCACTGACAGTGCAGCACTTTCTCTGTGATAACCCACTGACAGTGCAGCACTTTCTCTGTGATTACCCACTGACAGTGCAGCACTTTCTTTGTGATAACTCGCGACAGTGCAGCACTTTCTCTGTGATAACTCACCGACAGTGCAGCACTTTCTCTGTGATAACTCACTGACAGTGCAGCACATTCTCTGTGATAAATCACTGACAGTGCAGCACTTTCTCTGTGATAACCCACCAGCAGTGCAGCACTTTCTCTGTGATAACTCACTGACAGTGCAGCACTTTCTCTGTGATAAATCACCGAATGTGCAGCACTTTCCCTGTGATACCTTACTGACAGTGCAGCACTTTCTCTGTGATAACCCACTGACAGTGCAGCACTTTCTCTGTGATAACCCACCAGCAGTGCAGCACTTTCTCTGTGATAACTCACTGACAGTGCAGCATTTTCTCTGTAATAACTCACCGACAGTGCAGCACTTTCTCTGTGATAAATCACCGACAGTGCAGCACTTTCTCTGTGATAACCCACTGACAGTGCAGCACTTTCTCTGTGATAAATCACCGACAGTGCAGCACTTTCTCTGTGAGAACTCACTGACCGTGCAGCACTTTCTCTGTGATAAATCACTGACAGTGCAGCACTTTCCCTGTGATAACTTACTGAGAGTGCAGCACTTTCTCTGTGATAACCCACCGACAGTGCAGCACTCTACCTGTGATAACCCACTGACAGTGCAGCACTTTCCCTGAGATAACCCACTGACAGTGCAGCAACTTCTCTGTGATAAATCACGGACAGTGCAGCACGTTCCCTGTGATAACTTACTGACAGTGCAGCACTTTCTCTGTGATAACCCACCGACAGTGCAGCACTTTCCCTGTGATAACCCACTGACAGTGCAGCACTTTCCCTGTGATAACTTACTGACAGTGCAGCTGCAGCACTTTCTATGTGATAACCCACCGACAGTGCAGCACTTTCCCTGTGATAACACACTGACAGTGCAGCACTTTCTCTGTGATAACTCACTGACAGTGCAGCGCTTTCCCTGTGATAACCCACTGACAGTGCAGCACTTTCCCTGTGATAACCCACTGACAGTGCAGCACTTTCTCTGTGATAACCCACCGACAGTACAGCACTTTCCCTGTGATAACCCACTGACAGTGCAGCACTTTCTCTGTGATAACTCACTGACAGTGCAGCAATTTCTCTGTGACAACCCACTGACAGTGCAGCACTTTCTCTGTGATAACCCACCGACAGTGCAGCACTTTCCCTGTGATAACCCACGGACAGTGCAGCACTTTCTCTGTGATAACCCACTGACAGTGCAGCACTTTCTCTGTGATAACCCACTGACAGTGCAGCACTTTCTCTGTGATAACCCACCGACAGTACAGCACTTTTTCTGTGATAACCCACCAACAGTACAGCACTTTCCCTGTGATAACCCACTGACAGTGCAGCACTTTCTCTGTGATAAATCACCGACAGTGCAGCAGTTTCACTGTGATAACTTACCGACATTGCAGCACTTTCTCTGTGATAACCCACTGACAGTGCAGCACTTTCTCTGTGATAACACACTGACAGTACAGCACTTTCCCTGTGATAACCCACTGACAGTACAGCACTTTCCCTGTGATAACCCACTGACGGCACAGCACTTTCCCTGTGATAACCCACTGACAGTGAAGCACTTTCTCTGTGATAACCCACTGACAGTGCAGCACTTTCTCTGTGATAACTTACCGACATTGCAGCACTTTCTCTGTGATAACTTAAAGACAGTACAGCACTTTCCCTGTGATAACCCACTGACAGTGCAGCACTTTCTCTGTGATAACCCACTGACAGTGCAGCACTTTCTCTGTGATAACCCACCGACAGTGCAGCACTTTCCCTGTGATAACCCACAGACAGTGCAGCACTTTCTCTGTGATAACTCAGTGACAGTGCAGCACTTTCGCTGTGATAACCCACCGACAGTGCAGCACTTTCTCTGTGATAACTCACTGACAGTGCAGCACTTTCTCTGTGATAACCCACTGACAGTGCAGCACTGTCTCGGTGATAACCCACCGACAGTACAGCACTTTTTCTGTGATAACCCACCAACAGTTCAGCACTTTCCCTGTGATAACCCACTGACAGTGCAGCACTTTCTCTGTGATAAATCACTGACATTGCAGCACTTTCTCTGTGAGAACTTACCGACAGTGCAGCACTTTCTCTGTGATAACTCACCGACAATACAGCACGTTCCCTGTGATAACCCACTGACAGTGCAGCACTTTCTCTGTGATAACCCAGTGACAGTGCAGCACATTCTCTGTGATAACCCACTGACAGTGCAGCACTTTCTCTGTGATAACCCACTGACAGGGCAGCACTTTCTCTGTGATAACCCACTGACAGTGCAGCACTTTCTTTGTGATAACTCGCGACAGTGCAGCTCTTTCTCTGTGATAACCCACCGACAGTGCAGCACTCTCTCTGTGATATCCCACTGACAGTGCAGCACTTTCTCTGTGATAACCCACTGACAGTGCAGCACTTTCTCTGTGATTACCCACTGACAGTGCAGCACTTTCTTTGTGATAACTCGCGACAGTGCAGCACTTTCTCTGTGATAACTCACCGACAGTGCAGCACTTTCTCTGTGATAACTCACTGACAGTGCAGCACATTCTCTGTGATAAATCACTGACAGTGCAGCACTTTCTCTGTGATAACCCACCAGCAGTGCAGCACTTTCTCTGTGATAACTCACTGACAGAGCAGCACTTTCTCTGTGATAAATCACCGAATGTGCAGCACTTTCCCTGTGATACCTTACTGACAGTGCAGCACTTTCTCTGTGATAACCCACTGACAGTGCAGCACTTTCTCTGTGATAACCCACCAGCAGTGCAGCACTTTCTCTGTGATAACTCACTGACAGTGCAGTATTTTCTCTGTAATAACTCACCGACAGTGCAGCACTTTCTCTGTGATAAATCACCGACAGTGCAGCACTTTCTCTGTGATAACCCACTGACAGTGCAGCACTTTCTCTGTGATAAATCACCGACAGTGCAGCACTTTCTCTGTGAGAACTCACTGACCGTGCAGCACTTTCTCTGTGATAAATCACTGACAGTGCAGCACTTTCCCTGTGATAACTTACTGAGAGTGCAGCACTTTCTCTGTGATAACCCACCGACAGTGCAGCACTTTCCCTGTGATAACCCACTGACAGTGCAGCACTTTCCCTGAGATAACCCACTGACAGTGCAGCACTTTCTCTGTGATAAATCACCGACAGTGCAGCACGTTCCCTGTGATAACTTACTGACAGTGCAGCACTTTCTCTGTGATAACCCACCGACAGTGCAGCACTTTCCCTGTGATAACCCACTGACAGTGCAGCACTTTCCCTGTGATAACTTACTGACAGTGCAGCTGCAGCACTTTCTATGTGATAACCCACCGACAGTACAGCACTTTCCCTGTGATAACCCACTGACAGTGCAGCACTTTCTCTGTGATAAATCACCGACAGTGCAGCAGTTTCACTGTGATAACTTACCGACATTGCAGCACTTTCTCTGTGATAACCCACTGACAGTGCAGCACTTTCTCTGTGATAACACACTGACAGTACAGCACTTTCCCTGTGATAACCCACTGACAGTACAGCACTTTCCCTGTGATAACCCACTGACGGCACAGCACTTCCCCTGTGATAACCCACTGACAGTGAAGCACTTTCTCTGTGATAACCCACTGACAGTGCAGCACTTTCTCTGTGAAAACTTACCGACATTGCAGCACTTTCTCTGTGATAACTTAAAGACAGTACAGCACTTTCCCTGTGATAACCCACTGACAGTGCAGCACTTTCTCTGTGATAACCCACTGACAGTGCAGCACGTTCTCTGTGATAACCCACTGACAGGGCAGCACTTTCTCTGTGATAACCCACTGACGGTGCAGCACTTTCTCTGTGATAACCCACCGACAGTGCAGCACTTTCTCTGTGATAACCCACTGACAGTGCAGCACGTTCCCTGTTATAACCCACTGATGGTGCAGCACTTTCTCTGTGATAACCCACTGACAGTGCAGCACTTTCTCTGTGATAACCCACTGACAGTGCAGCACTTTCTCTGTGATAACCTACTGACAGTGCAGCACTTTCTTTGTGATAACTCGCGACAGTGCAGCACCTTCTCTGTGATAACTCACCGACAGTGCAGCACTTTCTCTGTGATAACTCACTGACAGTGCAGCACATTCTCTGTGATAAATCACTGACAGTGCAGCACTTTCTCTGTGATAACCCACCAGCAGTGCAGCAATTTCTCAGTGATAACTCACTGACAGTGCAGCACTTTCTCTGTGATAAATCACCGACTGTGCAGCACTTTCCCTGTGATAGCTTACTGACAGTGCAGCACTTTCTCTGTAATAACCCACTGACAGTGCAGCACTTTCTCTGTGATAACCCACCAGCAGTGCAGCACTTTCTCTGTGATAACTCACTGACAGTGCAGCACTTTCTCTGTGATAACTCACCGACAGTGCAGCACTTTCTCTGTGATAAATCACCGACAGTGCAGCACTTTCTCTGTGATAACCCACTGACAGTGCAGCACTTTCTCTGTGATAACCCACTGACAGTGCAGCACTTTCTCTGTGATAACTCACTGACAGTGCAGCACTTTTTCTGTGATAACCCACTGAGAGTGCAGCACTTTCTCTGTATTAACCCACCGACAGTGCAGCACTTTCCCTGTGATAACCCACTGAAAGTGCAGCACTTTCTCTGTGATAACCCACTGACAGTGCAGCACTTTCTTTGTGATAACCCACTGACAGTGCAGCACTTTCTCTGTGATAACTCACTGACAGTGCAGCACTTTCTCTGTGATAACCCACTGATAGTGCAGCACTTTCTCTGTGATAACCCACCGACAGTGCAGCACTTTCCCTGTGATAACCCACTGACAGTGTAGCACTTTCTCTGTGATAACCCACTGACAGTGCAGCACTTTCTCTGTGATAACCCCCTGACAGTGCAGCACTTTCTCTGTGATAACCCACCGACAGTACAGCACTTTTTCTGTGATAACCCACCAACAGTGCAGCACTTTCCCTGTGATAACCCACTGACAGTGCAGCACTATCTCTGTGATAAATCACTGACATTGCAGCACTTTCTCTGTGAGAACTTACCGACAGTGCAGCACTTTCTCTGTGATAACTCACCGACAGTACAGCACGTTCCCTGTGATAACCCACTGACAGTGCAGCACTTTCTCTGTGATAACCCACTGACAGTGCAGCACTTTCCCTGTGATAACACACTGACAGTGCAGCACTTTCCCTGTGATAACACACTGACAGTACAGCACTTTCCCTGTGATAACCCACTGACAGTACAGCACTTTCCCTGTGATAACCCACTGACAGTGCAGCACTTTCTCTGTGATAACCCACTGATAGTGCAGCACTTTCTCTGTGATAACCCACCGACAGTGCAGCACTTTCTCTGTGATAACCCACTGACAGTGCAGCACTTTCTCTGTGATAACCCAATGACAGTGCAGCACTTTCTTTGTGATAACTCGCGACAGTGCAGCACTTTCTCTGTGATAACTCACCGACAGTGCAGCACTTTCTCTGTGATAACTCACTGACAGTGCAGCACATTCTCTGTGATAAATCACTGACAGTGCAGCACTTTCTCTGTGATAAATCACCAGCAGTGCAGCAATTTCTCTGTGATAACTCACTGACAGTGCAGCACTTTCTCTGTGATAAATCACCGTCTGTTCAGCACTTTCCGTTTGAGAGCTTACTGACAGTGCAGCACTTTCTCTGTGATAACCCACTGACAGTGCAGCACTTTCTCTGTGATAACCCACCAGCAGTGCAGCACTTTCTCTGTGATAACTCACTGACAGTGCAGCACTTTCTCTGTGATAACTCACCGACAGTGCAGCACTTTCTCTGTGATAAATCACCGACAGTGCAGCACTTTCTCTGTGATAACCCATTGACAGTGCAGCACTTTCTCTGTGATAACTCACTGACAGTGCAGCACTTTCTCTGTGATAACCCACTGACAGTGCAGCACTTTCTCTGTGATAACCCACCGACAGTGCAGCACTTTCCCTGTGATAAGCCACTGACAGTGCAGCACTTTCTCTGTGATAACGCACTGACAGTGCATCACTTTCTCTGTGATATCCCACTGACAGTGCAGCACTTTCTCTGTGATAACCCACCGACAGTACAGCACTTTTTCTGTGATAACCCACCGACCGTACAGCACTTTTTCTGTGATAACCCACCAACAGTGCAGGACTTTCCCTGTGATAACTCACTGACAGTGCAGCACTTTCTCTGTGATAAATCACCGACAGTGCAGCAATTTCACTGTGATAACTTACCGACAGTGCAGCACTTTCTCTGAGATAACCCACTGACAGTGCAGCACTTTCTCTGTGACAACACACTGACAGTACAGCACTTTCCCTGTGATAACCCACTGACAGCACAGCACTTTCCCTGTGATAACCCACTGACAGTGCATCCATTTTCCTTTGATAACCCACTGACAGTGCAGCACTTTCTCTGTGATAAATCACCGACAGTGCAGCACTTTCTCTGTGATAAATCACCGACAGGACAGTACGTTCCCTGTGATAACTCACCGACAGGACAGTACGTTCCCTGTGATAACCCACTGACAGGGCAGCACTTTCTCTGTGATAACTCACTGACAGGGCAACACTTTCTCTGTGATAACCCACCGACAGTGCAGCACTTTCTCTGTGATAACCCACTGACAGTGCAGCACTTTCCCTGTGATAAATCACCGACAGTGCAGCACTTTCTCTGTGATAACCCACTGACAGTGCAGCACTTTCTCTGTGATAAATCACCGACAGTGCAGCACTTTCTCTCTGATAAATCACCGACAGTGCAGCAGTTTCACTGCGATAAATCACTGACATTGCAGCACTTTCTCTGTGATAACTCACCGACAGGACAGTACGTTCCCTGTGATAACTCACCGACAGGACAGTACGTTCCCTGTGATAACCCACTGACAGTGCAGCACTTTCTCTGTGATAACTCACTGACAGTGCAGCACTTTCTCTGTGATATCCCACTGACAGTGCAGCACTTTCTCTGTGATAACCCACCGACAGTGCAGCACTTTTTCTGTGATAACCCACTGACAGTACAGCACTTTTTCTGTGATAACCCACCAACAGTGCAGCACTTTCCCTGTGATAACCCACTGACAGTGCAGCACTTTCCCTGTGATAACTTACTGACAGTGCAGCTGCAGCACTTTCTATGTGATAACCCACCGACAGTGCAGCACTTTCCCTGTGATAACACACTGACAGTGCAGCACTTTCTCTGTGATAACTCACTGACAGTGCAGCGCTTTCCCTGTGATAACCCACTGACAGTGCAGCACTTTCCCTGTGATAACCCACTGACAGTGCAGCACTTTCTCTGTGATAACCCACCGACAGTACAGCACTTTCCCTGTGATAACCCACTGACAGTGCAGCACTTTCTCTGTGATAACTCACTGACAGTGCAGCACTTTCTCTGTGACAACCCACTGACAGTGCAGCACTTTCTCTGTGATAACCCACCGACAGTGCAGCACTTTCCCTGTGATAACCCACGGACAGTGCAGCACTTTCTCTGTGATAACCCACTGACAGTGCAGCACTTTCTCTGTGATAACCCACTGACAGTGCAGCACTTTCTCTGTGATAACCCACCGACAGTACAGCACTTTTTCTGTGATAACCCACCAACAGTACAGCACTTTCCCTGTGATAACCCACTGAGAGTGCAGCACTTTCTCTGTGATAAATCACCGACAGTGCAGCAGTTTCACTGTGATAACTTACCGACATTTCAGCACTTTCTCTGTGATAACCCACTGACAGTGCAGCACTTTCTCTGTGATAACACACTGACAGTACAGCACTTTCCCTGTGATAACCCACTGACAGTACAGCACTTTCCCTGTGATAACCCACTGACGGCACAGCACTTTCCCTGTGATAACCCACTGACAGTGAAGCACTTTCTCTGTGATAACCCACTGACAGTGCAGCACTTTCTCTGTGATAACTTACCGACATTGCAGCACTTTCTCTGTGATAACTTAAAGACAGTACAGCACTTTACCTGTCATAACCCACTGACAGTGCAGCACTTTCTCTGTGATAACCCACTGACAGTGCAGCACGTTCTCTGTGATAACCCACTGACAGGGCAGCACTTTCTCTGTGATAACCCACTGACGGTGCAGCACTTTCTCTCTGATAACCCACCGACAGTGCAGCACTTTCTCTGTGATAACCCACTGACAGTGCAGCACGTTCCCTGTTATAACCCACTGATGGTGCAGCACTTTCTCTGTGATAACCCACTGACAGTGCAGCACTTTCTCTGTGATAACCCACTGACAGTGCAGCACTTTCTGTGTGATAACCTACTGACAGTGCAGCACTTTCTTTGTGATAACTCGCGACAGTGCAGCACCTTCTCTGTGATAACTCACCGACAGTGCAGCACTTTCTCTGTGATAACTCACTGACAGTGCAGCACATTCTCTGTGATAAATCACTGACAGTGCAGCACTTTCTCTGTGATAACCCACCAGCAGTGCAGCAATTTCTCTGTGATAACTCACTGACAGTGCAGCACTTTCTCTGTGATAAATCACCGACTATGCAGCACTTTCCCTGTGATAGCTTACTGACAGTGCAGCACTTTCCCTGTAATAACCCACTGACAGTGCAGCACTTTCTCTGTGATAACCCAGCAGCAGTGCAGCACTTTCTCTGTGAGAACTCACTGACAGTGCAGCACTTTCTCTGTGATAACTCACCGACAGTGCAGCACTTTCTCTGTGATAAATCACCGACAGTGCAGCACTTTCTCTGTGATAACCCACTGACAGTGCAGCACTTTCTCTGTGATAACCCACTGACAGTGCAGCACTTTCTCTGTGATAACTCACTGACAGTGCAGCACTTTTTCTGTGATAACCCACTGACAGTGCAGCACTTTCTCTGTATTAACCCACCGACAGTGCAGCACTTTCCCTGTGATAACCCACTGAAAGTGCAGCACTTTCTCTGTGATAACCCACTGACAGTGCAGCACTTTCTTTGTGATAACCCACTGACAGTGCAGCACTTTCTCTGTGATAACTCACTGACAGTGCAGCACTTTCTCTGTGATAAACCACTGATAGTGCAGCACTTTCTCTGTGATAACCCACCGACAGTGCAGCACTTTCCCTGTGATAACCCACTGACAGTGCAGCACTTTCTCTGTGATAACCCACTGACAGTGCAGCACTTTCTCTGTGATAACCCCCTGACAGTGCAGCACTTTCTCTGTGATAACCCACCGACATTACAGCACTTTTTCTGTGATAACCCACCAACAGTGCAGCACTTTCCCTGTGATAACCCACTGACAGTGCAGCACTATCTCTGTGATAAATCACTGACATTGCAGCACTTTCTCTGTGAGAACTTACCGACAGTGCAGCACTTTCTCTGTGATAACTCACCGACAGTACAGCACGTTCCCTGTGATAACACACTGACAGTGCAGCACTTTCTCTGTGATAACCCACTGACAGTGCAGCACTTTCCCTGTGATAACACACTGACAGTGCAGCACTTTCCCTGTGATAACACACTGACAGTACAGCACTTTCCCTGTGATAACCCACTGACAGTACAGCACTTTCCCTGTGATAACCCACTGACAGTGCAGCAGTTTCTCTGTGATAACCCACTGATAGTGCAGCACTTTCTCTGTGATAACCCACCGACAGTGCAGCACTTTCTCTGTGATAACCCACTGACAGTGCAGCACTTTCTCTGTGATAACCCAATGACAGTGCAGCACTTTCTTTGTGATAACTCGCGAAAGTGCAGCACTTTCTCTGTGATAACTCACCGACAGTGCAGCACTTTCTCTGTGATAACTCACTGACAGTGCAGCACATTCTCTGTGATAAATCACTGACAGTGCAGCACTTTCTCTGTGAGAAATCACCAGCAGTGCAGCAATTTCTCTGTGATAACTCACTGACAGTGCAGCACTTTCCTGTGATAAATCACCGTCTGTTCAGCACTTTCCCTGTGAGAGCTTACTGACAGTGCAGCACTTTCTCTGTGATAACCCACTGACAGTGCAGCACTTTCTCTGTGATAACCCACCAGCAGTGCAGCACTTTCTCTGTGATAACTCACTGACAGTGCAGCACTTTCTCTGTGATAACTCACCGACAGTGCAGCACTTTCTCTGTGATAAATCACCGACAGTGCAGCACTTTCTCTGTGATAACCCATTGACAGTGCAGCACTTTCTCTGTGATAACTCACTGACAGTGCAGCACTTTCTCTGTGATAACCCACTGACAGTGCAGCACTTTCTCTGTGATAACCCACCGACAGTGCAGCACTTTCCCTGTGATAAGCCACTGACAGTGCAGCACTTTCTCTGTGATAACGCACTGACAGTGCATCACTTTCTCTGTGATATCCCACTGACAGTGCAGCACTTTCTCTGTGATAACCCACCGACGGTACAGCACTTTTTCTGTGATAACCCACCGACAGTACAGCACTTTTTCTGTGATAACCCACCAACAGTGCAGGACTTTCCCTGTGATAACCCACTGACAGTGCAGCACTTTCTCTGTGATAAATCACCGACAGTGCAGCAATTTCACTGTGATAACTTACCTACAGTGCAGCACTTTCTCTGAGATAACCCACTGACAGTGCAGCACTTTCTTTGTGACAACACACTGACAGTACAGCACTTTCCCTGTGATAAACCACTGACAGCACAGCACTTTCCCTGTGATAACCCACTGACAGTGCATCCATTTTCCTTTGATAACCCACTGACAGTGCAGCACTTTCTCTGTGATAAATCACCGACAGTGCAGCACTTTCTCTGTGATAAATCACCGACAGGACAGTACGTTCCCTGTGATAACTCACCGACAGGACAGTACGTTCCCTGTGATAACCCACTGACAGGGCAGCACTTTCTCTGTGATAACTCACTGACAGGGCAGCACTTTCTCTGTGATAACCCACCGACAGTGCAGCACTTTCTCTGTGATAACCCACTGACAGTGCAGCACTTTCCCTGTGATAAATCACCGACAGTGCAGCACTTTCTCTGTGATAACCCACTGACAGTGCAGCACTTTCTCTGTGATAAATCACCGACAGTGCAGCACTTTCTCTCTGATAAATCACCGACAGTGCAGCAGTTTCACTGCGATAAATCACTGACATTGCAGCACTTTCTCTGTGATAACTCACCGACAGGACAGTACGTTCCCTGTGATAACTCACCGACAGGACAGTACGTTCCCTGTGATAACCCACTGACAGTGCAGCACTTTCTCTGTGATAACTCACTGACAGTGCAGCACTTTCTCTGTGATAACCCACTGACAGTGCAGCACTTTCTCTGTGATAACCCACCGACAGTGCAGCACTTTCCCTGTGATAACCCACTGACAGTGCAGCACTTTCTCTGTGATAACGCACTGACAGTGCATCACTTTCTCTGTGATATCCCACTGACAGTGCAGCACTTTCTCTGTGATAACCCACCGACAGTACAGCACTTTTTCTGTGATAACCCTCCGACAGTACAGCACTTTTTCTGTGATAACCCACCAACAGTGCAGCACTTTCCCTGTGATAACCCACTGACAGTGCAGCACTTTCTCTGTGATAAATCACCGACAGTGCAGCAATTTCACTGTGATAACTTACCGACAGTGCAGCACTTTCTCTGAGATAACCCACTGACAGTGCAGCACTTTCTCTGTGATAACACACTGACAGTACAGCACTTTCCCTGTGATAACCCACTGACAGCACAGCACTTTCCCTGTGATAACCCACTGACAGTGCATCCATTTTCCTTTGATAACCCACTGACAGTGCAGCACTTTCTCTGTGATAAATCACCGACAGTGCAGCACTTTCTCTGTGATAAATCACCGACAGGACAGTACGTTCCCTGTGATAACTCACCGACAGGACAGTACGTTCCCTGTGATAACCCACTGACAGGGCAGCACTTTCTCTGTGATAACTCACTGACAGGGCAGCACTTTCTCTGTGATAACCCACTGACAGTGCAGCACTTTCTCTGTGATAACCCACTGACAGTGCAGCACTTTCCCTGTGATAAATCACCGACAGTGCAGCACTTTCTCTGTGATAACCCACTGACAGTGCAGCACTTTCCCTGTGATAACCCACTGACAGTGCAGCACTTTCTCTGTGATAACTCACTGACAGTGCAGCACTTTCTCTGTGATAACCCACTGATAGTGCAGCACTTTCTCTGTGATAACCCACCGACAGTGCAGCACTTTCCCTGTGATAACCCACTGACAGTGTAGCACTTTCTCTGTGATAACCCACTGCCAGTGCAGCACTTTCTCTGTGATAACCCCCTGACAGTGCAGCACTTTCTCTGTGATAACCCACCGACAGTACAGCACTTTTTCTGTGATAACCCACCAACAGTGCAGCACTTTCCCTGTGATAACCCACTGACAGTGCAGCACTATCTCTGTGATAAATCACTGACATTGCAGCACTTTCTCTGTGAGAACTTACCGACAGTGCAGCACTTTCTCTGTGATAACTCACCGACAGTACAGCACTTTCTCTGTGATAACCCACCGACAGTGCAGCACTTTCTCTGTGATAACCCACCGACAGTGCAGCACTTTCCCTGTGATAACCCACTGACAGTGCAGCACTTTCTCTGTGATAACCCACTGACAGTGCAGCACTTTCTCTGTGATAACCCCCTGACAGTGCAGCACTTTCTCTGTGATAACCCACCGACATTACAGCACTTTTTCTGTGATAACCCACCAACAGTGCAGCACTTTCCCTGTGATAACCCACTGACAGTGCAGCACTATCTCTGTGATAAATCACTGACATTGCAGCACTTTCTCTGTGAGAACTTACCGACAGTGCAGCACTTTCTCTGTGATAACTCACCGACAGTACAGCACGTTCCCTGTGATAACACACTGACAGTGCAGCACTTTCTCTGTGATAACCCACTGACAGTGCAGCACTTTCCCTGTGATAACACACTGACAGTGCAGCACTTTCCCTGTGATAACACACTGACAGTACAGCACTTTCCCTGTGATAACCCACTGACAGTACAGCACTTTCCCTGTGATAACCCACTGACAGTGCAGCAGTTTCTCTGTGATAACCCACTGATAGTGCAGCACTTTCTCTGTGATAACCCACCGACAGTGCAGCACTTTCTCTGTGATAACCCACTGACAGTGCAGCACTTTCTCTGTGATAACCCAATGACAGTGCAGCACTTTCTTTGTGATAACTCGCGAAAGTGCAGCACTTTCTCTGTGATAACTCACCGACAGTGCAGCACTTTCTCTGTGATAACTCACTGACAGTGCAGCACATTCTCTGTGATAAATCACTGACAGTGCAGCACTTTCTCTGTGAGAAATCACCAGCAGTGCAGCAATTTCTCTGTGATAACTCACTGACAGTGCAGCACTTTCCTGTGATAAATCACCGTCTGTTCAGCACTTTCCCTGTGAGAGCTTACTGACAGTGCAGCACTTTCTCTGTGATAACCCACTGACAGTGCAGCACTTTCTCTGTGATAACCCACCAGCAGTGCAGCACTTTCTCTGTGATAACTCACTGACAGTGCAGCACTTTCTCTGTGATAACTCACCGACAGTGCAGCACTTTCTCTGTGATAAATCACCGACAGTGCAGCACTTTCTCTGTGATAACCCATTGACAGTGCAGCACTTTCTCTGTGATAACTCACTGACAGTGCAGCACTTTCTCTGTGATAACCCACTGACAGTGCAGCACTTTCTCTGTGATAACCCACCGACAGTGCAGCACTTTCCCTGTGATAAGCCACTGACAGTGCAGCACTTTCTCTGTGATAACGCACTGACAGTGCATCACTTTCTCTGTGATATCCCACTGACAGTGCAGCACTTTCTCTGTGATAACCCACCGACGGTACAGCACTTTTTCTGTGATAACCCACCGACAGTACAGCACTTTTTCTGTGA
Source organism: Chiloscyllium punctatum (assembly GCF_047496795.1). Taxonomy (NCBI): domain Eukaryota; kingdom Metazoa; phylum Chordata; class Chondrichthyes; order Orectolobiformes; family Hemiscylliidae; genus Chiloscyllium; species Chiloscyllium punctatum. Next base: position 74,209,085 of record NC_092751.1, read on the forward strand.
TAACCCACCAACAGTGCAGGACTTTCCCTGTGATAACCCACTGACAGTGCAGCACTTTCTCTGTGATAAATCACCGACAGTGCAGCAATTTCACTGTGATAACTTACCTACAGTGCAGCACTTTCTCTGAGATAACCCACTGACAGTGCAGCACTTTCTTTGTGACAACACACTGACAGTACAGCACTTTCCCTGTGATAAACCACTGACAGCACAGCACTTTCCCTGTGATAACCCACTGACAGTGCATCCATTTTCCTTTGATAACCCACTGACAGTGCAGCACTTTCTCTGTGATAAATCACCGACAGTGCAGCACTTTCTCTGTGATAAATCACCGACAGGACAGTACGTTCCCTGTGATAACTCACCGACAGGACAGTACGTTCCCTGTGATAACCCACTGACAGGGCAGCACTTTCTCTGTGATAACTCACTGACAGGGCAGCACTTTCTCTGTGATAACCCACCGACAGTGCAGCACTTTCTCTGTGATAACCCACTGACAGTGCAGCACTTTCCCTGTGATAAATCACCGACAGTGCAGCACTTTCTCTGTGATAACCCACTGACAGTGCAGCACTTTCTCTGTGATAAATCACCGACAGTGCAGCACTTTCTCTCTGATAAATCACCGACAGTGCAGCAGTTTCACTGCGATAAATCACTGACATTGCAGCACTTTCTCTGTGATAACTCACCGACAGGACAGTACGTTCCCTGTGATAACTCACCGACAGGACAGTACGTTCCCTGTGATAACCCACTGACAGTGCAGCACTTTCTCTGTGATAACTCACTGACAGTGCAGCACTTTCTCTGTGATAACCCACTGACAGTGCAGCACTTTCTCTGTGATAACCCACCGACAGTGCAGCACTTTCCCTGTGATAACCCACTGACAGTGCAGCACTTTCTCTGTGATAACGCACTGACAGTGCATCACTTTCTCTGTGATATCCCACTGACAGTGCAGCACTTTCTCTGTGATAACCCACCGACAGTACAGCACTTTTTCTGTGATAACCCTCCGACAGTACAGCACTTTTTCTGTGATAACCCACCAACAGTGCAGCACTTTCCCTGTGATAACCCACTGACAGTGCAGCACTTTCTCTGTGATAAATCACCGACAGTGCAGCAATTTCACTGTGATAACTTACCGACAGTGCAGCACTTTCTCTGAGATAACCCACTGACAGTGCAGCACTTTCTCTGTGATAACACACTGACAGTACAGCACTTTCCCTGTGATAACCCACTGACAGCACAGCACTTTCCCTGTGATAACCCACTGACAGTGCATCCATTTTCCTTTGATAACCCACTGACAGTGCAGCACTTTCTCTGTGATAAATCACCGACAGTGCAGCACTTTCTCTGTGATAAATCACCGACAGGACAGTACGTTCCCTGTGATAACTCACCGACAGGACAGTACGTTCCCTGTGATAACCCACTGACAGGGCAGCACTTTCTCTGTGATAACTCACTGACAGGGCAGCACTTTCTCTGTGATAACCCACTGACAGTGCAGCACTTTCTCTGTGATAACCCACTGACAGTGCAGCACTTTCCCTGTGATAAATCACCGACAGTGCAGCACTTTCTCTGTGATAACCCACTGACAGTGCAGCACTTTCCCTGTGATAACCCACTGACAGTGCAGCACTTTCTCTGTGATAACTCACTGACAGTGCAGCACTTTCTCTGTGATAACCCACTGATAGTGCAGCACTTTCTCTGTGATAACCCACCGACAGTGCAGCACTTTCCCTGTGATAACCCACTGACAGTGTAGCACTTTCTCTGTGATAACCCACTGCCAGTGCAGCACTTTCTCTGTGATAACCCCCTGACAGTGCAGCACTTTCTCTGTGATAACCCACCGACAGTACAGCACTTTTTCTGTGATAACCCACCAACAGTGCAGCACTTTCCCTGTGATAACCCACTGACAGTGCAGCACTATCTCTGTGATAAATCACTGACATTGCAGCACTTTCTCTGTGAGAACTTACCGACAGTGCAGCACTTTCTCTGTGATAACTCACCGACAGTACAGCACGTTCCCTGTGATAACCCACTGACAGTGCAGCACTTTCTCTGTGATAACCCACTGACAGTGCAGCACTTTCCCTGTGATAACACACTGACAGTGCAGCACTTTCCCTGTGATAACACACTGACAGTACAGCACTTTCCCTGTGATAACCCACTGACAGTGTAGCACTTTCTCTGTGATAACCCACTGACAGTGCAGCACTTTCCCTGTGATAACCCACGGACAGTGCAGCACTTTCTCTGTGATAACCCACTGACAGTGCAGCACTTTCTCTGTGATAACCCACTGACAGTGCAGCACTTTCTCTGTGATAACCCACCGACAGTACAGCACTTTTTCTGTGTTAACCCACCAACAGTACAGCACTTTCCCTGTGATAACCCACTGACAGTGCAGCACTTTCTCTGTGCTAAATCACCGACAGTGCAGCAGTTTCACTGTGATAACTTACCGACATTGCAGCACTTTCTCTGTGATAACCCACTGACAGTGCAGCACTTTCTGTGTGATAACACACTGACAGTACAGCACTTTCCCTGTGATAACCCACTGACAGTACAGCACTTTCCCTGTGATAACCCACTGACGGCACAGCACTTTCCCTGTGATAACCCACTGACAGTGAAGCACTTTCTCTGTGATAACCCACTGACAGTGCAGCACTTTCTCTGTGATAACTTACCGACATTGCAGCACTTTCTCTGTGATAACTTAAAGACAGTACAGCACTTTCCCTGTGATAACCCACTGACAGTGCAGCACTTTCTCTGTGATAACCCACTGACAGTGCAGCACGTTCTCTGTGATAACCCACTGACAGGGCAGCACTTTCTCTGTGATAACCCACTGACGGTGCAGCACTTTCTCTGTGATAACCCACCGACAGTGCAGCACTTTCTCTGTGATAACCCACTGACAGTGCAGCACGTTCCCTGTTATAACCCACTGATGGTGCAGCACTTTCTCTGTGATAACCCACTGACAGTGCAGCACTTTCTCTGTGATAACCCACTGACAGTGCAGCACTTTCTCTGTGATAACCTACTGACAGTGCAGCACTTTCTTTGTGATAACTCGCGACAGTGCAGCACCTTCTCTGTGATAACTCACCGACAGTGCAGCACTTTCTCTGTGATAACTCACTGACAGTGCAGCACATTCTCTGTGATAAATCACTGACAGTGCAGCACTTTCTCTGTGATAACCCACCAGCAGTGCAGCAATTTCTCTGTGATAACTCACTGAAAGTGCAGCACTTTCTCTGTGATAACTCACCGACAGTGCAGCACTTTCTCTGTGATAAATCACCGACAGTGCAGCACTTTCTCTGTGATAACCCATTGACAGTGCAGCACTTTCTCTGTGATAACTCACTGACAGTGCAGCACTTTCTCTGTGATAACTCACTGACAGTGCAGCACTTTTTCTGTGATAACCCACTGACAGTGCAGCACTTTCTCTGTATTAACCCACCGACAGTGCAGCACTTTCCCTGTGATAACCCACTGAAAGTGCAGCACTTTCTCTGTGATAACCCACTGACAGTGCAGCACTTTCTTTGTGATAACCCACTGACAGTGCAGCACTTTCTCTGTGATAACTCACTGACAGTGCAGCACTTTCTCTGTGATAACCCACTGATAGTGCAGCACTTTCTCTGTGATAACCCACCGACAGTGCAGCACTTTCCCTGTGATAACCCACTGACAGTGCAGCACTTTCTCTGTGATAACCCACTGACAGTGCAGCACTTTCTCTGTGATAACCCCCTGACAGTGCAGCACTTTCTCTGTGATAACCCACCGACAGTACAGCACTTTTTCTGTGATAACCCACCAACAGTGCAGCACTTTCCCTGTGATAACCCACTGACAGTGCAGCACTATCTCTGTGATAAATCACTGACATTGCAGCACTTTCTCTGTGAGAACTTACCGACAGTGCAGCACTTTCTCTGTGATAACTCACCGACAGTACAGCACGTTCCCTGTGATAACCCACTGACAGTGCAGCACTTTCTCTGTGATAACCCACTGACAGTGCAGCACTTTCCCTGTGATAACACACTGACAGTGCAGCACTTTCCCTGTGATAACACACTGACAGTACAGCACTTTCCCTGTGATAACCCACTGACAGTACAGCACTTTCCCTGTGATAACCCACTGACAGTGCAGCACTTTCTCTGTGATAACCCACTGATAGTGCAGCACTTTCTCTGTGATAACCCACCGACAGTGCAGCACTTTCTCTGTGATAACCCACTGACAGTGCAGCACTTTCTCTGTGATAACCCAATGACAGTGCAGCACTTTCTTTGTGATAACTCGCGACAGTGCAGCACTTTCTCTGTGATAACTCACCGACAGTGCAGCACTTTCTCTGTGATAACTCACTGACAGTGCAGCACATTCTCTGTGATAAATCACTGACAGTGCAGCACTTTCTCTGTGATAAATCACCAGCAGTGCAGCAATTTCTCTGTGATAACTCACTGACAGTGCAGCACTTTCCTGTGATAAATCACCGTCTGTTCAGCACTTTCCCTGTGAGAGCTTACTGACAGTGCAGCACTTTCTCTGTGATAACCCACTGACAGTGCAGCACTTTCTCTGTGATAACCCACCAGCAGTGCAGCACTTTCTCTGTGATAACTCACTGAGAGTGCAGCACTTTCTCTGTGATAACTCACCGACAGTGCAGCACTTTCTCTGTGATAAATCACCGACAGTGCAGCACTTTCTCTGTGATAACCCATTGACAGTGCAGCACTTTCTCTGTGATAACTCACTGACAGTGCAGCACTTTCTCTGTGATAACGCACTGACAGTGCATCACTTTCTCTGTGATATCCCACTGACAGTGCAGCACTTTCTCTGTGATAACCCACCGACAGTACAGCACTTTTTCTGTGATAACCCACCGACAGTACAGCACTTTTTCTGTGATAACCCACCAACAGTGCAGGACTTTCCCTGTGATAACCCACTGACAGTGCAGCACTTTCTCTGTGATAAATCACCGACAGTGCAGCAATTTCACTGTGATAACTTACCTACAGTGCAGCACTTTCTCTGAGATAACCCACTGACAGTGCAGCACTTTCTCTGTGACAACACACTGACAGTACAGCACTTTCCCTGTGATAAACCACTGACAGCACAGCACTTTCCCTGTGATAACCCACTGACAGTGCATCCATTTTCCTTTGATAACCCACTGACAGTGCAGCACTTTCCCTGTGATAAATCACCGACAGTGCAGCACTTTCTCTGTGATAACCCATTGACAGTGCAGCACTTTCTCTGTGATAACTCACTGACAGTGCAGCACTTTCTCTGTGATAACCCACTGACAGTGCAGCACTTTCTCTGTGATAACTCACTGACAGTGCAGCACTTTCTCTGTGATAACCCACCGACAGTACAGCACTTTTTCTGTGATAACCCACCAACAGTGCAGCACTTTCCCTGTGATAACCCACTGACAGTGCAGCACTATCTCTGTGATAAATCACTGACATTGCAGCACTTTCTCTGTGAGAACTTACCGACAGTGCAGCACTTTCTCTGTGATAACTCACCGACAGTGCAGCACGTTCCCTGTGATAACCCACTGACAGTGCAGCACTTTCTCTGTGATAACCCACTGACAGTGCAGCACTTTCCCTGTGATAACACACTGACAGTGCAGCACTTTCCCTGTGATAACACACTGACAGTACAGCACTTTCCCTGTGATAACCCACTGACAGTACAGCACTTTCCCTGTGATAACCCACTGACAGTGCAGCACTTTCTCTGTGATAACCCACTGATAGTGCAGCACTTTCTCTGTGATAACCCACCGACAGTGCAGCACTTTCTCTGTGATAACCCACTGACAGTGCAGCACTTTCTCTGTGATAACCCAATGACAGTGCAGCACTTTCTTTGTGATAACTCGCGACAGTGCAGCACTTTCTCTGTGATAACCCACCGACAGTGCAGCACTTTCTCTGTGATAACCCACTGACAGTGCAGCACTTTCTCTGTGATAACCCAATGACAGTGCAGCACTTTCTTTGTGATAACTCGCGACAGTGCAGCACTTTCTCTGTGATAACTCACCGACAGTGCAGCACTTTCTCTGTGATAACTCACTGACAGTGCAGCACATTCTCTGTGATAAATCACTGACAGTGCAGCACTTTCTCTGTGATAAATCACCAGCAGTGCAGCAATTTCTCTGTGATAACTCACTGACAGTGCAGCACTTTCCTGTGATAAATCACCGTCTGTTCAGCACTTTCCCTGTGAGAGCTTACTGACAGTGCAGCACTTTCTCTGTGATAACCCACTGACAGTGCAGCACTTTCTCTGTGATAACCCACCAGCAGTGCAGCACTTTCTCTGTGATAACTCACTGAGAGTGCAGCACTTTCTCTGTGATAACTCACCGACAGTGCAGCACTTTCTCTGTGATAAATCACCGACAGTGCAGCACTTTCTCTGTGATAACCCATTGACAGTGCAGCACTTTCTCTGTGATAACTCACTGACAGTGCAGCACTTTCTCTGTGATAACGCACTGACAGTGCATCACTTTCTCTGTGATATCCCACTGACAGTGCAGCACTTTCTCTGTGATAACCCACCGACAGTACAGCACTTTTTCTGTGATAACCCACCGACAGTACAGCACTTTTTCTGTGATAACCCACCAACAGTGCAGGACTTTCCCTGTGATAACCCACTGACAGTGCAGCACTTTCTCTGTGATAAATCACCGACAGTGCAGCAATTTCACTGTGATAACTTACCTACAGTGCAGCACTTTCTCTGAGATAACCCACTGACAGTGCAGCACTTTCTCTGTGACAACACACTGACAGTACAGCACTTTCCCTGTGATAAACCACTGACAGCACAGCACTTTCCCTGTGATAACCCACTGACAGTGCATCCATTTTCCTTTGATAACCCACTGACAGTGCAGCACTTTCCCTGTGATAAATCACCGACAGTGCAGCACTTTCTCTGTGATAAATCACCGACAGGACAGTACGTTCCCTGTGATAACTCACCGACAGGACAGTACGTTCCCTGTGATAACCCACTGACAGGGCAGCACTTTCTCTGTGATAACTCACTGACAGGGCAGCACTTTCTCTGTGATAACCCACCGACAGTGCAGCACTTTCTCTGTGATAACCCACTGACAGTGCAGCACTTTCCCTGTGATAAATCACCGACAGTGCAGCACTTTCTCTGTGATAACCCACTGACAGTGCAGCACTTTCTCTGTGATAAATCACCGACAGTGCAGCACTTTCTCTCTGATAAATCACCGACAGTGCAGCAGTTTCACTGCGATAAATGACTGACATTGCAGCACTTTCTCTGTGATAACTCACCGACAGGACAGTACGTTCCCTGTGATAACTCACCGACAGGACAGTACGTTCCCTGTGATAACCCACTGACAGTGCAGCACTTTCTCTGTGATAACTCACTGACAGTGCAGCACTTTCTCTGTGATAACCCACTGACAGTGCAGCACTTTCTCTGTGATAACCCACCGACAGTGCAGCACTTTCCCTGTGATAACCCACTGACAGTGCAGCACTTTCTCTGTGATAACGCACTGACAGTGCATCACTTTCTCTGTGATATCCCACTGACAGTGCAGCACTTTCTCTGTGATAACCCACCGACAGTACAGCACTTTTTCTGTGATAACCCACCGACAGTACAGCACTTTTTCTGTGATAACCCACCAACAGTGCAGCACTTTCCCTGTGATAACCCACTGACAGTGCAGCACTTTCTCTGTGATAAATCACCGACAGTGCAGCAATTTCACTGTGATAACTTACCGACAGTGCAGCACTTTCTCTGAGATAACCCACTGACAGTGCAGCACTTTCTCTGTGATAACACACTGACAGTACAGCACTTTCCCTGTGATAACCCACTGACAGCACAGCACTTTCCCTGTGATAACCCACTGACAGTGCATCCATTTTCCTTTGATAACCCACTGACAGTGCAGCACTTTCTCTGTGATAAATCACCGACAGTGCAGCACTTTCTCTGTGATAAATCACCGACAGGACAGTACGTTCCCTGTGATAACTCACCGACAGGACAGTACGTTCCCTGTGATAACCCACTGACAGGGCAGCACTTTCTCTGTGATAACTCACTGACAGGGCAGCACTTTCTCTGTGATAACCCACTGACAGTGCAGCACTTTCTCTGTGATAACCCACTGACAGTGCAGCACTTTCCCTGTGATAAATCACCGACAGTGCAGCACTTTCTCTGTGATAACCCACTGACAGTGCAGCACTTTCCCTGTGATAACCCACTGACAGTGCAGCACTTTCTCTGTGATAACTCACTGACAGTGCAGCACTTTCTCTGTGATAACCCACTGATAGTGCAGCACTTTCTCTGTGATAACCCACCGACAGTGCAGCACTTTCCCTGTGATAACCCACTGACAGTGTAGCACTTTCTCTGTGATAACCCACTGCCAGTGCAGCACTTTCTCTGTGATAACCCCCTGACAGTGCAGCACTTTCTCTGTGATAACCCACCGACAGTACAGCACTTTTTCTGTGATAACCCACCAACAGTGCAGCACTTTCCCTGTGATAACCCACTGACAGTGCAGCACTATCTCTGTGATAAATCACTGACATTGCAGCACTTTCTCTGTGAGAACTTACCGACAGTGCAGCACTTTCTCTGTGATAACTCACCGACAGTACAGCACGTTCCCTGTGATAACCCACTGACAGTGCAGCACTTTCTCTGTGATAACCCACTGACAGTGCAGCACTTTCCCTGTGATAACACACTGACAGTGCAGCACTTTCCCTGTGATAACACACTGACAGTACAGCACTTTCCCTGTGATAACCCACTGACAGTGTAGCACTTTCTCTGTGATAACCCACTGACAGTGCAGCACTTTCCCTGTGATAACCCACGGACAGTGCAGCACTTTCTCTGTGATAACCCACTGACAGTGCAGCACTTTCTCTGTGATAACCCACTGACAGTGCAGCACTTTCTCTGTGATAACCCACCGACAGTACAGCACTTTTTCTGTGATAACCCACCAACAGTACAGCACTTTCCCTGTGATAACCCACTGACAGTGCAGCACTTTCTCTGTGCTAAATCACCGACAGTGCAGCAGTTTCACTGTGATAACTTACCGACATTGCAGCACTTTCTCTGTGATAACCCACTGACAGTGCAGCACTTTCTCTGTGATAACACACTGACAGTACAGCACTTTCCCTGTGATAACCCACTGACAGTACAGCACTTTCCCTGTGATAACCCACTGACGGCACAGCACTTTCCCTGTGATAACCCACTGACAGTGAAGCACTTTCTCTGTGATAACCCACTGACAGTGCAGCACTTTCTCTGTGATAACTTACCGACATTGCAGCACTTTCTCTGTGATAACTTAAAGACAGTACAGCACTTTCCCTGTGATAACCCACTGACAGTGCAGCACTTTCTCTGTGATAACCCACTGACAGTGCAGCACGTTCTCTGTGATAACCCACTGACAGGGCAGCACTTTCTCTGTGATAACCCACTGACGGTGCAGCACTTTCTCTGTGATAACCCACCGACAGTGCAGCACTTTCTCTGTGATAACCCACTGACAGTGCAGCACGTTCCCTGTTATAACCCACTGATGGTGCAGCACTTTCTCTGTGATAACCCACTGACAGTGCAGCACTTTCTCTGTGATAACCCACTGACAGTGCAGCACTTTCTCTGTGATAACCTACTGACAGTGCAGCACTTTCTTTGTGATAATTCGCGACAGTGCAGCACCTTCTCTGTGATAACTCACCGACAGTGCAGCACTTTCTCTGTGATAACTCACTGACAGTGCAGCACATTCTCTGTGATAAATCACTGACAGTGCAGCACTTTCTCTGTGATAACCCACCAGCAGTGCAGCAATTTCTCTGTGATAACTCACTGACAGTGCAGCACATTCTCTGTGATAACTCACCGACAGTGCAGCACTTTCTCTGTGATAAATCACCGACAGTGCAGCACTTTCTCTGTGATAACCCATTGACAGTGCAGCACTTTCTCTGTGATAACTCACTGACAGTGCAGCACTTTCTCTGTGATAACTCACTGACAGTGCAGCACTTTTTCTGTGATAACCCACTGACAGTGCAGCACTTTCTCTGTATTAACCCACCGACAGTGCAGCACTTTCCCTGTGATAACCCACTGAAAGTGCAGCACTTTCTCTGTGATAACCCACTGACAGTGCAGCACTTTCTTTGTGATAACCCACTGACAGTGCAGCACATTCTCTGTGATAACTCACTGACAGTGCAGCACTTTCTCTGTGATAACCCACTGATAGTGCAGCACTTTCTCTGTGATAACCCACCGACAGTGCAGCACTTTCCCTGTGATAACCCACTGACAGTGCAGCACTTTCTCTGTGATAACCCACTGACAGTGCAGCACTTTCTCTGTGATAACCCCCTGACAGTGCAGCACTTTCTCTGTGATAACCCACCGACAGTACAGCACTTTTTCTGTGATAACCCACCAACAGTGCAGCACTTTCCCTGTGATAACCCACTGACAGTGCAGAACTTTCTCTGTGATAACCCACCGACAGTGCAGCACTTTCTCTGTGATAACCCACTGACAGTGCAGCACTTTCTCTGTGATAACCCAATGACAGTGCAGCACTTTCTTTGTGATAACTCACCGACAGTACAGCACGTTCCCTGTGATAACCCACTGACAGTGCAGCACTTTCTCTGTGAGAACTTACCGACAGTGCAGCACTTTCTCTGTGATAACTCACCGACAGTACAGCACGTTCCCTGTGATAACCCACTGACAGTGCAGCACTTTCTCTGTGATAACCCACTGACAGTGCAGCACTTTCCCTGTGATAACACACTGACAGTGCAGCACTTTCCCTGTGATAACACACTGACAGTACAGCACTTTCCCTGTGATAACCCACTGACAGTACAGCACTTTCCCTGTGATAACCCACTGACAGTGCAGCACTTTCTCTGTGATAACCCACTGATAGTGCAGAACTTTCTCTGTGATAACCCACCGACAGTGCAGCACTTTCTCTGTGATAACCCACTGACAGTGCAGCACTTTCTCTGTGATAACCCAATGACAGTGCAGCACTTTCTTTGTGATAACTCGCGACAGTGCAGCACTTTCTCTGTGATAACTCACCGACAGTGCAGCACTTTCTCTGTGATAACTCACTGACAGTGCAGCACATTCTCTGTGATAAATCACTGACAGTGCAGCACTTTCTCTGTGATAAATCACCAGCAGTGCAGCAATTTCTCTGTGATAACTCACTGACAGTGCAGCACTTTCCTGTGATAAATCACCGTCTGTTCAGCACTTTCCCTGTGAGAGCTTACTGACAGTGCAGCACTTTCTCTGTGATAACCCACTGACAGTGCAGCACTTTCTCTGTGATAACCCACCAGCAGTGCAGCACTTTCTCTGTGATAACTCACTGAGAGTGCAGCACTTTCTCTGTGATAACTCACCGACAGTGCAGCACTTTCTCTGTGATAAATCACCGACAGTGCAGCACTTTCTCTGTGATAACCCATTGACAGTGCAGCACTTTCTCTGTGATAACTCACTGACAGTGCAGCACTTTCTCTGTGATAACCCACTGACAGTGCAGCACTTTCTCTGTGATAACCCACCGACAGTGCAGCACTTTCCCTGTGATAAGCCACTGACAGTGCAGCACTTTCTCTGTGATAACGCACTGACAGTGCATCACTTTCTCTGTGATATCCCACTGACAGTGCAGCACTTTCTCTGTGATAACCCACCGACAGTACAGCACTTTTTCTGTGATAACCCACCGACAGTACAGCACTTTTTCTGTGATAACCCACCAACAGTGCAGGACTTTCCCTGTGATAACCCACTGACAGTGCAGCACTTTCTCTGTGATAAATCACCGACAGTGCAGCAATTTCACTGTGATAACTTACCGACAGTGCAGCACTTTCTCTGAGATAACCCACTGAGAGTGCAGCACTTTCTCTGTGACAACACACTGACAGTACAGCACTTTCCCTGTGATAACCCACTGACAGCACAGCACTTTCCCTGTGATAACCCACTGACAGTGCATCCATTTTCCTTTGATAACCCACTGACAGTGCAGCACTTTCTCTGTGATAAATCACCGACAGTGCAGCACTTTCTCTGTGATAAATCACCGACAGGACAGTACGTTCCCTGTGATAACTCACCGACAGGACAGTACGTTCCCTGTGATAACCCACTGACAGGGCAGCACTTTCTCTGTGATAACTCACTGACAGGGCAGCACTTTCTCTGTGATAACCCACCGACAGTGCAGCACTTTCTCTGTGATAACCCACTGACAGTGCAGCACTTTCCCTGTGATAAATCACCGACAGTGCAGCACTTTCTCTGTGATAACCCACTGACAGTGCAGCACTTTCTCTGTGATAAATCACCGACAGTGCAGCACTTTCTCTCTGATAAATCACCGACAGTGCAGCAGTTTCACTGCGATAAATCACTGACATTGCAGCACTTTCTCTGTGATAACTCACCGACAGGACAGTACGTTCCCTGTGATAACTCACCGACAGGACAGTACGTTCCCTGTGATAACCCACTGACAGTGCAGCACTTTCTCTGTGATAACTCACTGACAGTGCAGCACTTTCTCTGTGATAACCCACTGACAGTGCAGCACTTTCTCTGTGATAACCCACCGACAGTGCAGCACTTTCCCTGTGATAACCCACTGACAGTGCAGCACTTTCTCTGTGATAACGCACTGACAGTGCATCACTTTCTCTGTGATATCCCACTGACAGTGCAGCACTTTCTCTGTGATAACCCACCGACAGTACAGCACTTTTTCTGTGATAACCCACCGACAGTACAGCACTTTTTCTGTGATAACCCACCAACAGTGCAGCACTTTCCCTGTGATAACCCACTGACAGTGCAGCACTTTCTCTGTGATAAATCACCGACAGTACAGCACTTTCCCTGTGATAACCCACTGACAGCACAGCACTTTCCCTGTGATAACCCACTGACAGTGCATCCATTTTCCTTTGATAACCCACTGACAGTGCAGCACTTTCTCTGTGATAAATCACCGACAGTGCAGCACTTTCTCTGTGATAAATCACCGACAGGACAGTACGTTCCCTGTGATAACTCACCGACAGGACAGTACGTTCCCTGTGATAACCCACTGACAGGGCAGCACTTTCTCTGTGATAACTCACTGACAGGGCAGCACTTTCTCTGTGATAACCCACCGACAGTGCAGCACTTTCTCTGTGATAACCCACTGACAGTGCAGCACTTTCCCTGTGATAAATCACCGACAATGCAGCACTTTCTCTGTGATAACCCACTGACAGTGCAGCACTTTCTCTGTGATAAATCACCGACAGTGCAGCACTTTCTCTCTGATAAATCACCGACAGTGCAGCAGTTTCACTGCGATAAATCACTGACATTGCAGCACTTTCTCTGTGATAACTCACCGACAGGACAGTACGTTCCCTGTGATAACTCACCGACAGGACAGTACGTTCCCTGTGATAACCCACTGACAGTGCAGCACTTTCTCTGTGATAAATCACCTGCAGTGCAGCAATTTCTCTGTGATAACTCACTGACAGTGCAGCACTTTCTCTGTGATAAATCACCGTCTGTTCAGCACTTTCCCTGTGAGAGCTTACTGACAGTGCAGCACTTTCTCTGTGATAACCCACTGACAGTGCAGCACTTTCTCTGTGATAACCCACCAGCAGTGCAGCACTTTCTCTGTGATAACTCACTGACAGTGCAGCACTTTCTCTGTGATAACTCACCGACAGTGCAGCACTTTCTCTGTGATAAATCACCGACAGTGCAGCACTTTCTCTGTGATAACCCATTGACAGTGCAGCACTTTCTCTGTGATAACTCACTGACAGTGCAGCACTTTCTCTGTGATAACCCACTGACAGTGCAGCACTTTCTCTGTGATAACCCACCGACAGTGCAGCACTTTCTCTGAGATAACCCACTGACAGTGCAGCACTTTCTCTGTGATAACACACTGACAGTACAGCACTTTCCCTGTGATAACCCACTGACAGCACAGCACTTTCCCTGTGATAACCCACTGACAGTGCATCCATTTTCCTTTGATAACCCACTGACAGTGCAGCACTTTCTCTGTGATAAATCACCGACAGTGCAGCACTTTCTCTGTGATAAATCACCGACAGGACAGTACGTTCCCTGTGATAACTCACCGACTGGACAGTACGTTCCCTGTGATAACCCACTGACAGGGCAGCACTTTCTCTGTGATAACTCACTGACAGGGCAGCACTTTCTCTGTGATAACCCACCGACAGTGCAGCACTTTCTCTGTGATAACCCACCGACAGTGCAGCACTTTCCCTGTGATAACCCACTGACAGTGCAGCACTTTCTCTGTGATAACGCACTGACAGTGCATCACTTTCTCTGTGATATCCCACTGACAGTGCAGCACTTTCTCTGTGATAACCCACCGACAGTACAGCACTTTTTCTGTGATAACCCACCGACAGTACAGCACTTTTTCTGTGATAACCCACCAACAGTGCAGCACTTTCCCTGTGATAACCCACTGACAGTGCACCACTTTCTCTGTGATAAATCACCGACAGTGCAGCAATTTCACTGTGATAACTTACCGACAGTGCAGCACTTTCTCTGAGATAACCCACTGACAGTGCAGCACTTTCTCTGTGATAACACACTGACAGTACAGCACTTTCCCTGTGATAACCCACTGACAGCACAGCACTTTCCCTGTGATAACCCACTGACAGTGCATCCATTTTCCTTTGATAACCCACTGACAGTGCAGCACTTTCTCTGTGATAAATCACCGACAGTGCAGCACTTTCTCTGTGATAAATCACCGACAGGACAGTACGTTCCCTGTGATAACTCACCGACAGGACAGTACGTTCCCTGTGATATCCCACTGACAGGGCAGCACTTTCTCTGTGATAACTCACTGACAGGGCAGCACTTTCTCTGTGATAACCCACCGACAGTGCAGCACTTTCTCTGTGATAACCCACTGACAGTGCAGCACTTTCTCTGTGATAAATCACCGACAGTGCAGCACTTTCTCTGTGATAACCCACTGACAGTGCAGCACTTTCTCTGTGATAAATCACCGACAGTGCAGCACTTTCTCTCTGATAAATCACCGACAGTGCAGCAGTTTCACTGCGATAAATCACTGACATTGCAGCACTTTCTCTGTGATAACTCACCGACAGGACAGTACGTTCCCTGTGATAACTCACCGACAGGACAGTACGTTCCCTGTGATAACCCACTGACAGTGCAGCACTTTCTCTCTGATAACCCACTGACAGGGCAGCACTTTCCCTGTGATAAACCACTGACAGTGCAGCACTTTCTCTGTGATAAATCACCGACAGTGCAGCAGTTTCACTGCGATAAATCACTGACATTGCAGCACTTTCTCTGTGATAACTTACCGACAGTGCAGCACTTTCTCTGTGATAACTCACCGACAGTACAGCACGTTCCCTGTGATAACCCACTGACAGTGCAGCACTTTCTCTGTGATAACCCACTGACAGTGCAGCACTTTCTCTGTGATAACCCACTGACAGGGCAGCACTTTCTCTGTGATAACCCACTGACAGTGCAGCACTTTCTCTGTGATAACCCATCGACAGTGCAGCACTTTCTCTGTGATAACCCACTGACAGTGCAGCACGTTCCCTGTGATAACCCACTGATAGTGCAGCACTTTCTCTGTGATAACCCACTGACAGTGCAGCACTTTCTCTGTGATAACCCACTGACAGTGCAGCACTTTCTCTGTGATAACCCACTGACAGTGCAGCACTTTCTCTGTGATAACCCACTGACAGTGCAGCACTTTCTTTGTGATAACTCGCGACAGTGCAGCACTTTCTCTGTGATAACTCACCGACAGTGCAGCACTTTCTCTGTGATAACTCACTGACAGTGCACCACATTCTCTGTGATAAATCGCTGACAGTGCAGCACTTTCTCTGTGATAACCCACCAGCAGTGCAGCAATTTCTCTGTGATAACTCACTGACAGTGCAGCACTTTCTCTGTGATAAATCACCGACTGTTCAGCACTTTCCCTGTGATAGCTTACTGACAGTGCAGCACTTTCTCTGTGATAACCCACTGACAGTGCAGCACTTTCTCTGTGATAACCCACCAGCAGTGCAGCACTTTCTCTGTGATAACCCACTGACAGTGCAGCACTTTCTCTGTGATAAATCACCGACAGTGCAGCACTTTCTCTGTGATAACCCACTGACAGTGCAGCACTTTCTCTGTGATAAATCAC
Source organism: Chiloscyllium punctatum (assembly GCF_047496795.1). Classification (NCBI taxonomy): domain Eukaryota; kingdom Metazoa; phylum Chordata; class Chondrichthyes; order Orectolobiformes; family Hemiscylliidae; genus Chiloscyllium; species Chiloscyllium punctatum. The sequence continues at coordinate 74,225,616 of NC_092751.1, forward strand.
CGACAGTGCAGCACTTTCTCTCTGATAAATCACCGACAATGCAGCAGTTTCACTGCGATAAATCACTGACATTGCAGCACTTTCTCTGTGATAACTCACCGACAGCACAGTATGTTCCCTGTGATAACTCACCGACAGGACAGTACGTTCCCTGTGATAACCCACTGACAGTGCAGCACTTTCTCTCTGATAACCCACTGACAGGGCAGCACTTTCTCTGTGATAACTCACTGACAGTGCACCACATTCTCTGTGATAAATCGCTGACAGTGCAGCACTTTCTCTGTGATAACCCACCAGCAGTGCAGCAATTTCTCTGTGATAACTCACTGACAGTGCAGCACTTTCTCTGTGATAAATCACCGACTGTTCAGCACTTTCCCTGTGATAGCTTACTGACAGTGCAGCACTTTCTCTGTGATAACCCACTGACAGTGCAGCACTTTCTCTGTGATAACCCACCAGCAGTGCAGCACTTTCTCTGTGATAACTCACTGACAGTGCAGCACTTTCTCTGTGATAACTCACCGACAGTGCAGCACTTTCACTGTGATAAATCACCGACAGTGCAGCACTTTCTCTGTGATAACCCACTGACAGTGCAGCACTTTCTCTGTGATAACCCACTGACAGTGCAGCACTTTCTCTGTGATAACCCACTGACAGTGCAGCACTTTCTCTGTGATAACCCACTGACAGTGCAGCACTTTCTCTGTGATAACCCACTGACATTGCAGCACATTCTCTGTGATAACCCACCGACAGCGCAGCACTTTCTCTGTGATATCTCACTGACAGTGCAGCACTTTCTCTGTGATAACCCACTGACAGTGCAGCACTTTCTCTGTGATAACCCACCGACAGTGCAGCACTTTCCCTGTGATAACCCACAGACAGTGCAGCACTTTCTCTGTGATAACCCAGTGACAGTGCAGCACTTTCTCTGTGATAACCCACCGACAGTGCAGCACTTTCTCTGTGATAACGCACTGACAGTGCATCACTTTCTCTGTGATATTCCACTGACAGTGCAGCACTTTCTCTGTGAGAACCCACCGACAGTACAGCACTTTTTCTGTGATAACCCACCGACAGTACAGCACTTTTTCTGTGATAACCCACCAACAGTGCAGCACTTTCCCTGTGATAACCCACTGACAGTGCAGCACTTTCTCTGTGATAAATCACCGACAGTGCAGCAATTTCACTGTGATAACTTACCGACAGTGCAGCACTTTCTCTGAGATAACCCACTGACAGTGCAGCACTTTCTCTGTGATAACACACTGACAGTACAGCACTTTCCCTGTGATAACCCACTGACAGCACAGCACTTTCCCTGTGATAACCCACTGACAGTGCATCCATTTTCCTTTGATAACCCACTGACAGTGCAGCACTTTCTCTGTGATAAATCACCGACAGTGCAGCACTTTCTCTGTGATAAATCACCGACAGGACAGTACGTTCCCTGTGATAACTCACCGACAGGACAGTACGTTCCCTGTGATATCCCACTGACAGGGCAGCACTTTCTCTGTGATAACTCACTGACAGGGCAGCACTTTCTCTGTGATAACCCACCGACAGTGCAGCACTTTCTCTGTGATAACCCACTGACAGTGCAGCACTTTCTCTGTGATAAATCACCGACAGTGCAGCACTTTCTCTGTGATAACCCACTGACAGTGCAGCACTTTCTCTGTGATAAATCACCGACAGGACAGTACGTTCCCTGTGATAACTCACCGACAGGACAGTACGTTCCCTGTGATAACCCACTGACAGGGCAGCACTTTCTCTGTGATAACTCACTGACAGGGCAGCACTTTCTCTGTGATAACCCACCGACAGTGCAGCACTTTCTCTGTGATAACCCACTGACAGTGCAGCACTTTCCCTGTGATAAATCACCGACAGTGCAGCACTTTCTCTGTGATAACCCACTGACAGTGCAGCACTTTCTCTGTGATAAATCACCGACAGTGCAGCACTTTCTCTCTGATAAATCACCGACAGTGCAGCAGTTTCACTGCGATAAATCACTGACATTGCAGCACTTTCTCTGTGATAACTCACCGACAGGACAGTACGTTCCCTGTGATAACTCACCGACAGGACAGTACGTTCCCTGTGATAACCCACTGACAGTGCAGCACTTTCTCTGTGATAACTCACTGACAGTGCAGCACTTTCTCTGTGATAACCCACTGACAGTGCAGCACTTTCTCTGTGATAACCCACCGACAGTGCAGCACTTTCCCTGTGATAACCCACTGACAGTGCAGCACTTTCTCTGTGATAACGCACTGACAGTGCATCACTTTCTCTGTGATATCCCACTGACAGTGCAGCACTTTCTCTGTGATAACCCACCGACAGTACAGCACTTTTTCTGTGATAACCCACCGACAGTACAGCACTTTTTCTGTGATAACCCACCAACAGTGCAGCACTTTCCCTGTGATAACCCACTGACAGTGCAGCACTTTCTCTGTGATAAATCACCGACAGTGCAGCAATTTCACTGTGATAACTTACCGACAGTGCAGCACTTTCTCTGAGATAACCCACTGACAGTGCAGCACTTTCTCTGTGATAACACACTGACAGTACAGCACTTTCCCTGTGATAACCCACTGACAGCACAGCACTTTCCCTGTGATAACCCACTGACAGTGCATCCATTTTCCTTTGATAACCCACTGACAGTGCAGCACTTTCTCTGTGATAAATCACCGACAGTGCAGCACTTTCTCTGTGATAAATCACCGACAGGACAGTACGTTCCCTGTGATAACTCACCGACAGGACAGTACGTTCCCTGTGATAACCCACTGACAGGGCAGCACTTTCTCTGTGATAACTCACTGACAGGGCAGCACTTTCTCTGTGATAACCCACCGACAGTGCAGCACTTTCTCTGTGATAACCCACTGACAGTGCAGCACTTTCCCTGTGATAAATCACCGACAGTGCAGCACTTTCTCTGTGATAACCCACTGACAGTGCAGCACTTTCCCTGTTATAACCCACTGACAGTGCAGCACTTTCTCTGTGATAACTCACTGACAGTGCAGCACTTTCTCTGTGATAACCCACTGATAGTGCAGCACTTTCTCTGTGATAACCCACCGACAGTGCAGCACTTTCCCTGTGATAACCCACTGACAGTGTAGCACTTTCTCTGTGATAACCCACTGACAGTGCAGCACTTTCTCTGTGATAACCCCCTGACAGTGCAGCACTTTCTCTGTGATAACCCACCGACAGTACAGCACTTTTTCTGTGATAACCCACCAACAGTGCAGCACTTTCCCTGTGATAACCCACTGACAGTGCAGCACTATCTCTGTGATAAATCACTGACATTGCAGCACTTTCTCTGTGAGAACTTACCGACAGTGCAGCACTTTCTCTGTGATAACTCACCGACAGTACAGCACGTTCCCTGTGATAACCCACTGACAGTGCAGCACTTCCTCTGTGATAACCCACTGACAGTGCAGCACTTTCCCTGTGATAACACACTGACAGTGCAGCACTTTCCCTGTGATAACACACTGACAGTACAGCACTTTCCCTGTGATAACCCACTGACAGTACAGCACTTTCCCTGTGATAACCCACTGACAGTGCAGCACTTTCTCTGTGATAACCCACTGATAGTGCAGCACTTTCTCTGTGATAACCCACCGACAGTGCAGCACTTTCTCTGTGATAACCCACTGACAGTGCAGCACTTTCTCTGTGATAACCCAATGACAGTGCAGCACTTTCTTTGTGATAACTCGCGACAGTGCAGCACTTTCTCTGTGATAACTCACCGACAGTGCAGCACTTTCTCTGTGATAACTCACTGACAGTGCAGCACATTCTCTGTGATAAATCACTGACAGTGCAGCACTTTCTCTGTGATAAATCACCAGCAGTGCAGCAATTTCTCTGTGATAACTCACTGACAGTGCAGCACTTTCTCTGTGATAAATCACCGTCTGTTCAGCACTTTCCCTGTGAGAGCTTACTGACAGTGCAGCACTTTCTCTGTGATAACCCACTGACAGTGCAGCACTTTCTCTGTGATAACCCACCAGCAGTGCAGCACTTTCTCTGTGATAACTCACTGACAGTGCAGCACTTTCTCTGTGATAACTCACCGACAGTGCAGCACTTTCTCTGTGATAAATCACCGACAGTGCAGCACTTTCTCTGTGATAACCCATTGACAGTGCAGCACTTTCTCTGTGATAACTCACTGACAGTGCAGCACTTTCTCTGTGATAACCCACTGACAGTGCAGCACTTTCTCTGTGATAACCCACCGACAGTGCAGCACTTTCCCTGTGATAAGCCACTGACAGTGCAGCACTTTCTCTGTGATAACGCACTGACAGTGCATCACTTTCTCTGTGATATCCCACTGACAGTGCAGCACTTTCTCTGTGATAACCCACCGACAGTACAGCACTTTTTCTGTGATAACCCACCGACAGTACAGCACTTTTTCTGTGATAACCCACCAACAGTGCAGGACTTTCCCTGTGATAACTCACTGACAGTGCAGCACTTTCTCTGTGATAAATCACCGACAGTGCAGCAATTTCACTGTGATAACTTACCGACAGTGCAGCACTTTCTCTGAGATAACCCACTGACAGTGCAGCACTTTCTCTGTGACAACACACTGACAGTACAGCACTTTCCCTGTGATAACCCACTGACAGCACAGCACTTTCCCTGTGATAACCCACTGACAGTGCATCCATTTTCCTTTGATAACCCACTGACAGTGCAGCACTTTCTCTGTGATAAATCACCGACAGTGCAGCACTTTCTCTGTGATAAATCACCGACAGGACAGTACGTTCCCTGTGATAACTCACCGACAGGACAGTACGTTCCCTGTGATAACCCACTGACAGGGCAGCACTTTCTCTGTGATAACTCACTGACAGGGCAGCACTTTCTCTGTGATAACCCACCGACAGTGCAGCACTTTCTCTGTGATAACCCACTGACAGTGCAGCACTTTCCCTGTGATAAATCACCGACAGTGCAGCACTTTCTCTGTGATAACCCACTGACAGTGCAGCACTTTCTCTGTGATAAATCACCGACAGTGCAGCACTTTCTCTCTGATAAATCACCGACAGTGCAGCAGTTTCACTGCGATAAATCACTGACATTGCAGCACTTTCTCTGTGATAACTCACCGACAGGACAGTACGTTCCCTGTGATAACTCACCGACAGGACAGTACGTTCCCTGTGATAACCCACTGACAGTGCAGCACTTTCTCTGTGATAACTCACTGACAGTGCATCACTTTCTCTGTGATAACCCACTGACAGTGAAGCACTTTCTCTGTGATAACCCACCGACAGTGCAGCACTTTCCCTGTTATAACCCACTGACAGTGCAGCACTTTCTCTGTGATAACGCACTGACAGTGCATCACTTTCTCTGTGATATCCCACTGACAGTGCAGCACTTTCTCTGTGATAACCCACCGACAGTACAGCACTTTTTCTGTGATAACCCACCGACAGTACAGCACTTTTTCTGTGATAACCCACCAACAGTGCAGCACTTTCCCTGTGATAACCCACTGACAGTGCAGCACTTTCCCTGTGATAACTTACTGACAGTGCAGCTGCAGCACTTTCTATGTGATAACCCACCGACAGTGCAGCACTTTCCCTGTGATAACACACTGACAGTGCAGCACTTTCTCTGTGATAACTCACTGACAGTGCAGCGCTTTCCCTGTGATAACCCACTGACAGTGCAGCACTTTCCCTGTGATAACCCACTGACAGTGCAGCACTTTCTCTGTGATAACCCACCGACAGTACAGCACTTTCCCTGTGATAACCCACTGACAGTGCAGCACTTTCTCTGTGATAACTCAGTAACAGTGCAGCACTTTCTCTGTGACAACCCACTGACAGTGCAGCACTTTCTCTGTGATAACCCACCGACAGTGCAGCACTCTCCCTGTGATAACCCACGGACAGTGCAGCACTTTCTCTGTGATAACCCACTGACAGTGCAGCACTTTCTCTGTGATAACCCACTGACAGTGCAGCACTTTCTCTGTGATAACCCACCGACAGTACAGCACTTTTTCTGTGATAACCGACCAACAGTACAGCACTTTCCCTGTGATAACCCACTGACAGTGCAGCACTTTCTCTGTGATAAATCACCGACAGTGCAGCAGTTTCACTGTGATAACTTACCGACATTGCAGCACTTTCTCTGTGATAACCCACTGACAGTGCAGCACTTTCTCTGTGATAACACACTGACAGTACAGCACTTTCCCTGTGATAACCCACTGACAGTACAGCACTTTCCCTGTGATAACCCACTGACGGCACAGCACTTTCCCTGTGATAACCCACTGACAGTGAAGCACTTTCTCTGTGATAACCCACTGAAAGTGCAGCACTTTCTCTGTGATAACTTACCGACATTGCAGCACTTTCTCTGTGATAACTTAAAGACAGTACAGCACTTTCCCTGTGATAACCCACTGACAGTGCAGCACTTTCTCTGTGATAACCCACTGACAGTGCAGCACGTTCTCTGTGATAACCCACTGACAGGGCAGCACTTTCTCTGTGATAACCCACTGACGGTGCAGCACTTTCTCTGTGATAACCCACCGACAGTGCAGCACTTTCTATGTGATAACCCACTGACAGTGCAGCACGTTCCCTGTTATAACCCACTGATGGTGCAGCACTTTCTCTGCGATAACCCACCGACAGTGCAGCACTTTCTCTGTGATAACTCACTGACAGTGCAGCAGATTCTCTGTGATAAATCACTGACAGTGCAGCACTTTCTCTGTGATAACCCACCAGCAGTGCAGCAATTTCTCTGTGATAACTCACTGACAGTGCAGCACTTTCTCTGTGATAAATCACCGACTATGCAGCAATTTCCCTGTGATAGCTTACTGACAGTGCAGCACTTTCTCTGTAATAACCCACTGACAGTGCAGCACTTTCTCTGTGATAAACCACCAGCAGTGCAGCACTTTCTCTGTGATAACTCACTGACAGTGCAGCACTTTCTCTGTGATAACTCACCGACAGTGCAGCACTTTCTCTGTGATAAATCACCGACAGTGCAGCACTTTCTCTGTGATAACCCACTGACAGTGCAGCACTTTCTCTGTGATAACCCACTGACAGTGCAGCACTTTCTCTGTGATAACTCACTGACAGTGCAGCACTTTTTCTGTGATAACCCACTGACAGTGCAGCACGTTCTCTGTATTAACCCACCGACAGTGCAGCACTTTCCCTGTGATAACCCACTGAAAGTGCAGCACTTTCTCTGTGATAACCCACTGACAGTGCAGCACTTTCTTTGTGACAACCCACTGACAGTGCAGCACTTTCTCTGTGATAACTCACTGACAGTGCAGCACTTTCTCTGTGATAACCCACTGATAGTGCAGCACTTTCTCTGTGATAACCCACCGACAGTGCAGCACTTTCCCTGTGATAACCCACTGACAGTGCAGCACTTTCTCTGTGATAACCCACTGACAGTGCAGCACTTTCTCTGTGATAACCCCCTGACAGTGCAGCACTTTCTCTGTGATAACCCACCGACAGTACAGCACTTTTTCTGTGATAACCCACCAACAGTGCAGCACTTTCCCTGTGATAACCCACTGACAGTGCAGCACTATCTCTGTGATAAATCACTGACATTGCAGCACTTTCTCTGTGAGAACTTACCGACAGTGCAGCACTTTCTCTGTGATAACTCACCGACAGTACAGCACGTTCCCTGTGATAACCCACTGACAGTGCAGCACTTTCTCTGTGATAACCCACTGACAGTGCAGCACTTTCCCTGTGATAACACACTGACAGTGCAGCACTTTCCCTGTGATAACACACTGACAGTACAGCACTTTCCCTGTGATAACCCACTGACAGTACAGCACTTTCCCTGTGATAACCCACTGACAGTGCAGCACTTTCTCTGTGATAACCCACTGATAGTGCAGCACTTTCTCTGTGATAACCCACCGACAGTGCAGCACTTTCTCTGTGATAACCCACTGACAGTGCAGCACTTTCTCTGTGATAACCCAATGACAGTGCAGCACTTTCTTTGTGATAACTCGCGACAGTGCAGCACTTTCTCTGTGATAACTCACCGACAGTGCAGCACTTTCTCTGTGATAACTCACTGACAGTGCAGCACATTCTCTGTGATAAATCACTGACAATGCAGCACATTCTCTGTGATAAATCACCTGCAGTGCAGCAATTTCTCTGTGATAACTCACTGACAGTGCAGCACTTTCTCTGTGATAAATCACCGTCTGTTCAGCACTTTCCCTGTGAGAGCTTACTGACAGTGCAGCACTTTCTCTGTGATAACCCACTGACAGTGCAGCACTTTCTCTGTGATAACCCACCAGCAGTGCAGCACTTTCTCTGTGATAACTCACTGACAGTGCAGCACTTTCTCTGTGATAACTCACCGACAGTGCAGCACTTTCTTTGTGATAAATCACCGACAGTGCAGCACTTTCTCTGTGATAACCCATTGACAGTGCAGCACTTTCTCTGTGATAACTCACTGACAGTGCAGCACTTTCTCTGTGATAACCCACTGACAGTGCAGCACTTTCTCTGTGATAACCCACCGACAGTGCAGCACTTTCCCTGTGATAACCCACTGACAGTGCAGCACTTTCTCTGTGATAACGCACTGACAGTGCATCACTTTCTCTGTGATATCCCACTGACAGTGCAGCACTTTCTCTGTGATAACCCACCGACAGTACAGCACTTTTTCTGTGATAACCCACCGACAGTACAGCACTTTTTCTGTGATAACCCACCAACAGTGCAGGACTTTCCCTGTGATAACCCACTGACAGTGCAGCACTTTCTCTGTGATAAATCACCGACAGTGCAGCAATTTCACTGTGATAACTTACCGACAGTGCAGCACTTTGTCTGAGATAACCCACTGACAGTGCAGCACTTTCTCTGTGACAACACACTGACAGTACAGCACTTTCCCTGTGATAACCCACTGACAGCACAGCACTTTCCCTGTGATAACCCACTGACAGTGCATCCATTTTCCTTTGATAACCCACTGACAGTGCAGCACTTTCTCTGTGATAAATCACCGACAGTGCAGCACTTTCTCTGTGATAAATCACCGACAGGACAGTACGTTCCCTGTGATAACTCACCGACAGGACAGTACGTTCCCTGTGATAACCCACTGACAGGGCAGCACTTTCTCTGTGATAACTCACTGACAGGGCAGCACTTTCTCTGTGATAACCCACCGACAGTGCAGCACTTTCTCTGTGATAACCCACTGACAGTGCAGCACTTTCTCTGTGATAAATCACCGACAGTGCAGCACTTTCTCTGTGATAACCCACTGACAGTGCAGCACTTTCTCTGTGATAAATCACCGACAGTGCAGCACTTTCTCTCTGATAAATCACCGACAGTGCAGCAGTTTCACTGCGATAAATCACTGACATTGCAGCACTTTCTCTGTGATAACTCACCGACAGGACAGTACGTTCCCTGTGATAACCCACTGACAGTGCAGCACTTTCTCTGTGATAACTCACTGACAGTGCAGCACTTTCTCTGTGATAACCCACTGACAGTGCAGCACTTTCTCTGTGATAACCCACCGACAGTGCAGCACTTTCCCTGTGATAACCCACTGACAGTGCAGCACTTTCTCTGTGATAACGCACTGACAGTGCATCACTTTCTCTGTGATATCCCACTGACAGTGCAGCACTTTCTCTGTGATAACCCACCGACAGTACAGCACTTTTTCTGTGATAACCCACCGACAGAACAGCACTTTTTCTGTGATAACCCACCAACAGTGCAGCACTTTCTCTGTGATAAATCACCGACAGTGCAGCAATTTCACTGTGATAACTTACCGACAGTGCAGCACTTTCTCTGAGATAACCCACTGACAGTGCAGCACTTTCTCTGTGATAACACACTGACAGTGCAGCACTTTCTCTGTGATAACACACTGACAGTACAGCACTTTCCCTGTGATAACCCACTGACAGCACAGCACTTTCCCTGTGATAACCCACTGACAGTGCATCCATTTTCCTTTGATAACCCACTGACAGTGCAGCTCTTTCTCTGTGATAAATCACCGACAGTGCAGCACTTTCTCTGTGATAAATCACCGACAGGACAGTACGTTCCCTGTGATAACCCACTGACAGGGCAGCACTTTCTCTGTGATAACTCACTGACAGGGCAGCACTTTCTCTGTGATAACCCACCGACAGTGCAGCACTTTCTCTGTGATAACCCACTGACAGTGCAGCACTTTCCCTGTGATAAATCACCGACAGTGCAGCACTTTCTCTGTGATAACCCACTGACAGTGCAGCACTTTCTCTGTGATAAATCACCGACAGTGCAGCACTTTCTCTCTGATAAATCACCGACAGTGCAGCAGTTTCACTGCGATAAATCACTGACATTGCAGCACTTTCTCTGTGATAACTCACCGACAGGACAGTACGTTCCCTGTGATAACTCACCGACAGGACAGTACGTTCCCTGTGATAACCCACTGACAGTGCAGCACTTTCTCTGTGATAACTCACTGACAGTGCAGCACTTTCTCTGTGATAACCCACTGACAGTGCAGCACTTTCTCTGTGATAACCCACCGACAGTGCAGCACTTTCCCTGTGATAACCCACTGACAGTGCAGCACTTTCTCTGTGATAACGCACTGACAGTGCATCACTTTCTCTGTGATATCCCACTGACAGTGCAGCACTTTCTCTGTGAGAACCCACCGACAGTACAGCACTTTTTCTGTGATAACCCACCGACAGTACAGCACTTTTTCTGTGATAACCCACCAACAGTGCAGCACTTTCCCTGTGATAACCCACTGACAGTGCAGCACTTTCTCTGTGATAAATCACCGACAGTGCAGCAATTTCACTGTGATAACTTACCGACAGTGCAGCACTTTCTCTGAGATAACCCACTGACAGTGCAGCACTTTCTCTGTGATAACACACTGACAGTACAGCACTTTCCCAGTGATAACCCACTGACAGCACAGCACTTTCCCTGTGATAACCCACTGACAGTGCATCCATTTTCCTTTGATAACCCACTGACAGTGCAGCACTTTCTCTGTGATAAATCACCGACAGTGCAGCACTTTCTCTGTGATAAATCACCGACAGGACAGTACGTTCCCTGTGATAACTCACCGACAGGACAGTACGTTCCCTGTGATATCCCACTGACAGGGCAGCACTTTCTCTGTGATAACTCACTGACAGGGCAGCACTTTCTCTGTGATAACCCACCGACAGTGCAGCACTTTCTCTGTGATAACCCACTGACAGTGCAGCACTTTCTCTGTGATAAATCACCGACAGTGCAGCACTTTCTCTGTGATAACCCACTGACAGTGCAGCACTTTCTCTGTGATAAATCACCGACAGTGCAGCACTTTCTCTCTGATAAATCACCGACAGTTCAGCAGTTTCACTGCGATAAATCACTGACATTGCAGCACTTTCTCTGTGATAACTCACCGACAGGACAGTACGTTCCCTGTGATAACTCACCGACAGGACAGTACGTTCCCTGTGATAACCCACTGACAGTGCAGCACTTTCTCTCTGATAACCCACTGACAGGGCAGCACTTTCCCTGTGATAAACCACTGACAGTGCAGCACTTTCTCTGTGATAAATCACCGACAGTGCAGCAGTTTCACTGCGATAAATCACTGACATTGCAGCACTTTCTCTGTGATAACTTACCGACAGTGCAGCACTTTCTCTGTGATAACTCACCGACAGTACAGCACTTTCCCTGTGATAACCCACTGACAGTGCAGCACTTTCTCTGTGATAACCCACTGACAGTGCAGCACTTTCTCTGTGATAACCCACTGACAGGGCAGCACTTTCTCTGTGATAACCCACTGACAGTGCAGCACTTTCTCTGTGATAACCCACCGACAGTGCAGCACTTTCTCTGTGATAACCCACTGACAGTGCAGCACGTTCCCTGTGATAACCCACTGATAGTGCAGCACTTTCTCTGTGATAACCCACTGACAGTGCAGCACTTTCTCTGTGATAACCCACTGACAGTGCAGCACTTTCTCTGTGATAACCCACTGACAGTGCAGCACTTTCTTTGTGATAACTCGCGACAGTGCAGCACTTTCTCTGTGATAACTCACCGACAGTGCAGCACTTTCTCTGTGATAACTCACTGACAGTGCACCACATTCTCTGTGATAAATCGCTGACAGTGCAGCACTTTCTCTGTGATAACCCACCAGCAGTGCAGCAATTTCTCTGTGATAACTCACTGACAGTGCAGCACTTTCTCTGTGATAAATGACCGACTGTTCAGCACTTTCCCTGTGATAGCTTACTGACAGTGCTGCACTTTCTCTGTGATAACCCACTGACAGTGCAGCACTTTCTCTGTGATAACCCACCAGCAGTGCAGCACTTTCTCTGTGATAACCCACTGACAGTGCAGCACTTTCTCTGTGATAAATCACCGACAGTGCAGCACTTTCTCTGTGATAACCCACTGACAGTGCAGCACTTTCTCTGTGATAAATCACCGACAGTGCAGCACTTTCTCTCTGATAAACCACCGACAATGCAGCAGTTTCACTGCGATGAATCACTGACATTGCAGCACTTTCTCTGTGATAACTCACCGACAGGACAGTACGTTCCCTGTGATAACTCACCGACAGGACAGTACGTTCCCTGTGATAACCCACTGACAGTGCAGCACTTTCTCTCTGATAACTCACTGACAGTGCACCACATTCTCTGTGATAAATCGCTGACAGTGCAGCACTTTCTCTGTGATAACCCACCAGCAGTGCAGCAATTTCTCTGTGATAACTCACTGACAGTGCAGCACTTTCTCTGTGATAAATCACCGACTGTTCAGCACTTTCCCTGTGATAGCTTACTGACAGTGCAGCACTTTCTCTGTGATAACCCACTGACAGTGCAGCACTTTCTCTGTGATAACCCACCAGCAGTGCAGCACTTTCTCTGTGATAACTCACTGACAGTGCAGCACTTTCTCTGTGATAACTCACCGACAGTGCAGCACTTTCACTGTGATAAATCACCGACAGTGCAGCACTTTCTCTGTGATAACCCACTGACAGTGCAGCACTTTCTCTGTGATAACCCACTGACAGTGCAGCACTTTCTCTGTGATAACCCACTGACAGTGCAGCACTTTCTCTGTGATAACCCACTGACAGTGCAGCACTTTCTCTGTGATAACCCACTGACAGTGCAGCACTTTCTTTGTGATAACCCACCGACAGTGCAGCACTTTCTTTGTGATAACTCCCGACCGTGCAGCACTTTCTCTGTGATGACTCACCAGCAGTGCAGCATTTTCTCTGTGATAACCCACCAGCAGTGCAGCACTTTCTCTGTGATAACCCACCAACAGTGCAACACTTTCTCTGTGATAACTCACCGACAGTGCAGCACTTTCTCTGTGATGACTCACCAGCAGTGAGGACTTTCTCTGTGATAAGTCACTGACAGTGCAGCACTTTCTCTGTGATAACTCACCGACAGTGCAGCACTTTCCCTGTGATCACTTACTGACAGTGCAGAACTTTCTCTGTGATAACACACTGACAGTGCAGCACTTTCTCTGTGATAACCCACTGACAGTGCAGCACTTTCTCTGTGATAACCCACTGACAGTGCAGCACACTCTCTGTGATAACCCACTGATAGTGCAGCACTTTCTCTGTGATAACTCACTGACAGTGCAGCACTTTCTCTGTGATAACACACTGACAGTGCAGCACTTTCTCTGTGATAACTCACTGACACTGCAGCACTTTCTCTGTGATAACCCACTGACAGTGCAGCACTTTCTCTGTGATAACTTACTGACAGTGCAGCCCCTTCTTTCTGTGATAAACCACTGACAGTGCAGCACTTTCACTGTGATGACTCACCAACAGTGCAGCACGTTGTCTGTGATAACGCACTGACAGTGCACCACTTTCTCTGTGATTACTCACTAATAGCGCAGCACTTTGTCTGTGATAACTCACTGATAGTGCAGCACTTTCTCTGTGATAACCCACTGACAGTGCTGCACTTTCTCTGTGATAACCCACTGACAGTGCAGCACATTCTCTGTGATAACTCACTGACAGTGCAGCACTTTCCCTGTGATAACCCACTGACAGTGCAGCACTTTCTCTGTGATAACCCACTGACAGTGCAGCACTTTGACGGTGATAACTCACTGACAGTGCAGCACGTTGTCTGTGATAACTCACTGACAGTGCAGCACTTTCCCTGTGATAACCCACTGACAGTGCAGCACTTTCTCTGTGATAACCCACTGACAGTGCAGCACTTTCTCTGTGATAACTCACTGACAGTGCAGCACTTTGTCTGTGATAACTCACTGAGAGTGCAGCCCTTTCTCTGTGATAACCCACTGACAGTGCAGCACTTTCTCTGTGATAACACACTGACAGTGCAGCACTTTCTCTGTGATAACTCACTGACAGTACAGCACTTTCTCTATGATAACCCACTGACAGTGCAGCACTTTCTCTGTGATAACCCACTGACAGTGCAGCACTTTCTCTGTGATAACTCACCGACAGTGCAGCACTTTGTCTGTGATAACTCACCGACAGTGCAGCACTTTCTGTGTGATGACTCACCAGCAGTGCAGCACTTTCTCTGTGATAACTCACCGACATTGCAGCACTTTCCCTGTGATAACTTACTGACAGCACAGCACTTTCTCTGTGATAATCCACTGACAGTGCAGCACTTTCCCTGTGATAACCCACTGACAGTGCAGCACTTTCTCTGTGATAACCCACTGACAGTGCAGCACTTTCTCTGTGATAACCCACTGACAGTGCAGCACTTTCTCTGTGATAACCCACTGACAGTGCAGCACTTTCTCTGTGATAACCCACTGACAGTGCAGCACTTTCCCTGTGATAACACACTGACAGTTCAGCACTTTCCCTGTGATAACCCACTGACAGTACAGCACTTTCCCTGTGTTAACCCACTGACAGTGCAGCACTTTCTCTGTGATAACCAACTGAGAGTGCAGCACTTTGTCTGTGATAACCCACCGACAGTACAGCACTTTCTCTGTGATAACCCACCGACAGTGCAGCACTTTCTATGTGATAACCCACTGATAGTGCACCACTTTCTCTGTGATAAATCACCGACAGTGCAGCAGTTTCACTGTGATAACTTGCCGACAGTGCAGCACCTTCTCTGTGATAACCCACTGACAGTGCACCACTTTCTCTGTGATAACACACTGACAGTGCACCACTTTCTCTGTGATAACACACTGACAGTACAGCACTTTCCCTGTGATAACCCACTGACAGTACAGCACTTTCCCTGTGATAACCCACTGACAGTGCTGCACTTTTTCTGTGATAACCCACTGACAGTGCAGCACTTTCTCTGTGATAACCCACCGACAGTACAGCAATTTCTCTGTGATAACACATTGACAGTGCAGCACTTTCCCTGTGATAACCCACTGACAGTGCAGCACTTTCTCTGTGATAACCCACCGACAGTGCAGCACTTCCTCTGTGATAACCCACTGACAGTGCAGCACTTTCCCTGTGATAACCCACTGACAGTGCAGCACTTCTCTGTGATAACACATTGAAAGTGCAGCACTTTCTCTATGATAACCCACTGACAGTGCAGCACTTTCTCTGTGATAACCCACCGACAGTGCAGCACTTTCCCTGTGATAACCCACTGACAGTGCAGCACTTCTCTGTGATAACACATTGAGAGGGCAGCACTTTCCCTGCGATAACCCACCGACAGTGCAGCACTTTCTCTGTGATGACTGACCAGCAGTGAGGACTTTCTCTGTGATAACTCACCGACAGTGCAGCACATTCTCTGTGATAAATCACCGACATTGCAGCAGTTTCACTGTGATAACTTACCGACAGTGCAGCACTTTCTCTGTGATAACCCACTGACAGTGCAGCACTTTATCTGTGATAAATCACCGACAGTGCAGCAGTTTCACTGTGATAAATCACTGACATTGCAGCACTTTCTCTGTGATAACTTACCGACAGTGCAGCACTTTCTCTGTGATAACTCACCTACAGTACAGCACTTTCCCTGTGATAACCCACTGACAGTGCAGCACGTTCCCTGTGATAACCCACTGACAGTGCAGCACTTTCTCTGTGATAACGCACTGACAGTGCAGCACTTTCTCTGTGATAACCCACTGACAGTGCAGCACTTTCTCTGTGATAACCCACAGACAGTGCTGCACTTTCTTTGTGATAACCCACCGACAGTGCAGCACTTTCTTTGTGATAAATCCCGACCGTGCAGCACTTTCTCTGTGATGACTCACCTACAGTACAGCACTTTCCCTGTGATAACCCACTGACAGTGCAGCATTTTCTCTGTGATAACCCACCAGCAGTGCAGCACTTTCTCCGTGATAACCCACCAGCAGTGCAACACTTTCTCTGTGATAACTCACCGACAGTGCAGCACTTTCTCTGTGATGACTCACCAGCTGTGAGGACTTTCTCTGTGATAAGTCACTGACAGTGCAGCACTTTCTCTGTGATAACTCACCGACAGTGCAGCACTTTCCTTGTGATAACTTACTGACAGTGCAGAACTTTCTCTGTGATAACACACTGACAGTGCAGAACTTTCTCTGTGATAACCCACTGACAGTGCAGCACTTTATCTGTGATAACCCACTGACAGTGCAGCGCTTTCTCTGTGATAACCCACTGATAGTGCAGCACTTTCTCTGTGATAACTCACTGACAGTGCAGCACTTTCTCTGTGATAACACACTGACAGTGCAGCACTTTCTCTGTGATAACTCACTGACACTGCAGGAATTTCTCTGTGATAACACACTGACAGTGCAGCACTTTCTCTGCGATAACTCACTGTCAGTGCAGCACTTTCTCTGTGATAACTTACTGACAGTGCAGCACTTTCTCTGTGATAACCCACTGACAGTGCAGCACTTTCTCTGTGATGACTCACCGACAGTGCAGCACGTTGTCTGTGATAACGCACTGACAGTGCAGCACTTTCTCTGTGATTACTCACTGATAGCGCAGCACTTTGTCTGTGATAACTCAATGACAGTGCAGCCCTTTCTCTGTGATAACCCACTGACAGTGCAGCACTTTCTCTGTGATAACCCACTGACAGTGCAGCACTTTCTCTGTGATAACTCACTGACAGTGCAGCACTTTGACTGTGATAACTCACTGACAGTGCAGCACTTTGTCTGTGATAACTCACTGACAGTGCACCACTTTCTCTGTGATAACCCACTGACAGTGCAGCACTTTCTCTGTGATAACTGACTGACAGTGCACCACTTTCTCTGTGATAACCCACTGACAGTGCAGCACTTTCTCTGTGATAACCCACTGACAGTGCAGCACTTTCTCTGTGATAACTCACTGACAGTGCAGCACTTTCTCTGTGATAACCCACAGACAGTGCTGCACTTTCTTTGTGATAACCCACAGACAGTGCTTCACTTTCTCTGTGATAACTGACTGACAGTGCACCACTTTCTCTGTGATAACCCACTGACAGTGCAGCACTTTCTCTGTGATAACCCACTGACACTGCAGGAATTTCTCTGTGATAACACACTGACCGTGCAGCACTTTCTCTGTGATAACTCACGGACAGTGCAGCACTTTCTGTGTGATGACTCACCAACAGTGCAGCACTTTCTCTGTGATAACCCACCAGCAGTGCAGCACTTTCTCTGTGATAACTCACCGACATTGCAGCACTTTCTCTGTGATAACACACTGACAGTGCAGTACTTTCTCTGTGATAAATCACCGACAGTGCAGCAGTTTCACTGTGATAACTTACCGACAGTGCAGCACTTTCTCTGTGATAACCCACTGACAGTGCACCACTTTCTCTGTGACAACACACTGACAGTACAGCACTTTCCCTGTGATAACCCACTGACAGTACAGCACTTTCCCTGTGATAACCCACTGACAGTGCAGCACTTTCTCTGTGATAACCCACTGACAGTGCAGCACTTTCTCTGTGATAACCCACCGACAGTACAGCAATTTCTCTGTGATCACACATTGACAGTGCAGCACTTTCCCTGTGATAACCCACTGACAGTGCAGCACTTTCTCTGTGATAACCCACCGACAGTGCAGCACTTCCTCTGTGAGAACCCACTGACAGTGCAGCACTTTCCCTGTGATAACCCACTGACAGTGCAGCACTTCTCTGTGATAACACATTGACAGTGCAGCACTTTCTCTATGATAACCCACTGACAGTGCAGCACTTTCTCTGTGATAACCCACCGACAGTGCAGCACTTTCCCTGTGATAACCCACTGACAGTGCAGAACTTCTCTGTGATAACACATTGAGAGTGCAGCACTTTCCCTGCGATAACCCAGCGACAGTGCAGCACTTTCTCTGTGATGACTCACCAGCAGTGAGGACTTTCTCTGTGATAACTCACCGACAGTGCAGCACTTTCTCTGTGATAAATCACCGACATTGCAGCAGTTTCACTGTGATAACTTACCGACAGTGCAGCACTTTCTCTGTGATAACCCACTGACAGTGCAGCACTTTCTCTGTGATAAATCACCGACAGTGCAGCAGTTTCACTGTGATAAATCACTGACATTGCAGCACTTTCTCTGTGATAACTTACCGACAGTGCAGCACTTTCTCTGTGATAACTCACCGACAGTACAGCACTTTCCCTGTGATAACTCACTGACAGTGCAGCACGTTCCCTGTGATAACCCACTGACAGTGCAGCACTTTCTCTGTGATAACCCACTGACAGTGCAGCACTTTCTCTGTGATAACCCACTGACAGTGCAGCACTTTCTCTGTGATAACCCACTGACAGTGCAGCACTTTCTTTGTGATAACCCACCGACAGTGCAGCACTTTCTTTGTGATAACTCCCGACCGTGCAGCACTTTCTCTGTGATGACTCACCAGCAGTGCAGCATTTTCTCTGTGATAACCCACCAGCAGTGCAGCACTTTCTCTGTGATAACCCACCAACAGTGCAACACTTTCTCTGTGATAACTCACCGACAGTGCAGCACTTTCTCTGTGATGACTCACCAGCAGTGAGGACTTTCTCTGTGATAAGTCACTGACAGTGCAGCACTTTCTCTGTGATAACTCACCGACAGTGCAGCACTTTCCCTGTGATAACTTACTGACAGTGCAGAACTTTCTCTGTGATAACACACTGACAGTGCAGCACTTTCTCTGTGATAACTCACTGACACTGCAGCACTTTCTCAGTGATAACCCACTGACAGTGCAGCACTTTCTCTGTGATAACTTACTGACAGTGCAGCACTTTCTCTGTGATAAACCACTGACAGTGCAGCACTTTCACTGTGATGACTCACCAACAGTGCAGCACGTTGTCTGTGATAACACACTGACAGTGCAGCACTTTCTCTGTGATTACTCACTGATAGCGCAGCACTTTGTCTGTGATAACCCACTGACAGTGCAGTACTTTCTCTGTGATAAATCACCGACAGTGCAGCAGTTTCACTGTGATAAATCACTGACATTGCAGCACTTTCTCTGTGATAACTTACCGACAGTGCAGCACTTTCTCTGTGATAACTCACCGACAGTACAGCACTTTCCCTGTGATAACTCACTGACAGTGCAGCACGTTCCCTGTGATAACCCACTGACAGTGCAGCACTTTCTCTGTGATAACCCACTGACAGTGCAGCACTTTCTCTGTGATAACCCACTGACAGTGCAGCACTTTCTCTGTGATAACCCACTGACAGTGCAGCACTTTCTTTGTGATAACCCACCGACAGTGCAGCACTTTCTTTGTGATAACTCCCGACCGTGCAGCACTTTCTCTGTGATGACTCACCAGCAGTGAGGACTTTCTCTGTGATAAGTCACTGACAGTGCAGCACTTTCTCTGTGATAACTCACCGACAGTGCTGCACTTTCCCTGTGATAACTTACTGACAGTGCAGAACTTTCTCTGTGATAACACACTGACAGTGCAGCACTTTCTCTGTGATAACCCACTGACAGAGCAGCACTTTCTCTGTGATAACCCACTGACAGTGCAGCACACTCTCTGTGATAACCCACTGATAGTGCAGCACTTTCTCTGTGATAACTCACTGACAGTGCAGCACTTTCTCTGTGATAACACACTGACAGTGCAGCACTTTCTCTGTGATAACTCACTGACACTGCAGCACTTTCTCTGTGATAACCCACTGACAGTGCAGCACTTTCTCTGTGATAACTTACTGACAGTGCAGCACTTTCTCTGTGATAAACCACTGACAGTGCAGCACTTTCACTGTGATGACTCACCAACAGTGCAGCACGTTGTCTGTGATAACGCACTGACAGTGCAGCAATTTCTCTGTGATTACTCACTGATAGCGCAGCACTTTGTCTGTGATAACCCACTGACAGTGCAGCACTTTCTCTGTGATAACCCTCTGACAGTGCAGCACTTTCTCTGTGATAACCCACTGACAGTGCAGCACTTTCTCTGTGATAACCAACTGACAGTGCAGCACTTTCCCTGTGATAACACACTGACAGTTCAGCACTTTCCCTGTGATAACCCACTGACAGTACAGCACTTTCCCTGTGATAAACCACTGACAGTGCAGCACTTTCTCTGTGATAACCAACTGAGAGTGCAGCACTTTGTCTGTGATAACCCACCGACAGTACAGCACTTTCTCTGTGATAACCCACCGACAGTGCAGCACTTTCTATGTGATAACCCACTGACAGTGCACCACTTTCTCTGTGATAAATCACCGACAGTGCAGCAGTTTCACTGTGATAACTTGCCGACAGTGCAGCACCTTCTCTGTGATAACCCACTGACAGTGCACCACTTTCTCTGTGATAACACACTGACAGTGCACCACTTTCTCTGTGATAACACACTGACAGTACAGCACTTTCCCTGTGATAACCCACTGACAGTACAGCACTTTCCCTGTGATAACCCACTGACAGTGCTGCACATTCTCTGTGATAACCCACTGACAGTGCAGCACTTCTCTGTGATAACACATTGAAAGTGCAGCACTTTCTCTATGATAACCCACTGACAGTGCAGCACTTTCTCTGTGATAACCCACCGACAGTGCAGCACTTTCCCTGTGATAACCCACTGACAGTGCAGCACTTCTCTGTGATAACACATTGAGAGTGCAGCACTTTCCCTGCGATAACCCACCGACAGTGCAGCACATTCTCTGTGATAAATCACCGACATTGCAGCAGTTTCACTGTGATAACTTACCGACAGTGCAGCACTTTCTCTGTGATAACCCACTGATAGTGCAGCACTTTATCTGTGATAAATCACCGACAGTGCAGCAGTTTCACTGTGATAAATCACTGACATTGCAGCACTTTCTCTGTGATAACTTATCGACAGTGCAGCACTTCCTCTGTGATAACTCACCTACAGTACAGCACTTTCCCTGTGATAACCCACTGACAGTGCAGCACGTTCCCTGTGATAACCCACTGACAGTGCAGCACTTTCTCTGTGATAACGCACTGACAGTGCAGCACTTTCTCTGTGATAACCCACTGACAGTGCAGCACTTTCTCTGTGATAACCCACAGACAGTGCTGCACTTCCTTTGTGATAACCCACCGACAGTGCAGCACTTTCTTTGTGATAAATCCCGACCGTGCAGCACTTTCTCTGTGATGACTCACCAGCAGTGCAGCATTTTCTCTGTGATAACCCACCAGCAGTGCAGCACTTTCTCTGTGATAACCCACCAGCAGTGCAACAAATTCTCTGTGATAACTCACCGACAGTGCAGCACTTTCTCTGTGATGACTCACCAGCTGTGAGGACTTTCTCTGTGATAAGTCACTGACAGTGCAGCACTTTCTCTGTGATAACTCACCGACAGTGCAGCACTTTCCCTGTGATAACTTACTGACAGTGCAGAACTTTCTCTGTGAGAACACACTGACAGTGCAGCACTTTCTCTGTGATAACCCACTGACAGTGCAGCACTTTCTCTGTGATAACCCACTGACAGTGCAGCACTTTCTCTGTGATAACCCACTGATAGTGCAGCACTTTCTCTGTGATAACTCACTGACAGTGGAGCACTTTCTCTGTGATAACTCACCGACAGTGCAGCACTTTCTCTGTGATAAATCACCGACATTGCAGAAGTTTCACTGTGATAACTTACCGACAGTGCAGCACTTTCTCTGTGATAACTCACCGACAGTACAGCACTTTCCCTGTGATAACTCACTGACAGTGCAGCACGTTCCCTGTGATAACCCACTGACAGTGCAGCACTTTCTCTGTGATAACCCACTGACAGTGCAGCACTTTCTCTGTGATAACCCACTGACAGTGCAGCACTTTCTCTGTGATAACCCACTGACAGTGCAGCACTTTCTTTGTGATAACCCACCGACAGTGCAGCACTTTCTTTGTGATAACTCCCGACCGTGCAGCACTTTCTCTGTGATGACTCACCAGCAGTGCAGCATTTTCTCTGTGATAACCGACCAGCAGTGCAGCACTTTCTCTGTGATAACCCACCAACAGTGCAACACTTTCTCTGTGATAACTCACCGACAGTGCAGCACTTTCTCTGTGATGACTCACCAGCAGTGAGGACTTTCTCTGTGATAAGTCACTGACAGTGCAGCACTTTCTCTGTGATAACTCACCGACAGTGCAGCACTTTCCCTGTGATAACTTACTGACAGTGCAGAACTTTCTCAGTGATAACACACTGACAGTGCAGCACTTTCTCTGTGATAACCCACTGACAGAGCAGCACTTTCTCTGTGATAACCCACTGACAGAGCAGCACTTTCACTGTGATGACTCACCAACAGTCCAGCACGTTGTCTGTGATAACGCACTGACAGTGCAGCACTTTCTCTGTGATTACTCACTGATAGCGCAGCACTTTGTCTGTGATAACTCACTGATAGTGCAGCACTTTCTCTGTGATAACCCACTGACAGTGCTGCACTTTCTCTGTGATAACCCACTGACAGTGCAGCACATTCTCTGTGATAACTCACTGACAGTGCAGCACTTTGACGGTGATAACTCACTGACAGTGCAGCACTTTGTCTGTGATAACTCAATGACAGTGCAGCACTTTCCCTGTGATAACCCACTGACAGTGCAGCACTTTCTCTGTGATAACCCACTGACAGTGCAGCACTTTCTCTGTGATAACTCACTGACAGTGCAGCACTTTGTCTGTGATAACTCACTGAGAGTGCAGCACTTTCTCTGTGATAACCCACTGACAGTGCAGCACTTTCTCTGTGATAACTCACTGACAGTGCAGCACTTTCTCTGTGATAACTCACTGACAGTACAGCACTTTCTCTGTGATAACCCACTGACAGTGCAGCACTTTCTCTGTGATAACCCACTGACAGTGCAGCACTTTCTCTGTGATAACTCACCGACAGTGCAGCACTTTGTCTGTGATAACCCACCGACAGTGCAGCACTTTCCCTGTGATAACCCACTGACAGTGCAGCACTTTCTCTGTGATAACCAACTGAGAGTGCAGCACTTTGTCTGTGATAACCCACCGACAGTACAGCACTTTCTCTGTGATAACCCACCGACAGTGCAGCACTTTCTATGTGATAACCCACTGACAGTGCACCACTTTCTCTGTGATAAATCACCGACAGTGCAGCAGTTTCACTGTGATAACTTGCCGACAGTGCAGCACCTTCTCTGTGATAACCCACTGACAGTGCACCACTTTCTCTGTGATAACACACTGACAGTGCACCACTTTCTCTGTGATAACACACTGACAGTACAGCACTTTCCCTGTGATAACCCACTGACAGTACAGCACTTTCCCTGTGATAACCCACTGACAGTGCTGCACTTTCTCTGTGATAACCCACTGACAGTGCAGAACTTTCTCTGTGATAACCCACCGACAGTACAGCAATTTCTCTGTGATAACACATTGACAGTGCAGCACTTTCCCTGTGATAACCCACTGACAGTGCAGCACTTTCTCTGTGATAACCCACCGACAGTGCAGCACTTCTCTGTGATAACACATTGAAAGTGCAGCACTTTCTCTATGATAACCCACTGACAGTGCAGCACTTTCTCTGTGATAACCCACCGACAGTTCAGCACTTTCCCTGTGATAACCCACTGACAGTGCAGCACTTCTCTGTGATAACACATTGAGAGTGCAGCACTTTCCCTGCGATAACCCACCGACAGTGCAGCACTTTCTCTGTGATGACTGACCAGCAGTGAGGACTTTCTCTGTGATAACTCACCGACAGTGCAGCACATTCTCTGTGATAAATCACCGACATTGCAGCAGTTTCACTGTGATAACTTACCGACAGTGCAGCACTTTCTCTGTGATAACCCACTGACAGTGCAGCACTTTATCTGTGATAACCCACTGACAGTGCAGCAGTTTCACTGTGATAAATCACCGACAGTGCAGCAGTTTCACTGTGATAAATCACTGACATTGCAGCACTTTCTCTGTGATAACTTACCGACAGTGCAGCACTTTCTCTGTGATAACTCACCTACAGTACAGCACTTTCCCTGTGATAACCCACTGACAGTGCAGCACGTTCCCTGTGATAACCCACTGACAGTGCAGCACTTTCTCTGTGATAACGCACTGACAGTGCAGCACTTTCTCTGTGATAACCCACTGACAGTGCAGCACTTTCTCTGTGATAACCCACAGACAGTGCTGCACTTCCTTTGTGATAACCCACCGACAGTGCAGCACTTTCTTTGTGATAACTTACCGACAGTGCAGCACTTTCTCTGTGATAACCCACCAGCAGTGCAACACTTTCTCTGTGATAACTCACCGATAGTGCAGCACTTTCTCTGTGATGACTCACCAGCTGTGAGGACTTTCTCTGTGATAAGTCACTGACAGTGCAGCACTTTCTCTGTGATAACTCACCGACAGTGCAGCACTTTCCCTGTGATAACTTACTGACAGTGCAGAACTTTCTCTGTGATAACACACTGACAGTGCAGCCCTTTCTCTGTGATAACCCACTGACAGTGCAGCACTTTCTCTGTGATAACCCACTGACAGTGCAGCACTTTCTCTGTGATAACTCACTGACACTGCAGGAATTTCTCTGTGATAACACACTGACAGTGCAGCACTTTCTCTGCGAAAACTCACTGTCAGTGCAGCACTTTCTCTGTGATAACTTACTGACAGTGCAGTACTTTCTCTGTGATAACCCACTGACAGTGCAGCAAATTCTCTGTGATGACTCACCAACAGTGCAGCACGTTGTCTGTGATAACGCACTGACAGTGCAGCACTTTCTCTGTGATTACTCACTGATAGCGCAGCACTTTGTCTGTGATAACTCACTGACAGTGCAGCACTTTCTCTGTGATAACCCACTGACAGTGCAGCACTTTCTCTGTGATAACCCACTGACAGTGCAGCACTTTCTCTGTGATAACTCACTGACAGTGCAGAACTTTGACTGTGATAACTCACTGACAGTGCAGCACTTTGTCTGTGATAACTCACTGACAGTGCACCACTTTCTCTGTGATAACCCACCGACAGTGCAGCACTTCCTCTGTGATAACCCACTGACAGTGCAGCACTTCTCTGTGATAACACATTGAAAGTGCAGCACTTTCTCTATGATAACCCACTGACAGTGCAGCACTTTCTCTGTGATAACCCACCGAGAGTGCAGCACTTCCCCTGTGATAACCCACTGAGAGTGCAGCACTTCTCTGTGATAACACATTGAGAGTGCAGCACTTTCCCTGCGATAACCCACCGACAGTGCAGCACTTTCTCTGTGATGACTCACCAGCAGTGAGGACTTTCTCTGTGATAACTCACCGACAGTGCAGCACTTTCTCTGTGATAAATCACCGACATTGCAGCAGTTTCACTGTGATAACTTACCGACAGTGCAGCACTTTCTCTGTGATAACCCACTGACAGTGCAGCACTTTATCTGTGATAAATCACCGACAGTGCAGCAGTTTCACTGTGATAAATCACTGACATTGCAGCACTTTCTCTGTGATAACTTATCGACAGTGCAGCACTTTCTCTGTGATAACTCACCTACAGTACAGCACTTTCCCTGTGATAACCCACTGACAGTGCAGCACGTTCCCTGTGATAACCCACTGACAGTGCAGCACTTTCTCTGTGATAACGCACTGACAGTGCAGCACTTTCTCTGTGATAACCCACTGACAGTGCAGCACTTTCTCTGTGATAACCCACAGACAGTGCTGCAGTTTCTTTGTGATAACCCACCGACAGTGCAGCACTTTCTTTGTGATAAATCCCGACCGTGCAGCACTTTCTCTGTGATGACTCACCAGCAGTGCAGCATTTTCTCTGTGATAACCCACCAGCAGTGCAGCACTTTCTGTGTGATAACCCACCAGCAGTGCAACACTTTCTCTGTGATAACTCACCGACAGTGCAGCACTTTCTCTGTGATGACTCACCAGCTGTGAGGACTTTCTCTGTGATAAGTCACTGACAGTGCAGCACTTTCTCTGTGATAACTCACCGACAGTGCAGCACTTTCCCTGTGATAACTTACTGACAGTGCAGAACTTTCTCTGTGATAACACACTGACAGTGCAGCACTTTCTCTGTGATAACCCACTGACAGTGCAGCACTTTCTCTGTGATAACCCACTGACAGTGCAGCACATTCTCTGTGATAACCCACTGATAGTGCAGCACTTTCTCTGTGATAACTCACTGACAGTGCAGCACTTTCTCTGTGATAACACACTGACAGTGCAGCACTTTCTCTGTGATAACTCACTGACACTGCAGGAATTTCTCTGTGATAACACACTGACAGTGCAGCACTTTCTCTGCGATAACTCACTGTCAGTGCAGCACTTTCTCTGTGATAACTCACTGACAGTGCAGCACTTTCTCTGTGATAACACACTGACAGTGCAGCACTTTCTCTGTGATAACTCACTGACACTGCAGGAATTTCTCTGTGATAACACACTGACAGTGCAGCACTTTCTCTGCGAAAACTCACTGTCAGTGCAGCACTTTCTCTGTGATAACTTACTGACAGTGCAGTACTTTCTCTGTGATAACCCACTGACAGTGCAGCACTTTCTCTGTGATGACTCACCAACAGTGCAGCACGTTGTCTGTGATAACGCACTGACAGTGCAGCACTTTCTCTGTGATTACT
The DNA here is from genome assembly GCF_047496795.1 of Chiloscyllium punctatum. Taxonomy (NCBI): domain Eukaryota; kingdom Metazoa; phylum Chordata; class Chondrichthyes; order Orectolobiformes; family Hemiscylliidae; genus Chiloscyllium; species Chiloscyllium punctatum. The sequence continues at coordinate 74,253,045 of NC_092751.1, forward strand.
CACTGATAGCGCAGCACTTTGTCTGTGATAACTCACTGACAGTGCAGCACTTTCTCTGTGATAACCCACTGACAGTGCAGGACTTTCTCTGTGATAACCCACTGACAGTGCAGCACTTTCTCTGTGATAACTCACTGACAGTGCAGAACTTTGACTGTGATAACTCACTGACAGTGCAGCACTTTGTCTGTGATAACTCACTGACAGTGCACCACTTTCTCTGTGATAACCCACCGACAGTGCAGCACTTCCTCTGTGATAACCCACTGACAGTGCAGCACTTTCCCTGTGATAACCCACTGACAGTGCAGCACTTCTCTGTGATAACACATTGAAAGTGCAGCACTTTCTCTATGATAACCCACTGACAGTGCAGCACTTTCTCTGTGATAACCCACCGAGAGTGCAGCACTTTCCCTGTGATAACCCACTGAGAGTGCAGCACTTCTCTGTGATAACACATTGAGAGTGCAGCACTTTCCCTGCGATAACCCACCGACAGTGCAGCACTTTCTCTGTGATGACTCACCAGCAGTGAGGACTTTCTCTGCGATAACTCACCGACAGTGCAGCACTTTCTCTGTGATAAATCACCGACATTGCAGCAGTTTCACTGTGATAACTTACCGACAGTGCAGCACTTTCTCTGTGATAAACCACTGACAGTGCAGCACTTTATCTGTGATAAATCACCGACAGTGCAGCAGTTTCACTGTGATAAATCACTGACATTGCAGCACTTTCTCTGTGATAACTTACCGACAGTGCAGCACTTTCTCTGTGATAACTCACCTACAGTACAGCACTTTCCCTGTGATAACCCACTGACAGTGCAGCACGTTCCCTGTGATAACCCACTGACAGTGCAGCACTTTCTCTGTGATAACGCACTGACAGTGCAGCACTTTCTCTGTGATAACCCACTGACAGTGCAGCACTTTCTCTGTGATAACCCACAGACAGTGCTGCACTTTCTTTGTGATAACCCACCGACAGTGCAGCACTTTCTTTGTGATAAATCCCGACCGTGCAGCACTTTCTCTGTGATGACTCACCAGCAGTGCAGCATTTTCTCTGTGATAACCCACCAGCAGTGCAGCACTTTCTCTGTGATAACCCACCAGCAGTGCAACACTTTCTCTGTGATAACTCACCGACAGTGCAGCACTTTCTCTGTGATGACTCACCAGCTGTGAGGACTTTCTCTGTGATAAGTCACTGACAGTGCAGCACTTTCTCTGTGATAACTCACCGACAGTGCAGCACTTTCCCTGTGATAACTTACTGACAGTGCAGAACTTTCTCTGTGATAACACACTGACAGTGCAGCACTTTCTCTGTGATAACCCACTGACAGTGCAGCACTTTCTCTGTGATAACCCACTGACAGTGCAGCACTTTCTCTGTGATAACCCACTGATAGTGCCGCACTTTATCTGTGATAACTCACTGACAGTGCAGCACTTTCTCTGTGATAACACACTGACAGTGCAGCACTTTCTCTGTGATAACTCACTGACACTGCAGGAATTTCTCTGTGATAACACACTGACAGTGCAGCACTTTCTCTGCGATAACTCACTGTCAGTGCAGCACTTTCTCTGTGAAAACTTACTGACAGTGCAGCACTTTCTCTGTGATAACCCACTGACAGTGCAGCACTTTCTCTGTGATGACTCACCAACAGTGCAGCACATTGTCTGTGAAAACGCACTGACAGTGCAGCACTTTCTCTGTGATTACTCACTGATAGCGCAGCACTTTGTCTGTGATAACTCACTGACAGTGCAGCACTTTCTCTGTGATAACCCACTGACAGTGCAGCACTTTCTCTGTGATAACCCACTGACAGTGCAGCACTTTCTCTGTGATAACTCACTGACAGTGCAGCACTTTGACTGTGATAACTCACTGACAGTGCAGCACTTTGTCTGTGATAACTCACTGACAGTGCACCACTTTCTCTGTGATAACCCACTGACAGTGCAGCACTTTCTCTGTGATAACTGACTGACAGTGCACCACTTTCTCTGTGATAACCCACTGACAGTGCAGCACTTTCTCTGTGATAACCCACTGACAGTGCAGCACTTTCTCTGTGATAACTCACTGACAGTGCAGCACTTGATCTGTGATAACCCACAGACAGTGCAGCACTTTCTCTGTGATAACACACTGACAGTGCAGCACTTTCTCTGTGATAACTCACTGACAGGACAGCACTTTCTCTGTGATAACCTACTGACAGTGCAGCACTTCCTCTGTGATAACCCACTGACAGTGCAGCACTTTATCTGTGATAACCCACTGACAGTGCAGCACTTTATCTGTGATAACCCACTGACAGTGCAGCACTTTCCCTGTGATAACTTACTGACAGTGCAGCACTTTCCCTGTTTTAACCCACTGACAGTGCAGCACTTTATTTGTGATAACCCACCGACAGTGCAGCACTTTCTTTGTGATAAATCCGGACAGTGCAGCACTTTCTCTGTGATGACTCACCAGCAGTGCAGCATTTTCTCTGTGATAACCCACCAGCAGTGCAGCACTTACTCTGTGATAACCCACCAGCAGTGCAACACTTTCTCTGTGATAACTCACCGACAGTGCAGCACTTTCTCTGTGATGACTCACCAGCAGTGAGGACTTTCTCTGTGATAAGTCACTGACAGTGCAGCACTTTCTCTGTGATAACTCACCGACAGTGCAGCACTTGCCCTGTGATAACTTACTGACAGTGCAGAACTTTCTCTGTGATAACACACTGACACTGCAGCACTTTCTCTGTGATAACCCACTGACAGTGCAGCACTTTCTCTGTGATAACCCACTGACAGTGCAGCTCATTCTCTGTGATAACCCACTGATAGTGCAGCACTTTCTCTGTGATAACCCACTGACAGTGCAGCACCTTCTCTGTGATAACACACTGACAGTGCAGCACTTTCTCTGTGATAACTCACTGACACTGCAGGAATTTCTCTGTGATAACACACTGACAGTGCAGCACTTTCTCTGCGAAAACTCACTGTCAGTGCAGCACTTTCTCTGTGATAACTTACTGACAGTGCAGTACTTTCTCTGTGATAACCCACTGACAGTGCAGCAAATTCTCTGTGATGACTCACCAACAGTGCAGCACGTTGTCTGTGATAACGCACTGACAGTGCAGCACTTTCTCTGTGATTACTCACTGATAGCGCAGCACTTTGTCTGTGATAACTCACTGACAGTGCAGCACTTTCTCTGTGATAACCCACTGACAGTGCAGCACTTTCTCTGTGATAACCCACTGACAGTGCAGCACTTTCTCTGTGATAACTCACTGACAGTGCAGAACTTTGACTGTGATAACTCACTGACAGTGCAGCACTTTGTCTGTGATAACTCACTGACAGTGCACCACTTTCTCTGTGATAACCCACCGACAGTGCAGCACTTCCTCTGTGATAACCCACTGACAGTGCAGCACTTTCCCTGTGATAACCCACTGACAGTGCAGCACTTCTCTGTGATAACACATTGAAAGTGCAGCACCGTCTCTATGATAACCCACTGACAGTGCAGCACTTTCTCTGTGATAACCCACCGAGAGTGCAGCACTTTCCCTGTGATAACCCACTGAGAGTGCAGCACTTCTCTGTGATAACACATTGAGAGGGCAGCACTTTCCCTGCGATAACCCACCGACAGTGCAGCACTTTCTCTGTGATGACTCACCAGCAGTGAGGACTTTCTCTGTGATAACTCACCGACAGTGCAGCACTTTCTCTGTGATAAATCACCGACATTGCAGCAGTTTCACTGTGATAACTTACCGACAGTGCAGCACTTTCTCTGTGATAACCCACTGACAGTGCAGCACTTTATCTGTGATAAATCACCGACAGTGCAGCACTTTCTCTGTGATAACTTACCGACAGTGCAGCACTTTCTCTGTGATAACTCACCGACAGTACAGCACTTTCCCTGTGATAACCCACTGACAGTGCAGCACGTTCCCTGTGATAACCCACTGACAGTGCAGCACTTTCTCTGTGATAACTCACTGACAGTGCAGCACTTTGTCTGTGATAAATCACCGACAGTGCAGCAGTTTCACTGTGATAACTCACTGACAGTGCAGCACTTTGACTGTGATAACTCACTGACAGTGCAGCACTTTGTCTGTGATAACTCACTGACAGTGCACCACTTTCTCTGTGATAACCCACTGACAGTGCAGCACTTTCTCTGTGATAACCCACTGACAGTGCAGCACTTTCTCTGTGATAACTCACTGACAGTGCAGCACTTTGTCTGTGATAACTCACTGAGAGTGCAGCACTTTCTCTGTGATAACCCACTGACAGTGCAGCACTTTCTCTGTGATAACCCACCGACAGTGCAGCACTTCCTCTGTGATAACCCACTGACAGTGCAGCACTTTCCCTGTGTCAACCCACTGACAGTGCAGCACTTTCTCTGTGATAAGCCACTGACAGTGCAGCACTTTCTCTGTGATAAGCCACTGACAGTGCAGCACTTTCCCTGTGTTAACCCACTGACAGTGCAGCACTTACCCTGTGATAACCCACTGACAGTGCAGCACTTTCTCTGTGATAACTCACTGACAGTGCAGCACTTTCTATGTGATAACACACTGACAGTGCAGCACTTTCTCTGTGATAACTCACTGACACTGCAGCCCTTTCTCTGTGATAACTCACTGACAGTGCAGCACTTTCTCTGTGATAACTTACTGACAGTGCAGCACTTTCTCTGTGATAAACCACTGACAGTGCAGCACTTTCTCTGTGATGACTCACCAACAGTGCAGCACGTTGTCTGTGATAACGCACTGACAGTGCAGCACTTTCTCTGTGATAACCCACTGACAGTGCAGCACTTTCTCTGTGATAACCCACTGACAGTGCAGCACTTTCTCTGTGATAACTCACCGACAGTACAGCAATTTCTCTGTGATAACACATTGACATTTCAGCACTTTCCCTGTGATAACCCACTGACAGTGCAGCTCTTTCTCTGTGATAACCCACCGACAGTGCAGCACTTTCCCTGTGATAACCCACGGACAGTGCAGCACTTCTCTGTGATAACACATTGACAGTGCAGCACTTTCTCTATGATAACCCACTGAGAGTGCAGCACTTTCTCTGTGATAACCCACCGACAGTGCAGCACTTTCCCTGTGATAACCCACTGACAGTGCAGCACTTCTCTGTGATAACACATTGAGAGTGCAGCACTTTCCCTGCGATAACCCACTGACAGTGCAGCACTTTCTCTGTGATAACTCACCGACAGTGCAGCACTTTCTCTGTGATAAATCACCGACAGTGCAGCAGTTTCACTGTGATAACTTACCGACAGTGCAGCACTTTCTCTGTGATAACCCACTGACAGTGCAGCACGTTCCCTGTGATAACCCACTGACAGTGCAGCACTTTCTCTGTGATAACCCACTGACAGTGCAGCACTTTCTCTGTGATAACCCACTGCCAGTGCAGCACTTTCTCTGTGATAAACCACTGACAGTGCAGCACTTTATTTGTGATAACCCACCGACAGTGCAGCACTTTCTTTGTGATAACTCCCGACCGTGCAGCACTTTCTCTGTGATGACTCACCAGCAGTGCAGCATTTTCTCTGTGATAACCCACCAGCAGTGCAGCACTTTCTCTGTGATAACCCACCAGCAGTGCAACACTTTCTCTGTGATAACTCACCGACAGTGCAGCACTTTCTCTGTGATGACTCACCAGCCGTGCAGCACTTTCTCTGTGATAAGTCACTGACAGTGCAGCACTTTCTCTGTGATAACTCACCGACAGTGCAGCACTTTCCCTGTGATAACTTACTGACAGTGCAGAACTTTCTCTGTGATAACACACTGACAGTGCAGCACTTTCTCTGTGATAACCCACTGACAGTGCAGCACTTTCTCTGTGATAACCCACTGACAGTGCAGCACTTTCTCTGTGATAACCCACTGATAGTGCAGCACTTTCTCTGTGATAACTCACTGACAGTGCAGCACTTTCTCTGTGATAACACACTGACAGTGCAGCAATTTCACTGTGATAACTCACTGACACTGCAGCACTTTCTCTGTGATAACACACTGACAGTGCAGCACTTTCTCTGCGATAACTCACTGTCAGTGCAGCACTTTGACTGTAATAACTCACTGACAGTGCAGCACTTAGTCTGTGATAACTCACTGACAGTGCAGCACTTTCTCTGTGATAACCCTCTGACAGTGCAGAACTTTGACTGTGATAACTCACTGACAGTGCAGCACTTTGTCTGTGATAACTCACTGACAGTGCACCACTTTCTCTGTGATAACCCACCGACAGTGCAGCACTTCCTCTGTGATAACCCACTGACAGTGCAGCACTTTCCCTGTGATAACCCACTGACAGTGCAGCACTTCTCTGTGATAACACATTGAAAGTGCAGCACCTTCTCTATGATAACCCACTGACAGTGCAGCACTTTCTCTGTGATAACCCACCGAGAGTGCAGCACTTTCCCTGTGATAACCCACTGAGAGTGCAGCACTTCTCTGTGATAACACATTGAGAGTGCAGCACTTTCCCTGCGATAACCCACCGACAGTGCAGCACTTTCTCTGTGATGACTCACCAGCAGTGAGGACTTTCTCTGCGATAACTCACCGACAGTGCAGCACTTTCTCTGTGATAAATCACCGACATTGCAGCAGTTTCACTGTGATAACTTACCGACAGTGCAGCACTTTCTCTGTGATAAACCACTGACAGTGCAGCACTTTATCTGTGATAAATCACCGACAGTGCAGCAGTTTCACTGTGATAAATCACTGACATTGCAGCACTTTCTCTGTGATAACTTACCGACAGTGCAGCACTTTCTCTGTGATAACTCACCTACAGTACAGCACTTTCCCTGTGATAACCCACTGACAGTGCAGCACGTTCCCTGTGATAACCCACTGACAGTGCAGCACTTTCTCTGTGATAACGCACTGACAGTGCAGCACTTTCTCTGTGATAACCCACTGACAGTGCAGCACTTTCTCTGTGATAACCCACAGACAGTGCTGCACTTTCTTTGTGATAACCCACCGACAGTGCAGCACTTTCTTTGTGATAAATCCCGACCGTGCAGCACTTTCTCTGTGATGACTCACCAGCAGTGCAGCATTTTCTCTGTGATAACCCACCAGCAGTGCAGCACTTTCTCTGTGATAACCCACCAGCAGTGCAACACTTTCTCTGTGATAACTCACCGACAGTGCAGCACTTTCTCTGTGATGACTCACCAGCTGTGAGGACTTTCTCTGTGAGAACTCACTGACCGTGCAGCACTTTCTCTGTGATAACTCACTGACACTGCAGGAATTTCTCTGTGATAACACACTGACAGTGCAGCACTTTCTCTGTGATAACCCACTGACAGTGCAGCACTTTCTCTGTGATAACCCACTGACAGTGCAGCACTTTCTCTGTGATAACCCACTGATAGTGCCGCACTTTATCTGTGATAACCCACTGACAGTGCAGCACTTTCTCTGTGATAACACACTGACAGTGCAGCACTTTCTCTGTGATAACTCACTGACACTGCAGGAATTTCTCTGTGATAACACACTGACAGTGCAGCACTTTCTCTGCGATAACTCACTGTCAGTGCAGCACTTTCTCTGTGAAAACTTACTGACAGTGCAGCACTTTCTCTGTGATAACCCACTGACAGTGCAGCACTTTCTCTGTGATGACTCACCAACAGTGCAGCACATTGTCTGTGAAAACGCACTGACAGTGCAGCACTTTCTCTGTGATTACTCACTGATAGCGCAGCACTTTGTCTGTGATAACTCACTGACAGTGCAGCACTTTCTCTGTGATAACCCACTGACAGTGCAGCACTTTCTCTGTGATAACCCACTGACAGTGCAGCACTTTCTCTGTGATAACTCACTGACAGTGCAGCACTTTGACTGTGATAACTCACTGACAGTGCAGCACTTTGTCTGTGATAACTCACTGACAGTGCACCACTTTCTCTGTGATAACCCACTGACAGTGCAGCACTTTCTCTGTGATAACTGACTGACAGTGCACCACTTTCTCTGTGATAACCCACTGACAGTGCAGCACTTTCTCTGTGATAACCCACTGACAGTGCAGCACTTTCTCTGTGATAACTCACTGACAGTGCAGCACTTTATCTGTGATAACCCACAGACAGTGCAGCACTTTCTCTGTGATAACACACTGACAGTGCAGCACTTTCTCTTTGATAACTCACTGACAGGACAGCACTTTCTCTGTGATAACCTACTGACAGTGCAGCACTTCCTCTGTGATAACCCACTGACAGTGCAGCACTTTATCTGTGATAACCCACTGACAGTGCAGCACTTTATCTGTGATAACCCACTGACAGTGCAGCACTTTCCCTGTGATAACTTACTGACAGTGCAGCACTTTCCTTGTTTTAACCCACTGACAGTGCAGCACTTTATTTGTGATAACCCACCGACAGTGCAGCACTTTCTTTGTGATAAATCCCGACAGTGCAGCACTTTCTCTGTGATGACTCACCAGCAGTGCAGCATTTTCTCTGTGATAACCCACCAGCAGTGCAGCACTTACTCTGTGATAACCCACCAGCAGTGCAACACTTTCTCTGTGATAACTCACCGACAGTGCAGCACTTTCTCTGTGATGACTCACCAGCAGTGAGGACTTTCTCTGTGATAAGTCACTGACAGTGCAGCACTTTCTCTGTGATAACTCACCGACAGTGCAGCACTTGCCCTGTGATAACTTACTGACAGTGCAGAACTTTCTCTGTGATAACACACTGACACTGCAGCACTTTCTCTGTGATAACCCACTGACAGTGCAGCACTTTCTCTGTGATAACCCACTGACAGTGCAGCACATTCTCTGTGATAACCCACTGATAGTGCAGCACTTTCTCTGTGATAACCCACTGACAGTGCAGCACCTTCTCTGTGATAACACACTGACAGTGCAGCACTTTCTCTGTGATAACTCACTGACACTGCAGGAATTTCTCTGTGATAACACACTGACAGTGCAGCACTTTCTCTGCGAAAACTCACTGTCAGTGCAGCACTTTCTCTGTGATAACTTACTGACAGTGCAGTACTTTCTCTGTGATAACCCACTGACAGTGCAGCAAATTCTCTGTGATGACTCACCAACAGTGCAGCACGTTGTCTGTGATAACGCACTGACAGTGCAGCACTTTCTCTGTGATTACTCACTGATAGCGCAGCACTTTGTCTGTGATAACTCACTGACAGTGCAGCACTTTCTCTGTGATAACCCACTGACAGTGCAGCACTTTCTCTGTGATAACCCACTGACAGTGCAGCACTTTCTCTGTGATAACTCACTGACAGTGCAGAACTTTGACTGTGATAACTCACTGACAGTGCAGCACTTTGTCTGTGATAACTCACTGACAGTGCACCACTTTCTCTGTGATAACCCACCGACAGTGCAGCACTTCCTCTGTGATAACCCACTGACAGTGCAGCACTTTCCCTGTGATAACCCACTGACAGTGCAGCACTTCTCTGTGATAACACATTGAAAGTGCAGCACCTTCTCTATGATAACCCACTGACAGTGCAGCACTTTCTCTGTGATAACCCACCGAGAGTGCAGCACTTTCCCTGTGATAACCCACTGAGAGTGCAGCACTTCTCTGTGATAACACATTGAGAGGGCAGCACTTTCCCTGCGATAACCCACCGACAGTGCAGCACTTTCTCTGTGATGACTCACCAGCAGTGAGGACTTTCTCTGTGATAACTCACCGACAGTGCAGCACTTTCTCTGTGATAAATCACCGACATTGCAGCAGTTTCACTGTGATAACTTACCGACAGTGCAGCACTTTCTCTGTGATAACCCACTGACAGTGCAGCACTTTATCTGTGATAAATCACCGACAGTGCAGCACTTTCTCTGTGATAACTTACCGACAGTGCAGCACTTTCTCTGTGATAACTCACCGACAGTACAGCACTTTCCCTGTGATAACCCACTGACAGTGCAGCACGTTCCCTGTGATAACCCACTGACAGTGCAGCACTTTCTCTGTGATAACTCACTGACAGTGCAGCACTTTGTCTGTGATAAATCACCGACAGTGCAGCAGTTTCACTGTGATAACTCACTGACAGTGCAGCACTTTGACTGTGATAACTCACTGACAGTGCAGCACTTTGTCTGTGATAACTCACTGACAGTGCACCACTTTCTCTGTGATAACCCACTGACAGTGCAGCACTTTCTCTGTGATAACCCACTGACAGTGCAGCACTTTCTCTGTGATAACTCACTGACAGTGCAGCACTTTGTCTGTGATAACTCACTGAGAGTGCAGCACTTTCTCTGTGATAACCCACTGACAGTGCAGCACTTTCTCTGTGATAACCCACCGACAGTGCAGCACTTCCTCTGTGATAACCCACTGACAGTGCAGCACTTTCCCTGTGTCAACCCACTGACAGTGCCGCACTTTCCCTGTGATAACCCACTGACAGTGCAGCACTTTCTCTGTGATAAGCCACTGACAGTGCAGCACTTTCCCTGTGTTAACCCACTGACAGTGCAGCACTTACCCTGTGATAACCCACTGACAGTGCAGCACTTTCTCTGTGATAACTCACTGACAGTGCAGCACTTTCTATGTGATAACACACTGACAGTGCAGCACTTTCTCTGTGATAACTCACTGACACTGCAGCCCTTTCTCTGTGATAACTCACTGACAGTGCAGCACTTTCTCTGTGATAACTTACTGACAGTGCAGCACTTTCTCTGTGATAAACCACTGACAGTGCAGCACTTTCTCTGTGATGACTCACCAACAGTACAGCACGTTGTCTGTGATAACGCACTGACAGTGCAGCACTTTCTCTGTGATAACCCACTGACAGTGCCGCACTTTCTCTGTGATAACCCACTGACAGTGCAGCACTTTCTCTGTGATAACTCACCGACAGTACAGCAATTTCTCTGTGATAACACATTGACATTGCAGCACTTTCCCTGTGATAACCCACTGACAGTGCAGCTCTTTCCCTGTGATAACCCACCGACAGTGCAGCACTTTCCCTGTGATAACCCACGGACAGTGCAGCACTTCTCTGTGATAACACATTGACAGTGCAGCACTTTCTCTATTATAACCCACTGACAGTGCAGCACTTTCTCTGTGATAACCCACCGACAGTGCAGCACTTTCCCTGTGATAACCCACTGACAGTGCAGCACTTCTCTGTGATAACACATTGAGAGTGCAGCACTTTCCCTGCGATAACCCACTGACAGTGCAGCACTTTCTCTGTGATAACTCACCGACAGTGCAGCACTTTCTCTGTGATAAATCACCGACAGTGCAGCAGTTTCACTGTGATAACTTACCGACAGTGCAGCACTTTCTCTGTGATAACCCACTGACAGTGCAGCACGTTCCCTGTGATAACCCACTGACAGTGCAGCACTTTCTCTGTGATAACCCACTGACAGTGCAGCACTTTCTCTGTGATAACCCACTGCCAGTGCGGCACTTTCTCTGTGATAAACCACTGACAGTGCAGCACTTTATTTGTGATAACCCACCGACAGTGCAGCACTTTCTTTGTGATAACTCCCGACCGTGCAGCACTTTCTCTGTGATGACTCACCAGCAGTGCAGCATTTTCTCTGTGATAACCCACCAGCAGTGCAGCACTTTCTCTGTGATAACCCACCAGCAGTGCAACACTTTCTCTGTGATAACTCACCGACAGTGCAGCACTTTCTCTGTGATGACTCACCAGCCGTGCAGCACTTTCTCTGTGATAAGTCACTGACAGTGCAGCACTTTCTCTGTGATAACTCACCGACAGTGCAGCACTTTCCCTGTGATAACTTACTGACAGTGCAGAACTTTCTCTGTGATAACACACTGACAGTGCAGCACTTTCTCTGTGATAACCCACTGACAGTGCAGCACTTTCTCTGTGATAACCCACTGACAGTGCAGCACTTTCTCTGTGATAACCCACTGATAGTGCAGCACTTTCTCTGTGATAACTCACTGACAGTGCAGCACTTTCTCTGTGATAACACACTGACAGTGCAGCAATTTCACTGTGATAACTCACTGACACTGCAGCACTTTCTCTGTGATAACACACTGACAGTGCAGCACTTTCTCTGCGATAACTCACTGTCAGTGCAGCACTTTGACTGTAATAACTCACTGACAGTGCAGCACTTAGTCTGTGATAACTCACTGACAGTGGAGCACTTTCTCTGTGATAACCCTCTGACAGTGCAGCACTTTCTCTGTGATGACTCACCAACAGTGCAGCACGTTGTCTGTGATAACGCACTGACAGTGCAGCACTTTCTCTGTGATAACTCACTGATAGCGCAGCACTTTGTCTGTGATAACTCACTGACATGGCAGCACTTTCTCTGTGAGAACCCACTGACAGTGCAGCACTTTCTCTGTGATAACTCACTGACAGTGCAGCACTTTCTCTGGGATAACTCACTGACAGTGCAGCACTTTGACTGTGATAACTCACTGACAGTGCAGCACTTTCTCTGTGATAACTCACTGACAGTGCAGCACTTTCTCTGTGATAACCCATTTGACAGTGCAGCACTTCCTCTGTGATAACCCACTGACAGCGCAGCACTTTCTCTCTGATAACTCACTGACAGTGCAGCACTTTGTAAGTGATAACTCACTGAGAGTGCAGCACTTTCTCTGTGATAACCCACTGACAGTGCAGCAATTTCTCTGTGATAACACACTGACAGTGCAGCACTTTCTCTGTGATAACTCACTGACAGTACAGCACTTTCTCTGTGATAACCCACTGACAGTGCAGCACTTCCTCTGTGATAACCCACTGACAGTGCAGCACTTTATCTGTGATAACCCACTGAGAGTGCAGCACTTTCTCTGTGATAACCCACTGACAGTGCAGCACTTTCCCTGTGATAACTTACTGACAGTGCAGCACTTTCCCTGTGTTAACCCACTGACAGTGCAGCACTTTCCCTGTGATAACACACTGACAGTGCAGCACTTTCTCTGTGATAAGCCACTGACAGTGCAGCACTTTCCCTGTGTTAACCCACTGACAGTGCAGCACTTTCCCTGTGATAACCCACTGACAGTGCAGCACTTTCTCTGCGATAACCCACTGACAGTGCAGCACTTTCCCTGTGATAACCCACTGACAGTGCAGCACTTTCTCTGTGATAAGCCACTGACAGTGCAGCACTTGCTCTGCGATAACCCACTGACAGTGCAGCACTTTCCCTGTGATAACCCACTGACAGTGCAGCACTTTCCCTGTGATAACCCACTGACAGTGCAGCACTTTCCCTGTGATAACCCACTGACAGTGCAGCACTTTCTCTGTGATAACCTACTGAGAGTGCTGCACTTTCTCTGTGATAACTCACTGACAGTGCAGCACTTTCTCTGTGATAACCAACTGACAGTGCAGCACTTTCTCTGTGATAACCCACTGACAGTGCAGCACTTTCTCTGTGATAACCTACTGACAGTGCAGCACTTTCTCCGTGATAACCCACTGACAGTGCAGCACTTTCTCTGTGATAACCCACTGACAGTGCAGCACCTTCTCTATGATAACTCACTGACAGTGCAGCACTTTCTCTGTGATAACCCACCGACAGTGCAGCACTTTCTCTGTGATAACCCACCCACAGTGCAGCACTATCTCTGTGATAACCCACCGACAGTGCAGCACTTTCTATGTGATAACACACTGACAGTGCAGCACTTTCTCTGTGATAACCCACTGACAGTGCAGCACTTTATCTGTGATAACACATTGACAGTGCAGCACTTTCCCTGTGATTCACCACTGACAGTGCAGCACTTTCTCTGTGATAACCCACCGACAGTGCAGCACTTTCTCTGTGATAACCCACTGACAGTGCAGCACTTTCTCTGTGATAACCCACTGACAGTGCAGCACTTCTCTGTGATAACACATTGACAGTGCAGCACTTTCTCTATGATAACCCACTGACAGTGCAGCACTTCCTCTGTGATAACCCACCGACAGTGCAGCACTTTCCCTGTGATAACCCACTGACAGTGCAGCACTTGTCTGTGATAACACATTGAGAGTGCAGCACTTTCCCTGCGATAACCCACTGACAGTGCAGCACTTTCACTGTGATAACTTACCGACACTGCAGCACTTTCTCTGTGATAAATCACCGACAGTGCAGCAGTTTCACTGTGATAAATCACTGACAGTGCAGCACATTCTCTGTGATAACTCACCGACAGTACAGCACTTTCCCTGTGATAACCCACTGACAGTGCAGCACGTTCCCTGTGATAACCCACTGACAGTGCAGCAGTTTCTCTGTGATAACCCACTGACAGTGCAGCACTTTCTGTGTGATAACCCACTGATAGTGCAGCACTTTCTCTGTGATGACCCACTGACAGTGCAGCACTTTCTGTGTGATACCCCACCGACAGTGCAGCACTTTCTTTGTGATAACTCGCGATTTTGCAGCAATTTCTCTGTGATGACTCACCAGCAGTGCAGCATTTTCTCTGTGATAACCCACCAGCAGTGCAGCACTATCTCTGTGATAACCCAACAGCAGTGCAGCACTTTCTCTGTGATAACTCACCGACAGTGCCGCACTTTCTCTGTGATGACTCACCAGCCGTGCAGCACTTTCTCTGTGATAAGTCACTGACAGTGCAGCACTTTCTCTGTGATAACTCACCGACAGTGCTGCACTTTCCCTGTGATAACTTACTGACAGTGCAGCACTTTCTCTGTGAAAACACACTGACAGTGCAGCACTTTCTCTGTGATAACCCACTGACAGTGCACCACTTTCTCTGTGATAAACCACTGACACTGCAGCACTTTCTCTGTGATAACTCACTGACAGTGCAGCACTTTCTCTGTTATAACTCACTGACAGTGCAGCACTTTGTCTGTGATAACTCACTGACAGTGCAGCACTTTCTCTGTGATAACCCACCAGCAGTGCAGCACTTTCTCTGTGATAACCCAACAGCAGTGCAGCACTTTCTCTGTGATAACTCACCGACAGTGCAGCACTTTCTCTGTGATGACTCACCAGCAGTGCAGCACTTTCTCTGTGATAAGTCACTGACAGTGCAGCACTTTCTCTGTGACAACCCACTGGCAGTGCAGCACTTTCTCTGTGATAACCCAACGACAGTACAGCAATTTCTCTGTGATAACACATTGACAGTGCAGCACTTTCCCTGTGATAACCCACTGACAGTGCAGCACTTTCTCTGTGATAACCCACCGACAGTGCAGCACTTCCTCTGTGATAACCCACTGACAGTGCAGCACTTTCCCTGTGATAACCCACTGACAGTGCAGCACTTCTCTGTGATAACACATTGACAGTGCAGCACTTTCTCTATGATAACCCACTGACAGTGCAGCACTTTCTCTGTGATAACCCACCGACAGTGCAGCACTTTCCCTGTGATAACCCACTGAGAGTGCAGCACTTCTCTGTGATAACACATTGAGAGTGCAGCACTTTCCCTGCGATAACCCACTGACAGTGCAGCACTTTCTCTGTGATAACTCACCGACAGTGCTTCACTTTCTCTGTGATAAATCACCGACAGTGCAGCAGTTTCACTGTGTTAACTTACCGACAGTGCAGCACTTTCTCTGTGATAACCCACTGACAGTGCAGCACGTTCCCTGTGATAACCCACTGACAGTGCAGCACTTTCTCTGTGATAACCCACTGACAGTGCAGCACTTTCTCTGTGATAACCCACTGACAGTGCAGCACTTTCTCTGTGATAAACCACTGACAGTGCAGCACTTTATATGTGATAACCCACCGACAGTGCAGCACTTTCTTTGTGATAACTCCCGACAGTGCAGCACTTTCTCTGTGATGACTCACCAGCAGTGCAGCATTTTCTCTGTGATAACCCACCAGCAGTGCAGCACTTTCTCTGTGATAGCCCACCAGCAGTGCAACACTTTCTCTGTGATAACTCACCGACAGTGCAGCACTTTCTCTGTGATGACTCACCAGCCGTGCAGCACTTTCTCTGTGATAAGTCACTGACAGTGCAGCACTTTCTCTGTGATAACTCACCGACAGTGCAGCACTTTCACTGTGATAACTTACTGACAGTGCAGAACTTTCTCTGTGATAACACACTGACAGTGCAGCACTTTCTCTGTGATAACCCACTGACAGTGCAGCACTTTCTCTGTGATAACCCACTGACAGTGCAGCACTTTCTCTGTGATAACCCACTGATAGTGCAGCACTTTCTCTGTGATAACTCACTGACAGTGCAGCACTTTCTCTGTGATAACACACTGACAGTGCAGCAACTTCTCTGTGATAACTCACTGACACTGCAGCACTTTCTCTGTGATAACACACTGACAGTGCAGCAATTTCTCTGCGATAACTCTCTGTCAGTGCAGCACTTTGACTGTAATAACTCACCCACAGTGCAGCACTTTGTCTGTGATAACTCACTGACAGTGCAGCACTTTCTCTGTGATAACCCTCTGACAGTGCAGCACTTTCTCTGTGATGACTCACCAACAGTGCAGCACGTTGTCTGTGATAACGCACTGACAGTGCAGCACTTTCTCTGTGATAACTCACTGATAGCGCAGCACTTTGTCTGTGATAACTCACTGACAGTGCAGCACTTTCTCTGTGATAACCCACTGACAGTGCAGCACTTTCTCTGTGATAACCCACTGACAGTGCAGCACTTTCTCTGGGATAACTCACTGACAATGCAGCACTTTGACTGTGATAACTCACTGACAGTGCAGCACTTTCTCTCTGATAACTCACTGACAGTGCAGCACTTTGTAAGTGATAACTCACTGAGAGTGCAGCACTTTCTCTGTGATAACCCACTGACAGTGCAGCAATTTCTCTGTGATAACACACTGACAGTGCAGCACTTTCTCTGTGATAACTCACTGACAGTACAGCACTTTCTCTGTGATAACCCACTGACAGTGCAGCACTTCCTCTGTGATAACCCACTGACAGTGCAGCACTTTATCTGTGATAACCCACTGAGAGTGCAGCACTTTCTCTGTGATAACCCACTGACAGTGCAGCACTTTCCCTGTGATAACTTACTGACAGTGCAGCACTTTCCCTGTGTTAACCCACTGACAGTGCAGCACTTTCCCTGTGATAACACACTGACAGTGCAGCACTTTCTCTGTGATAACCTACTGACAGTGCAGCACTTTGTCTGTGTTAACCCACTGACAGTGCAGCACTTTCCCTGTGATAACCCACTGACAGTGCAGCACTTTCTCTGCGATAACCCAGTGACCGTGCAGCACTTTCCCTGTGATAACCCACTGACAGTGCAGCACTTTCTCTGTGATAAGCCACTGACAGTGCAGCACTTGCTCTGCGATAACCCACTGACAGTGCAGCACTTTCCCTGTGATAACCCACTGACAGTGCAGCTCTTTCCCTGTGATAACCCACTGACAGTGCAGCACTTTCTCTGTGATAACCTACTGAGAGTGCTGCACTTTCTCTGTGATAACTCACTGACAGTGCAGCACTTTCTCTGTGATAACCAACTGACAGTGCAGCACTTTCTCTGTGATAACCCACTGACAGTGCAGCACTTTCTCTGTGATAACCTACTGACAGTGCAGCACTTTCTCCGTGATAACCCACTGACAGTGCAGCACTTTCTCTGTGATAACCCACTGACAGTGCAGCACTTTCTCTATGATAACTCACTGACAGTGCAGCACTTTCTCTGTGATAACCCACCGACAGTGCAGCACTTTCTCTGTGATAACCCACCCAAAGTGCAGCACTTTCTCTGTGATAACCCACCGACAGTGCAGCACTTTCTATGTGATAACACACTGACAGTGCAGCACTTTCTCTGTGATAACCCACTGACAGTGCAGCAGTTTATCTGTGATAACACATTGACAGTGCAGCACTTTCCCTGTGATAACCCACTGACAGTGCAGCACTTTCTCTGTGATAACCCACCGACAGTGCAGCACTTTCTCTGTGATAACCCACTGACAGTGCAGCACTTTCTCTGTGATAACCCACTGACAGTGCAGCACTTCTCTGTGATAACACATTGACAGTGCAGCACTTTCTCTATGATAACCCACTGACAGTGCAGCACTTTCTCTGTGATAACCCACCGACAGTGCAGCACTTTCCCTGTGATAACCCACTGACAGTGCAGCACTTGTCTGTGATAACTAATTGAGAGTGCAGCACTTTCCCTGCGATAACCCACTGACAGTGCAGCACTTTCACTGTGATAACTTACCGACACTGCAGCACTTTCTCTGTGATAAATCACCGACAGTGCAGCAGTTTCACTGTGATAAATCACTGACAGTGCAGCACATTCTCTGTGATAACTCACCGACAGTACAGCACTTTCCCTGTGATAACCCACTGACAGTGCAGCACGTTCCCTGTGATAACCCACTGACAGTGCAGCACTTTCTCTGTGATAACCCACTGACAGTGCAGCACTTTCTGTGTGATAACCCACTGATAGTGCAGCACTTTCTCTGTGATAACCCACTGACAGTGTAGCTCTTTCTTTTGTGATAACCCACCGACAGTGCAGCACTTTCTTTGTGATAACTCGCGATTTTGCAGCAATTTCTCTGTGATGACTCACCAGCAGTGCAGCATTTTCTCTGTGATAACCCACCAGCAGTGCAGCACTTTCTCTGTGATAACCCAACAGCAGTGCAGCACTTTCTCTGTGATAACTCACCGACAGTGCCGCACTTTCTCTGTGATGACTCACCAGCCGTGCAGCACTTTCTCTGTGATAAGTCACTGACAGTGCAGCACTTTCTCTGTGATAACTCACCGACAGTGCTGCACTTTCCCTGTGATAACTTACTGACAGTGCAGCACTTTCTCTGTGAAAACACACTGACAGTGCAGCACTTTCTCTGTGATAACCCACTGACAGTGCAGCACTTTCTCTGTGATAAACCACTGACACTGCAGCACTTTCTCTGTGATAACTCACTGACAGTGCAGCACTTTCTCTGTTATAACTCACTGACAGTGCAGCACTTTGTCTGTGATAACTCACTGACAGTGCAGCACTTTCTCTGTGATAACCCACCAGCAGTGCAGCACTTTCTCTGTGATAACCCAACAGCAGTGCAGCACTTTCTCTGTGATAAGCCACTGACAGTGCAGCACTTGCTCTGCGATAACCCACTGACAGTGCAGCACTTTCCCTGTGATAACCCACTGACAGTGCAGCACTTTCCCTGTGATAACCCACTGACAGTGCAGCACTTTCTCTGTGATAACCTACTGAGAGTGCTGCACTTTCTCTGTGATAACTCACTGACAGTGCAGCACTTTCTCTGTGATAACCAACTGACAGTGCAGCACTTTCTCTGTGATAACCCACTGACAGTGCAGCACTTTCTCTGTGATAACCTACTGACAGTGCAGCACTTTCTCCGTGATAACCCACTGACAGTGCAGCACTTTCTCTGTGATAACCCACTGACAGTGCAGCACTTTCTCTATGATAACTCACTGACAGTGCAGCACTTTCTCTGTGATAACCCACCGACAGTGCAGCACTTTCTCTGTGATAACCCACCCAAAGTGCAGCACTTTCTCTGTGATAACCCACCGACAGTGCAGCACTTTCTATGTGATAACACACTGACAGTGCAGCACTTTCTCTGTGATAACCCACTGACAGTGCAGCAGTTTATCTGTGATAACACATTGACAGTGCAGCACTTTCCCTGTGATAACCCACTGACAGTGCAGCACTTTCTCTGTGATAACCCACCGACAGTGCAGCACTATCTCTGTGATAACCCACTGACAGTGCAGCACTTTCTCTGTGATAACCCACTGACAGTGCAGCACTTCTCTGTGATAACACATTGACAGTGCAGCACTTTCTCTTTGATAACCCACTGACAGTGCAGCACTTTCTCTGTGATAACCCACCGACAGTGCAGCACTTTCCCTGTGATAACCCACTGACAGTGCAGCACTTGTCTGTGATAACTAATTGAGAGTGCAGCACTTTCCCTGCGATAACCCACTGACAGTGCAGCACTTTCACTGTGATAACTTACCGACACTGCAGCACTTTCTCTGTGATAAATCACCGACAGTGCAGCAGTTTCACTGTGATAAATCACTGACAGTGCAGCACATTCTCTGTGATAACTCACCGACAGTACAGCACTTTCCCTGTGATAACCCACTGACAGTGCAGCACGTTCCCTGTGATAACCCACTGACAGTGCAGCACTTTCTCTGTGATAACCCACTGACAGTGCAGCACTTTCTGTGTGATAACCCACTGATAGTGCAGCACTTTCTCTGTGATAACCCACTGACAGTGTAGCACTTTCTTTGTGATAACCCACCGACAGTGCAGCACTTTCTTTGTGATAACTCGCGATTTTGCAGCAATTTCTCTGTGATGACTCACCAGCAGTGCAGCATTTTCTCTGTGATAACCCACCAGCAGTGCAGCACTTTCTCTGTGATAACCCAACAGCAGTGCAGCACTTTCTCTGTGATAACTCACCGACAGTGCCGCACTTTCTCTGTGATGACTCACCAGCCGTGCAGCACTTTCTCTGTGATAAGTCACTGACAGTGCAGCACTTTCTCTGTGATAACTCACCGACAGTGCTGCACTTTCCCTGTGATAACTTACTGACAGTGCAGCACTTTCTCTGTGAAAACACACTGACAGTGCAGCACTTTCTCTGTGATAACCCACTGACAGTGCAGCACTTTCTCTGTGATAAACCACTGACACTGCAGCACTTTCTCTGTGATAACTCACTGACAGTGCAGCACTTTCTCTGTTATAACTCACTGACAGTGCAGCACTTTGTCTGTGATAACTCACTGACAGTGCAGCACTTTCTCTGTGATAACCCACCAGCAGTGCAGCACTTTCTCTGTGATAACCCAACAGCAGTGCAGCACTTTCTCTGTGATAACTCACCGACAGTGCAGCACTTTCTCTGTGATGACTCACCAGCAGTGCAGCACTTTCTCTGTGATAAGTCACTGACAGTGCAGCACTTTCTCTGTGATAACTCACCGACAATGCTGCACTTTCCCGGTGATAACTTACTGACAGTGCAGCACTTTCTCTGTGATAACACACTGACAGTGCAGCACTTTCTCTGTGATAACCCACTGACAGTGCAGCACTCTCTCTGTGATAACACATTGACAGTGCAGCACTTTCTCTGTGATAACTCACTGACAGTGCAGCACTTTCTCTGTGATAACTCACTGACAGTGCAGCACTTTGTCTGTGATAACTCACTGACACTGCAGCACTTTTTCTGTGATAACCCACTGACAGTGCAGCACTTTCTCTGTGATAACCCACTGACAGTGCAGCACTTTCTCTGTGATAACTCACTGACAGTGCAGCACTTTCTCTGTGATAACCCACTGACAGTGCAGCACTTTCTCTGTGATAACACACTGACAGTGCAGCACTTTCTCTGTGATAACTCACTGACAGTACAGCACTTTCTCTGTGATAACCCACTGACAGTGCAGCAGTTCCTCTGTGATAACCCACTGACAGTGCAGCACTTTCTCTGTGATAACCCACTGACAGTGCAGCACTTTCTCTGTGATAACCCACTGACAGTGCAGCACTTTCCCTGTGATAACTTACTGGCAGTGCAGCACTTTCCCTGTGTTAACCCACTGACAGTGCAGCAATTTCCCTGTGATAACCCACTGACAGTGCAACACTTTCTCTGTGATAGGCCACTGACGGTGCAGCACTTTCTCTGTGTTAACCCACTGACAGTGCAGAACTTTCCCTGTGATAAGCCACTGACAGTGCAGCACTTCTCTGTGATAACACATTGACAGTGCAGCACTTTCTCTATGATACCCCACTGACAGTGCAGCACTTTCTCAGTGATAACCCACCGACAGTGCAGCACTTTCCCTGTGATAACCCACTGACAGTGCAGCACTTCTCTGTGATAACACATTGAGAGTGCAGCATTTTCCCTGCGATAACCCACTGACAGTGCAGCACTTTCTCTGTGATAATTCACTGACAGTGCAGCACTTTCCCTGTGATAACACACTGACAGTGCAGCACTTACTCTGTGATAAATCACCGAATGTGCAGCAGTTTCACTGTGATAACTTACCGACAGTGCAGCACTTTCTCTGTGATAACCCACTGACAGTGCACCACTTTCTCTGTGATAACACACTGACAGTACAGCACTTTCCCTGTGATAACCCATTGACAGTACAGCACTTTCCCTGTGATAACCCACTGACAGTGCAGCACTTTCTCTGTGATAACCCACTGGCAGTGCAGCACTTTCTCTGTGATAACCCACCGACAGTACAGCAATTTCTCTGTGATAACACATTGACAGTGCAGCACTTTCCCTGTGATAACCCACTGACAGTGCAGCACTTTCTCTGTGATAACCCACCGACAGTGCAGCACTTCCTCTGTGATAACCCACTGACAGTGCAGCACTTTCCCTGTGATAACCCACTGACAGTGCAGCACTTCTCTGTGATAACACATTGACAGTGCAGCACTTTCTCTATGATAACCCACTGACAGTGCAGCACTTTCTCTGTGATAACCCACCGACAGTGCAGCATTTCCCTGTGATAACCCACTGACAGTGCAGCACTTCTCTGTGATAACACATTGAGAGTGCAGCACTTTCCCTGCGATAACCCACTGACAGTGCAGCACTTTCTCTGTGATAACTCACCGACAGTGCAGCACTTTCTCTGTGATAAATCACCGACAGTGCAGCAGTTTCACTGTGATAACTTACCGACAGTGCAGCACTTTCTCTCTGATAATTCACCGACAGTGCAGCACTTTCTCTGTGATAACTTACCGACAGTGCAGCACTTTCTCTGTGATAACTCATCGACTGTACAGCACTTTCTCTGTGATAACCCACTGACAATGCAGCACGTTCCCTGTGATAACCCACTGACAGTGCAGCACTTTCTCTGTGATAACCCACTGACAGTGCAGCACTTTCTCTGTGATAACCCACTGACAGTGCAGCACTTTCTCTGTGATAAACCACTGACAGTGCAGCACTTTATTTGTGATAACCCACCGACAGTGCAGCACTTTCTTTGTGATGACTCCCGACCGTGCAGCACTTTCTCTGTGATGACTCACCAGCAGTGCAGCATTTTCTCTGTGATAACCCACCAGCAGTGCAGCACTTTCTCTGTGATAACCCACCAGCAGTGCAACACTTTCTCTGTGATAACTCACCGACAGTGCAGCACTTTCTCTGTGATGACTCACCAGCAGTGAGGACTTTCTCTGTGATAAGTCACTGACAGTGCAGCACTTTCTCTGTGATAACTCACCGACAGTGCAGCACTTTCCCTGTGATAACTTACTGACAGTGCAGAACTTTCTCTGTGATAACACACTGAGAGTGCAGCACTTTCTCTGTGATAACCCACTGACAGTGCAGCACTTTCTCTGTGATAACCCACTGACAGTGCAGCACTTTCTCTGTGAGAACCCACTGATAGTGCAGCACTTTCTCTGTGATAACCCACTGACAGTGCAGCACTTTATCTGTGATAACCCACTGACAGTGCAGCACTTTCCCTGTGATAACTTACTGACAGTGCAGCACTTACCCTGTGTCAACCCACTGACAGTGCAGCACTTTCCCTGTGATAACCCACTGACAGTGCAGCACTTTCTCTGTGATAAGCCACTGACAGTGCAGCACTTTCCCTGTGTTAACCCACTGACAGTGCAGCACTTACCCTGTGATAACCCACTGACAGTGCAGCACTTTCTCTGTGATAACTCACTGACAGTGCAGCACTTTCTCTGTGATAACACACTGACAGTGCAGCACTTTCTCTGTGATAACTCACTGACACTGCAGCCCTTTCTCTGTGATAACCCACTGACAGTGCAGCACTTTCTCTGTGATAACTTACTGACAGTGCAGCACTTTCTCTGTGATAAACCACTGACAGTGCAGCACTTTCTCTGTGATGACTCACCAACAGTGCATCACGTTGTCTGTGATAACGCACTGACAGTGCAGCACTTTCTCTGTGATTACTCACTGATAGCGCAGCTCTTTGTCTGTGATAACTCACTGACAGTGCAGCACTTTCTCTGTGATAACCCACTGACAGTGCAGCACTTTCTCTGTGATAACCCACTGACAGTGCAGCACATTCTCTGTGATAACTCACTGACAGTGCAGCACTTTGACTGTGATAACTCACTGACAGTGCAGCACTTTGTCTGTGATAACTCACTGACCGTGCAGCACTTTCTCTGTGATAACCCACTGACAGTGCAGCACTTTCTCTGTGATAACCCACTGACAGTGCAGCACTTTCTCTGTGATAACTCACTGACAGTGCAGCACTTTGTCTGTGATAACACACTGACAGTGCAGCACTTTCTCTGTGATAACGCACTGACAGTGCAGTACTTTCTCTGTGATAACTCACTGACAGTGCAGCACTTTGTCTGTGATAACTCACTGAGAGTGCAGCACTTTCTCTGTGATAACCCACTGACAGTGCAGCACTTTCTCTGTGATAACACACTGACAGTGCAGCACTTTCTCTGTGATAACTCACTGACAGGACAGCACTTTCTCTTTGATAACCTACTGACAGTGCAGCACTTCCTCTGTGATAACCCACTGAGAGTGCAGCACTTTATCTGTGATAACCCACTGACAGTGCAGCACTTTATCTGTGATAACCCACTGACAGTGCAGCACTTTCCCTGTGATAACTTACTGACAGTGCAGCACTTTCCCTGTGTTAACCCACTGACAGTGCAGCACTTTCCCTGTGATAACCCACTGACAGTGCAGCACTTTCTCTGTGATAAGCCACTGACAGTGCAGCACTTTCCCTGTGTTAACCCACTGACAGTGCAGCACTTTCCCTGTGATAACCCACTGACAGTGCAGCACTTTCTCTGTGATAACTCACTGAGAGTGCAGCACTTTTTCTGTGATAACCCACCGACAGTGCAGCACTTTCCCTGTGATAACTCACTGACAGTTCAGCACTTTCTCTGTGATAACCCACTGACAGTGCAGCACTTTCTCTGCGATAACCCACTGGCAGTGCAGCACTTTCTCTGCGAAAACCCACTGACAGTGCAGCACTTTCTCTGCGATAACCCACTGACAGTGCAGCACTTTCTCTGTGATAACTCACCGACAGTGCAGCACTTTCTCTGTGATAACTCACCGACAGTGCAGCACTTTCTCTGTGATAACCCACCAGCAGTGCAGCACTTTCTCTGTGATAACTCACCGACAATGCAGCACTTTCCCTGTGATAACTTACTGACAGTGCAGCACTTTCTCTGTGATAATTCATTGACAGTGCAGCACTTTCTCTGTGATAACCCACTGACAGTGCAGCACTTTCTCTGTGATAACTCACCGACAGTGCAGCACTTTCTCTGTGATAACTCACCAGCAGTGCAGCACTTTCTCTGTGATAACTCACCGACATTGCAGCACTTTCCCTGTGATAACTTACTGACAGTGCAGCACTTTCTCTGTGATAATCCACTGACAGTGCAGCACTTTCCCTGTGATAACCCACTGACAGTGCAGCACGTTCTCTGTGATAACCCACTGACAGTGCACACTTTCTCTGTGATAACCCACTGACAGTGCAGCACTTTCCCTGTGATAACTCACTGACAGTTCAGCACTTTCTCTGTGATAACCCACTGACAGTGCAGCACTTTCTCTGCGATAACCCACTGACAGTGCAGCACTTTCTCTGTGATAACTCACTGATAGCGCAGCACTTTCTCTGTGATAAACCACTGACAGTGCAGCACTTTCCCTGTGATAACTCACTGACAGTTCAGCACTCTCTCTGTGATGACTCACCAACAGTGCAGCACGTTGTCTGTGATAACTCACTGACAGTGCAGCACTTTCTCTGTGATAACTCACTGATAGCGCAGCACTTTCTCTGTGATAAACCACTGACAGTGCAGCACTTTCTCTGTGATAACTCACTGACAGTGCAGCACTTTCTCTGTGATAACTCACTGACAGTGCAGCACTTTGTCTGTGATAACTCACTGACACTGCAGCACTTTTTCTGTGATAACCCACTGACAGTGCAGCACTTTCTCTGTGATAACCCACTGACAGTGCAGCACTTTCTCTGTGATAACTCACTGACAGTGCAGCACTTTCTCTGTGATAACCCACTGACAGTGCAGCACTTTCTCTGTGATAACACACTGACAGTGCAGCACTTTCTCTGTGATAACTCACTGACAGTACAGCGCTTTCTCTGTGATAACCCACTGACAGTGCAGCAGTTCCTCTGTGATAACCCACTGACAGTGCAGCACTTTCTCTGTGATAACCCACTGACAGTGCAGCACTTTCTCTGTGATAACCCACTGACAGTGCAGCACTTTCCCTGTGATAACTTACTGGCAGTGCAGCACTTTCCCTGTGTTAACCCATTGACAGTACAGCACTTTCCCTGTGATAACCCACTGACAGTGCAGCACTTTCTCTGTGATAACCCACTGGCAGTGCAGCACTTTCTCTGTGATAACCCACCGACAGTACAGCAATTTCTCTGTGATAACACATTGACAGTGCAGCACTTTCCCTGTGATAACCCACTGACAGTGCAGCACTTTCTCTGTGATAACCCACCGACAGTGCAGCACTTCCTCTGTGATAACCCACTGACAGTGCAGCACTTTCCCTGTGATAACCCACTGACAGTGCAGCACTTCTCTGTGATAACACATTGACAGTGCAGCACTTTCTCTATGATAACCCACTGACAGTGCAGCACTTTCTCTGTGATAACCCACCGACAGTGCAGCATTTCCCTGTGATAACCCACTGACAGTGCAGCACTTCTCTGTGATAACACATTGAGAGTGCAGCACTTTCCCTGCGATAACCCACTGACAGTGCAGCACTTTCTCTGTGATAACTCACCGACAGTGCAGCACTTTCTCTGTGATAAATCACCGACAGTGCAGCAGTTTCACTGTGATAACTTACCGACAGTGCAGCACTTTCTCTCTGATAATTCACCGACAGTGCAGCACTTTCTCTGTGATAACTTACCGACAGTGCAGCACTTTCTCTGTGATAACTCATCGACTGTACAGCACTTTCTCTGTGATAACCCACTGACAATGCAGCACGTTCCCTGTGATAACCCACTGACAGTGCAGCACTTTCTCTGTGATAACCCACTGACAGTGCAGCACTTTCTCTGTGATAACCCACTGACAATGCAGCACTTTCTCTGTGATAAACCACTGACAGTGCAGCACTTTATTTGTGATAACCCACCGACAGTGCAGCACTTTCTTTGTGATGACTCCCGACCGTGCAGCACTTTCTCTGTGATGACTCACCAGCAGTGCAGCATTTTCTCTGTGATAACCCACCAGCAGTGCAGCACTTTCTCTGTGATAACCCACCAGCAGTGCAACACTTTCTCTGTGATAACTCACCGACAGTGCAGCACTTTCTCTGTGATGACTCACCAGCAGTGAGGACTTTCTCTGTGATAAGTCACTGACAGTGCAGCACTTTCTCTGTGATAACTCACCGACAGTGCAGCACTTTCCCTGTGATAACTTAATGACAGTGCAGAACTTTCTCTGTGATAACACACTGAGAGTGCAGCACTTTCTCTGTGATAACCCACTGACAGTGCAGCACTTTCTCTGTGATAACCCACTGACAGTGCAGCACTTTCTCTGTGAGAACCCACTGATAGTGCAGCACTTTCTCTGTGATAACCCACTGACAGTGCAGCACTTTATCTGTGATAACCCACTGACAGTGCAGCACTTTCCCTGTGATAACTTACTGACAGTGCAGCACTTACCCTGTGTCAACCCACTGACAGTGCAGCACTTTCCCTGTGATAACCCACTGACAGTGCAGCACTTTCTCTGTGATAAGCCACTGACAGTGCAGCACTTTCCCTGTGATAACCCACTGACAGTGCAGCACTTTCTCTGTGATAACTCACTGACAGTGCAGCACTTTCTCTGTGATAACACACTGACAGTGCAGCACTTTCTCTGTGATAACTCACTGACACTGCAGCCCTTTCTCTGTGATAACCCACTGACAGTGCAGCACTTTCTCTGTGATAACTTACTGACAGTGCAGCACTTTCTCTGTGATAAACCACTGACAGTGCAGCACTTTCTCTGTGATGACTCACCAACAGTGCATCACGTTGTCTGTGATAACGCACTGACAGTGCAGCACTTTCTCTGTGATTACTCACTGATAGCGCAGCTCTTTGTCTGTGATAACTCACTGACAGTGCAGCACTTTCTCTGTGATAACCCATTGACAGTGCAGCACTTTCTCTGTGATAACCCACTGACAGTGCAGCACATTCTCTGTGATAACTCACTGACAGTGCAGCACTTTGACTGTGATAACTCACTGACAGTGCAGCACTTTGTCTGTGATAACTCACTGACCGTGCAGCACTTTCTCTGTGATAACCCACTGACAGTGCAGCACTTTCTCTGTGATAACCCACTGACAGTGCAGCACTTTCTCTGTGATAACTCACTGACAGTGCAGCACTTTGTCTGTGATAACACACTGACAGTGCAGCACTTTCTCTGTGATAACGCACTGACAGTGCAGTACTTTCTCTGTGATAACTCACTGACAGTGCAGCACTTTGTCTGTGATAACTCACTGAGAGTGCAGCACTTTCTCTGTGATAACCCACTGACAGTGCAGCACTTTCTCTGTGATAACACACTGACAGTGCAGCACTTTCTCTGTGATAACTCACTGACAGGACAGCACTTTCTCTTTGATAACCTACTGACAGTGCAGCACTTCCTCTGTGATAACCCACTGAGAGTGCAGCACTTTATCTGTGATAACCCACTGACAGTGCAGCACTTTATCTGTGATAACCCACTGACAGTGCAGCACTTTCCCTGTGATAACTTACTGACAGTGCAGCACTTTCCCTGTGTTAACCCACTGACAGTGCAGCACTTTCCCTGTGATAACCCACTGACAGTGCAGCACTTTCTCTGTGATAAGCCACTGACAGTGCAGCACTTTCCCTGTGTTAACCCACTGACAGTGCAGCACTTTCCCTGTGATAACCCACTGACAGTGCAGCACTTTCTCTGTGATAACTCACTGAGAGTGCAGCACTTTTTCTGTGATAACCCACCGACAGTGCAGCACTTTCCCTGTGATAACTCACTGACAGTTCAGCACTTTCTCTGTGATAACCCACTGACAGTGCAGCACTTTCTCTGCGATAACCCACTGACAGTGCAGCACTTTCTCTGCGAAAACCCACTGACAGTGCAGCACTTTCTCTGCGATAACCCACTGACAGTGCAGCACTTTCTCTGTGATAACTCACCGACAGTGCAGCACTTTCTCTGTGATAACTCACCGACAGTGCAGCACTTTCTCTGTGATAACCCACCAGCAGTGCAGCACTTTCTCTGTGATAACTCACCGACAATGCAGCACTTTCCCTGTGATAACTTACTGACAGTGCAGCACTTTCTCTGTGATAATCCATTGACAGTGCAGCACTTTCTCTGTGATAACCCACTGACAGTGCAGCACTTTCTCTGTGATAACTCACCGACAGTGCAGCACTTTCTCTGTGATAACTCACCAGCAGTGCAGCACTTTCTCTGTGATAACTCACCGACATTGCAGCACTTTCCCTGTGATAACTTACTGACAGTGCAGCACTTTCTCTGTGATAATCCACTGACAGTGCAGCACTTTCCCTGTGATAACCCACTGACAGTGCAGCACGTTCTCTGTGATAACCCACTGACAGTGCACACTTTCTCTGTGATAACCCACTGACAGTGCAGCACTTTCCCTGTGATAACTCACTGACAGTTCAGCACTTTCTCTGTGATAACCCACTGACAGTGCAGCACTTTCTCTGCGATAACCCACTGACAGTGCAGCACTTTCTCTGCGAAAACCCACTGGCAGTGCAGCACTTTCTCTGCGATAAATCACCGACAGTGCAGCACTTTCTGTGTGATGACTCACCAGCAGTGCAGCACTTTCTCTGTGATAACTCACCGACATTGCAGCACTTTCCCTGTGATAACTTACTGACAGTGCAGCACTTTCTCTGTGATAATCCACTGACAGTGCAGCACTTTCCCTGTGATAACCCACTGACAGTGCAGCACGTTCTCTGTGATAACCCACTGACAGTGCACACTTTCTCTGTGATAACACACTGACAGTGCAGCACTTTCTCTGTGATGACTCACCAACAGTGCAGCACGTTGTCTGTGATAACGCACTGACAGTGCAGCACTTTCTCTGTGATAACTCACTGATAGCGCAGCACTTTGTCTGTGATAACTCACTGACAGTGCAGCACTTTCTCTGTGATAACCCACTGACAGTGCAGCACTTTCTCTGTGATAACCCACTGACAGTGCAGCACTTTCTCTGGGATAACTCACTGACAGTGCAGCACTTTGACTGTGATAACTCACTGACAGTGCAGCACTTTCTCTGTGATAACTCACTGACAGTGCAGCACTTTCTCTGTGATAACCCACTGACAGTGCATCACTTCCTCTGTGATAACCCACTGACAGTGCAGCACTTTCTCTCTGATAACTCACTGACAGTGCAGCACTTTGTAAGTGATAACTCACTGAGAGTGCAGCACTTTCTCTGTGATAACCCACTGACAGTGCAGCAATTTCTCTGTGATAACACACTGACAGTGCAGCACTTTCTCTGTGATAACTCACTGACAGTACAGCACTTTCTCTGTGATAACCCACTGACAGTGCAGCACTTCCTCTGTGATAACCCACTGACAGTGCAGCACTTTATCTGTGATAACCCACTGAGAGTGCAGCACTTTCTCTGTGATAACCCACTGACAGTGCAGCACTTTCCCTGTGATAACTTACTGACAGTGCAGCACTTTCCCTGTGTTAACCCACTGACAGTGCAGCACTTTCCCTGTGATAACACACTGACAGTGCAGCACTTTCTCTGTGATAAGCCACTGACAGTGCAGCACTTTCCCTGTGTTAACCCACTGACAGTGCAGCACTTTCCCTGTGATAACCCACTGACAGTGCAGCACTTTCTCTGCGATAACCCACTGACAGTGCAGCACTTTCCCTGTGATAACCCACTGACAGTGCAGCACTTTCTCTGTGATAAGCCACTGACAGTGCAGCACTTGCTCTGCGATAACCCACTGACAGTGCAGCACTTTCCCTGTGATAACCCACTGACAGTGCAGCACTTTCCCTGTGATAACCCACTGACAGTGCAGCATTTTCTCTGTGATAACCTACTGAGAGTGCTGCACTTTCTCTGTGATAACTCACTGACAGTGCAGCACTTTCTCTGTGATAACCAACTGACAGTGCAGCACCTTCTCTGTGATAACCCACTGACAGTGCAGCACTTTCTCTGTGATAACATACTGACAGTGCAGCACTTTCTCCGTGATAACCCACTGACAGTGCAGCACTTTCTCTGTGATAACCCACTGACAGTGCAGCACTTTCTCTGTGATAACTCACTGACAGTGCAGCACTTTGTCTGTGATAACACAATGACAGTGCAGCACTTTCTCTGTGATAACGCACTGACAGTGCAGTACTTTCTCTGTGATAACTCACTGACAGTGCAGCACTTTGTCTGTGATAACTCACTGAGAGTGCAGCACTTTCTCTGTGATAACACACTGACAGTGCAGCACTTTCTCTGTGATAACACACTGACAGTGCAGCACTTTCTCTGTGATAACTCACTGACAGGACAGCACTTTCTCTGTGATAACCTACTGACAGTGCAGCACTTCCTCTGTGATAACCCACTGAGAGTGCAGCACTTTATCTGTGATAACCCACTGACAGTGCAGCACTTTATCTGTGATAACCCACTGACAGTGCAGCACTTTCCCTGTGATAACTTACTGACAGTGCAGCACTTTCCCTGTGTTAACCCACTGACAGTGCAGCACTTTCCCTGTGATAACCCACTGACAGTGCAGCACTTTCTCTGTGATAAGCCACTGACAGTGCAGCACTTTCCCTGTGTTAACCCACTGACAGTGCAGCACTTTCCCTGTGATAACCCACTGACAGTGTAGCACTTTCTCTGTGATAACTTACTGAGAGTGCAGCACTTTTTCTGTGATAACCCACCGACAGTGCAGCACTTTCCCTGTGATAACTCACTGACAGTTCAGCACTTTCTCTGTGATAACCCACTGACAGTGCAGTACTTTCTCTGCGATAACCCACTGACAGTGCAGCACTTTCTCAGCGAAAACCCACTGACAGTGCAGCACTTTCTCTGCGATAACCCACTGACAGTGCAGCACTTTCTCTGTGATAACTCACCGACAGTGCAGCACTTTCTCTGTGATAACTCACCGACAATGCAGCACTTTCTCTGTGATAACCCACCAGCAGTGCAGCACTTTCTCTGTGATAACTCACCGACAATGCAGCACTTTCCCTGTGATAACTTACTGACAGTGCAGCACTTTCTCTGTGATAATCCATTGACAGTGCAGCACTTTCTCTGTGATAACCCACTGACAGTGCAGCACTTTCTCTGTGATAACTCACCGACAGTGCAGCACTTTCTCTGTGATAACTCACCAGCAGTGCAGCACTTTCTCTGTGATAACTCACCGACATTGCAGCACTTTCCCTGTGATAACTTACTGACAGTGCAGCACTTTCTCTGTGATAATCCACTGACAGTGCAGCACTTTCCCTGTGATAACCCACTGACAGTGCAGCACGTTCTCTGTGATAACCCACTGACAGTGCACACTTTCTCTGTGATAACCCACTGACAGTGCAGCACTTTCCCTGTGATAACTCACTGACAGTTCAGCACTTTCTCTGTGATAACCCACTGACAGTGCAGCACTTTCTCTGCGATAACCCACCGACAGTGCAGCACTTTCTCTGCGAAAACCCACTGGCAGTGCAGCACTTTCTCTGCGATAAATCACCGACAGTGCAGCACTTTCTGTGTGATGACTCACCAGCAGTGCAGCACTTTCTCTGTGATAACTCACCGACATTGCAGCACTTTCCCTGTGATAACTTACTGACAGTGCAGCACTTTCTCTGTGATAATCCACTGACGGTGCAGCACTTTCCCTGTGATAACCCACTGACAGTGCAGCACGTTCTCTGTGATAACCCACTGACAGTGCACACTTTCTCTGTGATAACACACTGACAGTGCAGCACTTTCTCTGTGATGACTCACCAACAGTGCAGCACGTTGTCTGTGATAACGCACTGACAGTGCAGCACTTTCTCTGTGATAACTCACAGATAGCGCAGCACTTTGTCTGTGATAACTCACTGACAGTGCAGCACTTTCTCTGTGATAACCCACTGACAGTGCAGCACTTTCTCTGTGATAACCCACTGACAGTGCAGCACTTTCTCTGGGATAACTCACTGACAGTGCAGCACTTTGACTGTGATAACTCACTGACAGTGCAGCACTTTCTCTGTGATAACTCACTGACAGTGCAGCACTTTCTCTGTGATAACCCACTGACAGTGCAGCACTTCCTCTGTGATAACCCACTGACAGTGCAGCACTTTCTCTCTGATAACTCACTGACAGTGCAGCACTTTGTAAGTGATAACTCACTGAGAGTGCAGCACTTTCTCTGTGATAACCCACTGACAGTGCAGCAATTTCTCTGTGATAACACACTGACAGTGCAGCACTTTCTCTGTGATAACTCACTGACAGTACAGCACTTCCTCTGTGATAACCCACTGACAGTGCAGCGCATTCTCTGTGATAACCCACTGAGAGTGCAGCACTTTCTCTGTGATAACCCACTGACAGTGCAGCACTTTCCCTGTGATAACTTACTGACAGTGCAGCACTTTCCCTGTGTTAACCCACTGACAGTGCAGCACTTTCCCTGTGATAACACACTGACAGTGCAGCACTTTCTCTGTGATAAGCCACTGACAGTGCAGCACTTTCCCTGTGTTAACCCACTGACAGTGCAGCACTTTCCCTGTGATAACCCACTGACAGTGCAGCACTTTCTCTGTGATAACCTACTGAGAGTGCTGCACTTTCTCTGTGATAACTCACTGACAGTGCAGCACTTTCTCTGTGATAACCAACTGACAGTGCAGCACTTTCTCTGTGATAACCTACTGAGAGTGCTGCACTTTCTCTGTGATAACTCACTGACAGTGCAGCACTTTCTCTGTGATAACCTACTGACAGTGCAGCACTTTCTCTGTGATAACCCACCGACAGTGCAGCACTTTCTCTGTGATAACCCACTGACAGTGCAGCACTTTCTCTATGATAACTCACTGACAGTGCAGCACTTTCTCTGTGATAACCCTCCGACAGTGCAGCACTTTCTCTGTGATAACCCACCCACAGTGCAGCACTTTCTCTGTGATAACCCACCGACAGTGCAGCACTTTCTATGTGATAACACACTGACAGTGCAGCACTTTCTCTGTGATAACCCACTGACAGTGCAGCACTTTATCTGTGATAACACATTGACAGTGCAGCACTTTCCCTGTGATAACCCACTGACAGTGCAGCACTTTCTCTGTGATAACCCACCGACAGTGCAGCACTTTCTCTGTGATAACCCACTGACAGTGCAGCACTTTCTCTGTGATAACCCACTGACAGTGCAGCACTTCTCTGTGATAACCCACTGACAGTGCAGCACTTGTCTGTGATAACACATTGAGATTGCAGCACTTTCCCTGCGATAACCCACTGACAGTGCAGCACTTTCACTGTGATAACGTACCGACACTGCAGCACTTTCTCTGTGATAAATCACCGACAGTGCAGCAGTTTCACTGTGATAAATCACTGACAGTGCAGCACATTCTCTGTGATAACTCACCGACAGTACAGCACTTTCCCTGTGATAACCCACTGACAGTGCAGCACGTTCCCTGTGATAACCCACTGACAGTGCAGAACTTTCTCTGTGATAACCCACTGACAGTGCAGCACTTTCTGTGTGATAACTCACTGATAGTGCAGCACTTTCTCTGTGATAACCCACTGACAGTGTAGCACTTTCTTTGTGATAACCCACCGACAGTGCAGCACTTTCTTTGTGATAACTCGCGATTTTGCAGCAATTTCTCTGTGATGACTCACCAGCAGTGCAGCATTTTCTCTGTGATAACCCACCAGCAGTGCAGCACTTTCTCTGTGATAACCCAACAGCAGTGCAGCACTTTCTCTGTGATAACTCACCGACAGTGCCGCACTTTCTCTGTGATGACTCACCAGCCGTGCAGCACTTTCTCTGTGATAAGTCACTGACAGTGCAGCACTTTCTCTGTGATAACTCACCGACAGTGCTGCACTTTCCCTGTGATAACTTACTGACAGTGCAGCACTTTCTCTGTGAAAACACACTGACAGTGCAGCACTTTCTCTGTGATAAACCACTGACACTGCAGCACTTTATCTGTGATAACTCACTGACAGTGCAGCACTTTCTCTGTTATAACTCACTGACAGTGCAGCACTTTATCTGTGATAACCCACTGAGAGTGCAGCACTTTCTCTGTGATAACCCACCGACAATGCTGCACTTTCCCGGTGATAACTTACTGACAGTGCAGCACTTTCCCTGTGTTAACCCACTGACAGTGCAGCACTTTCCCTGTGATAACACACTGACAGTGCAGCACTTTCTCTGTGATAAGCCACTGACAGTGCAGCACTTTCCCTGTGTTAACCCACTGACAGTGCAGCACTTTCCCTGTGATAACCCACTGACAGTGCAGCACTTTCTCTGCGATAACCCACTGACAGTGCAGCACTTTCCCTGTGATAACCCACTGACAGTGCAGCACTTTCCCTGTGATAACCCACTGACAGTGCAGCACTTTCTCTGTGATAACCTACTGAGAGTGCTGCACTTTCTCTGTGATAACTCACTGACAGTGCAGCACTTTCTCTGTGATAACCAACTGACAGTGCAGCACCTTCTCTGTGATAACCCACTGACAGTGCAGCACTTTCTCTGTGATAACCTACTGACAGTGCAGCACTTTCTCCGTGATAACCCACTGACAGTGCAGCACTTTCTCTGTGATAACCCACTGACAGTGCAGCACTTTCTCTATGATAACTCACTGACAGTGCAGCACTTTCTCTGTGATAACGCACCGACAGTGCAGCACTTTCTCTGTGATAACCCACCCACAGTGCAGCACTTTCTCTGTGATAACCCACCGACAGTGCAGCACTTTCTATGTGATAACACACTGACAGTGCAGCACTTTCTCTGTGATAACCCACTGACAGTGCAGCACTTTATCTGTGATAACACATTGACAGTGCAGCACTTTCCCTGTGATAACCCACTGACAGTGCAGCACTTTCTCTGTGATAACCCACCGACAGTGCAGCACTTTCTCTGTGATAACACACTGACAGTGCAGCACTTTCTCTGTGATAACCCACTGACAGTGCAGCACTTCTCTGTGATAACACATTGACAGTGCAGCACTTTCTCTATGATAACCCACTGACAGTGCAGCACTTTCTCTGTGATAACCCACCGACAGTGCAGCACTTTCCCTGTGATAACCCACTGACAGTGCAGCACTTGTCTGTGATAACACATTGAGAGTGCAGCACTTTCCCTGCGATAACCCACTGACAGTGCAGCACTTTCACTGTGATAACTTACCGACACTGCAGCACTTTCTCTGTGATAAATCACCGACAGTGCAGCAGTTTCACTGTGATAAATCACTGACAGTGCAGCACATTCTCTGTGATAACTCACCGACAGTACAGCACTTTCCCTGTGATAACCCACTGACAGTGCAGCACGTTCCCTGTGATAACCCACTGACAGTGCAGCACTTTCTGTGTGATAACCCACTGATAGTGCAGCACTTTCTCTGTGATAACCCACTGACAGTGTAGCACTTTCTTTGTGATAACCCACCGACAGTGCAGCACTTTCTTTGTGATAACTCGCGATTTTGCAGCAATTTCTCTGTGATGACTCACCAGCAGTGCAGCATTTTCTCTGTGATAACCCACCAGCAGTGCAGCACTTTCTCTGTGATAACCCAACAGCAGTGCAGCACTTTCTCTGTGATAACTCACCGACAGTGCCGCACTTTCTCTGTGATGACTCACCAGCCGTGCAGCACTTTCTCTGTGATAAGTCACTGACAGTGCAGCACTTTCTCTGTGATAACTCACCGACAGTGCTGCACTTTCCCTGTGATAACTTACTGACAGTGCAGCACTTTCTCTGTGAAAACACACTGACAGTGCAGCACTTTCTCTGTGATAACCCACTGACAGTGCAGCACTTTCTCTGTGATAAACCACTGACACTGCAGCACTTTCTCTGTGATAACTCACTGACAGTGCAGCACTTTCTCTGTTATAACTCACTGACAGTGCAGCACTTTCTCTGTGATAAGTCACTGACAGTGCAGCACTTTCTCTGTGATAACTCACCGACAATGCTGCACTTTCCCGGTGATAACTTACTGACAGAGCAGCACTTTCTCTGTGATAACACACTGACAGTGCAGCACTTTCTCTGTGATAACCCACTGACAGTGCAGCACTTTCTCTGTGATAACTCACCGACAATGCTGCACTTTCCCGGTGATAACTTACTGACAGTGCAGCACTTTCTCTGTGATAACACACTGACAGTGCAGCACTTTCTCTGTGATAACCCACTGACAGTGCAGCACTCTCTCTGTGATGACTCACCAACAGTGCAGCACGTTGTCTGTGATAACTCACTGACAGTGCAGCACTTTCTCTGTGATAACTCACTGATAGCGCAGCACTTTGTCTGTGATAACTCACTGACAGTGCAGCACTTTCTCTGTGATAACCCACTGACAGTGCAGCACTTTCTCTGTGATAAACCACTGACAGTGCAGCACTTTCTCTGTGATAACTCACTGACAGTGCAGCACTTTCTCTGTGATAACTCACTGACAGTGCAGCACTTTGTCTGTGATAACTCACTGACAGTGCAGCACTTTTTCTGTGATAACCCACTGACAGTGCAGCACTTTCTCTGTGATAACCCACTGACAGTGCAGCACTTTCTCTGTGATAACTCACTGACAGTGCAGCACTTTCTCTGTGATAACCCACTGACAGTGCAGCACTTTCTCTGTGATAACACACTGACAGTGCAGCACTTTCTCTGTGATAACTCACCGACATTGCAGCACTTTCCCTGTGATAACTTACTGACAGTGCAGCACTTTCTCTGTGATAATCCACTGACAGTGCAGCACTTTCCCTGTGATAACCCACTGACAGTGCAGCACGTTCTCTGTGATAACCCACTGACAGTGCACACTTTCTCTGTGATAACCCACTGACAGTGCAGCACTTTCCCTGTGATAACTCACTGACAGTTCAGCACTTTCTCTGTGATAACCCACTGACAGTGCAGCACTTTCTCTGCGATAACCCACTGACAGTGCAGCACTTTCTCTGCGAAAACCCACTGGCAGTGCAGCACTTTCTCTGCGATAAATCACCGACAGTGCAGCACTTTCTGTGTGATGACTCACCAGCAGTGCAGCACTTTCTCTGTGATAACTCACCGACATTGCAGCACTTTCCCTGTGATAACTTACTGACAGTGCAGCACTTTCTCTGTGATAATCCACTGACAGTGCAGCACTTTCCCTGTGATAACCCACTGACAGTGCAGCACGTTCTCTGTGATAACCCACTGACAGTGCACACTTTCTCTGTGATAACACACTGACAGTGCAGCACTTTCTCTGTGATGACTCACCAACAGTGCAGCACGTTGTCTGTGATAACGCACTGACAGTGCAGCACTTTCTCTGTGATAACTCACTGATAGCGCAGCACTTTGTCTGTGATAACTCACTGACAGTGCAGCACTTTCTCTGTGATAACCCACTGACAGTGCAGCACTTTCTCTGTGATAACCCACTGACAGTGCAGCACTTTCTCTGGGATAACTCACTGACAGTGCAGCACTTTGACTGTGATAACTCACTGACAGTGCAGCACTTTCTCTGTGATAACTCACTGACAGTGCAGCACTTTCTCTGTGATAACCCACTGACAGTGCAGCACTTCCTCTGTGATAACCCACTGACAGTGCAGCACTTTCTCTCTGATAACTCACTGACAGTGCAGCACTTTGTAAGTGATAACTCACTGAGAGTGCAGCACTTTCTCTGTGATAACCCACTGACAGTGCAGCAATTTCTCTGTGATAACACACTGACAGTGCAGCACTTTCTCTGTGATAAGCCACTGACAGTGCAGCACTTTCCCTGTGTTAACCCACTGACAGTGCAGCACTTTCCCTGTGATAACCCACTGACAGTGCAGCACTTTCTCTGCGATAACCCACTGACAGTGCAGCACTTTCTCCGTGATAACCCACTGACAGTGCAGCACTTTCTCTGTGATAACCCACTGACAGTGCAGCACTTGCTCTGCGATAACCCACTGACAGTGCAGCACTTTCCCTGTGATAACCCACTGACAGTGCAGCACTTTCCCTGTGATAACCCACTGACAGTGCAGCACTTTCTCTGTGATAACCTACTGAGAGAGCTGCACTTTCTCTGTGATAACTCACTGACAGTGCAGCACTTTCTCTGTGATAACCAACTGACAGTGCAGCACCTTCTCTGTGATAACCCACTGACAGTGCAGCACTTTCTCTGTGATAACCTACTGACAGTGCAGCACTTTCTCCGTGATAACCCACTGACAGTGCAGCACTTTCTCTGTGATAACCCACTGACAGTGCAGCACTTTCTCTATGATAACTCACTGACAGTGCAGCACTTTCTCTGTGATAACCCACCGACAGTGCAGCACTTTCTCTGTGATAACCCACCCACAGTGCAGCACTTTCTCTGTGCTAACCCACCGACAGTGCAGCACTTTCTATGTGATAACACACTGACAGTGCAGCACTTTCTCTGTGATAACCCACTGACAGTGCAGCACTTTATCTGTGATAACACATTGACAGTGCAGCACTTTCCCTGTGATAACCCACTGACAGTGCGGCACTTTCTCTGTGATAACCCACCAACAGTGCAGCACTTTCTCTGTGATAACCCACTGACAGTGCAGCACTTTCTCTGTGATAACCCACTGACAGTGCAGCACTTCTCTGTGATAACACATTGACAGTGCAGCACTTTCTCTATGATAACCCACTGACAGTGCAGCACTTTCTCTGTGATAACCCACCGACAGTGCAGCACTTTCCCTGTAATAACCCACTGACAGTGCAGCACTTGTCTGTGATAACACATTGAGAGTGCAGCACTTTCCCTGCGATAACCCACCGACAGTGCAGCAGTTTCACTGTGATAAATCACTGACAGTGCAGCACATTCTCTGTGATAACTCACCGACAGTACAGCACTTTCCCTGTGATAACCCACTGACAGTGCAGCACGTTCCCTGTGATAACCCACTGACAGTGCAGCACTTTCTCTGTGATAACCCACTGACAGTGCAGCACTTTCTGTGTGATAACCCACTGATAGTGCAGCACTTTCTCTGTGATAACCCACTGACAGTGTAGCACTTTCTTTGTGATAACCCACCGACAGTGCAGCACTTTCTTTGTGATAACTCGCGATTTTGCAGCAATTTCTCTGTGATGACTCACCAGCAGTGCAGCATTTTCTCTGTGATAACCCACCAGCAGTGCAGCACTTTCTCTGTGATAACCCAACAGCAGTGCAGCACTTTCTCTGTGATAACTCACCGACAGTGCCGCACTTTCTCTGTGATGACTCACCAGCCGTGCAGCACTTTCTCTGTGATAAGTCACTGACAGTGCAGCACTTTCTCTGTGATAACTCACCGACAGTGCTGCACTTTCCCTGTGATAACTTACTGACAGTGCAGCACTTTCTCTGTGAAAACACACTGACAGTGCAGCACTTTCTCTGTGATAACCCACTGACAGTGCAGCACTTTCTCTGTGATAAACCACTGACACTGCAGCACTTTCTCTGTGATAACTCACTGACAGTGCAGCACTTTCTCTGTTATAACTCACTGACAGTGCAGCACTTTCTCTGTGATAAGTCACTGACAGTGCAGCACTTTCTCTGTGATAACTCACCGACAATGCTGCACTTTCCCGGTGATAACTTACTGACAGAGCAGCACTTTCTCTGTGATAACACACTGACAGTGCAGCACTTTCTCTGTGATAACCCACTGACAGTGCAGCACTCTCTCTGTGATGACTCACCAACAGTGCAGCACGTTGTCTGTGATAACTCACTGACAGTGCAGCACTTTCTCTGTGATAACTCACTGATAGCGCAGCACTTTGTCTGTGATAACTCACTGACAGTGCAGCACTTTCTCTGTGATAACCCACTGACAGTGCAGCACTTTCTCTGTGATAAACCACTGACAGTGCAGCACTTTCTCTGTGATAACTCACTGACAGTGCAGCACTTTCTCTGTGATAACTCACTGACAGTGCAGCACTTTGTCTGTGATAACTCACTGACAGTGCAGCACTTTCTCTGTGATAACCCACTGACAGTGCAGCACTTACCCTGTGATAACTTACTGACAGTGCGGCACTTTCCCTGTGTCAACCCACTGACAGTGCAGCACTTTCCCTGTGATAACCCACTGACAGTGCAGCACTTTCTCTGTGATAAGCCACTGACAGTGCAGCACTTTCCCTGTGTTAACCCACTGACAGTGCAGCACTTACCCTGTGAAAACCCACTGACAGTGCAGCACTTTCTCTGTGATAACTCACTGACAGTGCAGCACTTTCTCTGTGATAACACACTGACAGTGCAGCACTTTCTCTGTGATAACTCACTGACACTGCAGCCCTTTCTCTGTGATAACCCACTGACAGTGCAGCACTTTCTCTGTGATAACTTACTGACAGTGCAGCACTTTCTCTGTGATAAACCACTGACAGTGCAGCACTTTCTCTGTGATGACTCACCAACAGTGCAGCACGTTGTCTGTGATAACGCACTGACAGTGCAGCACTTTCTCTGTGATTACTCACTGATAGCGCAGCACTTTGTCTGTGATAACTCACTGACAGTGCAGCACTTTCTCTGTGATAACCCACTGACAGTGCAGCACTTTCTCTGTGATAACCCACTGACAGTGCAGCACATTCTCTGTGATAACTCACTGACAGTGCAGCACTTTGACTGTGATAACTCACTGACAGTGCAGCACTTTATCTGTGATAACTCACTGACAGTGCAGCACTTTCTCTGTGATAACCCACTGACAGTGCAGCACTTTCTCTGTGATAACCCACTGACAGTGCAGCACTTTCTCTGTGATAACTCACTGACAGTGCAGCACTTTGTCTGTGATAACACACTGACAGTGCAGCACTTTCTCTGTGATAACGCACTGACAGTGCAGCACTTTCTCTGTGATAACTCACTGAGAGTGCAGCACTTTCTCTGTGATAACCCACTGACAGTGCAGCACTTTCTCTGTGATAACACACTGACAGTGCAGCACTTTCTCTGTGATATCTCACTGACAGGACAGCACTTTCTCTGTGATAACCTACTGACAGTGCAGCACTTTCTCTGTGAGAACCCACTGATAGTGCAGCACTTTCTCTGTGATAACCCACTGACAGTGCAGCACTTTATCTGTGATAACCCACTGACAGTGCAGCACTTTCCCTGTGATAACTTACTGACAGTGCAGCACTTTCCCTGTGTCAACCCACTGACAGTGCAGCACTTTCCCTGTGATAACCCACTGACAGTGCAGCACTTTCTCTGTGATAAGCCACTGACAGTGCAGCACTTTCCCTGTGTTAACCCACTGACAGTGCAGCACTTACCCTGTGATAACCCACTGACAGTGCAGCACTTTCTCTGTGATAACTCACTGACAGTGCAGCACTTTCTCTGTGATAACACACTGACAGTGCAGCACTTTCTCTGTGATAACTCACTGACACTGCAGCCCTTTCTCTGTGATAACCCACTGACAGTGCAGCACTTTCTCTGTGATAACTTACTGACAGTGCAGCACTTTCTCTGTGATAAACCACTGACAGTGCAGCACTTTCTCTGTGAAGACTCACCAACAGTGCATCACGTTGTCTGTGATAACGCACTGACAGTGCAGCACTTTCTCTGTGATTACTCACTGATAGCGCAGCACTTTGTCTGTGATAACTCACTGACAGTGCAGCACTTTCTCTGTGATAACCCACTGACAGTGCAGCACTTTCTCTGTGATAACCCACTGACAGTGCAGCACATTCTCTGTGATAACTCACTGACAGTGCAGCACTTTGACTGTGATAACTCACTGACAGTGCAGCACTTTGTCTGTGATAACTCACTGACAGTGCAGCACTTTCTCTGTGATAACCCACTGACAGTGCAGCACTTTCTCTGTGATAACCCACTGACAGTGCAGCACTTTCTCTGTGATAACTCACTGACAGTGCAGCACTTTGTCTGTGATAACACACTGACAGTGCAGCACTTTCTCTGTGATAACGCACTGACAGTGCAGTACTTTCTCTGTGATAACTCACTGACAGTGCAGCACTTTGTGTGTGATAACTCACTGAGAGTGCAGCACTTTCTCTGTGATAACCCACTGACAGTGCAGCACTTTCTCTGTGATAACACACTGACAGTGCAGAACTTTCTCTGTGATAACTCACTGACAGGACAGCACTTTCTCTGTGATAACCTACTGACAGTGCAGCACTTCCTCTGTGATAACACACTGAGAGTGCAGCACTTTATCTGTGATAACCCACTGACAGTGCATACTTTATCTGTGATAACCCACTGACAGTGCAGCACTTTCCCTGTGATAACTTACTGACAGTGCAGCACTTTCCCTGTGTTAACCCACTGACAGTGCAGCACTTTCCCTGTGATAACCCACTGACAGTGCAGCACTTTCTCTGTGATAAGCCACTGACAGTGCAGCACTT
This sequence comes from Chiloscyllium punctatum, assembly GCF_047496795.1. Classification (NCBI taxonomy): domain Eukaryota; kingdom Metazoa; phylum Chordata; class Chondrichthyes; order Orectolobiformes; family Hemiscylliidae; genus Chiloscyllium; species Chiloscyllium punctatum. The sequence goes on from NC_092751.1 coordinate 74,297,285, forward strand.
TCCCTGTGTTAACCCACTGACAGTGCAGCACTTTCCCTGTGATAACCCACTGACAGTGCAGCACTTTCTCTGTGATAACTCACTGAGAGTGCAGCACTTTTTCTGTGATAACCCACCGACAGTGCAGCACTTTCCCTGTGATAACTCACTGACAGTTCAGCACTTTCTCTGTGATAACCCACTGACAGTGCAGCACTTTCTCTGCGATAACCCACTGACAGTGCAGCACTTTCTCTGCGAAAACCCACTGACAGTGCAGCACTTTCTCTGCGATAACCCACTGACAGTGCAGCACTTTCTCTGTGATAACTCACCGACAGTGCAGCACTTTCTCTGTGATAACTCACCGACAGTGCAGCACTTTCTCTGTGATAACCCACCAGCAGTGCAGCACTTTCTCTGTGATAACTCACCGACAATGCAGCACTTTCCCTGTGATAACTTACTAACAGTGCAGCACTTTCTCTGTGATAATCCATTGACAGTGCAGCACTTTCTCTGTGATAACCCACTGACAGTGCAGCACTTTCTCTGTGATAACTCACCGACAGTGCAGCACTTTCTCTGTGATAACTCACCAGCAGTGCAGCACTTTCTCTGTGATAACTCACCGACATTGCAGCACTTTCCCTGTGATAACTTACTGACAGTGCAGCACTTTCTCTGTGATAATCCACTGACAGTGCAGCACTTTCCCTGTGATAACCCACTGACAGTGCAGCACGTTCTCTGTGATAACCCACTGACAGTGCACACTTTCTCTGTGATAACCCACTGACAGTGCAGCACTTTCCCTGTGATAACTCACTGACAGTTCAGCACTTTCTCTGTGATAACCCACTGACAGTGCAGCACTTTCTCTGCGATAACCCACTGACAGTGCAGCACTTTCTCTGCGAAAACCCACTGGCAGTGCAGCACTTTCTCTGCGATAAATCACCGACAGTGCAGCAGTTTCTGTGTGATGACTCACCAGCAGTGCAGCACTTTCTCTGTGATAACTCACCGACATTGCAGCACTTTCCCTGTGTTAACTTACTGACAGTGCAGCACCTTCTCTGTGATAATCCACTGACAGTGCAGCACTTTCCCTGTGATAACCCACTGACAGTGCAGCACGTTCTCTGTGATAACCCACTGACAGTGCACACTTTCTCTGTGATAACACACTGACAGTGCAGCACTTTCTCTGTGATGACTCACCAACAGTGCAGCACGTTGTCTGTGATAACGCACTGACAGTGCAGCACTTTCTCTGTGATAACTCACTGATAGCGCAGCACTTTGTCTGTGATAACTCACTGACAGTGCAGCACTTTCTCTGTGATAACCCACTGACAGTGCAGCACTTTCTCTGCGAAAACCCACTGACAGTGCAGCACTTTCTCTGCGATAACCCACTGACAGTGCAGCACTTTCTCTGTGATAACTCACCGACAGTGCAGCACTTTCTCTGTGATAACTCACCGACAGTGCAGCACTTTCTCTGTGATAACCCACCAGCAGTGCAGCACTTTCTCTGTGATAACTCACCGACAATGCAGCACTTTCCCTGTGATAACTTACTGACAGTGCAGCACTTTCTCTGTGATAATCCATTGACAGTGCAGCACTTTCTCTGTGATAACCCACTGACAGTGCAGCACTTTCTCTGTGATAACTCACCGACAGTGCAGCACTTTCTCTGTGATAACTCACCAGCAGTGCAGCACTTTCTCTGTGATAACTCACCGACATTGCAGCACTTTCCCTGTGATAACTTACTGACAGTGCAGCACTTTCTCTGTGATAATCCACTGACAGTGCAGCACTTTCCCTGTGATAACCCACTGACAGTGCAGCACGTTCTCTGTGATAACCCACTGACAGTGCACACTTTCTCTGTGATAACCCACTGACAGTGCAGCACTTTCCCTGTGATAACTCACTGACAGTTCAGCACTTTCTCTGTGATAACCCACTGACAGTGCAGCACTTTCTCTGCGATAACCCACTGACAGTGCAGCACTTTCTCTGCGAAAACCCACTGGCAGTGCAGCACTTTCTCTGCGATAAATCACCGACAGTGCAGCACTTTCTGTGTGATGACTCACCAGCAGTGCAGCACTTTCTCTGTGATAACTCACCGACATTGCAGCACTTTCCCTGTGATAACTTACTGACAGTGCAGCACTTTCTCTGTGATAATCCACTGACAGTGCAGCACTTTCCCTGTGATAACCCACTGACAGTGCAGCACGTTCTCTGTGATAACCCACTGACAGTGCACACTTTCTCTGTGATAACACACTGACAGTGCAGCACTTTCTCTGTGATGACTCACCAACAGTGCAGCACGTTGTCTGTGATAACGCACTGACAGTGCAGCACTTTCTCTGTGATAACTCACTGATAGCGCAGCACTTTGTCTGTGATAACTCACTGACAGTGCAGCACTTTCTCTGTGATAACCCACTGACAGTGCAGCACTTTCTCTGTGATAACCCACTGACAGTGCAGCACTTTCTCTGGGATAACTCACTGACAGTGCAGCACTTTGACTGTGATAACTCACTGACAGTGCAGCACTTTCTCTGTGATAACTCACTGACAGTGCAGCACTTTCTCTGTGATAACCCACTGACAGTGCAGCACTTCCTCTGTGATAACCCACTGACAGTGCAGCACTTTCTCTCTGATAACTCACTGACAGTGCAGCACTTTGTAAGTGATAACTCACTGAGAGTGCAGCACTTTCTCTGTGATAACCCACTGACAGTGCAGCAATTTCTCTGTGATAACACACTGACAGTGCAGCACTTTCTCTGTGATAACTCACTGACAGTACAGCACTTTCTCTGTGATAACCCACTGACAGTGCAGCACTTCCTCTGTGATAACCCACTGACAGTGCAGCACTTTATCTGTGATAACCCACTGAGAGTGCAGCACTTTCTCTGTGATAACCCACTGACAGTGCAGCACTTTCCCTGTGATAACTTACTGACAGTGCAGCACTTTCCCTGTGTTAACCCACTGACAGTGCAGCACTTTCCCTGTGATAACACACTGACAGTGCAGCACTTTCTCTGTGATAAGCCACTGACAGTGCAGCACTTTCCCTGTGTTAACCCACTGACAGTGCAGCACTTTCCCTGTGATAACACACTGACAGTGCAGCACTTTCTCTGCGATAACCCACTGACAGTGCAGCACTTTCCCTGTGTTAACCCACTGACAGTGCAGCACTTTCCCTGTGATAACCCACTGACAGTGCAGCACTTTCTCTGCGATAACCCACTGACAGTGCAGCACTTTCCCTGTGATAACCCACTGACAGTGCAGCACTTTCTCTGTGATAAGCCACTGACAGTGCAGCACTTGCTCTGCGATAACCCACTGACAGTGCAGCACTTTCTCTGTGATAACCTACTGAGAGAGCTGCACTTTCTCTGTGATAACTCACTGACAGTGCAGCACTTTCTCTGTGATAACCAACTGACAGTGCAGCACCTTCTCTGTGATAACCCACTGACAGTGCAGCACTTTCTCTGTGATAACCTACTGACAGTGCAGCACTTTCTCCGTGATAACCCACTGACAGTGCAGCACTTTCTCTGTGATAACCCACTGACAGTGCAGCACTTTCTCTATGATAACTCACTGACAGTGCAGCACTTTCTCTGTGATAACCCACTGACAGTGCAGCACTTTCTCTGTGATAACCCACCCACAGTGCAGCACTTTCTCTGTGATAACCCACCGACAGTGCAGCACTTTCTATGTGATAACACACTGACAGTGCAGCACTTTCTCTGTGATAACCCACTGACAGTGCAGCACTTTATCTGTGATAACACATTGACAGTGCAGCACTTTCCCTGTGATAAACCACTGACAGTGCAGCACTTTCTCTGTGATAACCCACCGACAGTGCAGCACTTTCTCTGTGATAACCCACTGACAGTGCAGCACGTTCTCTGTGATAACCCACTGACAGTGCAGCACTTCTCTGTGATAACACATTGACAGTGCAGCACTTTCTCTATGATAACCCACTGACAGTGCAGCACTTTCTCTGTGATAACCCACCGACAGTGCAGCACTTTCCCTGTAATAACCCACTGACAGTGCAGCACTTGTCTGTGATAACACATTGAGAGTGCAACACTTTCCCTGCGATAACCCACTGACAGTGCAGCACTTTCACTGTGATAACTTACCGACACTGCAGCACTTTCTCTGTGATAAATCACCGACAGTGCAGCAGTTTCACTGTGATAAATCACTGACAGTGCAGCACATTCTCTGTGATAACTCACCGACAGTACAGCACTTTCCCTGTGATAACCCACTGACAGTGCAGCACGTTCCCTGTGATAACCCACTGACAGTGCAGAACTTTCTCTGTGATAACCCACTGACAGTGCAGCACTTTCTGTGTGATAACCCACTGATAGTGCAGCACTTTCTCTGTGATAACCCACTGACAGTGTCGCACTTTCTTTGTGATAACCCACCGACAGTGCAGCACTTTCTTTGTGATAACTCGCGATTTTGCAGCAATTTCTCTGTGATGACTCACCAGCAGTGCAGCATTTTCTCTGTGATAACCCACCAGCAGTGCAGCACTTTCTCTGTGATAACCCAACAGCAGTGCAGCACTTTCTCTGTGATAACTCACCGACAGTGCCGCACTTTCTCTGTGATGACTCACCAGCCGTGCAGCACTTTCTCTGTGATAAGTCACTGACAGTGCAGCACTTTCTCTGTGATAACTCACCGACAGTGCTGCACTTTCCCTGTGATAACTTACTGACAGTGCAGCACTTTCTCTGTGAAAACACACTGACAGTGCAGCACTTTCTCTGTGATAACCCACTGACAGTGCAGCACTTTCTCTGTGATAAACCACTGACACTGCAGCACTTTCTCTGTGATAACTCACTGACAGTGCAGCACTTTCTCTGTTATAACTCACTGACAGTGCAGCACTTTCTCTGTGATAAGTCACTGACAGTGCAGCACTTTCTCTGTGATAACTCACCGACAATGCTGCACTTTCCCGGTGATAACTTCCTGACAGAGCAGCACTTTCTCTGTGATAACACACTGACAGTGCAGCACTTTCTCTGTGATAACCCACTGACAGTGCAGCACTCTCTCTGTGATGACTCACCAACAGTGCAGCACGTTGTCTGTGATAACTCACTGACAGTGCAGCACTTTCTCTGTGATAACTCACTGATAGCGCAGCACTTTGTCTGTGATAACTCACTGACAGTGCAGCACTTTCTCTGTGATAACCCACTGACAGTGCAGCACTTTCTCTGTGATAAACCACTGACAGTGCAGCACTTTCTCTGTGATAACTCACTGACAGTGCAGCACTTTCTCTGTGATAACTCACTGACAGTGCAGCACTTTGTCTGTGATAACTCACTGACAGTGCAGCACTTTCTCTGTGATAACCCACTGACAGTGCAGCACTTACCCTGTGATAACTTACTGACAGTGCAGCACTTTCCCTGTGTCAACCCACTGACAGTGCAGCACTTTCCCTGTGATAACCCACTGACAGTGCAGCACTTTCTCTGTGATAAGCCACTGACAGTGCAGCACTTTCCCTGTGTTAACCCACTGACAGTGCAGCACTTACCCTGTGAAAACCCACTGACAGTGCAGCACTTTCTCTGTGATAACTCACTGACAGTGCAGCACTTTCTCTGTGATAACACACTGACAGTGCAGCACCTTCTCTGTGATAACTCACTGACACTGCAGCCCTTTCTCTGTGATAACCCACTGACAGTGCAGCACTTTCTCTGTGATAACTTACTGACAGTGCAGCACTTTCTCTGTGATAAACCACTGACAGTGCAGCACTTTCTCTGTGATGACTCACCAACAGTGCAGCACGTTGTCTGTGATAACGCACTGACAGTGCAGCACTTTCTCTGTGATTACTCACTGATAGCGCAGCACTTTGTCTGTGATAACTCACTGACAGTGCAGCACTTTCTCTGTGATAACCCACTGACAGTGCAGCACTTTCTCTGTGATAACCCACTGACAGTGCAGCACATTCTCTGTGATAACTCACTGACAGTGCAGCACTTTGACTGTGATAACTCACTGACAGTGCAGCACTTTATCTGTGATAACTCACTGACAGTGCAGCACTTTCTCTGTGATAACCCACTGACAGTGCAGCACTTTCTCTGTGATAACCCACTGACAGTGCAGCACTTTCTCTGTGATAACTCACTGACAGTGCAGCACTTTGTCTGTGATAACACACTGACAGTGCAGCACTTTCTCTGTGATAACGCACTGACAGTGCAGCACTTTCTCTGTGATAACTCACTGAGAGTGCAGCACTTTCTCTGTGATAACCCACTGACAGTGCAGCACTTTCTCTGTGATAACACACTGACAGTGCAGCACTTTCTCTGTGATAACTCACTGAGAGGACAGCACGTTCTCTGTGATAACCTACTGACAGTGCAGCACTTCCTCTGTGATAACCCACTGAGAGTGCAGCACTTTATCTGTGATAACCCACTGACAGTGCAGCACTTTATCTGTGATAACCCACTGACAGTGCAGCACTTTCCCTGTGTTAACCCACTGACAGTGCAGCACTTTCCCTGTGATAACCCACTGACAGTGCAGCACTTTCTCTGTGATAACTCACTGAGAGTGCAGCACTTTTTCTGTGATAACCCACCGACAGTGCAGCACTTTCCCTGTGATAACTCACTGACAGTTCAGCACTTTCTCTGTGATAACCCACTGACAGTGCAGCACTTTCACTGCGATAACCCACTGACAGTGCAGCACTTTCTCTGCGAAAACCCACTGACAGTGCAGCACTTTCTCTGCGATAACCCACTGACAGTGCAGCACTTTCTCTGTGATAACTCACCGACAGTGCAGCACTTTCTCTGTGATAACTCACCGACAGTGCAGCACTTTCTGTGTGATAACCCACTGACAGTGCAGCACTTTCTCTGCGATAACCCACTGACAGTGCAGCACTTTCTCTGTGATAACCCACCGACAGTGCAGCACTTTCTCTGTGATAACCCACTGACAGTGCAGCACTTTCTCTGTGATAACCCACTGACAGTGCAGCACTTCTCTGTGATAACACATTGACAGTGCAGCACTTTCTCTATGATAACCCACTGACAGTGCAGCACTTTCTCTGTGATAACCCACCGACAGTGCAGCACTTTCCCTGTGATAACCCACTGACAGTGCAGCACTTGTCTGTGATAACACATTGAGAGTGCAGCACTTTCCCTGCGATAACCCACTGACAGTGCAGCACTTTCACTGTGATAACTTACCGACACTGCAGCACTTTCTCTGTGATAAATCACCGACAGTGCAGCAGTTTCACTGTGATAAATCACTGACAGTGCAGCACATTCTCTGTGATAACTCACCGACAGTACAGCACTTTCCCTGTGATAACCCACTGACAGTGCAGCACGTTCCCTGTGATAACCCACTGACAGTGCAGAACTTTCTCTGTGATAACCCACTGACAGTGCAGCACTTTCTGTGTGATAACCCACTGATAGTGCAGCACTTTCTCTGTGATAACCCACTGACAGTGTAGCACTTTCTTTGTGATAACCCACCGAAAGTGCAGCACTTTCTTTGTGATAACTCGCGATTTTGCAGCAATTTCTCTGTGATGACTCACCAGCAGTGCAGCATTTTCTCTGTGATAACCCACCAGCAGTGCAGCACTTTCTCTGTGATAACCCAACAGCAGTGCAGCACTTTCTCTGTGATAACTCACCGACAGTGCCGCACTTTCTCTGAGATGACTCACCAGCCGTGCAGCACTTTCTCTGTGATAAGTCACTGACAGTGCAGCACTTTCTCTGTGATAACTCACCGACAGTGCTGCACTTTCCCTGTGATAACTTACTGACAGTGCAGCACTTCCTCTGTGAAAACACACTGACAGTGCAGCACTTTCTCTGTGATAACCCACTGACAGTGCAGCACTTTCTCTGTGATAAACCACTGACACTGCAGCACTTTCTCTGTGATAACCCACTGACAGTGCAGCACTTTCTCTGTTATAACTCACTGACAGTGCAGCACTTTGTCTGTGATAACTCACTGACAGTGCAGCACTTTCTCTGTGATAACCCACCAGCAGTGCAGCACTTTCTCTGTGATAACCCAACAGCAGTGCAGCACTTTCTCTGTGATAACTTACCGACACTGCAGCACTTTCTCTGTGATAAATCACCGACAGTGCAGCAGTTTCACTGTGATAAATCACTGACAGTGCAGCACATTCTCTGTGATAACTCACCGACAGTACAGCACTTTCCCTGTGATAACCCACTGACAGTGCAGCACGTTCCCTGTGATAACCCACTGACAGTGCAGAACTTTCTCTGTGATAACCCACTGACAGTGCAGCACTTTCTGTGTGATAACCCACTGATAGTGCAGCACTTTCTCTGTGATAACCCACTGACAGTGTAGCACTTTCTTTGTGATAACCCACCGACAGTGCAGCACTTTCTTTGTTATAACTCGCGATTTTGCAGCAATTTCTCTGTGATGACTCACCAGCAGTGCAGCATTTTCTCTGTGATAACCCACCAGCAGTGCAGCACTTTCTCTGTGATAACCCAACAGCAGTGCAGCACTTTCTCTGTGATAACTCACCGACAGTGCCGCACTTTCTCTGTGATGACTCACCAGCCGTGCAGCACTTTCTCTGTGATAAGTCACTGACAGTGCAGCACTTTCTCTGTGATAACTCACCGACAGTGCTGCACTTTCCCTGTGATAACTTACTGACAGTGCAGCACTTTCTCTGTGAAAACACACTGACAGTGCAGCACTTTCTCTGTGATAACCCACTGACAGTGCAGCACTTTCTCTGTGATAAACCACTGACACTGCAGCACTTTCTCTGTGATAACTCACTGACAGTGCAGCACTTTCTCTGTTATAACTCACTGACAGTGCAGCACTTTCTCTGTGATAAGTCACTGACAGTGCAGCACTTTCTCTGTGATAACTCACCGACAATGCTGCACTTTCCCGGTGATAACTTACTGACAGAGCAGCACTTTCTCTGTGATAACACACTGACAGTGCAGCACTTTCTCTGTGATAACCCACTGACAGTGCAGCACTCTCTCTGTGATGACTCACCAACAGTGCAGCACGTTGTCTGTGATAACTCACTGACAGTGCAGCACTTTCTCTGTGATAACTCACTGATAGCGCAGCACTTTGTCTGTGATAACTCACTGACAGTGCAGCACTTTCTCTGTGATAACCCACTGACAGTGCAGCACTTTCTCTGTGATAAACCACTGACAGTGCAGCACTTTCTCTGTGATAACTCACTGACAGTGCAGCACTTTCTCTGTGATAACTCACTGACAGTGCAGCACTTTGTCTGTGATAACTCACTGACAGTGCAGCACTTTCTCTGTGATAACCCACTGACAGTGCAGCACTTACCCTGTGATAACTTACTGACAGTGCAGCACTTTCCCTGTGTCAACCCACTGACAGTGCAGCACTTTCCCTGTGATAACCCACTGACAGTGCAGCACTTTCTCTGTGTTAACCCACTGACAGTGCAGCACTTACCCTGTGAAAACCCACTGACAGTGCAGCACTTTCTCTGTGATAACTCACTGACAGTGCAGCACTTTCTCTGTGATAACACACTGACAGTGCAGCACTTTCTCTGTGATAACTCACTGACACTGCAGCCCTTTCTCTGTGATAACCCACTGACAGTGCAGCACTTTCTCTGTGATAACTTACTGACAGTGCAGCACTTTCTCTGTGATAAACCACTGACAGTGCAGCACTTTCTCTGTGATGACTCACCAACAGTGCAGCACGTTGTCTGTGATAACGCACTGACAGTGCAGCACTTTCTCTGTGATTACTCACTGATAGCGCAGCACTTTGTCTGTGATAACTCACTGACAGTGCAGCACTTTCTCTGTGATAACCCACTGACAGTGCAGCACTTTCTCTGTGATAAGCCACTGACAGTGCAGCACATTCTCTGTGATAACTCACTGACAGTGCAGCACTTTGACTGTGATAACTCACTGACAGTGCAGCACTTTATCTGTGATAACTCACTGACAGTGCAGAACTTTCTCTGTGATAACCCACTGACAGTGCAGCACTTTCTCTGTGATAACCCACTGACAGTGCAGCACTTTCTCTGTGATAACTCACTGACAGTGCAGCACTTTGTCTGTGATAACACACTGACAGTGCAGCACTTTCTCTGTGATAACGCACCGACAGTGCAGCACTTTCTCTGTGATAACTCACTGAGAGTGCAGCACTTTCTCTGTGATAACCCACTGACAGTGCAGCACTTTCTCTGTGATAACACACTGACAGTGCAGGACTTTCTCTGTGATAACTCACTGACAGGACAGCACTTTCTCTGTGATAACCTACTGACAGTGCAGCACTTCCTCTGTGATAACCCACTGATAGTGCAGCACTTTATCTGTGATAACCCACTGACAGTGCAGCACTTTATCTGTGATAACCCACTGACAGTGCAGCACTTTCCCTGTGATAACTACATGACAGTGCAGCACTTTCCCTGTGTTAACCCACTGACAGTGCAGCACTTTCCCTGTGATAACCCACTGACAGTGCAGCACTTTCTCTGTGATAAGCCACTGACAGTGCAGCACTTTCCCTGTGTTAACCCACTGACAGTGCAGCACTTTCCCTGTGATAACCCACTGACAGTGCAGCACTTTCTCTGTGATAACTCACTGAGAGTGCAGCACTTTTTCTGTGATAACCCACCGACAGTGCAGCACTTTCCCTGTGATAACTCACTGACAGTTCAGCACTTTCTCTGTGATAACCCACTGACAGTGCAGCACTTTCTCTGCGATAACCCACTGACAGTGCAGCACTTTCTCTGCGAAAACCCACTGACAGTACAGCACTTTCTCTGCGATAACCCACTGACAGTGCAGCACTTTCTCTGTGATAACTCACCGACAGTGCAGCACTTTGTCTGTGATAACTCACCGACAGTGCAGCACTTTCTCTGTGATAACCCACTGACAGTGCAGCACTTTCTCTGCGATAACCCACTGACAGTGCAGCACCTTCTCTGTGATAACCCACCGACAGTGCAGCACTTTCTCTGTGATAACCCACTGACAGTGCAGCACTTTCTCTGTGATAACCCACTGACAGTGCAGCACTTCTCTGTGATAACACATTGACAGTGCAGCACTTTCTCTATGATAACCCACTGACAGTGCAGCACTTTCTCTGTGATAACCCACCGACAGTGCAGCACTTTCCCTGTGATAACCCACTGACAGTGCAGCACTTGTCTGTGATAACACATTGAGAGTGCAGCACTTTCCCTGCGATAACCCACTGACAGTGCAGCACTTTCACTGTGATAACTTACCGACACTGCAGCACTTTCTCTGTGATAAATCACCGACAGTGCAGCAGTTTCACTGTGATAAATCACTGACAGTGCAGCACATTCTCTGTGATAACTCACCGACAGTACAGCACTTTCCCTGTGATAACCCACTGACAGTGCAGCACGTTCCCTGTGATAACCCACTGACAGTGCAGAACTTTCTCTGTGATAACCCACTGACAGTGCAGCACTTTCTGTGTGATAACCCACTGATAGTGCAGCACTTTCTCTGTGATAACCCACTGACAGTGTAGCACTTTCTTTGTGATAACCCACCGACAGTGCAGCACTTTCTTTGTGATAACTCGCGATTTTGCAGCAATTTCTCTGTGATGACTCACCAGCAGTGCAGCATTTTCTCTGTGATAACCCACCAGCAGTGCAGCACTTTCTCTGTGATAACCCAACAGCAGTGCAGCACTTTCTCTGTGATAACTCACCGACAGTGCCGCACTTTCTCTGAGATGACTCACCAGCCGTGCAGCACTTTCTCTGTGATAAGTCACTGACAGTGCAGCACTTTCTCTGTGATAACTCACCGACAGTGCTGCACTTTCCCTGTGATAACTTACTGACAGTGCAGCACTTTCTCTGTGAAAACACACTGACAGTGCAGCACTTTCTCTGTGATAACCCACTGACAGTGCAGCACTTTCTCTGTGATAAACCACTGACACTGCAGCACTTTCTCTGTGATAACCCACTGACAGTGCAGCACTTTCTCTGTTATAACTCACTGACAGTGCAGCACTTTGTCTGTGATAACTCACTGACAGTGCAGCACTTTCTCTGTGATAACCCACCAGCAGTGCAGCACTTTCTCTGTGATAACCCAACAGCAGTGCAGCACTTTCTCTGTGATAACTCACCGACAGTGTAGCACTTTCTCTGTGATGACTCACCAGCAGTGCAGCACTTTCTCTGTGATAAGTCACTGACAGTGCAGCACTTTCTGTGTGATAACCCACTGATAGTGCAGCACTTTCTCTGTGATAACCCACTGACAGTGTAGCACTTTCTTTGTGATAACCCACCGACAGTGCAGCACTTTCTTTGTGATAACTCGCGATTTTGCAGTAATTTCTCTGTGATGACTCACCAGCAGTGCAGCATTTTCTCTGTGATAACCCACCAGCAGTGCAGCACTTTCTCTGTGATAACCCAACAGCAGTGCAGCACTTTCTCTGTGATAACTCACCGACAGTGCAGCACTTTCTCTGTGATAACCCACTGACAGTGCAGCACTTTCTCTGTGATAAACCACTGACAGTGCAGCACTTTCTCTGTGATAACTCACTGACAGTGCAGCACTTTCTCTGTGATAACTCACTGACAGTGCAGCACTTTGTCTGTGATAACTCACTGACAGTGCAGCACTTTCTCTGTGATAACCCACTGACAGTGCATCACTTTCCCTGTGATAACTTACTGACAGTGCAGCACTTTCCCTGTGTCAACCCACTGACAGTGCAGCACTTTCCCTGTGATAACCCACTGACAGTGCAGCACTTTCTCTGTGATAAACCACTGACAGTGCAGCACTTTCCCTGTGTTAACCCACTGACAGTGCAGGACTTACCCTGTGATAACTCACTGACACTGCAGCCCTTTCTCTGTGATAACCCACTGACAGTGCAGCACTTTCTCTGTGATAACTTACTGACAGTGCAGCACTTTCTCTGTGATAAACCACTGACAGTGCAGCACTTTCTCTGTGATGACTCACCAACAGTGCAGCACGTTGTCTGTGATAACGCACTGACAGTGCAGCACTTTCTCTGTGATTACTCACTGATAGCGCAGCACTTTGTCTGTGATAACTCACTGACAGTGCAGCACTTTCTCTGTGATAACCCACTGACAGTGCAGCACTTTCTCTGTGATAACCCACTGACAGTGCAGCACATTCTCTGTGATAACTCACTGACAGTGCAGCACTTTGACTGTGATAACTCACTGACAGTGCAGCACTTTGTCTGTGATAACTCACAGACAGTGCAGCACTTTCTCTGTGATAACCCACTGACAGTGCAGCACTTTCTCTGTGATAACCCACTGACAGTGCAGCACTTTCTCTGTGATAACTCACTGACAGTGCAGCACTTTGTCTGTGATAACACACTGACAGTGCAGCACTTTCTCTGTGATAACGCACTGACAGTGCAGCACTTTCTCTGTGATAACTCACTGACAGTGCAGCACTTTGTCTGTGATAACTCACTGAGAGTGCAGCACTTTCTCTGTGATAACCCACTGACAGTGCAGCACTTTCTCTGTGATAACACACTGACAGTGCAGCACTTTCTCTGTGATAACTCACTGACAGGACAGCACTTTCTCTGTGATAACCTACTGACAGTGCAGCACTTCCTCTGTGATAACCCACTGAGAGTGCAGCACTTTATCTGTGATAACCCACTGACAGTGCAGCACTTTATCTGTGATAACCCACTGACAGTGCAGCACTTTCCCTGTGATAACTTACTGACAGTGCAGCACTTTCCCTGTGTTTACCCACTGACAGTGCAGCACTTTCCCTGTGATAACCCACTGACAGTGCAGCACTTTCTCTGTGATAAGCCACTGACAGTGCAGCACTTTCCCTGTGTTAACCCACTGACAGTGCAGCACTTTCCCTGTGATAACCCACTGACAGTGCAGCACTTTCTCTGTGATAACTCACTGAGAGTGCAGCACTTTTTCTGTGATAACCCACCGACAGTGCAGCAAATTCCCTGTGATAACTCACTGACAGTTCAGCACTTTCTCTGTGATAACCCACTGACAGTGCAGCACTTTCTCTGCGATAACCCACTGACAGTGCAGCACTTTCTCTGCGAAAACCCACTGACAGTGCAGCACTTTCTCTGCGATAACCCACTGACAGTGCAGCACTTTCTCTGTGATAACTCACCGACAGTGCAGCACTTTCTCTGTGATAACTCACCGACAGTGCAGCACTTTCTGTGTGATGACTCACCAACAGTGCAGCACTTTCTCTGTGATAACCCACCAGCAGTGCAGCACTTTCTCTGTGATAACTCACCGACAATGCAGCACTTTCCCTGTGATAACTTACTGACAGTGCAGCACTTTCTCTGTGATAATCCATTGACAGTGCAGCACTTTCTCTGTGATAACCCACTGACAGTGCAGCACTTTCTCTGTGATAACTCACCGACAGTTCAGCACTTTCTCTGTGATAACTCACCAGCAGTGCAGCACTTTCTCTGTGATAACTCACCGACATTGCAGCACTTTCCCTGTGATAACTTACTGACAGTGCAGCACTTTCTCTGTGATAATCCACTGACAGTGCAGCACTTTCCCTGTGATAACCCACTGACAGTGCAGCACGTTCTCTGTGATAACCCACTGACAGTGCACACTTTCTCTGTGATAACCCACTGACAGTGCAGCACTTTCGCTGTGATAACTCACTGACAGTTCAGCACTTTCTCTGTGATAACCCACTGACAGTGCAGCACTTTCTCTGCGATAACCCACTGACAGTGCAGCACTTTCTCTGCGAAAACCCACTGGCAGTGCAGCACTTTCTCTGCGATAAATCACCGACAGTGCAGCACTTTCTGTGTGATGACTCACCAGCAGTGCAGCACTTTCTCTGTGATAAATCACCGACATTGCAGCACTTTCCCTGTGATAACTTACTGACAGTGCAGCACTTTCTCTGTGATAATCCACTGACAGTGCAGCACTTTCCCTGTGATAACCCACTGACAGTGCAGCACGTTCTCTGTGATAACCCACTGACAGTGCACACTTTCTCTGTGATAACACACTGACAGTGCAGCACTTTCTCTGTGATGACTCACCAACAGTGCAGCACGTTGTCTGTGATAACGCACTGACAGTGCAGCACTTTCTCTGTGATAACTCACTGATAGCGCAGCACTTTGTCTGTGATAACTCACTGACAGTGCAGCACTTTCTCTGTGATAACCCACTGACAGTGCAGCACTTTCTCTGGGATAACTCACTGACAGTGCAGCACTTTGACTGTGATAACTCACGGACAGTGCAGCACTTTCTCTGTGATAACTCACTGACAGTGCAGCACTTTCTCTGTGATAACCCACTGACAGTGCAGCACTTCCTCTGTGATAACCCACTGACAGTGCAGCACTTTCTCTCTGATAACTCACTGACAGTGCAGCACTTTGTAAGTGATAACTCACTGAGAGTGCAGCACTTTCTCTGCGATAACCCACTGACAGTGCAGCAATTTCTCTGTGATAACACACTGACAGTGCAGCACTTTCTCTGTGATAACTCACTGACAGTACAGCACTTTCTCTGTGATAACCCACTGACAGTGCAGCACTTCCTCTGTGATAACCCACTGACAGTGCAGCACTTTATCTGTGATAACCCACTGAGAGTGCAGCACTTTCTCTGTGATAACCCACTGACAGTGCAGCACTTTCCCTGTGATAACTTACTGACAGTGCAGCACTTTCCCTGTGTTAACCCACTGACAGTGCAGCACTTTCCCTGTGATAACACACTGACAGTGCAGCACTTTCTCTGTGATAAGCCACTGACAGTGCAGCACTTTCCCTGTGTTAACCCACTGACAGTGCAGCACTTTCCCTGTGATAACCCACTGACAGTGCAGCACTTTCTCTGCGATAACCCACTGACAGTGCAGCACTTTCCCTGTGATAACCCACTGACAGTGCAGCACTTTCTCTGTGATAAGCCACTGACAGTGCAGCACTTGCTCTGCGATAACCCACTGACAGTGCAGCACTTTCCCTGTGATAACCCACTGACAGTGCAGCACTTTCCCTGTGATAACCCACTGACAGTGCAGCACGTTCTCTGTGATAACCTACTGAGAGTGCTGCACTTTCTCTGTGATAACTCACTGACAGTGCAGCACTTTCTCTGTGATAACCAACTGACAGTGCAGCACTTTCTCTGTGATAACCCACTGACAGTGCAGCACTTCCTCTGTGATAACCTACTGACAGTGCAGCACTTTCTCCGTGATAACCCACTGACAGTGCAGCACTTTCTCTGTGATAACCCACTGACAGTGCAGCACTTTCTCTATGATAACTCACTGACAGTGCAGCACTTTCTCTGTGATAACCCACTGACAGTGCAGCACTTTCTCTGTGATAACCCACCCACAGTGCAGCACTTTCTCTGTGATAACCCACCGACAGTGCAGCACTTTCTATGTGATAACACACTGACAGTGCAGCACTTTCTCTGTGATAACCCACTGACAGTGCAGCACTTTATCTGTGATAACACATTGACAGTGCAGCACTTTCCCTGTGATAACCCACTGACAGTGCAGCACTTTCTCTGTGATAACCCACTGACAGTGCAGCACTTTCTCTGTGATAACCCACTGACAGTGCAGCACTTCTCTGTGATAACACATTGACAGTGCAGCACTGTCTCTATGATAACCCACTGACAGTGCAGCACTTTCTCTTTGATAACCCACCGACAGTGCAGCACTTTCCCTGTGATAACCCACTGACAGTGCAGCACTTGTCTGTGATAACACATTGAGAGTGCATCACTTTCCCTGCGATAACCCACTGACAGTGCAGCACTTTCACTTTGATAACTTACCGACACTGCAGCACTTTCTCTGTGATAAATCACCGACAGTGCAGCAGTTTCACTGTGATAAATCACTGACAGTGCAGCACATTCTCTGTGATAACTCACCGACAGTACAGCACTTTCCCTGTGATAACCCACTGACAGTGCAGCACGTTCCCTGTGATAACCCACTGACAGTGCAGAACTTTCTCTGTGATAACCCACTGACAGTGCAGCACTTTCTGTGTGATAACCCACTGATAGTGCAGCACTTTCTCTGTGATAACCCACTGACAGTGTGGCACTTTCTTTGTGATAACCCACCGACAGTGCAGCACTTTCTTTGTGATAACTCGCGATTTTGCAGCAATTTCTCTGTGATGACTCACCAGCAGTGCAGCATTTTCTCTGTGATAACCCACCAGCAGTGCAGCACTTTCTCTGTGATAACCCAACAGCAGTGCAGCACTTTCTCTGTGATAACTCACCGACAGTGCCGCACTTTCTCTGTGATGACTCACCAGCCGTGCAGCACTTTCTCTGTGATAAGTCACTGACAGTGCAGCACTTTCTCTGTGATAACTCACCGACAGTGCTGCACTTTCCCTGTGATAACTTACTGACAGTGCAGCACTTTCTCTGTGAAAACACACTGACAGTGCAGCACTTTCTCTGTGATAACCCACTGACAGTGCAGCACTTTCTCTGTGATAAACCACTGACACTGCAGCACTTTCTCTGTGATAACTCACTGACAGTGCAGCACTTTCTCTGTTATAACTCACTGACAGTGCAGCACTTTGTCTGTGATAACTCACTGACAGTGCAGCACTTTCTCTGTGATAACCCACCAGCAGTGCAGCACTTTCTCTGTGATAACCCAACAGCAGTGCAGCACTTTCTCAGTGATAACTCACCGACAGTGCAGCACTTTCTCTGTGATGACTCACCAGCAGTGCAGCACTTTCTCTGTGATAAGTCACTGACAGTGCAGCACTTTCTCTGTGATAACTCACCGACAATGCTGCACTTTCCCGGTGATAACTTACTGACAGAGCAGCACTTTCTCTGTGATAACCCACTGACAGTGCAGCACTCTCTCTGTGATGACTCACCAACAGTGCAGCACGTTGTCTGTGATAACTCACTGACAGTGCAGCACTTTCTCTGTGATAACTCACTGATAGCGCAGCACTTTGTCTGTGATAACTCACTGACAGTGCAGCACTTTCTCTGTGATAACCCACTGACAGTGCAGCACTTTCTCTGTGATAAACCACTGACAGTGCAGCACTTTCTCTGTGATAACTCACTGACAGTGCAGCACTTTCTCTGTGATAACTCACTGACAGTGCAGCACTTTGTCTGTGACAACTCACTGACAGTGCAGCACTTTCTCTGTGATAACCCACTGACAGTGCAGCACTTTCTCTGTGATAACCCACTGACAGTGCAGCACTTTCTCTGTGATAACTCACTGACAGTGCAGCACTTTCTCTGTGATAACCCACTGACAGTGCAGCACTTTCTCTGTGATAACACACTGACAGTGCAGCACTTTCTCTGTGATAACTCACTGACAGTACAGCACTTTCTCTGTGATAACCCACTGACAGTGCAGCACTCTCTCTGTGATGACTCACCAACAGTGCAGCACTTTCTCTGTGATAACCCACTGACAGTGCAGCACTTTATCTGTGATAACTCACCGACAATGCTGCACTTTCCCGGTGATAACTTTCTGACAGAGCAGCACTTTCTCTGTGATAACCCACTGACAGTGCAGCACTTTATCTGTGATAACCCACTGACAGTGCAGCACTTTCTCTGTGATAACCCACTGACAGTGCAGCACTTTCCCTGTGATAACTTACTGGCAGTGCAGCACTTTCCCTGTGTTAACCCACTGACAGTGCAGCAATTTCCCTGTGATAACCCACTGACAGTGCAACACTTTCTCTGTGATAGGCTACTGACGGTGCAGCACTTTCTCTGTGTTAACCCACTGACAGTGCAGCACTTTCCCTGTGATAACCCACTGACAGTGCAGCACTTCTCTGTGATAACACATTGACAGTGCAGCACTTCCTCTATGATAACCCACTGACAGTGCAGCACTTTCTCAGTGATAACCCACCGACAGTGCAGCACTTTCCCTGTGATAACCCACTGACAGTGCAGCACTTCTCTGTGATAACACATTGAGAGTGCAGCACTTTCCCTGCGATAACCCACTGACAGTGCAGCACTTTCTCTGTGATAATTCACTGACAGTGCAGCACTTTCCCTGTGATAACACACTGACAGTGCAGCACTTACTCTGTGATAAATCACCGAAAGTGCAGCAGTTTCACAGTGATAACTTACCGACAGTGCAGCACTTTCTCTGTGATAACCCACTGACAGTGCACCACTTTCTCTGTGATAACACACTGACAGTACAGCACTTTCCCAGTGATAACCCACTGACAGTGCAGCACTTTCTCTGTGATAACCCACTGGCAGTGCAGCACTTTCTCTGTGATAACCCACCGACAGTACAGCAATTTCTCTGTGATAACACATTGACAGTGCAGCACTTTTTCTGTGATAACCAACCGACAGTGCAGCACTTCCTCTGTGATAACCCACTGACAGTGCAGCACTTTCCCTGTGATAACCCACTGACAGTGCAGCACTTCTCTGTGATAACACATTGACAGTGCAGCACTTTCTCTGTGATAACCCACTGACAGTGCAGCACTTTCTCTGTGATAACCCACCGACAGTGCAGCATTTCCCTGTGATAACCCACTGACAGTGCAGCACTTCTCTGTGATAACACATTGAGAGTGCAGCACTTTCCCTGCGATAACCCACTGACAGTGCAGCACTTTCTCTGTGATAACTCACCGACAGTGCAGCACTTTCTCTGTGATAAATCACCGACAGTGCAGCAGTTTCACTGTGATAACTTACCGACAGTGCAGCACTTTCTCTCTGATAATTCACCGACAGTGCAGCACTTTCTCTGTGATAACTTACCGACAGTGCAGCATTTCTCTGTGATAACTCACCGACAGTACAGCACTTTCTCTGTGATAACCCACTGACAATGCAGCACGTTCCCTGTGATAACCCACTGACAGTGCAGCACTTTCTCTGTGATAACCCACTGACAGTGCAGCACTTTCTCTGTGATAACCCACTGACAGTGCAGCACTTTCTCTGTGATAAACCACTGACAGTGCAGCACTTTATTTGTGATAACCCACCGACAGTGCAGCACTTTCTTTGTGATAACTCCCGACCGTGCAACACTTTCTCTGTGATGACTCACCAGCAGTGCAGCATTTTCTCTGTGATAACCCACCAGCAGTGCAGCACATTCTCTGTGATAACCCACCAGCAGTGCAACACTTTCTCTGTGATAACTCACCGACAGTGCAGCACTTTCTCTGTGATGACTCACCAGCAGTGAGGACTTTCTCTGTGATAAGTCACTGACAGTGCAGCACTTTCTCTGTGATAACTCACCGACAGTGCAGCACTTTCCCTGTGATAACTTACTGACAGTGCAGAACTTTCTCTGTGATAACACACTGAGAGTGCAGCACTTTCTCTGTGATAACCCACTGACAGTGCAGCACTTTCTCTGTGATAACCCACTGACAGTGCAGCACTTTCTCTGTGAGAACCCACTGATAGTGCAGCACTTTCTCTGTGATAACCCACTGACAGTGCAGCACTTTATCTGTGATAACCCACTGACAGTGCAGCACTTTCCCTGTGATAACTTACTGACAGTGCAGCACTTTCCCTGTGTCAACCCACTGACAGTGCAGCACTTTCCCTGTGATAACCCACTGACAGTGCAGCACTTTCACTGTGATAACCCACTGACAGTGCAGCACTTTCCCTGTGTTAACCCACTGACAGTGCAGCACTTACCCTGTGATAACCCACTGACAGTGCAGCACTTTCTCTGTGATAACTCACTGACAGTGCAGCACTTTCTCTGTGATAACACACTGACAGTGCAGCACTTTCTCTGTGATAACTCACTGACACTGCAGCCCTTTCTCTGTGATAACCCACTGACAGTGCAGCACTTTCTCTGTGATAACTTACTGACAGTGCAGCACTTTCTCTGTGATAAACCACTGACAGTGCAGCACTTTCTCTGTGATGACTCACCAACAGTGCAGCACGTTGTCTGTGATAACGCACTGACAGTGCAGCACATTCTCTGTGATAACTCACTGACAGTGCAGCACTTTGACTGTGATAACTCACTGACAGTGCAGCACTTTGTCTGTGATAACTCACTGACAGTGCAGCACTTTGTCTGTGATCACACACTGACAGTGCAGCACTTTCTCTGTGATAACGCACTGACAGTGCAGCACTTTCTCTGTGATAACTCACTGACAGTGCAGCACTTTGTCTGTGATAACTCACTGAGAGTGCAGCACTTTCTCTGTGATAACCCACTGACAGTGCAGCAATTTCTCTGTGATAACCCACTGACAGTGCAGCACTTTCTCTGTGATAACCCACTGACAGTGCAGCACTTTCCCTGTGATAACTTACTGGCAGTGCAGCACTTTCCCTGTGTTAACCCACTGACAGTGCAGCAATTTCCCTGTGATAACCCACTGACAGTGCAACACTTTCTCTGTGATAGGCTACTGACGGTGCAGCACTTTCTCTGTGTTAACCCACTGACAGTGCAGCACTTTCCCTGTGATAACCCACTGACAGTGCAGCACTTCTCTGTGATAACACATTGACAGTGCAGCACTTCCTCTATGATAACCCACTGACAGTGCAGCACTTTCTCAGTGATAACCCACCGACAGTGCAGCACTTTCCCTGTGATAACCCACTGACAGTGCAGCACTTCTCTGTGATAACACATTGAGAGTGCAGCACTTTCCCTGCGAGAACCCACTGACAGTGCAGCACTTTCTCTGTGATAATTCACTGACAGTGCAGCACTTTCCCTGTGATAACACACTGACAGTGCAGCACTTACTCTGTGATAAATCACCGAAAGTGCAGCAGTTTCACAGTGATAACTTACCGACAGTGCAGCACTTTCTCTGTGATAACCCACTGACAGTGCACCACTTTCTCTGTGATAACACACTGACAGTACAGCACTTTCCCTGTGATAACCCACTGACAGTGCAGCACTTTCTCTGTGATAACCCACTGGCAGTGCAGCACTTTCTCTGTGATAACCCACCGACAGTACAGCAATTTCTCTGTGATAACACATTGACAGTGCAGCACTTTCTCTGTGATAACCAACCGACAGTGCAGCACTTCCTCTGTGATAACCCACTGACAGTGCAGCACTTTCCCTGTGATAACCCACTGACAGTGCAGCACTTCTCTGTGATAACACATTGACAGTGCAGCACTTTCTCTGTGATAACACATTGACAGTGCAGCACTTTCTCTGTGATAACCCACTGACAGTGCAGCACTTTCTCTGTGATAACCCACCGACAGTGCAGCATTTCCCTGTGATAACCCACTGACAGTGCAGCACTTCTCTGTGATAACACATTGAGAGTGCAGCACTTTCCCTGCGATAACCCACTGGCAGTGCAGCACTTTCTCTGTGATAACTCACCGACAGTGCAGCACTTTCTCTGTGATAAATCACCGACAGTGCAGCAGTTTCACTGTGATAACTTACCGACAGTGCAGCACTTTCTCTCTGATAATTCACCGACAGTGCAGCACTTTCTCTGTGATAACTTACCGACAGTGCAGCATTTCTCTGTGATAACTCACCGACAGTACAGCACTTTCTCTGTGATAACCCACTGACAATGCAGCACGTTCCCTGTGATAACCCACTGACAGTGCAGCACTTTCTCTGTGATAACCCACTGACAGTGCAGCACTTTCTCTGTGATAACCCACTGACAGTGCAGCACTTTCTCTGTGATAAACCACTGACAGTGCAGCACTTTATTTGTGATAACCCACCGACAGTGCAGCACTTTCTTTGTGATAACTCCCGACCGTGCAACACTTTCTCTGTGATGACTCACCAGCAGTGCAGCATTTTCTCTGTGATAACCCACCAGCAGTGCAGCACATTCTCTGTGATAACCCACCAGCAGTGCAACACTTTCTCTGTGATAACTCACCGACAGTGCAGCACTTTCTCTGTGATGACTCACCAGCAGTGAGGACTTTCTCTGTGATAAGTCACTGACAGTGCAGCACTTTCTCTGTGATAACTCACCGACAGTGCAGCACTTTCCCTGTGATAACTTACTGACAGTGCAGAACTTTCTCTGTGATAACACACTGAGAGTGCAGCACTTTCTCTGTGATAACCCACTGACAGTGCAGCACTTTATCTGTGATAACCCACTGACAGTGCAGCACTTTCCCTGTGATAACTTACTGACAGTGCAGCACTTTCCCTGTGTCAACCCACTGACAGTGCAGCACTTACCCTGTGATAACCCACTGACAGTGCAGCACTTTCTCTGTGATAACTCACTGACAGTGCAGCACTTTCTCTGTGATAACACACTGACAGTGCAGCACTTTCTCTGTGATAACTCACTGACACTGCAGCCCTTTCTCTGTGATAACCCACTGACAGTGCAGCACTTTCTCTGTGATAACTTACTGACAGTGCAGCACTTTCTCTGTGATAAACCACTGACAGTGCAGCACTTTCTCTGTGATGACTCACCATCAGTGCAGCACGTTGTCTGTGATAACGCACTGACAGTGCAGCACATTCTCTGTGATAACTCACTGACAGTGCAGCACTTTGACTGTGATAACTCACTGACAGTGCAGCACTTTGTCTGTGATAACTCACTGACAGTGCAGCACTTTGTCTGTGATAACACACTGACAGTGCAGCACTTTCTCTGTGATAACGCACTGACAGTGCAGCACTTTCTCTGTGATAACTCACCGACATTGCAGCACTTTCCCTGTGATAACTTACTGACAGTGCAGCACTTTCTCTGTGATAATCCACTGACAGTGCAGCACTTTCCCTGTGATAACCCACTGACAGTGCAGCACGTTCTCTGTGATAACCCACTGACAGTGCACACTTTCTCTGTGATAACCCACTGACAGTGCAGCACTTTCCCTGTGATAACTCACTAACAGTTCAGCACTTTCTCTGTGATAACCCACTGACAGTGCAGCACTTTCTCTGCGATAACCCACTGACAGTGCAGCACTTTCTCTGCGAAAACCCGCTGGCAGTGCAGCACTTTCTCTGCGATAAATCACCGACAGTGCAGCACTTTCTGTGTGATGACTCACCAGCAGTGCAGCACTTTCTCTGTGATAACCCACTGACAGTGCACACTTTCTCTGTAATAACACACTGACAGTGCAGCACTTACTCTGTGATAAATCACCGAATGAGCAGCAGTTTCACTGTGATAAATTACCGACAGTGCAGCACTTTTTCTGTGATAACCCACAGACAGTGCACCACTTTCTCTGTGATAACGCACTGACAGTACAGCACTTTCCCTGTGATAACCCATTGACAGTACAGCACTTTCCCTGTGATAACCCACTGACAGTGCAGCACTATCTCTGTGATAACCCACTGGCAGTGCAGCACTTTCTCTGTGATAACCCACCGACAGTACAGCAATTTCCCTGTGATAACACATTGACATTGCAGCACTTTCCCTGTGATAACCCACTGACAGTGCAGCACTTTCTCTGTGATAACCCACCGACAGTGCAGCACTTCCTCTGTGATAACCCACTGACAGTGCAGCACTTCTCTGTGATAACACATTGACAGTGCAGCACTTTCTCTATGATAACCCACTGACAGTGCAGCACTTTCTCTGTGATAACCCACCGACAGTGCAGCACTTTCCCTGTGATAACCCACTGAGAGTGCAGCACTTCTCTGTGATAACACATTGAGAGTGCAGCACTTTCCCTGCGATAACCCACTGACAGTGCAGCACTTTCTCTGTGATAACTCACCGACAGTGCAGCACTTTCTCTGTGATAAATCACCGACAGTGCAGCAGTTTCACTGTGATAACTTACCGACAGTGCAGCACTTTCTCTGTGATAACCCACTGACAGTGCAGCACGTTCCCTGTGATAACCCACTGACAGTGCAGCACTTTCTCTGTGATAACCCACTGACAGTGCAGCACTTTCTCTGTGATAACCCACTGCCAGTGCAGCACTTTCTCTGTGATAAACCACTGACAGTGCAGCACTTTACTTGTGATAACCCACCGACAGTGCAGCACTTTCTTTGTGATAACTCCCGACCGTGCAGCACTTTCTCTGTGATGACTCACCAGCAGTGCAGCATTTTCTCTCTGATAACCCACCAGCAGTGCAGCACTTTCTCTGTGATAACCCACCAGCAGTGCAACAATTTCTCTGTGATAACTCACCGACAGTGCAGAACTTTCTCTGTGATGACTCACCAGCCGTGCAGCACTTTCTCTGTGATAAGTCACTGACAGTGCAGCACTTTCTCTGTGATAACTCACCGACAGTGCAGCACTTTCCCTGTGATAACTTACTGACAGTGCAGAACTTTCTCTGTGATAACACACTGACAGTGCAGCACTTTCTCTGTGATAACCCACTGACAGTGCAGCACTTTCTCTGTGATAACCCACTGACAGTGCAGCACTTTCTCTGTGATAACCCACTGATAGTGCAGCACTTTCTCTGTGATAACTCACTGACAGTGCAGCACTTTCTCTGTGATAACACACTGACAGTGCAGCAATTTCTTTGTGATAACTCACTGACACTGCAGCACTTTCTCTGTGATAACACACTGACAGTGCAGCACTTTCTCTGCGATAACTCACTGTCAGTGCAGCACTTTGACTGTAATAACTCACTGACAGTGCAGCAATTTGTCTGTGATAACTCACTGACAGAGCAGCACTTTCTCTGTGATAACCCTCTGACAGTGCAGCACATTCTCTGTGATGACTCACCAACAGTGCAGCGCGTTGTCTGTGATAACGCACTGACAGTGCAGCACTTTCTCTGTGATAACTCACTGATAGCGCAGTACTTTGTCTGTGATAACTCACTGACAGTGCAGCACTTTCTCTGTGATAACCCACTGACAGTGCAGCACTTTCTCTGTGATAACCCACTGACAGTGCAGCACTTTCTCTGGGATAACTCACTGACAGTGCACCACTTTGACTGTGATAACTCACTGACAGTGCAGCACTTTCTCTGTGATAACTCACTGACAGTGCAGCACTTTCTCTGTGATAACCCACTGACAGTGCAGCACTTCCTCTGTGATAACCCACTGACAGTGCAGCACTTTCTCTGTGATAACCCACCAGCAGTGCAACAATTTCTCTGTGATAACTCACCGACAGTGCAGAACTTTCTCTGTGATGACTCACCAGCCGTGCAGCACTTTCTCTGTGATAAGTCACTGACAGTGCAGCACTTTCTCTGTGATAACTCACCGACAGTGCAGCACTTTCCCTGTGATAACTTACTGACAGTGCAGAACTTTCTCTGTGATAACACACTGACAGTGCAGCACTTTCTCTGTGATAACCCACTGACAGTGCAGCACTTTCTCTGTGATAACCCACTGACAGTGCAGCACTTTCTCTGTGATAACCCACTGATAGTGCAGCACTTTCTCTGTGATAACTCACTGACAGTGCAGCACTTTCTCTGTGATAACACACTGACAGTGCAGCAATTTCTTTGTGATAACTCACTGACACTGCAGCACTTTCTCTGTGATAACACAATGACAGTGCAGCACTTTCTCTGCGATAACTCACTGTCAGTGCAGCACTTTGACTGTAATAACTCACTGACAGTGCAGCAATTTGTCTGTGATAACTCACTGACAGAGCAGCACTTTCTCTGTGATAACCCTCTGACAGTGCAGCACATTCTCTGTGATGACTCACCAACAGTGCAGCGCGTTGTCTGTGATAACGCACTGACAGTGCAGCACTTTCTCTGTGATAACTCACTGATAGCGCAGTACTTTGTCTGTGATAACTCACTGACAGTGCAGCACTTTCTCTGTGATAACCCACTGACAGTGCAGCACTTTCTCTGTGATAACCCACTGACAGTGCAGCACTTTCTCTGGGATAACTCACTGACAGTGCACCACTTTGACTGTGATAACTCACTGACAGTGCACCACGTTCTCTGTGATAACTCACTGACAGTGCAGCACTTTCTCTGTGATAACCCACTGACAGTGCAGCACTTCCTCTGTGATAACCCACTGACAGTGCAGCACTTTCTCTCTGATAACTCACTGACAGTGCAGCACTTTCTCTGTGATAAGCCACTGACAGTGCAGCACTTTCCCTGTGTTAACCCACTGACAGTGCAGCACTTTCCCTGTGTTAACCCACTGACAGTGCAGCACTTTCCCTGTGATAACACACTGACAGTGCAGCACTTTCTCTGTGATAAGCCACTGACAGTGCAGCACTTTCCCTGTGTTAACCCACTGACAGTGCAGCACTTTCCCTGTGATAACCCACTGACTGTGCAGCACTTTCTCTGCGATAACCCACTGACAGTGCAGCACTTTCCCTGTGATAACCCACTGACAGTGCAGCACTTTCTCTGTGATAAGCCACTGACAGTGCAGCACTTGCTCTGCGATAACCCACTGACAGTGCAGCACTTTCCCTGTGATAACCCACTGACAGTGCAGCACTTTCCCTGTGATAACCCACTGACAGTGCAGCACTTTCCCTGTGATAACCCACTGACAGTGCAGCACTTTCTCTGTGATAACCTACTGAGAGTGCTGCACTATCTCTGTGATAACTCACTGACAGTGCAGCACTTTCTCTGTGATAACCCACTGACAGTGCAGCACTTTCCCTGTGATAACCCACTGACAGTGCAGCACTTTCTCTGTGATAACCTACTGAGAGTGCTGCACTTTCTCTGTGATAACTCACTGACAGTGCAGCACTTTCCCTGTGATAACCAACTGACAGTGCAGCACTTTCTCTGTGATAACCCACTGACAGTGCAGCACTTTCTCTGTGATAACCCACTGACAGTGCAGCACTTTCTCTATGATAACTCACTGACAGTGCAGCACTTTCTCTGTGATAACTCCCGACCGTGCAGCACTTTCTCTGTGATGACTCACCAGCAGTGCAGCATTTTCTCTGTGATAACCCACCAGCAGTGCAGCACTTTCTCTGTGATAACCCACCAGCAGTGCAACACTTTCTCTGTGATAACTCACCGACAGTGCAGCACTTTCTCTGTGATGACTCACCAGCAGTGAGGACTTTCTCTGTGATAAGTCACTGACAGTGCAGCACTTTCTCTGTGATAACTCACCGACAGTGCAGCACTTTCCCTGTGATAACCCACTGACAGTGCAGCACTTTTTCTATGATAACTCACTGACAGTGCAGCACTTTCTCTGTGATAACCCACCGACAGTGCAGCACTTTCTCTGTGATAACCCACCCACAGTGCAGCACTTTCTCTGTGATAACCCACCGACAGTGCAGCACTTTCTATGTGATAACACACTGACAGTGCAGCACTTTCTCTGTGATAACCCACTGACAGTGCAGCACTTTATCTGTGATAACACAATGACAGTGCAGCACTTTCCCTGTGATAACCCACTGACAGTGCAGCACTTTCTCTGTGATAACCCACCGACAGTGCAGCACTTTCTCTGTGATAACCCACTGACAGTGCAGCACTTGTCTGTGATAACACATTGAGAGTGCAGCACTTTCCCTGCGATAACCCACTGACAGTGCAGCACTTTCACTGTGATAACTTACCGACACTGCAGCACTTTCTCTGTGATAAATCACCGACAGTGCAGCAGTTTCACTGTGATAAATCACTGACAGTGCAGCACATTCTCTGTGATAACTCACCGACAGTACAGCACTTTCCCTGTGATAACCCACTGACAGTGCAGCACGTTCCCTGTGATAACCCACTGACAGTGCAGCACTTTCTCTGTGATAACCCACTGACAGTGCAGCACTTTCTGTGTGATAACCCACTGATAGTGCAGCACTTTCTCTGTGATAACCCACTGACAGTGTAGCACTTTCTTTGTGATAACCCACCGACAGTGCAGCACTTTCTTTGTGATAACTCGCGATTTTGCAGCAATTTCTCTGTGATGACTCACCAGCAGTGCAGCATTTTCTCTGTGATAACCCACCAGCAGTGCAGCACTTTCTATGTGATAACCCAACAGCAGTGCAGCACTTTCTCTGTGATAACTCACCGACAGTGCCGCACTTTCTCTGAGATGACTCACCAGCCGTGCAGCACTTTCTCTGTGATAAGTCACTGACAGTGCAGCACTTTCTCTGTGATAACTCACCGACAGTGCTGCACTTTCCCTGTGATAACTTACTGACAGTGCAGCACTTTCTCTGTGAAAACACACTGACAGTGCAGCACTTTCTCTGTGATAACCCACTGACAGTGCAGCACTTTCTCTGTGATAAACCACTGACACTGCAGCACTTTCTCTGTGATAACTCACTGACAGTGCAGCACTTTCTCTGTTGTAACTCACTGACAGTGCAGCACTTTGTCTGTGATAACTCACTGACAGTGCAGCACTTTCTCTGTGATAACCCACCAGCAGTGCAGTACTTTCTCTGTGATAACCCAACAGCAGTGCAGCACTTTCTCTGTGATAACTCACCGACAGTGCAGCACTTTCTCTGTGATGACTCACCAGCAGTGCAGTACTTTCTCTGTGATAACCCAACAGCAGTGCAGCACTTTCTCTGTGATAACTCACCGACAGTGCAGCACTTTCTCTGTGATGACTCACCAGCAGTGCAGCACTTTCTCTGTGATAAGTCACTGACAGTGCAGCACTTTCTCTGTGACAACCCACTGGCAGTGCAGCACTTTCTCTGTGATAACCCACCGACAGTACAGCAATTTCTCTGTGATAACACATTGACAGTGCAGCACTTTCCCTGTGATAACCCACTGACAGTGCAGCACTTTCTCTGTGATAACCCACCGACAGTGCAGCACTTCCTCTGTGATAACCCACTGACAGTGCAGCACTTTCCCTGTGATAACCCACTGACAGTGCAGCACTTCTCTGTGATAACACATTGACAGTGCAGCACTTTCTCTATGATAACCCACTGACAGTGCAGCACTTTCTCTGTGATAACCCACCGACAGTGCAGCACTTTCCCTGTGATAACCCACTGAGAGTGCAGCACTTCTCTGTGATAACACATTGAGAGTGCAGCACATTCCCTGCGATAACCCACTGACAGTGCAGCACTTTCTCTGTGATAACTCACCGACAGTGCAGCACTTTCTCTGTGATAAATCACCGACAGTGCAGCAGTTTCACTGTGATAATTTACCGACAGTGCAGCACTTTCTCTGTGATAACCCACTGACAGTGCAGCACGTTCCCTGTGATAACCCACTGACAGTGCAGCACTTTCTCTGTGATAACCCACTGACAGTGCAGCACTTTCTCTGTGATAACCCACTGACAGTGCAGCACTTTCTCTGTGATAACCACTGACAGAGCAGCACTTTATTTGTGATAACCCACCGACAGTGCAGCACTTTCTTTGTGATAACTCCCGACCGTGCAGCACTTTCTCTGTGATGACTCACCAGCAGTGCAGCATTTTCTCTGTGATAACCCACCAGCAGTGCAGCACTTTCTCTGTGATAACCCACCAGCAGTGCCACACTTTCTCTGTGATAACTCACCGACAGTGCAGCACTTTCTCTGTGATGACTCACCAGCCGTGCAGCACTTTCTCTGTGATAAGTCACTGACAGTGCAGCACTTTCTCTGTGATAACTCACCGACAGTGCAGCACTTTCCCTGTGATAACTTACTGACAGTGCAGAACTTTCTCTGTGATAACACACTGACAGTGCAGCACTTTCTCTGTGATAACCCACTGACAGTGCTGCACTTTCTCTGTGATAACCCACTGATAGTGCAGCACTTTCTCTATGATAACTCACTGACAGTGCAGCACTTTCTCTGTGATAACACACTGACAGTGCAGCAATTTCTCTGTGATAACTCACTGACACTGCAGCACTTTCTCTGTGATAACACACTGACAGTGCAGCACTTTCTCTGCGATAACTCACTGTCAGTGCAGCACTTTGACTGTAATAACTCACTGACAGTGCAGCACTTTGTCTGTGATAACTCACTGACAGTGCAGCACTTTCTCTGTGATAACCCTCTGACAGTGCAGCACTTTCTCTGTGATGACTCACCAACAGTGCAGCACGTTGTCTGTGATAACGCACTGACAGTGCAGCACTTTCTCTGTGATAACTCACTGATAGCGCAGCACTTTGTCTGTGATAACTCACTGACAGTGCAGCACTTTCTCTGTGATAACCACTGACAGTGCAGCACTTTCTCTGTGATAACCCACTGACAGTGCAGCACTTTCTCTGGGATAACTCACTGACAGTGCAGCACTTTGACTGTGATAACTCACTGACAGTGCAGCACTTTCTCTGTGATAACTCACTGACAGTGCAGCACTTTCTCTGTGATAACCCACTGACAGTGCAGCACTTCCTCTGTGAAAACCCAAAGACAGTGCAGCACTTTCTCTCTGATAACTCACTGACAGTGCAGCACTTTGTAAGTGATAACTCACTGAGAGTGCAGCACTTTCTCTGTGATAACCCACTGACAGTGCAGCAATTTCTCTGTGATAACACACTGACAGTGCAGCACTTTCTCTGTGATAACTCACTGACAGTACAGCACTTTCTCTGTGATAACCCACTGACAGTGCAGCACTTCCTCTGTGATAACCCACTGACAGTGCAGCACTTTATCTGTGATAACCCACTGAGAGTGCAGCACTTTCTCTGTGATAACCCACTGACAGTGCAGCACTTTCCCTGTGATAACTTACTGACAGTGCAGCACTTTCCCTGTGTTAACCCACTGACAGTGCAGCACTTTCCCTGTGATAACACACTGACAGTGCAGCACTTTCTCTGTGATAAGCCACTGACAGTGCAGCACTTTCCCTGTGTTAACCCACTGACAGTGCAGCACTTTCCCTGTGATAACCCACTGACAGTGCAGAACTTTCTCTGCGATAACCCACTGACAGTGCAGCACTTTCCCTGTGATAACCCACTGACAGTGCAGCACTTTCTCTGTGATAAGCCACTGACAGTGCAGCACTTGCTCTGCGATAACCCACTGACAGTGCAGCACTTTCCCTGTGATAACCCACTGACAGTGCAGCACTTTCCCTGTGATAACCCACTGACAGTGCAGCACTTTCTCTGTGATAACCTACTGAGAGTGCTGCACTTTCTCTGTGATAACTCACTGACAGTGCAGCACTTTCTCTGTGATAACCAACTGACAGTGCAGCACCTTCTCTGTGATAACCCACTGACAGTGCAGCACTTTCTCTGTGATAACCTACTGACAGTGCAGCACTTTCTCCGTGATAACCCACTGACAGTGCAGCACTTTCTCTGTGATAACCCACTGACAGTGCAGCACTTTCTCTATGATAACTCACTGACAGTGCAGCACTTTCTCTGTGATAACCCACCGACAGTGCAGCACTTTCTCTGTGATAACCCACCCACAGTGCAGCACTTTCTCTGTGATAACCCACCGACAGTGCAGCACTTTCTCTGTGATAACACACTGACAGTGCAGCACTTTCTCTGTGATAACCCACTGACAGTGCAGCACTTATTCTGTGATAACACATTGACAGTGCAGCACTTTCCCTGTGATAACCCACTGACAGTGCAGCACTTTCTCTGTGATAACCCACCGAAAGTGCAGCACTTTCTCTGTGATAACCCACTGACAGTGCAGCACTTTCTCTGTGATAACCCACTGACAGTGCAGCACTTCTCTGTGATAACACATTGACAGTGCAGCACTTTCTCTGTGATAACCCACCGACAGTGCAGCACTTTCCCTGTGATAACCCACTGACAGTGCAGCAGTTGTCTGTGATAACACATTGAGAGTGCAGCACTTTCCCTGCGATAAGCCACTGACAGTGCAGCACTTTCACTGTGATAACTTACCGACACTGCAGCACTTTCTCTGTGATAAATCACCGACAGTGCAGCAGTTTCACTGTGATAAATCACTGACAGTACAGCACTTTCCCTGTGATAACCCACTGACAGTGCAGCACTTTCTCTGTGATAACCCACTGACAGTGCAGCACTTTCTGTGTGATAACCCACTGATAGTGCAGCACTTTCTCTGTGATAACCCACTGACAGTGTAGCACTTTCTTTGTGATAACCCACCGACAGTGCAGCACTTTCTTTGTGATAACTCGCGATTTTGCAGCAATTTCTCTGTGATGACTCACCAGCAGTGCAGCATTTTCTCTGTGATAACCCACCAGCAGTGCAGCACTTTCTCTGTGATAACCCAACAGCAGTGCAGCACTTTCTCTGTGATAACTCACCGACAGTGCCGCACTTTCTCTGTGATGACTCACCAGCCGTGCAGCACTTTCTCTGTGATAAGTCACTGACAGTGCAGCACTTTCTCTGTGATAACTCACCGACAGTGCTGCACTTTCCCTGTGATAACTTACTGACAGTGCAGCACTTTCTCTGTGAAAACACACTGACAGTGCAGCACTTCCTCTGTGATAACCCACTGACAGTGCAGCACTTTCTCTGTGATAAACCACTGACACTGCAGCATTTTCTCTGTGATAACTCACTGACAGTGCAGCACTTTCTCTGTTATAACTCACTGACAGTGCAGCACTTTGTCTGTGATAACTCACTGACAGTGCAGCACTTTCTCTGTGATAACCCACCAGCAGTGCAGCACTTTCTCTGTGATAACCCAACAGCAGTGCAGCACTTTCTCTGTGATAACTCACCGACAGTGCAGCACTTTCTCTGTGATGACTCACCAGCAGTGCAGCACTTTCTCTGTGATAAGTCACTGACAGTGCAGCACTTTCTCTGTGATAACTCACCGACAATGCTGCACTTTCCCGGTGATAACTTACTGACAGTGCAGCACTTTCTCTGTGATAACACACTGACAGTGCAGCACTTTCTCTGTGATAACCCACTGACAGTGCAGCACTCTCTCTGTGATGACTCACCAACAGTGCAGCACGTTGTCTGTGATAACTCACTGACAGTGCAGCACTTTCTCTGTGATAACTCACTGATAGCGCAGCACTTTGTCT
Organism: Chiloscyllium punctatum; assembly: GCF_047496795.1. Taxonomy (NCBI): domain Eukaryota; kingdom Metazoa; phylum Chordata; class Chondrichthyes; order Orectolobiformes; family Hemiscylliidae; genus Chiloscyllium; species Chiloscyllium punctatum. The sequence continues at coordinate 74,331,590 of NC_092751.1, forward strand.
GTGATAACTCACTGACAGTGCAGCACTTTCTCTGTGATAACCCACTGACAGTGCAGCACTTTCTCTGTGATAAACCACTGACAGTGCAGCACTTTCTCTGTGATAACTCACTGACAGTGCAGCACTTTCTCTGTGATAACTCACTGACAGTGCAGCACTTTCTCTGTGATAACCCACTGACAGTGCAGCACTTTTTCTGTGATAACCCACTGACAGTGCAGCACTTTCTCTGTGATAACTCACTGACAGTGCAGCACTTTCTCTGTGATAATCCACTGACAGTGCAGCACTTTCTCTGTGATAACACACTGACAGTGCAGCACTTTCTCTGTGATAACTCACTGACAGTACAGCACTTTCTCTGTGATAACCCACTGACAGTGCAGCACTTCCTCTGTGATAACCCACTGACAGTGCAGCACTTTATCTGTGATAACCCAATGACAGTGCAGCACTTTCTCTGTGATAAACCACTGACAGTGCAGCACTTTCCCTGTGATAACTTACTGGCAGTGCAGCACTTTCCCTGTGTTAACCCACTGACAGTGCAGCAATTTCCCTGTGATAACCCACTGACAGTGCAACACTTTCTCTGTGATAGGCCACTGACGGTGCAGCACTTTCTCTGTGTTAACCCACTGACAGTGCAGCACTTTCCCTGTGATAACCCACTGACAGTGCAGCACTTCTCTGTGATAACACATTGACAGTGCAGCACTTTCTCTATGATAACCCACTGACAGTGCAGCACTTTCTCAGTGATAACCCACCGACAGTGCAGCACTTTCCCTGTGATAACCCACTGACAGTGCAGCACTTCTCTGTGATAACACATTGAGAGTGCAGCACTTTCCCTGCGATAACCCACTGACAGTGCAGCACTTTCTCTGTGATAATTCACTGACAGTGCAGCACTTTCCCTGTGATAACACACTGACAGTGCAGCACTTACTCTGTGATAAATCACCGAATGTGCCGCAGTTTCACTGTGATAACTTACCGACAGTGCAGCACTTTCTCTGTGATAACCCACTGACAGGGCACCACTTTCTCTGTGATAACACACTGACAGTACAGCACTTTCCCTGTGATAACCCATTGACAGTACAGCACTTTCCCTGTGATAACCCACTGACAGTGCAGCACTTTCTCTGTGATAACCCACTGGCAGTGCAGCACTTTCTCTGTGATAACCCACCGACAGTACAGCAATTTCTCTGTGATAACACATTGACAGTGCAGCACTTTCCCTGTGATAACCCACTGACAGTGCAGCACTTTCTCTGTGATAACCCACCGACAGTGCAGCACTTCCTCTGTGATAACCCACTGACAGTGCAGCACTTTCCCTGTGATAACCCACTGACAGTGCAGCACTTCTCTGTGATAACACATTGACAGTGCAGCACTTTCTCTATGATAACCCACTGACAGTGCAGCACTTTCTCTGTGATAACCCACCGACAGTGCAGCATTTCCCTGTGATAACCCACTGACAGTGCAGCACTTCTCTGTGATAACACATTGACAGTGCAGCACTTTCCCTGCGATAACCCACTGACAGTGCAGCACTTTCTCTGTGATAACTCACCGACAGTGCAGCACTTTCTCTGTGATAAATCACCGACAGTGCAGCAGTTTCACTGTGATAACTTACCGACATTGCAGCACTTTCTCTCTGATAATTCACCGACAGTGCTGCACTTTCTCTGTGATAACTTACCGACAGTGCAGCACTTTCTCTGTGATAACTCACCGACAGTACGGCACTTTCTCTGTGATAACCCACTGACAATGCAGCACGTTCCCTGTGATAACCCACTGACAGTGCAGCACTTTCTCTGTGATAACCCACTGACAGTGCAGCACTTTCTCTGTGATAACCCACTGACAGTGCAGCACTTTCTCTGTGATAAACCACTGACAGTGCAGCACTTTATTTGTGATAACCCACCGACAGTGCAGCACTTTCTTTGTGATAACTCCCGACCGTGCAGCACTTTCTCTGTGATGACTCACCAGCAGTGCAGCATTTTCTCTGTGATAACCCACCAGCAGTGCAGCACTTTCTCTGTGATAACCCACCAGCAGTGCAACACTTTCTCTGTGATAACTCACCGACAGTGCAGCACTTTCTCTGTGATGACTCACCAGCAGTGAGGACTTTCTCTGTGATAAGTCACTGACAGTGCAGCACATTCTCTGTGATAACTCACCGACAGTGCAGCACTTTCCCTGTGATAACTTACTGACAGTGCAGAACTTTCTCTGTGATAACACACTGAGAGTGCAGCACTTTCTCTGTGATAACCCACTGACAGTGCAGCACTTTCTCTGTGATAACCCACTGACAGTGCAGCACTTTCTCTGTGAGAACCCACTGATAGTGCAGCACTTTCTCTGTGATAACCCACCGACAGTACAGCACTTTCTCTGTGATAACCCACCGACAGTACAGCACTTTCCCCGTGATAACCCACTGACAGTGCAGCACTTTCTCTGTGATAACTTACCGACAAAGCAGCACTTTCTCTGTGATAACCCACTGACAGTGCAGCACTTTCTCTGTGATGACACATTGACAGTGCAGCCCTTTCCCTGTGATAACCCACTGACAGTGCAGCACTTTCTCTGTGATAACCCACCGACAGTGCAGCACTTTCTCTGTGAAAGCCCACTGACAGTGCAGCACTTCTCTGTGATAACACATTGACAGTGCAGCACTTTCTCTGTGATAACACATTGACAGTGCAGCACTTTCTCTTTGATAACCCACCGACAGTGCAGCAGTTTCCCTGTGATAACCCACTGGCAGTGCAGCACTTCTCTGTGATAACAAATGGAGAGTGCAGCACTTTCCCTGCGATAACCCACTGACAGTGCAGCACTTTCTCTGTGATAACTTACCGACAGTGCAGCACTTTCTCTGTGATAACCCACTGACAGTGCAGCACTTTCTCTGTGATAACCCACTGACAGTGCAGCACTTCCTCTGTGATAACCCACTGACAGTGCAGCACTTTATCTGTGATAAACCACTGACAGTGCAGCACTTTCTCTGTGATAACCCACTGACAGTGCAGCACTTTCCCTGTGATAACCCACTGACAGTGCAGCACTTTCTCTGTGATAACCCACTGACAGTGCAGCACTTTCTCTGTGATAACCCACCGACAGTACAGCACTTTCTCTGTGATAACCAACCGACAGGACAGCACTTTCCCCGTGATAACCCACTGACAGTGCAGCACTTTCTCTGTGATAACTTACCGACAGTGCAGCACTTTCTCTGTGATAACCCACTGACAGTACAGCACTTTCCCTGTGATAACCCACTAACAGTACAGCACATTCCCTGTGATAACCCACTGACAGTGCAGCACTTTCTCTGTGATAACCCACTGACAGTGCAGCACTTTCTCTGTGATAACACATTGACAGTGCAGCACTTTCCCTGTGATAACCCACTGACAGTGCAGCACTTTCTCTGTGATAACCCACCGACAGTGCAGCACTTTCTCTGTGATAACCCACTGACAGTGCAGCACTTCTCTGTGATAACACATTGACAGTGCAGCACTTTCTCTGTGATAACACATTGACAGTGCAGCACTTTCTCTGTGATAACCAACCGACAGTGCAGCACTTTCCCTGTGATAACCCACTGGCAGTGCAGCACTTCTCTGTGATAACACATTGAGAGTGCAGCACTTTACCTGCGATAACCCACTGACAGAGCAGCACTTTCTCTGTGATAACTCACCGACAGTGCAGCACTTTCTCTGTGATAAATCACCGACAGTGCAGCAGTTACACTGTGATAAATCACTGACAGTGCAGCACTTTCTCTGTGATAACTTACGGACAGTGTAGCACTTTCTCTGTGATAACTCACCGACAGTCCAGCACTTTCCCTGTGATAACCCACTGACAGTGCAGCACTTTCTCTGTGATAACCCACCGACAGTGCAGCACTTTCTCTGTGATAACCCACCGACAGTGCAGCACTTTCTCTGTGATAACCCACCGACAGTGCAGCACTTTCTCTGTGATAACCCACTGACAGTGCAGCACTTTCTCTGTGATAACCCACTGACAGTGCAGCACTTTCTCTGTGATAACCCACCGACAGTACAGCACTTTCTCTGTGATAACCCACTGACAGTGCAGCACTTTCTCTGTGATAACCCACCGACAGTGCAGCACTTTCTCTGTGATAACACACCGACAGTGCAGCACTTTCTCTGTGATAACCCACTGACAGTGCAGCACTTTCTCTGTGATAACCTACTGACAGTGCAGCACTTTCTCTGTGATAACCCACTGACAGTGCAGCACTTTCCCTGTGATAACCCACCGACAGTGCAGCACTTTCTCTGTGATAACCCACCGACAGTGCAGCACTTTCTCTGTGATAACCCACCGACAGTGCAGCACTTTCTCTGTGATAACCCACTCACAGTGCAGCACTTTCCCTGTGATAACCCACTGACAGTGCAGCACTTTCCCTGTGATAACACACTGACAGTGCAGCACTTTCCCTGTGATAACCCACTGACAGTACAGCACTTTCCCTGTGATAACCCACCGACAGTGCAGCACTTTCTCTGTGATAACCCTCCGACAGTGCAGCACTATCTCTGTGATAAACCACCGACAGTGCAGCACTTTCTCTGTGATAACCCACTGACAGTGCAGCACTTTCTCTGTGATAACCCACTGACAGTGCAGAACTTTCCCTGTGATAACCCACTGACAGTGTAGCACTTTCCCTGTGATAACCCACTGACAGTGCAGCACTTTCCCTGTGATAACCCACTGACAGTACCGCACTTTCCCTGTGATAACCCACCGACAGTGCAGCACTTTCTCTGTGATAACACACTGACAGTGATGCACTTTCTCTGTGATAACACACTGACAGTGCAGCACGTTCTCTGTGATAACCCACTTGCAGTGCAGCACTTTCTCTGTGATAACCCACCGACAGTGCAGCACTTTCTCTGTGATAACCCACCGACAGTGCAGCACTTTCTCTGTGATAACCCACTCACAGTGCAGCACTTTCCCTGTGATAACCCACTGACAGTGCAGCACTTTCCCTGTGAAAACACACTGACAGTGCAGCACTTTCCCTGTGATAACCCACTGACAGTACAGCACTTTCCCTGTGATAACCCACCGACAGTGCAGCACTTTCTCTGTGATAACCCTCCGACAGTGCAGCACTATCTCTGTGATAAACCACCGACAGTGCAGCACTTTCTCTGTGATAACCCACTGACAGTGCAGCACTTTCTCTGTGATAACCCACTGACAGTGCAGAACTTTCCCTGTGATAACCCACTGACAGTGTAGCACTTTCCCTGTGATAACCCACTGACAGTGCAGCACTTTCCCTGTGATAACCCACTGACAGTACCGCACTTTCCCTGTGATAACCCACCGACAGTGCAGCACTTTCTCTGTGATAACACACTGACAGTGATGCAATTTCTCTGTGATAACACACTGACAGTGCAGCACTTTCTCTGAGATAACCCACTGACATTTCAGCACTTTCCCTGTGATATCCCACTGCCAGTGCAGCACTTTCTCTGTGATAACCCACTGACAGTGCAGCACTTTCCCTGTGATAACCCACTGACAGTGCAGCACTTTCCCTGTGATAACCCACTGAGAGTGCAGCACTTGCTCTGCGATAACTCATTGACAGTGCAGCACTTTCCCTGTGATAACCCACTGACAGTGCAGCACTTTCCCTGTGATAACCCACTGAGAGTGCAGCACTTGCTCTGCGATAACTCACTGACAGTGCAGCACTTTCCCTGTGATAACCCACTGACAGTGCAGCACTTTCTCTGTGATAACCCACTGACAGTGCAGCACGTTCTCTGTGATAACCCACTTGCAGTGCAGCACTTTCTCTGTGATAACTCACTGACAGTGCAGCACTTTCTCTGTGATAACTCACTGTCAGTGCAGCACTTTCTCTGCGATAACTCACTGACAGTGCAGCACTTTCCCTGTGATAACGCACTGAGAGTGCAGAACCTTCCCTGTGATAACCCATTGACAGTGCAGCACTTTCCCTGTGATAACACACTGACAGTGCAGCACTTTCCCTGTGATAACCCACTGACAGTGCAGCACTTTCCCTGTGATAACGCACTGAGAGTGCAGCACTTTCCCTGTGATAACCCATTGACAGTGCAGCACTTTCCCTGTGATAACACACTGACAGTGCAGCACTTTCCCTATGATAACACACTGACAGTGCAGCACTTTCCCTGTGATAACATACTGAGAGTGCAGCACTTTCCCTGTGATACCACACTGAGAGTGCAGCACTTTCTCTGTGATAACCCACCGACAGTGCAGCACTTTCTCTGTGATAACTCACTGACAGTGCAGCACTTTCCCTGTGATAACTCACTGACAGTGCAGCACTTTCCCTGTGATAACTCACTGTCAGTGCAGCACTTTCCCTGTGATAACCCACTGACAGTGCAGCACTTTCTCTGTGATAACCCACTGACAGTGCAGCACTTTCTCTGTGATAACACACTGTCAGTGAAGCACTTTCTCTTTGATAACACACCGACAGTGCAGCACTTTCTCTGTGATAACTCACTGTCAGTGCAGCACTTTCTCTGTGATAACCCACTGACAGTGCAGCACTTTCTCTGTGATAACCCACTGACAGTGCAGCACTTTCTCTGTGATAACCCACTGACAGTGCAGCACTTTCCCTGTGATAACCCACTGAGAGTGCAGCACTTGCTCTGCGATAACTCATTGACAGTGCAGCACTTTCCCTGTGATAACCCACTGACAGTGCAGCACTTTCCCTGTGATAACCCACTGAGAGTGCAGCACTTGCTCTGCGATAACTCACTGACAGTGCAGCACTTTCCCTGTGATAACCCACTGACAGTGCAGCACTTTCTCTGTGATAACCCACTGACAGTGCAGCACGTTCTCTGTGATAACCCACTTGCAGTGCAGCACTTTCTCTGTGATAACTCACTGACAGTGCAGCACTTTCTCTGTGATAACTCACTGTCAGTGCAGCACTTTCTCTGCGATAACTCACTGACAGTGCAGCACTTTCCCTGTGATAACGCACTGAGAGTGCAGAACCTTCCCTGTGATAACCCATTGACAGTGCAGCACTTTCCCTGTGATAACACACTGACAGTGCAGCACTTTCCCTGTGATAACCCACTGACAGTGCAGCACTTTCCCTGTGATAACGCACTGAGAGTGCAGCACTTTCCCTGTGATAACCCATTGACAGTGCAGCACTTTCCCTGTGATAACACACTGACAGTGCAGCACTTTCCCTGTGATAACACACTGACAGTGCAGCACTTTCCCTGTGATAACATACTGAGAGTGCAGCACTTTCCCTGTGATACCACACTGAGAGTGCAGCACTTTCTCTGTGATAACCCACCGACAGTGCAGCACTTTCTCTGTGATAACTCACTGACAGTGCAGCACTTTCCCTGTGATAACTCACTGACAGTGCAGCACTTTCCCTGTGATAACTCACTGTCAGTGCAGCACTTTCCCTGTGATAACCCACTGACAGTGCAGCACTTTCTCTGTGATAACCCACTGACAGTGCAGCACTTTCTCTGTGATAACACACTGTCAGTGAAGCACTTTCTCTTTGATAACACACCGACAGTGCAGCACTTTCTCTGTGATAACTCACTGTCAGTGCAGCACTTTCTCTGTGATAACCCACTGACAGTGCAGCACTTTCTCTGTGATAACCCACTGACAGTGCAGCACTTTCTCTGTGATAACCCACTGACAGTGCAGCACTTTCTCTGTGATAACCCACTGACAGTGCAGCTCTTTCTCTGTGATAACTCACTGACAGTGCAGCACTTTCCCTGTGATAACTCACTGACAGTACAGCACATTCCCTGTGATAACCCACAGACAGTACAGCACTTTCCCTGTGATAACCCACCGACAGTGCAGCACTTTCTCTGTGATAACCCACTGACAGTGCAGCACTTTCTCTGTGATAACTTACCGACAGTGCAGCACTTTCTCTGTGATAACCCACTGACAGTACAGCACTTTCCCTGTGATAACCCACTGACAGTACAGCACATTTCCTGTGATAACCCACTGACAGTGCAGCACTTTCTCTGTGATAACCCACTGACAGTGCAGCACTTTCTCTGTGATAACACATTGACAGTGCAGCACTTTCCCTGTGATAACCCACTGACAGTGCAGCACTTTCTCTGCGATAACCCACCGACAGTGCAGCACTTTCTCTGTGATAACCCACTGACAGTGCAGCACTTCTCTGTGATAACACATTGACAGTGCAGCACTTTCTCTGTGATAACACATTGACAGTGCAGCACTTTCTCTGTGATAACCCACCGACAGTGCAGCACTTTCCCTGTGATAACCCACTGACAGTGCAGCACTTTCTCTGTGATAACCCACTGACAGTGCAGCACTTTCTCTGTGATAACCCACCGACAGTACAGCACTTTCTCTGTGATAACCAACCGACAGGACAGCACTTTCCCCGTGATAACCCACTGACAATGCAGCACTTTCTCTGTGATAACTTACCGACAGTGCAGCACTTTCTCTGTGATAACCCACTGACAGTACAGCACTTTCCCTGTGATAACCCACTAACAGTACAGCACATTCCCTGTGATAACCCACTGACAGTGCAGCACTTTCTCTGTGATAACCCACTGACAGTGCAGCACTTTCTCTATGATAACACATTGACAGTGCAGCACTTTCCCTGTGATAACCCACTGACAGTGCAGCACTTTCTCTGTGATAACCCACCGACAGTGCAGCACTTTCTCTGTGATAACCCACTGACAGTGCAGCACTTCTCTGTGATAACACATTGACAGTGCAGCACTTTCTCTGTGATAACACATTGACAGTGCAGCACTTTCTCTGTGATAACCCACCGACAGTGCAGCACTTTCCCTGTGATAACCCACTGGCAGTGCAGCACTTCTCTGTGATAACACATTGAGAGTGCAGCACTTTCCCTGCGATAACCCACTGACAGAGCAGCACTTTCTCTCTGATAACTCACCGACAGTGCAGCACTTTCTCTGTGATAAACCACCGACAGTGCAGCAGTTTCACTGTGATAAATCACTGACAGTGCAGCACTTTCTCTGTAATAACTTACGGACAGTGCAGCACTTTCTCTGTGATAACTCACCGACAGTCCAGCACTTTCCCTGTGATAACCCACTGACAGTGCAGCACTTTCTCTGTGATAACCCACCGACAGTGCAGCACTTTCTCTGTGATAACCCACCGACAGTGCAGCACTTTCTCTGTGATAACCCACCGACAGTGCAGCACTTTCTCTGTGATAACCCACTGACAGTGCAGCACTTTCTCTGTGATTACCCACTGACAGTGCAGCACTTTCTCTGTGATAAACCACTGACAGTGCAGCACTTTCCCTGTGATAACCCACCGACAGTGCAGCACTTTCTCTGTGATAACCCACCGACAGTGCAGCACTTTCTCTGTGATAACCCACCGACAGTGCAGCACTTTCTCTGTGATAACCCACTGACAGTGCAGCACTTTCTCTGTGATAACCCACTCACAGTGCAGCACTTTCCCTGTGATAACCCACTGACAGTGCAGCGCTTTCCCTGTGATAACACACTGAAAGTGCAGCACTTTCCCTGTGATAACCCACTGACAGTACAGCACTTTCCCTGTGATAACCTCCGACAGTGCAGCACTTTCTCTGTGATAACCCACCGACAGTGCAGCACTTCCTCTGTGATAACCCACCGACAGTGCAGCACTTTCTCTGTGATAACCCACTGACAGTGCAGCACTTTCTCTGTGATAACCCACTGACAGTGCAGCACTTTCCCTGTGATAACCCACTGACAGTGCAGCACTTTCCCTGTGATAACACACTGACAGTGCAGCACTTTCCCTGTGATAACCCACCGACAGTGCAGCACTTTCTCTGTGATAACACACTGACAGTGCAGCACTTTCTCTGTGATAACCCACTGACAGTGCAGCACTTTCTCTGTGAAAACCCACTGACAGTCCAGCACTTTCCGTGTGATATCCCACTGACAGTGCAGCACTTTCTCTGTGATAACCCACTGACAGTGCAGCACTTTCCCTGTGATAACCCACTGACAGTGCAGCACTTTCCCTGTGATAACACACTGACAGTTCAGCACTTGCTCTGTGATAACTCACTGACAGTGCAGCACTTTCTCTGTGATAACCCACTGACAGTGCAGCAGTTTCCCTGTGATAACCCACTGACAGTGCAGCACTTTCCCTGTGATAACCCACTGACAGTGCAGCACTTTCTCTGTGATAACCCACTGACAGTGCAGCACGTTCTCTGTGATAACCCACTGACAGTGCAGCAGTTTGTCTGTGATAACCCACTGACAGTGCAGCATTTTCTCTGTGACAACACGCTGACAGTGCGGCACTTTCTCTGTGATAACTCACTGACAGTGCAGCACTTTCTGTGTGATAACTCACTGCCAGTGCAGCACTTTCTCTGCGATAACTCACTGACAGCACAGCACTTTCTCTGTGATAACCCACTGACAGTGCAGCACTTTCTCTGTGATAACTCACTGACAGTGCAGCACTTTCCCTGTGATAACCCACTGACAGTGCAGCACTTTCCCTGTGATAACCCAGTGACAGTGCAGCACTTTCCCTGTGATAACTCACTGACAGTGCAGCACTTTCTCTGTGCTAACCCAGTGACAGTGCAGCACTTTCCCTGTGATAACCCACTGACAGTGCAGCACTTTCCCTGTGATAACCCACTGAGAGTGCAGCACTTTCCCTGTGATAACCCACTGACAGTGCAGCACTTTCCCTGTGATAACACACTGACAGTGCAGCACTTTCCCTGTGATAACCCACTGACAGTGCAGCACTTTCCCTGTGATAACGCACTGAGAGTGCAGCACTTTCCCTGTGATAACCCATTGACAGTGCAGCACTTTCCCTGTGATAACACACTGACAGTGCAGCACTTTCCCTGTGATAACACACTGACAGTGCAGCACTTTCCCTGTGATAACATACTGAGAGTGCAGCACTTTCCCTGTGATACCACACTGAGAGTGCAGCACTTTCTCTGTGATAACACACCGACAGTGCAGCACTTTCTCTGTGATAACTCACTGACAGTGCAGCACTTTCCCTGTGATAACTCACTGACAGTGCAGCACTTTCCCTGTGATAACTCACTGTCAGTGCAGCACTTTCCCTGTGATAACCCACTGACAGTGCAGCACTTTCTCTGTGATAACCCACTGACAGTGCAGCACTTTCTCTGTGATAACACACTGTCAGTGAAGCACTTTCTCTTTGATAACACACCGACAGTGCAGCACTTTCTCTGTGATAACTCACTGTCAGTGCAGCACTTTCTCTGTGATAACCCACTGACAGTGCAGCACTTTCTCTGTGATAACCCACTGACAGTGCAGCACTTTCTCTGTGATAACCCACTGACAGTGCAGCACTTTCTCTGTGATAACCCACTGACAGTGCAGCTCTTTCTCTGTGATAACTCACTGACAGTGCAGCACTTTCCCTGTGATAACACACTGACAGTACAGCACATTCCCTGTGATAACCCACAGACAGTACAGCACTTTCCCTGTGATAACCCACCGACAGTGCAGCACTTTCTCTGTGATAACCCACTGACAGTGCAGCACTTTCTCTGTGATAACTTACCGACAGTGCAGCACTTTCTCTGTGATAACCCACTGACAGTACAGCACTTTCCCTGTGATAACCCACTGACAGTACAGCACATTTCCTGTGATAACCCACTGACAGTGCAGCACTTTCTCTGTGATAACCCACTGACAGTGCAGCACTTTCTCTGTGATAACACATTGACAGTGCAGCACTTTCCCTGTGATAACCCACTGACAGTGCAGCACTTTCTCTGCGATAACCCACCGACAGTGCAGCACTTTCTCTGTGATAACCCACTGACAGTGCAGCACTTCTCTGTGATAACACATTGACAGTGCAGCACTTTCTCTGTGATAACACATTGACAGTGCAGCACTTTCTCTGTGATAACCCACCGACAGTGCAGCACTTTCCCTGTGATAACCCACTGACAGTGCAGCACTTTCTCTGTGATAACCCACTGACAGTGCAGCACTTTCTCTGTGATAACCCACCGACAGTACAGCACTTTCTCTGTGATAACCAACCGACAGGACAGCACTTTCCCCGTGATAACCCACTGACAATGCAGCACTTTCTCTGTGATAACTTACCGACAGTGCAGCACTTTCTCTGTGATAACCCACTGACAGTACAGCACTTTCCCTGTGATAACCCACTAACAGTACAGCACATTCCCTGTGATAACCCACTGACAGTGCAGCACTTTCTCTGTGATAACCCACTGACAGTGCAGCACTTTCTCTGTGATAACACATTGACAGTGCAGCACTTTCCCTGTGATAACCCACTGACAGTGCAGCACTTTCTCTGTGATAACCCACCGACAGTGCAGCACTTTCTCTGTGATAACCCACTGACAGTGCAGCACTTCTCTGTGATAACACATTGACAGTGCAGCACTTTCTCTGTGATAACACATTGACAGTGCAGCACTTTCTCTGTGATAACCCACCGACAGTGCAGCACTTTCCCTGTGATAACCCACTGGCAGTGCAGCACTTCTCTGTGATAACACATTGAGAGTGCAGCACTTTCCCTGCGATAACCCACTGACAGAGCAGCACTTTCTCTGTGATAACTCACCGACAGTGCAGCACTTTCTCTGTGATAAACCACCGACAGTGCAGCAGTTTCACTGTGATAAATCACTGACAGTGCAGCACTTTCTCTGTAATAACTTACGGACAGTGCAGCACTTTCTCTGTGATAACTCACCGACAGTCCAGCACTTTCCCTGTGATAACCCACTGACAGTGCAGCACTTTCTCTGTGATAACCCACCGACAGTGCAGCACTTTCTCTGTGATAACCCACCGACAGTGCAGCACTTTCTCTGTGATAACCCACCGACAGTGCAGCACTTTCTCTGTGATAACCCACTGACAGTGCAGCACTTTCTCTGTGATTACCCACTGACAGTGCAGCACTTTCTCTGTGATAAACCACTGACAGTGCAGCACTTTCCCTGTGATAACCCACCGACAGTGCAGCACTTTCTCTGTGATAACCCACCGACAGTGCAGCACTTTCTCTGTGATAACCCACCGACAGTGCAGCACTTTCTCTGTGATAACCCACTGACAGTGCAGCACTTTCTCTGTGATAACCCACTCACAGTGCAGCACTTTCCCTGTGATAACCCACTGACAGTGCAGCACTTTCCCTGTGATAACACACTGACAGTGCAGCACTTTCCCTGTGATAACCCACTGACAGTACAGCACTTTCCCTGTGATAACCTCCGACAGTGCAGCACTTTCTCTGTGATAACCCACCGACAGTGCAGCACTTCCTCTGTGATAACCCACCGACAGTGCAGCACTTTCTCTGTGATAACCCACTGACAGTGCAGCACTTTCTCTGTGATAACCCACTGACAGTGCAGCACTTTCCCTGTGATAACCCACTGACAGTGCAGCACTTTCCCTGTGATAACACACTGACAGTGCAGCACTTTCCCTGTGATAACCCACCGACAGTGCAGCACTTTCTCTGTGATAACACACTGACAGTGCAGCACTTTCTCTGTGATAACCCACTGACAGTGCAGCACTTTCTCTGTGAAAACCCACTGACAGTCCAGCACTTTCCGTGTGATATCCCACTGACAGTGCAGCACTTTCTCTGTGATAACCCACTGACAGTGCAGCACTTTCCCTGTGATAACCCACTGACAGTGCAGCACGTTCTCTGTGATAACCCACTGACAGTGCAGCAGTTTGTCTGTGATAACCCACTGACAGTGCAGCATTTTCTCTGTGACAACACGCTGACAGTGCGGCACTTTCTCTGTGATAACTCACTGACAGTGCAGCACTTTCTGTGTGATAACTCACTGCCAGTGCAGCACTTTCTCTGCGATAACTCACTGACAGCACAGCACTTTCTCTGTGCTAACCCAGTGACAGTGCAGCACTTTCCCTGTGATAACCCACTGACAGTGCAGCACTTTCCCTGTGATAACCCACTGAGAGTGCAGCACTTTCTCTGTGATAACCCACTGACAGTGCAGCACGTTCTCTGTGATAACACACTGACAGTGCAGCACTTTCCCTGTGATAACCCACCGACAGTGCAGCACTTTCTCTGTGATAACACACTGACAGTGCAGCACTTTCTCTGTGATAACCCACTGACAGTGCAGCACTTTCTCTGTGAAAACCCACTGACAGTCCAGCACTTTCCGTGTGATATCCCACTGACAGTGCAGCACTTTCTCTGTGATAACCCACTGACAGTGCAGCACTTTCCCTGTGATAACCCACTGACAGTGCAGCACGTTCTCTGTGATAACCCACTGACAGTGCAGCAGTTTGTCTGTGATAACCCACTGACAGTGCAGCATTTTCTCTGTGACAACACGCTGACAGTGCGGCACTTTCTCTGTGATAACTCACTGACAGTGCAGCACTTTCTGTGTGATAACTCACTGCCAGTGCAGCACTTTCTCTGCGATAACTCACTGACAGCACAGCACTTTCTCTGTGATAACCCACTGACAGTGCAGCACTTTCTCTGTGATAACTCACTGACAGTGCAGCACTTTCCCTGTGATAACCCACTGACAGTGCAGCACTTTCCCTGTGATAACCCAGTGACAGTGCAGCACTTTCCCTGTGATAACTCACTGAGAGTGCAGCACTTTCTCTGTGCTAACCCAGTGACAGTGCAGCACTTTCCCTGTGATAACCCACTGACAGTGCAGCACTTTCCCTGTGATAACCCACTGACAGTGCAGCACTTTCTCTGTGATAACCCACTGACAGTGCAGCACGTTCTCTGTGATAACCCACTGACAGTGCAGCAGTTTGTCTGTGATAACCCACTGACAGTGCAGCATTTTCTCTGTGACAACACGCTGACAGTGCGGCACTTTCTCTGTGATAACTCACTGACAGTGCAGCACTTTCTGTGTGATAACTCACTGCCAGTGCAGCACTTTCTCTGCGATAACTCACTGACAGCACAGCACTTTCTCTGTGATAACCCACTGACAGTGCAGCACTTTCTCTGTGATAACTCACTGACAGTGCAGCACTTTCCCTGTGATAACCCACTGACAGTGCAGCACTTTCCCTGTGATAACCCAGTGACAGTGCAGCACTTTCCCTGTGATAACTCACTGAGAGTGCAGCACTTTCTCTGTGCTAACCCAGTGACAGTGCAGCACTTTCCCTGTGATAACCCACTGACAGTGCAGCACTTTCCCTGTGATAACCCACTGAGAGTGCAGCACATTCCCTGTGATAACCCACTGACAGTGCAGCACTTTCCCTGTGATAACCCATTGACAGTGCAGCACTTTCCCTGTGATAACACACTGACAGTGCAGCACTTCCCCTGTGATAACACACTGAGAGTGCAGCACTTTCCCTGTGATAACACACTGACAGTGCAGCACTTTCCCTGTGATAACACACTGAGAGTGCAGCACTTTCCCTGTGATAACACACTGAGAGTGCAGCACTTTCTCTGTGATAACCCACCGACAGTGCAGCACTTTCTCTGTGATAACTCACTGACAGTGCAGCACTTTCCCTGTGATAACTCACTGACAGTGCAGCACTTTCCCTGTGATAACTCACTGTCAGTGCAGCACTTTCCCTGTGATAACCCACTGACAGTGCAGCACTTTCTCTGTGATAACCCACTGACAGTGCAGCACTTTCTCTGTGATAACACACTGTCAGTGAAGCACTTTCTCTTTGATAACACACCGACAGTGCAGCACTTTCTCTGTGATAACTCACTGTCAGTGCAGCACTTTCTCTGTGATAACCCACTGACAGTGCAGCACTTTCTCTGTGATAACCCACTGACAGTGCAGCACTTTCTCTGTGATAACCCACTGACAGTGCAGCACTTTCTCTGTGATAACCCACTGACAGTGCAGCTCTTTCTCTGTGATAACTCACTGACAGTGCAGCACTTTCCCTGTGATAACACACTGACAGTACAGCACATTCCCTGTGATAACCCACAGACAGTACAGCACTTTCCCTGTGATAACCCACTGACAGTGCAGCACTTTCTCTGTGATAACCCACTGACAGTGCAGCACTTTCTCTGTGATAACCAACCGACAGTACAGCACTTTCTCTGTGATAACCCACCAGCAGTGCAGCAGTTTCTCTGTGATAACTCACCAGCAGTGCAGCACTTTCTCTGTGATAACCCACCAGCAGTGCAGCACTTTCTCTGTGATAAGTCACTGACAGTGCAGCATTTTCTCTGTGATAACGCACCGACAGTGCAGCACTTTCCCTGTAATAACTTACTGACAGTGCAGCACTTTCTCTGTGATAACTCACCGACAGTACAGCACTTTCCCTGTGATAACCCACTGACAGTGCAGCACTTTCTCTGTGATAACCCACTGACAGTACAGCACTTTCCCTGTGATAACCCACTAACAGTACAGCACATTCCCTGTGATAACCCACTGACAGTGCAGCACTTTCTCTGTGATAACCCACTGACAGTGCAGCACTTTCTCTGTGATAACACATTGACAGTGCAGCACTTTCCCTGTGATAACCCACTGACAGTGCAGCACTTTCTCTGTGATAACCCACTGACAGTGCAGCACTTTCTCTGTGATAACACATTGACAGTGCAGCACTTTCCCTGTGATAACCCACTGAGAGTGCAGCACTTTCTCTGTGATAACCCACCGACAGTGCAGCACTTTCTCTGTGATAACCAACCGACAGTACAGCACTTTCTCTGTGATAACCCACCAGCAGTGCAGCAGTTTCTCTGTGATAACTCACCGACAGTGCAGCACTTTCTCTGTGATGACACACCAGCAGTGCAGCACTTTCTCTGTGATAACCCATCAGCAGTGCAGCACTTTCTCTGTGATAAGTCACTGACAGTGCAGCACTTTCTCTGTGATAACTCACCGACAGTACAGCACTTTCCCTGTGATAACCCACTGACAGTGCAGCACTTTCTCTGTGATAACCCACTGACAGTACAGCACTTTCCCTGTGATAACCCACTAACAGTACAGCACATTCCCTGTGATAACCCACTGACAGTGCAGCACTTTCTCTGTGATAACCCACTGACAGTGCAGCACTTTCTCTGTGATAACACATTGACAGTGCAGCACTTTCCCTGTGATAACCCACTGACAGTGCAGCACTTTCTCTGTGATAACCCACCGACAGTGCAGCACTTTCTCTGTGATAACCCACTGACAGTGCAGCATTTCTCTGTGATAACACATTGGCAGTGCAGCACTTTCTCTGTGATAACACATTGACAGTGCAGCACTTTCTCTGTGATAACCCACCGACAGTGCAGCACTTTCCCTGTGATAACCCACTGGCAGTGCAGCACTTCTGTGTGATAACACATTGAGAGTGCAGCACTTTCCCTGCGATAACCCACTGACAGTGCAGCACTTTCTCTGTGATAACTCACCGACAGTGCAGCACTTTCTCTGCGATAAATCACCGACAGTGCAGCAGTTTCACTGTGATAAATCACTGACAGTGCAGCACTTTCTCTGTGATAACTTACGGACAGTGCAGCACTTTCTCTGTGATAACTCACCGACAGTCCAGCACTTTCCCTGTGATAACCCACTGACAGTGCAGCACTTTTTCTGTGATAACCCACCGACAGTGCAGCACTTTCTCTGTGATAACCCACCGACAGTGCAGCACTTTCTCTGTGATAACCCACCGACAGTGCAGCACTTTCTCTGTGATAACCCACTGACAGTGCAGCACTTTCTCTGTGATAACCCACTGACAGTGCAGCACTTTCTCTGTGATAACCCACCGAGAGTACAGCACTTTCTCTGTGATAACCCACTGACAGTGCAGCACTTTCTCTGTGATAACCCACCGACAGTGCAGCACTTTCTCTGTGATAACACACCGACAGTGCAGCACTATCTCTGTGATAACCCACTGACAGTGCAGCACTTTCTCTGTGAAAACCCACTGACAGTGCAGCACTTTCTCTGTGATAACCCACTGACAGTGCAGCACTTTCCCTGTGATAACCCACCGACAGTACAGCACTTTCTCTGTGATAACCCACCGACAGTGCAGCACTTTCTCTGTGATAACCCACCGAGAGTGCAGCACTTTCTCTGTGATAACCAACTGACAGTGCAGCACTTTCTCTGTGATAACCCACTCACAGTGCAGCACTTTCCCTGTGATAACCCACTGACAGTGCAGCACTTTCCCTGTGATAACACACTGACAGTGCAGCACTTTCCCTGTGATAACCCACTGACAGTACAGCACTTTCCCTGTGATAACCCACCGACAGTGCAGCACTTTCTTTGTGATAACCCACCGACAGTGCAGCACTTTCTCTGTGATAACCCACCGACAGTGCAGCACTTTCTCTGTGATAACCCACTGACAGTGCAGCACTTTCTCTGTGATAACCCACTGACAGTGCAGCACTTTCCCTGTGATAACCCACTGACAGTGCAGCACTTTCCCTGTGATTACACACTGACAGTGCAGCACTTACCCTGTGATAACCCACTGACAGTACTGCACTTTCCCTGTGATAACCCACCGACAGTGCAGCACTTTCTCTGTGATAACACACTGACAGTGCAGCACTTTCTCTGTGATAACACACTGACAGTGCAGCACTTTCTCTGTGATAACCCACTGACAGTTCAGCACTTTCCCTGTGATATCCCACTGACAGTGCAGCACTTTCTCTGTGATAACCCACTGACAGTGCAGCACTTTCCATGTGATAACCCACTGACAGTGCAGCACTTTCCCTGTGATAACCCACTGACAGTGCAGAACTTGCTCTGCGATAACTCACTGACAGTGCAGCACTTTCCCTGTGATAACCCACTGACAGTGCAGCACCTTCCATGTGATAACACACTGACAGTGCAACACTTTCTCTGTGATAACCCACTGACAGTGCAGCACGTTCTCTGTGATAACCCACTGACAGTGCAGCACTTTCTCTGTGATAACTCACTGACAGTGCAGCACTTTCTCTGTGATAACTCACTGTCAGTGCAGCACTTTCTCTGCGATAACTCACTGACAGTGCAGCACTTTCCCTGTGATAACGCACTGAGAGTGCAGCACTTTCCCTGTGATAACCCATTGACAGTGCAGTACTTTCCCTGTGATAACACACTGACAGTGCAGCACTTTCCCTGTGATAACGCACTGAGAGTGCAGCACTTTCCCTGTGATAACCCATTGACACTGCAGCACTTTCACTGTGATAACACACTGACAGTGCAGCACTTTCCCTGTGATAACCCACTGACAGTGCAGCACTTTCCCTGTGATAACGCACTGAGAGTGCAGCACTTTCCCTGTGATAACCCATTGACAGTGCAGCACTTTCCCAGTGATAACACACTGACAGTGCAGCACTTTCCCTGTGATAACACACTGACAGTGCAGCACTTTCCCTGTGATAACACACTGAGAGTGCAGCACTTTCCCTGTGATACCACACTGAGAGTGCAGCACTTTCTCTGTGATAACCCACCGACAGTGCAGCACTTTCTCTGTGATAACTCACTGACAGTGCAGCACTTTCCCTGTGATAACTCACTGACAGTGCAGCACTTTGCCTGTGATAACTCACTGTCAGTGCAGCACTTTCCCTGTGATAACCCACTGACAGTGCATCACTTACCCTGTGATAACCCACTGACAGTGCAGCACTTTCTCTGTGATAACACACTGTCAGTGAAGCACTTTCTCTTTGATAACACACCGACAGTGCAGCACATTCTCTGTGATAACTCACTGTCAGTGCAGTACTTTCTCTGTGATAACCCACTGACAGTGCAGCACTTTCTCTGTGATAACCCACTGACAGTGCAGCACTTTCTCTGTGATAACCCACTGACAGTCCAGCACTTTCTCTGTGATAACCCACTGACAGTGCAGCTCTTTCTCTGTGATAACTCACTGACAGTGCAGCACTTTCCCTGTGATAACACACTGACAGTACAGCACATTCCCTGTGATAACCCACAGACAGTACAGCACTTTCCCTGTGATAACCCACTGACAGTGCAGCACTTTCTCTGTGATAACCCACTGACAGTGCAGCACTTTCTCTGTGATAACCCACCGACATTACAGCACTTTCTCTGTGATAACCCACCGACAGTACAGCACTTTCCCTGTGATAACCCACTGACAGTGCAGCACTTTCTCTGTGATAACTTACCGACAGTACAGCACTTTCCCTGTGATAACCCACTGACAGTACAGCACATTCCCTGTGATAACCCACTGACAGTGCAGCACTTTCTCTGTGATAACCCACTGACAGTGCAGCACTTTCTCTGTGATAACACATTGACAGTGCAGCACTTTCCCTGTGATAACCCACTGACAGTGCAGCACTTTCTCTGTGATAACCCACTGACAGTGCAGCACTTTCTCTGTGATAACACATTGACAGTGCAGCACTTTCTCTGTGATAACACAGTGACAGTGCAGCACTTTCTCTGTGATAACCCACCGACAGTGCAGCACTTTCCCTGTGATAACACATTGACAGTGCTGCACTTCTCTGTGATAACACATTGACAGTGCAGCACTTTCTCTGTGATAACACATTGACAGAGCAGCACTTTCTCTGTAATAACACACCGACAGTGCAGCACTTTCCCTGTGATAACCCACTGGCAGTGCAGCACTTCTCTGTGATAACACATTGAGAGTGCAGCACTTTCCCTGCGATAACCCACTGAGAGTGCAGCACTTTCTGTGTGATAACTTACCGACAGTGCAGCACTTTCTCTGTGATAACCCACTGACAGTACAGCACTTTCCCTGTGATAACCCAGTGACAGTACAGCACATTCCCTGTGATAACCCAATGACAGTGCAGCACTTTCTCTGTGATAACCCACTGACAGTGGAGCACTTTCTCTGTGATAACACATTGACAGTGCAGCACTTTCCCTGTGATAACCCACCGACAGTGCAGCACTTTCTCTGTGATAACCCACTGACAGTGCAGCACTTCTCTGTGATAACACATTGACAGTGCAGCACTTTCTCTGTGATAACACATTGACAGTGCAGCACTTTCTCTGTGATAACCCACCGACAGTGCAGCACTTTCCCTGTGATAACCCACTGGCAGTGCAGCACTTCTCTGTGATAACACATTGAGAGTGCAGCACTTTCCCTGCGATAACACACTGACAGTGCAGCACTTTCTCTGTGATAACTCACCGACAGTGCAGCACTTTCTCTGTGATAAATCACCGACAGTGCAGCAGTTTCACTGTGATAAATCACTGACAGTGCAGCACTTTCCCTGTGATAACTTACGGACAGTGCAGCACTTTCTCTGTGATAACTCACCGACAGTACAGCACTTTCCCTGTGATAACCCACTGACAGTGCAGCACTTTCTCTGTGATAACCCACCGACAGTGCAGCACTTTCTCTGTGATAACCCACCGACAGTGCAGCACCTTCTCTGTGATAACCCACCGACAGTGCAGCACTTTCTCTGTGATAACCCACTGACAGTGCAGCACTTTCTCTGTGATAACCCACTGACAGTGCAGCACTTTCTCTGTGATAACCCACCGACAGTACAGCACTTTCTCTGTGATAACCCACCGACAGTGCAGCACTTTCTCTGTGATATCCCACCGACAGTGCAGCACTTTCTCTGTGATAACACACCGACAGTGCAGCACTTTCTCTGTGATAACCCACTGACAGTGCAGCACTTTCTCTGTGATAACCCACTGACAGTGCAGCACTTTCTCTGTGATAAACCACTGACAGTGCAGCACTTTCCCTGTGATAACCCACTGACAGTGCAGCACTTTCCCTGTGATAACACACTGACAGTGCAGCACTTTCCCTGTGATAACCCACTGACAGTACAGCACTATCCCTGTGATAACCCACCGACAGTGCAGCACTTTCTCTGTGATAACCCACCGACAGTGCAGCACTTCCTCTGTGATAACCCACCGACAGTTCAGCACTTTCTCTGTGATAACCCTCTGACAGTGCAGCACTTTCTCTGTGATAACCCACTGACAGTGCAGCACTTTCCCTGTGATAACCCACTGACAGTGCAGCACTTTCCCTGTCATAACACACTGACAGTGCAGCACTTTCCCTGTGATAACCCACTGACAGTACAGCACTTTCCCTGTGATAACCCACCGACAGTGCAGCACTTTCTCTGTGATAACACACTGACAGTGCAGCACTTTCTCTGTGATAACCCACTGACAGTGCAGCACTTTCTCTGTGAAAACCCACTGACAGTCCAGCACATTCCGTGTGATATCCCACTGACAGTGCAGCACTTTCTCTGTGATAACCCACTGACAGTGCAGCACTTTCCCTGTGATAACCCACTGACAGTGCAGCACTTTCCCTGTGATAACCCACTGACAGTTCAGCACTTGATCTGCGATAACTCACTGACAGTGCAGCACTTTCTCTGTGATAACCCACTGACAGTGCAGCACTTTCTCTGTGATAACCCACTGACAGTGCAGCACTTTCCCTGTGATAACCCACTGACAGTGCAGCACTTTCCCTGTGATAACCCACTGACAGTGCAGCACTTTCTCTGTGATAACCCACTGACAGTGCAGCACGTTCTCTGTGATAACCCACTGACAGTGCAGCACTTTCCCTGTGATAACCCACTGACAGTGCAGCACTTTCCCTGTGATAACACACTGACAGTGCAGCACTTTCCCTGTGATAACCCACTGACAGTACAGCACTTTCCCTGTGATAACCCACCGACTGTGCAGCACTTTCTCTGTGATAACTCACTGACAGTGCAGCACTTTCTCTGTGATAACTCACTGCCAGTGCAGCACTTTCTCTGCGATAACACACTGACAGCGCAGCACTTTCTCTGTGATAACCCACTGACAGTGCAGCACTTTCTCTGTGATAACTCACTGACAGTGCAGCACTTTCCCTGTGATAACCCACTGACAGTGCAGCACTTTCCCTGTGATAACCCAGTGACAATGCAGCACTTGCCCTGTGATAACTCACTGACAGTGCAGCACTTTCTCTGTGATAACCCAGTGACAGTGCTGCACTTTCCCTATGATAACCCACTGACAGTGCAGCACTTTCCCTGTGATAACCCACTGACAGTGCAGCACTTTCCCTGTGATAACGCACTGAGAGTGCAACACTTTCCCTGTGATAACCCATTGACAGTGCAGCACTTTCCCTGTGGAAACACACTGACAGTGCAGCACTTTCCCTGTGATAACACACTGAGAGTGCAGCACTTTCCCTGTGATAACACACTGACACTGCAGCACTTTCCCTGTGATAACACACTGAGAGTGCAGCACTTTCCCTGTGATAACACACTGACAGTGCAGCACTTTCCCTGTGATAACCCACCGACAGTGCTGCACTTTCTCTGTTATAACTCACTGACAGTGCAGCACTTTCCCTGTGATAACTCACTGACAGTGCACCACTTTCCCTGTGATAACTCACTGTCAGTGCAGCACTTTCCCTGTGATAACCCACTGACAGTGCAGCACTTTCTCTGTGATAACCCACTGACAGTGCAGCACTTTCTCTGTGATAACACACTGTCAGTGAAGCACTTTCTCTTTGATAACACACCGACAGTGCAGCACTTTCTCTGTGATAACTCACTGTCAGTGCAGCACTTTCTCTGTGATAACCCACTGACAGTGCAGCACTTTCTCTGTGATAACCCACTGACAGTGCAGCTCTTTCTCTGTGATAACTCACTGACAGTGCAGCACTTTCCCTGTGATAACACACTGACAGTACAGCACATTCCCTGTGATAACCCACAGACAGTACAGCACTTTCCCTGTGATAACCCACTGACAGTGCAGCACTTTCTCTGTGATAACCCACTGACAGTGCAGCACTTTCTCTGTGATAACCAACCGACAGTACAGCACTTTCCCTGTGATAACCCATCGACAGTACAGCACTTTCCCTGTGATAACCCACTGACAGTGCAGCACTTTCTCTGTGATAACTTACCGACAGTGCAGCACTTTCTCTGTGATAACCCACTGACAGTACAGCACTTTCCCTGTGATAACCCACTGACAGTACAGCACATTTCCTGTGATAACCCACTGACAGTGCAGCACTTTCTCTGTGATAACCCACTGACAGTGCAGCACTTTCTCTGTGATAACACATTGACAGTGCAGCACTTTCCCTGTGATAACCCACTGACAGTGCAGCACTTTCTCTGTGATAACCCACCGACAGTGCAGCACTTTCTCTGTGATAACCCACTGACAGTGCAGCACTTCTCTGTGATAACACATTGACAGTGCAGCACTTTCTCTGTGATAACACATTGACAATGCAGCACTTTCTCTGTGATAACCCACCGACAGTGCAGCACTTTCCCTGTGATAACCCACTGGCTTTGCAGCACTTCTCTGTGATAACACATTGAGAGTGCAGCACTTTCCCTGCGATAACCCACTGACAGTGCAGCACTTTCTCTGTGATAACTCACCGACAGTGCAGCACTTTCTCTGTGATAAATCACCGACAGTGCAGCAGTTTCACTTAGATAAATCACTGACAGTGCAGCACTTTCTCTGTGATAACTTACGGACAGTGCAGCACTTTTTGTGTGATAACTCACCGACAGTACAGCACTTTCCCTGTGATAACCAACTGACAGTGCAGCACGTTCCCTGTGATAACCCACTGACAGTGCAGCACTTTCTCTGTGATAACCCACTGGCAGTGCAGCACTTTCTCTGTGATAACCCACTGACAGTGCAGCACTTTCTTTGTGATAACCCACCGACAGTGCAGCACTTTCTTTGTGATAACTCGCGACAGTGCAGCACTTTCTCTGTGATGACTCACCAGCAGTGCAGCACTTTCTCTGTGATAACCCACCAGCAGTGCAGCAGTTTCTCTGTGATAACTCACCGACAGTGCAGCACTTTCTCTGTGATGACTCACCAGCAGTGCAGCACTTTCTCTGTGATAACCCACCAGCACTGCAGCACTTTCTCTGTGATAAGTCACTGACAGTGCAGCACTTTCTCTGTGATAACTCACCGACAGTGCAGCACTTTCTCTGTGATAACTTACTGACAGTGCAGCACTTTCTCTGTGATAACTCACCGACAGTACAGCACTTTCCCTGTGATAACCCACTGACAGTGCAGCACTTTCTCTGTGATAACCCACCGACAGTGCAGCACTTTCTCTGTGATAACCCACCGACAGTGCAGCACTTTCTCTGTGATAACCCACCGACAGTGCAGCACTTTCTCTGTGATAACCCACTGACAGTGCAGCACTTTCTCTGTGATAACCCACTGACAGTGCAGCACTTTCTCTGTGATAACCCACCGACAGTACAGCACTTTCTCTGTGATAACCCACCGACAGTGCAGCACTTTCTCTGTGATAACCCACTGACAGTGCAGCACTTTCTCTGTGATAACCCACTGACAGTGCAGCACTTTCTCTGTGATAACCCACTGACAGCGCAGCACTTTCCTTGTGATAAACCACCGACAGTGCAGCACTTTCTCTGTGATAACACCCCGACAGTGCAGCACTTTCTCTGTGATAACCCACTGACAGTGCAGCACTTTCTCTGTGATAACCCACTCACAGTGCAGCACTTTCCATGTGATAACCCACTGACAGTGCAGCACTTTCCCTGTGATAACACACTGACAGTGCAGCACTTTCCCTGTGATAACCCACTGACAGTACAGCACTTTCCCTGTGATAACCCACCGACAGTGCAGCACTTTCTCTGTGATAACCCACCGACAGTGCAGCACTTCCTCTGTGATAACCCACCGACAGTGCAGCACTTTCTCTGTGATAACCCACTGACAGTGCAGCACTTTCTCTGTGATAACCCACTGACAGTGCAGCACTTTCCCTGTGATAACCCACTGACAGTGCAGCACTTTCCCTGTGATAACACACTGACAGTGCAGCACTTTCCCTGTGATAACCCACTGACAGTACAGCACTTTCCCTGTGATAACCCACCGACAGTGCAGCACTTTCTCTGTGATAACACACTGATAGTCCAGCACTTTCTCTGTGATAACCCACTGACAGTTCAGCACTTTCTCTGTGAAAACCCACTGACAGTCCAGCACTTTCCGTGTGATATCCCACTGACAGTGCAGCACTTTCTCTGTGATAACCCACTGACAGTGCAGCACTTACCCTGTGATAACCCACTGACAGTGCAGCACTTTCCCTGTGATAACCCACTGACAGTGCAGCACTTGCTCTGCGATAACTCACTGACAGTGCAGCACTTTCTCTGTGATAACCCACTGACAGTGCAGCACTTTCCCTGTGATAACCCACTGACAGTGCAGCACTTTCTCTGTGATAACCCACTGACAGTGCAGCACTTTCCCTGTGATAACCCACTGACAGTGCAGCACTTGCTCTGCGATAACTCACTGACAGTGCAGCACTTACCCTGTGATAACCCACTGACAGTGCAGCACTTTCCCTGTGATAACCCACTGACAGTGCAGCACTTTCTCTGTGATAACCCACTGACAGTGCAGCACGTTCTCTGTGATAACCCACTGACAGTGCAGCATCTTGTCTGTGATAACCCACTGACAGTGCAGCATTTTCTCTGTGACAACACACTGACAGTGCGGCACTTTCTCTGTGATAACTCACTGACAGTGCAGCACTTTCACTGTGATAACTCACTGCCAGTGCAGCACTTTCTCTGCGATAACTCACTGAGAGCGCAGCACTTTGTCTGTGATAACCCACTGACAGTGCAGCACTTTCTCTGTGATAACCCACTGACAGTGCAGCACTTTCCCTGTGATAACCCACTGACAGTGCAGCACTTTCCCTGTGATAACCCAGTGACAGTGCAGCACGTTCCCTGTGATAACTCACTGACAGTGCAGCACTTTCTCTGTGATAACCCAGTGACAGTGCAGCACTTTCCCTGTGATAACCCACTGACAGTGCAGCACTTTCCCTGTGATAACCCACTGACAGTGCAGCACTTTCCCTGTGATAACGCACTGAGAGTGCAGCACTTTCCCTGTGATAACCCATTGACAGTGCAGCACTTTCCCTGTGATAACACACTGATAGTGCAGCACTTTCCCTGTGATAACACACTGAGAGTGCAGCACTTTCCCTGTGATAACACACTGACAGTGCAGCACTTTCCCTGTGATAACACACTGAGAGTGCAGCACTTTCCCTGTGATAACACACTGAGAGTGCAGCACTTTCTCTGTGATAACCCACCGACAGTGCAGCACTTTCTCTGTGATAACTCACCGACAGTGCAGCACTTTCTGTGTGATGACTCACTGACAGTGCAGCACTTTCCCTGTGATAACTCACTGTCAGTGCAGCACTTTCCCTGTGATAACCCACTGACAGTGCAGCACTTTCTCTGTGATAACCCACCGACAGTGCAGCACTTTCTCTGTGATAACACACTGTCAGTGAAGCACTTTCTCTTTGATAACACACCGACAGTGCAGCACTTTCTCTGTGATAACTCACTGTCAGTGCAGCACTTTCTCTGTGATAACCCACTGACAGTGCAGCACTTTCTCTGTGATAACCCACTGACAGTGCAGCACTTTCTCTGTGATAACCCACTGACAGTGCAGCTCTTTCTCTGTGATAACTCACTGACAGTGCAGCACTTTTCATGTGATAACACACTGACAGTACAGCACATTCCCTGTGATAACCCACAGACAGTACAGCACTTTCCCTGTGATAACCCACTGACAGTGCAGCACTTTCTCTGTGATAACCCACTGACAGTGCAGCACTTTCTCTGTGATAACCAACCGACAGTACAGCACTTTCTCTGTGATAACCCACTGACAGTGCAGCACTTCTCTGTGATAACACATTGACAGTGCAGCACTTTCTCTGTGATCACACATTGACAGTGCAGCACTTTCTCTGTGATAACCCACCGACAGTGCAGCACTTTCCCTGTGATAACCCACTGGCAGTGCAGCACTTCTCTGTGATAACACATTGAGAGTGCAGCACTTTCCCTGCGATAACCCACTGACAGTGCAGCACTTTCACTGTGATAACCCACCGACAGTGCAGCACTTTCTCTGTGATAACCCACCGACAGTGCAGCACTTCCTCTGTGATAACCCACCGACAGTGCAGCACTTTCTCTGTGATAACCCACTGACAGTGCAGCACTTTCTCTGTGATAACCCACTGACAGTGCAGCACTTTCTCTGTGATAACCCACTGACAGTACAGCACTTTCTCTGTGATAACACACCGACAGTGCAGCACTTTCTCTGTGATAACCCACTGACAGTGCAGCACTTTCTCTGTGATAACCCACTGACAGTGCAGCACTTTCTCTGTGATAACCCACTGACAGCGCAGCACTTTCCCTGTGATAACCCACCGACAGTGCAGCACTTTCTCTGTGATAACCCACCGACAGTGCAGCACTTTCTCTGTGATAACCCACCGACAGTGCAGCACTTTCTCTGTGATAACCCACTGACAGTGCAGCACTTTCTCTGTGATAACCCACTCACAGTGCAGCACTTTCCCTGTGATAACCCACTGACAGTGCAGCACTTTCCCTGTGATAACACACTGACAGTGCAGCACTTTCCCTGTGATAACCCACTGACAGTACAGCACTTTCCCTGTGATAACCCACCGACAGTGCAGCACTTTCTCTGTGATAACCCACCGACAGTGCAGCACTTCCTCTGTGATAACCCACCGACAGTGCAGCACTTTCTCTGTGATAACCCACTGACAGTGCAGCACTTTCTCTGTGATAACCCACTGACAGTGCAGCACTTTCCCTGTGATAACCCACTGACAGTGCAGCACTTTCCCTGTGATAACACACTGACAGTGCAGCACTTTCCCTGTGATAACCCACTGACAGTACAGCACTTTCCCTGTGATAACCCACCGACAGTGCAGCACTTTCTCTGTGATAACACACTGACAGTGCAGCACTTTCTCTGTGATAACCCACTGACAGTTCAGCACTTTCTCTGTGAAAACCCACTGACAGTCCAGCACTTTCCGTGTGATATCCCACTGACAGTGCAGCACTTTCTCTGTGATAACCCACTGACAGTGCAGCACTTACCCTGTGATAACCCACTGACAGTGCAGCACTTTCCCTGTGATAACCCACTGACAGTGCAGCACTTGCTCTGCGATAACTCACTGACAGTGCAGCACTTTCTCTGTGATAACCCACTGACAGTGCAGCACTTTCCCTGTGATAACCCACTGACAGTGCAGCACTTTCTCTGTGATAACCCACTGACAGTGCAGCACGTTCTCTGTGATAACCCACTGACAGTGCAGCACTTTGTCTGTGATAACCCACTGACAGTGCAGCATTTTCTCTGTGACAACACACTGACAGTGCGGCACTTTCTCTGTGATAACTCACTGACAGTGCAGCACTTTCACTGTGATAACTCACTGCCAGTGCAGCACTTTCTCTGCGATAACTCATCGAGAGCGCAGCACTTTCTCTGTGATAACCCACTGACAGTGCAGCACTTTCTCTGTGATAACCCACTGACAGTGCAGCACTTTCCCTGTGATAACCCACTGACAGTGCAGCACTTTCCCTGTGATAACCCAGTGACAGTGCAGCACGTTTCCTGTGATAACTCACTGACAGTGCAGCACTTTCTCTGTGATAACCCAGTGACAGTGCAGCACTTTCCCTGTGATAACCCACTGACAGTGCAGCACTTTCCCTGTGATAACCCACTGACAGTGCAGCACTTTCCGTGTGATAACGCACTGAGAGTGCAGCACATTCCCTGTGATAACCCATTGACAGTGCAGCACTTTCCCTGTGATAACACACTGATAGTGCAGCACTTTCCCTGTCATAACACACTGAGAGTGCAGCACTTTCCCTGTGATAACACACTGACAGTGCAGCACTTTCCCTGTGATAACACACTGAGACTGCAGCACTTCTCTGTGATAACACATTGACAGTGCAGCACTTTCTCTGTGATAACACATTGACAATGCAGCACTTTCTCTGTGATAACCCACCGACAGTGCAGCACTTTCTCTGTGATAACCCACTGACAGTGCAGCACCTTCTCTGTGATAACCCACTGACAGTGCAGCACTTCTCTGTGATAACACATTGACAATGCAGCACTTTCTCTGTGATTACTCACCGACAGTGCAGCACTTTCTCTGTGATAACCCACCGACAGTGCAGCACTTTCTCTGTGATAACCCACTGACAGTGCAGCACTTCTCTGTGATAACACATTGACAGTGCAGCACTTTCTCTGTGATAACACATTGACAATGCAGCACTTTCTCTGTGATAACCCACCGACAGTGCAGCACTTTCCCTGTGATAACCCACTGGCTTTGCAGCACTTCTCTGTGATAACTCACCGACAGTGCAGCACTTTCTCTGTGATAAACCACCGACAGTGCAGCAGGTTCACTTTGATAAATCACTGACAGTGCAGCACTTTCTCTGTGATAACTTACGGACAGTGCAGCACTTTCTCTGTGATAACTCACCGACAGTACAGCACTTTCCCTGTGATAACCAACTGACAGTGCAGCACGTTCCCTGTGATAACCCACTGACAGTGCAGCACTTTCTCTGTGATAACCCACTGGCAGTGCAGCACTTTCTCTGTGATAACCCACCGACAGTGTAGCACTTTCTTTGTGATAACTCGCGACAGTGCAGCACTTTCTCTGTGATGACTCACCAGCAGTGCAGCACTTTCTCTGTGATAACCCACCAGCAGTGCAGCAGTTTCTCTGTGATAACTCACCGACAGTGCAGCACTTTCTCTGTGATGACTCACCAGCAGTGCAGCACTTTCTCTGTGATAACCCACCAGCAGTGCAGCACTTTCTCTGTGATAAGTCACTGACAGTGCAGCACTTTCTCTGTGATAACTCACCGACAGTGCAGCACTTTCTCTGTGATAACTTCCTGACAGTGCAGCACTTTCTCTGTGATAACTCACCGACAGTACAGCACTTTCCCTGTGATAACCCACTGACAGTGCAGCACTTTCTCTGTGATAACCCACCGACAGTGCAGCACTTTCTCTGTGATAACCCACCGACAGTGCAGCACTTTCTCTGTGATAACCCACTGACAGTGCAGCAATTTCTCTGTGATAACCCACTCACAGTGCAGCACTTTCCATGTGATAACCCACTGACAGTGCAGCACTTTCCCTGTGATAACGCACTGACAGTGCAGCACTTTCCCTGTGATAACCCACTGACAGTACAGCACTTTCCCTGTGATAACCCACCGACAGTGCAGCACTTTCTCTGTGATAACCCACCGACAGTGCAGCACTTTCTCTGTGATAACACACTGACAGTGCAGCACTTTCTCTGTGATAACCCACTGAAAATTCAGCACTTTCCCTGTGATAACACACTGACAGTGCAGCACTTTCCCTGTGATAACCCACTGACAGTACAGCACTTTCCCTGTGATAACCCACCGACAGTGCAGCACTTTCTCTGTGATAACACACTGACAGTGCAGCACTTTCTCTGTGATAACCCACTGACAGTTCAGCACTTTCTCTGTGAAAACCCACTGACAGTCCAGCACTTTCCGTGTGATATCCCACTGACAGTGCAGCACTTTCTCTGTGATAACCCACTGACAGTGCAGCACTTACCCTGTGATAACCCACTGACAGTGCAGCACTTTCCCTGTGATAACCCACTGACAGTGCAGCACTTGCTCTGCGATAACTCACTGACAGTGCAGCACTTTCTCTGTGATAACCCACTGACAGTGCAGCACTTTCCCTGTGATAACCCACTGACAGTGCAGCACTTTCTCTGTGATAACCCACTGACAGTGCAGCACGTTCTCTGTGATAACCCACCGACAGTGCAGCATCTTGTCTGTGATAACCCACTGACAGTGCAGCATTTTCTCTGTGACAACACACTGACAGTGCGGCACTTTCTCTGTGATAACTCACTGACAGTGCAGCACTTTCACTGTGATAACTCACTGCCAGTGCAGCACTTTCTCTGCGATAACTCACTGAGAACGCAGCACTTTCTCTGTGATAACCCACTGACAGTGCAGCACTTTCTCTGTGATAACCCACTGACAGTGCAGCACTTTCCCTGTGATCACCCACTGACAGTGCAGCACTTTCCCTGTGATAACCCAGTGACAGTGCAGCACGTTCCCTGTGATAACTCACTGACAGTGCAGCACTTTCTCTGTGATAACCCAGTGACAGTGCAGCACTTTCCCTGTGATAACCCACTGACAGTGCAGCACTTTCCCTGTGATAACCCACTGACAGTGCAGCACTTTCCCTGTGATAACGCACTGAGAGTGCAGCCCTTTCCCTGTGATAACCCATTGACAGTGCAGCACTTTCCCTGTGATAACACACTGATAGTGCAGCACTTTCCCTGTGATAACACACTGAGAGTGCAGCACTTTCCCTGTGATAACACACTGACAGTGCAGCACTTTCCCTGTGATAACACACTGAGAGTGCAGCACTTTCCCTGTGATAACACACTGAGAGTGCAGCACTTTCTCTGTGATAACCCACCGACAGTGCAGCACTTTCTCTGTGATAACTCACTGTCAGTGCAGCACTTTCCCTGTGATAACACACTGAGAGTGCAGCACTTTCCCTGTGATAACACACTGAGAGTGCAGCACTTTCTGTGTGATGACTCACTGACAGTGCAGCACTTTCCCTGTGATAACTCACTGTCAGTGCAGCACTTTCCCTGTGATAACCCACTGACAGTGCAGCACTTTCTCTGTGATAACCCACTGACAGTGCAGCACTTTCTCTGTGATAACACACTGTCAGTGAAGCACTTTCTCTTTGATAACACACCGACAGTGCAGCACTTTCTCTGTGATAACTCACTGTCAGTGCAGCACTTTCTCTGTGATAACCCACTGGCAGTGCAGCACTTTCTCTGTGATAACCCACTGACAGTGCAGCACTTTCTCTGTGATAACCCACTGACAGTGCAGCACTTTCTCTGTGATAACCCACTGACAGTGCAGCTCTTTCTCTGTGATAACTCACTGACAGTGCAGCACTTTTCATGTGATAACACACTGACATTACAGCACATTCCCTGTGATAACCCACAGACAGTACAGCACTTTCCCTGTGATAACCCACTGACAGTGCAGCACTTTCTCTGTGATAACCCACTGACAGTGCAGCACTTTCTCTGTGATAACCAACCGACAGTACAGCACTTTCTCTGTGATAACCCACTGACAGTGCAGCACTTCTCTGTGATAACACATTGACAGTGCAGCACATTCTCTGTGATCACACATTGACAGTGCAGCACTTTCTCTGTGATAACCCACCGACAGTGCAGCACTTTCCCTGTGATAACCCACTGGCAGTGCAGCACTTCTCTGTGATAACACATTGAGAGTGCAGCACTTTCCCTGCGATAACCCACTGACAGTGCAGCACTTTCCCTGTGATATCCCACCGACAGTGCAGCACTTTCTCTGTGATAACCCACCGACAGTGCAGCACTTCCTCTGTGATAACCCACCGACAGTGCAGCACTTTCTCTGTGATAACCCACTGACAGTGCAGCACTTTCTCTGTGATAACCCACTGACAGTGCAGCACTTTCTCTGTGATAACCCACCGACAGTACAGCACTTTCTCTGTGATAACCCACCGACATTGCAGCACTTTCTCTGTGATAACCCACTGACAGTGCAGCACTTTCTCTGTGATAACCCACTGACAGTGCAGCACTTTCTCTGTGATAACCCACTGACAGCGCAGCACTTTCTCTGTGATAACCCACCGACAGTGCAGCACTTTCTCTGTGATAACCCACCGACAGTGCAGCACTTTCTCTGTGATAACCCACCGACAGTGCAGCACTTTCTCTGTGATAACCCACTGACAGTGCAGCACTTTCTCTGTGATAACCCACTCACAGTGCAGCACTTTCCCTGTGATAACCCACTGACAGTGCAGCACTTTCCCTGTGATAACACACTGACAGTGCAGCACTTTCCCTGTGATAACCCACTGACAGTACAGCACTTTCCCTGTGATAACCCACCGACAGTGCAGCACTTTATCTGTGATAACCCACCGACAGTGCAGCACTTCCTCTTTGATAACCCACCGACAGTGCAGCACTTTCTCTGTGATAACCCACTGACAGTGCAGTACTTTCTCTGTGATAACCCACTGACAGTGCAGCACTTTATCTGTGATAACCCACCGACAGTGCAGCACTTCCTCTTTGATAACCCACCGACAGTGCAGCACTTTCTCTGTGATAACCCACTGACAGTGCAGTACTTTCTCTGTGATAACCCACTGACAGTGCAGCACTTTCCCTGTGATAACCCACTGACAGTGCAGCACTTTCCCTGTGATAACACACTGACAGTGCAGCACTTTCCCTGTGATAACCCACTGACAGTACAGCACTTTCCCTGTGATAACCCACCGACAGTGCAGCACTTTCTCTGTGATAACACACTGACAGTGCAGCACTTTCTCTGTGATAACCCACTGACAGTTCAGCACTTTCTCTGTGAAAACCCACTGACAGTCCAGCACTTTCCGTGTGATATCCCACTGACAGTGCAGCACTTTCTCTGTGATAACCCACTGACAGTGCAGCACTTACCCTGTGATAACCCACTGACAGTGCAGCACTTTCCCTGTGATAACCCACTGACAGTGCAGCACTTGCTCTGCGATAACTCACTGACAGTGCAGCACTTTCTCTGTGATAACCCACTGACAGTGCAGCACTTTCCCTGTGATAACCCACTGACAGTGCAGCACTTTCTCTGTGATAACCCACTGACAGTGCAGCACGTTCTCTGTGATAACCCACTGACAGTGCAGCACTTTGTCTGTGATAACCCACTGACAGTGCAGCATTTTCTCTGTGACAACACACTGACAGTGCGGCACTTTCTCTGTGATAACTCACTGACAGTGCAGCACTTTCACTGTGATAACTCACTGCCAGTGCAGCACTTTCTCTGCGATAACTCACTGAGAGCGCAGCACTTTCTCTGTGATAACCCACTGACAGTGCAGCACTTTCTCTGTGATAACCCACTGACAGTGCAGCACTTTCTCTGTGATAACCCACTGACAGTGCAGCACTTTCCCTGTGATAACCCAGTGACAGTGCAGCACTTTCTCTGTGATAACCCACCGACAGTGCAGCACTTTCTCTGTGATAACCCACTGACAGTGCAGCACTTTCCCTGTGATAACACACTGACAGTGCAGCACTTTCCCTGTGATAACCCACTGACAGTACAGCACTTTCCCTGTGATAACCCACCGACAGTGCAGCACTTTCTCTGTGATAACCCACCGACAGTGCAGCACTTCCTCTTTGATAACCCACCGACAGTGCAGCACTTTCTCTGTGATAACCCACTGACAGTGCAGTACTTTCTCTGTGATAACCCACTGACAGTGCAGCACTTTCCCTGTGATAACCCACTGACAGTGCAGCACTTTCCCTGTGATAACACACTGACAGTGCAGCACTTTCCCTGTGATAACCCACTGACAGTACAGCACTTTCCCTGTGATAACCCACCGACAGTGCAGCACTTTCTCTGTGATAACACACTGACAGTGCAGCACTTTCTCTGTGATAACCCACTGACAGTTCAGCACTTTCTCTGTGAAAACCCACTGACAGTCCAGCACTTTCCGTGTGATATCCCACTGACAGTGCAGCACTTTCTCTGTGATAACCCACTGACAGTGCAGCACTTACCCTGTGATAACCCACTGACAGTGCAGCACTTTCCCTGTGATAACCCACTGACAGTGCAGCACTTTCCCTGTGATAACTCACTGACAGTGCAGCACTTTCTCTGTGATAACCCACTGACAGTGCAGCACTTTCCCTGTGATAACCCACTGACAGTGCAGCACTTTCTCTGTGATAACCCACTGACAGTGCAGCACGTTCTCTGTGATAACCCACTGACAGTGCAGCACTTTGTCTGTGATAACCCACTGACAGTGCAGCATTTTCTCTGTGACAACACACTGACAGTGCAGCACTTTCTCTGTGATAACTCACTGACAGTGCAGCACTTTCACTGTGATAACTCACTGCCAGTGCAGCACTTTCTCTGCGATAACTCACTGAGAGCGCAGCACTTTCTCTGTGATAACCCACTGACAGTGCAGCACTTTCTCTGTGATAACCCACTGACAGTGCAGCACTTTCTCTGTGATAACCCACTGACAGTGCAGCACTTTCTCTGTGATAACCCACCGACAGTACAGCACTTTCTCTGTGATAACCCACCGACAGTGCAGCACATTCTCTGTGATAACCCACTGACAGTGCAGCACTTTCCCTGTGATAACACACTGACAGTGCAGCACTTTCCCTGTGATAACCCACTGACAGTACAGCACTTTCCCTGTGATAACCCACCGACAGTGCAGCACTTTCTCTGTGATAACCCACCGACAGTGCAGCACTTCCTCTGTGATAACCCACCGACAGTGCAGCACTTTCTCTGTGATAACCCACTGACAGTGCAGCACTTTCTCTGTGATAACCCACTGACAGTGCAGCACTTTCCCTGTGATAACCCACTGACAGTGCAGCACTTTCCCTGTGATAACACACTGACAGTGCAGCACTTTCCCTGTGATAACCCACTGACAGTACAGCACTTTCCCTGTGATAACCCACCGACAGTGCAGCACTTTCTCTGTGATAACACACTGACAGTGCAGCACTTTCTCTGTGATAACCCACTGACAGTTCAGCACTTTCTCTGTGAAAACCCACTGACAGTCCAGCACTTTCCGTGTGATATCCCACTGACAGTGCAGCACTTTCTCTGTGATAACCCACTGACAGTGCAGCACTTACCCTGTGATAACCCACTGACAGTGCAGCACTTTCCCTGTGATAACCCACTGACAGTGCAGCACTTGCTCTGCGATAACTCACTGACAGTGCAGCACTTTCTCTGTGATAACCCACTGACAGTGCAGCACTTTCCCTGTGATAACCCACTGACAGTGCAGCACTTTCTCTGTGATAACCCACTGACAGTGCAGCACGTTCTCTGTGATAACCCACTGACAGTGCAGCACTTTGTCTGTGATAACCCACTGACAGTGCAGCATTTTCTCTGTGACAACACACTGACAGTGCGGCACTTTCTCTGTGATAACTCACTGACAGTGCAGCACTTTCACTGTGATAACTCACTGCCAGTGCAGCACTTTCTCTGCGATAACTCACTGAGAGCGCAGCACTTTCTCTGTGATAACCCACTGACAGTGCAGCACTTTCTCTGTGATAACCCACTGACAGTGCAACACTTTCCCTGTGATAACCCACTGACAGTGCAGCACTTTTCCTGTGATAACGCACTGAGAGTGCAGCACTTTCCCTGTGATAACCCAGTGACAGTGCAGCACGTTCCCTGTGATAACTCACTGACAGTGCAGCACTTTCTCTGTGATAACCCAGTGACAGTGCAGCACTTTCCCTGTGATAACCCACTGACAGTGCAGCACTTTCCCTGTGATAAGCCACTGACAGTGCAGCACTTTCCCTGTGATAACACACTGATAGTGCAGCACTTTCCCTGTGATAACCCACTGACAGTGCAGCACTTACCCTGTGATAACCCACTGACAGTGCAGCACTTTCCCTGTGATAACCCACTGACAGTGCAGCACTTGCTCTGCGATAACTCACTGACAGTGCAGCACTTTCTCTGTGATAACCCACTGACAGTGCAGCACTTTCCCTGTGATAACCCACTGACAGTGCAGCACTTTCTCTGTGATAACCCACTGACAGTACAGCACTTTCCCTGTGATAACCCACTGACAGTACAGCACATTCCCTGTGATAACCCACTGACAGTGCAGCACTTTCTCTGTGATAACCCACTGACAGTGCAGCACTTTCTCTGTGATAACACATTGACAGTGCAGCACTTTCCCTGTGATAACCCACTGACAGTGCAGCACTTTCTCTGTGATAACCCACCGACAGTGCAGCACTTTCTCTGTGATAACCCACTGACAGTGCAGCCCTTTCCCTGTGATAACACACTGACAGTGCAGCACTTTCTCTGTGATAACTCACCGACAGTGCAGCACTTTCTCTGTGATAAATCACCGACAGTGCAGCAGTTTCACTTTGATAAATCACTGACAGTGCAGCACTTTCTCTGTGATAACTTACGGACAGTGCAGCACTTTCTCTGTGATAACTCACCGACAGTACAGCACTTTCCCTGTGATAACCAACTGACAGTGCAGCACGTTCCCTGTGATAACCCACTGACAGTGCAGCACTTTTTCTGTGATAAGCCACTGGCAGTGCAGCACTTTCTCTGTGATAACCCACTGACAGTGCAGCACTTTCTTTGTGATAACCCACCGACAGTACAGCACTTTCCCTGTGATAACCCACCGACAGTGCAGCACTTTCTCTGTGATAACCCACCGACAGTGCAGCACTTCCTCTGTGATAACCCACCGACAGTGCAGCATTTTCTCTGTGATAACCCACTGACAGTGCAGCACTTTCTCTGTGATAACCCACTGACAGTGCAGCACTTTCCCTGTCATAACCCACTGGCAGTGCAGCACTTTCTCTGTGATAACCCACTGACAGTGCAGCACTTTCTCTGTGATAACTCACCGACAGTTCAGCACTTTCTCTGTGATAAATCACCGACAGTGCAGCAGTTTCACTTTGATAAATCACTGACAGTGCAGCACTTTCTCTGTGATAACTTACGGACAGTGCAGCACTTTCTCTGTGATAACTCACCGACAGTACAACACTTTCCCTGTGATAACCAACTGACAGTGCAGCACGTTCCCTGTGATAACCCACTGACAGTGCAGCACTTTCTCTGTGATAACCCACTGGCAGTGCAGCACTTTCTCTGTGATAACCCACTGACAGTGCAGCACTTTCTCTGTGATAACCCACTGACAGTGCAGCACTTTCCCTGTGATAACACACTGACAGTGCAGCACTTTCCCTGTGATAACCCACTGACAGTGCAGCACTTACCCTGTGATAACCCACTGACAGTGCAGCACTTTCCCTGTGATAACCCACTGACAGTGCAGCACTTTCCCTGTGATAACCCACTGACAGTGCAGCACTTGCTCTGCGATAACTCACTGACAGTGCAGCACTTTCTCTGTGATAACCCACTGACAGTGCAGCACTTTCCCTGTGATAACCCACTGACAGTGCAGCACTTTCTCTGTGATAACCCACTGACAGTGCAGCACGTTCTCTGTGATAACCCACTGACAGTGCAGCACTTTGTCTGTGATAACCCACTGACAGTGCAGCATTTTCTCTGTGACAACACACTGACAGTGCGGCACTTTCTCTGTGATAACTCACTGACAGTGCAGCACTTTCACTGTGATAACTCACTGCCAGTGCAGCACTTTCTCTGCGATAACTCACTGAGAGCGCAGCACTTTGTCTGTGATAACCCACTGACAGTGCAGCACTTTCTCTGTGATAACCCACTGACAGTGCAGCACTTTCCCTGTGATAACCCACTGACAGTGCAGCACTTTCCCTGTGATAACCCAGTGACAGTGCAGCACGTTCCCTGTGATAACTCACTGACAGTGCAGCACTTTCTCTGTGATAACCCAGTGACAGTGCAGCACTTTCCCTGTGATAACCCACTGACAGTGCAGCACTTTCCCTGTGATAACCCACTGACAGTGCAGCACTTTCCCTGTGATAACGCACTGAGAGTGCAGCACTTTCCCTGTGATAACCCATTGACAGTGCAGCACTTTCCCTGTGATAACACACTGATAGTGCAGCACTTTCCCTGTGATAACACACTGAGAGTGCAGCACTTTCCCTGTGATAACACACTGAGAGTGCAGCACTTTCCCTGTGATAACACACTGAGAGTGCAGCACTTTCTCTGTGATAACCCCCCGACAGTGCAGCACTTTCTCTGTGATAACTCACCGACAGTGCAGCACTTTCTGTATGATGACTCACTGACAGTGCAGCACTTTCCCTGTGGTAACTCACTGTCAGTGCAGCACTTTCCATGTGATAACCCACTGACAGTGCAGCACTTTCTCTGTGATAACCCACTGACAGTGCAGCACTTTCTCTGTGATAACACACTGTCAGTGAAGCACTTTCTCTTTGATAACACACCGACAGTGCAGCACTTTCTCTGTGATAACTCACTGTCAGTGCAGCACTTTCTCTGTGATAACCCACTGACAGTGCAGCACTTTCTCTGTGATAACCCACTGACAGTGCAGCACTTTCTCTGTGATAACCCACTGACAGTGCAGCACTTTCCCTGTGATAACCCACTGACAGTGCAGCACTTTCTCTGTGATAACCCACTGACAGTGCAGCACGTTCTCTGTGATAACCCACTGACAGTGCAGCACTTTGTCTGTGATAACCCACTGACAGTGCAGCATTTTCTCTGTGACAACACACTGACAGTGCGGCACTTTCTCTGTGATAACTCACTGACAGTGCAGCACTTTCACTGTGATAACTCACTGCCAGTGCAGCACTTTCTCTGCGATAACTCACTGAGAGCGCAGCACTTTGTCTGTGATAACCCACTGACAGTGCAGCACTTTCTCTGTGATAACCCACTGACAGTGCAGCACTTTCCCTGTGATAACCCACTGACAGTGCAGCACTTTCCCTGTGATAACCCAGTGACAGTGCAGCACGTTCCCTGTGATAACTCACTGACAGTGCAGCACTTTCTCTGTGATAACCCAGTGACAGTGCAGCACTTTCCCTGTGATAACCCACTGACAGTGCAGCACTTTCCCTGTGATAACCCACTGACAGTGCAGCACTTTCCCTGTGATAACGCACTGAGAGTGCAGCACTTTCCCTGTGATAACCCATTGACAGTGCAGCACTTTCCCTGTGATAACACACTGATAGTGCAGCACTTTCCCTGTGATAACACACTGAGAGTGCAGCACTTTCCCTGTGATAACACACTGAGAGTGCAGCACTTTCCCTGTGATAACACACTGAGAGTGCAGCACTTTCTCTGTGATAACCCCCCGACAGTGCAGCACTTTCTCTGTGATAACTCACCGACAGTGCAGCACTTTCTGTATGATGACTCACTGACAGTGCAGCACTTTCCCTGTGGTAACTCACTGTCAGTGCAGCACTTTCCATGTGATAACCCACTGACAGTGCAGCACTTTCTCTGTGATAACCCACTGACAGTGCAGCACTTTCTCTGTGATAACACACTGTCAGTGAAGCACTTTCTCTTTGATAACACACCGACAGTGCAGCACTTTCTCTGTGATAACTCACTGTCAGTGCAGCACTTTCTCTGTGATAACCCACTGACAGTGCAGCACTTTCTCTGTGATAACCCACTGACAGTGCAGCACTTTCTCTGTGATAACCCACTGACAGTGCAGCACTTTCTCTGTGATAACCCACTGACAGTGCAGCTCTTTCTCTGTGATAACTCACTGACAGTGCAGCACTTTTCATGTGAGAACAAACTGACAGTACAGCACATTCCCTGTGATAACCCACAGACAGTACAGCACTTTCCCTGTGATAACCCACTGACAGTGCAGCACTTTCTCTGTGATAACCCACTGACAGTGCAGCACTTTCTCTGTGATAACCAACCGACAGTACAGCACTTTCTCTGTGATAACCCACCGACAGTACAGCACTTTCCCTGTGATAACCCACTGACAGTGCAGCACTTTCTCTGTGATAACTTACCGACAGTGCAGCACTTTCTCTGTGATAACCCACTGACAGTACAGCACTTTCCCTGTGATAACCCACTGACAGTACAGCACATTCCCTGTGATAACCCACTGACAGTGCAGCACTTTCTCTGTGATAACCCACTGACAGTGCAGCACTTTCTCTGTGATAACACATTGACAGTGCAGCACTTTCCCTGTGATAACCCACTGACAGTGCAGCACTTTCTCTGTGATAACGCACCGACAGTGCAGCACTTTCTGTGTGATAACCCACTGACAGTGCAGCACTTCTCTGCTATAACACATTGACAGTGCAGCACTTTCTCTGTGATAACACATTGACAGTGCAGCACTTTCTCTGTGATAACCCACCGACAGTGCAGCACTTTCCCTGCGATAACCCACTGACAGTGCAGCAGTTTCACTTTGATAAATCACTGACAGTGCAGCACTTTCTCTGTGATAACTTACGGACAGTGCAGCACTTTCTCTGTGATAACTCACCGACAGTACAGCACTTTCCCTGTGATAACCAACTGACACGGCAGCACGTTCGCTGTGATAACCCACTGACAGTGCAGCACTTTCTCTGTGATAACCCACTGACAGTGCAGCACTTTGTCTGTGATAACCCACTGACAGTGCAGCAATTTCTCTGTGATAACCCACTGACAGCGCAGCAGTTTCCCTGTGATAACCCACCGACAGTGCAGCACTTTCTCTGTGATAACCCACCGACAGTGCAGCACTTTCTCTGTGATAACCCACCGACAGTGCAGCACTTTCTCTGTGATAACCCACTGACAGTGCAGCACTTTCTCTGTGATAACCCACTCACAGTGCAGCACTTTCCCTGTGATAACCCACTGACAGTGCAGCACTTTCCCTGTGATAACACACTGACAGTGCAGCACTTTCCCTGTGATAACCCACTGACAGTACAGCACTTTCCCTGTGATAACCCACCGACAGTGCAGCACTTTCTCTGTGATAACCCACCGACAGTGCAGCACTTCCTCTGTGATAACCCACCGACAGTGCAGCACTTTCTCTGTGATAACCCACTGACAGTGCAGCACTTTCTCTGTGATAACCCACTGACAGTGCAGCACTTTCCCTGTGATAACCCACTGACAGTGCAGCACTTTCCCTGTGATAACACACTGACAGTGCAGCACTTTCCCTGTGATAACCCACTAACAGTACAGCACTTTCCCTGTGATAACCCACCGACAGTGCAGCATTTTCTCTGTGATAACACACTGACAGTGCAGCACTTTCTCTGTGATAACCCACTGACAGTTCAGCACTTTCTCTGTGAAAACCCACTGACAGTCCAGCACTTTCCGTGTGATATCCCACTGACAGTGCAGCACTTTCTCTGTGATAACCCACTGACAGTGCAGCACTTACCCTGTGATAACCCACTGACAGTGCAGGAACTTTCCCTGTGATAACCCACTGACAGTGCAGCACTTGCTCTGCGATAGCTCACTGACAGTGCAGCACTTTCTCTGTGATAACCCACTGACAGTGCAGCACTTTCCCTGTGATAACCCACTGACAGTGCAGCACTTTCCCTGTGATAACCCACTGACAGTGCA
Source organism: Chiloscyllium punctatum (assembly GCF_047496795.1). Lineage (NCBI taxonomy): Eukaryota > Metazoa > Chordata > Chondrichthyes > Orectolobiformes > Hemiscylliidae > Chiloscyllium > Chiloscyllium punctatum. The sequence continues at coordinate 74,375,300 of NC_092751.1, forward strand.
GCACTTTCTCTGTGATAACCCACTGAAAGTGCAGCACGTTCTCTGTGATAACCCACTGACAGTGCAGCACTTTGTCTGTGATAACCCACTGACAGTGCAGCATTTTCTCTGTGACAACACACTGACAGTGCGGCACTTTCTCTGTGATAACTCACTGACAGTGCAGCACTTTCTCTGTGATAACTCACTGCCAGTGCAGCACTTTCTCTGCGATAACTCACTGAGAGCGCAGCACTTTCTCTGTGATAACCCACTGACAGTGCAGCACTTTCTCTGTGATAACTCACTGACAGTGCAGCACTTTCCCTGTGATAACCCACTGACAGTGCAGCACTTTCCCTGTGATAACCCAGTGACAGTGCAGCACGTTCCCTGTGATAACTCACTGACAGTGCAGCACTTTCTCTGTGATATCCCAGTGACAGTGCAGCACTTTCCCTGTGATAACCCACTGACAGTGCAGCACTTTCCCTGTGATAACCCACTGACAGTGCAGCACTTTCCCTGTGATAACGCACTGAGAGTGCAGCACTTTCCCTGTGATAACCCATTGACAGTGCAGCACTTTCCCTGTGATAACACACTGATAGTGCAGCACTTTCCCTGTGATAACACACTGAGAGTGCAGCACTTTCCCTGTGATAACACACTGACAGTGCAGCACTTTCCCTGTGATAACACACTGAGAGTGCAGCACTTTCCCTGTGATAACACACTGACAGTGCAGCACTTTCTCTGTGATAACCCACCGACAGTGCAGCACTTGCTCTGTGATAACTCACCGACAGTGCAGCACTTTCTGTGTGATGACTCACTGACAGTGCAGCACTTTCCCTGTGATAACTCACTGTCAGTGCAGCACTTTCCCTGTGATAACCCACTGACAGTGCAGCACTTTCTCTGTGATAACACACTGTCAGTGAAGCACTTTCTCTTTGATAACACACCGACAGTGCAGCACTTTCTCTGTGATAACTCACTGTCAGTGCAGCACTTTCTCTGTGATAACCCACTGACAGTGCAGCACTTTCTCTGTGATAACCCACTGACAGTGCAGCACTTTCTCTGTGATAACCCACTGACAGTGCAGCACTTTCTCTGTGATAACCCACTGACAGTGCAGCTCTTTCTCTGTGATAACTCACTGACAGTGCAGCACTTTTCATGTGATAACACACTGACAGTACAGCACATTCCCTGTGATAACCCACAGACACTACAGCACTTTCCCTGTGATAACCCACTGACAGTGCAGCACTTTCTCTGTGATAACCCACTGACAGTGCCGCACTTTCTCTGTGATAACCAACCGACAGTACAGCACTTTCTCTGTGATAACCCACCGACAGTACAGCACTTTCCCTGTGATAACCCACTTACAGTGCAGCACTTTCTCTGTGATAACTTACCGACAGTGCAGCACTTTCTCTGTGATAACCCACTGACAGTACAGCACTTTCCCTGTGATAACCCACTGACAGTACAGCACATTCCCTGTGATAACCCACTGACAGTGCAGCACTTTCTCTGTGATAACCCACTGACAGTGCAGCACTTTCTCTGTGATAACACATTGACAGTGCAGCACTTTCCCTGTGATAACCCACTGACAGTGCAGCACTTTCTCTGTGATAACGCACCGACAGTGCAGCACTTTCTCTGTGATAACCCACTGACAGTGCAGCACTTCTCTGTGATAACACATTGACAGTGCAGCACTTTCTCTGTGATAACACATTGACAGTGCAGCACTTTCTCTGTGATAACCCACCGACAGTGCAGCACTTTCCCTGTGATAACCCACTGGCAGTGCAGCACTTCTCTGTGATAACACATTGAGAGTGCAGCACTTTCCCTGCGATAACCCACTGACAGTGCAGCACTTTCTCTGTGATAACTCACCGACAGTGCAGCACTTTCTCTGTGATAAATCACCGACAGTGCAGCAGTTTCACTTTGATAAATCACTGACAGTGCAGCACTTTCTCTGTGATAACTTACGGACAGTGCAGCACTTTCTCTGTGATAACTCACCGACAGTACAGCACTTTCCCTGTGATAACCAACTGACACGGCAGCACGTTCCCTGTGATAACCCACTGACGGTGCAGCACTTTCTCTGTGATAACCCACTGACAGTGCAGCACTTTGTCTGTGATAACCCACTGACAGTGCAGCACTTTCTTTGTGATAACCCACCGACAGTGCAGCACTTTCTTTGTGATAACTCGCGACAGTGCAGCACTTTCTCTGTGATGACTCACCAGCAGTGCAGCACTTTCTCTGTGATAACCCACCAGCAGTGCAGCAGTTTCTTTGTGATAACTCACCGATAGTGCAGCACTTTCTCTGTGATGACTCACCAGCAGTGCAGCACTTTCTCTGTGATAACCCACCAGCAATGCAGCACTTTCTCTGTGATAAGTCACTGACAGTGCAGCACTTTCTCTGTGATAACTCACCGACAGTGCAGCACTTTCCCTGTGATAACTTACTGACAGTGCAGCACTTTCTCTGTGATAACACACGGACAGTGCAGCACTTTCTCTGTGATAACACACAGACAGTGCAGCACCCTCTCTGTGATAACTCACTGACAGTACAGCACTTTCTCTGTGATAACCCACCGACAGTGCAGCACTTCCTCGGTGATAACCCACTGACAGTGCAGCACTTTATCTGTGATAACCCACTGACACTGCAGCACTTTCTCTGTGATAAACCACTGACAGTGCAACACTTTCCCTGTGATAACTTACTGGCAGTGCAGCACTTTCCCTGTGTTAACCCACTGACAGTGCAGCAATTTCCCTGTGATAACCCACTGACAGTGCAGCACTTTCTCTGTGATAAGCCACTGACAGTGCAGCACTTTCTCTGTGATAACCCACTGACAGTGCAGCACTTTCCCTGTGATAACCCACTGACAGTGCAGCACTTCTCTGTGATAACACATTGACAGTGCAGCACTTTCCCTGTGATAACCCACCGACAGTGCAGCACTTTCTCTGTGATAACCCACCGACAGTGCTGCACTTTCTCTGTGATAACCCACCGACAGTGCAGCACTTTCTCTGTGATAACCCACTGACAGTGCAGCACTTTCTCTGTGATAACCCACTCACAGTGCAGCACTTTCCCTGTGATAACCCACTGACAGTGCAACACTTTCCCTGTGATAACACACTGACAGTGCAGCACTTTCCCTGTGATAACCCACTGACAGTACAGCACTTTCCCTGTGATAACCCACCGACAGTGCAGCACTTTCTCTGTGATAACCCACCGACAGTGCAGCACTTCCTCTGTGATAACCCACCGACAGTGCAGCACTTTCTCTGTGATAACCCATTGACAGTGCAGCACTTTCTCTGTGATAACCCACTGACAGTGCAGCACTTTCCCTGTGATAACCCACTGACAGTGCAGCACTTTCCCTGTGATAACACACTGACAGTGCAGCAATTTCCCTGTGATAACCCACTGACAGTACAGCACTTTCCCTGTGATAACCCACCGACAGTGCAGCACTTTCTCTGTGATAACACACTGACAGTGCAGCACTTTCTCTGTGATAACCCACTGACAGTTCAGCACTTTCTCTGTGAAAACCCACTGACAGTCCAGCACTTTCCGTGTGATATCCCACTGACAGTGCAGCACTTTCTCTGTGATAACCCACTGACAGTGCAGCACTTACCCTATGATAACCCACTGACAGTGCAGCACTTTCCCTGTGATAACCCACTGACAGTGCAGCACTTGCTCTGCGATAACTCACTGACAGTGCAGCACTTTCTCTGTGATAACCCACTGACAGTGCAGCACTTTCCCTGTGATAACCCACTGACAGTGCAGCACTTTCTCTGTGATAACCCACTGACAGTGCAGCACGTTCTCTGTGATAACCCACTGACAGTGCAGCACTTTGTCTGTGATAACCCACTGACAGTGCAGCATTTTCTCTGTGACAACACACTGACAGTGCGGCACTTTCTCTGTGATAACTCACTGACAGTGCAGCACTTTCACTGTGATAACTCACTGCCAGTGCAGCACTTTCTCTGCGATAACTCACTGAGAGCGCAGCACTTTCTCTGTGATAACCCACTGACAGTGCAGCACTTTCTCTGTGATAACCCACTGACAGTGCAGCACTTTCCCTGTGATAACCCACTGACAGTGCAGCACTTTCCCTGTGATAACCCAGTGACAGTGCAGCACGTTCCCTGTGATAACTCACTGACAGTGCAGCACTTTCTCTGTGATAACCCAGTGACAGTGCAGCACTTTCCCTGTGATAACCCACTGACAGTGCAGCACTTTCCCTGTGATAACCCACTGACAGTGCAGCACTTTCCCTGTGATAACGCACTGAGAGTGCAGCACTTTCCCTGTGATAACACACTGACAGTGCAGCACTTTCCCTGTGATAACACACTGAGAGTGCAGCACATTCCCTGTGATAACACACTGAGAGTGCAGCACTTTCTCTGTGATAACTCACCGACAGTGCAGCACTTTCTCTGTGATAACTCACCGACAGTGCAGCACTTTCTGTGTGATGACTCACTGACAGTGCAGCACTTTCCCTGTGATAACTCACTGTCAGTGCAGCACTTTCCCTGTGATAACCCACTGACAGTGCAGCACTTTCTCTGTGATAACCCACTGTCAGTGCAGCACTTTCTCTGTGATAACACACTGTCAGTGAAGCACTTTCTCTTTGATAACACACAGACAGTGCAGCACTTTCTCTGTGATAACTCACTGTCAGTGCAGCACTTTCTCTGTGATAACCCACCGACAGTGCAGCACTTCCTCTGTGATAACCCACTGACAGTGCAGCACTTTCTCTGTGATAACCCACTGACAGTGCAGCACTTTCTCTGTGATAACCCACTGACAGTGCAGCACTTTCCCTGTGATAACCCACTGACAGTGCATCACTTTCCCTGTGATAACACACTGACAGTGCAGCACTTTCCCTGTGATAACCCACTGACAGTACAGCACTTTCCCTGTGATAACCCACCGACAGTGCAGCACTTTCTCTGTGATAACACACTGACAGTGCAGCACTTTCTCTGTGATAACCCACTGACAGTTCAGCACTTTCTCTGTGAAAACCCACTGACAGTCCAGCACTTTCCGTGTGATATCCCACTGACAGTGCAGCACTTTCTCTGTGATAACCCACTGACAGTGCAGCACTTACCCTGTGATAACCCACTGACAGTGCAGCACTTTCCCTGTGATAACCCACTGACAGTGCAGCACTTGCTCTGCGATAACTCACTGACAGTGCAGCACTTTCTCTGTGATAACCCACTGACAGTGCAGCACTTTCCCTGTGATAACTCACTGACAGTGCAGCACTTTCTCTGTGATAACCCACTGACAGTGCAGCACGTTCTCTGTGATAACCCACTGACAGTGCAGCACTTTGTCTGTGATAACCCACTGACAGTGCAGCATTTTCTCTGTGACAACACACTGACAGTGCGGCACTTTCTCTGTGATAACTCACTGACAGTGCAGCACTTTCACTGTGATAACTCACTGCCAGTGCAGCACTTTCTCTGCGATAACTCACTGAGAGCGCGGCACTTTCTCTGTGATAACCCACTGATAGTGCAGCACTTTCTCTGTGATAACCCACTGACAGTGCAGCACTTTCCCTGTGATCACCCACTGACAGTGCAGCACTTTCCCTGTGATAACCCAGTGACAGTGCAGCACGTTCCCTGTGATAATTCACTGACAGTGCAGCACTTTCTCTGTGATAACCCAGTGACAGTGCAGCACTTTCCCTGTGATAACCCACTGACAGTGCAGCACTTTCCCTGTGATAACCCACTGACAGTGCAGCACTTTCCCTGTGATAACGCACTGAGAGTGCAGCACTTTCCCTGTGATAACCCATTGACAGTGCAGCACTTTCCCTGTGATAACACACTGATAGTGCAGCACTTTCCCTGTGATAACACACTGAGAGTGCAGCACTTTCCCTGTGATAACACACTGACAGTGCAGCACTTTCCCTGTGATAACACACTGAGAGTGCAGCACTTTCCCTGTGATAACACACTGAGAGTGCAGCACATTCTCTGTGATAACCCACCGACAGTGCAGCACTTTCTCTGTGATAACTCACCGACAGTGCAGCACTTTCTGTGTGATGACTCACTGACAGTGCAGCACTTTCCCTGTGATAACTCACTGTCAGTGCAGCACTTTCCCTGTGATAACCCACTGACAGTACAGCACTTTCCCTGTGATAACCCACCGACAGTGCAGCACTTTCTCTGTGATAACACACTGACAGCGCAGCCCATTCTCTGTGATAACCCACTGACAGTTCAGCCCTTTCTCTGTGAAAACCCACTGACAGTCCAGCACTTTCCGTGTGATATCCCACTGACAGTGCAGCACTTTCTCTGTGATAACCCACTGACAGTGCAGCACTTACCCTGTGATAACCCACTGACAGTGCAGCACTTTCCCTGTGATAACCCACTGACAGTGCAGCACTTGCTCTGCGATAACTCACTGACAGTGCAGCACTTTCTCTGTGATAACCCACTGACAGTGCAGCACTTTCCCTGTGATAACCCACTGACAGTGCAGCACTTTCTCTGTGATAACCCACTGACAGTGCAGCACGTTCTCTGTGATAACCCACTGACAGTGCAGCACTTTGTCTGTGATAACCCACTGACAGTGCAGCATTTTCTCTGTGACAACACACTGACAGTGCGGCACTTTCTCTGTGATAACTCACTGACAGTGCAGCACTTTCACTGTGATAACTCACTGCCAGTGCAGCACTTTCTCTGCGATAACTCACTGAGAGCGCAGCACTTTCTCTGTGATAACCCACTGACAGTGCAGCACTTTCTCTGTGATAACCCACTGACAGTGCAGCACTTTCCCTGTGATAACCCACTGACAGTGCAGCACTTTCCCTGTGATAACCCAGTGACAGTGCAGCACGTTCCCTGTGATAACTCACTGACAGTGCAGCACTTTCTCTGTGATTACCCAGTGACAGTGCAGCACTTTCCCTGTGATAACCCACTGACAGTGCAGCACTTTCCCTGTGATAACCCACTGACAGTGCAGAACTTTCCCTGTGATAACGCACTGAGAGTGCAGCACTTTCCCTGTGATAACCCATTGACAGTGCAGCACTTTCCCTGTGATAACACACTGATAGTGCAGCACTTTCCCTGTGATAACACACTGAGAGTGCAGCACTTTCCCTGTGATAACACACTGACAGTGCAGCACTTTCCCTGTGATAACACACTGAGAGTGCAGCACATTCCCTGTGATAACACACTGAGAGTGCAGCACTTTCTCTGTGATAACCCACCGACAGTGCAGCACTTTCTCTGTGATAACTCACCGACAGTGCAGCACTTTCTGTGTGATGACTCACTGACAGTGCAGCACTTTCCCTGTGATAACTCACTGTCAGTGCAGCACTTTCCCTGTGATAACCCACTGACAGTGCAGCACTTTCTCTGTGATAACCCACTGACAGTGCAGCACTTTCTCTGTGATAACACACTGTCAGTGAAGCACTTTCTCTTTGATAACACACCGACAGTGCAGCACTTTCTCTGTGATAACTCACTGTCAGTGCAGCACTTTCTCTGTGATAACCCACTGACAGTGCAGCACTTCCTCTGTGATAACCCACCGACAGTGCAGCACTTTCTCTGTGATAACCCACTGACAGTGCAGCACTTTCTCTGTGATAACCCACTGACAGTGCAGCACTTTCCCTGTGATAACCCACTGACAGTGCAGCACTTTCCCTGTGATAACACACTGACAGTGCAGCACTTTCCCTGTGATAACACACTGACACTGCAGCACTTTCCCTGTGATAACACACTGACAGTGCAGCACATTCCCTGTGATAACACACTGAGAGTGCAGCACTTTCCCTGTGATAACACACTGACAGTGCAGCACTTTCCCTGTGATAACACACTGAGAGTGCAGCACATTCCCTGTGATAACACACTGAGAGTGCAGCACTTTCTCTGTGATAACCCACCGACAGTGCAGCACTTTCTCTGTGATAACTCACCGACAGTGCAGCACTTTCTGTGTGATGACTCACTGACAGTGCAGCACTTTCCCTGTGATAACTCACTGTCAGTGCAGCACTTTCCCTGTGATAACCCACTGACAGTGCAGCACTTTCTCTGTGATAACCCACTGACAGTGCAGCACTTTCTCTGTGATAACACACTGTCAGTGAAGCACTTTCTCTTTGATAACACACCGACAGTGCAGCACTTTCTCTGTGATAACTCACTGTCAGTGCAGCACTTTCTCTGTGATAACCCACCGACAGTGCAGCACTTCCTCTGTGATAACCCACTGACAGTGCAGCACTTTCTCTGTGATAACCCACTGACAGTGCAGCACTTTCTCTGTGATAACCCACTGACAGTGCAGCACTTTCCCTGTGATAACCCACTGACAGTGCAGCACTTTCCCTGTGATAACACACTGACAGTGCAGCACTTTCCCTGTGATAACCCACTGACAGTACAGCACCTTCCCTGTGATAACCCACCGACAGTGCAGCACTTTCTCTGTGATAACACACTGACAGTGCAGCACTTTCTCTGTGATAACCCACTGACAGTTCAGCACTTTCTCTGTGAAAACCCACTGACAGTCCAGCACTTTCCGTGTGATATCCCACTGACAGTGCAGCACTTTCTCTGTGATAACCCACTGACAGTGCAGCACTTACCCTGTGATAACCCACTGACAGTGCAGCACTTTCCCTGTGATAACCCACTGACAGTGCAGCACTTGCTCTGCGATAACTCACTGACAGTGCAGCACTTTCTCTGTGATAACCCACTGACAGTGCAGCACTTTCCCTGTGATAACCCACTGACAGTGCAGCACTTTCTCTGTGATAACCCACTGACAGTGCAGCACGTTCTCTGTGATAACCCACTGACAGTGCAGCACTTTGTCTGTGATAACCCACTGACAGTGCAGCATTTTCTCTGTGACAACACACTGACAGTGCGGCACTTTCTCTGTGATAACTCACTGACAGTGCAGCACTTTCACTGTGATAACTCACTGCCAGTGCAGCACTTTCTCTGCGATAACTCACTGAGAGCGCGGCACTTTCTCTGTGAAAACCCACTGACAGTGCAGCACTTTCTCTGTGATAACCCACTGACAGTGCAGCACTTTCCCTGTGATAACCCACTGACAGTGCAGCACTTTCCCTGTGATAACCCAGTGAAAGTGCAGCACGTTCCCTGTGATAACTCACTGACAGTGCAGCACTTTCTCTGTGATAACCCAGTGACAGTGCAGCACTTTCCCTGTGATAACCCACTGACAGTGCAGCACTTTCCCTGTGATAACCCACTGACAGTGCAGCACTTTCCCTGTGATAACCCACTGAGAGTGCAGCACTTTCCCTGTGATAACCCATTGACAGTGCAGCACTTTCCCTGTGATAACACACTGATAGTGCAGCACTTTCCCTGTGATAACACACTGAGAGTGCAGCACTTTCTCTGTGATAACACACTGACAGTGCAGCACTTTCCCTGTGATAACACACTGAGAGTGCAGCACTTTCCCTGTGATAACACACTGAGAGTGCAGCACTTTCTCTGTGATAACCCACCGACAGTGCAGCACTTTCTCTGTGATAACTCACCGACAGTGCAGCACTTTCTGTGTGATGACTCACTGACAGTGCAGCACTTTCCCTGTGATAACTCACTATCAGTGCAGCACTTTCCCTGTGATAACCCACTGACAGTACAGCACTTTCCCTGTGATAACCCACCGACAGTGCAGCACTTTCTCTGTGATAACACACTGACAGTGCAGCACATTCTCTGTGATAACCCACTGACAGTTCAGCACTTTCTCTGTGAAAACCCACTGACAGTCCAGCACTTTCCGTGTGATATCCCACTGACAGTGCAGCACTTTCTCTGTGATAACCCACTGACAGTGCAGCACTTACCCTGTGATAACCCACTGACAGTGCAGCACTTTCCCTGTGATAACCCACTGACAGTGCAGCACTTGCTCTGCGATAACTCACTGACAGTGCAGCACTTTCTCTGTGATAACCCACTGACAGTGCAGCACTTTCCCTGTGATAACCCACTGACAGTGCAGCACTTTCTCTGTGATAACCCACTGACAGTGCAGCACGTTCTCTGTGATAACCCACTGACAGTGCAGCACTTTGTCTGTGATAACCCACTGACAGTGCAGCATTTTCTCTGTGACAACACACTGACAGTGCGGCACTTTCTCTGTGATAACTCACTGACAGTGCAGCACTTTCAATGTGATAACTCACTGCCAGTGCAGCACTTTCTCTGCGATAACTCACTGAGAGCGCAGCACTTTCTCTGTGATAACCCACTGACAGTGCAGCACTTTCTCTGTGATAACCCACTGACAGTGCAGCACTTTCCCTGTGATAACCCACTGACAGTGCAGCACTTTCCCTGTGATAACCCACTGACAGTGCAGCACGTTCCCTGTGATAACTCACTGACAGTGCAGCACTTTCTCTGTGATAACCCAGTGACAGTGCAGCACTTTCCCTGTGATAACCCACTGACAGTGCAGCACTTTCCCTGTGATAACCCACTGACAGTGCAGCACTTTCCCTGTGATAACGCACTGAGAGTGCAGCACTTTCCCTGTGATAACCCATTGACAGTGCAGCACTTTCCCTGTGATAATACACTGACAGTGCAGCACTTTCCCTGTGATAACACACTGAGAGTGCAGCACTTTCCCTGTGATAACACACTGACAGTGCAGCACTTTCCCTGTGATAACACACTGAGAGTGCAGCACATTCCCTGTGATAACACACTGAGAGTGCAGCACTTTCTCTGTGATAACCCACCGACAGTGCAGCACTTTCTCTGTGATAACTCACCGACAGTGCAGCACTTTCTGTGTGATGACTCACTGACAGTGCAGCACTTTCCCTGTGATAACTCACTGTCAGTGCAGCACTTTCCCTGTGATAACCCACTGACAGTGCAGCACTTTCTCTGTGATAACCCACTGACAGTGCAGCACTTTCTCTGTGATAACACACTGTCAGTGAAGCACTTTCTCTTTGATAACACACCGACAGTGCAGCACTTTCTCTGTGATAACTCACTGTCAGTGCAGCACTTTCTCTGTGATAACCCACCGACAGTGCAGCACTTCCTCTGTGATAACCCACCGACAGTGCAGCACTTTCTCTGTGATAACCCACTGACAGTGCAGCACTTTCTCTGTGATAACCCACTGACAGTGCAGCACTTTCCCTGTGATAACCCACTGACAGTGCAGCACTTTCCCTGTGATAACACACTGACAGTGCAGCACTTTCCCTGTGATAACCCACTGACAGTACAGCACTTTCCTGTGATAACCCACCGACAGTGCAGCACTTTCTCTGTGATAACCCACTGACAGTGCAGCACTTTCTCTGTGATAACCCACTGACAGTTCAGCACTTTCTCTGTGAAAACCCACTGACAGTCCAGCACTTTCCGTGTGATATCCCACTGACAGTGCAGCACTTTCTCTGTGATAACCCACTGACAGTGCAGCACTTACCCTGTGATAACCCACTGACAGTGCAGCACTTTCCCTGTGATAACCCACTGACAGTGCAGCACTTGCTCTGCGATAACTCACTGACAGTGCAGCACTTTCTCTGTGATAACCCACTGACAGTGCAGCACTTTCCCTGTGATAACCCACTGACAGTGCAGCACTTTCTCTGTGATAACCCACTGACAGTGCAGCACGTTCTCTGTGATAACCCACTGACAGTGCAGCACTTTGTCTGTGATAACCCACTGACAGTGCAGCATTTTCTCTGTGACAACACACTGACAGTGCGGCACTTTCTCTGTGATAACTCACTGACAGTGCAGCACTTTCACTGTGATAACTCACTGCCAGTGCAGCACTTTCTCTGCGATAACTCACTGAGAGCGCAGCACTTTCTCTGTGATAACCCACTGACAGTGCAGCACTTTCTCTGTGATAACCCACTGACAGTGCAGCACTTTCCCTGTGATAACCCACTGACAGTGCAGCACTTTCCCTGTGATAACCCAGTGACAGTGCAGCACTTTCTCTGTGATAACTCACTGACAGTGCAGCACTTTCTCTGTGATAACCCAGTGACAGTGCAGCACTTTCCCTGTGATAACCCACTGACAGTGCCGCACTTTCCCTGTGATAACCCACTGACAGTGCAGCACTTTCCCTGTGATAACGCACTGAGAGTGCAGCACTTTCCCTGTGATAACCCATTGACAGTGCAGCACTTTCCCTGTGATAACACACTGATAGTGCAGCACTTTCCCTGTGATAACACACTGAGAGTGCTGCACTTTCCCTTTGATAACACACTGACAGTGCAGCACTTTCCCTGTGATAACACACTGAGAGTGCAGCACTTTCCCTGTGATAACACACTGAGAGTGCAGCACTTTCTCTGTGATAACCCACCGACAGTGCAGCACTTTCTCTGTGATAACTCACCGACAGTGCAGAATTTTCTGTGTGATGACTCACTGACAGTGCAGCACTTTCCCTGTGATAACTCACTGTCAGTGCAGCACTTTCCCTGTGATAACCCACTGACAGTGCAGCACTTTCTCTGTGATAACGCACTGACAGTGCAGCACGTTCTCTGTGATAACCCACTGACAGTGCAGCACTTTGTCTGTGATAACCCACTGACAGTGCAGCATTTTCTCTGTGACAACACACTGACAGTGCGGCACTTTCTCTGTGATAACTCACTGACAGTGCAGCACTTTCACTGTGATAACTCACTGCTAGTGCAGCACTTTCTCTGCGATAACTCACTGAGAGCGCGGCACTTTCTCTGTGATAACCCACTGACAGTGCAGCACTTTCTCTGTGATAACCCACTGACAGTGCAGCACTTTCCCTGTGATAACCCACTGACAGTGCAGCACTTTCCCTGTGATAACCCAGTGACAGTGCAGCACGTTCCCTGTGATAACTCACTGACAGTGCAGCACTTTCTCTGTGATAACCCAGTGACAGTGCAGCACTTTCCCTGTGATAACCCACTGACAGTGCAGCACTTTCCCTGTGATAACCCACTGACAGTGCAGCACTTTCCCTGTGATAACCCACTGAGAGTGCAGCACTTTCCCTGTGATAACCCATTGACAGTGCAGCACTTTCCCTGTGATAACACACTGATAGTGCAGCACTTTCCCTGTGATAACACACTGAGAGTGCAGCACTTTCCCTGTGATAACACACTGACAGTGCAGCACTTTCCCTGTGATAACACACTGAGAGTGCAGCACTTTCCCTGTGATAACACACTGAGAGTGCAGCACTTTCTCTGTGATAACCCACCGACAGTGCAGCACTTTCTCTGTGATAACTCACCGACAGTGCAGCACTTTCTGTGTGATGACTCACTGACAGTGCAGCACTTTCCCTGTGATAACTCACTATCAGTGCAGCACTTTCCCTGTGATAACCCACTGACAGTACAGCACTTTCCCTGTGATAACCCACCGACAGTGCAGCACTTTCTCTGTGATAACACACTGACAGTGCAGCACATTCTCTGTGATAACCCACTGACAGTTCAGCACTTTCTCTGTGAAAACCCACTGACAGTCCAGCACTTTCCGTGTGATATCCCACTGACAGTGCAGCACTTTCTCTGTGATAACCCACTGACAGTGCAGCACTTACCCTGTGATAACCCACTGACAGTGCAGCACTTTCCCTGTGATAACCCACTGACAGTGCAGCACTTGCTCTGCGATAACTCACTGACAGTGCAGCACTTTCTCTGTGATAACCCACTGACAGTGCAGCACTTTCCCTGTGATAACCCACTGACAGTGCAGCACTTTCTCTGTGATAACCCACTGACAGTGCAGCACGTTCTCTGTGATAACCCACTGACAGTGCAGCACTTTGTCTGTGATAACCCACTGACAGTGCAGCATTTTCTCTGTGACAACACACTGACAGTGCGGCACTTTCTCTGTGATAACTCACTGACAGTGCAGCACTTTCACTGTGATAACTCACTGCCAGTGCAGCACTTTCTCTGCGATAACTCACTGAGAGCGCAGCACTTTCTCTGTGATAACCCACTGACAGTGCAGCACTTTCTCTGTGATAACCCACTGACAGTGCAGCACTTTCCCTGTGATAACCCACTGACAGTGCAGCACTTTCCCTGTGATAACCCACTGACAGTGCAGCACGTTCCCTGTGATAACTCACTGACAGTGCAGCACTTTCTCTGTGATAACCCAGTGACAGTGCAGCACTTTCCCTGTGATAACCCACTGACAGTGCAGCACTTTCCCTGTGATAACCCACTGACAGTGCAGCACTTTCCCTGTGATAACGCACTGAGAGTGCAGCACTTTCCCTGTGATAACCCATTGACAGTGCAGCACTTTCCCTGTGATAATACACTGATAGTGCAGCACTTTCCCTGTGATAACACACTGAGAGTGCAGCACTTTCCCTGTGATAACACACTGACAGTGCAGCACTTTCCCTGTGATAACACACTGAGAGTGCAGCACATTCCCTGTGATAACACACTGAGAGTGCAGCACTTTCTCTGTGATAACCCACCGACAGTGCAGCACTTTCTCTGTGATAACTCACCGACAGTGCAGCACTTTCTGTGTGATGACTCACTGACAGTGCAGCACTTTCCCTGTGATAACTCACTGTCAGTGCAGCACTTTCCCTGTGATAACCCACTGACAGTGCAGCACTTTCTCTGTGATAACCCACTGACAGTGCAGCACTTTCTCTGTGATAACACACTGTCAGTGAAGCACTTTCTCTTTGATAACACACCGACAGTGCAGCACTTTCTCTGTGATAACTCACTGTCAGTGCAGCACTTTCTCTGTGATAACCCACCGACAGTGCAGCACTTCCTCTGTGATAAACCACCGACAGTGCAGCACTTTCTCTGTGATAACCCACTGACAGTGCAGCACTTTCTCTGTGATAACCCACTGACAGTGCAGCACTTTCCCTGTGATAACCCACTGACAGTGCAGCACTTTCCCTGTGATAACACACTGACAGTGCAGCACTTTCCCTGTGATAACCCACTGACAGTACAGCACTTTCCCTGTGATAACCCACCGACAGTGCAGCACTTTCTCTGTGATAACCCACTGACAGTGCAGCACTTTCTCTGTGATAACCCACTGACAGTTCAGCACTTTCTCTGTGAAAACCCACTGACAGTCCAGCACTTTCCGTGTGATATCCCACTGACAGTGCAGCACTTTCTCTGTGATAACCCACTGACAGTGCAGCACTTACCCTGTGATAACCCACTGACAGTGCAGCACTTTCCCTGTGATAACCCACTGACAGTGCAGCACTTGCTCTGCGATAACTCACTGACAGTGCAGCACTTTCTCTGTGATAACCCACTGACAGTGCAGCACTTTCCCTGTGATAACCCACTGACAGTGCAGCACTTTCTCTGTGATAACCCACTGACAGTGCAGCACGTTCTCTGTGATAACCCACTGACAGTGCAGCACTTTGTCTGTGATAACCCACTGACAGTGCAGCATTTTCTCTGTGACAACACACTGACAGTGCGGCACTTTCTCTGTGATAACTCACTGACAGTGCAGCACTTTCACTGTGATAACTCACTGCCAGTGCAGCACTTTCTCTGCGATAACTCACTGAGAGCGCAGCACTTTCTCTGTGATAACCCACTGACAGTGCAGCACTTTCTCTGTGATAACCCACTGACAGTGCAGCACTTTCCCTGTGATAACCCACTGACAGTGCAGCACTTTCCCTGTGATAACCCAGTGACAGTGCAGCACGTTCCCTGTGATAACTCACTGACAGTGCAGCACTTTCTCTGTGATAACCCAGTGACAGTGCAGCACTTTCCCTGTGATAACCCACTGACAGTGCAGCACTTTCCCTGTGATAACCCACTGACAGTGCAGCACTTTCCCTGTGATAACGCACTGAGAGTGCAGCACTTTCCCTGTGATAACCCATTGACAGTGCAGCACTTTCCCTATGATAACACACTGATAGTGCAGCACTTTCCCTGTGATAACACACTGAGAGTGCTGCACTTTCCCTGTGATAACACACTGACAGTGCAGCACTTTCCCTGTGATAACACACTGAGAGTGCAGCACTTTCCCTGTGATAACACACTGAGAGTGCAGCACTTTCTCTGTGATAACCCACCGACAGTGCAGCACTTTCTCTGTGATAACTCACCGACAGTGCAGAATTTTCTGTGTGATGACTCACTGACAGTGCAGCACTTTCCCTGTGATAACTCACTGTCAGTGCAGCACTTTCCCTGTGATAACCCACTGACAGTGCAGCACTTTCTCTGTGATAACCCACTGACAGTGCAGCACTTTCCCTGTGATAACCCACTGACAGTGCAGCACTTTCCCTGTGATAACCCAGTGACAGTGCAGCACGTTCCCTGTGATAACTCACTGACAGTGCAGCACTTTCTCTGTGATAACCCAGTGACAGTGCAGCACTTTCCCTGTGATAACCCACTGACAGTGCAGCACTTTCCCTGTGATAACCCACTGACAGTGCAGCACTTTCCCTGTGATAACGCACTGAGAGTGCAGCACTTTCCCTGTGATAACCCATTGACAGTGCAGCACTTTCCCTGTGATAACACACTGATAGTGCAGCACTTTCCCTGTGATAACACACTGAGAGTGCAGCACTTTCCCTGTGATAACACACTGACAGTGCAGCACTTTCCCTGTGATAACACACTGAGAGTGCAGCACTTTCCCTGTGATAACACACTGAGAGTGCAGCACTTTCTCTGTGATAACCCACCGACAGTGCAGCACTTTCTCTGTGATAACTCACCGACAGTGCAGCACTTTCTGTGTGATGACTCACTGACAGTGCAGCACTTTCCCTGTGATAACTCACTGTTAGTGCAGCACTTTCCCTGTGATAACCCACTGACAGTGCAGCACTTTCTCTGTGATAACCCACTGACAGTGCAGCACTTTCTCTGTGATAACACACTGTCAGTGCAGCACTTTCTCTGTTATAACACACCGACAGTGCAGCACTTTCTCTGTGATAACTCACTGTCAGTGCAGCACTTTCTCTGTGATAACACACTGACAGTGCAGCACTTTCTCTGTGATAACCCACTGACAGTGCAGCACTTTCTCAGTGATAACCCACTGACAGTGCAGCACTTTCTCTGTGATAACCCACTGACAGTGCAGCTCTTTCTCTGTGATAACTCACTGACAGTGCAGCACTTTTCATGTGATAACACACTGACAGTACAGCACATTCCCTGTGATAACCCACAGACAGTACAGCACTTTCCCTGTGATAACCCACTGACAGTGCAGCACTTTCTCTGTGATAACCCACTGACAGTGCAGCACTTTCTCTGTGATAACCAACCGACAGTACAGCACTTTCTCTGTGATAATCCACCGACAGTACAGCACTTTCCCTGTGATAACCCACTGACAGTGCAGCACTTTCTCTGTGATAACTTACCGACAGTGCAGCACTTTCTCTGTGATAACCCACTGACAGTACAGCACTTTCCCTGTGATAACCCACTGACAGTACAGCACATTCCCTGTGATAACCCACTGACAGTGCAGCACTTTCTCTGTGATAACCCACTGACAGTGCAGCACTTTCTCTGTGATAACACATTGACAGTGCAGCACTTTCCCTGTGATAACCCACTGACAGTGCAGCACTTTCTCTGTGATAATCCACCGACAGTGCAGCACTTTCTCTGTGATAACCCACTGACAGTGCAGCACTTCTCTGTGATAACACATTGACAGTGCAGCACTTTCTCTGTGATAACACATTGACAGTGCAGCACTTTCTCTGTGATAACCCACCGACAGTGCAGCACTTTCCCTGTGATGACCCACTGGCAGTGCAGCACTTATCTGTGATAACACATTGAGAGTGCAGCACTTTCCCTGCGATAGCCCACTGACAGTGCAGCACTTTCTCTGTGATAACTCACCGACAGTGCAGCACTTTCTCTGTGATAAATCACCGACAGTGCAGCAGTTTCACTTTGATAAATCACTGACAGTGCAGCACTTTCTCTGTGATAACTTACGGACAGTGCAGCACTTTCTCTGTGATAACTCACCGACAGTACAGCACTTTCCCTGTGATAACCAACTGACACGGCAGCACGTTCCCTGTGATAACCCACTGACAGTGCAGCACTTTCTCTGTGATAACCCACTGACAGTGCAGCACTTTCTCTGTGATAACCCACTGACAGTGCAGCACTTTCTCTGTGATAACCCACTGACAGCGCAGCACATTCCCTGTGATAACCCACCGACAGTGCAGCACTTTGTCTGTGATAACCCACCGACAGTGCAGCACTTTCTCTGTGATAACCCACCGACAGTGCAGCACTTTCTCTGTGATAACCCACTGACAGTGCAGCACTTTCTCTGTGATAACCCACTCACAGTGCAGCACTTTCCCTGTGATAACCCACTGACAGTGCAGCACTTTCCCTGTGATAACACACTGACAGTGCAGCACTTTCCCTGTGATAACCCACTGACAGTACAGCACTTTCCCTGTGATAACCCACCGACAGTGCAGCACTTTCTCTGTGATAACCCACCGACAGTGCAGCACTTCCTCTGTGATAACCCACCGACAGTGCAGCACTTTCTCTGTGATAACCCACTGACAGTGCAGCACTTTCTCTGTGATAACCCACTGACAGTGCAGCACTTTCCCTGTGATAAGCCACTGACAGTGCAGCACTTTCCCTGTGATAACACACTGACAGTGCAGCACTTTCCCTGTGATAACCCACTGACAGTACATCACTTTCCCTGTGATAACCCACCGACAGTGCAGCATTTTCTCTGTGATAACACACTGCCAGTGCAGCACTTTCTCTGTGATAACCCACTGACAGTTCAGCACTTTCTCTGTGATAACCCACTGACAGTTCAGCACTTTCCCTGTGATAACCCACTGACAGTGCAGCACTTTCTCTGTGATAACCCACTGACAGTGCAGCACTTTCTCTGTGATAACTCACTGACAGTGCAGCACTTTCTCTGTGATAACTCACTGTCAGTGCAGCACTTTCTCTGCGATAACTCACTGACAGCGCAGCACTATCTCTGTGATAACCCACTGACAGTGCAGCACTTTCTCTGTGATAACTCACTGACAGTGCAGCACTTTCCCTGTGATAACCCACTGACAGTGCAGCACTTTCCCTGTGATAACTCACTGACAGTGCAGCACTTTCCCTGTGATAACTCACTGACAGTGCAGCACTTTCTCTGTGATAACCCAGTGACAGTGCAGCACTTTCCCTGTGATAACCCACTGACAGTGCAGCACTTTCTCTGTGATAACACACTGACAGTGCAGCACTTTCCCTGTGTTAACACACTGAGAGTGCAGCACTTTCCCTGTGATAACCCACTCACATTGCAGCACTTTCCATTTGATAAATCACTGAGAGTGCAGCACTTTCCCTGTGATAACACACTGAGAGTGCAGCACTTTCCCTGTGATAACCCACCGACAGTGCAGCACTTTCTCTGTGATAACACACTGTCAGTGAAGCACTTTCTCTGTGATAACCCACCGACAGTGCAGCACTTTCTCTGTGATAACTCACTGTCAGTGCAGCACTTTCTCTGTGATAACCCACTGACAGTGCAACACTTTCTCTGTGATAACCCAATGACAGTGAAACACTTTCTCTGTGATAACCCACTGACAGTGCAGCACTTTCTCTGTGATAACCCACTGACAGTGCAGCACTTTCCCTGTGATAACCCACTGACAGTGCAGCACTTTCGCTGTGATAACACACTGACAGTACAGCACTTTCCCTGTGATAACCCACTGACAGTGCAGCACTTTCTCTGTGATAAACCACTGACAGTGCAGCACTTTTTCTGTGATAACCCACCGTCAGTACAGCACTTTCTCTGTGGTAAACCACCGACAGTACAGCACTTTCACTGTGATAACCCACTGACAGTGCAGCACTTTCTCTGTGATAACTTACCGACAGTGCAGCACTTTCTCTGTGATAACCCACTGACAGTACAGCACTTTCCCTGTGATAACCCACTGACAGTACAGCACTTTCCCTGTGATAACCCACTGACAGTGCAGTACTTTCTCTGTGATAACCCACTGACAGTGCAGCACTTTCTCTGTGATAACACATTGACAGTGCAGCACTTTCCCTGTGATAACCCACTGACAGTGCAGCACTTTCTCTGTGATAACCCACCGACAGTGCTGCACTTTCTCTGTGATAACCCACTGACAGTGCAGCACTTCTCTGTGATAACACATTGACAGTGCAGCACTTTCTCTGTGATAACACATTGACAGTGCAGCACTTTCTCTGTGATAACCCACCGACAGTGCAGCACTTTCCCTGTGTTAACCCACTGGCAGTGCAGCACTTCTCTGTGATAACACATTGAGAGTGCAGCACTTTCCCTGCGATAACCCACTGACAGTGCAGCACTTTCTCTGTGATAACCCACTGACAGTGCAGCACTTTATCTGTGATAACTCACCGACAGTGCAGCACTTTCTCTGTGACAAATCACCGACAGTGCAGCAATTTCACTGTGATAACTTACCGACAGTGCAGCATTTTCTCTGTGATAAATCACTGTCAGTGCAGCACTTTCTCTGTGATAACTTACCGACAGTGCAGCACTTTCTCTGTGATAACCCACTGGCAGTGCAGCACTTCTTGAGAGTTATAAGGTAGCCCGGAAGGTTGAGAGTTATAAGGTAGCCCGGAAGGACCTGAAGAGAGAGCTAAGAGCAGCAAGGAGGGGACATGAAAGGTCCTTAGTTGGTAGGATTAGGGAAAACCCTAAGGCTTTCTATAGGTATGTTAGGAATAAAAGAATGACTAGGGAAGGAATAGGTCCAATCAAGGATAGTAATGGGAAGTTGCGTGTGGAGGCTGAAGAGATTGGGGAGGCGCTGAATGAATACTTTTCGTCAGTATTCACTCAGGAACAGGACATTGTTGTCGATATGAATACTGAGGCACGAATAAGTAGAATGGATGGCTTTGAGATATGTAGAGAAGAGGTGTTGGAAATTCTGGCAAGGGTGAAAATAGATAAGTCCCCTGGGCCTGATTGCATTTATCCTAGGATTCTCTGGGAAGCAAGGGAGGAGATTGCAGAGCCATTGGCCTTGATTTTTGTGTCCTCTTTGTCTACAGGAGTAGTGCCAGAGGACTGGAGGCTAGCAAACGTGGTTCCCTTGTTCAAGAAGGGGAGTAGGGATAATCCTAGTAACTATAGGCCAGTGAGTCTCACTTCTGTTGTGGGCAAAGTCTTAGAGAGAATTATAAGGGATAGGATTTATGCACATCTGGATAAGAATGATGTGATCAAGGATAGTCAGCATGGTTTTGTGAAGGGCAGGTCGTGCCTCACAAACCTTATTGAATTCTTTGAGAAGGTGACGAAGGAGGTAGATGAGGGGAAAGCGGTAGATGTAGTATATATGGATTTTAGTAAGGCGTTTGATAAGGTCCCCCATGGTAGGCTACTGCAGAAAATACAGAGATATGGCATTGAGGGTGAGTTGGAGGTTTGGATTAGGAATTGGCTCTCTGGAAGAAGACAGAGGGTAGTAGTTGATGGCAAAGATTCATCTTGGAGTGCCGTCACTAGTGGTGTTCCGCAAGGATCTGTTTTGGGACCATTGCTGTTTGTCATTTTTATAAATGACCTGGAGGAAGGGTTAGAAGGTTGGGTGAGCAAGTTTGCGGATGATACGAAAGTCGGAGGAGTTGTAGACAGTGAGGAAGGATATGGCAGGTTACAGCGGGATATAGAGAAGCTGCAGAGCTGGGCAGAAAGGTGGCAAATGGAGTTCAATGTAGCTAAGTGTGAAGTGATTCACTTTGGTAAGAGTAATAAAAAGATGGATTACTGGGCTAATGGTAGACTACTTGGTAGTGTGGAAGAGCAGAGGGATCTTGGTGTCCATGTACACAGATCCCTGAAAGTTGCCACCCAGGTAAATAGTGCAGTGAAGAAGGCATATGGCGTACTGGCTTTTATTGGTAGAGGAATTGAGTTCCGGAGTCCTGAGGTCATGCTGCAGTTGTATAAGACTCTGGTGCGGCCGCTTCTGGAATATTGTGTGCAGTTTTGGTCGCCATACTATAGGAAGGATGTGGAGGCACTGGAACGGGTGCAGAGGAAGTTTACCAGGATGTTGCCTGGTATGGTAGGAAGATCCTATGAGGAAAGGCTGAGGCACTTGGGGTTGTTTTCTTTGGAGAAAAGAAGGTTTAGGGGTGATTTGATAGAGGTGTACAAGATGATTAGGGGGTTAGATAGGGTTGACAGTGAGAACCTTTTTCCGCGTATGGAGTCGGCTATTACAAGGGGGCATAGCTTTAAATTAAGGGGGGGTAGATATAGGACTGATGTTAGGGGTAGGTTCTTCACTCAGCGAGTCGTAAGATCATGGAATGCCCTGCCAGTAGCAGTAGTGGACTCTCCCTCTTTATGGGTATTTAAGCGGGCATTGGATAGGTATATGGAGGATAGTGGGTTAGTGTAGGTTAGGTGGGCTTTGATCGGCGCAACATCGAGGGCCAAAGGGCCTGTACTGCGCTGTATTGTTCTATGTTCTATGTTCTATGTTCTCTGTGATAACACATTGAGAGTGCAGCACTTTCCCTGCGATAACCCACTGACAGTGCAGCACTTTCTCTGTGATAACTCACCGACAGTGCAGCACTTTCTCTGTGATAAATCACCGACAGTGCAGCAGTTTCACTGTGATAAATCACTGACAGTGCAGCACTTTCTCTGTGATAACTTACCGACAGTGCAGCACTTTCTCTGTGATAACCCACTGACAGTGCAGCACGTTCCCTGTGATAACCCACTGACAGTGCAGCACTTTCTCTGTGATAACCCACTGACAGTGCAGCACTTTCTCTGTGATAACCCACTGACAGTGCAGCACTTTCTTTGTGATAACCCACCGACAGTGCAGCACTTTCTTTGTGATAACTCGCGACAGTGCAGCACTTTATCTGTGATGACTCACCAGCAGTGCAGCACTTTCTCTGTGATAACCCACCAGCAGTGCAGCAGTTTCTCTGTGATAACTCACCGACAGTGCAGCACTTTCTCTGTGATGACTCACCAGCAGTGCAGCACTTTCTCTGTGATAACCCACTGACAGTGCAGCACTTTCTCTGTGATAACGCACTGACAGTGCAGCACTTTCTTTGTGATAACCCACCGACAGTGCAGCACTTTCTTTGTGATAACTCGCGACAGTGCAGCACTTTATCTGTGATGACTCACCAGCAGTGCAGCACTTTCTCTGTGATAACCCACCAGCAGTGCAGCAGTTTCTCTGTGATAACTCACCGACAAAGCAGCACTTTCTCTGTGATGAATCACCAGCAGTGCAGCACTTTCTCTGTGATAACCCACCAGCAGTGCAGCACTTTCTCTGTGATAAGTCACTGACAGTGCAGCACTTTCTCTGTGATAACTCACCGACAGTGCAGCACTTTCCCTGTGATAACTTACTGACAGTGCAGCACTTTCTCTTTGATAACACACTGACATTGCAGCACTTTCTCTGTGATAACCCACTGACAGTGCAGCACTTTCTTGTGATAACTTACTGACAGTGCAGCACTTTCTGTGTGATAACCCACTGACAGTGCAGCACTATCCCTGTGATAACCCACTGACAGTGCAGCACTTTCGCTGTGATAACCCACTGAAGTGCAGCACTTTCTCTGTGATAACCCACTGACAGTTCAGCACTTTCCCTGTGATAACCCACTGACAGTGCAGCACTTTCTCTGTGATAACCCACTGACAGTGCAGCACTTTCTCTGTGATAACTCACTGACAGTGCAGCACTTTCTCTGTGATAACTCACTGTCAGTGCAGCACTTTCTCTGCGATAACTCACTGACAGCGCAGCACTTTCTCTGTGATAACCCACTGACAGTGCAGCACTTTCTCTGCGATAACTCACTGACAGTGCAGCACTTTCCCTGTGATAACCCACTGACAGTGCAGCACTTTCCATGTGATAACCCAGTGACAGTGCAGCACTTTCCCTGTGATAACTCACTGACAGTGCAGCACTTTCTCTGTGATAACTCATCTACAGTGCAGCACTTTCCCTGTGATAACTCAGTGACAGTGCAGCACTTTCCCTGTGATAACTCACTGTCAGTGCAGCACTTTCCATGTGATAACACACTGAGAGTGCAGCACTTTCCCTGTGATAACCCACCGACAGTGCAGCACTTTCTCTGTGATAACTCATCTACAGTGCAGCACTTTCCCTGTGATAACTCAGTGACAGTGCAGCACTTTCCCTGTGATAACTCACTGTCAGTGCAGCACTTTCCCTGTGATAACCCACTGACAGTGGAGCACTTTCTCTGTGATAACCCACTGACAGTGCAGCACTTTCTCTGTGATAACACACTGTCAGTGAAGCACTTTCTCTGTGATAACCCACCGACAGTGCAGCACTTTCTCTGTGATAACTCACTGTCAGTGCAGCACTTTCTCTGTGATAACCCACTGACAGTGCAGCACTTTCTCTGTGTGATCACCCACTGACAGTGCAGCACTTTCTCTGTGATAACCCACTGACAGTGCAGGACTTTCCCTGTGATAACCCACTGACAGTGCAGCACTTTCGCTGTGATAACACACTGACAGTACAGCACTTTCCCTGTGATAACCCACTGACAGTACAGCACTTTCCCTGTGATAACCCACTGACAGTGCAGCACTTTCTCTGTGATAAACCACTGACAGTGCAGCACTTTCTCTGCGATAACCCACTGACAGTGCAGCACTTTCTCTGCGATAACCCACCGACAGTGCAGCACTTTCTCTGTGATAACCCACTGGCAGTGCAGCACTTCTTTGTGATAACACATTGAGAGTGCAGCACTTTCCCTGCGATAACCCACTGACAGTGCAGCACTTTATCTGTGATGACTCACCAGCAGTGCAGCACTTTCTCTGTGATAACCCACCAGCAGTGCCGCACTTTCTCTGTGATAACTCACCGACAGTGCAGCACCTTCTCTGTGATGACTCACCAGCAGTGCAGCACATTCTCTGTGATAACCCACCAGCAGTGCAGCACTTTCTCTGTGATAAGTCACTGACAGTGCAGCACTTTCTCTGTGATAACTCACCGACAGTGCAGCACTTTCCCTGTGATAACTTACTGACAGTGCAGCACTTTCTCTTTGATAACACACTGACAGTGCAGCACTTTCTCTGTGATAACCCACTGAGTGTGCAGCACTTTCTCTGTGATAACTTACTGACAGTGCAGCACTTTCTCTGTGATAACCCACTGACAGTGCAGCACTTTCTCTGTGATAACTCACTGACAGTGCAGCACTTTCTCTGTGATAACCCACTGACAGTGCAGCACTTTCTCTGTGATAACTCACTGACAGTGCAGCACTTTCTCTGTGATAACCCACTGACAGTGCAGCACTTTCCCTGTGATAACACACTGACAGTGCAGCACTTTCCCTGTGATAACCCACTGACAGTACAGCACTTTCCCTGTGATAACCCACCGACAGTGCAGCACATTCTCTGTGATAACACACTGACAGTGCAGCACTTTCTCTGTGATAACACACTGAGAGTGCAGCACTTTCTCTGTGATAACCCACTGACAGTGCAGCACTTTCCCTGTGATAACCCACTGACAGTGCAGCACTTTCCCTGCGATAACCCACTGACAGTGCAGCACTTGCTCTGCGATAACTCACTGACAGTGCAGCACTTTCTCTGTGATAACCCACTGACAGTGCAGCACTTTCCCTGTGATAACCCACTGACAGTGCAGCACTTTCCCTGTGATAACCCACTGACAGTTCAGCACTTTCCCTGTGATAACCCACTGACAGTTCAGCACTTTCCCTGTGATAACCCACTGACAGTGCAGCACTTTCTCTGTGATAACCCACTGACAGTGCAGCACTTTCTCTGTGATAACTCACTGACAGTGCAGCACTTTCTCTGTGATAACCCACTGACAGTGCAGCACTTTCTCTGTGATAACTCACTGACAGTGCAGCACTTTCCCTTTGATAACCCACTGACAGTGCAGCACTTTCCATGTGATAACCCAGTGACAGTGCAGCACTTTCCCTGTGATAACTCACTGACAGTGCAGCACTGTCTCTGTGATAACCCAGTGACAGTGCAGCACTTTCCCTGTGATAACCCACTGACAGTGCAGCACTTTCTCTGTGATAACACACTGACAGTGCAGCACTTTCCCTGTGATAACACACTGAGAGTGCAGCACTTTCCCTGTGATAACCCACTGACATTGCAGCACTTTCCATTTGATAACACACTGAGAGTGCAGCACTTTCCCTGTGATAACCCACCGACAGTGCAGCACTTTCTCTGTGATAACTCACTGACAGTGCAGCACTTTCCCTGTGATAACTCAGTGACAGTGCAGCACTTTCCCTGTGATAACTCACTGTCAGTGCAGCACTTTCCCTGTGATAACCCACTGACAGTGCAGCACTTTCTCTGTGATAACCCACTGACAGTGCAGCACTTTCTCTGTGATAACACACTGTCAGTGAAGCACTTTCTCTGTGATAACCCACCGACAGTGCAGCACTTTCTCTGTGATAACTCACTGTCAGTGCAGCACTTTCTCTGTGATAACCCACTGTCAGTGCAGCACTTTCTCTGTGATAACCCACTGATAGTGAAACACTTTCTCTGTGATAACCCACTGACAGTGCAGCACTTTCCCTGTGATAACCCACTGACAGTGCAGCACTTTCTCTGTGATAAACCACTGACAGTGCAGCACTTTCTCTGTGATAACCCACCGTCAGTACAGCACTTTCTCTGTGATAAACCACCGACAGTACAGCACTTTCACTGTGATAACCCACTGACAGTGCAGCACATTCTCTGTGATAACTTACCGACAGTGCAGCACTTTCTCTGTGATAACCCACTGACAGTACAGCACTTTCCCTGTGATAACCCACTGACAGTACAGCACTTTCCCTGTGATAACCCACTGACAGTGCAGTACTTTCTCTGTGATAACCCACTGACAGTGCAGCACTTTCTCTGTGATAACACATTGACAGTGCAGCACTTTCCCTGTGATAATCCACTGACAGTGCAGCACTTTCTCTGTGATAACCCACCGACAGTGCAGCACTTTCTCTGTGATAACCCACTGACAGTGCAGCACTTCTCTGTGATAACACATTGACAGTGCAGCACTTTCTCTGTGATAACACATTGACAGTGCAGCACTTTCTCTGTGATAACCCACCGACAGTGCAGCACTTTCCCTGTGATAACCCACTGGCAGTGCAGCACTTCTCTGTGATAACACATTGAGTGTGCAGCACTTTCCCTGCGATAACCCACTGACAGTGCAGCACTTTCTCTGTGATAACCCACTGACAGTGCAGCACTTTATCTGTGATAACTCACCGACAGTGCAGCACTTTCTCTGTGACAAATCAGCGACAGTGCAGCAGTTTCACTGTGATAACTTACCGACAGTGCAGCATTTCCTCTGTGATAAATCAGTGTCAGTGCAGCACTTTCTCTGTGATAACTTACCGACAGTGCAGCACTTTCTCTGTGATAACCCACTGGCAGTGCAGCACTTCTCTGTGATAACACATTGAGAGTGCAGCACTTTCCCTGCGATAACCCACTGACAGTGCAGCACTTTATCTGTGATGACTCACCAGCAGTGCAGCACTTTCTCTGTGATAACCCACCAGCAGTGCCGCACTTTCTCTGTGATAACTCACCGACAGTGCAGCACTTTCTCTGTGATGACTCACCAGCAGTGCAGCACATTCTCTGTGATAACCCACCAGCAGTGCAGCACTTTCTCTGTGATAAGTCACTGACAGTGCAGCACTTTCTCTGTGATAACTCACCGACAGTGCAGCACTTTCCCTGTGATAACTTACTGACAGTGCAGCACTTTCTCTTTGATAACACACTGACAGTGCAGCACTTTCTCTGTGATAACCCACTGACAGTGCAGCACTTTCTCTGTGATAACTTACTGACAGTGCAGCACTTTCTCTGTGATAACCCACTGACAGTGCAGCACTTTCTCTGTGATAACTCACTGACAGTGCAGCACTTTCTCTGTGATAACCCACTGACAGTGCAGCACTTTCTCTGTGATAACTCACTGACAGTGCAGCACTTTCTCTGTGATAACCCACTGACAGTGCAGCACTTTCCCTGTGATAACACACTGACAGTGCAGCACTTTCCCTGTGATAACCCACTGACAGTACAGCACTTTCCCTGTGATAACCCACCGACAGTGCAGCACATTCTCTGTGATAACACACTGACAGTGCAGCACTTTCTCTGTGATAACACACTGACAGTGCAGCACTTTCTCTGTGATAACCCACTGACAGTGCAGCACTTTCCCTGTGATAACCCACTGACAGTGCAGCACTTTCCCTGTGATAACCCACTGACAGTGCTGCACTTGCTCTGCGATAACTCACTGACAGTGCAGCACTTTCTCTGTGATAACCCACTGACAGTGCAGCACTTTCCCTGTGATAACCCACTGACAGTGCAGCACTTTCCCTGTGATAACCCACTGACAGTTCAGCACTTTCCCTGTGATAACCCACTGACAGTTCAGCACTTTCCCTGTGATAACCCACTGACAGTGCAGCACTTTCTCTGTGATAACCCACTGACAGTGCAGCACTTTCTCTGTGATAACTCACTGACAGTGCAGCACTTTCTCTGTGATAACCCACTGACAGTGCAGCACTTTCTCTGTGATAACTCACTGACAGTGCAGCACTTTCCCTTTGATAACCCACTGACAGTGCAGCACTTTCCATGTGATAACCCAGTTACAGTGCAGCACTTTCCCTGTGATAACTCACTGACAGTGCAGCACTTTCTCTGTGATAACCCAGTGACAGTGCAGCACTTTCCCTGTGATAACCCACTGACAGTGCAGCACTTTCTCTGTGATAACACACTGACAGTGCAGCACTTTCCCTGTGATTACACACTGAGAGTGCAGCACTTTCCCTGTGATAACCACTGACATTGCAGCACTTTCCATTTGATAACACACTGAGAGTGCAGCACTTTCCCTGTGATAACCCACCGACAGTGCAGCACTTTCTCTGTGATAACTCAGTGACAGTGCAGCACTTTCCCTGTGATAACTCACTGTCAGTGCAGCACTTTCCCTGTGATAACCCACTGACAGTGCAGCACTTTCTCTGTGATAACCCACTGACAGTGCAGCACTTTCTCTGTGATAACACACTGTCAGTGAAGCACTTTCTCTGTGATAACCCACCGACAGTGCAGCACTTTCTCTGTGGTAACTCACTGTCAGTGCAGCACTTTCTCTGTGATAACCCACTGTCAGTGCAGCACTTTCTCTGTGATAACCCACTGACAGTGAAACACTTTCTCTGTGATAACCCACTGACAGTGCAGCACTTTCTCTGTGATAACCCACTGACAGTGCAGCACTTTCCCTGTGATAACCCACTGACAGTGCAGCACTTTCTCTGTGATAAACCACTGACAGTGCAGCACTTTCTCTGTGATAACCCACCGTCAGTACAGCACTTTCTCTGTGATAAACCACCGACAGTACAGCACTTTCACTGTGATAACGCACTGACAGTGCAGCACTTTCTCTGTGATAACTTACCGACAGTGCAGCACTTTCCATTTGATAACACACTGAGAGTGCACCACTTTCCCTGTGATAACCCACCGACAGTGCAGCACTTTCCCTGTGATAACTCAGTGACAGTGCAGCACTTTCCCTGTGATAACTCACTGTCAGTGCAGCACTTTCCCTGTGATAACCCACTGACAGTGCAGCACTTTCTCTGTGATAACCCACTGACAGTGCAGCACTTTCTCTGTGATAACACACTGTCAGTGAAGCACTTTCTCTGTGATAACCCACCGACAGTGCAGCACTTTCTCTGTGATAACTCACTGTCAGTGCAGCACTTTCTCTGTGATAAACCACTGTCAGTGCAGCACTTTCTCTGTGATAACCCACTGACAGTGAAACACTTTCTCTGTGATAACCCACTGACAGTGCAGCACTTTCTCTGTGATAACCCACTGACAGTGCAGCACTTTCCCTGTGATAACCCACTGACAGTGCAGCACTTTCTCTGTGATAAACCACTGACAGTGCAGCACTTTCTCTGTGATAACCCACCGTCAGTACAGCACTTTCTCTGTGATAAACCACCGACAGTACAGCACTTTCACTGTGATAACCCACTGATAGTGCAGCACTTTCTCTGTGATAACTTACCGACAGTGCAGCACTTTCTCTGTGATAACCCACTGACAGTGCAGCACTTTCCCTGTGATAACCCACTGACAGTGCAGCACTTTCCCTGTGATAACCCACTGACAGTTCAGCACTTTCCCTGTGATAACCCACTGACAGTTCAGCACTTTCCCTGTGATAACCCACTGTCAGTGAAGCACTTTCTCTGTGATAACCCACCGACAGTGCAGCACTTTCTCTGTGATAACTCACTGTCAGTGCAGCACTTTCTCTGTGATAACCCACTGTCAGTGCAGCACTTTCTCTGTGATAACCCACTGATAGTGAAACACTTTCTCTGTGATAACCCACTGACAGTGCAGCACTTTCCCTGTGATAACCCACTGACAGTGCAGCACTTTCTCTGTGATAAACCACTGACAGTGCAGCACTTTCTCTGTGATAACCCACCGTCAGTACAGCACTTTCTCTGTGATAAACCACCGACAGTACAGCACTTTCACTGTGATAACCCACTGACAGTGCAGCACATTCTCTGTGATAACTTACCGACAGTGCAGCACTTTCTCTGTGATAACCCACTGACAGTACAGCACTTTCCCTGTGATAACCCACTGACAGTACAGCACTTTCCCTGTGATAACCCACTGACAGTGCAGTACTTTCTCTGTGATAACCCACTGACAGTGCAGCACTTTCTCTGTGATAACACATTGACAGTGCAGCACTTTCCCTGTGATAATCCACTGACAGTGCAGCACTTTCTCTGTGATAACCCACCGACAGTGCAGCACTTTCTCTGTGATAACCCACTGACAGTGCAGCACTTCTCTGTGATAACACATTGACAGTGCAGCACTTTCTCTGTGATAACACATTGACAGTGCAGCACTTTCTCTGTGATAACCCACCGACAGTGCAGCACTTTCCCTGTGATAACCCACTGGCAGTGCAGCACTTCTCTGTGATAACACATTGAGTGTGCAGCACTTTCCCTGCGATAACCCACTGACAGTGCAGCACTTTCTCTGTGATAACCCACTGACAGTGCAGCACTTTATCTGTGATAACTCACCGACAGTGCAGCACTTTCTCTGTGACAAATCAGCGACAGTGCAGCAGTTTCACTGTGATAACTTACCGACAGTGCAGCATTTCCTCTGTGATAAATCAGTGTCAGTGCAGCACTTTCTCTGTGATAACTTACCGACAGTGCAGCACTTTCTCTGTGATAACCCACTGGCAGTGCAGCACTTCTCTGTGATAACACATTGAGAGTGCAGCACTTTCCCTGCGATAACCCACTGACAGTGCAGCACTTTATCTGTGATGACTCACCAGCAGTGCAGCACTTTCTCTGTGATAACCCACCAGCAGTGCCGCACTTTCTCTGTGATAACTCACCGACAGTGCAGCACTTTCTCTGTGATGACTCACCAGCAGTGCAGCACATTCTCTGTGATAACCCACCAGCAGTGCAGCACTTTCTCTGTGATAAGTCACTGACAGTGCAGCACTTTCTCTGTGATAACTCACCGACAGTGCAGCACTTTCCCTGTGATAACTTACTGACAGTGCAGCACTTTCTCTTTGATAACACACTGACAGTGCAGCACTTTCTCTGTGATAACCCACTGACAGTGCAGCACTTTCTCTGTGATAACTTACTGACAGTGCAGCACTTTCTCTGTGATAACCCACTGACAGTGCAGCACTTTCTCTGTGATAACTCACTGACAGTGCAGCACTTTCTCTGTGATAACCCACTGACAGTGCAGCACTTTCTCTGTGATAACTCACTGACAGTGCAGCACTTTCTCTGTGATAACCCACTGACAGTGCAGCACTTTCCCTGTGATAACACACTGACAGTGCAGCACTTTCCCTGTGATAACCCACTGACAGTACAGCACTTTCCCTGTGATAACCCACCGACAGTGCAGCACATTCTCTGTGATAACACACTGACAGTGCAGCACTTTCTCTGTGATAACACACTGACAGTGCAGCACTTTCTCTGTGATAACCCACTGACAGTGCAGCACTTTCCCTGTGATAACCCACTGACAGTGCAGCACTTTCCCTGTGATAACCCACTGACAGTGCTGCACTTGCTCAGCGATAACTCACTGACAGTGCAGCACTTTCTCTGTGATAACCCACTGACAGTGCAGCACTTTCCCTGTGATAACCCACTGACAGTGCAGCACTTTCCCTGTGATAACCCACTGACAGTTCAGCACTTTCCCTGTGATAACCCACTGACAGTTCAGCACTTTCCCTGTGATAACCCACTGACAGTGCAGCACTTTCTCTGTGATAACCCACTGACAGTGCAGCACTTTCTCTGTGATAACTCACTGACAGTGCAGCACTTTCTCTGTGATAACCCACTGACAGTGCAGCACTTTCTCTGTGATAACTCACTGACAGTGCAGCACTTTCCCTTTGATAACCCACTGACAGTGCAGCACTTTCCATGTGATAACCCAGTGACAGTGCAGCACTTTCCCTGTGATAACTCACTGACAGTGCAGCACTTTCTCTGTGATAACCCAGTGACAGTGCAGCACTTTCCCTGTGATAACCCACTGACAGTGCAGCACTTTCTCTGTGATAACACACTGACAGTGCAGCACTTTCCCTGTGATAACACACTGAGAGTGCAGCACTTTCCCTGTGATAACCACTGACATTGCAGCACTTTCCATTTGATAACACACTGAGAGTGCAGCACTTTCCCTGTGATAACCCACCGACAGTGCAGCACTTTCTCTGTGATAACTCAGTGACAGTGCAGCACTTTCCCTGTGATAACTCACTGTCAGTGCAGCACTTTCCCTGTGATAACCCACTGACAGTGCAGCACTTTCTCTGTGATAACCCACTGACAGTGCAGCACTTTCTCTGTGATAACACACTGTCAGTGAAGCACTTTCTCTGTGATAACCCACCGACAGTGCAGCACTTTCTCTGTGATAACTCACTGTCAGTGCAGCACTTTCTCTGTGATAACCCACTGTCAGTGCAGCACTTTCTCTGTGATAACCCACTGACAGTGAAACACTTTCTCTGTGATAACCCACTGACAGTGCAGCACTTTCTCTGTGATAACCCACTGACAGTGCAGCACTTTCCCTGTGATAACCCACTGACAGTGCAGCACTTTCTCTGTGATAAACCACTGACAGTGCAGCACTTTCTCTGTGATAACCCACCGTCAGTACAGCACTTTCTCTGTGATAAACCACCGACAGTACAGCACTTTCACTGTGATAACGCACTGACAGTGCAGCACTTTCTCTGTGATAACTTACCGACAGTGCAGCACTTTCCATTTGATAACACACTGAGAGTGCACCACTTTCCCTGTGATAACCCACCGACAGTGCAGCACTTTCCCTGTGATAACTCAGTGACAGTGCAGCACTTTCCCTGTGATAACTCACTGTCAGTGCAGCACTTTCCCTGTGATAACCCACTGACAGTGCAGCACTTTCTCTGTGATAACCCACTGACAGTGCAGCACTTTCTCTGTGATAACACACTGTCAGTGAAGCACTTTCTCTGTGATAACCCACCGACAGTGCAGCACTTTCTCTGTGATAACTCACTGTCAGTGCAGCACTTTCTCTGTGATAAACCACTGTCAGTGCAGCACTTTCTCTGTGATAACCCACTGACAGTGAAACACTTTCTCTGTGATAACCCACTGACAGTGCAGCACTTTCTCTGTGATAACCCACTGACAGTGCAGCACTTTCCCTGTGATAACCCACTGACAGTGCAGCACTTTCTCTGTGATAAACCACTGACAGTGCAGCACTTTCTCTGTGATAACCCACCGTCAGTACAGCACTTTCTCTGTGATAAACCACCGACAGTACAGCACTTTCACTGTGATAACCCACTGATAGTGCAGCACTTTCTCTGTGATAACTTACCGACAGTGCAGCACTTTCTCTGTGATAACCCACTGACAGTGCAGCACTTTCCCTGTGATAACCCACTGACAGTGCAGCACTTTCCCTGTGATAACCCACTGACAGTTCAGCACTTTCCCTGTGATAACCCACTGACAGTTCAGCACTTTCCCTGTGATAACCCACTGACAGTGCAGCACTTTCTCTGTGATAACCCACTGACAGTGCAGCACTTTCTCTGTGATAACTCACTGACAGTGCAGCACTTTCTCTGTGATAACCCACTGTCAGTGCAGCACTTTCTCTGTGATAACTCACTGACAGTGCAGCACTTTCCCTTTGATAACCCACTGACAGTGCAGCACTTTCCATGTGATAACCCAGTGACAGTGCAGCACTTTCCCTGTGATAACTCACTGACAGTGCAGCACTTTCTCTGTGATAACCCAGTGACAGTGCAGCACTTTCCCTGTGATAACCCACTGACAGTGCAGCACTTTCTCTGTGATAACACACTGACAGTGCAGCACTTTCCCTGTGATAACACACTGAGAGTGCAGCACTTTCCCTGTGATAACCCACTGACATTGCAGCACTTTCCATTTGATAACACACTGAGAGTGCAGCACTTTCCCTGTGATAACCCACCGACAGTGCAGCACTTTCTCTGTGATAACTCACTGACAGTGCAGCACTTTCCCTGTGATAACTCAGTGACAGTGCAGCACTTTCCCTGTGATAACTCACTGTCAGTGCAGCACTTTCCCTGTGATAACCCACTGACAGTGCAGCACTTTCTCTGTGATAACCCACTGACAGTGCAGCACTTTCTCTGTGATAACACACTGTCAGTGAAGCACTTTCTCTGTGATAACCCACCGACAGTGCAGCACTTTCTCTGTGATAACTCACTGTCAGTGCAGCACTTTCTCTGTGATAACCCACTGACAGTGCAGCACTTTCTCTGTGATAACTCACTGACAGTGCAGCACTTTCTCTGTGATAACCCACTGACAGTGCAGCACTTTCTCTGTGATAACTCACTGACAGTGCAGCACTTTCTCTGTGATAACCCACTGACAGTGCAGCACTTTCTCTGTGATAACTCACTGACAGTGCAGCACTTTCTCTGTGATAACCCACTGACAGTGCAGCACTTTCCCTGTGATAACACACTGACAGTGCAGCACTTTCCCTGTGATAACCCACTGACAGTACAGCACTTTCCCTGTGATAACCCACCGACAGTGCAGCACATTCTCTGTGATAACACACTGACAGTGCAGCACTTTCTCTGTGATAACACACTGAGAGTGCAGCACTTTCTCTGTGATAACCCACTGACAGTGCAGCACTTTCCCTGTGATAACCCACTGACAGTGCAGCACTTTCCCTGTGATAACCCACTGACAGTGCAGCACTTGCTCTGCGATAACTCACTGACAGTGCAGCACTTTCTCTGTGATAACCCACTGACAGTGCAGCACTTTCCCTGTGATAACCCACTGACAGTGCAGCACTTTCCCTGTGATAACCCACTGACAGTTCAGCACTTTCCCTGTGATAACCCACTGACAGTTCAGCACTTTCCCTGTGATAACCCACTGACAGTGCAGCACTTTCTCTGTGATAACCCACTGACAGTGCAGCACTTTCTCTGTGATAACTCACTGACAGTGCAGCACTTTCTCTGTGATAACCCACTGACAGTGCAGCACTTTCTCTGTGATAACTCACTGACAGTGCAGCACTTTCCCTTTGATAACCCACTGACAGTGCAGCACTTTCCATGTGATAACCCAGTGACAGTGCAGCACTTTCCCTGTGATAACTCACTGACAGTGCAGCACTGTCTCTGTGATAACCCAGTGACAGTGCAGCACTTTCCCTGTGATAACCCACTGACAGTGCAGCACTTTCTCTGTGATAACACACTGACAGTGCAGCACTTTCCCTGTGATAACACACTGAGAGTGCAGCACTTTCCCTGTGATAACCCACTGACATTGCAGCACTTTCCATTTGATAACACACTGAGAGTGCAGCACTTTCCCTGTGATAACCCACCGACAGTGCAGCACTTTCTCTGTGATAACTCACTGACAGTGCAGCACTTTCCCTGTGATAACTCAGTGACAGTGCAGCACTTTCCCTGTGATAACTCACTGTCAGTGCAGCACTTTCCCTGTGATAACCCACTGACAGTGCAGCACTTTCTCTGTGATAACCCACTGACAGTGCAGCACTTTCTCTGTGATAACACACTGTCAGTGAAGCACTTTCTCTGTGATAACCCACCGACAGTGCAGCACTTTCTCTGTGATAACTCACTGTCAGTGCAGCACTTTCTCTGTGATAACCCACTGTCAGTGCAGCACTTTCTCTGTGATAACCCACTGATAGTGAAACACTTTCTCTGTGATAACCCACTGACAGTGCAGCACTTTCCCTGTGATAACCCACTGACAGTGCAGCACTTTCTCTGTGATAAACCACTGACAGTGCAGCACTTTCTCTGTGATAACCCACCGTCAGTACAGCACTTTCTCTGTGATAAACCACCGACAGTACAGCACTTTCACTGTGATAACCCACTGACAGTGCAGCACATTCTCTGTGATAACTTACCGACAGTGCAGCACTTTCTCTGTGATAACCCACTGACAGTACAGCACTTTCCCTGTGATAACCCACTGACAGTACAGCACTTTCCCTGTGATAACCCACTGACAGTGCAGTACTTTCTCTGTGATAACCCACTGACAGTGCAGCACTTTCTCTGTGATAACACATTGACAGTGCAGCACTTTCCCTGTGATAATCCACTGACAGTGCAGCACTTTCTCTGTGATAACCCACCGACAGTGCAGCACTTTCTCTGTGATAACCCACTGACAGTGCAGCACTTCTCTGTGATAACACATTGACAGTGCAGCACTTTCTCTGTGATAACACATTGACAGTGCAGCACTTTCTCTGTGATAACCCACCGACAGTGCAGCACTTTCCCTGTGATAACCCACTGGCAGTGCAGCACTTCTCTGTGATAACACATTGAGTGTGCAGCACTTTCCCTGCGATAACCCACTGACAGTGCAGCACTTTCTCTGTGATAACCCACTGACAGTGCAGCACTTTATCTGTGATAACTCACCGACAGTGCAGCACTTTCTCTGTGACAAATCAGCGACAGTGCAGCAGTTTCACTGTGATAACTTACCGACAGTGCAGCATTTCCTCTGTGATAAATCAGTGTCAGTGCAGCACTTTCTCTGTGATAACTTACCGACAGTGCAGCACTTTCTCTGTGATAACCCACTGGCAGTGCAGCACTTCTCTGTGATAACACATTGAGAGTGCAGCACTTTCCCTGCGATAACCCACTGACAGTGCAGCACTTTATCTGTGATGACTCACCAGCAGTGCAGCACTTTCTCTGTGATAACCCACCAGCAGTGCCGCACTTTCTCTGTGATAACTCACCGACAGTGCAGCACTTTCTCTGTGATGACTCACCAGCAGTGCAGCACATTCTCTGTGATAACCCACCAGCAGTGCAGCACTTTCTCTGTGATAAGTCACTGACAGTGCAGCACTTTCTCTGTGATAACTCACCGACAGTGCAGCACTTTCCCTGTGATAACTTACTGACAGTGCAGCACTTTCTCTTTGATAACACACTGACAGTGCAGCACTTTCTCTGTGATAACCCACTGACAGTGCAGCACTTTCTCTGTGATAACTTACTGACAGTGCAGCACTTTCTCTGTGATAACCCACTGACAGTGCAGCACTTTCTCTGTGATAACTCACTGACAGTGCAGCACTTTCTCTGTGATAACCCACTGACAGTGCAGCACTTTCTCTGTGATAACTCACTGACAGTGCAGCACTTTCTCTGTGATAACCCACTGACAGTGCAGCACTTTCCCTGTGATAACACACTGACAGTGCAGCACTTTCCCTGTGATAACCCACTGACAGTACAGCACTTTCCCTGTGATAACCCACCGACAGTGCAGCACATTCTCTGTGATAACACACTGACAGTGCAGCACTTTCTCTGTGATAACACACTGACAGTGCAGCACTTTCTCTGTGATAACCCACTGACAGTGCAGCACTTTCCCTGTGATAACCCACTGACAGTGCAGCACTTTCCCTGTGATAACCCACTGACAGTGCTGCACTTGCTCTGCGATAACTCACTGACAGTGCAGCACTTTCTCTGTGATAACCCACTGACAGTGCAGCACTTTCCCTGTGATAACCCACTGACAGTGCAGCACTTTCCCTGTGATAACCCACTGACAGTTCAGCACTTTCCCTGTGATAACCCACTGACAGTTCAGCACTTTCCCTGTGATAACCCACTGACAGTGCAGCACTTTCTCTGTGATAACCCACTGACAGTGCAGCACTTTCTCTGTGATAACTCACTGACAGTGCAGCACTTTCTCTGTGATAACCCACTGACAGTGCAGCACTTTCTCTGTGATAACTCACTGACAGTGCAGCACTTTCCCTTTGATAACCCACTGACAGTGCAGCACTTTCCATGTGATAACCCAGTGACAGTGCAGCACTTTCCCTGTGATAACTCACTGACAGTGCAGCACTTTCTCTGTGATAACCCAGTGAGAGTGCAGCACTTTCCCTGTGATAACCCACTGACAGTGCAGCACTTTCTCTGTGATAACACACTGACAGTGCAGCACTTTCCCTGTGATAACACACTGAGAGTGCAGCACTTTCCCTGTGATAACCACTGACATTGCAGCACTTTCCATTTTATAACACACTGAGAGTGCAGCACTTTCCCTGTGATAACCCACCGACAGTGCAGCACTTTCTCTGTGATAACTCAGTGACAGTGCAGCACTTTCCCTGTGATAACTCACTGTCAGTGCAGCACTTTCCCTGTGATAACCCACTGACAGTGCAGCACTTTCTCTGTGATAACCCACTGACAGTGCAGCACTTTCTCTGTGATAACACACTGTCAGTGAAGCACTTTCTCTGTGATAACCCACCGACAGTGCAGCACTTTCTCTGTGATAACTCACTGTCAGTGCAGCACTTTCTCTGTGATAACCCACTGTCAGTGCAGCACTTTCTCTGTGATAACCCACTGACAGTGAAACACTTTCTCTGTGATAACCCACTGACAGTGCAGCACTTTCTCTGTGATAACCCACTGACAGTGCAGCACTTTCCCTGTGATAACCCACTGACAGTGCAGCACTTTCTCTGTGATAAACCACTGACAGTGCAGCACTTTCTCTGTGATAACCCACCGTCAGTACAGCACTTTCTCTGTGATAAACCACCGACAGTACAGCACTTTCACTGTGATAACGCACTGACAGTGCAGCACTTTCTCTGTGATAACTTACCGACAGTGCA
This sequence comes from Chiloscyllium punctatum, assembly GCF_047496795.1. NCBI lineage: Eukaryota > Metazoa > Chordata > Chondrichthyes > Orectolobiformes > Hemiscylliidae > Chiloscyllium > Chiloscyllium punctatum. The sequence continues at coordinate 74,415,154 of NC_092751.1, forward strand.
GCACTTTCCATTTGATAACACACTGAGAGTGCACCACTTTCCCTGTGATAACCCACCGACAGTGCAGCACTTTCCCTGTGATAACTCAGTGACAGTGCAGCACTTTCCCTGTGATAACTCACTGTCAGTGCAGCACTTTCCCTGTGATAACCCACTGACAGTGCAGCACTTTCTCTGTGATAACCCACTGACAGTGCAGCACTTTCTCTGTGATAACACACTGTCAGTGAAGCACTTTCTCTGTGATAACCCACCGACAGTGCAGCACTTTCTCTGTGATAACTCACTGTCAGTGCAGCACTTTCTCTGTGATAAACCACTGTCAGTGCAGCACTTTCTCTGTGATAACCCACTGACAGTGAAACACTTTCTCTGTGATAACCCACTGACAGTGCAGCACTTTCTCTGTGATAACCCACTGACAGTGCAGCACTTTCCCTGTGATAACCCACTGACAGTGCAGCACTTTCTCTGTGATAAACCACTGACAGTGCAGCACTTTCTCTGTGATAACCCACCGTCAGTACAGCACTTTCTCTGTGATAAACCACCGACAGTACAGCACTTTCACTGTGATAACCCACTGATAGTGCAGCACTTTCTCTGTGATAACTTACCGACAGTGCAGCACTTTCTCTGTGATAACCCACTGACAGTGCAGCACTTTCCCTGTGATAACCCACTGACAGTGCAGCACTTTCCCTGTGATAACCCACTGACAGTTCAGCACTTTCCCTGTGATAACCCACTGACAGTTCAGCACTTTCCCTGTGATAACCCACTGACAGTGCAGCACTTTCTCTGTGATAACCCACTGACAGTGCAGCACTTTCTCTGTGATAACTCACTGACAGTGCAGCACTTTCTCTGTGATAACCCACTGTCAGTGCAGCACTTTCTCTGTGATAACTCACTGACAGTGCAGCACTTTCCCTTTGATAACCCACTGACAGTGCAGCACTTTCCATGTGATAACCCAGTGACAGTGCAGCACTTTCCCTGTGATAACTCACTGACAGTGCAGCACTTTCTCTGTGATAACCCAGTGACAGTGCAGCACTTTCCCTGTGATAACCCACTGACAGTGCAGCACTTTCTCTGTGATAACACACTGACAGTGCAGCACTTTCCCTGTGATAACACACTGAGAGTGCAGCACTTTCCCTGTGATAACCCACTGACATTGCAGCACTTTCCATTTGATAACACACTGAGAGTGCAGCACTTTCCCTGTGATAACCCACCGACAGTGCAGCACTTTCTCTGTGATAACTCACTGACAGTGCAGCACTTTCCCTGTGATAACTCAGTGACAGTGCAGCACTTTCCCTGTGATAACTCACTGTCAGTGCAGCACTTTCCCTGTGATAACCCACTGACAGTGCAGCACTTTCTCTGTGATAACCCACTGACAGTGCAGCACTTTCTCTGTGATAACACACTGTCAGTGAAGCACTTTCTCTGTGATAACCCACCGACAGTGCAGCACTTTCTCTGTGATAACTCACTGTCAGTGCAGCACTTTCTCTGTGATAACCCACTGTCAGTGCAGCACTTTCTCTGTGATAACCCACTGACAGTGAAACACTTTCTCTGTGATAACCCACTGACAGTGCAGCACTTTCTCTGTGATAACCCACTGACAGTGCAGCACTTTCCCTGTGATAACCCAGACAGTGCAGCACTTTCTCTGTGATAAACCACTGACAGTGCAGCACTTTCTCTGTGATAACCCACCGTCAGTACAGCACTTTCTCTGTGATAAACCACCGACAGTACAGCACTTTCACTGTGATAACCCACTGACAGTGCAGCACTTTCTCTGTGATAACTTACCGACAGTGCAGCACTTTCTCTGTGATAACCCACTGACAGTACAGCACTTTCCCTGTGATAACCCACTGACAGTGCAGTACTTTCTCTGTGATAACCCACTGACAGTGCAGCACTTTCTCTGTGATAACACATTGACAGTGCAGCACTTTCCCTGTGATAACCCACTGACAGTGCAGCACTTTCTCTGTGATAACCCACCGACAGTGCAGCACTTTCTCTGTGATAACCCACTGACAGTGCAGCACTTCTCTGTGATAACACATTGACAGTGCAGCACTTTCTCTGTGATAACACATTGACAGTGCAGCACTTTCTCTGTGATAACCCACCGACAGTGCAGCACTTTCCCTGTGATAACCCACTGGCAGTGCAGCACTTCTCTGTGATAACACATTGAGAGTGCAGCACTTTCCCTGCGATAACCCACTGACAGTGCAGCACTTTCTCTGTGATAACCCACTGACAGTGCAGCACTTTATCTGTGATAACTCACCGACAGTGCAGCACTTTCTCTGTGACAAATCAGCGACAGTGCAGCAGTTTCACTGTGATAACTTACCGACAGTGCAGCATTTCCTCTGTGATAAATCACTGTCAGTGCAGCACTTTCTCTGTGATAACTTACCGACAGTGCAGCACTTTCTCTGTGATAACCCACTGGCAGTGCAGCACTTCTCTGTGATAACACATTGAGAGTGCAGCACTTTCCCTGCGATAACCCACTGACAGTGCAGCACTTTCTCTGTGATAACTCACCGACAGTGCAGCACTTTCTCTGTGATAAATCACCGACAGTGCAGCAGTTTCACTGTGATAAATCACTGACAGTGCAGCACTTTCTCTGTGATAACTTACCGACAGTGCAGCACTTTCTCTGTGATAACCCACTGACAGTGCAGCACGTTCCCTGTGATAACCCACTGACAGTGCAGCACTTTCTCTGTGATAACCCACTGACAGTGCAGCACTTTCTCTGTGATAACCCACTGACAGTGCAGCACTTTCTTTGTGATAACCCACCGACAGTGCAGCACTTTCTTTGTGGTAACTCGCGACAGTGCAGCACTTTATCTGTGATGACTCACCAGCAGTGCAGCATTTCTCTGTGATAACCCACCATCAGTGCAGCAGTTTCTCTGTGATAACTCACCGACAGTGCAGCACTTTCTCTGTGATGACTCACCAGCAGTGCAGCACTTTCTCTGTGATAACCCACCAGCAGTGCAGCACTTTCTCTGTGATAACCCACTGACATTGCAGCACTTTCCATTTGATAACATACTGAGAGTGCAGCACTTTCCCTGTGATAACACACTGAGAGTGCAGCACTTTCCCTGTGATAACACACCGACAGTGCAGCACTTTCTCTGTGATAACTCACTTACAGTGCAGCACTTCTCTGTGATAACACATTGACAGTGCAGCACTTTCTCTGTGATAACACATTGACAGTGCAGCACTTTCTCTGTGATAACCCACCGACAGTGCAGCACTTTCCCTGTGATAACCCACTGGCAGTGCAGCACTTCTCTGTGATAACACATTGAGAGTGCAGCACTTTCCCTGCGATAACCCACTGACAGTGCAGCACTTTCTCTGTGATAACCCACTGACAGTGCAGCACTTTATCTGTGATAACTCACCGACAGTGCAGCACTTTCTCTGTGACAAATCAGCGACAGTGCAGCAGTTTCACTGTGATAACTTACCGACAGTGCAGCATTTCCTCTGTGATAAATCACTGTCAGTGCAGCACTTTCTCTGTGATAACTTACCGACAGTGCAGCACTTTCTCTGTGATAACCCACTGGCAGTGCAGCACTTCTCTGTGATAACACATTGAGAGTGCAGCACTTTCCCTGCGATAACCCACTGACAGTGCAGCACTTTCTCTGTGATAACTCACCGACAGTGCAGCACTTTCTCTGTGATAAATCACCGACAGTGCAGCAGTTTCACTGTGATAAATCACTGACAGTGCAGCACTTTCTCTGTGATAACTTACCGACAGTGCAGCACTTTCTCTGTGATAACCCACTGACAGTGCAGCACGTTCCCTGTGATAACCCACTGACAGTGCAGCACTTTCTCTGTGATAACCCACTGACAGTGCAGCACTTTCTCTGTGATAACCCACTGACAGTGCAGCACTTTCTTTGTGATAACCCACCGACAGTGCAGCACTTTCTTTGTGGTAACTCGCGACAGTGCAGCACTTTATCTGTGATGACTCACCAGCAGTGCAGCATTTCTCTGTGATAACCCACCATCAGTGCAGCAGTTTCTCTGTGATAACTCACCGACAGTGCAGCACTTTCTCTGTGATGACTCACCAGCAGTGCAGCACTTTCTCTGTGATAACCCACCAGCAGTGCAGCACTTTCTCTGTGATAACCCACTGACATTGCAGCACTTTCCATTTGATAACATACTGAGAGTGCAGCACTTTCCCTGTGATAACACACTGAGAGTGCAGCACTTTCCCTGTGATAACACACCGACAGTGCAGCACTTTCTCTGTGATAACTCACTTACAGTGCAGCACTTTCCCTGTGATAACTCAGTGACAGTGCAGCACTTTCCCTGTGATAACTCACTGTCAGTGCAGCACTTTCCATTTGATAACATACTGAGAGTGCAGCACTTTCCCTGTGATAACACACTGTCAGTGAAGCACTTTCTCTGTGATTACCCACCGACAGTGCAGCACTTTCTCTGTGATAACTCACTGTCAGTGCAGCACTTTCTCTGTGATAACCCACTGACAGTGCAGCACTTTCTCTGTGATAACCCACTGACAGTGAAACAATTTCTCTGTGATAACCCACTGACAGTGCAGCACTTTCTCTGTGATAACCCACTGACAGTGCAGCACTTTCCCTGTCATAACCCACTGACAGTGCAGCACTTTCGCTGTGATAACACACTGACAGTACAGCACTTTCCCTGTGATAACCCACTGACAGTACATCACTTTCCCTGTGATAACCCAGTGACAGTGCAGCACTTTCTCTGTGATAAACCACTGACAGTGCAGCACTTTCTCTGCGATAACCCACTGACAGTGCAGCACTTTCTCTGCGATAACCCACTGACAGTGCAGCACTTTCTCTGCGATAACCCACTGACAGTGCAGCAGTTTCTCTGCGATAACCCACTGACAGTGCAGCACTTGCTCTGCGATAACCCACTGACAGTGCAGCACTTTCCCTATGATAACCCACTGACAGTGCAGCACTTTCCCTGTGATAACCCACCAACAGTGCAGCACTTTCCCTGAGATAACACACTGACAGTGCAGCTCTTTCTCTGTGATAACCCACTGACAGTGCAGCACTTTCCCTGTGATAACACACTGAGAGTGCAGCACTTTCCCTGTGATAACCCACTGACATTGCAGCACTTTCCATTTGATAACACACTGAGAGTGCAGCACTTTCCCTGTGATAACCCACCGACAGTGCAGCACTTTCCCTGTGATAACTCAGTGACAGTGCAGCACTTTCCCTGTGATAACTCACTGTCAGTGCAGCACTTTCCCTGTGATAACCCACTGACAGTGCAGCAATTTCCCTGTGATAACTCACTGACAGTGCAGCACTGTCTCTGTGATAACTCACCGACAGTGCAGCACTTTCCCTGTGATAACTCAGTGACAGTGCAGCACTTTCCCTGTGATAACTCACCGACAGTGCAGCACTTTCCCTGTGATAACTCAGTGACAGTGCAGCACTTTCCCTGTGATAACTCACTGACAGTGCAGCACTGTCTCTGTGATAACCCAGTGACAGTGCAGCACTTTCCCTGTGATAACCCACTGACAGTGCAGCACTTTCTCTGTGATAACACACTGACAGTGCAGCACTTTCCCTGTGATAACACACTGAGAGTGCAGCACTTTCCCTGTGATAACCCACTGACAGTGCAGCACTTTCCATTTGATAACACACTGAGAGTGCAGCACTTTCCCTGTGATAACCCACCGACAGTGCAGCACTTTCTCTGTGATAACTCACTGACAGTGCAGCACTTTCCCTGTGATAACTCAGTGACAGTGCAGCACTTTCCCTGTGATAACTCACTGTCAGTGCAGCACTTTCCCTGTGATAACCCACTGACAGTGCAGCACTTTCTCTGTGATAACCCACTGACAGTGCAGCACTTTCTCTGTGATAACACACTGTCAGTGAAGCACTTTCTCTGTGATAACCCACCGACAGTGCAGCACTTTCTCTGTGATAACTCACTGTCAGTGCAGCACTTTCTCTGTGATAACCCACTGTCAGTGCAGCACTTTCTCTGTGATAACCCACTGATAGTGAAACACTTTCTCTGTGATAACCCACTGACAGTGCAGCACTTTCCCTGTGATAACCCACTGACAGTGCAGCAGTTTATCTGTGATGACTCACCAGCAGTGCAGCATTTCTCTGTGATAACACACCATCAGTGCAGCAGTTTCTCTGTGATAACTCACCGACAGTGCAGCACTTTCTCTGTGATGACTCACCAGCAGTGCAGCACTTTCTCTGTGATAACCCACCAGCAGTGCAGCACTTTCTCTGTGATAACCCACTGACATTGCAGCACTTTCCATTTGATAACATACTGAGAGTGCAGCACTTTCCCTGTGATAACACACTGATAGTGCAGCACTTTCCCTGTGATAACCCACCGACAGTGCAGCACTTTCTCTGTGATAACTCACTTACAGTGCAGCACTTTCCCTGTGATAACTCAGTGACAGTGCAGCACTTTCCCTGTGATAACTCACTGTCAGTGCAGCACTTTCCATTTGATAACATACTGAGAGTGCAGCACTTTCCCTGTGATAACACACTGTCAGTGAAGCACTTTCTCTGTGATTACCCACCGACAGTGCAGCACTTTCTCTGTGATAACTCACTGTCAGTGCAGCACTTTCTCTGTGATAACCCACTGACAGTGCAGCACTTTCTCTGTGATAACCCACTGACAGTGAAACAATTTCTCTGTGATAACCCACTGACAGTTCAGCACTTTCTCTGTGATAACCCACTGACAGTGCAGCACTTTCCCTGTCATAACCCACTGACAGTGCAGCACTTTCGCTGTGATAACACACTGACAGTACAGCACTTTCCCTGTGATAACCCACTGACAGTACAGCACTTTCCCTGTGATAACCCAGTGACAGTGCAGCACTTTCTCTGTGATAAACCACTGACAGTGCAGCACTTTCTCTGCGATAACCCACTGACAGTGCAGCACTTTCTCTGCGATAACCCACTGACAGTGCAGCACTTTCTCTGCGATAACCCACTGACAGTGCAGCAGTTTCTCTGCGATAACCCACTGACAGTGCAGCACTTGCTCTGCGATAACCCACTGACAGTGCAGCACTTTCCCTATGATAACCCACTGACAGTGCAGCACTTTCCCTGTGATAACCCACCAACAGTGCAGCACTTTCCCTGTGATAACACACTGACAGTGCAGCTCTTTCTCTGTGATAACCCACTGACAGTGCAGCACTTTCCCTGTGATAACACACTGAGAGTGCAGCACTTTCCCTGTGATAACCCACTGACATTGCAGCACTTTCCATTTGATAACACACTGAGAGTGCAGCACTTTCCCTGTGATAACCCACCGACAGTGCAGCACTTTCCCTGTGATAACTCAGTGACAGTGCAGCACTTTCCCTGTGATAACTCACTGTCAGTGCAGCACTTTCCCTGTGATAACCCACTGACAGTGCAGCACTTTCCCTGTGATAACTCACTGACAGTGCAGCACTGTCTCTGTGATAACTCACCGACAGTGCAGCACTTTCCCTGTGATAACTCAGTGACAGTGCAGCACTTTCCCTGTGATAACTCACCGACAGTGCAGCACTTTCCCTGTGATAACTCAGTGACAGTGCAGCACTTTCCCTGTGATAACTCACTGACAGTGCAGCACTGTCTCTGTGATAACCCAGTGACAGTGCAGCACTTTCCCTGTGATAACCCACTGACAGTGCAGCACTTTCTCTGTGATAACACACTGACAGTGCAGCACTTTCCCTGTGATAACACACTGAGAGTGCAGCACTTTCCCTGTGATAACCCACTGACATTGCAGCACTTTCCATTTGATAACACACTGAGAGTGCAGCACTTTCCCTGTGATAACCCACCGACAGTGTAGCACTTTCTCTGTGATAACTCACTGACAGTGCAGCACTTTCCCTGTGATAACTCAGTGACAGTGCAGCACTTTCCCTGTGATAACTCACTGTCAGTGCAGCACTTTCCCTGTGATAACCCACTGACAGTGCAGCACTTTCTCTGCGATAACCCACTGACAGTGCAGCACTTTCTCTGTGATAACACACTGTCAGTGAAGCACTTTCTCTGTGATAACCCACCGACAGTGCAGCACTTTCTCTGTGATAACTCACTGTCAGTGCAGCACTTTCTCTGTGATAACCTACTGTCAGTGCAGCACTTTCTCTGTGATAACCCACTGATAGTGAAACACTTTCTCTGTGATAACCCACTGACAGTGCAGCACTTTCCCTGTGATAACCCACTGACTGTGCAGCACTTTCTCTGTGATAAACCACTGACAGTGCAGCACTTTCCATGTGATAACCCAGTGACAGTGCAGCACTTTCTCTGTGATAACCCACCGACAGTGCTGCACTTTCTCTGTGATAACCCACTGACAGTGCAGCACTTCTCTGTGATAACACATTGACAGTGCAGCACTTTCTCTGTGATAACACATTGACAGTGCAGCACTTTCTCTGTGATAACCCACCGACAGTGCAGCACTTTCCCTGTGTTAACCCACTGGCAGTGCAGCACTTCTCTGTGATAACACATTGAGAGTGCAGCACTTTCCCTGCGATAACCCACTGACAGTGCAGCACTTTCTCTGTGATAACCCACTGACAGTGCAGCACTTTATCTGTGATAACTCACCGACAGTGCAGCACTTTCTCTGTGACAAATCACCGACAGTGCAGCAATTTCACTGTGATAACTTACGGACAGTGCAGCATTTTCTCTGTGATAAATCACTGTCAGTGCAGCACTTTCTCTGTGATAACTTACCGACAGTGCAGCACTTTCTCTGTGATAACCCACTGGCAGTGCAGCACTTCTCTGTGATAACACATTGAGAGTGCAGCACTTTCCCTGCGATAACCCACTGACAGTGCAGCACTTTCTCTGTGATAACTCACCGACAGTGCAGCACTTTCTCTGTGATAAATCACCGACAGTTTAGCAGTTTCACTGTGATAAATCACTGACAGTGCAGCACTTTCTCTGTGATAACTTACCGACAGTGCAGCACTTTCTCTGTGATAACCCACTGACAGTGCAGCACGTTCCCTGTGATAACCCACTGACAGTGCAGCACTTTCTCTGTGATAACCCACTGACAGTGCAGCACTTTCTCTGTGATAACCCACTGACAGTGCAGCACTTTCTTTGTGATAACCCACCGACAGTGCAGCACTTTCTTTGTGATAACTCGCGACAGTGCAGCACTTTATCTGTGATGACTCACCAGCAGTGCAGCACTTTCTCTGTGATAACCCACCGGCAGTGCAGCAGTTTCTCTGTGATAACTCACCGACAGTGCAGCACTTTCTCTGTGATGACTCACCAGCAGTGCAGCACTTTCTCTGTGATAACCCACTGACAGTGCAGCACTTTCTCTGTGATAACGCACTGACAGTGCAGCACTTTCTTTGTGATAACTCGCGACAGTGCAGCACTTTATCTGTGATGACTCACCAGCAGTGCAGCACTTTCTCTGTGATAACCCACCAGCAGTGCAGCAGTTTCTCTGTGATAACTCACCGACAGTGCAGCACTTTCTCTGTGATGAATCACCAGCAGTGCAGCACTTTCTCTGTGATAACCCACCAGCAGTGCAGCACTTTCTCTGTGATAAGTCACTGACAGTGCAGCACTTTCTCTGTGATAACTCACCGACAGTGCAGCACTTTCCCTGTGATAACTTACTGACAGTGCAGCACTTTCTCTTTGATAACACACTGACATTGCAGCACTTTCTCTGTGATAACCCACTGACAGTGCAGCACTTTCTCTGTGATAACTTACTGACAGTGCAGCACTTTCTGTGTGATAACCCACTGACAGTGCAGCACTATCCCTGTGATAACCAACTGACAGTGCAGCACTTTCGCTGTGATAACCCACTGAAGTGCAGCACTTTCTCTGTGATAACCCACTGACAGTTCAGCACTTTCCCTGTGATAACCCACTGACAGTGCAGCACTTTCTCTGTGATAACCCACTGACAGTGCAGCACTTTCTCTGTGATAACTCACTGACAGTGCAGCACTTTCTCTGTGATAACTCACTGTCAGTGCAGCACTTTCTCTGCGATAACTCACTGACAGCGCAGCACTTTCCCTGTGATAACCCACTGACAGTGCAGCACTTTCCATGTGATAACCCAGTGACAGTGCAGCACTTTCCCTGTGATAACTCACTGACAGTGCAGCACTTTCTCTGTGATAACCCACTGACAGTGCAGCACTTTCCCTGTGATAACTCACTGACAGTGCAGCACTTTCTCTGTGATAACCCACTGACAGTGCAGCACTTTCCCTGTGATAACTCACTGACAGTGCAGCACTTTCTCTGTGATAACCCACTGACAGTGCAGCACTTTCTCTGCGATAACTCACTGACAGTGCAGCACTTTCCCTGTGATAACCCACTGACAGTGCAGCACTTTCCATGTGATAACCCAGTGACAGTGCAGCACTTTCCCTGTGATAACTCACTGACAGTGCAGCACTTTCTCTGTGATAACCCACTGACAGTGCAGCACTTTCCCTGTGATAACCCACTGACAGTGCAGCACTTTCTCTGTGATAACACATTGACAGTGCAGCACTTTCCCTGTGATAACACACTGAGAGTGCAGCACTTTCCCTGTGATAACCCACTGACATTGCAGCACTTTCCCTGTGATAACACACTGAGAGTGCAGCACTTTCCCTGTGATAACACACTGAGAGTGCAGCACTTTCCCTGTGATAACCCACCGACAGTGCAGCACTTTCTCTGTGGTAACTCATCTACAGTGCAGCACTTTCCCTGTGATAACTCAGTGACAGTGCAGCACTTTCCCTGTGATAACTCACTGTCAGTGCAGCACTTTCCCTGTGATAACCCACTGACAGTGGAGCACTTTCTCTGTGATAACCCACTGACAGTGCAGCACTTTCTCTGTGATAACACACTGTCAGTGAAGCACTTTCTCTGTGGTAACCCACCGACAGTGCAGCACTTTCTCTGTGATAACTCACTGTCAATGCAGCACTTTCTCTGTGATAACCCACTGACAGTGCAGCACTTTCTCTGTGTGATCACCCACTGACAGTGCAGCACTTTCTCTGTGATAACCCACTGACAGTGCAGGACTTTCCCTGTGATAACCCACTGACAGTGCAGCACTTTCGCTGTGATAACACACTGACAGTACAGCACTTTCCCTGTGATAACCCACTGACAGTACAGCACTTTCCCTGTGATAACCCACTGACAGTGCAGCACTTTCTCTGTGATAAACCACTGACAGTGCAGCACTTTCTCTGCGATAACCCACTGACAGTGCAGCACTTTCTCTGCGATAACCCACCGACAGTGCAGCACTTTCTCTGTGATAACCCACTGGCAGTGCAGCACTTCTCTGTGATAACACATTGAGAGTGCAGCACTTTCCCTGCGATAACCCACTGACAGTGCAGCACTTTATCTGTGATGACTCACCAGCAGTGCAGCACTTTCTCTGTGATAACCCACCAGCAGTGCCGCACTTTCTCTGTGATAACTCACCGACAGTGCAGCACTTTCTCTGTGATGACTCACCAGCAGTGCAGCACATTCTCTGTGATAACCCACCAGCAGTGCAGCACTTTCTCTGTGATAAGTCACTGACAGTGCAGCACTTTCTCTGTGATAACTCACCGACAGTGCAGCACTTTCCCTGTGATAACTTACTGACAGTGCAGCACTTTCTCTTTGATAACACACTGACAGTGCAGCACTTTCTCTGTGATAACCCACTGACAGTGCAGCACTTTCTCTGTGATAACTTACTGACAGTGCAGCACTTTCTCTGTGATAACCCACTGACAGTGCAGCACTTTCTCTGTGATAACTCACTGACAGTGCAGCACTTTCTCTGTGATAACCCACTGACAGTGCAGCACTTTCTCTGTGATAACTCACTGACAGTGCAGCACTTTCTCTGTGATAACCCACTGACAGTGCAGCACTTTCCCTGTGATAACACACTGACAGTGCAGCACTTTCCCTGTGATAACCCACTGACAGTACAGCACTTTCCCTGTGATAACCCAGCGACAGTGCAGCACATTCTCTGTGATAACACACTGACAGTGCAGCACTTTCTCTGTGATAACACACTGACAGTGCAGCACTTTCTCTGTGATAACCCACTGACAGTGCAGCACTTTCCCTGTGATAACCCACTGACAGTGCAGCACTTTCCCTGTGATAACCCACTGACAGTGCAGCACTTGCTCAGCGATAACTCACTGACAGTGCAGCACTTTCTCTGTGATAACCCACTGACAGTGCAGCACTTTCCCTGTGATAACCCACTGACAGTGCAGCACTTTCCCTGTGATAACCCACTGACAGTTCAGCACTTTCCCTGTGATAACCCACTGACAGTTCAGCACTTTCCCTGTGATAACCCACTGACAGTGCAGCACTTTCTCTGTGATAACCCACTGACAGTGCAGCACTTTCTCTGTGATAACTCACTGACAGTGCAGCACTTTCTCTGTGATAACCCACTGACAGTGCAGAACTTTCTCTGTGATAACTCACGGACAGTGCAGCACTTTCCCTTTGATAACCCACTGACAGTGCAGCACTTTCCATGTGATAACCCAGTGACAGTGCAGCACTTTCCCTGTGATAACTCACTGACAGTGCAGCACTGTCTCTGTGATAACCCAGTGACAGTGCAGCACTTTCCCTGTGATAACCCACTGACAGTGCAGCACTTTCTCTGTGATAACACACTGACAGTGCAGCACTTTCCCTGTGATAACACACTGAGAGTGCAGCACTTTCCCTGTGATAACCCACTGACATTGCAGCACTTTCCATTTGATAACACACTGAGAGTGCAGCACTTTCCCTGTGATAACCCACCGACAGTGCAGCACTTTCTCTGTGATAACTCACTGACAGTGCAGCACTTTCCCTGTGATAACTCAGTGACAGTGCAGCACTTTCCCTGTGATAACTCACTGTCAGTGCAGCACTTTCCCTGTGATAACCCACTGACAGTGCAGCACTTTCTCTGTGATAACCCACTGACAGTGCAGCACTTTCTCTGTGATAACACACTGTCAGTGAAGCACTTTCTCTGTGATAACCCACCGACAGTGCAGCACTTTCACTGTGATAACTCACTGTCAGTGCAGCACTTTCTCTGTGATAACCCACTGTCAGTGCAGCACTTTCTCTGTGATAACCCACTGATAGTGAAACACTTTCTCTGTGATAACCCACTGACAGTGCAGCACTTTCCCTGTGATAACCCACTGACAGTGCAGCACTTTCTCTGTGATAAACCACTGACAGTGCAGCACTTTCTCTGTGATAACCCACCGTCAGTACAGCACTTTCTCTGTGATAAACCACCGACAGTACAGCACTTTCACTGTGATAACCCACTGACAGTGCAGCACTTTCTCTGTGATAACTTACCGACAGTGCAGCACTTTCTCTGTGATAACCCACTGACAGTACAGCACTTTCCCTGTGATAACCCACTGACAGTACAGCACTTTCCCTGTGATAACCCACTGACAGTGCAGTACTTTCTCTGTGATAACCCACTGACAGTGCAGCACTTTCTCTGTGATAACACATTGACAGTGCAGCACTTTCCCTGTGATAACCCACTGACAGTGCAGCACTTTCTCTGTGATAACCCACCGACAGTGCAGCACTTTCTCTGTGATAACCCACTGACAGTGCAGCACTTCTCTGTGATAACACATTGACAGTGCAGCACTTTCTCTGTGATAACACATTGACAGTGCAGCACTTTCTCTGTGATAACCCACCGACAGTGCAGCACTTTCCCTGTGATAACCCACTGGCAGTGCAGCACTTCTCTGTGATAACACATTGAGAGTGCAGCACTTTCCCTGCGATAACCCACTGACAGTGCAGCACTTTCTCTGTGATAACCCACTGACAGTGCAGCACTTTATCTGTGATAACTCACCGACAGTGCAGCACTTTCTCTGTGACAAATCAGCGACAGTGCAGCAGTTTCACTGTGATAACTTACCGACAGTGCAGCATTTCCTCTGTGATAAATCACTGTCAGTGCAGCACTTTCTCTGTGATAACCCACCGACAGTGCAGCACTTTCTCTGTGATAACCCACTGGCAGTGCAGCACTTCTCTGTGATAACACATTGAGAGTGCAGCACTTTCCCTGCGATAACCCACTGACAGTGCAGCACTTTATCTGTGATGACTCACCAGCAGTGCAGCACTTTCTCTGTGATAACCCACCAGCAGTGCCGCACTTTCTCTGTGATAACTCACCGACAGTGCAGCACTTTCTCTGTGATGACTCACCAGCAGTGCAGCACATTCTCTGTGATAACCCACCAGCAGTGCAGCACTTTCTCTGTGATAAGTCACTGACAGTGCAGCACTTTCTCTGTGATAACTCACCGACAGTGCAGCACTTTCCCTGTGATAACTTACTGACAGTGCAGCACTTTCTCTTTGATAACACACTGACAGTGCAGCACTTTCTCTGTGATAACCCACTGACAGTGCAGCACTTTCTCTGTGATAACTTACTGACAGTGCAGCACTTTCTCTGTGATAACCCACTGACAGTGCAGCACTTTCTCTGTGATAACTCACTGACAGTGCAGCACTTTCTCTGTGATAACCCACTGACAGTGCAGCACTTTCTCTGTGATAACTCACTGACAGTGCAGCACTTTCTCTGTGATAACCCACTGACAGTGCAGCACTTTCCCTGTGATAACACACTGACAGTGCAGCACTTTCCCTGTGATAACCCACTGACAGTACAGCACTTTCCCTGTGATAACCCACCGACAGTGCAGCACATTCTCTGTGATAACACACTGACAGTGCAGCACTTTCTCTGTGATAACACACTGACAGTGCAGCACTTTCCCTGTGATAACCCACTGACAGTGCAGCACTTTCCCTGTGATAACCCACTGACAGTGCAGCACTTGCTCTGCGATAACTCACTGACAGTGCAGCACTTTCTCTGTGATAACCCACTGACAGTGCAGCCCTTTCCCTGTGATAACCCACTGACAGTGCAGCACTTTCCCTGTGATAACCCACTGACAGTTCAGCACTTTCCCTGTGATAACCCACTGACAGTTCAGCACTTTCCCTGTGATAACCCACTGACAGTGCAGCACTTTCTCTGTGATAACCCACTGACAGTGCAGCACTTTCTCTGTGATAACTCACTGACAGTGCAGCACTTTCTCTGTGATAACCCACTGACAGTGCAGCACTTTCTCTGTGATAACTCACTGACAGTGCAGCACTTTCCCTTTGATAACCCACTGACAGTGCAGCACTTTCCATGTGATAACCCAGTGACAGTGCAGCACTTTCCCTGTGATAACTCACTGACAGTGCAGCACTTTCTCTGTGATAACCCAGTGACAGTGCAGCACTTTCCCTGTGATAACCCACTGACAGTGCAGCACTTTCTCTGTGATAACACACTGACAGTGCAGCACTTTCCCTGTGACAACACACTGAGAGTGCAGCACTTTCCCTGTGATAACCACTGACATTGCAGCACTTTCCATTTGATAACACACTGAGAGTGCAGCACTTTCCCTGTGATAACCCACCGACAGTGCAGCACTTTCTCTGTGATAACTCAGTGACAGTGCAGCACTTTCCCTGTGATAACTCACTGTCAGTGCAGCACTTTCCCTGTGATAACCCACTGACAGTGCAGCACTTTCTCTGTGATAACCCACTGACAGTGCAGCACTTTCTCTGTGATAACACACTGTCAGTGAAGCACTTTCTCTGTGATAACCCACCGACAGTGCAGCACTTTCTCTGTGATAACTCACTGTCAGTGCAGCACTTTCTCTGTGATAACCCACTGTCAGTGCAGCACTTTCTCTGTGATAACCCACTGACAGTGAAACACTTTCTCTGTGATAACCCACTGACAGTGCAGCACTTTCTCTGTGATAACCCACTGACAGTGCAGCACTTTCCCTGTGATAACCCACTGACAGTGCAGCACTTTCTCTGTGATAAACCACTGACAGTGCAGCACTTTCTCTGTGATAACCCACCGTCAGTACAGCACTTTCTCTGTGATAAACCACCGACAGTACAGCACTTTCACTGTGATAACCCACTGACAGTGCAGCACTTTCTCTGTGATAACTTACCGACAGTGCAGAACTTTCCATTTGATAACACACTGAGAGTGCAGCACTTTCCCTGTGATAACCCACCGACAGTGCAGCACTTTCCCTGTGATAACTCAGTGACAGTGCAGCACTTTCCCTGTGATAACTCACTGTCAGTGCAGCACTTTCCCTGTGATAACCCACTGACAGTGCAGCACTTTCTCTGTGATAACCCACTGACAGTGCAGCACTTTCTCTGTGATAACACACTGTCAGTGAAGCACTTTCTCTGTGATAACCCACCGACAGTGCAGCACTTTCTCTGTGATAACTCACTGTCAGTGCAGCACTTTCTCTGTGATAAACCACTGTCAGTGCAGCACTTTCTCTGTGATAACCCACTGACAGTGAAACACTTTCTCTGTGATAACCCACTGACAGTGCAGCACTTTCTCTGTGATAACCCACTGACAGTGCAGCACTTTCCCTGTGATAACCCACTGACAGTGCAGCACTTTCTCTGTGATAAACCACTGACAGTGCAGCACTTTCTCTGTGATAACCCACCGTCAGTACAGCACTTTCTCTGTGATAAACCACCGACAGTACAGCACTTTCACTGTGATAACCCACTGACAGTGCAGCACTTTCTCTGTGATAACTTACCGACAGTGCAGCACTTTCTCTGTGATAACCCACTGACAGTGCAGCACTTTCCCTGTGATAACCCACTGACAGTGCAGCACTTTCCCTGTGATAACCCACTGACAGTTCAGCACTTTCCCTGTGATAACCCACTGACAGTTCAGCACTTTCCCTGTGATAACCCACTGACAGTGCAGCACTTTCTCTGTGATAACCCACTGACAGTGCAGCACTTTCTCTGTGATAACTCACTGACAGTGCAGCACTTTCTCTGTGATAACCCACTGACAGTGCAGCACTTTCTCTGTGATAACTCACTGACAGTGCAGCACTTTCCCTTTGATAACCCACTGACAGTGCAGCACTTTCCATGTGATAACCCAGTGACAGTGCAGCACTTTCCCTGTGATAACTCACTGACAGTGCAGCACTTTCTCTGTGATAACCCAGTGACAGTGCAGCACTTTCCCTGTGATAACCCACTGACAGTGCAGCACTTTCTCTGTGATAACACACTGACAGTGCAGCACTTTCCCTGTGATAACACACTGAGAGTGCAGCACTTTCCCTGTGATAACCCACTGACATTGCAGCACTTTCCATTTGATAACACACTGAGAGTGCAGCACTTTCCCTGTGATAACCCACCGACAGTGCAGCACTTTCTCTGTGATAACTCACTGACAGTGCAGCACTTTCCCTGTGATAACTCAGTGACAGTGCAGCACTTTCCCTGTGATAACTCACTGTCAGTGCAGCACTTTCCCTGTGATAACCCACTGACAGTGCAGCACTTTCTCTGTGATAACCCACTGACAGTGCAGCACTTTCTCTGTGATAACACACTGTCAGTGAAGCACTTTCTCTGTGATAACACACCGACAGTGCAGCACTTTCTCTGTGATAACTCACTGTCAGTGCAGCACTTTCTCTGTGATAACCCACTGTCAGTGCAGCACTTTCTCTGTGATAACCCACTGACAGTGAAACACTTTCTCTGTGATAACCCACTGACAGTGCAGCACTTTCTCTGTGATAACCCACTGACAGTGCAGCACTTTCCCTGTGATAACCCACTGACAGTGCAGCACTTTTCTGTGATAAACCACTGACAGTGCAGCACTTTCTCTGTGATAACCCACCGTCAGTACAGCACTTTCTCTGTGATAAACCACCGACAGTACAGCACTTTCACTGTGATAACCCACTGACAGTGCAGCACTTTCTCTGTGATAACTTACCGACAGTGCAGCACTTTCTCTGTGATAACCCACTGACAGTACAGCACTTTCCCTGTGATAACCCACTGACAGTACAGCACTTTCCCTGTGATAACCCACTGACAGTGCAGTACTTTCTCTGTGATAACCCACTGACAGTGCAGCACTTTCTCTGTGATAACACATTGACAGTGCAGCACTTTCCCTGTGATAACCCACTGACAGTGCAGCACTTTCTCTGTGATAACCCACCGACAGTGCAGCACTTTCTCTGTGATAACCCACTGACAGTGCAGCACTTCTCTGTGATAACACATTGACAGTGCAGCACTTTCTCTGTGATAACACATTGACAGTGCAGCACTTTCTCTGTGATAACCCACCGACAGTGCAGCACTTTCCCTGTGATAACCCACTGGCAGTGCAGCACTTCTCTGTGATAACACATTGAGAGTGCAGCACTTTCCCTGCGATAACCCACTGACAGTGCAGCACTTTCTCTGTGATAACTCACTGACAGTGCAGCACTTTATCTGTGATAACTCACCGACAGTGCAGCACTTTCTCTGTGACAAATCAGCGACAGTGCAGCAGTTTCACTGTGATAACTTACCGACAGTGCAGCATTTCCTCTGTGATAAATCACTGTCAGTGCAGCACTTTCTCTGTGATAACTTACCGACAGTGCAGCACTTTCTCTGTGATAACCCACTGGCAGTGCAGCACTTCTCTGTGATAACACATTGAGAGTGCAGCACTTTCCCTGCGATAACCCACTGACAGTGCAGCACTTTCTCTGTGATAACTCACCGACAGTGCAGCAATTTCTCTGTGATAAATCACCGACAGTGCAGCAGTTTCACTGTGATAAATCACTGACAGTGCAGCACTTTCTCTGTGATAACTTACCGACAGTGCAGCACTTTCTCTGTGATAACCCACTGACAGTGCAGCACGTTCCCTGTGATAACCCACTGACCGTGCAGCACTTTCTCTGTGATAACCCACTGACAGTGCAGCACTTTCTCTGTGATAACCCACTGACAGTGCAGCACTTTCTTTGTGATAACCCACCGACAGTGCAGCACTTTCTTTGTGATAACTCGCGACAGTGCAGCACTTTATCTGTGATGACTCACCAGCAGTGCAGCATTTCTCTGTGATAACCCACCATCAGTGCAGCAGTTTCTCTGTGATAACTCACCGACAGTGCAGCACTTTCTCTGTGATGACTCACCAGAAGTGCAGCACTTTCTCTGTGATAACCCACCAGCAGTGCAGCACTTTCTCTGTGATAACCCACTGACATTGCAGCACTTTCCATTTGATAACATACTGAGAGTGCAGCACTTTCCCTGTGATAACACACTGAGAGTGCAGCACTTTCCCTGTGATAACCCACCGACAGTGCAGCACTTTCTCTGTGATAACTCACTTACAGTGCAGCACTTTCCCTGTGATAACTCAGTGACAGTGCAGCACTTTCCCTGTGATAACTCACTGTCAGTGCAGCACTTTCCCTGTGATAACCCACTGACAGTGCAGCACTTTCTCTGTGATAACCCACTGACAGTGCAGCACTTTCTCTGTGATAACACACTGTCAGTGAAGCACTTTCTCTGTGATTACCCACCGACAGTGCAGCACTTTCTCTGTGATAACTCACTGTCAGTGCAGCACTTTCTCTGTGATAACCCACTGACAGTGCAGCACTTTCTCTGTGATAACCCACTGACAGTGAAACAATTTCTCTGTGATAACCCACTGACAGTGCAGCACTTTCTCTGTGATAACCCACTGACTGTGCAGCACTTTCCCTGTCATAACCCACTGACAGTGCAGCACTTTCGCTGTGATAACACACTGACAGTACAGCACTTTCCCTGTGATAACCCACTGACAGTACAGCACTTTCCCTGTGATAACCCAGTGACAGTGCAGCACTTTCTCTGTGATAAACCACTGACAGTGCAGCACTTTCTCTGCGATAACCCACTGACAGTGCAGCACTTTCTCTGCGATAACCCACTGACAGTGCAGCACTTTCTCTGCGATAACCCACTGACAGTGCAGCAGTTTCTCTGCGATAACCCACTGACAGTGCAGCACTTGCTCTGCGATAACCCACTGACAGTGCAGCACTTTCCCTATGATAACCCACAGACAGTGCAGCACTTTCCCTGTGATAACCCACCAACAGTGCAGCACTTTCCCTGAGATAACACACTGACAGTGCAGCTCTTTCTCTGTGATAACCCACTGACAGTGCAGCACTTTCCCTGTGATAACACACTGAGAGTGCAGCACTTTCCCTGTGATAACCCACTGACATTGCAGCACTTTCCATTTGATAACACACTGAGAGTGCAGCACTTTCCCTGTGATAACACACTGAGAGTGCAGCACTTTCCCTGTGATAACCCACCGACAGTGCAGCACTTTCCCTGTGATAACTCAGTGACAGTGCAGCACTTTCCCTGTGATAACTCACTGTCAGTGCAGCACTTTCCCTGTGATAACCCACTGACAGTGCAGCACTTTCTCTGTGATAACCCACTGACAGTGCAGCACTTTCTCTGTGATAACACACTGTCAGTGAAGCACTTTCTCTGTGATAACTCACTGTCAGTGCAGCACTTTCTCTGTGATAACCCACTGACAGTGCAGCACTTTCTCTGTGATAACCCACTGACAGTGAAACACTTTCTCTGTGATAACCCACTGACAGTGCAGCACTTTCTCTGTGATAACCCACTGACAGTGCAGCACTTTCCCTGTGATAACCCACTGACAGTGCAGCACTTTCGCTGTGATAACACACTGACAGTACAGCACTTTCCCTGTGATAACCCACTGACAGTACAGCACTTTCCCTGTGATAACCCAGTGACAGTGCAGCACTTTCTTTGTGATAAACCACTGACAGTGCAGCACTTTCTCTGCGATAACCCACTGACAGTGCAGCACTTTCTCTGCGATAACCCAAAGACAGTGCAGCACTTTCTCTGCGATAACCTACTGACAGTGCAGCAGTTTCTCTGCGATAACCCACTGACAGTGCAGCACTTGCTCTGCGATAACCCACTGACAGTGCAGCACTTTCCCTGTGATAACCCACTAACAGTGCAGCACTTTCCCTGTGATAACCCACCAACAGTGCAGCACTTTCCCTGAGATAACACACTGACAGTGCAGCTCTTTCTCTGTGATAACCCACTGACAGTGCAGCAATTTCCCTGTGAGAACCCACTGACAGTGCAGCACTTTCCCTATGATAACCCACCGACAGTGCAGCACTTTCTCTGTGATAACACACCGACAGTGCAGCACTTTCTCTGTGATAACCCACTGACAGTGCAGTACTTTCTCTGTGACAACCCACTGACAGTGCAGCACTTTCTCTGTGATAACCCACTGACAGTGCAGCACTTTCCCTGTGATAACTTACCGACAGTGCAGCACTTTCTCTGTGATAACCCACCGACAGTGCAGCACTTTCTCTGTGATAACCCACTGACAGTGCAGCACTTTGTCTGTGATAACCCACTGACAGTGCAGCACTTTGTCTGTGATAACCCACTGACAGTGCAGCACTTTCCCTGTGATAACACACTGACAGTGCAGCACTTTCCCTGTGATAACCCACTGACAGTACAGCACTTTCCCTGTGATAACCCACCGACAGTGCAGCACATTCTCTGTGATAACACACTGACAGTGCAGCACTTTCTCTGTGATAACACACTGACAGTGCAGCACTTTCTCTGTGATAACACACTGACAGTGCAGCACTTTCTCTGTGATAACCCACTGACAGTGCAGCACTTACCCTGTGATAACCCACTGACGGTGCAGCACTTTCTCTGTGATAACCCACTGACAGTGCAGCACTTTCCCTGTGATAACCCACTGACAGTGCAGTACGTTCCCTGTGATAACCCACTGACAGTGCAGCACTTGCTCTGCGATAACTCACTGACAGTGCAGCACTTTCTCTGTGATAACCCACTGACAGTGCAGCACTTTCCGTGTGATAACCCACTGACAGTGCAGCACTTTCCCTGTGATAACCCACTGACAGTGCAGCACTTTCTCTGTGATAACCCACTGACAGTTCAGCACTTTCTCTGCGATAACCCACTGACAGTGCAGCAGTTTCTCTGCGATAACCCACTGACAGTGCAGCACTTGCTCTGCGATAACCCACTGACAGTGCAGCACTTTCCCTATGATAACCCACAGACAGTGCAGCACTTTCCCTGTGATAACCCACCAACAGTGCAGCACTTTCCCTGAGATAACACACTGACAGTGCAGCTCTTTCTCTGTGATAACCCACTGACAGTGCAGCACTTTCCCTGTGATAACACACTGAGAGTGCAGCACTTTCCCTGTGATAACCCACTGACATTGCAGCACTTTCCATTTAATAACACACTGAGAGTGCAGCACTTTCCCTGTGATAACACACTGAGAGTGCAGCACTTTCCCTGTGATAACCCACCGACAGTGCAGCACTTTCCCTGTGATAACTCAGTGACAGTGCAGCACTTTCCCTGTGATAACTCACTGTCAGTGCAGCACTTTCCCTGTGATAACCCACTGACAGTGCAGCACTTTCTCTGTGATAACCCACTGACAGTGCAGCACTTTCTCTGTGATAACACACTGTCAGTGAAGCACTTTCTCTGTGATAACTCACTGTCAGTGCAGCACTTTCTCTGTGATAACCCACTGACAGTGCAGCACTTTCTCTGTGATAACCCACTGACAGTGAAACACTTTCTCTGTGATAACCCACTGACAGTGCAGCACTTTCTCTGTGATAACCCACTGACAGTGCAGCACTTTCCCTGTGATAACCCACTGACAGTGCAGCACTTTCGCTGTGATAACACACTGACAGTACAGCACTTTCCCTGTGATAACCCACTGACAGTACAGCACTTTCCCTGTGATAACCCAGTGACAGTGCAGCACTTTCTTTGTGATAAACC
The DNA here is from genome assembly GCF_047496795.1 of Chiloscyllium punctatum. NCBI lineage: Eukaryota > Metazoa > Chordata > Chondrichthyes > Orectolobiformes > Hemiscylliidae > Chiloscyllium > Chiloscyllium punctatum. The sequence goes on from NC_092751.1 coordinate 74,438,313, forward strand.
ACTGACAGTGCAGCACTTTCTCTGCGATAACCCACTGACAGTGCAGCACTTTCTCTGCGATAACCCAAAGACAGTGCAGCACTTTCTCTGCGATAACCTACTGACAGTGCAGCAGTTTCTCTGCGATAACCCACTGACAGTGCAGCACTTGCTCTGCGATAACCCACTGACAGTGCAGCACTTTCCCTGTGATAACCCACTGACAGTGCAGCACTTTCCCTGTGATAACCCACCAACAGTGCAGCACTTTCCCTGAGATAACACACTGACAGTGCAGCTCTTTCTCTGTGATAACCCACTGACAGTGCAGCAATTTCCCTGTGAGAACCCACTGACAGTGCAGCACTTTCCCTGTGATAACCCACCGACAGTGCAGCACTTTCTCTGTGATAACACACCGACAGTGCAGCACTTTCTCTGTGATAACCCACTGACAGTGCAGTACTTTCTCTGTGACAACCCACTGACAGTGCAGCACTTTCTCTGTGAAAACCCACTGACAGTGCAGCACTTTCCCTGTGATAACTTACCGACAGTGCAGCACTTTCTCTGTGATAACCCACCGACAGTGCAGCACTTTCTCTGTGATAACCCACTGACAGTGCAGCACTTTGTCTGTGATAACCCACTGACAGTGCAGCACTTTGTCTGTGATAACCCACTGACAGTGCAGCACTTTCCCTGTGATAACACACTGACAGTGCAGCACTTTCCCTGTGATAACCCACTGACAGTACAGCACTTTCCCTGTGATAACCCACCGACAGTGCAGCACATTCTCTGTGATAACACACTGACAGTGCAGCACTTTCTCTGTGATAACACACTGACAGTGCAGCACTTTCTCTGTGATAACCCACTGACAGTGCAGCACTTTCACTGTGATAACCCACTGACGGTGCAGCACTTTCTCTGTGATAACCCACTGACAGTGCAGCACTTTCCCTGTGATAACCCACTGACAGTGCAGCACTTTCCCTGTGATAACCCACTGACAGTGCAGCACTTGCTCTGCGATAACTCACTGACAGTGCAGCACTTTCTCTGTGATAACCCACTGACAGTGCAGCACTTTCCGTGTGATAACCCACTGACAGTGCAGCACTTTCCCTGTGATAACCCACTGACAGTGCAGCACTTTCTCTGTGATAACCCACTGACACTTCAGCACTTTCCCTGTGATAACCCACTGACAGTGCAGCACTTTCTCTGTGATAACCCACTGAGAGTGCAGCACTTTCTCTGTGATAACTCACTGACAGTGCAGCACGTTCTCTGTGATAACTCACTGACAGTGCAGCACGTTCTCTGTGATAACTCACTGTCAGTGCAGCACTTTCTCTGCGATAACTCACTGACAGCGCAGCACTTTCTCTGTGATAACCCACTGACAGTGCAGCACTTTCTCTGTGATAACTCACTGACAGAGCAGCACATTCCCTGTGATAACCCACTGACAGTGCAGCACTTTCCATGTGATAACCCAGTGACAGTGCAGCACTTTCCCTGTGATAACTCACTGACAGTGCAGCACTTTCTCTGTGATAACCCAGTGACAGTGCAGCACTTTCCCTGTGATAACCCACTGACAGTGCAGCATTTTCTCTGTGATAACACACTGACAGTGCAGCACTTTCCCTGTGATAACACACTGAGAGTGCAGCACTTTCCCTGTGATAACCCACTGACATGGCAGCACTTTCCATTTGATAACACACTGAGAGTGCAGCACTTTCCCCGTGATAACACACTGAGAGTGCAGCACTTTCCCTGTGATAAACCACCGACAGTGCAGCATCTTCTCTGTGATAACTCACTGACAGTGCAGCACTTTCCCTGTGATAACACAGTGACAGTGCAGCACTTTCCCTGTGATAACCCACTGACAGTGCAGCACTTTCTCTGTGATAACCCACTGACAGTGCAGCACTTTCTCTGTGATAACACACTGTCAGTGAAGCACTTTTTCTGTGATAACCCACCGACAGTGCAGCACTTTCTCTGTGATAACTCACTGTCAGTGCAGCACTTTCTCTGTGATAACCCACTGACAGTGCAGGACTTTCTCTGTGATAACCCACTGAGAGTGAAACACTTTCTCTGTGATAACCCACTGACAGTGCAGCACTTTCTCTTTGATAACCCACTGACAGTGCAGCACTTTCCCTGTGATAACCCACTGACAGTGCAGCACTTTCGCTGTGATAACACACTGACAGTACAGCACTTTCCCTGTGATAACCCACTGACAGTGCAGCACTTTCTCTGTGATAACTTACCGACAGTGCAGCACTTTCTCTGTGATAACCCACTGACAGTACAGCACTTTCCCTGTGATAACCCACTGACAGTACAGCACTTTCCCTGTGATAACCCACTGACAGTGCAGTACTTTCTCTGTGATAACCCACTGACAGTGCAGCACTTTCTCTGTGATAACCCACTGACAGTACAGCACTTTCCCTGTGATAACCCACTGACAGTACAGCACTTTCCCTGTGATAACCCACTGACAGTACAGCACTTTCCCTGTGATAACCCACTGACAGTGCAGTACTTTCTCTGTGATAACCCACTGACAGTACAGCACTTTCCCTGTGATAACCCACTGAGAGTGCAGCACTTTCCCTGTGATAACCCACCGACAGTGCAGCACTTTCTCTGTGATAACACACTGTCAGTGAAGCACTTTCTCTGTGATAACCCACCGACAGTGCAGCACTTTCTCTGTGATAACTCACTGTCAGTGCAGCACTTTCTCTGTGATAACCCACTGAGAGTGCAGCACTTTCTCTGTGATAACTCACTGACAGTGCAGCACGTTCTCTGTGATAACTCACTGTCAGTGCAGCACTTTCTCTGTGATAACTCACTGACAGCGCAGCACTTTCTCTGCTATAACTCACTGACAGCGCAGCACTTTCTCTGTGATAACCCACTGACAGTGCAGCACTTTCTCTGTGATAACTCACTGACAGTGCAGCACTTTCCATGTGATAACCCAGTGACAGTGCAGCACTTTCCCTGTGATAACTCACTGACAGTGCAGCACTTTCTCTGTGATAACCCAGTGACAGTGCAGCACTTTCCCTGTGATAACCCACTGACAGTGCAGCACTTTCCCTGTGATAACACACTGACAGTGCAGCACTTTCTCTGTGATAACCCACTGAGAGTGCAGCACTTTCTCTGTGATAACTCACTGACAGTGCAGCACGTTCTCTGTGATAACTCACTGTCAGTGCAGCACTTTCTCTGTGATAACTCACTGACAGCGCAGCACTTTCTCTGCTATAACTCACTGACAGCGCAGCACTTTCTCTGTGATAACCCACTGACAGTGCAGCACTTTCTCTGTGATAACTCACTGACAGTGCAGCACTTTCCATGTGATAACCCAGTGACAGTGCAGCACTTTCCCTGTGATAACTCACTGACAGTGCAGCACTTTCTCTGTGATAACCCAGTGACAGTGCAGCACTTTCCCTGTGATAACCCACTGACAGTGCAGCACTTTCCCTGTGATAACACACTGAGAGTGCAGCACTTTCCCTGTGATAACCCACTGACATTGCAGCACTTTCCATTTGATAACACACTGAGAGTGCAGCACTTTCCCTGTGATAACACACTGAGAGTGCAGCACTTTCCCTGTGATAAACCACCGACAGTGCAGCATCTTCTCTGTGATAACTCACTGACAGTGCAGCACTTTCCCTGTGATAACTCAGTGACAGTGCAGCACTTTCCCTGTGATAACTCACTGTCAGTGCAGCACTTTCCCTGTGATAACCCACTGACAGTGCAGCACTTTCTCTGTGATAACCCACTGACAGTGCAGCACGTTCTCTGTGATAACACACTGTCAGTTAAGCACTTTCTCTGTGATAACCCACCGACAGTGCAGCACTTTCTCTGTGATAACTCACTGTCAGTGCAGCACTTTCTCTGTGATAACCCACTGACAGTGCAGCACTTTCTCTGTGATAACCCACTGACAGTGAAACACTTTCTCTGTGATAACCCACTGACAGTGCAGCACTTTCTCTTTGATAACCCACTGAGAGTGCAGCACTTTCCCTGTGATAACCCACTGACAGTGCAGCACTTTCCCTGTGATAACCCACTGACAGTGCAGCACTTTCGCTGTGATAACACACTGACAGTACAGCACTTTCCCTGTGATAACCCACTGACAGTGCAGCACTTTCTCTGTGATAAACCACTGACAGTGCTGCACTTTCTCTGTGATAACCTACCGTCAGTACAGCACTTTCTCTGTGATAAACCACCGACAGTACAGCACTTTCCCTGTGATAACCCACTGACAGTGCAGCACTTTCTCTGTGATAACTTACCGACAGTGCAGCACTTTCTCTGTGATAACCCACTGACAGTACAGCACTTTCCCTGTGATAACCCACTGACAGTACAGCACTTTCCCTGTGATAACCCACTGACAGTGCAGTACTTTCTCTGTGATAACCCACTGACAGTGCAGCACTTTCTCTGTGATAAACCACTGACAGTGCAGCACTTTCTCTGTGATAACCCACCGTCAGTGCAGCACTTTCTCTGTGATAAACCACCGACAGTACAGCACTTTCCCTGTGATAACCCACTGACAGTGCAGCACTTTCTCTGTGATAACTTACCGACAGTGCAGCACTTTCTCTGTGATAACCCACTGACAGTACAGCACTTTCCCTGTGATAACCCACTGACAGTACAGCACTTTCCCTGTGATAACCCACTGACAGTGCAGTACTTTCTCTGTGATAACCCACTGACAGTGCAGCACTTTCTCTGTGATAACACATTGACAGTGCAGCACTTTCCCTGTGATAACCCACTGACAGTGCAGCACTTTCTCTGTGATAACCCACTGACAGTGCAGCACTTTCTCTGTGATAACTCACTGACAGTGCAGCACATTCCCTGTGATAACCCACTGACAGTGCAGCACTTTCCATGTGATAACCCAGTGACAGTGCAGCACTTTCCCTGTGATAACTCATGACAGTGCAGCACTTTCTCTGTGATAACCCAGTGACAGTGCAGCACTTTCCCTGTGATAACCCACTGACAGTGCAGCATTTTCTCTGTGATAACACACTGACAGTGCAGCACTTTCCCTGTGATAACACACTGAGAGTGCAGCACTTTCCCTGTGATAACCCACTGACATTGCAGCACTTTCCATTTGATAACACACTGAGAGTGCAGCACTTTCCCCGTGATAACACACTGACAGTGCAGCACTTTCTCTGTGATAACCCACTGACAGTGCAGCACGTTCTCTGTGATAACACACTGTCAGTTAAGCACTTTCTCTGTGATAACCCACCGACAGTGCAGCACTTTCTCTGTGATAACCCACTGACAGTGCAGCACTTTCCCTGTGATAACCCACTGACAGTGCAGCATTTTCTCTGTGATAACACACTGACAGTGCAGCACTTTCCCTGTGATAACACAGTGACAGTGCAGCACTTTCCCTGTGATAACCCACTGACAGTGCAGCACTTTCTCTGTGATAACCCACTGACAGTGCAGCACTTTCTCTGTGATAACACACTGTCAGTGAAGCACATTCTCTGTGATAACCCACCGACAGTGCAGCACTTTCTCTGTGATAACTCACTGTCAGTGCAGCACTTTCTCTGTGATAACTCATGACAGTGCAGCACTTTCTCTGTGATAACCCAGTGACAGTGCAGCACTTTCCCTGTGATAACCCACTGACAGTGCAGCATTTTCTCTGTGATAACACACTGACAGTGCAGCACTTTCCCTGTGATAACACACTGAGAGTGCAGCACTTTCCCTGTGATAACCCACTGACATTGCAGCACTTTCCATTTGATAACACACTGAGAGTGCAGCACTTTCCCCGTGATAACACACTGAGAGTGCAGCACTTTCCCTGTGATAAACCACCGACAGTGCAGCATCTTCTCTGTGATAACTCACTGACAGTGCAGCACTTTCCCTGTGATAACACAGTGACAGTGCAGCACTTTCCCTGTGATAACCCACTGACAGTGCAGCACTTTCTCTGTGATAACCCACTGACAGTGCAGCACTTTCTCTGTGATAACACACTGTCAGTTAAGCACTTTCTCTGTGATAACCCACCGACAGTGCAGCACTTTCTCTGTGATAACTCACTGTCAGTGCAGCACTTTCTCTGTGATAACCCACTGACAGTGCAGCACTTTCTCTGTGATAACCCACTGACAGTGAAACACTTTCTCTGTGATAACCCACTGACAGTGCAGCACTTTCCCTGTGATAACCCACTGACAGTGCAGCACTTTCGCTGTGATAACACACTGACAGTACAGCACTTTCCCTGTGATAACCCACTGACAGTGCAGCACTTTCTCTGTGATAAACCACTGACAGTGCAGAACTTTCTCTGTGATAACCCACCGTCAGTACAGCACTTTCTCTGTGATAAACCACCGACAGTACAGCACTTTCCCTGTGATAACCCACTGACAGTACAGCACTTTCCCTGTGATAACCCACTGACAGTGCAGTACTTTCTCTGTGATAACCCACTGACAGTGCAGCACTTTCTCTGTGATAACCCACTGACAGTACAGCACTTTCCCTGTGATAACCCACTGACAGTACAGCACTTTCCCTGTGATAACCCACTGACAGTACAGCACTTTCCCTGTGATAACCCACTGACAGTGCAGTACTTTCTCTGTGATAACCCACTGACAGTACAGCACTTTCCCTGTGATAACCCACTGAGAGTGCAGCACTTTCCCTGTGATAACCCACCGACAGTGCAGCACTTTCTCTGTGATAACACACTGTCAGTGAAGCACTTTCTCTGTGATAACCCACCGACAGTGCAGCACTTTCTCTGTGATAACTCACTGTCAGTGCAGCACTTTCTCTGTGATAACCCACTGAGAGTGCAGCACTTTCTCTGTGATAACTCACTGACAGTGCAGCACGTTCTCTGTGATAACTCACTGTCAGTGCAGCACTTTCTCTGTGATAACTCACTGACAGCGCAGCACTTTCTCTGCTATAACTCACTGACAGCGCAGCACTTTCTCTGTGATAACCCACTGACAGTGCAGCACTTTCTCTGTGATAACTCACTGACAGTGCAGCACTTTCCATGTGATAACCCAGTGACAGTGCAGCACTTTCCCTGTGATAACTCACTGACAGTGCAGCACTTTCTCTGTGATAACCCAGTGACAGTGCAGCACTTTCCCTGTGATAACCCACTGACAGTGCAGCACTTTCCCTGTGATAACACACTGACAGTGCAGCACTTTCTCTGTGATAACCCACTGAGAGTGCAGCACTTTCTCTGTGATAACTCACTGACAGTGCAGCACGTTCTCTGTGATAACTCACTGTCAGTGCAGCACTTTCTCTGTGATAACTCACTGACAGCGCAGCACTTTCTCTGCTATAACTCACTGACAGCGCAGCACTTTCTCTGTGATAACCCACTGACAGTGCAGCACTTTCTCTGTGATAACTCACTGACAGTGCAGCACTTTCCATGTGATAACCCAGTGACAGTGCAGCACTTTCCCTGTGATAACTCACTGACAGTGCAGCACTTTCTCTGTGATAACCCAGTGACAGTGCAGCACTTTCCCTGTGATAACCCACTGACAGTGCAGCACTTTCCCTGTGATAACACACTGAGAGTGCAGCACTTTCCCTGTGATAACCCACTGACATTGCAGCACTTTCCATTTGATAACACACTGAGAGTGCAGCACTTTCCCTGTGATAACACACTGAGAGTGCAGCACTTTCCCTGTGATAAACCACCGACAGTGCAGCATCTTCTCTGTGATAACTCACTGACAGTGCAGCACTTTCCCTGTGATAACTCAGTGACAGTGCAGCACTTTCCCTGTGATAACTCACTGTCAGTGCAGCACTTTCCCTGTGATAACCCACTGACAGTGCAGCACTTTCTCTGTGATAACCCACTGACAGTGCAGCACGTTCTCTGTGATAACACACTGTCAGTTAAGCACTTTCTCTGTGATAACCCACCGACAGTGCAGCACTTTCTCTGTGATAACTCACTGTCAGTGCAGCACTTTCTCTGTGATAACCCACTGACAGTGCAGCACTTTCTCTGTGATAACCCACTGACAGTGAAACACTTTCTCTGTGATAACCCACTGACAGTGCAGCACTTTCTCTTTGATAACCCACTGAGAGTGCAGCACTTTCCCTGTGATAACCCACTGACAGTGCAGCACTTTCCCTGTGATAACCCACTGACAGTGCAGCACTTTCGCTGTGATAACACACTGACAGTACAGCACTTTCCCTGTGATAACCCACTGACAGTGCAGCACTTTCTCTGTGATAAACCACTGACAGTGCTGCACTTTCTCTGTGATAACCTACCGTCAGTACAGCACTTTCTCTGTGATAAACCACCGACAGTACAGCACTTTCCCTGTGATAACCCACTGACAGTGCAGCACTTTCTCTGTGATAACTTACCGACAGTGCAGCACTTTCTCTGTGATAACCCACTGACAGTACAGCACTTTCCCTGTGATAACCCACTGACAGTACAGCACTTTCCCTGTGATAACCCACTGACAGTGCAGTACTTTCTCTGTGATAACCCACTGACAGTGCAGCACTTTCTCTGTGATAAACCACTGACAGTGCAGCACTTTCTCTGTGATAACCCACCGTCAGTGCAGCACTTTCTCTGTGATAAACCACCGACAGTACAGCACTTTCCCTGTGATAACCCACTGACAGTGCAGCACTTTCTCTGTGATAACTTACCGACAGTGCAGCACTTTCTCTGTGATAACCCACTGACAGTACAGCACTTTCCCTGTGATAACCCACTGACAGTACAGCACTTTCCCTGTGATAACCCACTGACAGTGCAGTACTTTCTCTGTGATAACCCACTGACAGTGCAGCACTTTCTCTGTGATAACACATTGACAGTGCAGCACTTTCCCTGTGATAACCCACTGACAGTGCAGCACTTTCTCTGTGATAACCCACTGACAGTGCAGCACTTTCTCTGTGATAACTCACTGACAGTGCAGCACATTCCCTGTGATAACCCACTGACAGTGCAGCACTTTCCATGTGATAACCCAGTGACAGTGCAGCACTTTCCCTGTGATAACTCATGACAGTGCAGCACTTTCTCTGTGATAACCCAGTGACAGTGCAGCACTTTCCCTGTGATAACCCACTGACAGTGCAGCATTTTCTCTGTGATAACACACTGACAGTGCAGCACTTTCCCTGTGATAACACACTGAGAGTGCAGCACTTTCCCTGTGATAACCCACTGACAGTGCAGCATTTTCTCTGTGATAACACACTGACAGTGCAGCACTTTCCCCGTGATAACACACTGACAGTGCAGCACTTTCTCTGTGATAACCCACTGACAGTGCAGCACGTTCTCTGTGATAACACACTGTCAGTTAAGCACTTTCTCTGTGATAACCCACCGACAGTGCAGCACTTTCTCTGTGATAACCCACTGACAGTGCAGCACGTTCCCTGTGATAACCCACTGACAGTGCAGCATTTTCTCTGTGATAACACACTGACAGTGCAGCACTTTCCCTGTGATAACACAGTGACAGTGCAGCACTTTCCCTGTGATAACCCACTGACAGTGCAGCACTTTCTCTGTGATAACCCACTGACAGTGCAGCACTTTCTCTGTGATAACACACTGTCAGTGAAGCACATTCTCTGTGATAACCCACCGACAGTGCAGCACTTTCTCTGTGATAACTCACTGTCAGTGCAGCACTTTCTCTGTGATAACTCATGACAGTGCAGCACTTTCTCTGTGATAACCCAGTGACAGTGCAGCACTTTCCCTGTGATAACCCACTGACAGTGCAGCATTTTCTCTGTGATAACACACTGACAGTGCAGCACTTTCCCTGTGATAACACACTGAGAGTGCTGCACTTTCCCTGTGATAACCCACTGACATTGCAGCACTTTCCATTTGATAACACACTGAGAGTGCAGCACTTTCCCCGTGATAACACACTGAGAGTGCAGCACTTTCCCTGTGATAAACCACCGACAGTGCAGCATCTTCTCTGTGATAACTCACTGACAGTGCAGCACTTTCCCTGTGATAACACAGTGACAGTGCAGCACTTTCCCTGTGATAACCCACTGACAGTGCAGCACTTTCTCTGTGATAACCCACTGACAGTGCAGCACTTTCTCTGTGATAACACACTGTCAGTTAAGCACTTTCTCTGTGATAACCCACCGACAGTGCAGCACTTTCTCTGTGATAACTCACTGTCAGTGCAGCACTTTCTCTGTGATAACCCACTGACAGTGCAGCACTTTCTCTGTGATAACCCACTGACAGTGAAACACTTTCTCTGTGATAACCCACTGACAGTGCAGCACTTTCCCTGTGATAACCCACTGACAGTGCAGCACTTTCGCTGTGATAACACACTGACAGTACAGCACTTTCCCTGTGATAACCCACTGACAGTGCAGCACTTTCTCTGTGATAAACCACTGACAGTGCAGAACTTTCTCTGTGATAACCCACCGTCAGTACAGCACTTTCTCTGTGATAAACCACCGACAGTACAGCACTTTCCCTGTGATAACCCACTGACAGTGCAGCACTTTCTCTGTGATAACATACCGACAGTGCAGCACTTTCTCTGTGATAACCCACTGACAGTACAGCACTTTCCCTGTGATAACCCACTGACAGTACAGCACTTTCCCTGTGATAACCCACTGACAGTGCAGTACTTTCTCTGTGATAACCCACTGACAGTGCAGCACTTTCTCTGTGATAACACATTGACAGTGCAGCACTTTCCCTGTGATAACCCACTGACAGTGCAGCACTTTCTCTGTGATAACCCACCGACAGTGCAGCACTTTCTCTGTGATAACCCACTGACAGTGCAGCACTTTCTCTGTGATAACCCACTGACAGTGCAGCACTTTCCCTGTGATAACCCACTGACAGTGCAGCACCTTCTCTGTGATAACCCACTGACAGTGCAGCACTTTCCCTGTGATAACCCACTGACAGTGCAGCACTTTACCTGTGATAACCCACTGACAGTGCAGCACTTGCTCTGCGATAACTCACTGACAGTGCAGCACTTTCTCTGTGATAACCCACTGACAGTGCAGCACTTTCCGTGTGATAACCCACTGACAGTGCAGCACTTTCCATGTGATAACCCAGTGACAGTGCAGCACTTTACCTGTGATAACTCACTGACAGTGCAGCACTTTCTCTGTGATAACCCAGTGACAGTGCAGCACTTTCCCTGTGATAACCCACTGACAGTGCAGCACTTTCTCTGTGATAACACACTGAGAGTGCAGCACTTTCCCTGTGATAACCCACTGACATTGCAGCACTTTCCATTTGATAACACACTGAGAGTGCAGCACTTTCCCTGTGATAACACACTGAGAGTGCAGCACTTTCCCTGTGATACACCACCGACAGTGCAGCATCTTCTCTGTGATAACTCACTGACAGTGCAGCACTTTCCCTGTGATAACTCAGTGACAGTGCAGCACTTTCCCTGTGATAACTCACTGTCAGTGCAGCACTTTCCCTGTGATAACCCACTGACAGTGCAGCACTTTCTCTGTGATAACTCACTGACAGTGCAGCACGTTCTCTGTGATAACACACTGTCAGTTAAGCACTTTCTCTGTGATAACCCACCGACAGTGCAGCACTTTCTCTGTGATAACTCACTGTCAGTGCAGCACTTTCTCTGTGATAACCCACTGACAGTGCAGCACTTTCTCTGTGATAACCCACTGACAGTTCAGCACTTTCCCTGTGATAACCCACTGACAGTGCAGCACTTTCTCTGTGATAACCCACTGACAGTTCAGCACTTTCCCTGTGATAACCCACTGACAGTGCAGCACTTTCTCTGTGATAACCCACTGAGAGTGCAGCACTTTCTCTGTGATAACTCACTGACAGTGCAGCACTTTCTCCGTGATAACCCAGTGACAGTGCAGCACTTTCCCTGTGATAACCCACTGACAGTGCAGCACTTTCTCTGTGATAACACACTGACAGTGCAGCACTTTCCCTGTGATAACACACTGAGAGTGCAGCACTTTCCATTTGATAACACACTGAGAGTGCAGCACTTTCCCTGTGATAACACACTGAGAGTGCAGCACTTTCCCTGTGATAAACCACCGACAGTGCAGCATCTTCTCTGTGATAACTCACTGACAGTGCAGCACTTTCCCTGTGATAACTCAGTGACAGTGCAGCACTTTCCCTGTGATAACTCACTGTCAGTGCAGCACTTTCCCTGTGATAACCCACTGACAGTGCAGCACTTTCTCTGTGATAACCCACTGACAGTGCAGCACGTTCTCTGTGATAACACACTGTCAGTTAAGCACTTTCTCTGTGATAACCCACCGACAGTGCAGCACTTTCTCTGTGATAACTCACTGTCAGTGCAGCACTTTCTCTGTGATAACTCATGACAGTGCAGCACTTTCTCTGTGATAACCCAGTGACAGTGCAGCACTTTCCCTGTGATAACCCACTGACAGTGCAGCATTTTCTCTGTGATAACACACTGACAGTGCAGCACTTTCCCTGTGATAACACACTGAGAGTGCAGCACTTTCCCTGTGATAACCCACTGACATTGCAGCACTTTCCATTTGATAACACACTGAGAGTGCAGCACTTTCCCCGTGATAACACACTGAGAGTGCAGCACTTTCCCTGTGATAAACCACCGACAGTGCAGCATCTTCTCTGTGATAACTCACTGACAGTGCAGCACTTTCCCTGTGATAACACAGTGACAGTGCAGCACTTTCCCTGTGATAACCCACTGACAGTGCAGCACTTTCTCTGTGATAACCCACTGACAGTGCAGCACTTTCTCTGTGATAACACACTGTCAGTTAAGCACTTTCTCTGTGATAACCCACCGACAGTGCAGCACTTTCTCTGTGATAACTCACTGTCAGTGCAGCACTTTCTCTGTGATAACCCACTGACAGTGCAGCACTTTCTCTGTGATAACCCACTGTCAGTGAAACACTTTCTCTGTGATAACCCACTGACAGTGCAGCACTTTCCCTGTGATAACCCACTGACAGTGCAGCACTTTCGCTGTGATAACACACTGACAGTACAGCACTTTCCCTGTGATAACCCACTGACAGTGCAGCACTTTCTCTGTGATAAACCACTGACAGTGCAGCACTTTCTCTGTGATAACCCACCGTCAGTACAGCACTTTCTCTGTGATAAACCACCGACAGTACAGCACTTTCCCTGTGATAACCCACTGACAGTGCAGCACTTTCTCTGTGATAACATACCGACAGTGCAGCACTTTCTCTGTGATAACCCACTGACAGTACAGCACTTTCCCTGTGATAACCCACTGACAGTACAGCACTTTCCCTGTGATAACCCACTGACAGTGCAGTACTTTCTCTGTGATAACCCACTGACAGTGCAGCACTTTCTCTGTGATAACACATTGACAGTGCAGCACTTTCCCTGTGATAACCCACTGACAGTGCAGCACTTTCTCTGTGATAACCCACCGACAGTGCAGCACTTTCTCTGTGATAACCCACTGACAGTGCAGCACTTTCTCTGTGATAACCCACTGACAGTGCAGCACTTTCCCTGTGATAACCCACTGACAGTGCAGCACCTTCTCTGTGATAACCCACTGACAGTGCAGCACTTTCCCTGTGATAACCCACTGACAGTGCAGCACTTTACCTGTGATAACCCACTGACAGTGCAGCACTTGCTCTGCGATAACTCACTGACAGTGCAGCACTTTCTCTGTGATAACCCACTGACAGAGCAGCACTTTCCGTGTGATAACCCACTGACAGTGCAGCACTTTCCCTGTGATAACCCACTGACAGTGCAGCACTTTCTCTGTGATAACCCACTGACAGTTCAGCACTTTCCCTGTGATAACCCACTGACAGTGCAGCACTTTCTCTGTGATAACCCACTGAGAGTGCAGCACTTTCTCTGTGATAACTCACTGACAGTGCAGCACGTTCTCTGTGATAACTCACTGTCAGTGCAGCACTTTCTCTGCGATAACTCACTGACAGCGCAGCACTTTCTCTGTGATAACCCACTGACAGTGCAGCACTTTCTCTGTGATAACTCACTGACAGTGCAGCACATTCCCTGTGATAACCCACTGACAGTGCAGCACTTTCCATGTGATAACCCAGTGACAGTGCAGCACTTTCCCTGTGATAACTCACTGACAGTGCAGCACTTTCTCCGTGATAACCCAGTGACAGTGCAGCACTTTCCCTGTGATAACCCACTGACAGTGCAGCACTTTCTCTGTGATAACACACTGACAGTGCAGCACTTTCCCTGTGATAACACACTGAGAGTGCAGCACTTTCCATTTGATAACACACTGAGAGTGCAGCACTTTCCCTGTGATAACACACTGAGAGTGCAGCACTTTCCCTGTGATAAACCACCGACAGTGCAGCATCTTCTCTGTGATAACTCACTGACAGTGCAGCACTTTCCCTGTGATAACTCAGTGACAGTGCAGCACTTTCCCTGTGATAACTCACTGTCAGTGCAGCACTTTCCCTGTGATAACCCACTGACAGTGCAGCACTTTCTCTGTGATAACCCACTGACAGTGCAGCACGTTCTCTGTGATAACACACTGTCAGTAAGCACTTTCTCTGTGATAACCCACCGACAGTGCAGCACTTTCTCTGTGATAACTCACTGTCAGTGCAGCACTTTCTCTGTGATAACTCATGACAGTGCAGCACTTTCTCTGTGATAACCCAGTGACAGTGCAGCACTTTCCCTGTGATAACCCACTGACAGTGCAGCATTTTCTCTGTGATAACACACTGACAGTGCAGCACTTTCCCTGTGATAACACACTGAGAGTGCAGCACTTTCCCTGTGATAACCCACTGACATTGCAGCACTTTCCATTTGATAACACACTGAGAGTGCAGCACTTTCCCCGTGATAACACACTGAGAGTGCAGCACTTTCCCTGTGATAAACCACCGACAGTGCAGCATCTTCTCTGTGATAACTCACTGACAGTGCAGCACTTTCCCTGTGATAACACAGTGACAGTGCAGCACTTTCCCTGTGATAACCCACTGACAGTGCAGCACTTTCTCTGTGATAACCCACTGACAGTGCAGCACTTTCTCTGTGATAAAACACTGTCAGTGAAGCACATTCTCTGTGATAACCCACCGACAGTGCAGCACTTTCTCTGTGATAACTCATGACAGTGCAGCACTTTCTCTGTGATAACCCAGTGACAGTGCAGCACTTTCCCTGTGATAACCCACTGACAGTGCAGCATTTTCTCTGTGATAACACACTGACAGTGCAGCACTTTCCCTGTGATAACACACTGAGAGTGCAGCACTTTCCCTGTGATAACCCACTGACATTGCAGCACTTTCCATTTGATAACACACTGAGAGTGCAGCACTTTCCCCGTGATAACACACTGAGAGTGCAGCACTTTCCCTGTGATAAACCACCGACAGTGCACCATCTTCTCTGTGATAACTCACTGACAGTGCAGCACTTTCCCTGTGATAACACAGTGACAGTGCAGCACTTTCCCTGTGATAACCCACTGACAGTGCAGCACTTTCTCTGTGATAACCCACTGACAGTGCAGCACTTTCTCTGTGATAACACACTGTCAGTGAAGCACTTTCTCTTTGATAACCCACTGACAGTGCAGCACTTTCCCTGTGATAACCCACTGACAGTGCAGCACTTTCGCTGTGATAACACACTGACAGTACAGCACTTTCCCTGTGATAACCCACTGACAGTGCAGCACTTTCTCTGTGATAAACCACTGACAGTGCAGCACTTTCTCTGTGATAACCTACCGTCAGTACAGCACTTTCTCTGTGATAAACCACCGACAGTACAGCACTTTCCCTGTGATAACCCACTGACAGTGCAGCACTTTCTCTGTGATAAACCACTGACAGTGCAGCACTTTCTCTGTGATAACCCACTGACAGTACAGCACTTTCCCTGTGATAACCCACTGACAGTACAGCACTTTCCCTGTGATAACCCACTGACAGTGCAGTACTTTCTCTGTGATAACCCACTGACAGTGCAGCACTTTCTCTGTGATAACACATTGACAGTGCAGCACTTTCCCTGTGATAACCCACTGAGAGTGCAGCACTTTCCCTGTGATAACCCGCCGACAGTGCAGCACTTTCTCTGTGATAACACACTGTCAGTGAAGCACTTTCTCTGTGATAACCCACCGACAGTGCAGCACTTTCTCTGTGATAACTCACTGTCAGTGCAGCACTTTCTCTGTGATAACCCACTGACAGTGCAGCACTTTGTCTGTGATAACCCACTGACAGTGCAGCACTTTCCCTGTGATAACACACTGACAGTGCAGCACTTTCCCTGTGATAACCCACTGACAGTACAGCACTTTCCCTGTGATAACCCACCGACAGTGCAGCATATTCTCTGTGATAACACACTGACAGTGCAGCACTTTCTCTGTGATAACACACTGACAGTGCAGCACTTTCTCTGTGATAACCCACTGACAGTGCAGCACTTTCCCTGTGATAACCCACTGACATTGCAGCACCTTCTCTGTGATAACCCACTGACAGTGCAGCACTTTCCCTGTGATAACCCACTGACAGTGCAGCACTTTACCTGTGATAACCCACTGACAGTGCAGCACTTGCTCTGCGATAACTCACTGACAGTGCAGCACTTTCTCTGTGATAACCCACTGACAGTGCAGCACTTTCCGTGTGATAACCCACTGACAGTGCAGCACTTTCCCAGTGATAACCCACTGACAGTGCAGCACTTTCTCTGTGATAACCCACTGACAGTTCAGCACTTTCCCTGTGTTAACCCACTGACAGTGCAGCACTTTCTCTGTGATAACCCACTGAGAGTGCAGCACTTTCTCTGTGATAACTCACTGACAGTGCAGCACGTTCTCTGTGATAACTCACTGTCAGTGCAGCACTTTCTCTGCGATAACTCACTGACAGCGCAGCACTTTCTCTGTGATAACCCACTGAAAGTGCAGCACTTTCTCTGTGATAACTCACTGACAGTGCAGCACATTCCCTGTGATAACCCACTGACAGTGCAGCACTTTCCATGTGATAACCCAGTGACAGTGCAGCACTTTCCCTGTGATAACTCACTGACAGTGCAGCACTTTCTCTGTGATAACCCAGTGACAGTGCAGCACTTTCCCTGTGATAACCCACTGACAGTGCAGCACTTTCTCTGTGATAACACACTGACAGTGCAGCACTTTCCCTGTGATAACACACTGAGAGTGCAGCACTTTCCCTGTGATAACCCACTGACATTGCAGCACTTTCCATTTGATAACACACTGAGAGTGCAGCACTTTCCCTGTGATAACACACTGAGAGTGCAGCACTTTCCCTGTGATAAACCACCGACAGTGCAGCATCTTCTCTGTGATAACTCACTGACAGTGCAGCACTTTCCCTGTGATAACTCAGTGACAGTGCAGCACTTTCCCTGTGATAACTCACTGTCAGTGCAGCACTTTCCCTGTGATAACCCACTGACAGTGCAGCACTTTCTCTGTGATAACTCACTGACAGTGCAGCACGTTCTCTGTGATAACACACTGTCAGTTAAGCACTTTCTCTGTGATAACCCACCGACAGTGCAGCACTTTCTCTATGATAACTCACTGTCAGTGCAGCACTTTCTCTGTGATAACCCACTGACAGTGCAGCACTTTCTCTGTGATAACCCACTGACAGTGAAACACTTTCTCTGTGATAACCCACTGACAGTGCAGCACTTTCTCTTTGATAACCCACTGACAGTGCAGCACTTTCCCTGTGATAACCCACTGACAGTGCAGCACTTTCGCTGTGATAACACACTGACAGTACAGCACTTTCCCTGTGATAACCCACTGACAGTGCAGCACTTTCTCTGTGATAAACCACTGACAGTGCAGCACTTTCTCTGTGATAACCCACCGTCAGTACAGCACTTTCTCTGTGATAAACCACCGACAGTACAGCACTTTCCCTGTGATAACCCACTGACAGTGCAGCACTTTCTCTGTGATAACATACCGACAGTGCAGCACTTTCTCTGTGATAACCCACTGACAGTACAGCACTTTCCCTGTGATAACCCACTGACAGTACAGCACTTTCCCTGTGATAACCCACTGACAGTGCAGTACTTTCTCTGTGATAACCCACTGACAGTGCAGCACTTTCTCTGTGATAACACATTGACAGTGCAGCACTTTCCCTGTGATAACCCACTGACAGTGCAGCACTTTCTCTGTGATAACCCACCGACAGTGCAGCACTTTCTCTGTGATAACCCACTGACAGTGCAGCACTTTCTCTGTGATAACCCACTGACAGTGCAGCACTTTCCCTGTGATAACCCACTGACAGTGCAGCACCTTCTCTGTGATAACCCACTGACAGTGCAGCACTTTCCCTGTGATAACCCACTGACAGTGCAGCACTTTACCTGTTATTACCCACTGACAGTGCAGCACTTGCTCTGCGATAACTCACTGACAGTGCAGCACTTTCTCTGTGATAACCCACTGACAGTGCAGCACTTTCCGTGTGATAACCCACTGACAGTGCAGCACTTTCCCTGTGATAACCCACTGACAGTGCAGCACTTTCTCTGTGATAACCCACTGACAGTTCAGCACTTTCCCTGTGATAACCCACTGACAGTGCAGCACTTTCTCTGTGATAACCCACTGAGAGTGCAGCACTTTCTCTGTGATAACTCACTGACAGTGCAGCACGTTCTCTGTGATAACTCACTGTCAGTGCAGCACTTTCTCTGCGATAACTCACTGACAGCGCAGCACTTTCTCTGTGATAACCCACTGACAGTGGATCACTTTCTCTGTGATAACTCACTGACAGTGCAGCACATTCCCTGTGATAACCCACTGACAGTGCAGCACTTTCCATGTGATAACCCAGTGACAGTGCAGCACTTTCCCTGTGATAACTCACTGACAGTGCAGCACTTTCTCTGTGATAACCCAGTGACAGTGCAGCACTTTCCCTTTGATAACCCACTGACAGTGCAGCACTTTCTCTGTGATAACACACTGACAGTGCAGCACTTTCCCTGTGATAACACACTGAGAGTGCAGCACTTTCCCTGTGATAACCCACTGACATTGCAGCACTTTCCATTTGATAACACACTGAGAGTGCAGCACTTTCCCTGTGATAACACACTGAGAGTGCAGCACTTTCCCTGTGATAAACCACCGACAGTGCAGCATCTTCCCTGTGATAACTCACTGACAGTGCAGCACTTTCCCTGTGATAACTCAGTGACAGTGCAGCACTTTCCCTGTGATAACTCACTGTCAGTGCAGCACTTTCCCTGTGATAACCCACTGACAGTGCAGCACTTTCTCTGTGATAACCCACTGACAGTGCAGCACGTTCTCTGTGATAACACACTGTCAGTTAAGCACTTTCTCTGTGATAACCCACCGACAGTGCAGCACTTTCTCTGTGATAACTCACTGTCAGTGCAGCACTTTCTCTGTGATAACCCACTGACAGTGCAGCACTTTCTCTGTGATAACCCACTGACAGTGAAACACTTTCTCTGTGATAACCCACTGACAGTGCAGCACTTTCTCTTTGATGACCCACTGACAGTGCAGCACTTTCCCTGTGATAACCCACTGACAGTGCAGCACTTTCGCTGTGATAACACACTGACAGTACAGCACTTTCCCTGTGATAACCCACTGACAGTGCAGCACTTTCTCTGTGATAAACCACTGACAGTGCAGCACTTTCTCTGTGATAACCCACCGTCAGTACAGCACTTTCTCTGTGATAAACCACCGACAGTACAGCACTTTCCCTGTGATAACCCACTGACAGTGCAGCACTTTCTCTGTGATAACTTACCGACAGTGCAGCACTTTCTCTGTGATAACCCACTGACAGTACAGCACTTTCCCTGTGATAACCCACTGACAGTACAGCACTTTCCCTGTGATAACCCACTGACAGTGCAGTACTTTCTCTGTGATAACCCACTGACAGTGCAGCACTTTCTCTGTGATAACACATTGACAGTGCAGCACTTTCCCTGTGATAACCCACTGACAGTGCAGCACTTTCTCTGTGATAACCCACCGACAGTGCAGCACTTTCTCTGTGATAACCCACTGACAGTGCAGCACTTCTCTGTGATAACACATTGACAGTGCAGCACTTTCTCTGTGATAACATATTGACAGTGCAGCACTTTCTCTGTGATAACCCACCGACAGTGCAGCACTTTCCCTGTGATAACCCACTGGCAGTGCAGCACTTCTCTGTGATAACACATTGAGAGTGCAGCACTTTCCCTGCGATAACCCACTGAAAGTGCAGCACTTTCTATGTGATAACCCACTGACAGAGCAGCACTTTATCTGTGATAACTCACCGACAGTGCAGCACTTTCTCTGTGACAAATCACCGACAGTGCAGCAGTTTCACTGTGATAACTTACCGACAGTGCAGCATTTTCTCTGTGATAAATCACTGTCAGTGCAGCACTTTTTCTGTGATAACTTACCGACAGTGCAGCACTTTCTCTGTGATAACCCACTGGCAGTGCAGCACTTCTCTGTGATAACACATTGAGAGTGCAGCACTTTCTCTATGATAACCCACTGACAGTGCAGCACTTTCTCTGTGATAACCCACCGACAGTGCAGCACTTTCCCTGTGATAAATCACCGACAGTTTAGCAGTTTCACTGTGATAAATCACTGACAGTGCAGCACTTTCTCTGTGATAACTCACCGACAGTGCAGCACTTTCTCTGTGATAAATCACCGACAGTTTAGCAGTTTCACTGTGATAAATCACTGACAGTGCAGCACTTTCTCTGTGATAACTTACCGACAGTGCAGCACTTTCTCTGTGATAACCCACTGACAGTGCAGCACGTTCCCTGTGATAACCCACTGACAGTGCAACACTTTCTCTGTGATAACCCAGTGACAGTGCAGCACTTTCTCTGTGATAACCCACTGACAGTGCAGCACTTTCTTTGTGATAACCCACCGACAGTGCAGCACTTTCTTTGTGATAACTCGCGACAGTGCAGCACTTTATCTGTGATGACTCACCAGCAGTGCAGCACTTTCTCTGTGATAACCCACCAGCAGTGCCGCACTTTCTCTGTGATAACTCACCGACAGTGCAGCACTTTCTCTGTGATGACTCACCAGCAGTGCAGCACTTTCTCTGTGATAACCCACCAGCAGTGCAGCACTTTCTCTGTGATAAGTCACTGACAGTGCAGCACTTTCTCTGTGATAACTCACCGACAGTGCAGCACTTTCCCTGTGATAACTTACTGAGAGTGCAGCACTTTCTCTTTGATAACACAATGACAGTGCAGCACTTTCTCTGTGATAACCCACTGACAGTGCAGCACTTTCTCTGTGATAACTTACTGACAGTGCAGCACTTTCTCTGTGATAACCCACTGACAGTGCAGCACTTTCTCAGTGATAACCCACTGACAGTGCAGCACTTTCTCTGTGATAACCCACTGACAGTGCAGCACTTTCTCTGTGATAACCCACTGACAGTGCAGCACTTTCCCTGTGATAACCCACTGACAGTGCAGCACTTTCGCTGTGATAACACACTGACAGTACAGCACTTTCCCTGTGATAACCCACTGACAGTGCAGCACTTTCTCTGTGATAAACCACTGACAGTGCAGCACTTTCTCTGTGATAACCCACCGTCAGTACAGCACTTTCCCTGTGATAAACCACCGACAGTACAGCACTTTCCCTGTGATAACCCACTGACAGTGCAGCACTTTCTCTGTGATAACCCACTGACAGTGCAGCACTTTCTCTGTGATAACAAATTGACAGTGCAGCACTTTCCCTGTGATAACCCACTGACAGTGCAGCACTTTCTCTGTGATAACCCACCGACAGTGAAGCACTTTCTCTGTGATAACCCACTGACAGTGCAGCACTTCTCTGTGATAACACATTGACAGTGCAGCACTTTCTCTGTGATAACACATTGACAGTGCAGCACTTTCTCTGTGATAACCCACCGACAGTGCAGCACTTTCCCTGTGATAACCCACTGGCAGTGCAGCACTTCTCTGTGATAACACATTGAGAGTGCAGCACTTTCCCTGCGATAACCCACTGACAGTGCAGCACTTTCTCTGTGATAACCCACTGACAGTGCAGCACTTTATCTGTCATAACTCACCGACAGTGCAGCACTTTCTCTGTGACAAATCACCGACAGTGCAGCAGTTTCACTGTGATAACTTACCGAAAGTGCAGCATTTTCTCTGTGATAAATCACTGTCAGTGCAGCACTTTCTCTGTGATAACTTACCGACTTTGCAGCACTTTGTCTGTGATAACCCACTGGCAGTGCAGCACTTCTCTGTGATAACACATTGAGAGTGCAGCACATTCCCTGCGATAACCCACTGACAGTGCAGCACTTTCTCTGTGATAACTCACCGACAGTGCAGCACTTTCTCTGTGATAAATCACCGACAGTGCAGCAGTTTCACTGTGATAAATCACTGACAGTGCAGCACTTTCTCTGTGATAACTTACCGACAGTGCAGCACTTTCTCTGTGATAACCCACTGACAGTGCAGCACGTTCCCTGTGATAACCCACTGACAGTGCAGCACTTTCTCTGTGATAACCCAGTGACAGTGCAGCACTTTCTCTGTGATAACCCACTGACAGTGCAGCACTTTCTTTGTGATAACCAACCGACAGTGCAGCACTTTCTTTGTGATAACTCGCGACAGTGCAGCACTTTATCTGTGATGACTCACCAGCAGTGCAGCACTTTCTCTGTGATAACCCACCAGCAGTGCCGCACTTGCTCTGTGATAACTCACCGACAGTGCAGCACTTTCTCTGTGATGACTCACCAGCAGTGCAGCACTTTCTCTGTGATAACCAACCAGCAGTGCAGCACTTTCTCTGTGATAAGTCACTGACAGTGCAGCACTTTCTCTGTGATAACTCACCGAAAGTGCAGCACTTTCCCTGTGATAACTTACTGACAGTGCAGCACTTTCTCTTTGATAACACGCTGACAGTGCAGCACTTTCTCTGTGATAACCCACTGACAGTGCAGCACTTTCTCTGTGATAACTTACTGACAGTGCAGCACTTTCTCTGTGATAACCCACTGACAGTGCAGCACTTTCTCAGTGATAACCCACTGACAGTGCAGCACTTTCTGTGTGATAACCCACTGACAGTGCAGCACTTTCTCTGTGATAACTCACTGACAGTGCAGCACTTTCTCTGTGATAACCCACTGACAGTGCAGCACTTTCCCTGTGATAACACACTGACAGTGCAGCACTTTCCCTGTGATAACCCACTGACAGTACAGCACTTTCCCTGTGATAACCCACCGACAGTGCAGCACATTCTCTGCGATAACACACTGACAGTGCAGCACTTTCTCTGTGATAACCCAGTGACAGTGCAGCACTTTCCCTGTGATAACCCACTGAGAGTGCAGCACTTTCTCTGTGATAACACATTGACAGTGCAGCACTTTCCCTGTGATAACACACTGAGAGTGCAGCACTTTCCCTGTGATAACCCACTGACTTTGCAGCACTTTCCATTTGATAACACACTGAGAGTGCAGCACTTTCCCTGTGATAACACACTGAGAGTGCAGCACTTTTCCTGTGATAACCCACCGACAGTGCAGCACTTTCTCTGTGATAACTCACTGACAGTGCAGCACTTTCCCTGTGATAACTCAGTGACAGTGCAGCACTTTCCCTGTGATAACTCACTGTCAGTGCAGCACTTTCCCTGTGATAACCCACTGACATTGCAGCACTTTCTCTGTGATAACCCACTGACAGTGCAGCACTTTCTCTGTGATAACACACTGTCAGTGAAGCACTTTCTCTGTGATAACCCACCGACAGTGCAGCACTTTCTCTGTGATAACTCACTGTCAGTGCAGCACTTTCTCTGTGATAACCCACTGACAGTGCAGCACTTTCTCTGTGATAACCCACTGACAGTGAAACACTTTCTCTGTGATAACCCACTGACAGTGCAGCACTTTCTCTGTGATAACCCACTGACAGTGCAGCACTTTCGCTGTGATAACACACTGACAGTACAGCACTTTCCCTGTGATAACCCACTGACAGTGCAGCACTTTCTCTGTGATAAACCACTGACAGTGCAGCACTTTCTCTGTGATAACCCACCGTCAGTACAGCACTTTCTCTGTGATAAACCACCGACAGAACAGCACTTTCCCTGTGATAACCCACTGACAGTGCAGCACTTTCTCTGTGATAACTTACCGACAGTGCAGCACTTTCTCTGTGATAACCCACTGACAGTACAGCACTTTCCCTGTGATAACCCACTGACAGTACAGCACTTTCCCTGTGATAACCCACTGACAGTGCAGTACTTTGTCTGTGATAACCCACTGACAGTGCAGCACTTTCTCTGTGATAACACATTGACAGTGAAGCACTTTCCCTGTGATAACCCACTGACAGTGCAGCACTTTCTCTGTGATAACCCACCGACAGTTCAGCACTTTCTCTGTGATAACCCACTGACAGTGCAGCACTTCTCTGTGATAACACATTGACAGTGCAGCACTTTCTTTGTGATAACACATTGACAGTGCAGCACTTTCTCTGTGATAACCCACCGACAATGCAGCACTTTCCCTGTAATAACCCACTGGCAGTGCAGCACTTCTCTGTGATAACACATTGAGAGTGCAGCACTTTCCCTGCGATAACCCACTGACAGTGCAGCACTTTCCCTGTGATAACCCACTGACAGTGCAGCACTTTATCTGTGATAACTCACCGACAGTGCAGCACTTTCTCTGTGACAAATCACCGACAGTGCAGCAGTTTCACTGTGATAACTTACCGACAGTGCAGCATTTTCTCTGTGATAAATCACTGTCAGTGCAGCACTTTCTCTGTGAAAACTTACAGACAGTGCAGCACTTTCTCTGTGATAACCCACTGGCAGTGCAGCACTTCTCTGTGATAACACATTGAGAGTGCAGCACTTTCCCTGCGATAACCCACTGACAGTGCAGCACTTTCTCTGTGATAACTCACCGACAGTACAGCACTTTCTCTGTGATAAATCACCGACAGTGCAGCAGATTCACTGTGATAAATCACTGACAGTGCAGCACTTTCTCTGTGATAACTTACCGACAGTGCAGCACTTTCTCTCTGATAACCCACTGACAGTGCAGCACGTTCCCTGTGATAACCCACTGACAGTGCAGCACTTTCTCTGTGATAACCCACTGACAGTGCAGCACTTTCTCTGTGATAACCCACTGACAGTGCAGCACTTTCTTTGTGACAACCCACCGACAGTGCAGCACTTTCTTTGTGATAACTCGCGACAGTGCAGCACTTTATCTGTGATGACTCACCAGCAGTGCAGCACTTTCTCTGTGATAACCCACCAGCAGTGCCGCACTTTCTCTGTGATAACTCACCGACAGTGCAGCACTTTCTCTGTGATGACTCACCAGCAGTGCAGCACTTTCTCTGTGATAACCCACCAGCAGTGCAGCACTTTCTCTGTGATAAGTCACTGACAGTGCAGCACTTTCTCTGTGATAACTCACCGACAGTGCAGCACTTTCCCTGTGATAACTTACTGACAGTGCAGCACTTTCTCTTTGATAACACACTGACAGTGCAGCACTTTCTCTGTGATAACCCACTGAAAGTGCAGCACTTTCTCTGTGACAACTCACTGACAGTGCAGCACTTTCTCTGTGATAACCCACTGACAGTGCAGCACTTCCTCTGTGATAACCCACTGACAGTGCAGCACTTTATCTGTGATAACCCACTGACAGTGCAGCACTTTCTCTGTGATAACCCACTGGCAGTGCAGCACTTCTGTGTGATAACACATTGAGAGTGCAGCACATTCCCTGCGATAACCCACTGACAGTGCAGCACTTTCTCTGTGATAACTCACCGACAGTGCAGCACTTTCTCTGTGATAAATCACCGACAGTGCAGCAGTTTCACTGTGATAAATCACTGACAGTGCAGCACTTTCTCTGTGATAACTTACCGACAGTGCAGCACTTTCTCAGTGATAACCCACTGACAGTGCAGCACGTTCCCTGTGATAACCCACTGACAGTGCAGCACTTTCCCTGTGATAACCCACTGACAGTGCAGCACTTTCTTTGTGATAACCCACCGACAGTGCAGCACTTTCTTTGTGATAACTCGCGACAGTGCAGCACTTTATCTGTGATGACTCACCAGCAGTGCAGCACTTTCTCTGTGATAACCCACCAGCAGTGCCGCACTTTCTCTGTGATAACTCACCGACAGTGCAGCACTTTCTCTGTGATGACTCACCAGCAGTGCAGCACTTTCTCTGTGATAACTTACTGACAGTGCAGCACTTTCTCTGTGATAACCCACTGACAGTGCAGCACTTTCTCAGTGATAACCCACTGACAGTGCAGCACTTTCTCTGTGATAACCCACTGACAGTGCAGCACTTTCTCTGTGATAACCCACTGACAGTGCAGCACTTTCCCTGTGATAACCCACTGACAGTGCAGCACTTTCGCTGTGATAACACACTGACAGTACAGCACTTTCCCTGTGATAACCCACTGAGAGTGCAGCACTTTCTCTGTGATAAACCACTGACAGTGCAGCACTTTCTCTGTGATAACCCACCGTCAGTACAGCACTTTCTCTGTGATAAACCACCGACAGTACAGCACTTTCTCTGTGATAACCCACTGACAGTGCAGCACTTTCTCTGTGATAACACATTGACAGTGCAGCACTTTCTCTGTGATAACCCACTGACAGTACAGCACTTTCCCTGTGATAACCCACTGACAGTGCAGTACTTCTCTGTGATAACACATTGACAGTACAGCACTTTCTCTGTGATAACACATTGACAGTGCAGCCCTTTCTCTGTGATAACCCACCGACAGTGCAGCACTTTCCCTGTGATAACCCACTGGCAGTGCAGCACTTCTCTGTGATAACACATTGAGAGTGCAGCACTTTCCCTGCGATAACCCACTGACAGTGCAGCACTTTCTCTGTGATAACCCACTGACAGTGCAGCACTTTATCTGTGATAACTCACCGACAGTGCAGCACTTTCTCTGTGACAAATCACCGACAGTGCAGCAGTTTCACTGTGATAACTTCCCAACAGTGCAGCATTTTCTCTGTGATAAATCACTGTCAGTGCAGCACTTTCTCTGTGATAACTTACCGACAGTGCAGCACTTTCTCTGTGATAACCCACTGGCAGTGCAGCACTTCTCGGTGATAACACATTGAGAGTGCAGCACATTCCCTGCGATAACCCACTGACAGTGCAGCACTTTCTCTGTGATAACTCACCGACAGTGCAGCACTTTCTCTGTGATAAATCACCGACAGTCCAGCAGTTTCACTGTGATAAATCACTGACAGTGCAGCACTTTCTCTGTGATAACTTACCGACAGTGCAGCACTTTCTCTGTGATAACCCACTGACAGTGCAGCACGTTCCCTGTGATAACCCACTGACAGTGCAGCACTTTCTCTGTGATAACCCAGTGACAGTGCAGCACTTTCTCTGTGATAACCCACTGACAGTGCAGCACTTTCTTTGTGATAACCCACCGACAGTGCAGCACTTTCTTTGTGATAACTCGCGACAGTGCAGCACTTTATCTGTGATGACTCACCAGCAGTGCAGCACTTTCTCTGTGATAACCCACCAGCAGTGCCGCACTTTCTCTGTGATAACTCACCGACAGTGCAGCACTTTCTCTGTGATGACTCACCAGCAGTGCAGCAATTTCTCTGTGATAACCCACCAGTAGTGCAGCACTTTCTCTGTGATAAGTCACTGACAGTGCAGCACTTTCTCTGTGATAACTCACCGACAGTGCAGCACTTTCCATGTGATAACTTACTGACAGTGCAGCACTTTCTCTTTGATAACACACTGACAGTGCAGCACTTTCTCTGTGATAACCCACTGACAGTGCAGCACTTTCTCTGTGATAACTTACTGACAGTGCAGCACTTTCTCTGTGATAACCCACTGACAGTGCAGCACTTTCTCAGTGATAACCCACTGACAGTGCAGCACTTTCTCTGTGATAACCCACTGACAGTGCAGCACTTTCTCTGTGATAACACATTGACAGTGCAGCACTTTCCCTGTGATAACCCACTGACAGTGCAGCACTTTCTCTGTGATAACCCACCGACAGTGCAGCACTTTCTCTGTGATAACATACTGACAGTGCAGCACTTCTCTGTGATAACACACTGACAGTGCAGCACTTTCTCTGTGATAACACATTGACAGTGCAGCACTTTCCCTGCGATAACCCACTGACAGTGCAGCACTTTCCCTGTGATAACCCACTGAGAGTGCAGCACTTTATCTGTGATAACTCACCGACAGTGCAGCACTTTCTCTGTGACAAATCACCGACAGTGCAGCAGTTTCACTGTGATAACTTACCGACAGTGCAGCATTTTCTCTGTGAGAAATCACTGTCAGTGCAGCACTTTCTCTGTGATAACTTACCGACAGTGCAGGACTTTCTCTGTGATAACCCACTGGCAGTGCAGCACTTCTCTGTGATAACACATTGAGAGTGCAGCACTTTCCCTGCGATAACCCACTGACAGTGCAGCACTCTCTCTGTGATAACTCACCGACAGTGCAGCACTTTCTCTGTGATAAATCACCGACAGTGCAGCAGTTTCACTGTGATAAATCACTGACAGTGCAGCACTTTCTCTGTGATAACTTACCGACAGTGCAGCACTTTCTCTGTGATAACCCACTGACAGTGCAGCACGTTCCCTGTGATAACCCACTGACAGTGCAGCACTTTCTCTGTGATAACCCACTGACAGTGCAGCAC
The DNA here is from genome assembly GCF_047496795.1 of Chiloscyllium punctatum. NCBI lineage: Eukaryota > Metazoa > Chordata > Chondrichthyes > Orectolobiformes > Hemiscylliidae > Chiloscyllium > Chiloscyllium punctatum. The sequence continues at coordinate 74,467,440 of NC_092751.1, forward strand.
TTTCTCTGTGATAACCCACTGACAGTGCAGCACTTTCTTCGTGATAACCCACCGACAGTGCAGCACTTTCTTTGTGATAACTCGCGACAGTGCAGCACTTTATCTGTGATGACTCACCAGCAGTGCAGCACTTTCTCTGTGATAACCCACCAGCAGTGCCGCACTTTCTCTGTGATAACTCACCGACAGTGCAGCACTTTCTCTGTGATGACTCACCAGCAGTGCAGCACTTTCTCTGTGATAACCCACCAGCAGTGCAGCAATTTCTCTGTGATAAGTCACTGACAGTGCAGCACTTTCTCTGTGATAACTCACCGACAGTGCAGCACTTTCCCTGTGATAACTTACTGACAGTGCAGCACTTTCTCTTTGATAACACACTGACAGTGCAGCACTTTCTCTGTGATAACCCACTGACAGTGCAGCACTTTCTCTGTGATAACTTACTGACAGTGCAGCACTTTCTCTGTGATAACCCACTGACAGTGCAGCACTTTCTCAGTGATAACCCACTGACAGTGCAGCACTTTCTCTGTGATAACCCACTGACAGTGCAGCACTTTCTCTGTGATAACCCACTGACAGTGCAGCACTTTCCCTGTGATAACCCACTGACAGTGCAGCACTTTCGCTGTGATAACACACTGACAGTACAGCACTTTCCCTGTGATAACCCACTGACAGTGCAGCACTTTCTCTGTGATAAACCACTGACAGTGCAGCACTTTCTCTGTGATAACCCACCGTCAGTACAGCACTTTCCCTGTGATAAACCACCGACAGTACAGCACTTTCCCTGTGATAACCCACTGACAGTGCAGCACTTTCTCTGTGATAACCCACTGACAGTGCAGTACTTTCTCTGTGATAACCCACTGACAGTGCAGCACTTTCTCTGTGATAACACATTGACAGTGCAGCACTTTCCCTGTGATAACCCTCTGACAGTGCAGCACTTTCTCTGTGATAACCCACCGACAGTGAAGCACTTTCTCTGTGATAACCCACTGACAGTGCAGCACTTTCTCTGTGATAACAAATTGACAGTGCAGCACTTTCCCTGTGATAACCCACTGACAGTGCAGCACTTTCTCTGTGATAACCCACCGACAGTGAAGCACTTTCTCTGTGATAACCCACTGACAGTGCAGCACTTCTCTGTGATAACACATTGACAGTGCAGCACTTTCTCTGTGATAACACATTGACAGTGCAGCACTTTCTCTGTGATAACCCACTGACAGTGCAGCACTTTATCTGTGATAACTCACCGACAGTGCAGCACTTTCTCTGTGACAAATCACCGACAGTGCAGCAGTTTCACTGTGATAACTCACCGACAGTGCAGCATTGTCTCTGTGATAAATCACTGTCAGTGCAGCACTTTCTCTGTGATAACTTACCGACTTTGCTGCACTTTGTCTGTGATAACCCACTGGCAGTGCAGCACTTCTCTGTGATAACACATTGAGAGTGCAGCACATGCCCTGCGATAACCCACTGACAGTGCAGCACTTTCTCTGTGATAACTCACCGACAGTGCAGCACTTTCTCTGTGATAAATCACCGACAGTGCAGCAGTTTCACTGTGATAAATCACTGACAGTGCAGCACTTTCTCTGTGATAACTTACCGACAGTGCAGCACTTTCTCTGTGATAACCCACTGACAGTGCAGCACGTTCCCTGTGATAACCCACTGACAGTGCAGCACTTTCTCTGTGATAACCCAGTGACAGTGCAGCACTTTCTCTGTGATAACCCACTGACAGTGCAGCACTTTCTTTGTGATAACCAACCGACAGTGCAGCACTTTCTTTGTGATAACTCGCGACAGTGCAGCACTTTATCTGTGATGACTCACCAGCAGTGCAGCACTTTCTCTGTGATAACCCACCAGCAGTGCCGCACTTGCTCTGTGATAACTCACCGACAGTGCAGCACTTTCTCTGTGATGACTCACCAGCAGTGCAGCACTTTCTCTGTGATAACCAACCAGCAGTGCAGCACTTTCTCTGTGATAAGTCACTGACAGTGCAGCACTTTCTCTGTGATAACTCACCGACAGTGCAGCACTTTCCCTGTGATAACTTACTGACAGTGCAGCACTTTCTCTTTGATAACACACTGACAGTGCAGCACTTTCTCTGTGATAACCCACTGACAGTGCAGCACTTTCTCTGTGATAACTTACTGACAGTGCAGCACTTTCTCTGTGATAACCCACTGACAGTGCAGCACTTTCTCAGTGATAACCCACTGACAGTGCAGCACTTTCTCTGTGATAACCCACTGACAGTGCAGCACTTTCTCTGTGATAACTCACTGACAGTGCAGCACTTTCTCTGTGATAACCCACTGACAGTGCAGCACTTTCCCTTATGATAACACACTGACAGTGCAGCACTTTCCCTGTGATAACCCACTGACAGTACAGCACTTTCCCTGTGATAACCCACCGACAGTGCAGCACATTCTCTGCGATAACACACTGACAGTGCAGCACTTTCTCTGTGATAACACACTGACAGTGCAGCACTTTCTCTGTGATAACCCACTGACAGTGCAGCACTTTCCCTGTGATAACCCACTGACAGTGAAGCACTTTCTCTGTGATAACCCACTGACAGTTAGCACTTTCCCTGTGATAACCCACTGACAGTGCAGCACTTGCTCTGCGATAACTCGCTGACAGTGCAGCACTTTCTCTGTGATAACCCACTGACAGTGCAGCACTTTCCCTGTGATAACCCACTGACAGTGCAGCACTTTCCCTGTGATAACCCACTGACAGTGCAGCACTTTCTCTGTGATAACCCACTGACAGTTCAGCACTTTCCCTGTGATAACCCACTGACAGTGCAGCACTTTCTCTGTGATAACCCACTGTCAGTGCAGCACTTTCTCTGCGATAACTCACTGACAGCGCAGCACTTTCTCTGTGATAACCCACTGACAGTGCAGCACTTTCTCTGTGACAACTCACTGACAGTGCAGCACTTTCCCTGTGATAACCCACTGACAGTGCAGCACTTTCCATGTGATAACCCAGTGACAGTGCAGCACTTTCCCTGTGATAACTCACTGACAGTGCAGCACTTTCTCTGTGATAACCCAGTGACAGTGCAGCACTTTCCCTGTGATAACCCACTGACAGTGCAGCACTTTCTCTGTGATAACACGTTGACAGTGCAGCACTTTCCCTGTGATAACACACTGAGAGTGCAGCACTTTCCCTGTGATAACCCACTGACATTGCAGCACTTTCCATTTGATAACACACTGAGAGTGCAGCACTTTCCCTGTGATAACACACTGAGAGTGCAGCACTTTTCCTGTGATAACCCACCGACAGTGCAGCACTTTCTCTGTGATAACTCACTGACAGTGCAGCACTTTCCCTGTGATAACTCAGTGACAGTGCAGCACTTTCCCTGTGATAACCCACTGACAGTGCAGCACTTTCGCTGTGATAACCCACTGACAGTGAAACACTTTCTCTGTGATAACCCACTGACAGTGCAGCACTTTCTCTGTGATAACCCACTGACAGTGCAGCACTTTCGCTGTGATAACACACTGACAGTACAGCACTTTCCCTGTGATAACCCACTGACAGTGCAGCACTTTCTCTGTGATAAACCACTGACAGTGCAGCACTTTCTCTGTGATAACCCACCGTCAGTACAGCACTTTCTCTGTGATAAACCACCGACAGAACAGCACTTTCCCTGTGATAACCCACTGACAGTGCAGCACTTTCTCTGTGATAACTTACCGACAGTGCAGCACTTTCTCTGTGATAACCCACTGACAGTACAGCACTTTCCCTGTGATAACCCACTGACAGTACAGCACTTTCCCTGTGATAACCCACTGACAGTGCAGTACTTTCTCTGTGATAACCCACTGACAGTGCAGCACTTTCTCTGTGATAACACAATGACAGTGAAGCACTTTCCCTGTGATAACCCACTGACCGTGCAGCACTTTCTCTGTGATAACCCACCGACAGTGCAGCACTTTCTCTGTGATAACCCACTGACAGTGCAGCACTTCTCTGTGATAACACATTGACAGTGCAGCACTTTCTCTGTGATAACACATTGACAGTGCAGCACTTTCTCTGTGATAACCCACCGACAGTGCAGCACTTTCCCTGTAATAACCCACTGGCAGTGCAGCACTTCTCTGTGATAACACATTGAGAGTGCAGCACTTTCCCTGCGATAACCCACTGACAGTGCAGCACTTTCTATGTGATAACCCACTGACAGTGCAGCACTTTATCTGTGATAACTCACCGACAGTGCAGCACTTTCTCTGTGACAAATCACTGACAGTGCAGCAGTTTCACTGTGATAACTTACCGACAGTGCAGCATTTTCTCTGTGATAAATCACTGTCAGTGCAGCACTTTCTCTGTGATAACTTACCGACAGTGCAGTACTTTCTCTGTGATAACCCACTGGCAGTGCAGCACTTCTCTGTGATAACACATTGAGAGTGCAGCACTTTCCCTGCGATAACCCACTGACAGTGCAGCACTTTCTCTGTGATAACTCACCGACAGTGCAGCACTTTCTCTGTGATAAATCACCGACAGTGCAGCAGATTCACTGTGATAAATCACTGACAGTGCAGCACTTTCTCTGTGATAACTTACCGAAAGTGCAGCACTTTCTCTGTGATAACCCACTGACAGTGCAGCACGTTCCCTGTGATAACCCACTGACAGTGCAGCACTTTCTCTGTGATAACCCAGTGACAGTGCAGCACTTTCTCTGTGATAACCCACTGACAGTGCAGCACTTTCTTTGTGATAACCCACCGACAGTGCAGCACTTTCTTTGTGATAACTCGCGACAGTGCAGCACTTTATCTGTGATGACTCACCAGCAGTGCAGCACTTTCTCTGTGATAACCCAACAGCAGTGCAGCAGTTTCTCTGTGATAACTCACCGACAGTGCAGCACTTTCTCTGTGATGACTCACCAGCAGTGCAGCACTTTCTCTGTGATAACCCACCAGCAGTGCAGCACTTTCTCTGTGATAAGTCACTGACAGTGCAGCACTTTCTCTGTGATAACTCACCGACAGTGCAGCACTTTCCCTGTGATAACTTACTGACAGTGCAGCACTTTCTCTTTGATAACACACTGACAGTGCAGCACATTCTCTGTGATAACCCACTGACAGTGCAGCACTTTCTCTGTGATAACTTACTGACAGTGCAGCACTTTCTCTGTGATAACCCACTGACAGTGCAGCACTTTCTCAGTGATAATCCACTGACAGTGCAGCACTTTCTCTGTGATAACCCACTGACAGTGCAGCACTTTCTCTGTGATAACTCACTGACAGTGCAGCACTTTCTCTGTGATAACCCACTGACAGTGCAGCACTTCCTCTGTGATAACCCACTGACAGTGCAGCACTTTATCTGTGATAACCCACTGACAGTGCAGCACTTTCTCTGTGATAACCCACTGGCAGTGCAGCACTTCTCTGTGATAACACATTGAGAGTGCAGCACATTCCCTGCGATAACCCACTGACAGTGCAGCACTTTCTCTGTGATAACTCACCGACAGTGCAGCACTTTCTCTGTGATAAATCACCGACAGTGCAGCAGTTTCACTGTGATAAATCACTGAGAGTGCAGCACTTTCTCTGTGATAACTTACCGACAGTGCAGCACTTTCTCTGTGATAACCCACTGACAGTGCAGCACGTTCCCTGTGATAACCCACTGACAGTGCAGCACTTTCTCTGTGATAACCCACTGACAGTGCAGCACTTTATCTGTGATGACTCACCAGCAGTGCAGCACTTTCTCTGTGATAACCCACCAGCAGTGCCGCACTTTCTCTGTGATAACTCACCGACAGTGCAGCACTTTCTCTGTGATGACTCACCAGCAGTGCAGCACTTTCTCTGTGATAAGTCACTGACAGTGCAGCACTTTCTCTGTGATAACTCACCGACAGTGCAGCACTTTCCCTGTGATAACTTACTGACAGTGCAGCACATTCTCTTTGATAACCCACTGACAGTGCAGCACTTTCTCAGTGATAACCCACTGACAGTGCAGCACTTTCTCAGTGATAACCCACTGACAGTGCAGCACTTTCTCTGTGATAACCCACTGACAGTGCAGCACTTTCCCTGTGATAACCCACTGACAGTGCAGCACTTTCGCTGTGATAACACACTGACAGTACAGCACTTTCCCTGTGATAACCCACTGATAGTGCAGCACTTTCTCTGTGATAAACCACTGGCAGTGCAGCACTTTCTCTGTGATAACCCACCGTCAGTACAGCACTTTCTCTGTGATAAACCACCGACAGTACAGCACTTTCTCTGTGATAACCCACTGACAGTGCAGCACTTTCTCTGTGATAACACATTGACAGTGCAGCACTTTCTCTGTGATAACACATTGACAGTGCAGCACTTTCTCTGTGATAACCCACTGACAGTACAGCACTTTCCCTGTGATAACCCACTGACAGTGCAGTACTTTCTCTGTGATAACCCACTGACAGTGCAGCACTTTCTCTGTGATAACACATTGACAGTGCAGCACTTTCCCTGTGATAACCCACTGACAGTGCAGCACTTTCTCTGTGATAACCCACCGACAGTGCAGCACTTTCTCTGTGATAACCCACTGACAGTGCAGCACTTTCTCTGTGATAACACATTGACAGTGCAGCCCTTTCTCTGTGATAACCCACCGACAGTGCAGCACTTTCCCTGTGATAACCCACTGGCAGTGCAGCACTTCTCTGTGATAACACATTGAGAGTGCAGCACTTTCCCTGCGATAACCCACTGACAGTGCAGCACTTTCTCTGTGATAACCCACGGACAGTGCAGCACTTTCTCTGTGATAACTCACCGACAGTGCAGCACTTTCTCTGTGACAAATCACCGACAGTGCAGCAGTTTCACTGTGATAACTTACCGACAGTGCAGCATTTTCTCTGTGATAAATCACTGTCAGTGCAGCACTTTCTCTGTGATAACTTACCGACAGTGCAGCACTTTCTCTGTGATAACCCACTGGCAGTGCAGCACTTCTCGGTGATAACACATTGAGAGTGCAGCACATTCCCTGCGATAACCCACTGACAGTGCAGCACTTTCTCTGTGATAACTCACCGACAGTGCAGCACTTTCTCTGTGATAAATCACCGACAGTGCAGCAGTTTCACTGTGATAAATCACTGACAGTGCAGCACTTTCTCTGTGATAACTTACCGACAGTGCAGCACTTTCTCTCTGATAACCCACTGACAGTGCAGCACGTTCCCTGTGATAACCCACTGACAGTGCAGCACTTTCTCTGTGATAACCCAGTGACAGTGCAGCACTTTCTCTGTGATAACCCACTGACAGTGCAGCACTTTCTTTGTGATAACCCACCGACAGTGCAGCACTTTCTTTGTGATAACTCGCGACAGTGCAGCACTTTATCTGTGATGACTCACCAGCAGTGCAGCACTTTCCCTGTGATAACCCACCAGCAGTGCCGCACTTTCTCTGTGATAACTCACCGACAGTGCAGCACTTTCTCTGTGATGACTCACCAGCAGTGCAGCACTTTCTCTGTGATAACCCACCAGCAGTGCAGCACTTTCTCTGTGATAAGTCACTGACAGTGCAGCACTTTCTCTGTGATAACTCACCGACAGTGCAGCACTTTCCATGTGATAACTTACTGACAGTGCAGCACTTTCTCTTTGATAACACACTGACAGTGCAGCACTTTCTCTGTGATAACCCACTGACAGTGCAGCACTTTCTCTGTGATAACTCACTGACAGTGCAGCACTTTCTCTGTGATAACCCACTGACAGTACAGCACTTTCCCTGTGATAACCCACTGACAGTACAGCACTTTCCCTGTGATAACCCACTGACAGTGCAGTACTTTCTCTGTGATAACCCACTGACAGTGCAGCACTTTCTCTGTGATAACACATTGACAGTGAAGCTCTTTCCCTGTGATAACCCACTGACAGTGCAGCACTTTCTCTGTGATAACCCACCGACAGTGCAGCACTTTCTCTGTGATAACCCACTGACAGTGCAGCACTTCTCTGTGATAACACATTGACAGTGCAGCACTTTCTCTGTCATAACACATTGACAGTGCAGCACTTTCTCTGTGATAACCCACCGACAGTGCAGCACTTTCCCTGTAATAACCCACTGGCAGTGCAGCACTTCTCTGTGATAACACATTGAGAGTGCAGCACTTTCCCTGCGATAACCCACTGACAGTGCAGCACTTTCTCTGTGATAACCCACTGACAGTGCAGCACTTTATCTGTGATAACTCACCGACAGTGCAGCACTTTCTCTGTGACAAATCACCGACAGTGCAGCAGTTTCACTGTGATAACTTACCGACAGTGCAGCATTTTCTCTGTGATAAATCACTGTCAGTGCAGCACTTTCTCTGTGATAACTTACCGACAGTGCAGTACTTTCTCTGTGATAACCCACTGGCAGTGCAGCACTTCTCTGTGATAACACATTGAGTGTGCAGCACTTTCCCTGCGATAACCCACTGACAGTGCAGCACTTTCTCTGTGATAACTCACCGACAGTGCAGCACTTTCTCTGTGATAAATCACCGACAGTGCAGCAGATTCACTGTGATAAATCACTGACAGTGCAGCACTTTCTCTGTGATAACTTACCGACAGTGCAGCACTTTCTCTGTGATAACCCACTGACAGTGCAGCACTTTCTTTGTGATAACCCACCGACAGTGCAGCACTTTCTTTGTGATAACTCGCGACAGTGCAGCACTTTATCTGTGATGACTCACCAGCAGTGCAGCACTTTCTCTGTGATAACCCACCAGCAGTGCAGCAGTTTCTCTGTGATAACTCACCGACAGTGCAGCACTTTCTCTGTGATGACTCACCAGCAGTGCAGCACTTTCTCTGTGATAACCCACCAGCAGTGCAGCACTTTCTCTGTGATAAGTCACTGACAGTGCAGCACTTTCTCTGTGATAACTCACCGACAGTGCAGCACTTTCCCTGTGATAACTTACTGACAGTGCAGCACTTTCTCTTTGATAACACACTGACAGTGCAGCACTTTCTCTGTGATAACCCACTGACAGTGCAGCACTTTCTCTGTGATAACTTACTGACAGTGCAGCACTTTCTCTGTGATAACCCACTGACAGTGCAGCACTTTCTCAGTGATAATCCACTGACAGTGCAGCACTTTCTCTGTGATAACCCACTGACAGTGCAGCACTTTCTCTGTGATAACTCACTGACAGTGCAGCACTTTCTCTGTGATAACCCACTGACAGTGCAGCACTTCCTCTGTGATAACCCACTGACAGTGCAGCACTTTATCTGTGATAACCCACTGACAGTGCAGCACTTTCTCTCTGATAACCCACTGGCAGTGCAGCACTTCTCTGTGATAACACATTGAGAGTGCAGCACATTCCCTGCGATAACCCACTGACAGTGCAGCACTTTCTCTGTGATAACTCACCGACAGTGCAGCACTTTCTCTGTGATAAATCACCGACAGTGCAGCAGTTTCACTGTGATAAATCACTGACAGTGCAGTACTTTCTCTGTGATAACTTACCGACAGTGCAGCACTTTCTCTGTGATAACCCACTGACAGTGCAGCACGTTCCCTGTGATAACCCACTGACAGTGCAGCACTTTCTCTGTGATAACCCACTGACAGTGCAGCACTTTCTTTGTGATAACCCACCGACAGTGCAGCACTTTCTTTGTGATAACTCGCGACAGTGCAGCACTTTATCTGTGATGACTCACCAGCAGTGCAGCACTTTCTCTGTGATAACCCACCAGCAGTGCCGCACTTTCTCTGTGATAACTCACCGACAGTGCAGCACTTTCTCTGTGATGACTCACCAGCAGTGCAGCACTTTCTCTGTGATAAGTCACTGACAGTGCAGCACTTTCTCTGTGATAACTCACCGACAGTGCAGCACTTTCCCTGTGATAACTTACTGACAGTGCAGCACATTCTCTTTGATAACACACTGACAGTGCAGCACTTTCTCTGTGATAACCCACTGACAGTGCAGCACTTTCTCTGTGATAACTTACTGACAGTGCAGCACTTTCTCTGTGATAACCCACTGACAGTGCAGCACTTTCTCAGTGATAACCCACTGACAGTGCAGCACTTTCTCTGTGATAACCCACTGACAGTGCAGCACTTTCTCTGTGATAACCCACTGACAGTGCAGCACTTTCCCTGTGATAACCCACTGACAGTGCAGCACTTTCGCTGTGATAACACACTGACAGTACAGCACTTTCCCTGTGATAACCCACTGATAGTGCAGCACTTTCTCTGTGATAAACCACTGACAGTGCAGCACTTTCTCTGTGATAACCCACCGTCAGTACAGCACTTTCTCTGTGATAAACCACCGACAGTACAGCACTTTCTCTGTGATAACCCACTGACAGTGCAGCACTTTCTCTGTGATAACACATTGACAGTGCAGCACTTTCTCTGTGATAACACATTGACAGTGCAGCACTTTCTCTGTGATAACCCACTGACAGTACAGCACTTTCCCTGTGATAACCCACTGACAGTGCAGTACTTTCTCTGTGATAACCCACTGACAGTGCAGCACTTTCTCTGTGATAACACATTGACAGTGCAGCACTTTCCCTGTGATAACCCACTGACAGTGCAGCACTTTCTCTGTGATAACCCACCGACAGTGCAGCACTTTCTCTGTGATAACCCACTGACAGTGCAGCACTTTCTCTGTGATAACACATTGACAGTGCAGCCCATTCTCTGTGATAACCCACCGACAGTGCAGCACTTTCCCTGTGATAACCCACTGGCAGTGCAGCACTTCTCTGTGATAACACATTGAGAGTGCAGCACTTTCCCTGCGATAACCCACTGACAGTGCAGCACTTTCTCTGTGATAACCCACTGACAGTGCAGCACTTTCTCTGTGATAACTCACCGACAGTGCAGCACTTTCTCTGTGACAAATCACCGACAGTGCAGCAGTTTCACTGTGATAACTTACCGACAGTGCAGCATTTTCTCTGTGATAAATCACTGTCAGTGCAGCACTTTCTCTGTGATAACTTACCGACAGTGCAGCACTTTCTCTGTGATAACCCACTGGCAGTGCAGCACTTCTCGGTGATAACACATTGAGAGTGCAGCACATTCCCTGCGATAACCCACTGACAGTGCAGCACTTTCTCTGTGATAACTCACCGACAGTGCAGCACTTTCTCTGTGATAAATCACCGACAGTGCAGCAGTTTCACTGTGATAAATCACTGACAGTGCAGCACTTTCTCTGTGATAACTTACCGACAGTGCAGCACTTTCTCTGTGATAACCCACTGACAGTGCAGCACGTTCCCTGTGATAACCCACTGACAGTGCAGCACTTTCTCTGTGATAACCCAGTGACAGTGCAGCACTTTCTCTGTGATAACCCACTGACAGTGCAGCACTTTCTTTGTGATAACCCACCGACAGTGCAGCACTTTCTTTGTGATAACTCGCGACAGTGCAGCACTTTATCTGTGATGACTCACCAGCAGTGCAGCACTTTCTCTGTGATAACCCACCAGCAGTGCCGCACTTTCTCTGTGATAACTCACCGACAGTGCAGCACTTTCTCTGTGATGACTCACCAGCAGTGCAGCACTTTCTCTGTGATAACCCACCAGCAGTGCAGCACTTTCTCTGTGATAAGTCACTGACAGTGCAGCACTTTCTCTGTGATAACTCACCGACAGTGCAGCACTTTCCATGTGATAACTTACTGACAGTGCAGCACTTTCTCTTTGATAACACACTGACAGTGCAGCACTTTCTCTGTGATAACCCACTGACAGTGCAGCACTTTCTCTGTGATAACCCACTGACAGTGCAGCACTTTCTCAGTGATAACCCACTGACAGTGCAGCACTTTCTCTGTGATAACCCACTGACAGTGCAGCACTTTCTCTGTGATAACACATTGACAGTGCAGCACTTTCCCTGTGATAACCCACTGACAGTGCAGCACTTTCTCTGTGATAACCCACCGACAGTGCAGCACTTTCTCTGTGATAACCCACTGACAGTGCAGCACTTCTCTGTGATAACACATTGACAGTGCAGCACTTTCTCTGTGATAACACATTGACAGTGCAGCACTTTCTCTGTGATAACCCACCGACAGTGCAGCACTTTCCCTGTGATAACCCACTGACAGTGCAGAACTTTATCTGTGATAACTCACCGACAGTGCAGCACTTTCTCTGTGACAAATCACCGACAGTGCAGCAGTTTCACTGTGATAACTTACCGACAGTGCAGCATTTTCTCTGTGATAAATCACTGTCAGTGCAGCACTTTCTCTGTGATAACTTACCGACAGTGCAGGACTTTCTCTGTGATAACCCACTGGCAGTGCAGCACTTCTCTGTGATAACACATTGAGAGTGCAGCACTTTCCCTGCGATAACCCACTGACAGTGCAGCACTCTCTCTGTGATAACTCACCGACAGTGCAGCACTTTCTCTGTGATAAATCACCGACAGTGCAGCAGTTTCACTGTGATAAATCACTGAGAGTGCAGCACTTTCTCTGTGATAACTTACCGACAGTGCAGCACTTTCTCTGTGATAACCCACTGACAGTGCAGCACGTTCCCTGTGATAACCCACTGACAGTGCAGCACTTTCTCTGTGATAACCCACTGACAGTGCAGCACTTTCTCTGTGATAACCCACTGACAGTGCAGCACTTTCTTTGTGATAACCCACCGACAGTGCAGCACTTTCTTTGTGATAACTCGCGACAGTGCAGCACTTTATCTGTGATGACTCACCAGCAGTGCAGCACTTTCTCTGTGATAACCCACCAGCAGTGCAGCAGTTTCTCTGTGATAACTCACCGACAGTGCAGCACTTTCTCTGTGATGACTCACCAGCAGTGCAGCACTTTCTCTGTGATAACCCACCAGCAGTGCAGCACTTTCTCTGTGATAAGTCACTGACAGTGCAGCACATTCTCTGTGATAACTCACCGACAGTGCAGCACTTTACCTGTGATAACTTACTGACAGTGCAGCACTTTCTCTTTGATAACACACTGACAGTGCAGCACTTTCTCTGTGATAACCCACTGACAGTGCAGCACTTTCTCTGTGATAACTTACTGACAGTGCAGGACTTTCTCTGTGATAACCCACTGACAGTGCATCACTTTCTCAGTGATAACCCACTGACAGTGCAGCACTTTCTCTGTGATAACCCACTGACAGTGCAGCACTTTCTCTGTGATAACTCACTGACAGTGCAGCACTTTCTCTGTGATAACCCACTGACAGTGCAGCACTTCCTCTGTGATAACCCACTGACAGTGCAGCACTTTATCTGTGATAACCCACTGACAGTGCAGCACTTTCTCTGTGATAAACCACTGACAGTGCAGCACTTTCCCTGTGATAACTTACTGGCAGTGCAGCACTTTCCCTGTGATAACCCACTGACAGTGCAGCACATTCCCTGCGAAAACCCACTGAGAGTGCAGCACTTTCTCTGTGATAAGCCACTGACACTGCAGCACTTTCCCTGTGTTAACCCACTGACAGTGCAGCACTTTCTCTGTGATAACCCACTGACAGTGCAGCACTTTCCCTGTGATAACCCACTGACAGTGCAGCACTTGCTCTGCGATAACTCACTGACAGTGCAGCACTTTCTCTGTGATAACCCACTGACAGTGCAGCACTTTCCCTGTTATAACCCACTGACAGTGCAGCACTTTCCCTGTGATAACCCACTGACAGTGCAGCACTTTCTCTGTGATAACCCACTGACAGTGCAGCACTTTCTCTGTGATAACCCACTGACAGTTCAGCACTTTCCCTGCGATAACCCACTGACAGTGCAGCACTTTCTCTGTGATAACCCACTGACAGTGCAGCACTTTCTCTGTGATAACTCTCTGTCAGTGCAGCGATTTCTCTGCGATAACTCACTGACAGCGCAGCACTTTCTCTGTGATAACCCACTGACAGTGCAGCACTTTCTCTGTGATAACTCACTGACAGTGCAGCACTTTCCCTGTGATAACCCACTGACAGTGCAGCACTTTCCATGTGATAATCCAGTGACAGTGCAGCACTTTCCCTGTGATAACCGACTGACAGTGCAGCTCTTTCTCTGTGATAACACACTGACAGTGCAGCACTTTCCCTGTGATAACACACTGAGAGTGCAGCACTTTCCCTGTGATAACCCACTGACATTGCAGCACTTTCCCTGTGATAACACACTGAGAGTGCAGCACTTTCCCTGTGATAACCCACTGACAGTGCAGCACTTTCCATGTGATAACCCAGTGACAGTGCAGCACTTTCCCTGTGATAACCGACTGACAGTGCAGCACTTTCTCTGTGATAACACACTGACAGTGCAGCACTTTCCCTGTGCTAACACACTGAGAGTGCAGCATTTTCCCTGTGATAACCCACTGACATTGCAGCACTTTCTCTGTGATAAACCACTGACAGTGCAGCACTTTCTCTGTGATAACCCACCGTCAGTACAGCACTTTCTCTGTGATAAACCACCGACAGTACAGCACTTTCCCTGTGATAACCCACTGACAGTGCAGCACTTTATCTGTGATAACCCACTGACAGTGCAGCACTTTCTCTGTGATAAACCACTGACAGTGCAGCACATTCCCTGTGATAACTTACTGACAGTGCAGCACTTTCCCTGTGAAAACCCACTGAGAGTGCAGCACTTTCTCTGTGATAACCCACTGACAGTGCAGCACTTTCCCTGTGTTAACCCACTGACAGTGCAGCACTTTCTCTGTGATAACCCACTGACAGTGCAGCACTTTCCCTGTGATAACCCACTGACAGTGCAGCACTTGCTCTGCGATAACTCACTGACAGTGCAGCACTTTCTCTGTGATAACCCACTGACAGTGCAGCACTTTCCCTGTGATAACCCACTGACAGTGCAGCACTGTCCCTGTGATAACCCACTGACAGTGCAGCACTTTCTCTGTGATAACTCACTGACAGTGCAGCACTTTCTCTGTGATAACTCACTGTCAGTGCAGCACTTTCTCTGCGATAACTCACTGACAGCGCAGCACTTTCTCAGTGATAACCCACTGACAGTGCAGCACTTTCTCTGTGATAACTCACTGACAGTGCAGCATTTTCCCTGTGATAACCCACTGACAGTGCAGCACTTTCCATGTGATAACCCAGTGACAGTGCAGCACTTTCCCTGTGATAACCGACTGACAGTGCAGCACTTTATCTGTGATAACACACTGAGAGTGCAGCACTTTCCCTGTGATAACCCACCGACAGTGCAGCACTTTCTCTGTGATAACTCACTGACAGTGCAGCACTTTCCCTGTGATAACTCAGTGACAGTGCAGCACTTTCTCTGTGATAACTCACTGTCAGTGCAGCACTTTCTCTGTGATAACCCACTGACAGTGCAGCACTTTCCCTGTGATAACCCACTGACAGTGCAGCACTTTCCATGTGATAACCCAGTGACAGTGCAGCACTTTCCCTGTGATAACACACTGAGAGTGCAGCACTTTCCCTGTGATAACACACTGAGAGTGCAGCACTTTCCCTGTGATAACCCACCGACAGTGCAGCACTTTCTCTGTGATAACTCACTGACAGTGCAGCACTTTCCCTGTGATAACTCAGTGACAGTGCAGCACTTTCTCTGTGATAACTCACTGTCAGTGCAGCACTTTCTCTGTGATAACCCACTGACAGTGCAGCACTTTCTCTGTGATAACCCACTGACAGTGCAGCACCTTCTCTGTGATAACCCACTGACAGTGCAGCACTTTCTCTGTGATAACCCACTGACAGTGCAGCACTTTCCCTGTGATAACCCACTGACAGTGCAGCACTTTCGCTGTGATTACACACTGACAGTACAGCACTTTCCTGTGATAACCCACTGACAGTACAGCACTTTCCCTGTGATAACCCACTGACAGTGCAGCACTTTCTCTGTGATAAACCACTGAGAGTGCAGCACTTTCTCTGTGATAACCCACCGTCAGTACAGCACTTTCTCTGTGATAAACCACCGACAGTACAGCACTTTCTCTGTGATAACCCACTGACAGTGCAGCACTTTCTCTGTGATAACTTACCGACAGTGCAGCACTTTCTCTGTGATAACCCACTGACAGTACAGCACTTTCCCTGTGATAACTCACTGACAGTACAGCACTTTCCCTGTGATAACCCACTGACAGTGCAGTACTTTCTCTGTGATAACCCACTGACAGTGCAGCACTTTCTCTGTGATAACACATTGACAGTGCAGCACTTTCCCTGTGATAACCCACTGACAGTGCAGCACTTTCTCTGTGATAACCCACCGACAGTGCAGCACTTTCTCTGTGATAACCCACTGACAGTGCAGCACTTCTCTGTGATAACACATTGACAGTGCAGCACTTTCTCTGTGATAACACATTGACAGTGCAGCACTTTCTCTGTGATAACCCACCGACAGTGCAGCACTTCTCTGTGATAACACATTGAGAGTGCAGCACTTTCCCTGCGATAACCCACTGACAGTGCAGCACTTTCTCTGTGATAACTCACCGACAGTGCAGCACTTTCTCTGTGACAAATCACCGACAGTGCAGCAGTTTCACTGTGATAACTTACGGACAGTGCAGCACTTTCTGTGATAAATCACTGTCAGTGCAGCACTTTCTCTGTGATAACTTACCGACAGTGCAGCACTTTCTCTGTGATAACCCACTGGCAGTGCAGCACTTCTCTGTGATAACACATTGAGAGTGCAGCACTTTCCCTGCGATAACCCACTGACAGTGCAGCACTTTCTCTGTGATAACTCACCGACAGTGCAGCACTTTCTCTGTGATAACCCACTGACAGTGCAGCACTTCTCTGTGATAACACATTGACAGTGCAGCACTTTCTCTGTGATAACTCACCGACAGTGCAGCACTTTCTCTGTGATAAATCACCGACAGTGCAGCTGTTTCACTGTGATAAATCACTGACAGTGCAGCATTTTCTCTGTGATAACTTACCGACAGTGCAGCACTTTCTCTGTGATAACCCACTGACAGTGCAGCACGTTCCCTGTGATAACCCACTGACAGTGCAGCACTTTCTCTGTGATAACCCACTGACAGTGCAGCACTTTCTCTGTGATAACCCACTGACAGTGCAGCACTTTCTTTGTGATAACCCACCGACAGTGCAGCACTTTCTTTGTGATAACTCGCGACAGTGCAGCAATTTATCTGTGATGACTCACCAGCAGTGCAGCACTTTCTCTGTGATAACCCACCAGCAGTGCAGCAGTTTCTATGTGATAACTCACCGAGAGTGCAGCACTTTCTCTGTGATGACTCACCAGCAGTGCAGCACTTTCTCTGTGATAACCCACCAGCAGTGCAGCACTTTCTCTGTGATAAGTCACTGACAGTGCAGCACTTTCTCTGTGATAACTCACCGACAGTGCAGCACTTTCCCTGTGATAACTTACTGACAGTGCAGCACTTTCTCTTTGATAACACACTGACAGTGCAGCACTTTCTCTGTGATAACCCACTGACAGTGCAGCACTTTCTCTGTGATAACTTACGGACAGTGCAGCACTTTCTCTGTGATAACCCACTGACAGTGCAGCACTTTCTCAGTGATAACCCACTGACAGTGCAGCACTTTCTCTGTGATAACCCACTGACAGTGCAGCACTTTCTCTGTGATAACTCACTGACAGTGCAGCACTTTCTCTGTGATAACCCACTGACAGTGCAGCACTTCCTCTGTGATAACCCTCTGACAGTGCAGCACTTTATCTGTGATAACCCACTGACAGTGCAGCAGTTTCTCTGTGATAAACCACTGACAGTGCAGCACTTTCCCTGTGATAACTTACTGGCAGTGCAGCACTTTCCCTGTGATAACCCACTGACAGTGCAGCACTTTCCCTGTGTTAACCCACTGACAGTGCAGCACTTTCTCTGTGATATCCCACTGACAGTGCAGCACTTTCCCTGTGATAACACACTGAGAATGCAGCACTTTCCCTGTGATAACCCACCGACAGTGCAGCACTTTCTCTGTGATAACTCACTGACAGTGCAGCACTTTCCCTGTGATAACTCAGTGACAGTGCAGCACTTTCTCTGTGATAACTCACTGTCAGTGCAGCACTTTCTCTGTGATAACCCACTGACAGTGCAGCACTTTCTCTGTGATAACCCACTGACAGTGCAGCACTTTCTCTGTGATAACCCACTGACAGTGCAGCACTTTCTCTGTGATAATCCACTGACAGTGCAGCACTTTCCCTGTGATAACCCACTGACAGTGCAGCACTTTCGCTGTCATAACACACTGACAGTACAGCACTTTCCCTGTGATAACCCACTGACAGTACAGCACTTTCCCTGTGATAACCCACTGACAGTGCAGCACTTTCTCTGTGATAAACCACTGACAGTGCAGCACTTTCTCTGTGATAACCCACCGTCAGTACAGCACTTTCTCTGTGATAAACCACCGACAGTACAGCACTTTCCCTGTGATAACCCACTGACAGTGCAGCACTTTATCTGTGATAACCCACTGACAGTGCAGCACTTTCTCTGTGATAAACCACTGACAGTGCAGCACTTTCCCTGTGATAACTTACTGACAGTGCAGCACTTTCCCTGTGAAAACCCACTGAGAGTGCAGCACTTTCTCTGTGATAACCCACTGACAGTGCAGCACTTTCCCTGTGTTAACCCACTGACAGTGCAGCACTTTCTCTGTGATAACCCACTGACAGTGCAGCACTTTCCCTGTGATAACCCACTGACAGTGCAGCACTTGCTCTGCGATAACTCACTGACAGTGCAGCACTTTCTCTGTGATAACCCACTGACAGTGCAGCACTTTCCCTGTGATAACCCACTGACAGTGCAGCACTTTCCCTGTGATAACCCACTGACAGTGCAGCACTTTCTCTGTGATAACTCACTGACAGTGCAGCACTTTCTCTGTGATAACTCACTGTCAGTGCAGCACTTTCTCTGCGATAACTCACTGACAGCGCAGCACTTTCTCAGTGATAACCCACTGACAGTGCAGCACTTTCTCTGTGATAACTCACTGACAGTGCAGCATTTTCCCTGTGATAACCCACTGACAGTGCAGCACTTTCCATGTGATAACCCAGTGACAGTGCAGCACTTTCCCTGTGATAACCGACTGACAGTGCAGCACTTTATCTGTGATAACACACTGAGAGTGCAGCACTTTCCCTGTGATAACCCACCGACAGTGCAGCACTTTCTCTGTGATAACTCACTGACAGTGCAGCACTTTCCCTGTGATAACTCAGTGACAGTGCAGCACTTTCTCTGTGATAACTCACTGTCAGTGCAGCACTTTCTCTGTGATAACCCACTGACAGTGCAGCACTTTCCCTGTGATAACCCACTGACAGTGCAGCACTTTCCATGTGATAACCCAGTGACAGTGCAGCACTTTCCCTGTGATAACACACTGAGAGTGCAGCACTTTCCCTGTGATAACACACTGAGAGTGCAGCACTTTCCCTGTGATAACCCACCGACAGTGCAGCACTTTCTCTGTGATAACTCACTGACAGTGCAGCACTTTCCCTGTGATAACTCAGTGACAGTGCAGCACTTTCTCTGTGATAACTCACTGTCAGTGCAGCACTTTCTCTGTGATAACCCACTGACAGTGCAGCACTTTCTCTGTGATAACCCACTGACAGTGCAGCACCTTCTCTGTGATAACCCACTGACAGTGCAGCACTTTCTCTGTGATAACCCACTGACAGTGCAGCACTTTCCCTGTGATAACCCACTGACAGTGCAGCACTTTCGCTGTGATTACACACTGACAGTACAGCACTTTCCTGTGATAACCCACTGACAGTACAGCACTTTCCCTGTGATAACCCACTGACAGTGCAGCACTTTCTCTGTGATAAACCACTGAGAGTGCAGCACTTTCTCTGTGATAACCCACCGTCAGTACAGCACTTTCTCTGTGATAAACCACCGACAGTACAGCACTTTCTCTGTGATAACCCACTGACAGTGCAGCACTTTCTCTGTGATAACTTACCGACAGTGCAGCACTTTCTCTGTGATAACCCACTGACAGTACAGCACTTTCCCTGTGATAACCCACTGACAGTACAGCACTTTCCCTGTGATAACCCACTGACAGTGCAGTACTTTCTCTGTGATAACCCACTGACAGTGCAGCACTTTCTCTGTGATAACACATTGACAGTGCAGCACTTTCCCTGTGATAACCCACTGACAGTGCAGCACTTTCTCTGTGATAACCCACCGACAGTGCAGCACTTTCTCTGTGATAACCCACTGACAGTGCAGCACTTCTCTGTGATAACACATTGACAGTGCAGCACTTTCTCTGTGATAACACATTGACAGTGCAGCACTTTCTCTGTGATAACCCACCGACAGTGCAGCACTTTCCCTGTGATAACCCACTGGCAGTGCAGCACTTCTCTGTGATAACACATTGAGAGTGCAGCACTTTCCCTGCGATAACCCACTGACAGTGCAGCACTTTCTCTGTGATAACTCACCGACAGTGCAGCACTTTCTCTGTGACAAATCACCGACAGTGCAGCAGTTTCACTGTGATAACTTACGGACAGTGCAGCACTTTCTGTGATAAATCACTGTCAGTGCAGCACTTTCTCTGTGATAACTTACCGACAGTGCAGCACTTTCTCTGTGATAACCCACTGGCAGTGCAGCACTTCTCTGTGATAACACATTGAGAGTGCAGCACTTTCCCTGCGATAACCCACTGACAGTGCAGCACTTTCTCTGTGATAACTCACCGACAGTGCAGCACTTTCTCTGTGATAACCCACTGACAGTGCAGCACTTCTCTGTGATAACACATTGACAGTGCAGCACTTTCTCTGTGATAACTCACCGACAGTGCAGCACTTTCTCTGTGATAAATCACCGACAGTGCAGCTGTTTCACTGTGATAAATCACTGACAGTGCAGCATTTTCTCTGTGATAACTTACCGACAGTGCAGCACTTTCTCTGTGATAACCCACTGACAGTGCAGCACGTTCCCTGTGATAACCCACTGACAGTGCAGCACTTTCTCTGTGATAACCCACTGACAGTGCAGCACTTTCTCTGTGATAACCCACTGACAGTGCAGCACTTTCTTTGTGATAACCCACCGACAGTGCAGCACTTTCTTTGTGATAACTCGCGACAGTGCAGCACTTTATCTGTGATGACTCACCAGCAGTGCAGCACTTTCTCTGTGATAACCCACCAGCAGTGCAGCAGTTTCTCTGTGATAACTCACCGAGAGTGCAGCACTTTCTCTGTGATGACTCACCAGCAGTGCAGCACTTTCTCTGTGATAACCCACCAGCAGTGCAGCACTTTCTCTGTGATAAGTCACTGACAGTGCAGCACTTTCTCTGTGATAACTCACCGACAGTGCAGCACTTTCCCTGTGATAACTTACTGACAGTGCAGCACTTTCTCTTTGATAACACACTGACAGTGCAGCACTTTCTCTGTGATAACCCACTGACAGTGCAGCACTTTCTCTGTGATAACTTACGGACAGTGCAGCACTTTCTCTGTGATAACCCACTGACAGTGCAGCACTTTCTCAGTGATAACCCACTGACAGTGCAGCACTTTCTCTGTGATAACCCACTGACAGTGCAGCACTTTCTCTGTGATAACTCACTGACAGTGCAGCACTTTCTCTGTGATAACACACTTACAGTGCAGCACTTCCTCTGTGATAACCCTCTGACAGTGCAGCACTTTATCTGTGATAACCCACTGACAGTGCAGCAGTTTCTCTGTGATAAACCACTGACAGTGCAGCACTTTCCCTGTGATAACTTACTGGCAGTGCAGCACTTTCCCTGTGATAACACACTGACAGTGCAGCACTTTCCCTGTGTTAACCCACTGACAGTGCAGCACTTTCTCTGTGATATCCCACTGACAGTGCAGCACTTTCCCTGTGATAACTTACTGGCAGTGCAGCACTGTCCCTGTGATAACCCACTGACAGTGCAGCACTTTCCCTGTGTTAACCCACTGACAGTGCAGCACTTTCTCTGTGATAACCCACTGACAGTGCAGCACTTTCCCTGTGATAACCCACTGACAGTGCAGCACTTGCTCGGCGATAACTCACTGACAGTGCAGCACTTTCTCTGTGATAACCCACTGACAGTGCAGCACTTTCCCTGTGATAACCCACTGGCAGTGCAGCACTTCTCTGTGATAACACATTGAGAGTGCAGCACTTTCCCTGCGATAACCCACTGACAGTGCAGCACTTTTTTTGTGATAACTCACCGACAGTGCAGCACTTTCTCTGTGACAAATCACCGACAGTGCAGCAGTTTCACGGTGATAACTTACCGACAGTGCAGCACTTTCTCTGTGATAAATCACTGTCAGTGCAGCACTTTCTCTGTGATAACTTACCGACAGTGCAGCACTTTCTCTGTGATAACCCACTGGCAGTGCAGCACTTCTCTGTGATAACACATTGAGAGTGCAGCATTTTCCTGCGATAACCCACTGACAGTGCAGCACTTTCTCTGTGATAACCCACCGACAGTGCAGCACTTTCTCTGTGATAACCCACTGACAGTGCAGCACTTCTCTGTGATAACACATTGACAGTGCAGCACTTTCTCTGTGATAATACATTGACAGTGCAGCACTTTCTCTGTGATAACCGACCGACAGTGCAGCACTTTCCCTGTGATAACCCACTGGCAGTGCAGCACTTCTCTGTGATAACACATTGAGAGTGCAGCACTTTCCCTGCGATAACCCACTGACAGTGCAGCACTTTTTTTGTGATAACTCACCGACAGTGCAGCACTTTCTCTGTGACAAATCACCGACAGTGCAGCAGTTTCACTGTGATAACTTACCGACAGTGCAGCACTTTCTCTGTGATAAATCACTGTCAGTGCAGCACTTTCTCTGTGATAACTCACCGACAGTGCAGCACTCTCTCTGTGATAACCCACTGACAGTGCAGCACTTCTCTGTGATAACACATTGACAGTGCAGCACTTTCTCTGTGATAACACATTGACAGTGCAGCACTTTCTCTGTGATAACCCACCGACAGTGCAGCACTTTCCCTGTGATAACCCACTGGCAGTGCAGCACTTCTCTGTGATAACACATTGAGAGTACAGCACTTTCCCGGCGATAACCCACTGACAGTGCAGCACTTTCTCTGTGATACCTCACCGACAGTGCAGCACTTTCTCTGTGACAAATCACCGACAGTGCAGCAGTTTCACTGTGATAACTTACCGACAGTGCAGCATTTTCTCTGTGATAAATCACTGTCAGTGCAGCACTTTCGCTGTGATAACTTACCGACAGTGCAGCACTTTCTCTGTGATAACCCACTGGCAGTGCAGCACTTCTCTGTGAAAACACATTGAGAGTGCAGCACTTTCCCTGCGATAACCCACTGACAGTGCAGCACTTTCTCTGTGATAACTCACCGACAGTGCAGCACTTTCTCTGTGATAAATCACCGACAGTGCAGCAGTTTCACTGTGATAAATCACTGACAGTGCAGCACTTTCTCTGTGATAACTTACCGACAGTGCAGCACTTTCTCTGTGATAACCCACTGACAGTGCAGCACGTTCCCTGTGATAACCCACTGACAGTGCAGCACTTTCTCTGTGATAACCCACTGACAGTGCAGCACTTTCTCTGTGATAACCCACTGACAGTGCAGCACTTTCTTTGTGATAACCCACCGACAGTGCAGCACTTTCTTTGTGATAACTCGCGACAGTGCAGCACTTTATCTGTGATGACTCACCAGCAGTGCAGCACTTTCTCTGTGATAACCCACCAGCAGTGCCGCACTTTCTCTGTGATAACTCACCGACAGTGCAGCACTTTCTCTGTGATGACTCACCAGCAGTGCAGCACTTTCTCTGTGATAACCCACCAGCAGTGCAGCACTTTCTCTGTGATAAGTCACTGACAGTGCAGCACTTTCTCTGTGATAACTCACCGACAGTGCAGCACTTTCCCTGTGATAACTTACTGACAGAGCAGCACTTTCTCTTTGATAACACACTGACAGTGCAGCACTTTCTCTGTGATAACCCACTGACAGTGCAGCACTTTCTCTGTGATAACCCACTGACAGTGCAGCACTTTCTCTGTGATAACTCACTGACAGTGCAGCACTTTCTCTGTGATAACCCACTGACAGTGCAGCACTTCCTCTGTGATAACCCACTGACAGTGCAGCACTTTATCTGTGATAACCCACTGACAGTGCAGCACTTTCTCTGTGATAAACCACTGACAGTGCAGCACTTTCCCTGTGATAACTTACTGGCAGTGCAGCACTTTCCCTGTGATAACCCACTGACAGTGCAGCACTTTCCCTGTGTTAACCCACTGACAGTGCAGCACTTTCTCTGTGATATCCCACTGACAGTGCAGCACTTTCCCTGTGATAACTTACTGGCAGTGCAGCACTTTCCCTGTGATAACCCACTGACAGTGCAGCACTTTCCCTGTGTTAACCCACTGACAGTGCAGCACTTTCTCTGTGATAACCCACTGACAGTGCAGCACTTTCCCTGTGATAACCCACTGACAGTGCAGCACTTGCTCTGCGATAACTCACTGACAGTGCAGCACTTTCTCTGTGATAACCCACTGACAGTGCAGCACTTTCCCTGTGATAACCCACTGACAGTGCAGCACTTTCCCTGTGATAACCCACTGACAGTGCAGCACTTTCTCTGTGATAACCCACTGACAGTGCAGCACTTTCTCTGTGATAACCCACTGACAGTTCAGCACTTTCCCTGCGATAACCCACTGTCAGTGCAGCACTTTCTCTGCGATAACTCACTGACAGCGCAGCACTTTCTCTGTGATAACCCACTGACAGTGCAGCACTTTCTCTGTGATAACTCACTGACAGTGCAGCACTTTCCCTGTGATAACCCACTGACAGTGCAGCACTTTCCATGTGATAACTCAGTGACAGTGCAGCACTTTCCCTGTGATAACCCACTGACAGTGCAGCACTTTCCATGTGATAACTCAGTGACAGTGCAGCACTTTCCCTGTGATAACCGACTGACAGTGCAGCACTTTCTCTGTGATAACACACTGACAGTGCAGCACTTTCCCTGTGATAACACACTGAGAGCGCTGCACTTTCCCTGTGATAACCCACTGACATTGCAGCACTTTCCCTGTGATAACACACTGAGAGTGCAGCACTTTCCCTGTGATAACACACTGAGAGTGCAGCACTTTCCCTGTGTTAACCCACTGACAGTGCAGCACTTTCGCTGTGATAACTCAGTGACAGTGCAGCACTTTCTCTGTGATAACTCACTGACAGTGCAGCACTTTCCCTGTGATAACTCAGTGACAGTGCAGCACTTTCTATGTGATAACTCACTGTCAGTGCAGCACTTTCTCTGTGATAACCCACTCACAGTGCAGCACTTTCTGTGTGATAACCCACTGACAGTGCAGCACTTTCTCTGTGATAACCCACTGACAGTGCAGCACTTTCTCTGTGATAACCCACTGACAGTGCAGCACTTTCCCTGTGATAACCCACTGACAGTGCAGCACTTTCGCTGTGATAACACACTGACAGTACAGCACTTTCCCTGTGATAACCCACTGACAGTACAGCACTTTCCCTGTGATAACCCACTGACAGTGCAGCACTTTCTCTGTGATAAACCACTGACAGTGCAGCACTTTCTCTGTGATAACCCACCGTCAGTACAGCACTTTCTCTGTGATAAACCACCGACAGTACAGCCCTTTCCCTGTGATAACCAACTGACAGTGCAGCACTTTCTCTGTGATAACTTACCGACAGTGCAGCACTTTCTCTGTGATAACCCACTGACAGTACAGCACTTTCCATGTGATAACCCACTGACAGTACAGCACTTTCCCTGTGATAACCCACTGACAGTGCAGTACTTTCTCTGTGATAACCCACTGACAGTGCAGCACTTTCTCTGTGATAACACATTGACAGTGCAGCACTTTCCCTGTGATAACCCACTGACAGTGCAGCACTTTCTCTGTGATAACCCACCGACAGTGCAGCACTTTCTCTGTGATAACCCACTGACAGTGCAGCACTTCTCTGTGATAACACATTGACAGTGCAGCACTTTCTCTGTGATAATACATTGACAGTGCAGCACTTTCTCTGTGATAACCGACCGACAGTGCAGCACTTTCCCTGTGATAACCCACTGGCAGTGCAGCACTTCTCTGTGATAACACATTGAGAGTGCAGCACTTTCCCTGCGATAACCCACTGACAGTGCAGCACTTTTTTTGTGATAACTCACCGACAGTGCAGCACTTTCTCTGTGACAAATCACCGAAAGTGCAGCAGTTTCACTGTGATAACTTACCGACAGTGCAGCACTTTCTCTGTGATAAATCACTGTCAGTGCAGCACTTTCTCTGTGATAACTTACCGACAGTGCAGCACTTTCTCTGTGATAACCCACTGGCAGTGCAGCACTTCTCTGTGATAACACATTGAGAGTGCAGCACTTTCCCTGCGATAACCCACTGACAGTGCAGCACTTTCTCTGTGATAACTCACCGACAGTGCAGCACTTTCTCTGTGATAACCCACTGACAGTGCAGCACTTCTCTGTGATAACACATTGACAGTGCAGCACTTTCTCTGTGATAACACATTGACAGTGCAGCACTTTCTCTGTGATAACCCACCGACAGTGCAGCACTATCCCTGTGATAACCCACTGGCAGTGCAGCACTTCTCTGTGATAACACATTGAGAGTACAGCACTTTCCCGGCGATAACCCACTGACAGTGCAGCACTTTCTCTGTGATACCTCACCGACAGTGCAGCACTTTCTCTGTGACAAATCACCGACAGTGCAGCAGTTTCACTGTGATAACTTACCGACAGTGCAGCATTTTCTCTGTGATAAATCACTGTCAGTGCAGCACTTTCTCTGTGATAACTTACCGACAGTGCAGCACTTTCTCTGTGATAACCCACTGGCAGTGCAGCACTTCTCTGTGAAAACACATTGAGAGTGCAGCACTTTCCCTGTGATAACCCACTGACAGTGCAGCACTTTCCCTGTGATAACACACTGAGAGTGCTGCACTTTCCCTGTGATAACCCACTGACATTGCAGCACTTTCCCTGTGATAACACACTGAGAGTGCAGCACTTTCCCTGTGATAACACACTGAGAGTGCAGCACTTTCCCTGTGTTAACCCACTGACAGTGCAGTACTTTCGCAGTGATAACTCAGTGACAGTGCAGCACTTTCTCTGTGATAACTCACTGACAGTGCAGCACTTTCCCTGTGATAACTCAGTGACAGTGCAGCACTTTCTCTGTGATAACTCACTGTCAGTGCAGCACTTTCTCTGTGATAACCCACTCACAGTGCAGCACTTTCTGTGTGATAACCCACTGACAGTGCAGCACTTTCTCTGTGATAACCCACTGACAGTGCAGTACTTTCTCTGTGATAACCCACTGACAGTGCAGCACTTTCTCTGTGATAACACATTGACAGTGCAGCACTTTCCCTGTGATAACCCACTGACAGTGCAGCACTTTCTCTGTGATAACCCACCGACAGTGCAGCACTTTCTCTGTGATAACCCACTGACAGTGCAGCACTTCTCTGTGATAACACATTGACAGTGCAGCACTTTCTCTGTGATAACACATTGACAGTGCAGCACTTTCTCTGTGATAACCGACCGACAGTGCAGCACTTTCCCTGTGATAACCCACTGGCAGTGCAGCACTTCTCTGTGATAACACATTGAGAGTGCAGCACTTTCCCTGCGATAACCCACTGACAGTGCAGCACTTTTTTTGTGATAACTCACCGACAGTGCAGCACTTTCTCTGTGACAAATCACCGACAGTGCAGCAGTTTCACTGTGATAACTTACCGACAGTGCAGCACTTTCTCTGTGATAACCCACTGGCAGTGCAGCACTTCTCTGTGATAACACATTGAGAGTGCAGCATTTTCCTGCGATAACCCACTGACAGTGCAGCACTTTCTCTGTGATAACTCACCGACAGTGCAGCACTCTCTCTGTGATAACCCACTGACAGTGCAGCACTTCTCTGTGATAACACATTGACAGTGCAGCACTTTCTCTGTGATAACACATTGACAGTGCAGCACTTTCTCTGTGATAACCCACCGACAGTGCAGCACTTTCCCTGTGATAACCCACTGGCAGTGCAGCACTTCTCTGTGATAACACATTGAGAGTACAGCACTTTCCCGGCGATAACCCACTGACAGTGCAGCACTTTCTCTGTGATACCTCACCGACAGTGCAGCACTTTCTCTGTGACAAATCACCGACAGTGCAGCAGTTTCACTGTGATAACTTACCGACAGTGCAGCATTTTCTCTGTGATAAATCACTGTCAGTGCAGCACTTTCTCTGTGATAACTTACCGACAGTGCAGCACTTTCTCTGTGATAACCCACTGGCAGTGCAGCACTTCTCTGTGAAAACACATTGAGAGTGCAGCACTTTCCCTGCGATAACCCACTGACAGTGCAGCACTTTTTCTGTGATAACTCACCGACAGTGCAGCACTTTCTCTGTGATAAATCACCGACAGTGCAGCAGTTTCACTGTGATAAATCACTGACAGTGCAGCACTTTCTCTGTGATAACTTACCGACAGTGCAGCACTTTCTCTGTGATAACCCACTGACAGTGCAGCACGTTCCCTGTGATAACCCACTGACAGTGCAGCACTTTCTCTGTGATAACCCACTGACAGTGCAGCACTTTCTCTGTGATAACCCACTGACAGTGCAGCACTTTCTTTGTGATAACCCACCGACAGTGCAGCACTTTCTTTGTGATAACTCGCGACAGTGCAGCACTTTATCTGTGATGACTCAACAGCAGTGCAGCACTTTCTCTGTGATAACCCACCAGCAGTGCCGCACTTTCTCTGTGATAACTCACCGACAGTGCAGCACTTTCTCTGTGATGACTCACCAGCAGTGCAGCACTTTCTCTGTGATAACCCACCAGCAGTGCAGCACTTTCTCTGTGATAAGTCACTGACAGTGCAGCACTTTCTCTGTGATAACTCACCGACAGTGCAGCACTTTCCCTGTGATAACTTACTGACAGTGCAGCACTTTCTCTTTGATAACACACTGACAGTGCAGCACTTTCTCTGTGATAACCCACTGACAGTGCAGCACTTTCTCTGTGATAACCCACTGACAGTGCAGCACTTTCTCAGTGATAACCCACTGACAGTGCAGTACTTTCTCTGTGATAACCCACTGACAGTGCAGCACTTTCTCTGTGATAACTCACTGACAGTGCAGCACTTTCTCTGTGATAACCCACTGACAGTGCAGCACTTCCTCTGTGATAACCCACTTACAGTGCAGCACTTTATCTGTGATAACCCACTGACAGTGCAGCACTTTCTCTGTGATAAACCACTGACAGTGCAGCACTTTCCCTGTGAAAACTTACTGGCAGTGCAGCACTTTCCCTGTGATAACCCACTGACAGTGCAGCACTTTCCCTGTGAAAACCCACTGAGAGTGCAGCACTTTCTCTGTGATAAGCCACAGACAGTGCAGCACTTTCCCTGTGTTAACCCACTGACAGTGCAGCACTTTCCCTGTGATAACCCACTGACAGTGCAGCACTTTCCCTGTGATAACCCACTGACAGTGCAGCACTTGCTCTGCGATAACTCACTGACAGTGCAGCACTTTCTCTGTGATAACCCACTGACAGTGCAGCACTTTCCCTGTGATAACCCACTGACAGTGCAGCACTTTCCCTGTGATAACCCACTGACAGTGCAGCACTTTCTCTGTGATAACCCACTGACAGTGCAGCACTTCCTCTGTGATAACCCACTGACAGTTCAGCACTTTCCCTGTGATAACCCACTGACAGTGCAGCACTTTCTCTGTGATAACCCACTGACAGTGCAGCACTTTCTCTGTGATAACTCACTGTCAGTGCAGCACTTTCTCTGTGATAACTCACTGACAGCGCAGCACTTTTTCTGTGATAACCCACTGACAGTGCAGCACTTTCTGTGTGATAACTCACTGACAGTGCAGCACTTTCCCTGTGATAACCGACTGACAGTGCAGCACTTTCCATGTGATAACCCAGTGACAGTGCAGCACTTTCCCTGTGATAACCCACTGACAGTGCAGCACTTTCTCTGTGATAACACACTGACACTGCAGCACTTTCCCTGTGATAACACACTGAGAGTGCAGCACTTTCCCTGTGATAACCCACTGACATTGCAGCACTTTCCCTGTGATTACACACTGAGAGTGCAGCACTTTCCCTGTGATAACACACTGACAGTGCAGCACTTTCCCTGTGATAACTCAGTGACAGTGCAGCACTTTCCCTGTGATAACTCACTGTCAGTGCAGCACTTTCCCTGTGATAACGCACTGACAGTGCAGCACTTTCTCTGTGATAACCCACTGACAGTGCAGCACTTTCTCTGTAATAACACACTGTCAGTGAAGCACCTTCTCGGTGATAACCCACCGACAGTGCAGCACTTTCTCTGTGATAACTCACTGTCAGTGCAGCACTTTCTGTGTGATAACCCACTGACAGTGCAGCACTTTCTCTGTGATAACTCACTGACAGTGCAGCACTTTCTCTGTGATAACCCACTGACAGTGCAGCACTTTCTCTGTGATAACCCACTGACAGTGCAGCACTTTCCCTGTGATAACCCACTGACAGTGCAGCACTTTCGCTGTGATAACAAACTGACAGTACAGCACTTTCCCTGTGATAACCCACTGACAGTCCAGCACTTTCCCTGTGATAACCCACTGACAGTGCAGCACTTTCTCTTTGATAAACCACTGACAGTGCAGCACTTTCTTTGTGATAACCCACCGTCAGTACAGCACTTTCTCTGTGATAAACCACCGACAGTACAGCACTTTCCCTGTGATAACCCACTGACAGTGCAGCACTTTCTCTGTGATAACTGACCGACAGCGCAGCACGTTCTCTGTGATAACCCACTGACAGTACAGCACTTTCCCTGTGATAACCCACTGACAGTACAGCACTTTCCCTGTGATAACCCACTGACAGTGCAGTACTTTCTCTGTGATAACCCACTGACAGTGCAGCACTTTCTCTGTGATAACACATTGACAGTGCAGCACTTTCCCTGTGATAACCCACTGACAGTGCAGCACTTTCTCTGTGATAACCCACCGACATTGCAGCACTTTCTCTGCGATAACTCACTGACAGCGCAGCATTTTCTCTGTGATAACCCACTGACAGTGCAGCACTTTCTCTGTGATAACTCACTGAGCGTGCAGCACTTTCCCTGTGATAACCTACTGACAGTGCAGCACTTTCCCTGTGATAACCCACTGACAGTGCAGCACTTTCCCTGTGATAACCCACAGACAGTGCAGCACTTTCCCTGTGATAACTCACTGAGAGTGCAGCACTTTCCCTGTGATAACCTATTGACAATGCATCACTTTCCCTGTGATAACACACTGACAGTGCAGCACTTTCACTGTGATAACACACTGAGAGTGCAGCACTTTCCCTGTGATAACCCACTGACAGTGCAGCACTTTCCCTGTGATAACACACTGAGAGTGCAGCACTTTCCCTGTGATAACCCACTGACAGTCCAGCACTTTCCCTGTGATAACCCACTGACAGCGCAGCACTTTCTCTGTGATAAACCACTGACAGTGCAGCACTTTCTCTGTGATAACCCACCGTCAGTACAGCACTTTCTCTGTGATAAACCACCGACTGTACAGCACTTTCCCTGTGATAACCCACTGACAGTGCAGCACTTTCTCTGTGATAACTTACCGACAGCGCAGCACTTTCTCTGTGATAACCCACTGACAGTACAGCACTTTCCCTGTGATAACCCACTGATAGTACAGCACTTTCCCTGTGATAACCCACTGACAGTGCAGTACTTTCTCTGTGATAACCCACTGACAGTGCAGCACTTTCTCTGTGATAACACATTGACAGTGCAGCACTTTCCCTGTGATTACCCACTGACAGTGCAGCACTTTCTCTGTGATAACCCACCGACAGTGCAGCACTTTCTCTGCGATAACTCACTGACAGCGCAGCACTTTCTCTGTGATAACCCACTGACAGTGCAGCACTTTCTCTGTGATAACTCACTGAGAGTGCAGCACTTTCCCTGTGATAACCTACTGACAGTGCAGCACTTTCCCTGTGATAACCCACTGACAGTGCAGCACTTTCCCTGTGATAACCCACAGACAGTGCAGCACTTTCCCTGTGATAACGCACTGAGAGTGCAGCACTTTCCCTGTGATAACCTATTGACAATGCAGCACTTTCCCTGTGATAACACACTGACAGTGCAGCACTTTCCCTGTGATAACACACTGAGAGTGCAGCACTTTCCCTGTGATAACCCACTGACAGTGCAGCACTTTCCCTGTGATAACACACTGAGAGTGCAGCACTTTCCCTATGATAACCCACTGACAGTGCAGCACTTTCTCTGTGATAACCCACCGGCCGTGCAGCACTTTCTCTGTGATAACTCACTGACAGTGCAGCACTTTCCCTGTGATAACTCACTGACAGTGCAGCACTTTCCCTGTGATAACTCACTGTCAGTGCAGCACTTTCCCTGTGATAACCCACTGACAGTGCAGCACTTTCTCTGTGATAACCCACTGACAGTGCAGCACTTTCTCTGTGATAACACACTGTCAGTGAAGCAATTTCTCTTTGATAACACACCGACAGCGCACCACTTTCTCTGTGATAACTCACTGTCAGTGCAGCACTTTCTCTGTGATAACCCACTGACAGTGCAGCACTTTCTCTGTGATAACCCACTGACAGTGCAGCACTTTCTCTGTGATAACCCACTGACAGTGCAGCACTTTCTCTGTGATAACCCACTGACAGTGCAGCTCTTTCTCTGTGATAACTCACTGACAGTGCAGCACTTTCCCTGTGATAACACACTGACAGTACAGCACTTTCCCTGTGATAACCCATAGACAGTACAGCACTTTCTCTGTGATAACCCACTGACAGTGCAGCACTTTCTGTGTGATAACCCACCGACAGTACAGCACTTTCCCTGTGATAACCCACTGACAGTGCAGCACTTTCTCTGTGATAACTTACCGACAGTGCAGCACTTTCTCTGTGATAACCCACTGACAGTACAGCACTTTCCCTGTGATAACCCACTGACAGTACAGCACATTCCCTGTGATAACCCACTGACAGTGCAGCACTTTCTCTGTGATAACCCACTGACAGTGCAGCACTTTCTCTGTGATAACACATTGACAGTGCAGCACTTTCCCTGTGATAACCCACTGACAGTGCAGCACTTTCTCTGTGATAACCCACCGACAGTGCTGCACTTTCTCTGTGATAACCCACTGACAGTGCAGCACTTCTCTGTGATAACACATTGACAGTGCAGCACTTTCTCTGTGATAACACATTGACAGTGCAGCACTTTCTCTGTGATAACCCACCGACACTGCAGCACTTTCCCTGTGATAACCCACTGGCAGTGCAGCACTTCTCTGTGATAACACATTGAGAGTGCAGCACTTTCCCTGCGATAACCCACTGACAGTGCAGCACTTTCTCTGTGATAACTCACCGACAGTGCAGCACTTTCTCTGTGATAAATCACCGACAGTGCAGCAGTTTCACTGTGATAACTTACCGACAGTGCAGCACTTTCTCTTTAATAACTCACCGACAGTGCAGCAGTTTCCCTGTGATAACCCACTGTCAGTGCAGCACGTTCCCTGTGATAACCCACTGACAGTGCAGCACTTTCTCTGTCATAACCCACTGACAGTGCAGCATTTTCTCTGTGATAACCCACTGACAGTGCAGCACTTTCTTTGTGATAACCCACCGACAGTGCATCACTTTCTTTGTGATACTTCGCGACAGTGCAGCACTTTCTCTCGGATGACTCACCAGCAGTGCAGCACTTTCTCTGTGATAACCCACCAGCAGTGCAGCAGTTTCTCTGTGATAACTCACCGACAGTGCAGCACTTTCTCTGTGATGACTCACCAGCAGTGCAGCACTTTCTCTGTGATAACCCACCAGCAGTGCAGCACTTTCTCTGTGATAAGTCACCAGCAGTGCAGCACTTTCTCTGTGATAACCCACTAGCAGTGCAGCACTTTCTCTGTGATAAGTCACTGACAGTGCAGCACTTTCTCTGTGATAACTCACCGACAGTGCAGCACTTTCCCTGTGATAACCCACCGACAGTGCAGCACTTCTCTGTGATAACACATTGAGAGTGCAGCACTTTCCCTGCGATAACCCACTGACAGTGCAGCACTTT
Organism: Chiloscyllium punctatum; assembly: GCF_047496795.1. Taxonomy (NCBI): domain Eukaryota; kingdom Metazoa; phylum Chordata; class Chondrichthyes; order Orectolobiformes; family Hemiscylliidae; genus Chiloscyllium; species Chiloscyllium punctatum. The sequence goes on from NC_092751.1 coordinate 74,502,059, forward strand.
CTCTGTGTTAACTCACCGACAGTGCAGCACTTTCTCTGTGATAAATCACCGACAGTGCAGCAGTTTCACTGTGATAACTTACCGACAGTGCAGCACTTTCTCTGTGATAAATCACCGACACTGCAGCAGTTTCACTGTGATAAATCACTGACAGTGCAGCACTTTCTCTGTGATAACTTACCGACAGTGCAGCACTTTCTCTGTGATAACCCACCGACAGTACAGCACTTTCCCTGTGATAACCCACTGACAGTGCAGCACGTTCCCTGTGATAATCCCCTGACAGTGCAGCACTTTCTCTGTGATAACCCACTGACAGTGCAGCACTTTCTCTGTGATAACCCACTGACAGTGCAGCACTTTCTCTGTGATAACCCACTGACAGTGGAGCACTTTCTTTGTGATAACCCACCGACAGTGCAGCACTTTCTTTGTGATAACTCACGACCGTGCAGCACTTTCTCTGTGATGACTCACCAGCAGTGCAGCATTTTCTCTGTGATAACCCACCAGCAGTGCAGCACTTTCTCTGTGATAACCCACCAGCAGTGCAGCACTTTCTCTGTGATAACTCACCGACAGTGCAGCACTTTCTCTGTGATGACTCACCAGCAGTGCAGCACTTTCTCTGTGATAAGTCACTGACAGTGCAGCACTTTCTCTGTGATAACTCACCGACAGTGCAGCACTTTCCCTGTGATAACTTACTGACAGTGCAGCACTTTCTCTGTGATAACACACTGACAGTGCAGCACTTTCTCTGTGATAACCCACTTACAGTGCAGCACTTTCTCTGTTATAACCCACTGACAGTGCAGCACTTGCTCTGTGATAACACACTGACAGTGCAGCACTTTCTCTGTGATAACCCACTGATAGTGCAGCAATTTGTCTGTGATAACTCACTGACAGTGCAGCACTTTCTCTGTGATAACCCACTGACAGTGCAGCACTTTCTCTGTGATAACTCACTGACACTGCAGCACTTTCTCTGTGATAACACACTGACAGTGCAGCACTTTCTCTGCGATAACTCACTGTCAGTGCAGCACTTTCTCTGTGATAACTTACTGACAGTGCAGCACTTTCTCTGTGATAACCCACTGACAGTGCAGCACTATCTCTGTGATGACTCACCAACAGTACAGCACGTTGTCTGTGATAACTCACTGACAGTGCAGCACTTTCTCTGTGATAACTCACCGATAGCGCAGCACTTTGTCTGTGATAACTCACTGACAGTGCAGCACTTTCTCTGTGATAACTCACTGACAGTGCAGCACTTTCTCTGTGATAACCCACTGACAGTGCAGCACTTTCTCTGTGATAACTCACTGACAGTGCAGCACTTTGTCTGTGATAACTCACTGACAGTGCAGCACTTTGTCTGTGACAACACACTGACAGTGCAGCACTTTCCCTGTGATAACCCACTGACAGTACAGCACTTTCCCTGTGATAACCCACCGACAGTGCAGCACTTTCTCTGTGATAACGCACTGACAGTGCAGCACTTTCTCTGTGATAACACACTGACAGTGCAGCACTTTCTCTGTGATAACCCACTGACAGTGCAGCACTTTCCCTGTGATAACCCACTGACAGTGCAGCACTTTCTCTGTGATAACCCACTGACAGTGCAGCACTTTCCCTGTGATAACCCACTGACAGTGCAGCACTTTCCCTGTGATAACCCACTGACAGTGCAGCACTTTATCTGTGATAACCCACTGACAGTGCAGCACTTTCTCTGTGATAACCCACTGACAGTGCAGCACTTTCCCTGTGATAACTTACTGGCAGTGCAGCACTTTCCCTGTGTTAACCCACTGACAGTGCAGCACTTTCCCTGTGATAACCCACTGACAGTGCAGCACATTCTCTGTGATAAGCCACTGACAGTGCAGCACTTTCCCTGTGTTAACCCACTGACAGTGCAGCACTTTCCGTGTGATAACCCACTGACAGTGCAGCACTTTCTCTATGATAACTCACTGAGAGTGCAGCACTTTTTCTGTGATAACCCACCGACAGTGCAGCACTTTCCCTGTGATAACTCACTTACAGTTCAGCACTTTCTCTGTGATAACCCACTGACAGTGCAGCATTTTCTCTGCGATAACCCACTGACAGTGCAGCACTTTCTCTGCGAAAACCCACTGACAGTGCAGCACTTTCTCTGCGATAACCCACTGACAGTGCAGCAGTTTCTCTGCGATAACCCACTGACAGTGCAGCACTTGCTCTGCGATAACCCACTGACAGTGCAGCACTTTCCCTGTGATAACACACTGACAGTGCAGCACTTTCCCTGTGATAACCCACCAACAGTGCAGCACTTTCCCTGAGATAACACACTGACTGTGCAGCACTTTCTCTGTGATAACCCACTGACAGTGCAGCACTTTCTCTGTGATAACCCACTGACAGTGCAGCACTTTCTCTGTGATAACCCACTGACAGTGCAGCTCTTTCTCTGTGATAACTCACTGACAGTGCAGCACTTTCCCTGTGATAACACACTGACAGTACAGCACTTTCCCTGTGATAACCCATAGACAGTACAGCACTTACTCTGTGATAACCCACTGACAGTGCAGCACTTTCTCTGTGATAACCCACCGACAGTACAGCACTTTCCCTGTGATAACCCACTGACAGTGCAGCACTTTCTCTGTGATAACTTACCGACAGTGCAGCACTTTCTCTGTGATAACCCACTGACAGTACAGCACTTTCCCTGTGATAACCCACTGACAGTACAGCACATTCCCTGTGATAACCCACTGACAGTGCAGCACTTTCTCTGTGATAACCCACTGACAGTGCAGCACTTTCTCTGTGATAACACATTGACAGTGCAGCACTTTCCCTGTGATAACCCACTGACAGTGCAGCACTTTCTCTGTGATAACACACCGACAGTGCTGCACTTTCTCTGTGATAACCCACTGACAGTGCAGCACTTCTCTGTGATAACACATTGACAGTGCAGCACTTTCTCTGTGATAACACATTGACAGTGCAGCACTTTCTCTGTGATAACCCACCGACACTGCAGCACTTTCCCTGTGATAACCCACTGGCAGTGCAGGACTTCTCTGTGATAACACATTGAGAGTGCAGCACTTTCCCTGCGATAACCCACTGACAGTGCAGCACTTTCTCTGTGATAACTCACCGACAGTGCAGCACTTTCTCTGTGATAAATCACCGACAGTGCAGCAGTTTCACTGTGATAACTTACCGACAGTGCAGCACTTTCTCTTTAATAACTCACCGACAGTGCAGCAGTTTCCCTGTGATAACCCACTGACAGTGCAGCACGTTCCCTGTGATAACCCACTGACAGTGCAGCACTTTCTCTGTGATAACCCACTGACAGTGCAGCATTTTCTCTGTGATAACCCACTGACAGTGCAGCACTTTCTTTGTGATAACCCACCGACAGTGCATCACTTTCTTTGTGATAACTCGCGACAGTGCAGCACTTTCTCTCGGATGACTCACCAGCAGTGCAGCACTTTCTCTGTGATAACCCACCAGCAGTGCAGCAGTTTCTCTGTGATAACTCACCGACAGTGCAGCACTTTCTCTGTGATGACTCACCAGCAGTGCAGCACTTTCTCTGTGATAACCCACCAGCAGTGCAGCACTTTCTCTGTGATAAGTCACCAGCAGTGCAGCATTTTCTCTGTGATAACCCACTAGCAGTGCAGCACTTTCTCTGTGATAAGTCACTGACAGTGCAGCACTTTCTCTGTGATAACTCACCGACAGTGCAGCACTTTCCCTGTGATAACCCACCGACAGTGCAGCACTTCTCTGTGATAACACATTGAGAGTGCAGCACTTTCCCTGCGATAACCCACTGACAGTGCAGCACTTTCTCTGTGTTAACTCACCGACAGTGCAGCACTTTCTCTGTGATAAATCACCGACAGTGCAGCAGTTTCACTGTGATAACTTACCGACAGTGCAGCACTTTCTCTGTGATAAATCACCGACACTGCAGCAGTTTCACTGTGATAAATCACTGACAGTGCAGCACTTTCTCTGTGATAACTTACCGACAGTGCAGCACTTTCTCTGTGATAACCCACCGACAGTACAGCACTTTCCCTGTGATAACCCACTGACAGTGCAGCACGTTCCCTGTGATAATCCCCTGACAGTGCAGCACTTTCTCTGTGATAACCCACTGACAGTGCAGCACTTTCTCTGTGATAACCCACTGACAGTGGAGCACTTTCTTTGTGATAACCCACCGACAGTGCAGCACTTTCTTTGTGATAACTCACGACCGTGCAGCACTTTCTCTGTGATGACTCACCAGCAGTGCAGCATTTTCTCTGTGATAACCCACCAGCAGTGCAGCACTTTCTCTGTGATAACCCACCAGCAGTGCAGCACTTTCTCTGTGATAACTTACCGACAGTGCAGCACTTTCTCTGTGATGACTCACCAGCAGTGCAGCACTTTCTCTGTGATAAGTCACTGACAGTGCAGCACTTTCTCTGTGATAACTCAGCGACAGTGCAGCACTTTCCCTGTGATAACTTACTGACAGTGCAGCACTTTCTCTGTGATAACACACTGACAGTGCAGCACTTTCTCTGTGATAACCCACTGACAGTGCAGCACTTGCTCTGTGATAACACACTGACAGTGCAGCACTTTCTCTGTGATAACCCACTGATAGTGCAGCAATTTGTCTGTGATAACTCACTGACAGTGCAGCACTTTCTCTGTGATAACCCACTGACAGTGCAGCACTTTCTCTGTGATAACTCACTGACACTGCAGCACTTTCTCTGTGATAACACACTGACAGTGCAGCACTTTCTCTGCGATAACTCACTGTCAGTGCAGCACTTTCTCTGTGATAACTTACTGACAGTGCAGCACTTTCTCTGTGATAACCCACTGACAGTGCAGCACTATCTCTGTGATGACTCACCAACAGTACAGCACGTTGTCTGTGATAAATCACTGACAGTGCAGCACTTTCTCTGTGATAACTCACTGATAGCGCAGCACTTTGTCTGTGATAACTCACTGACAGTGCAGCACTTTCTCTGTGATAACTCACTGACAGTGCAGCACTTTCTCTGTGATAACCCACTGACAGTGCAGCACTTTCTCTGTGATAACTCACTGACAGTGCAGCACTTTGTCTGTGATAACTCACTGACAGTGCAGCACTTTGTCTGTGATAACACACTGACAGTGCAGCACTTTCCCTGTGATAACCCACTGACAGTACAGCACTTTCCCTGTGATAACCCACCGACAGTGCAGCACTTTCTCTGTGATAACGCACTGACAGTGCAGCACTTTCTCTGTGATAACCCACTGACAGTGCAGCACTTTCTCTGTGATAACCCACTGACAGTGCAGCACTTTCCCTGTGATAACCCACTGACAGTGCAGCACTTTCTCTGTGATAACCCACTGACAGTGCAGCACTTTCCCTGTGATAACCCACTGACAGTGCAGCACTTTCCCTGTGATAACCCACTGACAGTGCAGCACTTTATCTGTGATAACCCACTGACAGTGCAGCACTTTCTCTGTGATAACCCACTGACAGTGCAGCACTTTCCCTGTGATAACTTACTGGCAGTGCAGCACTTTCCCTGTGTTAACCCACTGACAGTGCAGCACTTTCCCTGTGATAACCCACTGACAGTGCAGCACATTCTCTGTGATAAGCCACTGACAGTGCAGCACTTTCCCTGTGTTAACCCACTGACAGTGCAGCACTTTCCCTGTGATAACCCACTGACAGTGCAGCACTTTCTCTATGATAACTCACTGAGAGGGCAGCACTTTTTCTGTGATAACCCACCGACAGTGCAGCACTTTCCCTGTGATAACTCACTTACAGTTCAGCACTTTCTCTGTGATAACCCACTGACAGTGCAGCACTTTCTCTGCGATAACCCACTGACAGTGCAGCACTTTCTCTGCGAAAACCCACTGACAGTGCAGCACTTTCTCTGCGATAACCCACTGACAGTGCAGCACTTTCTCTGCGATAACCCACTGACAGTGCAGCAGTTTCTCTGCGATAACCCACTGACAGTGCAGCACATGCTCTGCGATAACCCACTGACAGTGCAGCACTTTCCCTGTGATAACACACTGACAGTGCAGCACTTTCCCTGTGATAACCCACCAACAGTGCAGCACTTTCCCTGAGATAACACACTGACAGTGCAGCACTTTCTCTGTGCTAACCCACTGACAGTGCAGCAATTTCCCTGTTATAACCCACTGACAGTGCAGCACTTTCCCTGTGATAACCCACTGACAGTGCAGCACTTTCCCTGTGATAACCCACTGACAGTGCAGCACTTTCTCTGTGATAACCTACTGACATTGCAGCACTTTCTCTCTGATAACCAACTGACAGTGCAGCTCTTTCTCAGTGATAACACACTGACAGTGCAGCACTTTCTCTGTGATAACTCACTGACATTGCAGCACTTTCTCTGTGATAACTCACTGACAGTGCAGCACTTTCTCGGTGATAACCCACCGAGACTGCAGCACTTTCTCTGTGATAACACACTGACAGTGCAGCACTTTCTCTGTGATAACCCACTGACAGTGCAGCACTTTCTCTGTGATAACCCACCAGCAGTGCAGCACTTTCTCTGTGATAACCCACCAGCAGTGCAGCACTTTCTCTGTGATAACCCACCAGCAGTGCAGCACTTTCTCTGTGATAAGTCACTGACAGTGCAGCAATTTCTCTGTGATAACTCACCGACAGTGCAGCACTTTCCCTGTGATAACTTACTGACAGTGCAGCACTTTCTCTGTGATAACACACTGACAGTGCAGCACTTTCTCTGTGATAACACACTGACAGTGCAGCACTTTCTTTATGATAACTCACTGACAGTACAGCACTTTCTCTGTGATAACCCACTGACAGTGCAGCACTTCCTCGGTGATAACCCACTGACAGTGCAGCACTTTATCTGTGATCACCCACTGACAGTGCAGCACTTTCTCTGTGATAACACACTGACAGTGCAGCACTTTCTCTGTGATAACCCACTTACAGTGCAGCACTTTCTCTGTTATAACCCACTGACAGTGCAGCACTTGCTCTGTGATAACACACTGACAGTGCAGCACTTTCTCTGTGATAACCCACTGATAGTGCAGCAATTTGTCTGTGATAACTCACTGACAGTGCAGCACTTTCTCTGTGATAACCCACTGACAGTGCAGCACTTTCTCTGTGATAACTCACTGACACTGCAGCACTTTCTCTGTGATAACACACTGACAGTGCAGCACTTTCTCTGCGATAACTCACTGTCAGTGCAGCACTTTCTCTGTGATAACTTACTGACAGTGCAGCACTTTCTCTGTGATAACCCACTGACAGTGCAGCACTATCTCTGTGATGACTCACCAACAGTACAGCACGTTGTCTGTGATAACTCACTGACAGTGCAGCACTTTCTCTGTGATAACTCACTGATAGCGCAGCACTTTGTCTGTGATAACTCACTGACAGTGCAGCACTTTCTCTGTGATAACTCACTGACAGTGCAGCACCTTCTCTGTGATAACCCACTGACAGTGCAGCACTTTCTCTGTGATAACTCACTGACAGTGCAGCACTTTGTCTGTGATAACTCACTGACAGTGCAGCACTTTGTCTGTGATAACACACTGACAGTGCAGCACTTTCCCTGTGATAACCCACTGACAGTACAGCACTTTCCCTGTGATAACCCACCGACAGTGCAGCACTTTCTCTGTGATAACGCACTGACAGTGCAGCACTTTCTCTGTGATAACACACTGACAGTGCAGCAATTTCTCTGTGATAACCCACTGACAGTGCAGCACTTTCCCTGTGATAACCCACTGACAGTGCAGCACTTTCCCTGTGATAACCCACTGACAGTGCAGCACTTTATCTGTGATAACCCACTGACAGTGCAGCACTTTCTCTGTGATAACCCACTGACAGTGCAGCACTTTCCCTGTGATAACTTACTGGCAGTGCAGCACTTTCCCTGTGTTAACCCACTGACAGTGCAGCACTTTCCCTGTGATAACCCACTGACAGTGCAGCACTTTCTCTGTGATAAGCCAGTGACAGTGCAGCACTTTCCCTGTGTTAACCCACTGACACTGCAGCACTTTCCCTGTGATAACCCACTGACAGTGCAGCACTTTCTCTATGATAACTCACTGAGAGTGCAGCACTTTTTCTGTGATAACCCACCGACAGTGCAGCACTTTCCCTGTGATAACTCACTTACAGTTCAGCACTTTCTCTGTGATAACCCACTGACAGTGCAGCACTTTCTCTGCGATAACCCACTGACAGTGCAGCACTTTCTCTGCGAAAACCCACTGACAGTGCAGCACTTTCTCTGCGATAACCCACTGACAGTGCAGCACTTTCTCTGCGATAACCCACTGACAGTGCAGCAGTTTCTCTGCGATAACCCACTGACAGTGCAGCACTTGCTCTGCGATAACCCACTGACAGTGCAGCACTTTCCCTGTGATAACACACTGACAGTGCAGCACTTTCCCTGTGATAACCCACCAACAGTGCAGCACTTTCCCTGAGATAACACACTGACAGTGCAGCACTTTCTCTGTGATAACCCACTGACAGTGCAGCACTTTCTCTGTGATAACCCACTGACAGTGCAGCACTTTCTCTGTGATAACCCACTGACAGTGCAGCTCTTTCTCTGTGATAACTCACTGACAGTGCAGCACTTTCCCTGTGATAACACACTGACAGTACAGCACTTTCCCTGTGATAACCCATAGACAGTACAGCACTTTCTCTGTGATAACCCACTGACAGTGCAGCACTTTCTCTGTGATAACCCACCGACAGTACAGCACTTTCCCTGTGATAACCCACTGACAGTGCAGCACTTTCTCTGTGATAACTTACCGACAGTGCAGCACTTTCTCTGTGATAACCCACTGACAGTACAGCACTTTCCCTGTGATAACCCACTGACAGTACAGCACATTCCCTGTGATAACCCACTGACAGTGCAGCACTTTCTCTGTGATAATCCACTGACAGTGCAGCACTTTCTCTGTGATAACACATTGACAGTGCAGCACTTTCCCTGTGATAACCCACTGACAGTGCAGCACTTTCTCTGTGATAACCCACCGACAGTGCTGCACTTTCTCTGTGATAACCCACTGACAGTGCAGCACTTCTCTGTGATAACACATTGAGAGTGCAGCACTTTCCCTGCGATAACCCACTGACGGTGCAGCACTTTCTCTGTGATAACTCACCGACAGTGCAGCACTTTCTCTGTGATAAATCACCGACAGTGCAGCAGTTTCACTGTGATAACTTACCGACAGTGCAGCACTTTCTCTTTAATAACTCACCGACAGTGCAGCAGTTTCCCTGTGATAACCCACTGACAGTGCAGCACGTTCCCTGTGATAACCCACTGACAGTGCAGCACTTTCTCTGTGATAACCCACTGACAGTGCAGCATTTTCTCTGTGATAACCCACTGACAGTGCAGCACTTTCTTTGTGATAACCCACCGAAAGTGCATCACTTTCTTTGTGATAACTCGCGACAGTGCAGCAGTTTCTCTCGGATGACTCACCAGCAGTGCAGCACTTTCTCTGTGATAACCCACCAGCAGTGCAGCAGTTTCTCTGTGATAACTCACCGACAGTGAAGCACTTTCTCTGTGATGACTCACCAGCAGTGCAGCACTTTCTCTGTGATAACCCACCAGCAGTGCAGCACTTTCTCTGTGATAAGTCACCAGCAGTGCAGCACTTTCTCTGTGATAACCCACTAGCAGTGCAGGACTTTCTCTGTGATAAGTCACTGACAGTGCAGCACTTTCTCTGTGATAACTCACCGACAGTGCAGCACTTTCCCTGTGATAACCCACCGACAGTGCAGCACTTCTCTGTGATAACACATTGAGAGTGCAGCACTTTCCCTGCGATAACCCACTGACAGTGCAGCACTTTCTCTGTGTTAACTCACCGACAGTGCAGCACTTTCTCTGTGATAAGCCACTGACAGTGCAGCACTTTCCCTGTGTTAACCCACTGACAGTGCAGCACTTTCCCTGTGATAACCCACTGACAGTGCAGCACTTTCTCTATGATAACTCACTGAGAGTGCAGCACTTTTTCTGTGATAACCCACCGACAGTGCAGCACTTTCCCTGTGATAACTCACTTACAGTTCAGCACTTTCTCTGTGATAACCCACTGACAGTGCAGCACTTTCTCTGCGATAACCCACTGACAGTGCAGCACTTTCTCTGCGAAAACCCACTGACAGTGCAGCACTTTCTCTGCGATAACCCACTGACAGTGCAGCACTTTCTCTGCGATAACCCACTGACAGTGCAGCAGTTTCTCTGCGATAACCCACTGACAGTGCAGCACTTGCTCTGCGATAACCCACTGACAGTGCAGCACTTTCCCTGTGATAACACACTGACAGTGCAGCACTTTCCCTGTGATAACCCACCAACAGTGCAGCACTTTCCCTGAGATAACACACTGACAGTGCAGCACTTTCTCTGTGATAACCCACTGACAGTGCAGCACTTTCTCTGTGATAACCCACTGACAGTGCAGCACTTTCTCTGTGATAACCCACTGACAGTGCAGCTCTTTCTCTGTGATAACTCACTGACAGTGCAGCACTTTCCCTGTGATAACACACTGACAGTACAGCACTTTCCCTGTGATAACCCATAGACAGTACAGCACTTTCTCTGTGATAACCCACTGACAGTGCAGCACTTTCTCTGTGATAACCCACCGACAGTACAGCACTTTCCCTGTGATAACCCACTGACAGTGCAGCACTTTCTCTGTGATAACTTACCGACAGTGCAGCACTTTCTCTGTGATAACCCACTGACAGTACAGCACTTTCCCTGTGATAACCCACTGACAGTACAGCACATTCCCTGTGATAACCCACTGACAGTGCAGCACTTTCTCTGTGATAACCCACTGACAGTGCAGCACTTTCTCTGTGATAACACATTTACAGTGCAGCACTTTCCCTGTGATAACCCACTGACAGTGCAGCACTTTCTCTGTGATAACCCACCGACAGTGCTGCACTTTCTCTGTGATAACCCACTGACAGTGCAGCACTTTCTCTGTGATAACTCACCGACAGTGCAGCACTTTCTCTGTGATAAATCACCGACAGTGCAGCAGTTTCACTGTGATAACTTACCGACAGTGCAGCACTTTCTCTTTAATAACTCACCGACAGTGCAGCAGTTTCCCTGTGATAACCCACTGACAGTGCAGCACGTTCCCTGTGATAACCCACTGACAGTGCAGCACTTTCTCTGTGATAACCCACTGACAGTGCAGCATTTTCTCTGTGATAACCCACTGACAGTGCAGCACTTTCTTTGTGATAACCCACCGACAGTGCATCACTTTCTTTGTGATAACTCGCGACAGTGCAGCAGTTTCTCTCGGATGACTCACCAGCAGTGCAGCACTTTCTCTGTGATAACCCACCAGCAGTGCAGCAGTTTCTCTGTGATAACTCACCGACAGTGAAGCACTTTCTCTGTGATGACTCACCAGCAGTGCAGCACTTTCTCTGTGATAACCCACCAGCAGTGCAGCACTTTCTCTGTGATAAGTCACCAGCAGTGCAGCACTTTCTCTGTGATAACCCACTAGCAGTGCAGGACTTTCTCTGTGATAAGTCACTGACAGTGCAGCACTTTCTCTGTGATAACTCACCGACAGTGCAGCACTTTCCCTGTGATAACCCACCGACAGTGCAGCACTTCTCTGTGATAACACATTGAGAGTGCAGCACTTTCCCTGCGATAACCCACTGACAGTGCAGCACTTTCTCTGTGTTAACTCACCGACAGTGCAGCACTTTCTCTGTGATAAATCACCGACAGTGCAGCAGTTTCACTGTGATAACTTACCGACAGTGCAGCACTTTCTCTGTGATAAATCACCGACACTGCAGCAGTTTCACTGTGATAAATCACTGACAGTGCAGCACTTTCTCTGTGATAACTTCCCGACAGTGCAGCACTTTCTCTGTGATAACCCACCGACAGTACAGCACTTTCCCTGTGATAACCCACTGACAGTGCAGCACGTTCCCTGTGATAATCCCCTGACAGTGCAGCACTTTCTCTGTGATAACCCACTGACAGTGCAGCACTTTCTCTGTGATAACCCACTGACAGTGGAGCACTTTCTTTGTGATAACCCACCGACAGTGCAGCACTTTCTTTGTGATAACTCACGACCGTGCAGCACTTTCTCTGTGATGACTCACCAGCAGTGCAGCATTTTCTCTGTGATAACCCACCAGCAGTGCAGCACTTTCTCTGTGATAACCCACCAGCAGTGCAGCACTTTCTCTGTGATAACTCACCGACAGTGCAGCACTTTCTCTGTGATGACTCACCAGCAGTGCAGCACTTTCTCTGTGATAAGTCACTGACAGTGCAGCACTTTCTCTGTGATAACTCACCGACAGTGCAGCACTTTCCCTGTGATAACTTACTGACAGTGCAGCACTTTCTCTGTGATAACACACTGACAGTGCAGCACTTTCTCTGTGATAACCCACTTACAGTGCAGCACTTTCTCTGTGATAACCAACTGACAGTGCAGCACTTTCTCTGTGATAACCCACTGACAGTGCAGCACTTTCTCTGTGATAACTCACTGACACTGCAGCACTTTCTCTGTGATAACACACTGACAGTGCAGCACTTTCTCTGCGATAACTCACTGTCAGTGCAGCACTTTCTCTGTGATAACTTACTGACAGTGCAGCACTTTCTCTGTGATAACCCACTGACAGTGCAGCACTATCTCTGTGATGACTCACCAACAGTACAACACGTTGTCTGTGATAACTCACTGACAGTGCAGCACTTTCTCTGTGATAACTCACTGATAGCGCAGCACTTTGTCTGTGATAACTCACTGACAGTGCAGCACTTTCTCTGTGATAACTCACTGACAGTGCAGCACTTTCTCTGTGATAACTCACTGACAGTGCAGCACTTTCTCTGTGATAACTCACTGACAGTGCAGCACTTTGTCTGTGATAACTCACTGACAGTGCAGCACTTTGTCTGTGATAACACACTGACAGTGCAGCACTTTCCCTGTGATAACCCACTGACAGTACAGCACTTTCCCTGTGATAACCCACCGACAGTGCAGCACTTTCTCTGTGATAACGCACTGACAGTGCAGCACTTTCTCTGTGATAACACACTGACAGTGCAGCACTTTCTCTGTGATAACCCACTGACAGTGCAGCACTTTCCCTGTGATAACCCACTGACAGTACAGCACTTTCTCTGTGATAACCCACTGACAGTGCAGCACTTTCCCTGTGATAACCCACTGACAGTGCAGCACTTTCCCTGTGATAACCCACTGACAGTGCAGCACTTTATCTGTGATAACCCACTGACAGTGCAGCACTTTCTCTGTGATAACCCACTGACAGTGCAGCACTTTCCCTGTGATAACTTACTGGCAGTGCAGCACTTTCCCTGTGTTAACCCACTGACAGTGCAGCACTTTCCCTGTGATAACCCACTGACAGTGCAGCACAATCTCTGTGATAAGCCACTGACAGTGCAGCACTTTCCCTGTGTTAACCCACTGACAGTGCAGCACTTTCCCTGTGATAACCCACTGACAGTGCAGCACTTTCTCTATGATAACTCACTGAGAGTGCAGAACTTTTTCTGTGATAACCCACCGACAGTGCAGCACTTTCCCTGTGATAACTCACTTACAGTTCAGCACTTTCTCTGTGATAACCCACTGACAGTGCAGCACTTTTTCTGCGATAACCCACTGACAGTGCAGCACTTTCTCTGCGAAAACCCACTGACAGTGCAGCACTTTCTCTGCGATAACCCACTGACAGTGCAGCACTTTCTCTGCGATAACCCACTGACAGTGCAGCAGTTTCTCTGCGATAACCCACTGACAGTGCAGCACTTTCCCTGTGATAACACACTGACAGTGCAGCACTTTCCCTGTGATAACCCACCAACAGTGCAGCACTTTCCCTGAGATAACACACTGACAGTGCAGCACTTTCTCTGTGATAACCCACTGACAGTGCAGCACTTCTCTGTGATAACACATTGACAGTGCAGCACTTTCTCTGTGATAACACATTGACAGTGCAGCACTTTCTCTGTGATAACCCACCGACACTGCAGCACTTTCCCTGTGATAACCCACTGGCAGTGCAGCACTTCTCTGTGATAACACATTGAGAGTGCAGCACTTTCCCTGCGATAACCCACTGACAGTGCAGCACTTTCTCTGTGATAACCTACTGACATTGCAGCACTTTCTCTGTGATAACCAACTGACAGTGCAGCTCTTTTTCAGTGATAACACACTGACAGTGCAGCACTTTCTCTTTGATAACCCACTGACATTGCAGCACTTTCTCTGTGATAACTCACTGACAGTGCAGCACTTTCTCGGTGATAACCCACCGAGACTGCAGCACTTTCTCTGTGATAACACACTGACAGTGCAGCACTTTCTCTGTGATAACCCACTGACAGTGCAGCACTTTCTCTGTGATAACCCACCAGCAGTGCAGCACTTTCTCTGTGATAACCCACCAGCAGTGCAGCACTTTCTCTGTGATAACCCACCAGCAGTGCAGCACTTTCTCTGTGATAAGTCACTGACAGTGCAGCAATTTCTCTGTGATAACTCACCGACAGTGCAGCACTTTCCCTGTGATAACTTACTGACAGTGCAGCACTTTCTCTGTGATAACACACTGACAGTGCAGCACTTTCTCTGTGATAACACACTGACAGTGCAGCACTTTCTCTGTGATAACTCACTGACAGTACAGCACTTTCTCTGTGATAACCCACTGACAGTGCAGCACTTCCTCGGTGATAACCCACTGACAGTGCAGCACTTTATCTGTGATAACCCACTGACAGTGCAGCACTTTCTCTGTGATAACCCTCTGACAGTGCAGCACTTTCCCTGTGATAACCCACTGACAGTGCAGCACTTTCCCTGTGTTAACCCACTGACAGTGCAGCACTTTCTCTGTGATAAGCCACTGACAGTGCAGCACTTTCTCTGTGATAACCCACTGACAGTGCAGCACTTTCCCTGTGATAACCCACTGACAGTGCAGCACTTCTCTGTGATAACACATTGACAGTGCAGCACTTTCTCTATGATAACCCACTGACAGTGCAGCACTTTCTCTGTGATAACCCACTGACAGTGCAGCACTTTCCCTGTGATAAGCCACTGACAGTGCAGCACTTCTCTGCTATAACACATTGAGAGTGCAGCACTTTCCCTGCGATAACCCACTGACAGTCCAGCACTTTCTCTGTGATAACTCACCGACAGTGCAGCACTTTTTCTGTGATAAATCACCGACAGTGCACCAGTTTCACTGTGATAACTTACCGACAGTGCAGCACTTTCTCTTTGATAAATCACCGACACTGCAGCAGTTTCACTGTGATAAATCACTGACAGTGCAGCACTTTCTCTGTGATAACTTACCGACAGTGCAGCACTTTCTCTGTGATAACCCACCGACAGTACAGCACTTTCCCTGTGATAACCCACTGACAGTGCAGCACTTTCCCTGTGATAACACACTGACAGTGCAGCACTTTCCCTGTGATAACCCACCAACAGTGCAGCACTTTCCCTGAGATAACACACTGACAGTGCAGCACTTTCTCTGTGCTAACCAACTGACAGCGCAGCAATTTCCCTGTGATAACCCACTGACAGTGCAGCACTTTCCCTGAGATAACCCACTGACAGTGCAGCACTTTCCCTGTGATAACCCACTGACAGTGCAGCACTTTCTCTGTGATAACCTACTGACATTGCAGCACTTTCTCTGTGATAACCAACTGACAGTGCAGCTCTTTCTCAGTGATAACACACTGACAGTGCAGCACTTTCTCTGTGATAACCCACTGACAGTGCAGCACTTTCCCTGTGATAAGCCACTGACAGTGCAGCACTTCTCTGCTATAACACATTGAGAGTGCAGCACTTTCCCTGCGATAACCCACTGACAGTCCAGCACTTTCTCTGTGATAACTCACCGACAGTGCAGCACTTTTTCTGTGATAAATCACCGACAGTGCACCAGTTTCACTGTGATAACTTACCGACAGTGCAGCACTTTCTCTTTGATAAATCACCGACACTGCAGCAGTTTCACTGTGATAAATCACTGACAGTGCAGCACTTTCTCTGTGATAACTTACCGACAGTGCAGCACTTTCTCTGTGATAACCCACCGACAGTACAGCACTTTCCCTGTGATAACCCACTGACAGTGCAGCACTTTCCCTGTGATAACACACTGACAGTGCAGCACTTTCCCTGTGATAACCCACCAACAGTGCAGCACTTTCCCTGAGATAACACACTGACAGTGCAGCACTTTCTCTGTGCTAACCAACTGACAGCGCAGCAATTTCCCTGTGATAACCCACTGACAGTGCAGCACTTTCCCTGAGATAACCCACTGACAGTGCAGCACTTTCCCTGTGATAACCCACTGACAGTGCAGCACTTTCTCTGTGATAACCTACTGACATTGCAGCACTTTCTCTGTGATAACCAACTGACAGTGCAGCTCTTTCTCAGTGATAACACACTGACAGTGCAGCACTTTCTCTGTGATAACCCACTGACATTGCAGCACTTTCTCTGTGATAACTCACTGACAGTGCAGCACTTTCTCGGTGATAACCCAGCGACAGTGCAGCACTTTCTCTGTGATAACACACTGACAGTGCAGCACTTTCTCTGTGATAACTCACTGACAGTGCAGCACTTTCTCTGTGATAACCCACCAGCAGTGCAGCACTTTCTCTGTGATAACCCACCAGCAGTGCAGCACTTTCTCTGTGATAACCCACCAGCAGTGCAGCACTTTCTCTGTGATAAGTCACTGACAGTGCAGCAATTTCTCTGTGATAACTCACCGACAGTGCAGCACTTTCCCTGTGATAACTTACTGACAGTGCAGCACTTTCTCTGTGATAACACACTGACAGTGCAGCACTTTCTCTGTGATAACACACTGACAGTGCAGCACTTTCTCTGTGATAACTCACTGACAGTACAGCACTTTCTCTGTGATAACCCACTGACAGTGCAGCACTTCCTCGGTGATAACCCACTGACAGTGCAGCACTTTATCTGTGATAACCCACTGACAGTGCAGCACTTTCTCTGTGATAACCCACTGACAGTGCAGCACTTTCCCTGTGATAACCCACTGGCAGTGCAGCACTTTCCCTGTGTTAACCCACTGACAGTGCAGCACTTTCTCTGTGATAAGCCACTGACAGTGCAGCACTTTCTCTGTGATAACCCACTGACAGTGCAGCACTTTCCCTGTGATAACCCACTGACAGTGCAGCACTTCTCTGTGATAACACATTGACAGTGCAGCACTTTCTCTATGATAACCCATTGACAGTGCAGCACTTTCTCTGTGATAACCCACCGACAGTGCAGCACTTTCCCTGTGATAACCCACTGACAGTGCAGCACTTCTCTGTGATAACACATTGAGAGTGCAGCACTTTCCCTGCGATAACCCACTGACAGTCCAGCACTTTCTCTGTGATAACTCACCGACAGTGCAGCACTTTTTCTGTGATATCTCACCGACTGTGCACCAGTTTCACTGTGATAACTTACCGACAGTGCAGCACTTTCCCTGTGATAAATCACCGACACTGCAGCAGTTTCACTGTGATAAATCACTGACAGTGCAGCACTTTCTCTGTGATAACTTACCGACAGTGCAACACTTTCTCTGTGATAACCCACCGACAGTACAGCACTTTCCCTGTGATAACCCACTGACAGTGCAGCACGTTCCCTGTGATAACCCACTGACAGTGCAGCACTTTCTCTGTGATAACCCACTGACAGTGCAGCACTTTCTCTGTGATAACCCACTGACAGTGCAGCACTTTCTCTGTGATAACCCACTGACAGTGCAGCACTTTCTTTGTGATAACCCACCGACAGTGCAGCACTTTCTTTGTGATAACTCGCGACCGTGCAGCACTTTCTCTGTGATGACTCACCAGCAGTGCAGCATTTTCTCTGTGATAACCCACCAGCAGTGCAGCACTTTCTCTGTGATAACCCACCAGCAGTGCAGCACTTTCTCTGTGATAAATCACCGACAGTGCAGCACTTGCTCTGCGATAACCCACTGACAGTGCAGCACTTTCCCTGTGATAACACACTGACAGTGCAGCACTTTCCCTGTGATAACCCACCAACAGTGCAGCACTTTCCCTGAGATAACACACTGACAGTGCAGCACTTTCTCTGTGATAACCCACTGACAGTGCAGCACTTCTCTGTGATAACACATTGACAGTGCAGCACTTTCTCTGTGATAACACATTGACAGTGCAGCACTTTCTCTGTGATAACCCACCGACACTGCAGCACTTTCCCTGTGATAACCCACTGGCAGTGCAGCACTTCTCTGTGATAACACATTGAGAGTGCAGCACTTTCCCTGCGATAACCCACTGACAGTGCAGCACTTTCTCTGTGATAACCTACTGACATTGCAGCACTTTCTCTGTGATAACCAACTGACAGTGCAGCTCTTTCTCAGTGATAACACACTGACAGTGCAGCACTTTCTCTGTGATAACCCACTGACATTGCAGCACTTTCTCTGTGATAACTCACTGACAGTGCAGCACTTTCTCGGTGATAACCCACCGAGACTGCAGCACTTTCTCTGTGATAACACACTGACAGTGCAGCACTTTCTCTGTGATAACCCACTGACTGTGCAGCACTTTCTCTGTGATAACCCACCAGCAGTGCAGCACTTTCTCTGTGATAACCCACCAGCAGTGCAGCACTTTCTCTGTGATAACCCACCAGCAGTGCAGCACTTTCTCTGTGATAAGTCACTGACAGTGCAGCAATTTCTCTGTGATAACTCACCGACAGTGCAGGACTTTCCCTGTGATAACTTACTGACAGTGCAGCACTTTCTCTGTGATAACACACTGACAGTGCAGCACTTTCTCTGTGATAACACACTGACAGTGCAGCACTTTCTCTGTGATAACTCACTGACAGTACAGCACTTTCTCTGTGATAACCCACCAGCAGTGCAGCACTTTCTCTGTGATAAGTCACCAGCAGTGCAGCACTTTCTCTGTGATAACCCACTAGCAGTGCAGGACTTTCTCTGTGATAAGTCACTGACAGTGCAGCACTTTCTCTGTGATAACTCACCGACAGTGCAGCACTTTCCCTGTGATAACCCACCGACAGTGCAGCACTTCTCTGTGATAACACATTGAGAGTGCAGCACTTTCCCTGCGATAACCCACTGACAGTGCAGCACTTTCTCTGTGTTAACTCACCGACAGTGCAGCACTTTCTCTGTGATAAATCACCGACAGTGCAGCAGTTTCACTGTGATAACTTACCGACAGTGCAGCACTTTCTCTGTGATAAATCACCGACACTGCAGCAGTTTCACTGTGATAAATCACTGACAGTGCAGCACTTTCTCTGTGATAACTTACCGACAGTGCAGCACTTTCTCTGTGATAACCCACCGACAGTACAGCACTTTCCCTGTGATAACCCACTGACAGTGCAGCACGTTCCCTGTGATAATCCCCTGACAGTGCAGCACTTTCTCTGTGATAACCCACTGACAGTGCAGCACTTTCTCTGTGATAACCCACTGACAGTGGAGCACTTTCTTTGTGATAACCCACCGACAGTGCAGCACTTTCTTTGTGATAACTCACGACCGTGCAGCACTTTCTCTGTGATGACTCACCAGCAGTGCAGCATTTTCTCTGTGATAACCCACCAGCAGTGCAGCACTTTCTCTGTGATAACCCACCAGCAGTGCAGCACTTTCTCTGTGATAACTCACCGACAGTGCAGCACTTTCTCTGTGATGACTCACCAGCAGTGCAGCACTTTCTCTGTGATAAGTCACTGACAGTGCAGCACTTTCTCTGTGATAACTCACCGACAGTGCAGCACTTTCCCTGTGATAACTTACTGACAGTGCAGCACTTTCTCTGTGATAACACACTGACAGTGCAGCACTTTCTCTGTGATAACCCACTTACAGTGCAGCACTTTCTCTGTGATAACCAACTGACAGTGCAGCACTTGCTCTGTGATAACACACTGACAGTGCAGCACTTTCTCTGTGATAACCCACTGATAGTGCAGCAATTTGTCTGTGATAACTCACTGACAGTGCAGCACTTTCTCTGTGATAACCCACTGACAGTGCAGCACTTTCTCTGTGATAACTCACTGACACTGCAGCACTTTCTCTGTGATAACACACTGACAGTGCAGCACTTTCTCTGCGATAACTCACTGTCAGTGCAGCACTTTCTCTGTGATAACTTACTGACAGTGCAGCACTTTCTCTGTGATAACCCACTGACAGTGCAGCACTATCTCTGTGATGACTCACCAACAGTACAGCACGTTGTCTGTGATAACTCACTGACAGTGCAGCACTTTCTCTGTGATAACTCACTGATAGCGCAGCACTTTGTCTGTGATAACTCACTGACAGTGCAGCACTTTCTCTGTGATAACCCACTGACAGTGCAGAACTTTCTCTGTGATAACCCACTGACAGTGCAGCACTTTCTCTGTGATAACTCACTGACAGTGCAGCACTTTGTCTGTGATAACCCACTGACAGTGCAGCACTTTCTTCGTGATAACCCAACGACAGTGCAGCACTTTCCCTGTGATAACCCACTGACAGTACAGCACTTTCCCTGTGATAACCCACCGACAGTGCAGCACTTTCTCTGTGATAACGCACTGACAGTGCAGCACTTTCTCTGTGATAACACACTGACAGTGCAGCACTTTCTCTGTGATAACCCACTGACAGTGCAGCACTTTCCCTGTGATAACCCACTGACAGTACAGCACTTTCTCTGTGATAACCCACTGACAGTGCAGCACTTTCCCTGTGATAACCCACTGACAGTGCAGCACTTTCCCTGTGATAACCCACTGACAGTGCAGCACTTTCTCTATGATAACCCACTGACAGTGCAGCACTTTCTCTGTGATAACCCACCGACAGTGCAGCACTTTCCCTGTGATAACCCACTGACAGTGCAGCACTTCTCTGTGATAACACATTGAGAGTGCAGCACTTTCCCTGCGATAACACACTGACAGTCCAGCACTTTCTCTGTGATAACTCACCGACAGTGCAGCACTTTTTCTGTGATATCTCACCGACAGTGCACCAGTTTCACTGTGATAACTTACCGACAGTGCAGCACTTTCTCTGTGATAAATCACCGACACTGCAGCAGTTTCACTGTGATAAATCACTGACAGTGCAGCACTTTCTCTGTGATAACTTACCGACAGTGCAACACTTTCTCTGTGATAACCCACCGACAGTACAGCACTTTCCCTGTGATAACCCACTGACAGTGCAGCACGTTCCCTGTGATAACCCACTGACAGTGCAGCACTTTCTCTGTGATAACCCACTGACAGTGCAGCACTTTCTCTGTGATAACCCACTGACAGTGCAGCACTTTCTCTGTGAAAACCCACTGACAGTGCAGCACTTTCTTTGTGATAACCCACCGACAGTGCAGCACTTTCTTTGTGATAACTCGCGACCGTGCAGCACTTTCTCTGTGATGACTCACCAGCAGTGCAGCATTTTCTCTGTGATAACCCACCAGCAGTGCAGCACTTTCTCTGTGATAACCCACCAGCAGTGCAGCACTTTCTCTGTGATAAATCACCGACAGTGCCGCACTTTCTCTGTGATGACTCACCAGCAGTGCAGCACTTTCTCTGTGATAAGTCACTGACAGTGCAGCACTTTCTCTGTGATAACTCACCGACAGTGCAGCACTTTCCCTGTGATAACTTACTGACAGTGCAGCACTTTGTCTGTGATAACACACTGACAGTGCAGCACTTTCTCTGTGATAACCCACTGACAGTGCAGCACTTTCTCTGTGATAACCCACTGACAGTGCAGCACTTGCTCCGTGATAACACACTGGCAGTGCAGCACTTTCTCTGTGATAACCCACTGATAGTGCAGAACTTTGTCTGTGATAACTCACTGACAGTGCAGCACTTTCTCTGTGATAACCCACTGACAGTGCAGCACTTTCTCTGTGATAAACCACTGTCAGTGCAGCACTTTCTTCGTGATAACCCAACGACAGTGCAGCACTTTCTTTGTGATAACTCGATAGTGCAGCACTTTCTCTGTGATGACTCACCAGCAGTGCAGCACTTTCTCTGTGATAACCCACCAGCAGTGCAGCAGTTTCTCTGTGATAACTCACTGACAGTGCAGCACTTTCCCTGTGATAACCCACTGACAGTGCAGCACTTTCCCTGTGTTAACCCACTGACAGTGCAGCACTTTCTCTGTGATAAGCCACTGACAGTGCAGCACTTTCTCTGTGATAACCCACTGACAGTGCAGCACTTTCCCTGTGATAACCCACTGACAGTGCAGCACTTCTCTGTGATAACACATTGACAGTGCAGCACTTTCTCTATGATAACCCACTGACGGTGCAGCACTTTCTCTGTGATAACCCACCGACAGTGCAGCACTTTCCCTGTGATAACCCACTGACAGTGCAGCACTTCTCTGTGATAACACATTGAGAGTGCAGCACTTTCCCTGCGATAACCCACTGACAGTCCAGCACTTTCTCTGTGATAACTCACCGACAGTGCAGCACTTTTTCTGTGATATCTCACCGACAGTGCACCAGTTTCACTGTGAAAACTTACCGACAGTGCAGCACTTTCTCTGTGATAAATCACCGACACTGCAGCAGTTTCACTGTGATAAATCACTGACAGTGCAGCACTTTCTCTGTGATAACTTACCGACAGTGCAACACTTTCTCTGTGATAACCCACCGACAGTACAGCACTTTCCCTGTGATAACCCACTGACAGTGCAGCACGTTCCCTGTGATAACCCACTGACAGTGCAGCACTTTCTCTGTGATAACCCACTGACAGTGCAGCACTTTCTTTGTGATAACCCACCGACAGTGCAGCACTTTCTTTGTGATAACTCGCGACCGTGCAGCACTTTCTCTGTGATGACTCACCAGCAGTGCAGCATTTTCTCTGTGATAACCCACCAGCAGTGCAGCACTTTCTCTGTGATAACCCACCAGCAGTGCAGCACTTTCTCTGTGATAAATCACCTACAGTGCAGCACTTTCTCTGTGATGACTCACCAGCAGTGCAGCACTTTCTCTGTGATAAGTCACTGACAGTGCAGCACTTTCTCTGTGATAACTCACCGACAGTGCAGCACTTTCCCTGTGATAACTTACTGACAGTGCAGCACTTTCTCTGTGATAACACACTGACAGTGCAGCACTTTCTCTGTGATAACCCACTGACAGTGCAGCACTTTCTCTGTGATAACCCACTGACAGTGCAGCACTTGCTCTGTGATAACACACTGGCAGTGCAGCACTTTCTCTGTGATAACCCACTGATAGTGCAGCACTTTGTCTGTGATAACTCACTGACAGTGCAGCACTTTCTCTGTGATAACCCACTGACAGTGCAGCACTTTCTCTGTGATAACCCACTGTCAGTGCAGCACTTTCTTCGTGATAACCCAACGACAGTGCAGCACTTTCTTTGTGATAACTCGATAGTGCAGCACTTTCTCTGTGATGACTCACCAGCAGTGCAGCACTTTCTCTGTGATAACCCACCAGCAGTGCAGCAGTTTCTCTGTGATAACTCACCGACAGTGCAGCACATTCTCTGTGATGACTCACCAGCAGTGCAGCACTTTCTCTGTGATAACCCACCAGCAGTGCAGCACTTTCTCTGTGATAAGTTACTGACAGTGCAGTACTTTCTCTGTGATAACTCACTGATAGTGCAGCACTATCCCTGTGATAACTTACTGACAGTGCAGCACTTTCTCTGTGTTAACACACTGACAGTGCAGCACTTTCTCTGTGATAACACACTGACAGTGCAGCACTTTCTCTGTGATAACTCACTGACAGTACAGCACTTTCTCTGTGATAACCCACTGAGAGTGCAGCACTTCCTCGGTGATAACCCACTGACAGTGCAGCACTTTATCTGTGATAACCCACTGCCAGTGCAGCACTTTCTCTGTGATAACCCACTGACAGTGCAGCACTTTCCCTGTGATAACTTACTGGCAGTGCAGCACTTTCCCTGTGTTAACCCACTGACAGTGCAGCACTTTCCCTGTGATAACCCACTGACAGTGCAGCACTTTTTCTCTGATAAGCCACTGACAGTGCAGCACTTTCTCTGTGATAACCCACTGACAGTGCAGCACTTTCCCTGTGATAACCCACTGACAGTGCAGCACTTCTCTGTGATAACACATTGACAGTGCAGCACTTTCTCTATGATAACCCACTGACAGTGCAGCACTTTCTCTGTGATAACCCACCGACAGTGCAGCACTTTCCCTGTGATAACCCACTGACAGTGCAGCACTTTCTCTGTGATAACTCACCGACAGTGCAGCACTTTCTCTGTGATAACCCACCAGCAGTGCAGCACTTTCTCTGTGATAAATCACCGACAGTGCAGCACTTTCTCTGTGATAAATCACCTGCAGTGCAGCACTTTCTCTGTGATAAGTCACTGACAGTGCAGCACTTTCTCTGTGATAACCCACCAGCAGTGCAGCACTTTCTCTGTGATAACCCACCAGCAGTGCAGCACTTTCTCTGTGATAAATCACCGACAGTGCAGCACTTTCTCTGTGATAAGTCACTGACAGTGCAGCACTTTCTCTGTGATAACACACCGACAGTGCAGCACTTTCCCTGTGATAACTTACAGACAGTGCAGCACTTTCTCTGTGATAACACACTGACAGTGCAGCACTTTCTCTGTGATAACCCACTGACAGTGCAGCACTTTCTCTGTGATAACCCACTGACAGTGCAGCCCTTGCTCTGTGATAACACACTGGCAGTGCAGCACTTTCTCTGTGATAACCCACTGATAGTGCAGCACTTTGTCTGTGATAACTCACTGACAGTGCAGCACTTTCTCTGTGATAACACACTGACAGTGCAGCACTTTCTCTGTGATAACTCACTGACGCTGCAGCACTTTCTCTGTGATAACACACTGACAGTGCAGCACTTTCTCTGCGATAATCCACTGACAGTGCAGCACTTTCCCAGTGATAACTTACTGGCAGTGCAGCACTTTCCCTGTGTTAACCCACTGACAGTGCAGCACTTTCCCTGTGAGAACCCACTGACAGTGCAGCACTTTCTCTGTGATAAGCCACTGACAGTGCAGCACTTTCTCTGTGATAACCCACTGACAGTGCAGCACTTTCCCTGTGATAACCCACTGACAGTGCAGCACTTCTCTCTGATAACACATTGACAGTGCAGCACTTTCTCTATGATAACCCACTGACAGTGCAGCACTTTTTCTGTGATAACCCACCGACAGTGCAGCACTTTCCCTGTGATAACACACTGACAGTGCAGCACTTCTCTGTGATAACACATTGAGAGTGCAGCACTTTCCCTGCGATAACCCACTGACAGTGCAGCACTTTCTCTGTGATAACTCACCGACAGTGCAGCACTTTCTCTGTGATAAATCACCGACAGTGCAGCAGCTTCACTGTGATAACTTACCGACATTGCAGCACTTTCTCTGTGATAAATCACCGACACTGCCGCAGTTTCACTGTGATAAATCACTGACAGTGCAAACTTTCTCTGTGATAACTTACCGACAGTGCAGCACTTTCTCTGAGATAACCCACCGACAGTACAGCACTTTCCCTGTGATAACCCACTGACAGTGCAGAACGTTCCCTGTGATAACCCACTGACAGTGCAGCACTTTCTCTGTGATAACCCACTGACAGTGCAGCACTTTCTCTGTGATAACCCACTGACAGTGCAGCACTTTCTCTGTAATAACCCACTGACAGCGCAGCACTTTCTGTGTGATAAATCACCGACAGTGCAGCACTTTCTTTGTGATAACTCGCGACCGTGCAGCACTTTCTCTGTGATGACTCACCAGCAGTGCAGCATTTTCTCTGTGATAACCCACCAGCAGTGCAGCACTTTCTCTGTGATAACCCACCAGCAGTGCAGCACTTTCTCTGTGATAAATCACCGACAGTGCAGCACTTTCTCTGTGATGACTCACCAGCAGTGCATCACTTTCTCTGTGATAAGTCACTGACAGTGCAGCACTTTCTCTGTGATAACTCACCGACAGTGCAGCACTTTCCCTGTGATAACTTACTGACAGTGCAGCACTTTCTCTGTGATAACACACTGACAGTGCAGCACTTTCTCTGTGATAACCCACTGACAGTGCAGCACTTTCCCTGTGATAACCCACTGACAGTGCAGCACTTGCTCTGTGATAACACACTGGCAGTGCAGAACTTTCTCTGTGATAACCCACTGATAGTGCAGCACTTTGTCTGTGATAACTCACTGACAGTGCAGCACTTTCTCTGTGATAACTCACTGACAGTGCAGCAATTTCTCTGTGATAACTCACTGACGCTGCAGCACTTTCTCTGTGATAACACACTGACAGTGGAGCACTTTCTCTGCGATAACTCACTGTCAGTGCAGCACTTTCTCTGTGATACCTTACTGACAGTGCAGCACTTTCTCTGTGATAACCCATTGACAGTGCAGCACTTTCTCTGTGATGACTAAACAACAGTACAGCACGTTGTCTGTGATAACTCACTGACAGTGCAGCACTTTCTCTGTGATAACTCACTGATAGTGCTGCACTTTGTCTGTGATAACTCACTGACAGTGCAGCACTTTCTCTGTGATAACCCACTGACAGTGCAGCACTTTCTCTGTGATAACCCACTGACAGTGCAGCACTTTCTGTGTGATAACTCACTGACAGTGCAGCACTTTGTCTGTGATAACTCACTGACAGTGCAGCACTTTCTCTGTGATAAGCCACTGACAGTGCAGCACTTTTTCTGTGATAACCCACTGACAGTGCAGCACTTGCTCTCTGATAACTCACTGACAGTGCAGCACTTTGTCTGTGATAACTCACTGAGAGTGCAGCACTTTCTCTGTGATAACCCACTGACAGTGCAGCACTTTCTCTGTGATAACACACTGACATTGCAGCACTTTCTCTGTGATAACTCACTGACAGTACAGCACTTTCTCTGTGATAACCCACTGAGACTGCAGCACTTCCTCGGTGATAACCCACTGACAGTGCAGCACTTTATCTGTGATAACCCACTGACAGTGCAGCACTTTCTCTGTGATAACCCACTGACAGAGCAGCACTTTCCCTGTGATAACTTACTGGCAGGGCAGCACTTTCTCTTCGTTAACCCACTGACAGTGCAGCACTTTCCCTGTGATAACCCACTGACAGAGCAGCACTTTCTCTGTGATAACCCACTGACAATGCAGCACTTTCTCTGTGATAACTCACTGAGAGTGCAGCACTTCTTCTGTGATAACCCACCGACAGTGCAGCACTTTCCCTGTGATAACTCACTGACAGTTCAGCACTTTCTCTGTGATAACCCACTGACAGTGCAGCACTTTCTCTGCGATAACCCACTGACAGTGCAGCACTTTCTCTGCGAAAACCCACTGGCAGTGCAGCACTTCTCTGTGATAACACATTGAAAGTGCAGCACTTTCCCTGCGATAACCCACTGACAGTGCAGCACTTTCTCTGTGATAACTCACCGACAGTGCAGCACTTTCTCTGTGGCAAATCACCGACAGTGCAGCAGTTTCACTGTGATAACTTACCGACAGTGCAGCACTTTCTCTGTGATAAATCACTGACAGTGCAGCACTTTTCCTGAGATAACACACTGACAGTGCAGCACTTTCTCTGTGATAACCCACTGACAGTGCAGCAATTTCCCTGTGATAACCCACTGACAGTGCAGAACTTTCCCTGTGATAACCCACTGACAGTGCAGCACTTTCCCTGTGATAACCCACTGACAGTGCAGCACTTTCTCTGTGATAACCTACTGACATTGCAGCACTTTCTCTGTGATAACCAACTGACAGTGCAGCTCTTTCTCAGTGATAACACACTGACAGTGCAGCACTTTGTCTGTGATAACCAACTGACATTGCAGCAATTTCTCTGTGATAACTCACTGACAGTGCAGCACTTTCTCGTTGATAACCCACTGACAGTGCAGCACTTTCTCTGTGATAACCCACCGAGAGTGCAGTACTTTCTCTGTGATAACCCACTGACAGTGCAGCACTTTCTTTGTGATAACCCACTAACAGTGCAGCACTTTCTCTGTGATAACCCACCGACAGTACAGCACTTTCTCTGTGATAACCCACCGACAGTGCAGCACTTTCTCTGTGATAACCCACCGACAGTGCAGCACTTTCTCTGTGATAACACACCGACAGTGCAGCACTTTCTCTGTGATAACCCACTGACAGTGCAGTACTTTCTCTGTGATAACCCACTGACAGTGCAGCACTTTCTCTGTGATAACCCACTGGCAGTGCAGCACTTTCCCTGTGATAACACACTGACAGTGCAGCACTTTCCCAGTGATAACCCACTGACAGTACAGCACTTTCCCTGTGATAACCCACCGACAGTGCAGCACTTTCTCTGTGATAACACACTGACAGTGCAGCACTTTCTCTGTGATAACACACTGACAGTGCAGCACTTTCTCTGTGATAACCCACTGACAGTGCAGCACTTTCCCTGTGATAACCCACTGACAGTGCAGCACTTTCTCTGTGATAACCCACTGACAGTGCAGCACTTTCTCTGTGGTAACTCACTGACAGTGCAGCACTTTCTCTGTGATAACCCACTGATAGTGCAGCACTTTCTCTGTGATAACTCACTGACAGTGCAGCACTTTCTCTGTGATAACTCACTGACAGTGCAGCACTTTCTCTGTGATAACCCACTGACAGTGCAGCACTTTATCTGTGATAACCCACTGACAGTGCAGCACTTTCTCTGTGATAACCCACTGACAGTGCAGCACTTTCCCTGTGCTAACTTACTGGCAGTGCAGCACTTTCCCTGTGTTAACCCACTGACAGTGCAGCACTTTCCCTGTGATAACCCACTGACAGTGCAGCACTTTCTCTGTGATAAGCCACTGACAGTGCAGCACTTTCCCTGTGTTAACCCACTGACAGTGCAGCACTTTCCCTGTGATAACCCACTGACAGTGCTTCACTTTCTCTGTGATAACTCACTGAGAGTGCAGCAATTTTTCTGTGATAACACACCGACAGTGCAGCACTTTCCCTGTGATAACCCACTGACAGTTCAGCACTTTCTCTGTGATAACCCACTGACAGTGCAGCACTTTCTCTGCGAAAACCCACTGACAGTGCAGCACTTTCTCTGCAATAACCCACTGATAGTGCTGCAATTTCTCTGCGATAACCCACTGACAGTGCAGCAGTTTCTCTGCGATAACCCACTGACAGTGCAGCACTTGCTCTGCGATAACCTTTTGACAGTGCAGCTCTTTCCCTGTGATAACCCACTGACAGTGCAGCACTTTCCCTGTGATAACCCACCAACAGTGCAGCACTTTCCCTGAGATAACACACTGACAGTGCAGCACTTTCTCTGTGATAACCCACTGACAGTGCAGCAATTTCCCTGTGATAACCCACTGACAGTGCAGCACTTTCCCTGTGATAACCCACTGACAGTGCAGCACTTTCCCTGTGATAAACCACTGACAGTGCAGCACTTTCTCTGTGATAACCTACTGACATTGCAGCACTTTCTCTGTGATAACCAACTGACAGTTCAGCTCTTTCTCAGTGATAACACACTGACAGTGCAGCACTTTCTCT
Source organism: Chiloscyllium punctatum (assembly GCF_047496795.1). Taxonomy (NCBI): domain Eukaryota; kingdom Metazoa; phylum Chordata; class Chondrichthyes; order Orectolobiformes; family Hemiscylliidae; genus Chiloscyllium; species Chiloscyllium punctatum. The sequence goes on from NC_092751.1 coordinate 74,532,085, forward strand.
GTGATAACACACTGACACTGCAGCACTTTCCCTGTGATAACACACTGACAGTGCAGCACTTTCCCTGTGATAACACACTGAGAGTGCAGCACTTTCCCTGTGATAACCCACTGACAGTGCAGCACTTTCCCTGTGATAACACACTGAGAGTGCAGCACTTTCTCTGTGATAACCCACCGAAAGTGCAGCACTTTCTCTGTGATAACTCACTGATCGTGCAGCACTGTCTCTGTGATAACCCACTGATAGTGCAGGACTTTCTCTGTGATAACCCACTGACAGTGCAGCACTTTCTCTGTGATAACCCACTGACAGTGCAGCACTTTCCCTGTGATAACCCACTGACAGTGCAGCACTTTCTCTGTGATATGGAGAGATAATACTTCCTATGGAGTATTATCGTTCATTAGCAGAGGGATTGAATTCAAGAGTCGTGAGGTGATGTTGCAGCTGTACAGGACTTTGGTTAGGCCACATTTGGAGTACTGTGTGCAGTTCTGGTCGCCTCACTTTAGGAAAGATGTGGAAGCTTTGGAGAGGGTGCAGAGAAGATTTACCAGGATGTTGCCTGGAATGGAGAGTAGGTCATACGAGGATAGGTTGAGAGTTCTCGGCCTTTTCTCGTTGGAACGGCGAAGGATGCGGGGTGACTTGATAGAGGTTTATAAGATGATCAGAGGAATAGATAGAGTAGACAGTCAGAAACTTTTTCCCCGGGTACAACAGAGTGTTACAAGGGGACATAAATTTAAGGTGAAGGGTGGAAGGTATAGGGGAGATGTCAGGGGTGGGTTCTTCACCCAGAGAGTGGTGGGGGCATGGAATGCGCTGCCCGTGGGAGTGGTAGAGTCAGATTCATTGGCGACCTTTAAGCGGCATTTGGATAGGTACATGGATGGGTGCTTAATCTAGGATAGAAGTTCGGCACAACATCGTGGGCCGAAGGGCCTGTTCTGTGCTGTATTGTTCTATGTTCTATGTTCTATGTTCTAACCCACCAGCAGTGCAGCACTTTCTCTGTGATAACCCACCAGCAGTGCAGCACTTTCTCTGTGATAAGTCACTGACAGTGCAGCAATTTCTCTGTGATAACTCACCGACAGTGCAGCACTTTCCCTGTGATAAATTACTGACAGTACAGCACTTTCTCTGTGATAACCCACTGACAGTGCAGCACGTCCTCGGTCATAACCCACTGACAGTGCAGCACTTTATCTGTGATAACCCACTGACAGTGCAGCACTTTCTCTGTGATAACCCACTGACAGTGCAGCACTTTCCCTGTGATAACCCACTGACAGTGCAGCACTTTCCCTGTGTTAACCCACTGACAGTGCAGCACTTTCTCTGTGATAAGCCACTGACAGTGCAGCACTTTCTCTGTGATAACCCACTGACAGTGCAGCACTTTCCCTGTGATAACCCACTGACAGTGCAGCACTTCTCTGTGATAACACATTGACAGTGCAGCACTTTCTCTATGATAACCCACTGACAGTGCAGCACTTTCTCTGTGATAACCCACCGACAGTGCAGCACTTTCCCTGTGATAACCCACTGACAGTGCAGCACTTCTCTGTGATAACACATTGAGAGTGCAGCACTTTCCCTGCGATAACCCACTGACAGTCCAGCACTTTCTCTGTGATAACTCACCGACAGTGCAGCACTTTTTCTGTGATATCTCACCGACAGTGCACCAGTTTCACTGTGATAACTTACCGACAGTGCAGCACTTTCTCTGTGATAAATCACCGACACTGCAGCAGTTTCACTGTGATAAATCACTGACAGTGCAGCACTTTCTCTGTGATAACTTACCGACAGTGCAACACTTTCTCTGTGATAACCCACCGACAGTACAGCACTTTCCCTGTGATAACCCACTGACAGTGCAGCACGTTCACTGTGATAACCCACTGACAGTGCAGCACTTTCTCTGTGATAACCCACTGACAGTGCAGCACTTTCTCTGTGATAACCCACTGACAGTGCAGCTCTTTCTCAGTGATAACACACTGACAGTGCAGCACTTTCTCTGTGATAACCAACTGACATTGCAGCAATTTCTCTGTGATAACTCACTGACAGTGCAGCACTTTCTCGTTGATAACCCACTGACAGTGCAGCACGTTCTCTCTGATAACCCACCGAGAGTGCAGCACTTTCCCTGTGATAACCCACTGACAGTACAGCACTTTCCCTGTGATAACCCACCGACAGTGCAGCACTTTCTCTGTGATAACACACTGACAGTGCAGCACTTTCTCTGTGATAACACACTGACAGTGCAGCACTTTCTCTGTGATAACCCACCGACAGTGCAGCACTTTCCCTGTGATAACCCACTGACAGTGCAGCACTTCTCTGTGATAACACATTGAGAGTGCAGCACTTTCCCTGCGATAACCCACTGACAGTCCAGCACTTTCTCTGTGATAACTCACCGACAGTGCAGCACTTTTTCTGTGATATCTCACCGACAGTGCACCAGTTTCACTGTGATAACTTACCGACAGTGCAGCACTTTCTCTGTGATAAATCACCGACACTGCAGCAGTTTCACTGTGATAAATCACTGACAGTGCAGCACTTTCTCTGTGATAACTTACCGACAGTGCAACACTTTCTCTGTGATAACCCACCGACAGTACAGCACTTTCCCTGTGATAACCCACTGACAGTGCAGCACTTTCCCTGTGCTAACTTACTGGCAGTGCAGCACTTTCCCTGTGTTAACCCACTGACAGTGCAGCACTTTCCCTGTGATAACCCACTGACAGTGCAGCACTTTCTCTGTGATAAGCCACTGACAGTGCAGCACTTTCCCTGTGTTAACCCACTGACAGTGCAGCACTTTCCCTGTGATAACCCACTGACAGTGCTTCACTTTCTCTGTGATAACTCACTGAGAGTGCAGCAATTTTTCTGTGATAACACACCGACAGTGCAGCACTTTCCCTGTGATAACCCACTGACAGTTCAGCACTTTCTCTGTGATAACCCACTGACAGTGCAGCACTTTCTCTGCGATAACCCACTGACAGTGCAGCACTTTCTCTGCGAAAACCCACTGACAGTGCAGCACTTTCTCTGCAATAACCCACTGATAGTGCTGCAATTTCTCTGCGATAACCCACTGACAGTGCAGCAGTTTCTCTGCGATAACCCACTGACAGTGCAGCACTTGCTCTGCGATAACCTTTTGACAGTGCAGCTCTTTCCCTGTGATAACCCACTGACAGTGCAGCACTTTCCCTGTGATAACCCACCAACAGTGCAGCACTTTCCCTGAGATAACACACTGACAGTGCAGCACTTTCTCTGTGATAACCCACTGACAGTGCAGCAATTTCCCTGTGATAACCCACTGACAGTGCAGCACTTTCCCTGTGATAACCCACTGACAGTGCAGCACTTTCCCTGTGATAAACCACTGACAGTGCAGCACTTTCTCTGTGATAACCTACTGACATTGCAGCACTTTCTCTGTGATAACCAACTGACAGTTCAGCTCTTTCTCAGTGATAACACACTGACAGTGCAGCACTTTCTCTGTGATAACCCACTGACACTGCAGCACTTTCCCTGTGATAACACACTGACAGTGCAGCACTTTCCCTGTGATAACACACTGAGAGTGCAGCACTTTCCCTGTGATAACCCACTGACAGTGCAGCACTTTCCCTGTGATAACACACTGAGAGTGCAGCACTTTCTCTGTGATAACCCACCGAAAGTGCAGCACTTTCTCTGTGATAACTCACTGATCGTGCAGCACTGTCTCTGTGATAACCCACTGATAGTGCAGGACTTTCTCTGTGATAACTCACTGACATTGCAGCACTTTCTCTGTGATAACACATTGACAGTGCAGCACTTTCTCTGTGATAACCCACTGACAGTGCAGCACTTTCTCTGTGATAAACCACTGACAGTGCAGCACTTTCCCTGTGATAACCCACCAACAGTGCAGCACTTTCCCTGAGATAACACACTGACAGTGCAGCACTTTCTCTGTGCTAACCAACTGACAGTGCAGCAATTTCCCTGTGATAACCCACTGACAGTGCAGCACTTTCCCTGAGATAACCCACTGACAGTGCAGCACTTTCCCTGTGATAACCCACTGACAGTGCAGCACTTTCTCTGTGATAACCTACTGACATTGCAGCACTTTCTCTGTGATAACCAACTGACAGTGCAGCTCTTTCTCAGTGATAACACACTGACAGTGCAGCACTTTCTCTGTGATAACCCACTGACATTGCAGCACTTTCTCTGTGATAACTCACTGACAGTGCAGCACTTTCTCGGTGATAACCCACCGACAGTGCAGCACTTTCTCTGTGATAACACACTGACAGTGCAGCACATTCTCTGTGATAACTCATTGACAGTGCAGCACTTTCTCTGTGATAACCCACCAGCAGTGCAGCACTTTCTCTGTGATAACCCACCAGCAGTGCAGCACTTTCTCTGTGATAACCCACCAGCAGTGCAGCACTTTCTCTGTGATAAGTCACTGACAGTGCAGCAATTTCTCTGTGATAACTCACCGACAGTGCAGCACTTTCCCTGTGATAACACACTGACAGTGCAGCACTTTCTCTGTGATAACACACTGACAGTGCAGCACTTTCTCTGTGATAACACACTGACAGTGCAGCACTTTCTCTGTGATAACTCACTGACAGTACAGCACTTTCTCTGTGATAACCCACTGACAGTGCAGCACTTTCTCTGTGATAAATCACCGACACTGCAGCAGTTTCACTGTGATAAATCACTGACAGTGCAAACTTTCTCTGTGATAACTTACCGACAGTGCAGCACTTTCTCTGAGATAACCCACCGACAGTACAGCACTTTCCCTGTGATAACCCACTGACAGTGCAGCACTTTCTCTGTGATAACCCACTGACAGTGCAGCACTTTCTCTGTAATAACCCACTGACAGTGCAGCACTTTCTGTGTGATAAATCACCGACAGTGCAGCACTTTCTTTGTGATAACTCGCGACCGTGCAGCACTTTCTCTGTGATGACTCACCAGCAGTGCAGCATTTTCTCTGTGATAACCCACCAGCAGTGCAGCACTTTCTCTGTGATAACCCACCAGCAGTGCAGCACTTTCTCTGTGATAAATCACCGACAGTGCAGCACTTTCTCTGTGATGACTCACCAGTAGTGCATCACTTTCTCTGTGATAAGTCACTGACAGTGCAGCACTTTCTCTGTGATAACTCACCGACAGTGCAGCACTTTCCCTGTGATAACTTACTGACAGTGCAGCACTTTCTCTGTGATAACACACTGACAGTGCAGCACTTTCTCTGTGATAACCCACTGACAGTGCAGCACTTTCTCTGTTATAACCCACTGACAGTGCAGCACTTGCTCTGTGATAACACACTGGCAGTGCAGAACTTTCTCTGTGATAACCCACTGATAGTGCAGCACTTTGGCTGTGATAACTCACTGACAGTGCAGCACCTTCTCTGTGATAACTCACTGACAGTGCAGCACTTTCTCTGTGATAACTCACTGACGCTGCAGCACTTTCTCTGTGATAACACACTGACAGTGCAGCACTTTCTCTGCGATAACTCACTGTCAGTGCAGCACTTTCTCTGTGATAACTTACTGACAGTGCAGCACTTTCTCTGTGATAACCCACTGACAGTGCAGCACTTTCTCTGTGATGACTCAACAACAGTACAGCACGTTGTCTGTGATAACTCACTGACAGTGAAGCACTTTCTCTGTGATAACTCACTGATAGTGCTGCACTTTGTCTGTGATAACTCACTGACAGTGCAGCACTTTCTCTGTGATAACCCACTGACAGTGCAGCACTTTCTCTGTGATAACCCACTGACAGTGCAGCACTTTCTGTGTGATAACTCACTGACAGTGCAGCACTTTGTCTGTGATAACTCACTGACAGTGCAGCACTTTCTCTGTGATAAGCCACTGACAGTGCAGCACTTTTTCTGTGATAACCCACTGAGAGTGCAGCACTTGCTCTGTGATAACTCACTGACAGTGCAGCACTTTGTCTGTGATAACTCACTGAGAGTGCAGCACTTTCTCTGTGATAACCCACTGACAGTGCAGCACTTTCTCTGTGATAACACACTGACATTGCAGCACTTTCTCTGTGATAACTCACTGACAGTACAGCACTTTCTCTGTGATAACCCACTGAGAGTGCAGCACTTCCTCTGTGATAACCCACTGACAGTGCAGCACTTTATCTGTGATAACCCACTGACAGTGCAGCACTTTCTCTGTGATAACCCACTGGCAGAGCAGCACTTTCCCTGTGATAACTTACTGGCAGGGCAGCACTTTCCCTTCGTTAACCCACTGACAGTGCAGCACTTTCCCTGTGATAACCCACTGACAGTGCAGCACTTTCTCTGTGATAACCCACTGACAATGCAGCACTTTCTCTGTGATAACTCACTGAGAGTGCAGCACTTCTTCTGTGATAACCCACCGACAGTGCAGCACTTTCCCTGTGATAACTCACTGACAGTTCAGCACTTTCTCTGTGATAACCCACTGACAGTGCAGCACTTTCTCTGCGATAACCCACTGACAGTGCAGCACTTTCTCTGCGAAAACCCACTGGCAGTGCAGCAGTTCTCTGTGATAACACATTGAAAGTGCAGCACTTTCCCTGCGATAACCCACTGACAGTGCAGCACTTTCTCTGTGATAACTCACCGACAGTGCAGCACTTTCTCTGTGACAAATCACCGACAGTGCAGCAGTTTCACTGTGATAACTCACCGACAGTGCAGCACTTTCTCTGTGACAAATCACCGACAGTGCAGCACTTTCTCTGTGATAAATCACTGACAGTGCAGCACTTTTCCTGAGATAACACACTGACAGTGCAGCACTTTCTCTGTGATAACCCACTGACAGTGCAGCAATTTCCCTGTGATAACCCACTGACAGTGCAGAACTTTCCCTGTGATAACCCACTGACAGTGCAGCACTTTCTCTGTGATAACCTACTGACATTGCAGCACTTTCTCTGTGATAATCAACTGACAGTGCAGCTCTTTCTCAGTGATAACACACTGACAGTGCAGCACTTTCTCTGTGATAACCAACTGACATTGCAGCACTTTCTCTGTGATAACTCACTGACAGTGCAGCACTTTCTCGTTGATAACCCACTGACAGTGCAGCACTTTCTCTGTGATAACCCACCGAGAGTGCAGCACTTTCCCTGTGATAACCCACTGACAGTGCAGCACTTTCTCTGTGATAACCCACTGACAGTGCAGCACTTTCTCTGTGATAACTCACTGACAGTGCAGCACTTTCTCTGTGATAACCCACTGATAGTGCAGCACTTTCTCTGTGATAACTCACTGACAGTGCAGCACTTTGTCTGTGATAACTCACTGACAGTGCAGCACTTTCTCTGTGATAACCCACTGACAGTGCAGCACTTTATCTGTGATAACCCACTGACAGTGCAGCACTTTCTCTGTGATAACCCACTGACAGTGCAGCACTTTCCCTGTGCTAACTTACTGGCAGTGCAGCACTTTCCCTGTGTTAACCCACTGACAGTGCAGCACTTTCCCTGTGATAACCCACTGACAGTGCAGCACTTCTCTGTGATAACACATTGAGAGTGCAGCACTTTCCCTGCGATAACCCACTGACAGTCCAGCACTTTCTCTGTGATAACTCACCGACAGTGCAGCACTTTTTCTGTGATATCTCACCGACAGTGCACCAGTTTCACTGTGATAACTTACCGACAGTGCAGCACTTTCTCTGTGATAAATCACCGACACTGCAGCAGTTTCACTGTGATAAATCACTGACAGTGCAGCACTTTCTCTGTGATAACTTACCGACAGTGCAACACATTCTCTGTGATAACCCACCGACAGTACAGCACTTTCCCTGTGATAACCCACTGACAGTGCAGCACGTTCCCTGTGATAACCCACTGACAGTGCAGCACTTTCTCTGTGATAACCCACTGACAGTGCAGCACTTTCTCTGTGATAACCCACTGACAGTGCAGCACTTTCTCTGTGATAACCCACTGACAGTGCAGCACTTTCTTTGTGATAACCCACCGACAGTGCAGCACTTTCTTTGTGATAACTCGCGACCGTGCAGCACTTTCTCTGTGATGACTCACCAGCAGTGCAGCATTTTCTCTGTGATAACCCACCAGCTGTGCAGCACTTTCTCTGTGATAACCCACCAGCAGTGCAGCACTTTCTCTGTGATAAATCACCGACAGTGCAGCACTTTCTCTGTGATGACTCACCAGCAGTGCAGCACTTTCTCTGTGATAAGTCACTGACAGTGCAGCACTTTCTCTGTGATAACTCACCGACAGTGCAGCACTTTCCCTGTGATAACTTACTGACAGTGCAGCACTTTGTCTGTGATAACACACTGACAGTGCAGCACTTTCTCTGTGATAACCCACTGACAGTGCAGCGCTTTCTCTGTGATAACCCACTGACAGTGCAGCACTTGCTCTGTGATAACACACTGGCAGTGCAGCACTTTCTCTGTGATAACCCACTGATAGTGCAGCACTTTGTCTGTGATAACTCACTGACAGTGCAGCACTTTCTCTGTGATAACCCACTGACAGTGCAGCACTTTCTCTGTGATAACCCACTGTCAGTGCAGCACTTTCTTCGTGATAACCCAACGACAGTGCAGCACTTTCTTTGTGATAACTCGATAGTGCAGCACTTTCTCTGTGATGACTCACCAGCAGTGCAGCATTTTCTCTGTGATAACCCACCAGCAGTGCAGCAGTTTCTCTGTGATAACTCACCGACAGTGCAGCACATTCTCTGTGATGACTCACCAGCAGTGCAGCACTTTCTCTGTGATAACCCACCAGCAGTGCAGCACTTTCTCTGTGATAAGTTACTGACAGTGCAGCACTTTCTCTGTGATAACTCACTGACAGTGCAGCACTTTCCCTGTGATAACTTACCGACAGTGCAGCACTTTCTCTGTGTTAACACACTGACAGTGCAGCACTTTCTCTGTGATAACACACTGACAGTGCAGCACTTTCTCTGTGATAACTCACTGACAGTACAGCACTTTCTCTGTGATAACCCACTGACAGTGCAGCACTTCCTCGGTGATAACCCACTGACAGTGCAGCACTTTATCTGTGATAACCCACTGACAGTGCAGCACTTTCTCTGTGATAACCCACTGACAGTGCAGCACTTTCCCTGTGATAACTTTCTGGCAGTGCAGCACTTTCCCTGTGTTAACCCACTGACAGTGCAGCACTTTCCCTGTGATAACCCACTGACAGTGCAGCACTTTTTCTGTGATAAGCCACTGACAGTGCAGCACTTTCTCTGTGATAACCCACTGAGAGTGCAGCACTTTCCCTGTGATAACCCACTGACAGTGCAGCACTTCTCTGTGATAACACATTGACAGTGCAGCACTTTCTCTATGATAACCCACTGACAGTGCAGCACTTTCTCTGTGATAACCCACCGACAGTGCAGCACTTTCCCTGTGATAACCCACTGACAGTGCAGCACTTTCTCTGTGATAACTCACCGACAGTGCAGCACTTTCTCTGTGATAACCCACCAGCAGTGCAGCACTTTCTCTGTGATAAATCACCGACAGTGCAGCACTTTCTCTGTGATAAATCACCGGCAGTGCAGCACTTTCTCTGTGTTAATCACTGACAGTGCAGCACTTTCTCTGTGATAACCCACCAGCAGTGCAGCACTTTCTCTGTGATAACCCACCAGCAGTGCAGCACTTTCTCTGTGATAAATCACCGACAGTGCAGCACTTTCTCTGTGATAAGTCACTGACAGTGCAGCACTTTCTCTGTGATAACTCACCGACAGTGCAGCACTTTCCCTGTGATAACTTACTGACAGTGCAGCACTTTCTCTGTGATAACACACTGACAGTGCAGCACTTTCTCTGTGGTAACCCACTGACAGTGCAGCACTTTCTCTGTGATAACCCACTGACAGTGCAGCACTTGCTCTGTGATAACTCACTGGCAGTGCAGCACTTTCTCTGTGATAACCCACTGATAGTGCAGCACTTTGTCTGTGATAACTCACTGACAGTGCAGCACTTTCTCTGTGATAACACACTGACAGTGCAGCACTTTCTCTGTGATAACTCACTGACGCTGCAGCACTTTCTCTGTGATAACACACTGACAGTGCAGCACTTTCTCTGCGATAACCCACTGACAGTGCAGCACTTTCCCTGTGATAACTTACTGGCAGTGCAGCACTTTCCCTGTGTTAACCCACTGACAGTGCAGCACTTTCCCTGTGATAACCCACTGACAGTGCAGCACTTTCTCTGTGATAAGCCACTGACAGTGCAGCACTTTCTCTGTGATAACCCACTGACAGTGCAGCACTTTCCCTGTGATAACCCACTGACAGTGCAGCACTTCTCTCTGATAACACATTGACAGTGCAGCACTTTCTCTATGATAACCCACTGACAGTGCAGCACTTTCTCTGTGATAACCCACCGACAGTGCAGCACTTTCCCTGTGATAACACACTGACAGTGCAGCACTTCTCTGTGATAACACATTGAGAGTGCAGCACTTTCCCTGCGATAACCCACTGACAGTGCAGCACTTTCTCTGTGATAACTCACCGACAGTGCAGCACTTTCTCTGTGATAAATCACCGACAGTGCAGCAGTTTCACTGTGATAACTTACCGACATTGCAGCACTTTCTCTGTGATAAATCACCGACACTGCAGCAGTTTCACTGTGATAAATCACTGACAGTGCAAACTTTCTCTGTGATAACTTACCGACAGTGCAGCACTTTCTCTGAGATAACCCACCGACAGTACAGCACTTTCCCTGTGATAACCCACTGACAGTGCAGCACTCTCTCTGTGATAACCCACTGACAGTGCAGCACTTTCTCTGTAATAACCCACTGACAGTGCAGCACTTTCTGTGTGATAAATCACCGACAGTGCAGCACTTTCTTTGTGATAACTCGCGACCGTGCAGCACTTTCTCTGTGATGACTCACCAGCAGTGCAGCATTTTCTCTGTGATAACCCACCAGCAGTGCAGCACTTTCTCTGTGATAACCCACCAGCAGTGCAGCACTTTCTCTGTGATAAATCACCGACAGTGCAGCACTTTCTCTGTGATGACTCACCAGTAGTGCATCACTTTCTCTGTGATAAGTCACTGACAGTGCAGCACTTTCTCTGTGATAACTCACCGACAGTGCAGCACTTTCCCTGTGATAACTTACTGACAGTGCAGCACTTTCTCTGTGATAACAAACTGACAGTGCAGCACTTTCTCTGTGATAACCCACTGACAGTGCAGCACTTTCTCTGTTATAACCCACTGACAGTGCAGCACTTGCTCTGTGATAACACACTGGCAGTGCAGAACTTTCTCTGTGATAACCCACTGATAGTGCAGCACTTTGGCTGTGATAACTCACTGACAGTGCAGCACCTTCTCTGTGAAAACTCACTGACAGTGCAGCACTTTCTCTGTGATAACTCACTGACGCTGCAGCACTTTCTCTGTGATAACACACTGACAGTGCAGCACTTTCTCTGCGATAACTCACTGTCAGTGCAGCACTTTCTCTGTGATAACTTACTGACAGTGCAGCACTTTCTCTGTGATAACCCACTGACAGTGCAGCACTTTCTCTGTGATGACTCAACAACAGTACAGCACGTTGTCTGTGATAACTCACTGACAGTGAAGCACTTTCTCTGTGATAACTCACTGATAGTGCTGCACTTTGTCTGTGATAACTCACTGACAGTGCAGCACTTTCTCTGTGATAACCCACTGACAGTGCAGCACTTTCTCTGTGATAACTCACCGACAGTGCAGCACTTTCCCTGTGATAACTTACTGACAGTGCAGCACTTTCTCTGTGATAACAAACTGACAGTGCAGCACTTTCTCTGTGGTAACCCACTGACAGTGCAGCACTTTCTCTGTGATAACCCACTGACAGTGCAGCACTTGCTCTGTGATAACTCACTGGCAGTGCAGCACTTTCTCTGTGATAACCCACTGATAGTGCAGCACTTTGTCTGTGATAACTCACTGACAGTGCAGCACTTTCTCTGTGATAACACACTGACAGTGCAGCACTTTCTCTGTGATAACTCACTGACGCTGCAGCACTTTCTCTGTGATAACACACTGACAGTGCAGCACTTTCTCTGCGATAACCCACTGACAGTGCAGCACTTTCCCTGTGATAACTTACTGGCAGTGCAGCACTTTCCCTGTGTTAACCCACTGACAGTGCAGCACTTTCCCTGTGATAACCCACTGACAGTGCAGCACTTTCTCTGTGATAAGCCACTGACAGTGCAGCACTTTCTCTGTGATAACCCACTGACAGTGCAGCACTTTCCCTGTGATAACCCACTGACAGTGCAGCACTTCTCTCTGATAACACATTGACAGTGCAGCACTTTCTCTATGATAACCCACTGACAGTGCAGCACTTTCTCTGTGATAACCCACCGACAGTGCAGCACTTTCCCTGTGATAACACACTGACAGTGCAGCACTTCTCTGTGATAACACATTGAGAGTGCAGCACTTTCCCTGCGATAACCCACTGACAGTGCAGCACTTTCTCTGTGATAACTCACCGACAGTGCAGCACTTTCTCTGTGATAAATCACCGACAGTGCAGCAGTTTCACTGTGATAACTTACCGACATTGCAGCACTTTCTCTGTGATAAATCACCGACACTGCAGCAGTTTCACTGTGATAAATCACTGACAGTGCAAACTTTCTCTGTGATAACTTACCGACAGTGCAGCACTTTCTCTGAGATAACCCACCGACAGTACAGCACTTTCCCTGTGATAACCCACTGACAGTGCAGCACTCTCTCTGTGATAACCCACTGACAGTGCAGCACTTTCTCTGTAATAACCCACTGACAGTGCAGCACTTTCTGTGTGATAAATCACCGACAGTGCAGCACTTTCTTTGTGATAACTCGCGACCGTGCAGCACTTTCTCTGTGATGACTCACCAGCAGTGCAGCATTTTCTCTGTGATAACCCACCAGCAGTGCAGCACTTTCTCTGTGATAACCCACCAGCAGTGCAGCACTTTCTCTGTGATAAATCACCGACAGTGCAGCACTTTCTCTGTGATGACTCACCAGTAATGCATCACTTTCTCTGTGATAAGTCACTGACAGTGCAGCACTTTCTCTGTGATAACTCACCGACAGTGCAGCACTTTCCCTGTGATAACTTACTGACAGTGCAGCACTTTCTCTGTGATAACAAACTGACAGTGCAGCACTTTCTCTGTGATAACCCACTGACAGTGCAGCACTTTCTCTGTTATAACCCACTGACAGTGCAGCACTTGCTCTGTGATAACACACTGGCAGTGCAGAACTTTCTCTGTGATAACCCACTGATAGTGCAGCACTTTGGCTGTGATAACTCACTGACAGTGCAGCACCTTCTCTGTGAAAACTCACTGACAGTGCAGCACTTTCTCTGTGATAACTCACTGACGCTGCAGCACTTTCTCTGTGATAACACACTGACAGTGCAGCACTTTCTCTGCGATAACTCACTGTCAGTGCAGCACTTTCTCTGTGATAACTTACTGACAGTGCAGCACTTTCTCTGTGATAACCCACTGACAGTGCAGCACTTTCTCTGTGATGACTCAACAACAGTACAGCACGTTGTCTGTGATAACTCACTGACAGTGAAGCACTTTCTCTGTGATAACTCACTGATAGTGCTGCACTTTGTCTGTGATAACTCACTGACAGTGCAGCACTTTCTCTGTGATAACCCACTGACAGTGCAGCACTTTCTCTGTGATAACCCACTGACAGTGCAACACTTTCTGTGTGATAACTCACTGACAGTGCAGCACTTTGTCTGTGATAACTCACTGACAGTGCAGCACTTTCTCTGTGATAAGCCACTGACAGTGCAGCACTTTTTCTGTGATAACCCACTGAGAGTGCAGCACTTGCTCTGTGATAACTCACTGACAGTGCAGCACTTTGTCTGTGATAACTCACTGAGAGTGCAGCACTTTCTCTGTGATAACCCACTGACAGTGCAGCACTTTCTCTGTGATAACACACTGACATTGCAGCACTTTCTCTGTGAAAACTCACTGACAGTACAGCACTTTCTCTGTGATAACCCACTGAGAGTGCAGCACTTCCTCTGTGATAACCCACTGACAGTGCAGCACTTTATCTGTGATAACCCACTGACAGTGCAGCACTTTCTCTGTGATAACCCACTGACAGAGCAGCACTTTCCCTGTGATAACTTACTGGCAGGGCAGCACTTTCCCTTCGTTAACCCACTGACAGTGCAGCACTTTCCCTGTGATAACCCACTGACAGTGCAGCACTTTCTCTGTGATAACCCACTGACAATGCAGCACTTTCTCTGTGATAACTCACTGACAGTGCAGCACTTCTCTGTGATAACACATTGACAGTGCAGCACTTTCTCTATGATAACCCACTGACAGTGCAGCACTTTCTCTGTGATAACCCACCGACAGTGCAGCACTTTCCCTGTGATAACCCACTGACAGTGCAGCACTTTCTCTGTGATAACTCACCGACAGTGCAGCACTTTCTCTGTGATAACCCACCAGCAGTGCAGCACTTTCTCTGTGATAAATCACCGACAGTGCAGCACTTTCTCTGTGATAAATCACCGGCAGTGCAGCACTTTCTCTGTGTTAATCACTGACAGTGCAGCACTTTCTCTGTGATAACCCACCAGCAGTGCAGCACTTTCTCTGTGATAACCCACCAGCAGTGCAGCACTTTCTCTGTGATAAATCACCGACAGTGCAGCACTTTCTCTGTGATAAGTCACTGACAGTGCAGCACTTTCTCTGTGATAACTCACCGACAGTGCAGCACTTTCCCTGTGATAACTTACTGACAGTGCAGCACTTTCTCTGTGATAACACACTGACAGTGCAGCACTTTCTCTGTGATAACCCACTGACAGTGCAGCACTTTCTCTGTGATAACCCACTGACAGTGCAGCACTTGCTCTGTGATAACTCACTGGCAGTGCAGCACTTTCTCTGTGATAACCCACTGATAGTGCAGCACTTTGTCTGTGATAACTCACTGACAGTGCAGCACTTTCTCTGTGATAACACACTGACAGTGCAGCACTTTCTCTGTGATAACTCACTGACGCTGCAGCACTTTCTCTGTGATAACACACTGACAGTGCAGCACTTTCTCTGCGATAACCCACTGACAGTGCAGCACTTTCCCTGTGATAACTTACTGGCAGTGCAGCACTTTCCCTGTGTTAACCCACTGAGAGTGCAGCACTTTCCCTGTGATAACCCACTGACAGTGCAGCACTTTCTCTGTGATAAGCCACTGACAGTGCAGCACTTTCTCTGTGATAACCCACTGACAGTGCAGCACTTTCCCTGTGATAACCCACTGACAGTGCAGCACTTCTCTCTGATAACACATTGACAGTGCAGCACTTTCTCTATGATAACCCACTGACAGTGCAGCACTTTCTCTGTGATAACCCACCGACAGTGCAGCACTTTCCCTGTGATAACACACTGACAGTGCAGCACTTCTCTGTGATAACACATTGAGAGTGCAGCACTTTCCCTGCGATAACCCACTGACAGTGCAGCACTTTCTCTGTGATAACTCACCGACAGTGCAGCACTTTCTCTGTGATAAATCACCGACAGTGCAGCAGTTTCACTGTGATAACTTACCGACATTGCAGCACTTTCTCTGTGATAAATCACCGACACTGCAGCAGTTTCACTGTGATAAATCACTGACAATGCAAACTTTCTCTGTGATAACTTACCGACAGTGCAGCACTTTCTCTGAGATAACCCACCGACAGTACAGCACTTTCCCTGTGATAACCCACTGACAGTGCAGCACTTTCTCTGTGATAACCCACTGACAGTGCAGCACTTTCTCTGTAATAACCCACTGACAGTGCAGCACTTTCTGTGTGATAAATCACCGACAGTGCAGCACTTTCTTTGTGATAACTCGCGACCGTGCAGCACTTTCTCTGTGATGACTCACCAGCAGTGCAGCATTTTCTCTGTGATAACCCACCAGCAGTGCAGCACTTTCTCTGTGATAACCCACCAGCAGTGCAGCACTTTCTCTGTGATAAATCACCGACAGTGCAGCACTTTCTCTGTGATGACTCACCAGTAGTGCATCACTTTCTCTGTGATAAGTCACTGACAGTGCAGCACTTTCTCTGTGATAACTCACCGACAGTGCAGCACTTTCCCTGTGATAACTTACTGAAAGTGCAGCACTTTCTCTGTGATAACACACTGACAGTGCAGCACTTTCTCTGTGATAACCCACTGACAGTGCAGCACTTTCTCTGTTATAACCCACTGACAGTGCAGCACTTGCTCTGTGATAACACACTGGCAGTGCAGAACTTTCTCTGTGATAACCCACTGATAGTGCAGCACTTTGGCTGTGATAACTCACTGACAGTGCAGCACCTTCTCTGTGATAACTCACTGACAGTGCAGCACTTTCTCTGTGATAACTCACTGACGCTGCAGCACTTTCTCTGTGATAACACACTGACAGTGCAGCACTTTCTCTGCGATAACTCACTGTCAGTGCAGCACTTTCTCTGTGATAACTTACTGACAGTGCAGCACTTTCTCTGTGATAACCCACTGACAGTGCAGCACTTTCTCTGTGATGACTCAACAACAGTACAGCACGTTGTCTGTGATAACTCACTGACAGTGAAGCACTTTCTCTGTGATAACTCACTGATAGTGCTGCACTTTGTCTGTGATAACTCACTGACAGTGCAGCACTTTCTCTGTGATAACACACTGACAGTGCAGCACTTTCTCTGTGATAACCCACTGACAGTGCAGCACTTTCTGTGTGATAACTCACTGACAGTGCAGCACTTTGTCTGTGATAACTCACTGACAGTGCAGCACTTTCTCTGTGATAAGCCACTGACAGTGCAGCACTTTTTCTGTGATAACCCACTGAGAGTGCAGCACTTGCTCTGTGATAACTCACTGACAGTGCAGCACTTTGTCTGTGATAACTCACTGAGAGTGCAGCACTTTCTCTGTGATAACCCACTGACAGTGCAGCACTTTCTCTGTGATAACACACTGACATTGCAGCACTTTCTCTGTGATAACTCACTGACAGTACAGCACTTTCTCTGTGATAACCCACTGAGAGTGCAGCACTTCCTCTGTGATAACCCACAGACAGTGCAGCACTTTATCTGTGATAACCCACTGACAGTGCAGCACTTTCTCTGTGATAACCCACTGACAGAGCAGCACTTTCCCTGTGATAACTTACTGGCAGGGCAGCACTTTCCCTTCGTTAACCCACTGACAGTGCAGCACTTTCCCTGTGATAACCCACTGACAGTGCAGCACTTTCTCTGTGATAACCCACTGACAGTGCAGCACTTTCTCTGTGATAACTCACCGACAGTGCAGCACTTTCTCTGTGATAACTCACTGACAGTGCAGCACTTTCTCTGTGATAACACACTGACAGTGCAGCACTTTCTCTGTGATAACTCACTGACGCTGCAGCACTTTCTCTGTGATAACACACTGACAGTGCAGCACTTTCTCTGCGATAACCCACTGACAGTGCAGCACTTTCCCTGTGATAACTTACTGGCAGTGCAGCACTTTCCCTGTGTTAACCCACTGACAGTGCAGCACTTTCCCTGTGATAACCCACTGACAGTGCAGCACTTTCTCTGTGATAAGCCACTGACAGTGCAGCACTTTCTCTGTGATAACCCACTGACAGTGCAGCACTTTCCCTGTGATAACCCACTGACAGTGCAGCACTTCTCTCTGATAACACATTGACAGTGCAGCA
The DNA here is from genome assembly GCF_047496795.1 of Chiloscyllium punctatum. NCBI lineage: Eukaryota > Metazoa > Chordata > Chondrichthyes > Orectolobiformes > Hemiscylliidae > Chiloscyllium > Chiloscyllium punctatum. Next base: position 74,550,063 of record NC_092751.1, read on the forward strand.
CTTTCTCTATGATAACCCACTGACAGTGCAGCACTTTCTCTGTGATAACCCACCGACAGTGCAGCACTTTCCCTGTGATAACACACTGACAGTGCAGCACTTCTCTGTGATAACACATTGAGAGTGCAGCACTTTCCCTGCGATAACCCACTGACAGTGCAGCACTTTCTCTGTGATAACTCACCGACAGTGCAGCACTTTCTCTGTGATAAATCACCGACAGTGCAGCAGTTTCACTGTGATAACTTACCGACATTGCAGCACTTTCTCTGTGATAAATCACCGACACTGCAGCAGTTTCACTGTGATAAATCACTGACAATGCAAACTTTCTCTGTGATAACTTACCGACAGTGCAGCACTTTCTCTGAGATAACCCACCGACAGTACAGCACTTTCCCTGTGATAACCCACTGACAGTGCAGCACTTTCTCTGTGATAACCCACTGACAGTGCAGCACTTTCTCTGTAATAACCCACTGACAGTGCAGCACTTTCTGTGTGATAAATCACCGACAGTGCAGCACTTTCTTTGTGATAACTCGCGACCGTGCAGCACTTTCTCTGTGATGACTCACCAGCAGTGCAGCATTTTCTCTGTGATAACCCACCAGCAGTGCAGCACTCTCTCTGTGATAACCCACCAGCAGTGCAGCACTTTCTCTGTGATAAATCACCGACAGTGCAGCACTTTCTCTGTGATGACTCACCAGTAGTGCATCACTTTCTCTGTGATAAGTCACTGACAGTGCAGCACTTTCTCTGTGATAACTCACCGACAGTGCAGCACTTTCCCTGTGATAACTTACTGACAGTGCAGCACTTTCTCTGTGATAACACACTGACAGTGCAGCACTTTCTCTGTGATAACCCACTGACAGTGCAGCACTTTCTCTGTTATAACCCACTGACAGTGCAGCACTTGCTCTGTGATAACACACTGGCAGTGCAGAACTTTCTCTGTGATAACCCACTGATAGTGCAGCACTTTGGCTGTGATAACTCACTGACAGTGCAGCACCTTCTCTGTGATAACTCACTGACAGTGCAGCACTTTCTCTGTGATAACTCACTGACGCTGCAGCACTTTCTCTGTGATAACACACTGACAGTGCAGCACTTTCTCTGCGATAACTCACTGTCAGTGCAGCACTTTCTCTGTGATAACTTACTGACAGTGCAGCACTTTCTCTGTGATAACCCACTGACAGTGCAGCACTTTCTCTGTGATGACTCAACAACAGTACAGCACGTTGTCTGTGATAACTCACTGACAGTGAAGCACTTTCTCTGTGATAACTCACTGATAGTGCTGCACTTTGTCTGTGATAACTCACTGACAGTGCAGCACTTTCTCTGTGATAACACACTGACAGTGCAGCACTTTCTCTGTGATAACCCACTGACAGTGCAGCACTTTCTGTGTGATAACTCACTGACAGTGCAGCACTTTGTCTGTGATAACTCACTGACAGTGCAGCACTTTCTCTGTGATAAGCCACTGACAGTGCAGCACTTTTTCTGTGATAACCCACTGAGAGTGCAGCACTTGCTCTGTGATAACTCACTGACAGTGCAGCACTTTGTCTGTGATAACTCACTGAGAGTGCAGCACTTTCTCTGTGATAACCCACTGACAGTGCAGCACTTTCTCTGTGATAACACACTGACATTGCAGCACTTTCTCTGTGATAACTCACTGACAGTACAGCACTTTCTCTGTGATAACCCACTGAGAGTGCAGCACTTCCTCTGTGATAACCCACAGACAGTGCAGCACTTTATCTGTGATAACCCACTGACAGTGCAGCACTTTCTCTGTGATAACCCACTGACAGAGCAGCACTTTCCCTGTGATAACTTACTGGCAGGGCAGCACTTTCCCTTCGTTAACCCACTGACAGTGCAGCACTTTCCCTGTGATAACCCACTGACAGTGCAGCACTTTCTCTGTGATAACCCACTGACAATGCAGCACTTTCTCTGTGATAACTCACTGAGAGTGCAGCACTTCTTCTGTGATAACCCACCGACAGTGCAGCACTTTCCCTGTGATAACTCACTGACAGTTCAGCACTTTCTCTGTGATAACCCACTGACAGTGCAGCACTTTCTCTGCGATAACCCACTGACAGTGCAGCACTTTCTCTGCGAAAACCCACTGGCAGTGCAGCAGTTCTCTGTGATAACACATTGAAAGTGCAGCACTTTCCCTGCGATAACCCACTGACAGTGCAGCACTTTCTCTGTGATAACTCACCGACAGTGCAGCACTTTCTCTGTGACAAATCACCGACAGTGCAGCAGTTTCACTGTGATAACTTACCGACAGTGCAGCACTTTCTCTGTGATAAATCACTGACAGTGCAGCACTTTTCCTGAGATAACACACTGACAGTGCAGCACTTTCTCTGTGATAACCCACTGACAGTGCAGCAATTTCCCTGTGATAACCCACTGACAGTGCAGAACTTTCCCTGTGATAACCCACTGACAGTGCAGCACTTTCCCTGTGATAACCCACTGACAGTGCAGCACTTTCTCTGTGATAACCTACTGACATTGCAGCACTTTCTCTGTGATAACCAACTGACAGTGCAGCTCTTTCTCAGTGATAACACACTGACAGTGCAGCACTTTCTCTGTGATAACCAACTGACATTGCAGCACTTTCTCTGTGATAACTCACTGACAGTGCAGCACTTTCTCGTTGATAACCCACTGACAGTGCAGCACTTTCTCTGTGATAACCCACCGAGAGTGCAGCACTTTCCCTGTGATAACCCACTGACAGTGCAGCACTTTCTCTGTGATAACCCACTGACAGTGCAGCACTTTCTCTGTGATAACTCACTGACAGTGCAGCACTTTCTCTGTGATAACCCACTGATAGTGCAGCACTTTCTCTGTGATAACTCACTGACAGTGCAGCACTTTCTCTGTGATAACCCACTGACAGTGCAGCACTTTCTCTGTGATAACCCACTGACAGTGCAGCACTTTATCTGTGATAACCCACTGACAGTGCAGCACTTTCTCTGTGATAACCCACTGACAGTGCAGCACTTTCCCTGTGCTAACTTACTGGCAGTGCAGCACTTTCCCTGTGTTAACCCACTGACAGTGCAGCACTTTCCCTGTGATAACCCACTGACAGTGCAGCACTTTATCTGTGATAACCCACTGACAGTGCAGCACTTTCTCTGTGATAACCCACTGACAGTGCAGCACTTTCCCTGTGATAACTTTCTGGCAGTGCAGCACTTTCCCTGTGTTAACCAACTGACAGTGCAGCACTTTCCCTGTGATAACCCACTGACAGTGCAGCACTTTTTCTGTGATAAGCCACTGACAGTGCAGCACTTTCTCTGTGATAACCCACTGACAGTGCAGCACTTTCCCTGTGATAACCCACTGACAGTGCAGCACTTCTCTGTGATAACACATTGACAGTGCTTCACTTTCTCTATGATAACCCACTGACAGTGCAGCACGTTCTCTGTGATAACCCACCGACAGTGCAGCACTTTCCCTGTGATAACCCACTGACAGTGCAGCACTTTCTCTGTGATAACTCACCGACAGTGCAGCACTTTCTCTGTGATAACCCACCAGCAGTGCAGCACTTTCTCTGTGATAAATCACCGACAGTGCAGCACTTTCTCTGTGATAAATCACCGGCAGTGCAGCACTTTCTCTGTGTTAATCACTGACAGTGCAGCACTTTCTCTGTGATAACCCACCAGCAGTGCAGCACTTTCTCTGTGATAACCCACCAGCAGTGCAGCACTTTCTCTGTGATAAATCACCGACAGTGCAGCACTTTCTCTGTGATAAGTCACTGACAGTGCAGCACTTTCTCTGTGATAACTCACCGACAGTGCAGCACTTTCCCTGTGATAACTTACTGACAGTGCAGCACTTTCTCTGTGATAACACACTGACAGTGCAGCACTTTCTCTGTGATAACCCACTGACAGTGCAGCACTTTCTCTGTGATAACCCACTGACAGTGCAGCACTTGCTCTGTGATAACTCACTGGCAGTGCAGCACTTTCTCTGTGATAACCCACTGATAGTGCAGCACTTTGTCTGTGATAACTCACTGACAGTGCAGCACTTTCTCTGTGATAACACACTGACAGTGCAGCACTTTCTCTGTGATAACTCACTGACGCTGCAGCACTTTCTCTGTGATAACACACTGACAGTGCAGCACTTTCTCTGCGATAACCCACTGACAGTGCAGCACTTTCCCTGTGATAACTTACTGGCAGTGCAGCACTTTCCCTGTGTTAACCCACTGACAGTGCAGCACTTTCCCTGTGATAACCCACTGACAGTGCAGCACTTTCTCTGTGATAAGCCACTGACAGTGCAGCACTTTCTCTGTGATAACCCACTGACAGTGCAGCACTTTCCCTGTGATAACCCACTGACAGTGCAGCACTTCTCTCTGATAACACATTGACAGTGCAGCACTTTCTCTATGATAACCCACTGACAGTGCAGCACTTTCTCTGTGATAACCCACCGACAGTGCAGCACTTTCCCTGTGATAACACACTGACAGTGCAGCACTTCTCTGTGATAACACATTGAGAGTGCAGCACTTTCCCTGCGATAACCCACTGACAGTGCAGCACTTTCTCTGTGATAACTCACCGACAGTGCAGCACTTTCTCTGTGATAAATCACCGACAGTGCAGCAGTTTCACTGTGATAACTTACCGACATTGCAGCACTTTCTCTGTGATAAATCACCGACACTGCAGCAGTTTCACTGTGATAAATCACTGACAGTGCAAACTTTCTCTGTGATAACTTACCGACAGTGCAGCACTTTCTCTGAGATAACCCACCGACAGTACAGCACTTTCCCTGTGATAACCCACTGACAGTGCAGCACTCTCTCTGTGATAACCCACTGACAGTGCAGCACTTTCTCTGTAATAACCCACTGACAGTGCAGCACTTTCTGTGTGATAAATCACCGACAGTGCAGCACTTTCTTTGTGATAACTCGCGACCGTGCAGCACTTTCTCTGTGATGACTCACCAGCAGTGCAGCATTTTCTCTGTGATAACCCACCAGCAGTGCAGCACTTTCTCTGTGATAACCCACCAGCAGTGCAGCACTTTCTCTGTGATAAATCACCGACAGTGCAGCACTTTCTCTGTGATGACTCACCAGTAGTGCATCACTTTCTCTGTGATAAGTCACTGACAGTGCAGCACTTTCTCTGTGATAACTCACCGACAGTGCAGCACTTTCCCTGTGATAACTTACTGACAGTGCAGCACTTTCTCTGTGATAACAAACTGACAGTGCAGCACTTTCTCTGTGATAACCCACTGACAGTGCAGCACTTTCTCTGTTATAACCCACTGACAGTGCAGCACTTGCTCTGTGATAACACACTGGCAGTGCAGAACTTTCTCTGTGATAACCCACTGATAGTGCAGCACTTTGGCTGTGATAACTCACTGACAGTGCAGCACCTTCTCTGTGATAACTCACTGACAGTGCAGCACTTTCTCTGTGATAACTCACTGACGCTGCAGCACTTTCTCTGTGATAACACACTGACAGTGCAGCACTTTCTCTGCGATAACTCACTGTCAGTGCAGCACTTTCTCTGTGATAACTTACTGACAGTGCAGCACTTTCTCTGTGATAACCCACTGACAGTGCAGCACTTTCTCTGTGATGACTCAACAACAGTACAGCACGTTGTCTGTGATAACTCACTGACAGTGAAGCACTTTCTCTGTGATAACTCACTGATAGTGCTGCACTTTGTCTGTGATAACTCACTGACAGTGCAGCACTTTCTCTGTGATAACCCACTGACAGTGCAGCACTTTCTCTGTGATAACCCACTGACAGTGCAACACTTTCTGTGTGATAACTCACTGACAGTGCAGCACTTTGTCTGTGATAACTCACTGACAGTGCAGCACTTTCTCTGTGATAAGCCACTGACAGTGCAGCACTTTTTCTGTGATAACCCACTGAGAGTGCAGCACTTGCTCTGTGATAACTCACTGACAGTGCAGCACTTTGTCTGTGATAACTCACTGAGAGTGCAGCACTTTCTCTGTGATAACCCACTGACAGTGCAGCACTTTCTCTGTGATAACACACTGACATTGCAGCACTTTCTCTGTGAAAACTCACTGACAGTACAGCACTTTCTCTGTGATAACCCACTGAGAGTGCAGCACTTCCTCTGTGATAACCCACTGACAGTGCAGCACTTTATCTGTGATAACCCACTGACAGTGCAGCACTTTCTCTGTGATAACCCACTGACAGAGCAGCACTTTCCCTGTGATAACTTACTGGCAGGGCAGCACTTTCCCTTCGTTAACCCACTGACAGTGCAGCACTTTCCCTGTGATAACCCACTGACAGTGCAGCACTTTCTCTGTGATAACCCACTGACAATGCAGCACTTTCTCTGTGATAACTCACTGACAGTGCAGCACTTCTCTGTGATAACACATTGACAGTGCAGCACTTTCTCTATGATAACCCACTGACAGTGCAGCACTTTCTCTGTGATAACCCACCGACAGTGCAGCACTTTCCCTGTGATAACCCACTGACAGTGCAGCACTTTCTCTGTGATAACTCACCGACAGTGCAGCACTTTCTCTGTGATAACCCACCAGCAGTGCAGCACTTTCTCTGTGATAAATCACCGACAGTGCAGCACTTTCTCTGTGATAAATCACCGGCAGTGCAGCACTTTCTCTGTGTTAATCACTGACAGTGCAGCACTTTCTCTGTGATAACCCACCAGCAGTGCAGCACTTTCTCTGTGATAACCCACCAGCAGTGCAGCACTTTCTCTGTGATAAATCACCGACAGTGCAGCACTTTCTCTGTGATAAGTCACTGACAGTGCAGCACTTTCTCTGTGATAACTCACCGACAGTGCAGCACTTTCCCTGTGATAACTTACTGACAGTGCAGCACTTTCTCTGTGATAACACACTGACAGTGCAGCACTTTCTCTGTGATAACCCACTGACAGTGCAGCACTTTCTCTGTGATAACCCACTGACAGTGCAGCACTTGCTCTGTGATAACTCACTGGCAGTGCAGCACTTTCTCTGTGATAACCCACTGATAGTGCAGCACTTTGTCTGTGATAACTCACTGACAGTGCAGCACTTTCTCTGTGATAACACACTGACAGTGCAGCACTTTCTCTGTGATAACTCACTGACGCTGCAGCACTTTCTCTGTGATAACACACTGACAGTGCAGCACTTTCTCTGCGATAACCCACTGACAGTGCAGCACTTTCCCTGTGATAACTTACTGGCAGTGCAGCACTTTCCCTGTGTTAACCCACTGACAGTGCAGCACTTTCCCTGTGATAACCCACTGACAGTGCAGCACTTTCTCTGTGATTAGCCACTGACAGTGCAGCACTTTCTCTGTGATAACCCACTGATAGTGCAGCACTTTCCCTGTGATAACCCACTGACAGTGCAGCACTTCTCTCTGATAACACATTGACAGTGCAGCACTTTCTCTATGATAACCCACTGACAGTGCAGCACTTTCTCTGTGATAACCCACCGACAGTGCAGCACTTTCCCTGTGATAACACACTGACAGTGCAGCACTTCTCTGTGATAACACATTGAGAGTGCAGCACTTTCCCTGCGATAACCCACTGACAGTGCAGCACTTTCTCTGTGATAACTCACCGACAGTGCAGCACTTTCTCTGTGATAAATCACCGACAGTGCAGCAGTTTCACTGTGATAACTTACCGACATTGCAGCACTTTCTCTGTGATAAATCACCGACACTGCAGCAGTTTCACTGTGATAAATCACTGACAGTGCAAACTTTCTCTGTGATAACTTACCGACAGTGCAGCACTTTCTCTGAGATAACCCACCGACAGTACAGCACTTTCCCTGTGATAACCCACTGACAGTGCAGCACTTTCTCTGTGATAACCCACTGACAGTGCAGCACTTTCTCTGTAATAACCCACTGACAGTGCAGCACTTTCTGTGTGATAAATCACCGACAGTGCAGCACTTTCTTTGTGATAACTCGCGACCGTGCAGCACTTTCTCTGTGATGACTCACCAGCAGTGCAGCATTTTCTCTGTGATAACCCACCAGCAGTGCAGCACTTTCTCTGTGATAACCCACCAGCAGTGCAGCACTTTCTCTGTGATAAATCACCGACAGTGCAGCACTTTCTCTGTGATGACTCACCAGTAGTGCATCACTTTCTCTGTGATAAGTCACTGACAGTGCAGCACTTTCTCTGTGATAACTCACCGACAGTGCAGCACTTTCCCTGTGATAACTTACTGACAGTGCAGCACTTTCTCTGTGATAACACACTGACAGTGCAGCACTTTCTCTGTGATAACCCACTGACAGTGCAGCACTTTCTCTGTTATAACCCACTGACAGTGCAGCACTTGCTCTGTGATAACACACTGGCAGTGCAGAACTTTCTCTGTGATAACCCACTGATAGTGCAGCACTTTGGCTGTGATAACTCACTGACAGTGCAGCACCTTCTCTGTGATAACTCACTGACAGTGCAGCACTTTCTCTGTGATAACTCACTGACGCTGCAGCACTTTCTCTGTGATAACACACTGACAGTGCAGCACTTTCTCTGCGATAACTCACTGTCAGTGCAGCACTTTCTCTGTGATAACTTACTGACAGTGCAGCACTTTCTCTGTGATAACCCACTGACAGTGCAGCACTTTCTCTGTGATGACTCAACAACAGTACAGCACGTTGTCTGTGATAACTCACTGACAGTGAAGCACTTTCTCTGTGATAACTCACTGATAGTGCTGCACTTTGTCTGTGATAACTCACTGACAGTGCAGCACTTTCTCTGTGATAACCCACTGACAGTGCAGCACTTTCTCTGTGATAACCCACTGACAGTGCAGCACTTTCTGTGTGATAACTCACTGACAGTGCAGCACTTTGTCTGTGATAACTCACTGACAGTGCAGCACTTTCTCTGTGATAAGCCACTGACAGTGCAGCACTTTTTCTGTGATAACCCACTGAGAGTGCAGCACTTGCTCTGTGATAACTCACTGACAGTGCAGCACTTTGTCTGTGATAACTCACTGAGAGTGCAGCACTTTCTCTGTGATAACCCACTGACAGTGCAGCACTTTCTCTGTGATAACACACTGACATTGCAGCACTTTCTCTGTGATAACTCACTGACAGTACAGCACTTTCTCTGTGATAACCCACTGAGAGTGCAGCACTTCCTCTGTGATAACACACTGACAGTGCAGCACTTTATCTGTGATAACCCACTGACAGTGCAGCACTTTCTCTGTGATAACCCACTGACAGAGCAGCACTTTCCCTGTGATAACTTACTGGCAGGGCAGCACTTTCCCTTCGTTAACCCACTGACAGTGCAGCACTTTCCCTGTGATAACCCACTGACAGTGCAGCACTTTCTCTGTGATAACCCACTGACAATGCAGCACTTTCTCTGTGATAACTCACTGAGAGTGCAGCACTTCTTCTGTGATAACCCACCGACAGTGCAGCACTTTCCCTGTGATAACTCACTGACAGTTCAGCACTTTCTCTGTGATAACCCACTGACAGTGCAGCACTTTCTCTGCGATAACCCACTGACAGTGCAGCACTTTCTCTGCGAAAACCCACTGGCAGTGCAGCAGTTCTCTGTGATAACACATTGAAAGTGCAGCACTTTCCCTGCGATAACCCACTGACAGTGCAGCACTTTCTCTGTGATAACTCACCGACAGTGCAGCACTTTCTCTGTGACAAATCACCGACAGTGCAGCAGTTTCACTGTGATAACTTACCGACAGTGCAGCACTTTCTCTGTGATAAATCACTGACAGTGCAGCACTTTTCCTGAGATAACACACTGACAGTGCAGCACTTTCTCTGTGATAACCCACTGACAGTGCAGCAATTTCCCTGTGATAACCCACTGACAGTGCAGAACTTTCCCTGTGATAACCCACTGACAGTGCAGCACTTTCCCTGTGATAACCCACTGACAGTGCAGCACTTTCTCTGTGATAACCTACTGACATTGCAGCACTTTCTCTGTGATAACCAACTGACAGTGCAGCTCTTTCTCAGTGATAACACACTGACAGTGCAGCACTTTCTCTGTGATAACCAACTGACATTGCAGCACTTTCTCTGTGATAACTCACTGACAGTGCAGCACTTTCTCGTTGATAACCCACTGACAGTGCAGCACTTTCTCTGTGATAACCCACCGAGAGTGCAGCACTTTCCCTGTGATAACCCACTGACAGTGCAGCACTTTCTCTGTGATAACCCACTGACAGTGCAGCACTTTCTCTGTGATAACTCACTGACAGTGCAGCACTTTCTGTGTGATAACCCACTGATAGTGCAGCACTTTCTCTGTGATAACTCACTGACAGTGCAGCACTTTCTCTGTGATAACTCACTGACAGTGCAGCACTTTCTCTGTGATAACCCACTGACAGTGCAGCACTTTATCTGTGATAACCCACTGACAGTGCAGCACTTTCTCTGTGATAACCCACTGACAGTGCAGCACTTTCCCTGTGCTAACTTACTGGCAGTGCAGCACTTTCCCTGTGTTAACCCACTGACAGTGCAGCACTTTCCCTGTGATCACCCACTGACAGTGCAGCACTTTCTCTGTGATAAGCCACTGACAGTGCAGCACTTTCTCTGTGATAAGCCACTGACAGTGCAGCACTTTCCCTGTGTTAACCCACTGACAGTGCAGCACTTCCCCTGTGATAACCCACTGACAGTGCTTCACTTTCTCTGTGATAACTCACTGAGAGTGCAGCAATTTTTCTGTGATAACACACCGACAGTGCAGCACTTTCCCTGTGATAACCCACTGACAGTTCAGCACTTTCTCTGTGATAACCCACTGACAGTGCAGCACATTCTCTGCGATAACCCACTGACAGTGCAGCACTTTCTCTGCGAAAACCCACTGACAGTGCAGCACTTTCTCTGCAATAACCCTCTGATAGTGCTGCAATTTCTCTGCGATAACCCACTGACAGTGCAGCACTTTCTCTGCGATAACCCGCTGACAGTGCAGCACTTGCTCTGCGATAACCTTTTGACAGTGCAGCTCTTTCCCTGTGATAACCCACTGACAGTGCAGCACTTTCCCTGTGATAACCCACCAACAGTGCAGCACTTTCCCTGAGATAACACACTGACAGTGCAGCACTTTCTCTGTGATAACCCACTGACAGTGCAGCAATTTCCCTGTGATAACCCACTGACAGTGCAGCACTTTCCCTGTGATAACCCACTGACAGTGCAGCACTTTCCCTGTGATAAACCACTGACAGTGCAGCACTTTCTCTGTGATAACCTACTGACATTGCAGCACTTTCTCTGTGATAACCAACTGACAGTGCAGCTCTTTCTCAGTGATAACACACTGACAGTGCAGCTCTTTCTCAGTGATAACACACTGACAGTGCAGCACTTTCTCTGTGATAACCCACTGACACTGCAGCACTTTCGCTGTGATAACACACTGACAGTGCAGTACTTTCCCTGTGATAACCCACTGACAGTGCAGCACTTTCCCTGTGATAACCCACTGACAGTGCAGCACTTTCCCTGTGATAACACACTGAGAGTGCAGCACTTTCTCTGTGATAACCCACCTAAAGTGCAGCACTTTCTCTGTGATAACTCACTGATCGTGCAGCACTGTCTCTGTGATAACCCACTGATAGTGCAGGACTTTCTCTGTGATAACTCACTGACAGTGAAGCACTTTCTCTGTGATAACACATTGACAGTGCAGCACTTTCTCTGTGATAACCCACTGACAGTGCAGCACTTTCTCTGTGATAAACCACTGACAGTGCAGCACTTTCTCTGTGATAACCCACTGACAGTGCAGCACTTTCTCTGTGATAACTCACTGATCGTGCAGCACTGTCTGTGTGATAACCCACTGATAGTGCAGGACTTTCTCTGTGATAACTCACTGACAGTGCAGCACTTTCTCTGTGATAACTCGCTGACAGCGCAGCACTTTCTCTGTGATAACCCACTGACAGTGCAGCACTTGCTCTGTGATAACACACTGACAGTGCAGCACTTTCTCTGTGATAACCCACTGACAGTGCAGCACTTTCTCTGTGATAACTCACTGACAGTGCAGCACTTTCTCTGTGATAACACACTGACAGTTCAGCACTTTCTCTGTGTTAACCCACTGACAGTGCAGCACTTTCCCTGTGATAACTCGCTGACAGTGCAGCACTTTCTCTGTGATAACACACTGACAGTGCAGCACTTTCTCTGTGATAACTCACTGACAGTGCAGCACTTTCTCTGTGATAACACACTGACAGTGCAGCACTTTCTCTGCGATAACTCACTATCAGTGCAGCACTTTCTCTGTGATAACTTACTGACAGTGCAGCATTTTCTCTGTGATAACCCACTGACAGTGCAGCACTTTCTCTGTGATGACTCACCAACAGTGCAGCACTTTGTCTGTGATAACTCACTGAGAGTGCAGCACTTTCTCTGTGATAACTCACTCACAGCGCAGACTTTGCTTGTGATAACTCACTGACAGTGCAGCACTTTCCCTGTGATGACCCACTGACAGTGCAGCACTTTCTCTGTGATAACCTACTGACATTGCAGCACTTTCTCTGTGATAACCAACTGACAGTGCAGCTCTTTCTCAGTGATAACACACTGACAGTGCAGCACTTTCTCTGTGATAACCAACTGACATTGCAGCACTTTCTCTGTGATAACTCACTGACAGTGCAGCACTTTCTCGGTGATAACCCACTGACAGTGCAGCACTTTCCCTGTGATAACCCACCGAGAGTGCAGCATGTTCTCTGTGATAACCCACTGACAGTGCAGCACTTTCTTTGTGATAACCCACTAACAGTGCAGCACTTTCTCTGTGATAACCCACCGACAGTACAGCACTTTCTCTGTGATAACCCACCGACAGTGCAGCACTTTCTCTGTGATAACCCACCGACAGTGCAGCACTTTCTCTGTGATAACACACCGACAGTGCAGCACTTTCTCTGTGATAACCCACTGACAGTGCAGTACTTTCTCTGTGATAACCCACTGACAGTGCAGCACTTTCTCTGTGATAACCCACTGGCAGTGCAGCACTTTCCCTGTGATAACACACTGACAGTGCAGCACTTTCCCTGTGATAACCCACTGACAGTACAGCACTTTCCCTGTGATAACCCACCGACAGTGCAGCACTTTCTCTGTGATAACACACTGACAGTGCAGCACTTTCTCTGTGATAACACACTGACAGTGCAGCACTTTCTCTGTGATAACCCACTGACAGTGCAGCACTTTCCCTGTGATAACCCACTGACAGTGCAGGACATTCTCTGTGATAACCAACTGACAGTGCAGCACTTTCTCTGTGATAACTCACTGACAGTGCAGCACTTTCTCTGTGATAACCCACTGATAGTGCAGCACTTTCTCTGTGATAACTCACTGACAGTGCAGCACTTTCTCTGTGATAACTCACTGACAGTGCAGCACTTTCTCTGTGATAACCCACTGACAGTGCAGCACTTTATCTGTGATAACCCACTGACAGTGCAGCACTTTCTCTGTGATAACCCACTGACAGTGCAGCACTTTCCCTGTGCTAACTTACTGGCAGTGCAGCACTTTCCCTGTGTTAACCCACTGACAGTGCAGCACTTTTCCTGTGATAACCCACTGACAGTGCAGCACTTTCTCTGTGATAAGCCACTGACAGTGCAGCACTTTCCCTGTGTTAACCCACTGACAGTGCAGCACTTTCCCTGTGATAACCCACTGACAGTGCTTCACTTTCTCTGTGATAACTCACTGAGAGTGCAGCAATTTTTCTGTGATAACACACCGACAGTGCAGCACTTTCCCTGTGATAACCCACTGACAGTTCAGCACTTTCTCTGTGATAACCCACTGACAGTGCAGCACTTTCTCTGCGATAACCCACTGACAGTGCAGCACTTTCTCTGCGAAAACCCACTGACAGTGCAGCACTTTCTCTGCAATAACCCACTGATAGTGCTGCAATTTCTCTGCGATAACCCACTGACAGTGCAGCAGTTTCTCTGCGATAACCCACTGACAGTGCAGCACTTGCTCTGCGATAACCTTTTGACAGTGCAGCTCTTTCCCTGTGATAACCCACTGACAGTGCAGCACTTTCCCTGTGATAACCCACCAACAGTGCAGCACTTTCCCTGAGATAACACACTGACAGTGCAGCACTTTCTCTGTGATAACCCACTGACAGTGCAGCAATTTCCCTGTGATAACCCACTGACAGTGCAGCACTTTCCCTGTGATATCCCACTGACAGTGCAGCACTTTCCCTGTGATAAACCACTGACAGTGCAGCACTTTCTCTGTGATAACCTACTGACATTGCAGCACTTTCTCTGTGATAACCAACTGACAGTGCAGCTCTTTCTCAGTGATAACACACTGACAGTGCAGCACTTTCTCTGTGATAACCCACAGACACTGCAGCACTTTCCCTGTGATAACACACTGACAGTGCAGTACTTTCCCTGTGATAACCCACTGACAGTGCAGCACTTTCCCTGTGATAACACACTGACAGTGCAGCACTTTCCCTGTGATAACACACTGAGAGTGCAGCACTTTCCCTGTGATAACCCACTGACAGTGCAGCACTTTCCCTGTGATAACACACTGAGAGTGCAGCACTTTCTCTGTGATAACCCACCGACAGTGCAGCACTTTCTTTGTGATAACTCACTGATCGTGCAGCACTGTCTCTGTGATAACCCACTGATAGTGCAGGACTTTCTCTGTGATAACTCACTGACAGTGCAGCACTTTCTCTGTGATAACACATTGACAGTGCAGCACTTTCTCTGTGATAACCCACTGACAGTGCAGCACTTTCTCTGTGATAAACCACTGACAGTGTTGCACTTTCTCTGTGATAACCCACTGACAGTGCAGCACTTTCTCTGTGATAACTCACTGATCGTGCAGCACTGTCTCTGTGATAACCCACTGATAGTGCAGGACTTTCTCTGTGATAACTCACTGACAGTGCAGCACTTTCTCTGTGATAACTCGCTGACAGCGCAGCTCTTTCTCTGTGATAACCCACTGACAGTGCAGCACTTGCTCTGTGATAACACACTGACAGTGCAGCACTTTCTCTGTGATAACCCACTGACAGTGCAGCACTTTCTCTTGATAACTCACTGACAGTGCAGCACTTTCTCTGTGATAACACACTGACTGTTAAGCACTTTCTCTGTGTTAACCCACTGACAGTGCAGCACTTTCCCTGTGATAACTCGCTGACAGTGCAGCACTTTCTCTGTGATAACACACTGACAGTGCAGCACTTTCTCTGTGATAACTCACTGACAGTGCAGCACTTTCTCTGTGATAACACACTGACAGTGCAGCACTTTCTCT
Organism: Chiloscyllium punctatum; assembly: GCF_047496795.1. Classification (NCBI taxonomy): domain Eukaryota; kingdom Metazoa; phylum Chordata; class Chondrichthyes; order Orectolobiformes; family Hemiscylliidae; genus Chiloscyllium; species Chiloscyllium punctatum. The sequence goes on from NC_092751.1 coordinate 74,565,595, forward strand.
GCGATAACTCACTATCAGTGCAGCACTTTCTCTGTGATAACTTACTGACAGTGCAGCATTTTCTCTGTGATAACCCACTGACAGTGCAGCACTTTCTCTGTGATGACTCACCAACAGTGCAGCACTTTGTCTGTGATAACTCACTGAGAGTGCAGCACTTTCTCTGTGATAACTCACTCAGAGCGCAGACTTTGTCTGTGATAACTCACTGACAGTGCAGCACTTTCTCTGTGATAACCCACTGACAGTGCAACACTTTCTCTGTGATAACCCACTGACAGTGCAGCACTTTCTCTGTGATAACTCACTGACAGTGCAGCACTTTCACTGTGAGAACTCACTGACAGTGCAGCACTTTGTCTGTGATAACTCACTGACAGTGCAGCACTTTCTCTGTGATAACCCACTGACAGTGCAGCACTTTCTCTGTGATAACCCACTGACAGTGCAGCACTTTCTCTGTGATAACTCACTGACAGTCCAGCACTTTGTCTGTGATAACTCACTGAGAGTGCAGCACTTTCTCTGTGATAACCCACTGACAGTGCAGCACTTTCTCTGTGATAACACACTGACAGTGCAGCACATTCTCTGTGATAACTCACTGACAGTACAGCACTTTCTCTGTGATAACCCACTGACAGTGCAGCAATTCCTCTGTGATAACCCACTGACAGTGCAGCACTTTCTCTGTGATAACCCACCGACAGTGCAGCACTTTCTTTGTGATAACCAACGAGCAGTGCAGCACTTTCTCTGTGATAACTCACCGACAGTGCAGCACTTTCTCTGTGATGACTCACCAGCAGTGCAGCACTTTCTCTGTGATAATACACCAGCAGTGCAGCACTTTCTCTGTGATAACTCACCGACAGTGCAGCACTTTCTCTGTGATGACTCACCAGCAGTGCAGCACTTTCTCTGTGATAACCCACCAGCATTGCAGCATTTTCCCTGCGATAACCCACTGACAGTGCAGCACTTTCTCTGTGATAACTCACCGACAGTGCAGCACTTTCTCTGTGATAAATCACCGACAGTGCAGCAGTTTCACTGTGATAACTTACCGACAGTGCAGCACTTTCTCTGTGATAAATCACCGACAGTGCAGCAGTTTCACTGTGATAAATCACTGACAGTGCAGCACTTTCTCTGTGATAACTTACCGACAGTGCAGCACTTTCTCTGTGATAAATCACCGACAGTACAGCACTTTCCCTGTGATAACCCACTGACAGTGCAGCACGTTCCCTGTGATTACCCACTGACAGTGCAGCACTTTCTCTGTGATAACCCACTGACAGTGCAGCACTTTCTCTGTGATAACCCACTGACAGTGCAGCAATCTACTTGTGATAACCCACCGACAGTGCATCACTTTCTTTGTGATAACTCGCGACAGTGCAGCACTTTCTCTGTGATGACTCACCAGCAGTGCAGCACTTTCTCTGTGATAACCCACCAGCAGTGCAGCACTTTCTCTGTGATAACTCACCGACAGTGCAGCACTTTCTCTGTGATGACTCACCAGCAGTGCAGCACTTTCTCTGTGATAACCCACCAGCAGTGCAGCACTTTCTCTGTGATAAGTCACTGACAGTGCAGCACTTTCTCTGTGATAACTCACCGACAGTGCAGCACTTTCCCTGTGATAACTTCCTGACAGTGCAGCACTTTCTCTGTGATAACACACTGACAGTGCAGCACTTTCTCTGTGATAACCCACTGACAGTGCAGCACTTTCTCAGTGACAACCCACTGACAGTGCAGCACTTTCTCTGTGATAACCCACTTACAGTGCAGCACTTTCTCTGTGATAACTCACTGACAGTGCAGCACTTTCTCTGTGATAACCCACTGATAGTGCAGCACTTTCTCTGTGATAACCCACTTACAGTGCAGCACTTTCTCTGTGATAACTCACTGACAGTGCAGCACTTTCTCTGTGATAACTCACTGACAGTGCAGCACTTTCCCTCATATAACACACTGACAGTGCAGCACTTTCCCTGTGATAACACACTGAGAGTGCAGCACTTTCCCTGTGATAATCCACCGACAGTGCAGCACTTTCTCTGTGATAACTCACTGATCGTGCAGCACTGTCTCTGTGATAACTCGCTGACAGTGCAGCACATTCTCTGTGATAACACACCGACAGTGCAGCACTTTCTCTGTGATAACTCACTGACAGTGCAGCACTTTCTCTGTGATAACCCACTGACAGTGCAGCACTTTCTCTGTGATAACTCACTGACAGTGCAGCACTTTCTCTGTGATAACTCACTGACAGTGCAGCACTTTGTCTGTGATAACTCACTGACAGTGCAGCACTTTCCCTGTGATAACTCACTGACAGTGCAGCACTTTCTCTGTGATAACTCACTGTCAGTGAAGCACTTTCTCTGTGATGACCCACTGACAGTGCAGCACTTTCTCTGTGATAACCCACCAGCAGTGCAGCACTTTCTATGTGATAACTCACTGACAGTGCAGCACTTTCTCTGTGATAACTCACCGACATTGCAGCACTTTCACTGTGATAACCCACTGACAGTGCAGCACTTTCTCTGTGATTCCCACTGACAGTGCAGCACTTTCTCTGTGATCACCCACTGACAGTGCAGCACTTTCTCTGTGATAACTCGCTGACAGTACAGCACTTTCTCTGTGATAACACACTGACAGTGCAGCACTTTCTCTGTGATAACTCACTGACAGTGCAGCACTTTCTCTGTGATAACACACTGACAGTGCAGCACTTTCTCTGCGATAACTTACTGACAGTGCAGCACTTTCTCTGTGATAACACACTATCAGTGCAGCACTTTCTCTGTGATAACTTACTGACAGTGCAGCATTTTCTCTGTGATAACCCACTGACAGTGCAGCACTTTCTCTGTGATGACTCACCAACTGTGCAGCACTTTGTCTGTGATAACTCACTGAGAGTGCAGCACTTTCTCTGTGATAACTCACTCACAGCGCAGACTTTGTCTGTGATAACTCACTGACAGTGCAGCACTTTCTCTGTGATAACCCACTGACAGTGCAACACTTTCTCTGTGATAACCCACTGACAGTGCATAACTTTCTCTGTGATAACTCACTGACAGTGCAGCACTTTCACTGTGATAACTCACTGACAGTGCAGCACTTTGTCTGTGATAACTCACTGACAGTGCAGCACTTTCTCTGTGATAACCCACTGACAGTGCAGCACTTTCTCTGTGATAACCCACTGACAGTGCAGCACTTTCTCTGTGATAACTCACTGACAGTCCAGCACTTTGTCTGTGATAACCCACTGACAGTGCAGCACTTTCTCTGTGATAACCCACTGACAGTGCAGCACTTTCTCTGTGATAACACACTGGCTGTGCAGCACATTCTCTGTGATAACTCACTGACAGTACAGCACTTTCTCTGTGATAACCCACTGACAGTGCAGCAATTCCTCTGTGATAACCCACTGACAGTGCAGCACTTTATCTGTGATAACCCACTGACAGTGCAGCACTTTCTCTGTGATAACCCACTGACAGTGCAGCACTTTCCCTGTGCTAACTTACTGGCAGTGCAGCACTTTCCCTGTGTTAACCCACTGACAGTGCAGCACTTTTCCTGTGATAACCCACTGACAGTGCAGCACTTTCTCTGTGATAACACACTGGCTGTGCAGCACATTCTCTGTGATAACTCACTGACAGTACAGCACTTTCTCTGTGATAACCCACTGACAGTGCAGCAATTCCTCTGTGATAACCCACTGACAGTGCAGCACTTTATCTGTGATAACCCACTGACAGTGCAGCACTTTCTCTGTGATAACCCACTGACAGTGCAGCACTTTCCCTGTGCTAACTTACTGGCAGTGCAGCACTTTCCCTGTGTTAACCCACTGACAGTGCAGCACTTTTCCTGTGATAACCCACTGACAGTGCAGCACTTTCTCTGTGATAAGCCACTGACAGTGCAGCACTTTCCCTGTGTTAACCCACTGACAGTGCAGCACTTTCCCTGTGATAACCCACTGACAGTGCTTCACTTTCTCTGTGATAACTCACTGAGAGTGCAGCAATTTTTCTGTGATAACACACCGACAGTGCAGCACTTTCCCTGTGATAACCCACTGACAGTTCAGCACTTTCTCTGTGATAACCCACTGACAGTGCAGCACTTTCTCTGCGATAACCCACTGACAGTGCAGCACTTTCTCTGCGAAAACCCACTGACAGTGCAGCACTTTCTCTGCAATAACCCACTGATAGTGCTGCAATTTCTCTGCGATAACCCACTGACAGTGCAGCAGTTTCTCTGCGATAACCCACTGACAGTGCAGCACTTGCTCTGCGATAACCTTTTGACAGTGCAGCTCTTTCCCTGTGATAACCCACTGACAGTGCAGCACTTTCCCTGTGATAACCCACCAACAGTGCAGCACTTTCCCTGAGATAACACACTGACAGTGCAGCACTTTCTCTGTGATAACCCACTGACAGTGCAGCAATTTCCCTGTGATAACCCACTGACAGTGCAGCACTTTCCCTGTGATATCCCACTGACAGTGCAGCACTTTCCCTGTGATAAACCACTGACAGTGCAGCACTTTCTCTGTGATAACCTACTGACATTGCAGCACTTTCTCTGTGATAACCAACTGACAGTGCAGCTCTTTCTCAGTGATAACACACTGACAGTGCAGCACTTTCTCTGTGATAACCCACAGACACTGCAGCACTTTCCCTGTGATAACACACTGACAGTGCAGTACTTTCCCTGTGATAACCCACTGACAGTGCAGCACTTTCCCTGTGATAACACACTGACAGTGCAGCACTTTCCCTGTGATAACACACTGAGAGTGCAGCACTTTCCCTGTGATAACCCACTGACAGTGCAGCACTTTCCCTGTGATAACACACTGAGAGTGCAGCACTTTCTCTGTGATAACCCACCGACAGTGCAGCACTTTCTTTGTGATAACTCACTGATCGTGCAGCACTGTCTCTGTGATAACCCACTGATAGTGCAGGACTTTCTCTGTGATAACTCACTGACAGTGCAGCACTTTCTCTGTGATAACACATTGACAGTGCAGCACTTTCTCTGTGATAACCCACTGACAGTGCAGCACTTTCTCTGTGATAAACCACTGACAGTGTTGCACTTTCTCTGTGATAACCCACTGACAGTGCAGCACTTTCTCTGTGATAACTCACTGATCGTGCAGCACTGTCTCTGTGATAACCCACTGATAGTGCAGGACTTTCTCTGTGATAACTCACTGACAGTGCAGCACTTTCTCTGTGATAACTCGCTGACAGCGCAGCTCTTTCTCTGTGATAACCCACTGACAGTGCAGCACTTGCTCTGTGATAACACACTGACAGTGCAGCACTTTCTCTGTGATAACCCACTGACAGTGCAGCACTTTCTCTGTGATAACTCACTGACAGTGCAGCACTTTCTCTGTGATAACACACTGACTGTTAAGCACTTTCTCTGTGTTAACCCACTGACAGTGCAGCACTTTCCCTGTGATAACTCGCTGACAGTGCAGCACTTTCTCTGTGATAACACACTGACAGTGCAGCACTTTCTCTGTGATAACTCACTGACAGTGCAGCACTTTCTCTGTGATAACACACTGACAGTGCAGCACTTTCTCTGCGATAACTCACTATCAGTGCAGCACTTTCTCTGTGATAACTTACTGACAGTGCAGCATTTTCTCTGTGATAACCCACTGACAGTGCAGCACTTTCTCTGTGATGACTCACCAACAGTGCAGCACTTTGTCTGTGATAACTCACTAAGAGTGCAGCACTTTCTCTGTGATAACTCACTCAGAGCGCAGACTTTGTCTGTGATAACTCACTGACAGTGCAGCACTTTCTCTGTGATAACCCACTGACAGTGCAACACTTTCTCTGTGATAACCCACTGACAGTGCAGCACTTTCTCTGTGATAACTCACTGACAGTGCAGCACTTTCACTGTGAGAACTCACTGACAGTGCAGCACTTTGTCTGTGATAACTCACTGACAGTGCAGCACTTTCTCTGTGATAACCCACTGACAGTGCAGCACTTTCTCTGTGATAACCCACTGACAGTGCAGCACTTTCTCTGTGATAACTCACTGACAGTCCAGCACTTTGTCTGTGATAACTCACTGAGAGTGCAGCACTTTCTCTGTGATAACCCACTGACAGTGCAGCACTTTCTCTGTGATAACACACTGACAGTGCAGCACATTCTCTGTGATAACTCACTGACAGTACAGCACTTTCTCTGTGATAACCCACTGACAGTGCAGCAATTCCTCTGTGATAACCCACTGACAGTGCAGCACTTTCTCTGTGATAACCCACCGACAGTGCAGCACTTTCTTTGTGATAACCAACGAGCAGTGCAGCACTTTCTCTGTGATAACTCACCGACAGTGCAGCACTTTCTCTGTGATGACTCACCAGCAGTGCAGCACTTTCTCTGTGATAATACACCAGCAGTGCAGCACTTTCTCTGTGATAACTCACCGACAGTGCAGCACTTTCTCTGTGATGACTCACCAGCAGTGCAGCACTTTCTCTGTGATAACCCACCAGCATTGCAGCATTTTCCCTGCGATAACCCACTGACAGTGCAGCACTTTCTCTGTGATAACTCACCGACAGTTCAGCACTTTCTCTGTGATAAATCACCGACAGTGCAGCAGTTTCACTGTGATAACTTACCGACAGTGCAGCACTTTCTCTGTGATAAATCACCGACAGTGCAGCAGTTTCACTGTGATAAATCACTGACAGTGCAGCACTTTCTCTGTGATAACTTACCGACAGTGCAGCACTTTCTCTGTGATAAATCACCGACAGTACAGCACTTTCCCTGTGATAACCCACTGACAGTGCAGCACGTTCCCTGTGATTACCCACTGACAGTGCAGCACTTTCTCTGTGATAACCCACTGACAGTGCAGCACTTTCTCTGTGATAACCCACTGACAGTGCAGCAATCTATTTGTGATAACCCACCGACAGTGCACCACTTTCTTTGTGATAACTCGCGACAGTGCAGCACTTTCTCTGTGATGACTCACCAGCAGTGCAGCACTTTCTCTGTGATAACCCACCAGCAGTGCAGCACTTTCTCTGTGATAACTCACCGACAGTGCAGCACTTTCTCTGTGATGACTCACCAGCAGTGCAGCACTTTCTCTGTGATAACCCACCAGCAGTGCAGCACTTTCTCTGTGATAAGTCACTGACAGTGCAGCACTTTCTCTGTGATAACTCACCGACAGTGCAGCACTTTCCCTGTGATAACTTCCTGACAGTGCAGCACTTTCTCTGTGATAACACACTGACAGTGCAGCACTTTCTCTGTGATAACCCACTGACAGTGCAGCACTTTCTCAGTGACAACCCACTGACAGTGCAGCACTTTCTCTGTGATAACCCACTTACAGTGCAGCACTTTCTCTGTGATAACTCACTGACAGTGCAGCACTTTCTCTGTGATAACCCACTGATAGTGCAGCACTTTCTCTGTGATAACCCACTTACAGTGCAGCACTTTCTCTGTGATAACTCACTGACAGTGCAGCACTTTCTCTGTGATAACTCACTGACAGTGCAGCACTTTCCCTCATATAACACACTGACAGTGCAGCACTTTCCCTGTGATAACACACTGAGAGTGCAGCACTTTCCCTGTGATAATCCACCGACAGTGCAGCACTTTCTCTGTGATAACTCACTGATCGTGCAGCACTGTCTCTGTGATAACTCGCTGACAGTGCAGCACATTCTCTGTGATAACACACCGACAGTGCAGCACTTTCTCTGTGATAACTCACTGACAGTGCAGCACTTTCTCTGTGATAACCCACTGACAGTGCAGCACTTTCTCTGTGATAACTCACTGACAGTGCAGCACTTTCTCTGTGATAACTCACTGACAGTGCAGCACTTTGTCTGTGATAACTCACTGACAGTGCAGCACTTTCCCTGTGATAACTCACTGACAGTGCAGCACTTTCTCTGTGATAACTCACTGTCAGTGAAGCACTTTCTCTGTGATGACCCACTGACAGTGCAGCACTTTCTCTGTGATAACCCACCAGCAGTGCAGCACTTTCTATGTGATAACTCACTGACAGTGCAGCACTTTCTCTGTGATAACTCACCGACATTGCAGCACTTTCACTGTGATAACCCACTGACAGTGCAGCACTTTCTCTGTGATTCCCACTGACAGTGCAGCACTTTCTCTGTGATCACCCACTGACAGTGCAGCACTTTCTCTGTGATAACTCGCTGACAGTACAGCACTTTCTCTGTGATAACACACTGACAGTGCAGCACTTTCTCTGTGATAACTCACTGACAGTGCAGCACTTTCTCTGTGATAACACACTGACAGTGCAGCACTTTCTCTGCGATAACTTACTGACAGTGCAGCACTTTCTCTGTGATAACACACTATCAGTGCAGCACTTTCTCTGTGATAACTTACTGACAGTGCAGCATTTTCTCTGTGATAACCCACTGACAGTGCAGCACTTTCTCTGTGATGACTCACCAACTGTGCAGCACTTTGTCTGTGATAACTCACTGAGAGTGCAGCACTTTCTCTGTGATAACTCACTCACAGCGCAGACTTTGTCTGTGATAACTCACTGACAGTGCAGCACTTTCTCTGTGATAACCCACTGACAGTGCAACACTTTCTCTGTGATAACCCACTGACAGTGCATAACTTTCTCTGTGATAACTCACTGACAGTGCAGCACTTTCACTGTGATAACTCACTGACAGTGCAGCACTTTGTCTGTGATAACTCACTGACAGTGCAGCACTTTCTCTGTGATAACCCACTGACAGTGCAGCACTTTCTCTGTGATAACCCACTGACAGTGCAGCACTTTCTCTGTGATAACTCACTGACAGTCCAGCACTTTGTCTGTGATAACCCACTGACAGTGCAGCACTTTCTCTGTGATAACCCACTGACAGTGCATCACTTTCTCTGTGATAACACACTGGCTGTGCAGCACATTCTCTGTGATAACTCACTGACAGTACAGCACTTTCTCTGTGATAACCCACTGACAGTGCAGCAATTCCTCTGTGATAACCCACTGACAGTGCAGCACTTTCTCTGTGATAACCCACCGACAGTGCAGCACTTTCTTTGTGATAACCCACCAGCAGTGCAGCACGTTCTCTGTGATAACTCACCGACAGTGCAGCACTTTCTCTGTGATGACTCACCAGCAGTGCAGCACTTTCTCTGTGATAATACACCAGCAGTGCAGCACTTTCTCTGTGATAACTCACCGACAGTGCAGCACTTTCTCTGTGATGACTCACCAGCAGTGCAGCACTTTCTCTGTGATAACCCACCAGCAGTGCAGCACTTTCTCTGTGATAACTTACTGACAGTGCAGCACTTTCTCCGTGATAACCCACTGACAGTTAAGCACTTTCTCTGTGTTAACCCACTGACAGTGCAGCACTTTCCCTGTGATAACTCGCTGACAGTGCAGCACTTTCTCTGTGATAACACACTGACAGTGCAGCACTTTCTCTGTGATAACTCACTGACAGTGCAGCACTTTCTCTGTGATAACACACTGACAGTGCAGCACTTTCTCTGCGATAACTCACTATCAGTGCAGCACTTTCTCTGTGATAACTTACTGACAGTGCAGCATTTTCTCTGTGATAACCCACTGACAGTGCAGCACTTTCTCTGTGATGACTCACCAACAGTGCAGCACTTTGTCTGTGATAACTCACTGAGAGTGCAGCACTTTCTCTGTGATAACTCACTCACAGCGCAGACTTTGTCTGTGATAACTCACTGACAGTGCAGCACTTTCTCTGTGATAACCCACTGACAGTGCAACACTTTCTCTGTGATAACCCACTGACAGTGCAGCACTTTCTCTGTGATAACTCACTGACAGTGCAGCACTTTCACTGTGAGAACTCACTGACAGTGCAGCACTTTGTCTGTGATAACTCACTGACAGTGCAGCACTTTCTCTGTGATAACCCACTGACAGTGCAGCACTTTCTCTGTGATAACCCACTGACAGTGCAGCACTTTCTCTGTGATAACTCACTGACAGTCCAGCACTTTGTCTGTGATAACTCACTGAGAGTGCAGCAATTTCTCTGTGATAACCCACTGACAGTGCAGCACTTTCTCTGTGATAACACACTGACAGTGCAGCACATTCTCTGTGATAACTCACTGACAGTACAGCACTTTCTCTGTGATAACCCACTGACAGTGCAGCAATTCCTCTGTGATAACCCACTGACAGTGCAGCACTTTCTCTGTGATAACCCACCGACAGTGCAGCACTTTCTTTGTGATAACCCACGAGCAATGCAGCACTTTCTCTGTGATAACTCACCGACAGTGCAGCACTTTCTCTGTGATGACTCACCAGCAGTGCAGCACTTTCTCTGTGATAATACACCAGCAGTGCAGCACTTTCTCTGTGATAACTCACCGACAGTGCAGCACTTTCTCTGTGATGACTCACCAGCAGTGCAGCACTTTCTCTGTGATAACCCACCAGCATTGCAGCACTTTCCCTGTGATAACCCACTGGCAGTGCAGAATTTTTCTGTGATAACACATTGAGAGTGCAGCCCTTTCCCTGCGATAACCCACTGACAGTGCAGCACTTTCTCTGTGATAACTCACCGACAGTGCAGCACTTTCTCTGTGATAAATCACCGACAGTGCAGCAGTTTCACTGTGATAACTTACCGACAGTGCAGCACTTTCTCTGTGATAAATCACCGACAGTGCAGCAGTTTCACTGTGATAAATCACTGACAGTGCAGCACTTTCTCTGTGATAACTTACCGACAGTGCAGCACTTTCTCTGTGATAAATCACCGACAGTACAGCACTTTCCCTGTGATAACCCACTGACAGTGCAGCACGTTCCCTGTGATTACCCACTGACAGTGCAGCACTTTCTCTGTGATAACCCACTGACAGTGCAGCACTTTCTCTGTGATAACCCACTGACAGTGCAGCAATCTATTTGTGATAACCCACCGACAGTGCATCACTTTCTTTGTGATAACTCGCGACAGTGCAGCACTTTCTCTGTGATGACTCACCAGCAGTGCAGCACTTTCTCTGTGATAACCCACCAGCAGTGCAGCACTTTCTCTGTGATAACTCACCGACAGTGCAGCACTTTCTCTGTGATGACTCACCAGCAGTGCAGCACTTTCTCTGTGATAACCCACCAGCAGTGCAGCACTTTCTCTGTGATAAGTCACTGACAGTGCAGCACTTTCTCTGTGAAAACTCACCGACAGTGCAGCACTTTCCCTGTGATAACTTCCTGACAGTGCAGCACTTTCTCTGTGATAACACACTGACAGTGCAGCACTTTCTCTGTGATAACCCACTGACAGTGCAGCACTTTCTCTGTGATAACCCACTGACAGTGCAGCACTTTCTCTGTGATAACCCACTTACAGTGCAGCACTTTCTCTGTGATACCTCACTGACAGTGCAGCACTTTCTCTGTGATAACCCACTGATAGTGCAGCACTTTCTCTGTGATAACTCACTGACAGTGCAGCACTTTCTCTGTGATAACTCACTGACAGTGCAGCACTTTCCCTCTGATAACATACTGACAGTGCAGCACTTTCCCTGTGATAACACACTGAGAGTGCAGCACTTTCCCTGTGATAACCCACCGACAGTGCAGCACTTTCTCTGTGATAACTCACTGATCGTGCAGCACTGTCTCTGTGATAACTCGCTGACAGTGCAGCACATTCTCTGTGATAACACACTGACAGTGCAGCACTTTCTCTGTGATAACTCACTGACAGTGCAGCACTTTCTCTGTGATAACCCACTGACAGTGCAGCACTTTCTCTGTGATAACTCACTGACAGTGCAGCACTTTCTCTGTGATTACTCACTGACAGTGCAGCACTTTCCCTGTGATAACTCACTGACAGTGCAGCACTTTCCCTGTGATAACTCACTGACAGTGCAGCACTTTCTCTGTGATAACTCACTGTCAGTGAAGCACTTTCTCTGTGATGACCCACAGACAGTGCAGCACTTTCTCTGTGATAACCCACCAGCAGTGCAGCACTTTCTATGTGATAACTCACTGACAGTGCAGCACTTTCTCTGTGATAACTCACCGACATTGCAGCACTTTCACTGTGATAACCCACTGACAGTGCAGCACTTTCTCTGTGATTCCCACTGACAGTGCAGCACTTTCTCTGTGATAACCCACTGACAGTGCAGCACTTTCTCTGTGATAACTCGCTGACAGTACAGCACTTTCTCTGTGATAACACACTGACAGTGCAGCACTTTCTCTGTGATAACTCACTGACAGTGCTGCACTTTCTCTGTGATAACACACTGACAGTGCAGCACTTTCTCTGCGATAACTCACTATCAGTGCAGCACTTTCTCTGTGATAACTTACTGACAGTGCAGCATTTTCTCTGTGATAACCCACTGACAGTGCAGCACTTTCTCTGTGATGACTCACCAACTGTGCAGCACTTTGTCTGTGATAACTCACTGAGAGTGCAGCACTTTCTCTGTGATAACTCACTCACAGCGCAGACTTTGTCTGTGATAACTCACTGACAGTGCAGCACTTTCTCTGTGATAACCCACTGACAGTGCAACCCTTTTTCTGTGATAACCCACTGACAGTGCAGAACTTTCTCTGTGATAACTCACTGACAGTGCAGCACTTTCACTGTGATAACTCACTGACAGTGCAGCACTTTGTCTGTGATAACTCACTGACAGTGCAGCACTTTCTCTGTGATAACCCACTGACAGTGCAGCACTTTCTCTGTGATAACCCACTGACAGTGCAGCACTTTCTCTGTGATAACTCACTGACAGTCCAGCACTTTGTCTGTGATAACCCACTGACAGTGCAGCACTTTCTCTGTGATAACCCACTGACAGTGCAGCACTTTCTCTGTGATAACACACTGACTGTGCAGCACATTCTCTGTGATAACTCACTGACAGTACAGCACTTTCTCTGTGATAACCCACTGACAGTGCAGCAAATCCTCTGTGATAACCCACTGACAGTGCAGCACTTTCTCTGTGATAACCCACCGACAGTGCAGCACTTTCTTTGTGATAACCCACCAGCAGTGCAGCACGTTCTCTGTGATAACTCACCGACAGTGCAGCACTTTCTCTGTGATGACTCACCAGCAGTGCAGCACTTTCTCTGTGATAATACACCAGCAGTGCAGCACTTTCTCTGTGATAACTCACCGACAGTGCAGCACTTTCTCTGTGATGACTCACCAGCAGTGCAGCACTTTCTCTGTGATAACCCACCAGCAGTGCAGCACTTTCTCTGTGATAACTTACTGACAGTGCAGCACTTTCTGCGTGATAACCCACTGACAGTGCAGCACTTTCTCTGTGATAACCCACTGACCGTGCAGCACTTTCTCTGTGATAACCCACTGACAGTGAAGCACTTTCTCTGTGATAACTCACTGACAGTGCAGCACTTTCTCTGTGATAACCCACTGATAGTGCAGCACTTTCTCTGTGATAACTCACTGACAGTGCAGCACTTTCTCTGTGATAACTCACTGACAGTGCAGCACTTTCTCTGTGATAACCCACTGACAGTGCAGCACTTTCTCTGTCATAACCCACTGACAGTGCAGCACTTTCTCTGTGATAACCCACTGACAGTGCAGCACTTTCTCTGTGATAACTCACTGATCGTGCGGCACTTTCCCTGCGATAACCCACTGACAGTGCAGGACTTTCTCTGTGATAACTTACTGACCGTGCAGCACTTTCTCTGTGATTACTCGCTGACAGTGCAGCACTTTCTCTGTGATAACCCACTGACAGTGCAGCACTTTCTCTGTGATAACCCACTGACAGTGCAGCACTTTCTCAGTGATAACCCACTGACAGTGCAGCACTTTCTCTGTGATAACCCACTTACAGTGCAGCACTTTCTCTGTGATAACTCACTGACAATGCAACACTTTCTCTGTGATAACCCACTGATAGTGCAGCACTTTCTCTGTGATAACTCACTGACAGTGCAGCACTTTCTCTGTGATAACTCACTGACAGTGCAGCACTTTCTCTGTGATAACCCACTGACAGTGCAGCACTTTCTCTGTGATATCCCACTGACAGTGCAGCACTTTCTCTGTGATAACCCACCGACAGTGCAGCACTTTCTCTGTGATAACTCACTGATCGTGCAGCACTGTCTCTGTGATAACCCACTGATAGTGCAGGACTTTCTCTGTGATAACTCACTGACAGTGCAGCACTTTCTCTGTGATAACACATTGACAGTGCAGCACTTTGTCTGTGATAACCCACTGACAGTGCAGCACTTTCTCTGTGATAACCCACTGACAGTGCAGCACTTTCTCTGTGATAACCCACTTACAGTGCAGCACTTTCTCTGTGATAACTCACTGACAGTGCAGCACTTTCTTTGTGATAACCCACCATCAGTGCAGCACTTTCTCTGTGATAACTCACCGACAGTGCAGCACTTTCTCTGTGATGACTCACCAGCAGTGCAGCACTTTCTCTGTGATAATACACCAGCAGTGCAGCACTTTGTCTGTGATAACTCACCGACAGTGCAGCACTTTCTCTGTGATGACTCACCAGCAGTGCAGCACTTTCTCTGTGATAACCCACCAGCAGTGCAGCACTTTCTCTGTGATAAGTCACTGACAGTGCAGCACTTTCTCTGTGATAACTCACCGACAGTGCAGCACTTTCCCTGTGATAACTTACTGACAGTGCAGCACTTTCTCTGTGATAACACACTGACAGTGCAGCACTTTCTCTGTGATAACCCACTGACAGTGCAGCACTTTCTCTGTGATAACTTTCTGACAGTGCAGCACTTTCTCCGTGATAACCCACTGACAGTGCAGCACTTTCTCTGTGATAACCCACTGACAGTGCAGCACTTTCTCTGTGATAACCCACTGACAGTGCAGCACTTTCTCTGTGATAACTCACTGACAGTGCAGCACTTTCTCTGTGATAACCCACTGATCGTGCAGCACTTTCTCTGTGATAACTCACTGACAGTGCAGCACTTTCTCTGTGATAACTCACTGACAGTGCAGCACTTTCTCTGTGATAACCCACTGACAGTGCAGCACTTTCTCTGTCATAACCCACTGACAGTGCAGCACTTTCTCTGTGATAACTCACTGATCGTGCAGCACTTTCCCTGCGATAACCCACTGACAGTGCAGGACTTTCTCTGTGATAACTTACTGACAGTGCAGCACATGCTCTGTGATAACACACTGACAGTGCAGCAATTTCTCTGATATAACCCACTGACAGTGCAGCACTTTCTCTGTGATAACTCACTGACAGTGCAGCACTTTCTCTGTGATAACACACTGACAGTGCAGCACTTTCTCTGTGATAGCCCACTGACAGTGCAGCAATTTCCCTGTGATAACTCGCTGACAGTGCAGCACTTTCTCTGTGATAACACACTGACAGTGCAGCACTTTCTCTGTGATAACCCACTGACAGTGCAGCAATTTCCCTGTGATAACTCGCTGACAGTGCAGCACTTTCACTGTGATAACTCACTGACAGTGCAGCACTTTGTCTGTGATAACCCACCGACAGTGCAGCACTTTCTTTGTGATAACCCACCAGCAGTGCAGCACTTTCTCTGTGATAACTCACCGACAGTGCAGCACTTTCTCTGTGATGACTCACCAGCAGTGCAGCACTTTCTCTGTGATAATACACCAGCAGTGCAGCACTTTCTCTGTGATAACTCACCAACAGTGCAGCACTTTCTCTGTGATGACTCACCAGCAGTGCAGCACTTTCTCTGTGATAAGTCACTGACAGTGCAGCACTTTCTCTGTGATAACTCACCGACAGTGCAGCACTTTCCCTGTGATAACTTACTGACAGTGCAGCACTTTCTCTGTGATAACACACTGACAGTGCAGCACTTTCTCTGTGATAACCCACTGACAGTGCAGCACTTTCTCTGTGATAACTTACTGACAGTGCAGCACTTTCTCCGTGAAAACCCACTGACAGTGCCGCACTTTCTCTGTGATAACCCACTGACAGTGCAGCACTTTCTCTGTGATAACCCACTGACAGTGCAGCACTTTCTCTGTGATAACTCACTGACAGTGCAGCACTTTCTCTGTGATAACCCACTGATCGTGCAGCACTTTCTCTGTGATAACTCACTGACAGTGCAGCACTTTCTCTGTGATAACTCACTGACAGTGCAGCACTTTCTCTGTGATAACCCACTGACAGTGCAGCACTTTCTCTGTCATAACCCACTGACAGTGCAGCACTTTCTCTGTCATAACTCACTGATCGTGCAGCACTTTCCCTGCGATAACCCACTGACAGTGCAGGACTTTCTCTGTGATAACTTACTGAACGTGCAGCACTTTCTCTGTGATAACTCGCTGACAGTGCAGCACTTTCTCTGTGATAACCCACTGACAGTGCAGCACATGCTCTGTGATAACACACTGACAGTGCAGCAATTTCTCTGTGATAACCCACTGACAGTGCAGCACTTTCTCTGTGATAACTCACTGACAGTGCAGCACTTTCTCTGTGATAACACACTGACAGTGCAGCACTTTCTCTGTGATAACTCACTGACAGTGCAGCACTTTCTCTGTGATAACACACTGACAGTGCAGCACTTTCTCTGTGATAACCCACTGACAGTGCAGCAATTTCCCTGTGATAACTCGCTGACAGTGCAGCACTTTCTCTGTGATAACACACTGACAGTGCAGCACATTCTCTGTGATAACTCACTGACAGTACAGCACTTTCTCTGTGATAACCCACTGACAGTGCAGCAATTCCTCGGTGATAACCCACTGACAGTGCAGCACTTTCTCTGTGATAACACATTGACAGTGCAGCACTTTCTCTGTGATAACTCACTGACAGTGCAGCACTTTCTCTGTGATAACCCACTGACAGTGCAGCACTTTCTCTGTGATATCCCACTGACAGTGCAGCACTTTCTCTGTGATTACCCACCGACAGTGCAGCACTTTCTCTGTGATAACTCACTGATCGTGCAGCACTGTCTCTGTGATAACCCACTGATAGTGCAGGACTTTCTCTGTGATAACTCACTGACAGTGCAGCACTTTCTCTGTGATAACACATTGACAGTGCAGCACTTTGTCTGTGATAACCCACTGACAGTGCAGCACTTTCTCTGTGATTCCCACTGACAGTGCAGCACTTTCTCTGTGATAACCCACTGACAGTGCAGCACTTTCTCTGTGATAACTCACTGATCGTGCAGCACTGTCTCTGTGATAACCCACTGATATTGCAGGACTTTCTCTGTGATAACTCACTGACAGTGCAGCACTTTCTCTGTGATAACTCGCTGACAGTGCAGCACTTTCTCTGTGATAACCCACTGACAGTGCAGCACTTGCTCTGTGATAACACACTGACAGTGCAGCACTTTCTCTGTGATAACCCACTGACAGTGCAGAACGTTCTCTGTGATAACTCACTGACAGTGCAGCACTTTCTCTGAGATAACACACTGACAGTGCAGCACTTTCTGTGTGTTAACCCACTGACAGTGCAGCACTTTCCCTGTGATAACTCGCTGACAGTGCAGCACTTTCTCTGTGATAACACACTGACAGTGCAGCACTTTCTCTGTGATAACTCACTGACAGTCCAGCACTTTGTCTGTGATAACTCACTGAGAGTGCAGCACTTTCTCTGTGATAACCCACTGACAGTGCAGCACTTTCTCTGTGATAACACACTGACAGTGCAGCACATTCTCTGTGATAACTCACTGACAGTACAGCACTTTCTCTGTGATAACCCACTGACAGTGCAGCAATTCCTCTGTGATAACCCACTGACAGTGCAGCACTTTCTCTGTGATAACCCACCGACAGTGCAGCACTTTCTTTGTGATAACCCACCAGCAGTGCAGCACTTTCTCTGTGATAACTCACCGACAGTGCAGCACTTTCTCTGTGATGACTCACCAGCAGTGCAGCACTTTCTCTGTGATAATACACCAGCAGTGCAGCACTTTCTCTGTGATAACTCACCGACAGTGAAGCACTTTCTCTGTGATGACTCACCAGCAGTGCAGCACTTTCTCTGTGATAACCCACCAGCAGTGCAGCATTTTATCTGTGATAAGTCACTGACAGTGCAGCACTTTCTCTGTGATAACTCACCGACAGTGCAGCACTTTCCCTGTGATAACTTACTGACAGTGCAGCACTTTCTCTGTGATAACACACTGACAGTGCAGCACTTTCTCTGTGATAACCCACTGACAGTGCAGCACTTTCTCGGTGATAACTTACTGACAGTGCAGCACTTTCTCCGTGATAACCCACTGACAGTGCAGCACTTTCTCTGTGATAACCCACTGACAGTGCAGCACTTTCTCTGTGATAACCCACTGACAGTGCAGCACTTTCTCTGTGATAACTCACTGACAGTGCAGCACTTTCTCTGTGATAACCCACTGATCGTGCAGCACTTTCTCTGTGATAACTCACTAACAGTGCAGCACTTTCTCTGTGATAACTCACTGACAGTGCAGCACTTTCTCTGTGATAACCCACTGACAGTGCAGCACTTTCTCTGTCATAACCCACTGACAGTGCAGCACTTTCTCTGTGATAACCCACTGACAGTGCAGCACTTTCTCTGTGATAACTCACTGATCGTGCAGAACTTTCCCTGCGATAACCCACTGACAGTGCAGGACTTTCTCTGTGATAACTTACTGACCGTGCAGCACTTTCTCTGTGATAACTCGCTGACAGTGCAGCACTTTCTCTGTGATAACCCACTGACAGTGCAGCACATGCTCTGTGATAACACACTGACAGTGCAGCAATTTCTCTGTGATAACCCACTGACAGTGCAGCACTTTCTCTGTGATAACTCACTGACAGTGCAGCACTTTCTCTGTGATAACACACTGACAGTGCAGCACTTTCTCTGAGATAACCCACTGACAGTGCAGCAATTTCCCTGTGATAACCCACTGACAGTGCAGCACTTTCTCTGTGATAACTCACTGACAGTACAGCACTTTCTCTGTGATAACCCACTGACAGTGCAGCAATTCCTCTGTGATAACCCACTGACAGTGCATCACTTTCTCTGTGATAACCCACCGACAGTGCAGCACTTTCTTTGTGATAACCCACCAGCAGTGCAGCACTTTCTCTGTGATAACTCACCGACAGTGCAGCACTTTCTCTGTGATGACTCACCAGCAGTGCAGCACTTTCTCTGTGATAATACACCAGCAGTGCAGCACTTTCTCTGTGATAACTCACCGACAGTGCAGCACTTTCTCTGTGATAAGTCACTGACAGTGCAGCACTTTCTCTGTGATAACTCACCGACAGTGCAGCACTTTCCCTGTGATAACTTACTGACAGTGCAGCACTTTCTCTGTGATAACACACTGATCGTGCAGCACTTTCTCTGTGATAACTCACTGACAGTGCAGCACTTTCTCTGTGATAACTCACTGACAGTGCAGCACTTTCTCTGTGATAACCCACTGACAGTGCAGCACTTTCTCTGTCATAACCCACTGACAGTGCAGCACTTTCTCTGTGATAACCCACTGACAGTGCAGCACTTTCTCTGTGATAACTCACTGATCGTGCAGCACTTTCCCTGCGATAACCCACTGACAGTGCAGGACTTTCTCTGTGATAACTTACTGACCGTTCAGCACTTTCTCTGTGATAACTCACTGACAGTGCAGCACTTTCTCTGTGATAACACGCTGACAGTGCAGCAATTTCTCTGTGATAACCCACTGACAGTGCAGCACTTTCTCTGTGATAACTCACTGACAGTGCAGCACTTTCTCTGTGATAACACACTGACAGTGCAGCACTTTCTCTGTGATAACCCACTGACAGTGCAGCAATTTCCCTGTGATAACTCGCTGACAGTGCAGCACTTTCTCTGTGATAACACACTGACAGTGCAGCACTTTCTCTGTGATAACTCACTGACAGTGCAGCACTTTCTCTGTGATAACACACTGACAGTGCAGCACTTTCTCTGCAATAACTCACTGTCAGTGCAGCACTTTCTCCGTGATAACTTACAGACAGTGCAGCACTTTCTCTGTGATAACCCACTGACAGTGCAGCACTTTCTCTGTGATGACTCACCAACAGTGCAGCACTTTGTCTGTGATAACTCACTGAGAGTGCAGCACTTTCTCTGTGATAACTCACTGACAGCGCAGCACTTTGTCTGTGATAACTCACTGACAGTGCAGCACTTTCTCTGTGATAACCCACTGACAGTGCAACACTTTCTCTGTGATAACCCACTGACAGTGCAGCACTTTCTCTGAGATAACTCACTGACAGTGCAGCACTTTGTCTGTGATAACTCACTGACAGTGCAGCACTTCCTCTGTGATAACCCACTGACAGTGCAGCACTTTCTCTCTGATAACCCACTGACAGTGCAGCACTTTCTCTGTGATAACTCACTGAGAGTGCAGCACTTTCTCTCTGATAACCCACTGACAGTGCAGCACTTTCTCTGTGATAACCCACCGACAGTGCAGCACTTTCTCTGTGATAACTCACTGACAGTACAGCACTTTCTCTGTGATAACCCACTGACAGTGCAGCACTTCCTCTGTGATAACCCACTGACAGTGCAGCACTTTCTCGGTGATAACCCACTGACAGTGCAGCACTTTCTCTGTGATAACCCACTGACAGTGCAGCACTTTCTCTGTGATAACCCACTGACAGTGCAGCACTTTCTCTGTGATAACCCACTGACAGTGCAGCACTTTCCCTGTGATAACACACTTAGAGTGCAGCACTTTCCCTGTGATAACCCACTGACAGTGCAGCACTTTCCCACTGATAACACACTGACAGTGCAGCACTTTCCCTGTGATAACACACTGAGAGTGCAGCACTTTCCCTGTGATAACCCACTGACAGTGCAGCACTTTCCCTGTGATAACACACTGAGTGTGCAGCACTTTCCCTGTGATAACTCGCTGACAGTGCAGCACATTCTCTGTGATAACCCACCGACAGTGCAGCACTTTCTCTGTGATAACTCACTGACAGTGCAGCACTTTCTCTGTGATAACCCACTGACAGTGCAGCACTTTCTCTGTCATAACCCACTGACAGTGCAGCACTTTCTCTGTCATAACTCACTGATCGTGCAGCACTTTCCCTGCGATAACCCACTGACAGTGCAGGACTTTCTCTGTGATAACTTACTGACCGTGCAGCACTTTCGCTGTGATAACTCGCTGACAGTGCAGCACTTTCTCTGTGATAACCCACTGACAGTGCAGCACATGCTCTGTGATAACACACTGACAGTGCAGCAATTTCTCTGTGATAACTCACTGACAGTGCAGCACTTTCTCTGTGATAACTCACCGACATTGCAGCACTTTCACTGTGATAAACCACTGACAGTGTAGCACTTTCTCTGTGATAACCCACCAGCGGTGCAGCACTTTCTCTGTGATAACCCACCGACAGTGCAGCACTTTCTCTGTGATAACACACTGACAGTGCAGCACTTTCCATGTGATAACCCACTGACAGTGCAGCACTTTCTCTGTGATAATCCACCGACAGTGCAGCACTTTCTCTGTGATAACACACTGGCAGTGCAGCACTTTCTCTGTGATAACTGACTGACAGTGCAGCACTTTCTCTGTGATAACTCACAGTCAGTGCAGCACTTTCCCTGTGATAACCCACTGACAGTGCATCACTTTCCCTGTGATAACCCACTGACAGTGCAGCACTTTCTCTGTGATAACACACTGGCAGTGCAGCACTTTCTCTGTGATAACTGACTGACAGTGCAGCACTTTCTCTGTGATAACTCACAGTCAGTGCAGCACTTTCCCTGTGATAACCCACTGACAGTGCAGCACTTTCCCTGTGATAACCCACTGACAGTGCAGCACTTTCTCTGTGATAACCCACCGACGGTACACCTCTTTCCCTGTGATAACTCACTGACAGTGTAACACTTTCCCTGTGATAACCCACCGACAGTGCAGCACTTTCTCTGAGATAACCCACTGACAGTGCAGCACTTTCTCTGTGATAACCCACTGACAGTGCAGCACTTTCTCTGTGATAACCCACTGACAGTGCAGCACTTTCCCTGTGATAACACACTGACAGTGCAGCACTTTCCCTGTGATAACCCAATGACAGTGCAGCACTTTCCCTGTGATAACACACTGACAGTACAGCACTTTCCCTGTGATAACCCACTGACAGTACAGCACTTTCCCTGTGATAACCCACTGACAGTGCAGCACTTTCTCTGTGATAACCCACTGACAGTGCAGCACTTTCTCTGTGATAACCCACCGACAGTGCAGCACTTTCCCTGTGATAACCCACTGACAGTGCAGCACTTTCTCTGTGATAACCCACTGACAGTGCAGCACTTTCCCTATGACAACCCACTGACAGTACAGCACTTTCTCTGTGATAACCCACCGACAGTACAGCACTTTCCCTGTGATAACCCACTGACAGTGCAGCACTTTCTCTGTGATAACCCACTGACAGTGCAGCACTTTCTCTGTGATAACCCACCCACAGTACAGCACTTTCTCTGTGATAACCCACCGACAGTACATCACTTTCACTGTGATAACGCACTGACAGGGCAGCACTTTCTCTGTGACAAATCACCGACAGTGCAGCAGTTTCACTGTGATAACTTACCGACAGTGCAGCACTTTCTCTGTGATAACCCACTGAAAGTGCACCACTTTTTCTGTGATAACACACTGACAGTACAGCACTTTCCCTGTGATAACCCACTGACAGTACAGCACTTTCCCTGTGATAAGCCACTGGCAGTGCATCACTTTCCCTGTGATAACCCACTGACAGGACAGCACTTTCCCTGTGATAACCCACTGACAGTGCAGCACTTTCTCTGTGATAACCCACTGACAGTGCAGCACTTTCTCTGTGATAACCCACCGGCATTACAGCAATTTCTCTGTGATAACACATTGACAGTGCAGCACTTTCCCTGTGATAACCCACTGACAGTGCAGCACTTTCCCTGTGATAATCCACTGACAGTGCAGCACTTCCCTGTGATAACACATTGACAGTGCAGCACTTTCTCTGTGATAACCCACCGACAGTGCAGCACTTTCCCTGTGATAACCCACTGACAGTGCAGCACTTCCCTGTGATAACACATTGACAGTGCAGCACTTTCTCTGTGATAACCCACCGACAGTGCAGCACTTTCCCTGTGATAACCCACTGACAGTGCAGCACTTTCTCTGTGATAACACATTGACAGTGCAGCACTTTCTCTGTGATAACCCACTGACAGTGCAGCACTTTCTCTGTGATAACTCACCGACAGTGCAGCACTTTCTCTGTGATAAATCACCGACAGTGCAGCAGTTTCACTGTGATAAATCACTGACAGTACAGCACTTTCCCTGTGATAACCCACTGACAGTGCAGCACTTTCTCTGTGATAACTCACCGACAGTGCAGCACTTTCTCTGTGATAAATCACCGACAGTGCAGCACTTTCTCTGTGATAAATCACTGACAGTACAGCACTTTCCCTGTGATAACCCACTAATAGTGCAGCACGTTCCCTGTGATAACCCACTGACAGTGCAGCACTTTCTCTGTGATAACCCACTGACAGTGCAGCACTTTCTCTGTGATAACACATTGACAGTGCAGCACTTTCTCTGTGATAACCCACTGACAGTGCAGCACTTTCTCTGTGATAACTCACCGACAGTGCAGCACTTTCTCTGTGATAAATCACCGACAGTGCAGCAGTTTCACTGTGATAAATCACTGACAGTACAGCACTTTCCCTGTGATAACCCACTGACAGTGCAGCACTTTCTCTGTGATAACTCACCGACAGTGCAGCACTTTCTCTGTGATAAATCACCGACAGTGCAGCACTTTCTCTGTGATAAATCACTGACAGTACAGCACTTTCCCTGTGATAACCCACTAATAGTGCAGCACGTTCCCTGTGATAACCCACTGACAGTGCAGCACTTTCTCTGTGATAACCCACTGACAGTGCAGCATTTTTTTTTGATAACCCACTGACAGTGCAGCACTTTCTTTGTGATAACCCACCGACAGTGCAGCACTTTCTCTGTGATAACTCACGGACAGTGCAGCACTTTCTCTGCGATGACTCACCAGCAGTGCAGCACTTTCTCTGTGATAACCCACCAGCAGTGCAGCACTTTCCCTGTGATAAGTCACTGACAGTGCAGCACTTTCTCTGTGATAACTCACCGACAGTGCAGCACTTTCCCTGTGACAACTTGCTGACAGTGCAGCACTTTCTCTGTGATAACACACTGACAGTGCATCACTTTCTCTGTGATAACCCACTGACAGTGCAGCACTTTCTCTGTGATAACTAAATGACAGTGCAGCACTTTCTCTGTGATAACCCACTGACAGTGCAGCACTTTCCCTGTGATAACCCACTGACAGTGCAGCACTATCTCTGCGATAACCCACCGAAAGTACATCACTTTCCCTGTGATAACTCACTGACAGTGTAACACTTTCCCTGTGATAACCTACTGACAGTGCAGCACTTTCTCTGTGATAACCCACTGACAGTGCAGCACTTTCTCTGTGTTAACCCACTGACAGTGCAGCACTTTCCCTGTGAAAACCCACTGACAGTGCAGCACTTACTCTGTGAGAACCCACTGACAGTGCAGCACTTTCACTGTGATAACCCACTGACAGTTCAGCACTTTCCCTGTGATAACCCACTGACAGTGCAGCACATTCTCTGTGATAACCCACTGACAGTGCAGCACTTTCCCTGTGATTACCCACTGACAGTGCAGCACTTTCTCTGTGATAAATCACTGACAGTGCACCGCTTTCTCTGTCATAACACACTGACAGTGCACCACTTTCTCTGTGATAACACACTGACAGTACAGCACTTTCCCTGTGATAACACGCTGACAGGCAGCACTTTCCCTGTGATAACTCACTGACAGTGCAGCACTTTCTCTGTGATAACTCGCTGACAGTGCAGCACTTTCTCTGTGATAACACACTGACAGTGCAGCACTTTCTCTGTGATAACCCACTGACTGTGCAGCACTTTCTCTGTGATAACTCGCTGACAGTGCAGCATTTCTCTGTGATAACCTACCGACAGTGCAGCACTTTCTCTGTGATAACCCACTGACAGTGCAGCACTTTCTCTGTGATAACCCACTGACAGTACAGCACTTTCCCTGTGATAACCCACTGACAGTACAGCACTCTCTCTGTGATAACCCACTGACAGTGCAGCACTTTCTCTGTGATAACCCACTGACAGTGCAGCACTTTCCCTGTGATAACCCACTGACAGTGCAGCACTTTCCCTGTGCTAACACACTGACAGTACAGCACTTTCTCTGTGATACCCCACTGACAGTGCAGCACTTTCTCTGTGATAACCCACTGACAGTGCAGCACTTTCCCTGTGATAACCCACTGACAGTGCAGCACTTTCCCTTTGCTAACACACTGACAGTACAGCACTTTCTCTGTGATAACCCACTGACAGTGCAGCACTTTCTCTTTGATAACCCACTGACAGGGCAGCACTTTCTCTGTGATAACCCAATGACAGTGCAGCACTTTCTTTGTGATAACTCGCGACAGTGCAGCACTTTCTCTGTGATAACCCACTGACAGTGCAGCACTTTCTCTGTGATAACCCACTGAAAGTGCAGCACGTTCCCTGTGATAACCCACTGACAGTGCAGCACTTCCTCTGTGATAACCCACTGACAGAGCAGCACTTTCTCTGTGATTACCCACTGACAGTGCAGCACTTTCTTTGTGATAACTCGCGACAGTGCAGCACTTTCTCTGTGATAACTCACCGACAGTGCAGCACTTTCTCTGTGATAACTCACTGACAGTGCAGCACATTCTCTGAGATAAATCACTGACAGTGCAGCACTTTCTCTGTGATAACCCACCAGCAGTGCAGCACTTTCTCTGTGATAACTCACTGACAGTGCAGCACTTTCTCTGTGATAAATCACCGAATGTGCAGCACTTTCCCTGTGATAGCTTACTGACAGTGCAGCACTTTCTCTGTGATAACCCACTGACAGTGCAGCACTTTCTCTGTGATAACCCACCAGCAGTGCAGCACTTTCTCTGAGATAACTCACTGACAGTGCAGCACTTTCTCTGTGATAACTCACCGACAGTGCAGCACTTTCTCTGTGATAAATCACTGACAGTGCAGCACTTTCTCTGTGATAACCCAGTGACAGTGCAGCACTTTCTCTGTGATAAATCACCGACAGTGCAGCACTTTCTCTGTGAGAACTCACTGACCGTGCAGCACTTTCTCTGTGATAAATCACTGACAGTGCAGCACTTTCCCTGTGATAACTTACTGACAGTGCAGCACTTTCTCTGTGATAACCCACCGACAGTGCAGCACTTTCCCTGTGATAACCCACTGACAGTGCAGCACTTTCCCTGTGATAACCCACTGATAGTGCAGCACTTCCTCTGTGATAAATCACCGACAGTGCAGCACTTTCCCTGTGATAACTTACTGACAGTGCAGCACTTTCTCTGTGATAACCCACCGACAGTGCAGCACTTTCCCTGTGATAACCCACTGACAGTGCAGCACTTTCCTTGTGATAACTTACTGACAGTGCAGCTGCAGCACTTTCTCTGTGATAACCCACCGACAGTGCAGCACTTTCCCTGTGATATCACACTGACAGTGCAGCATTTTCTCTGTAATAACTCACTGACAGTGCAGCGCTTTCCCTGTGATAACCCACTGACAGTGCAGCACTTTCCCTGTGATAACCCACTGACAGAGCAGCACTTTCCCTGTGATAACCCGCCGACAGTGCAGTACTTTCTCTGTGAAAACCTACTGACAGTGCAGCACTTTCTCTGTGATAACCCACTGACAGTGCAGCATTTTCTCCGTGATAACCCACTGACAGTGCAGCACTTTCTCTGTGATAACCCACTGACAGTGCAGCACTTTCCCTGTGATAACCCACTGACAGTGCAGCACTTTCTCTGTGATAACCCACTGACAGTGCAGCACTTTCTATGTGATAACCCACCGACAGTGCAGCACTTTCTCGGTGATAACCCACTGACAGTGCAGCACTTTCCCTGTGATAACCCACTGACAGTACAGCACTTTCCCTATGATAACCCACTGACAGTACATCACTTTCCCTGTGATAACCCACTGACAGTACAGCACTTTCTCTGTGATAACCCACTGACAGTGCAGCACTTTCTCTGTGATAACCCACTGACAGTGCAGCACTTTCTCTGTGATAACCCACTGACAGTGCAGCACTTTCCCTGTGATAACCCACTGACAGTGCAGCACTTTCCCTGTGATAACACTCTGACAGTGCAGCACTTTCCCTGTGATAACCCACTGACAGTACAGCACTTTCCCTGTGATAACCCACTGACAGTGCAGCACTTTCTCTGTGTTAACCCACTGACAGTGCAGCACTTTCCCTGTGATAACCCACTGACAGTGCAGCACTTACTCTGTGAGAACCCACTGACAGTGCAGCACTTTCCCTGTGATAACCCACTGACAGTTCAGCACTTTCCCTGTGATAACCCACTGACAGTGCAGCACATTCTCTGTGATAACCCACTGACAGTGCAGCACTTTCCCTGTGATAACCCACTGACAGTGCAGCACTTTCTCTGTGATAAATCACTGACAGTGCACCACTTTCTCTGTGATAACACACTGACAGTGCACCACTTTCTCTGTGATAACACACTGACAGTACAGCACTTTCCCTGTGATAACTCGCTGACAGGCAGCACTTTCCCTGTGATAACTCACTGACAGTGCAGCACTTTCTGTGTGATAACTCGCTGATAGTGCAGCACTTTCTCTGTGATAACCCACTGACAGTGCAGCACTTTCTCTGTGATAACCCACTGACTGTGCAGCACTTTCTCTGTGATAACTCGCTGACAGTGCAGCACTTTCTCTGTGATAACCCACTGACAGTGCAGCACTTTCTCTGTGAAAAATCACTGACATTGCAGCACTTTCTCTGTGAGAACTTACCGACAGTGCAGCACTTTCTCTGTGATAACTCACCGACAGTACAGCACTTTCCCTGTGATAACCCACTGACAGAGCAGCACTTTCCCTGTGATAACCCGCCGACAGTGCAGTACTTTCTCTGTGAAAACCTACTGACAGTGCAGCACTTTCTCTGTGATAACCCACTGACAGTGCAGCATTTTCTCCGTGATAACCCACTGACAGTGCAGCATTTTTTTTTGATAACCCACTGACAGTGCAGCACTTTTTCTGTGATAACACACTGACAGTACAGCACTTTCCCTGTGATAACCCACTGACAGTACAGCACTTTCCCTGTGATAACCCACTGACAGTGCATCACTTTCCCTGTGATAACCCACTGACAGGACAGCACTTTCCCTGTGATAACCCACTGACATTGCAGCACTTTCTCTGTGATAACCCACTGACAGTGCAGCACTTTCTCTGTGATAACCCACCGGCATTACAGCAATTTCTCTGTGATAACACATTGACAGTGCAGCACTTTCCCTGTGATAACCCACTGACAGTGCAGCACTTTCCCTGTGATAATCCACTGACAGTGCAGCACTTCCCTGTGATAACACATTGACAGTGCAGCACTTTCTCTGTGATAACCCACCGACAGTGCAGCACTTTCCCTGTGATAACCCACTGACAGTGCAGCACTTCCCTGTGATAACACATTGACAGTGCAGCACTTTCTCTGTGATAACCCACCGACAGTGCAGCACTTTCCCTGTGATAACCCACTGACAGTGCAGCACTTTCTCTGTGATAACACATTGACAGTGCAGCACTTTCTCTGTGATAACCCACTGACAGTGCAGCACTTTCTCTGTGATAACTCACCGACAGTGCAGCACTTTCTCTGTGATAAATCACCGACAGTGCAGCAGTTTCACTGTGATAAATCACTGACAGTACAGCACTTTCCCTGTGATAACCCACTGACAGTGCAGCACTTTCTCTGTGATAACTCACCGACAGTGCAGCACTTTCTCTGTGATAAATCACCGACAGTGCAGCACTTTCTCTGTGATAAATCACTGACTGTACAGCACTTTCCCTGTGATAACCCACTAATAGTGCAGCACGTTCCCTGTGATAACCCACTGACAGTGCAGCACTTTCTCTGTGATAACCCACTGACAGTGCAACATTTTTTTTGATAACCCACTGACAGTGCAGCACTTTCTTTGTGATAACCCACCGACAGTGCAGCACTTTCTCTGTGATAACTCACCGACAGTGCAGCACTTTCTCTGCGATGACTCACCAGCAGTGCAGCACTTTCTCTGTGATAACCCACCAGCAGTGCAGCACATTCCCTGTGATAAGTCACTGACAGTGCAGCACTTTCTCTGTGATAACTCACCGACAGTGCAGCACTTTCCCTGTGACAACTTGCTGACAGTGCAGCACTTTCTCTGTGACAACACACTGACAGTGCAGCACTTTCTCTGTGATAACCCACTGACAGTGCAGCACTTTCTCTGTGATAACTAAATGACAGTGCAGCACTTTCTCTGTGATAACCCACTGACTGTGCAGCACTTTCTCTGTGATAACTCGCTGACAGTGCAGCATTTCTCTGTGATAACCTACCGACAGTGCAGCACTTTCTCTGTGATAACCCACTGACAGTGCAGCACTTTCTCTGTGATAACCCACTGACAGTACAGCACTTTCCCTGTGATAACCCACTGACAGTACAGCACTTTCTCTGTGATAACCCACTGACAGTGCAGCACTTTCTCTGTGATAACCCACTGACAGTGCAGCACTTTCCCTGTGATAACCCACTGACAGTGCAGCACTTTCCCTGTGCTAACACACTGACAGTACAGCACTTTCTCTGTGATACCCCACTGACAGTGCAGCACTTTCTCTGTGATAACCCACTGACAGTGCAGCACTTTCCCTGTGATAACCCACTGACAGTGCAGCACTTTCCCTGTGCTAACACACTGACAGTACAGCACTTTCTCTGTGATAACCCACTGACAGTGCAGCACTTTCTCTGTGATAACCCACTGACAGGGCAGCACTTTCTCTGTGATAACCCACTGACAGTGCAGCACTTTCTTTGTGATAACTCGCGACAGTGCAGCACTTTCTCTGTGATAACCCACTGACAGTGCAGCACTTTCTCTGTGATAACCCACTGAAAGTGCAGCACGTTCCCTGTGATACCCCACTGACAGTGCAGCACTTCCTCTGTGATAACCCACTGACAGTGCAGCACTTTCTCTGTGATTACCCACTGACAGTGCAGCACTTTCTTTGTGATAACTCGCGACAGTGCAGCACTTTCTCTGTGATAACTCACCGACAGTGCAGCACTTTCTCTGTGATAACTCACTGACAGTGCAGCACATTCTCTGTGATAAATCACTGACAGTGCAGCACTTTCTCTGTGATAACCCACCAGCAGTGCAGCACTTTCTCTGTGATAACTCACTGACAGTGCAGCACTTTCTCTGTGATAAATCACCGAATGTGCAGCACTTTCCCTGTGATAGCTTACTGACAGTGCAGCACTTTCTCTGTCATAACCCACTGACAGTGCAGCACTTTCTCTGTGATAACCCACCAGCAGTGCAGCACTTTCTCTGAGATAACTCACTGACAGTGCAGCACTTTCTCTGTGATAACTCACCGACAGTGCAGCACTTTCTCTGTGATAAATCACTGACAGTGCAGCACTTTCTCTGTGATAACCCAGTGACAGTGCAGCACTTTCTCTGTGATAAATCACCGACAGTGCAGCACTTTCTCTGTGAGAACTCACTGACCGTGCAGCACTTTCTCTGTGATAAATCACTGACAGTGCAGCACTTTCCCTGTGATAACTTACTGACAGTGCAGCACTTTCTCTGTGATAACCCACCGACAGTGCAGCACTTTCCCTGTGATAACCCACTGACAGTGCAGCACTTTCCCTGTGATAACCCACTGATAGTGCAGCACTTCCTCTGTGATAAATCACCGACCGTGCAGCACTTACCCTGTGATAACTTACTGACAGTGCAGCACTTTCTCTGTGATAACCCACCGACAGTGCAGCACTTTCCCTGTGATAACCCACTGACAGTGCAGCACTTTCCCTGTGATAACTTACTGACAGTGCAGCTGCAGCACTTTCTCTGTGATAACCCACCGACAGTGCAGCACTTTCCCTGTGATAACACACTGACAGTGCAGCATTTTCTCTGTAATAACTCACTGACAGTGCAGCGCTTTCCCTGTGATAACCCACTGACAGTGCAGCACTTTCCCTGTGATAACCCACTGACAGAGCAGCACTTTCCCTGTGATAACCCGCCGACAGTGCAGTACTTTCTCTGTGAAAACCTACTGACAGTGCAGCACTTTCTCTGTGATAACCCACTGACAGTGCAGCATTTTCTCCGTGATAACCCACTGACAGTGCAGCACTTTCTCTGTGATAACCCACTGACAGTGCAGCACTTTCCCTGTGATAACCCACTGACAGTGCAGCACCTTCTCTGTGATAACCCACTGACAGTGCAGCACTTTCTATGTGATAACCCACCGACAGTGCAGCACTTTCTCGGTGATAACCCACTGACAGTGCAGCACTTTCCCTGTGATAACCCACTGACAGTACAGCACTTTCCCTATGATAACCCACTGACAGTACATCACTTTCCCTGTGATAACCCACTGAGAGTACAGCACTTTCTCTGTGATAACCCACTGACAGTGCAGCACTTTCTCTGTGATAACCCACTGACAGTGCAGCACTTTCTCTGTGATAACCCACTGACAGTGCAGCACTTTCCCTGTGATAACCCACTGACAGTGCAGCACTTTCCCTGTCATAACACACTGACAGTGCAGCACTTTCCCTGTGATAACACACTGACAGTACAGCACTTTCCCTGTGATAACCCACTGACAGTGCAGCACTTTCTCTGTGTTAACCCACTGACAGTGCAGCACTTTCCCTGTGATAACCCACTGACAGTGCAGCACTTACTCTGTGAGAACCCACTGACAGTGCAGCACTTTCCATGTGATAACCCACTGACAGTTCAGCACTTTCCCTGTGATAACCCACTGACAGTGCAGCACATTCTCTGTGATAACCCACTGACAGTGCAGCATTTTCCCTGTGATAACCCACTGACAGTGCAGCACTTTCTCTGTGATAAATCACTGACAGTGCACCACTTTCTCTGTGATAACACACTGACAGTGCACCACTTTCTCTGTGATAACACACTGACAGTACAGCACTTTCCCTGTGATAACTCGCTGACAGGCAGCACTTTCCCTGTGATAACTCACTGACAGTGCAGCACTTTCTCTGTGATAACTCGCTGACAGTGCAGCACTTTCTCTGTGATAACCCACTGACAGTGCAGCACTTTCTCTGTGATAACCCACTGACAGTGCAGCACTTTCTCTGTGAAAAATCACTGACATTGCAGCACTTTCTCTGTGAGAACTTACCGACAGTGCAGCACTTTCTCTGTGATAACTCACCGACAGTACAGCACGTTCCCTGTGATAACCCACTGACAGTGCAGCACTTTCTCTGTGATAACCCACTGACAGTGCAGCACTTTCTCTGTGATAACCCACTGACAGTGCAGCACTTTCTCTGTGATAACCCACTGACAGGGCAGCACTTTCTCTGTGATAACCCACTGACAGTGCAGCACTTTCTTTGTGATAACTCGCGACAGTGCAGCACTTTCTCTGTGATAACCCACTGACAGTGCAGCACTTTCTCTGTGATAACCCACTGACAGTGCAGCACGTTCCCTGTGATAACCCACCAGCAGTACAGCACTTTCTCTGTGATAACCCACTGACAGTGCAGCACTTTCTCTGTGATAACCCACTGACAGTGCAGCACTTTCTCTGTGATAACCCACTGACAGTGCAGCACTTTCCCTGTGATAACCCACTGACAGTGCAGCACTTTCCCTGTGATAACACACTGACAGTGCAGCACTTTCCCTGTGATAACCCACTGACAGTACAGCACTTTCCCTGTGATAACCCACTGACAGTGCAGCACTTTCTCTGTGTTAACCCACTGACAGTGCAGCACTTTCCCTGTGATAACCCACTGACAGTGCAGCACTTACTCTGTGAGAACCCACTGACAGTGCAGCACTTTCCCTGTGATAACCCACTGACAGTTCAGCACTTTCCCTGTGATAACCCACTGACAGTGCAGCACATTCTCTGTGATAACCCACTGACAGTGCAGCACTTTCCCTGTGATAACCCACTGACAGTGCAGCACTTTCTCTGTGATAAATCACTGACAGTGCACCACTTTCTCTGTGATAACATACTGACAGTGCACCACTTTCTCTGTGCATACACACTGACAGTACAGCACTTTCCCTGTGATAACTCACTGACAGTGCAGCACTTTCTCTGTGATAACTCGCTGACAGTGCAGCACTTTCTCTGTGATAACCCACTGACAGTGCAGCACTTTCTCTGTGATAACCCACTGACTGTGCAGCACTTTCTCTGTGATAACTCGCTGACAGTGCAGCACTTTCTCTGTGATAACCCACTGACAGTGCAGCACTTTCTCTGTGAAAAATCACTGACATTGCAGCACTTTCTCTGTGAGAACTTACCGACAGTGCAGCACTTTCTCTGTGATAACTCACCGACAGTACAGCACGTTCCCTGTGATAACCCACTGACAGTGCAGCACTTTCTCTGTGATAACCCACTGACAGTGCAGCACTTTCTCTGTGATAACCCACTGACAGTGCAGCACTTTCTCTGTGATAACCCACTGACAGGGCAGCACTTTCTCTGTGATAACCCACTGACAGTGCAGCACTTTCTTTGTGATAACTCGCGACAGTGCAGCACTTTCTCTGTGATAACCCACTGACAGTGCAGCACTTTCTCTGTGATAACCCACTGACAGTGCAGCACGTTCCCTGTGATAACCCACTGACAGTGCAGCACTTTCTCTGTGATAACCCACTGACAGTGCAGCACTTTCTCTGTGATTACCCACTGACAGTGCAGCACTTTCTTTGTGATAACTCGCGACAGTGCAGCACTTTCTCTGTGATAACTCACCGACAGTGCAGCACTTTCTCTGTGATAACTCACTGACAGTGCAGCACATTCTCTGTGATAAATCACTGACAGTGCAGCACTTTCTCTGTGATAACCCACCAGCAGTGCAGCACTTTCTCTGTGATAACTCACTGACAGTGCAGCACTTTCTCTGTGATAAATCACCGAATGTGCAGCACTTTCCCTGTGATAGCTTACTGACAGTGCAGCACTTTCTCTGTGATAACCCACTGACAGTGCAGCACTTTCTCTGTGATAACCCACCAGCAGTGCAGCACTTTCTCTGAGATAACTCACTGACAGTGCAGCACTTTCTCTGTGTTAACTCACCGACAGTGCAGCACGTTCTCTGTGATAAATCACTGACAGTGCAGCACTTTCTCTGTGATAACCCAGTGACAGTGCAGCACTTTCTCTGTGATAAATCACCGACAGTGCAGCACTTTCTCTGTGAGAACTCACTGACCGTGCAGCACTTTCTCTGTGATAAATCACTGACAGTGCAGCACTTTCCCTGTGATAACTTACTGACAGTGCAGCACTTTCTCTGTGATAACCCACCGACAGTGCAGCACGTTCCCTGTGATAACCCACTGACAGTGCAGCACTTTCCCTGTGATAACCCACTGATAGTGCAGCACTTTCTCTGTGATAAATCACCGACAGTGCAGCACTTTCCCTGTGATAACTTACTGACAGTGCAGCACTTTCTCTGTGATAACCCACCGACAGTGCAGCACTTTCCCTGTGATAACCCACTGACAGTGCAGCACTTTCCCTGTGATAACTTACTGACAGTGCAGCTGCATCACTTTCTCTGTGATAACCCACCGACAGTGCAGCACTTTCCCTGTGATAACACACTGACAGTGCAGCACTTTCTCTGTAATAACTCACTGACAGTGCAGCGCTTTCCCTGTGATAACCCACTGACAGTGCAGCACTTTCCCTGTGATAACCCACTGACAGAGCAGCACTTTCCCTGTGATAACCCGCCGACAGTGCAGTACTTTCTCTGTGATAACCTACTGACAGTGCAGCACTTTCTCTGTGATAACCCACTGACAGTGCAGCACTTTCCCTGTGATAACCCACTGAGAGAGCAGCACTTTCCCTGTGATAACCCGCCGACAGTGCAGTACTTTCTCTGTGATAACCTACTGACAGTGCAGCACTTTCTCCGTGATAACCCACTGACAGTGCAGCACTTTCTCTGTGATAACCCACTGACAGTGCAGCACTTTCCCTGTGATAACCCACTGACAGTGCAGCACTTTCTCTGTGATAACCCACTGACAGTGCAGCACTTTCTCTGTGATAACTCACCGACAGTGCAGCAAATTTCTCGGTGATAACCCACTGACAGTGCAGCACTTTCCCTGTGATAACCCACTGACAGTACAGCACTTTCCCTATGATAACCCACTGACAGTACATCACTTTCCCTGTGATAACCCACTGAGAGGACAGCACTTTCTCTGTGATAACCCACTGTCAGTGCAGCACTTTCTCTGTGATAACCCACTGACAGTGCAGCACTTTCTCTGTGATAACCCACTGACAGTGCAGCACTTTCCCTGTGATAACCCACTGACAGTGCAGCACTTTCCCTGTGATAACACCCTGACAGTACAGCAATTTCCCTGTGATAACCCACTGACAGTACAGCACTTTCCCTGTGATAACCCACTGACAGTGCAGCACTTTCTCTGTGATAACCCACTGACAGTGCAGCACTTTCTCTGTGATAACCCACTGACAGTGCAGCACTTTCTCTGTGATAACCCACCGACAGTGCAGCACTTTCCCTGTGATAACACACTGACAGTGCAGCATTTTCTCTGTAATAACTCACTGACAGTGCAGCGCTTTCCCTGTGATAACCCACTGACAGTGCAGCACTTTCCCTGTGATAACCCACTGACAGAGCAGCACTTTCCCTGTGATAACCCGCCGACAGTGCAGTACTTTCTCTGTGAAAACCTACTGACAGTGCAGCACTTTCTCTGTGATAACCCACTGACAGTGCAGCATTTTCTCCGTGATAACCCACTGACAGTGCAGCACTTTCTCTGTGATAACCCACTGACAGTGCAGCACTTTCCCTGTGATAACCCACTGACAGTGCAGCACCTTCTCTGTGATAACCCACTGACAGTGCAGCACTTTCTATGTGATAACCCACCGACAGTGCAGCACTTTCTCGGTGATAACCCACTGACAGTGCAGCACTTTCCCTGTGATAACCCACTGACAGTACAGCACTTTCCCTATGATAACCCACTGACAGTACATCACTTTCCCTGTGATAACCCACTGAGAGTACAGCACTTTCTCTGTGATAACCCACTGACAGTGCAGCACTTTCTCTGTGATAACCCACTGACAGTGCAGCACTTTCTCTGTGATAACCCACTGACAGTGCAGCACTTTCCCTGTGATAACCCACTGACAGTGCAGCACTTTCCCTGTCATAACACACTGACAGTGCAGCACTTTCCCTGTGATAACACACTGACAGTACAGCACTTTCCCTGTGATAACCCACTGACAGTGCAGCACTTTCTCTGTGTTAACCCACTGACAGTGCAGCACTTTCCCTGTGATAACCCACTGACAGTGCAGCACTTACTCTGTGAGAACCCACTGACAGTGCAGCACTTTCCATGTGATAACCCACTGACAGTTCAGCACTTTCCCTGTGATAACCCACTGACAGTGCAGCACATTCTCTGTGATAACCCACTGACAGTGCAGCATTTTCCCTGTGATAACCCACTGACAGTGCAGCACTTTCTCTGTGATAAATCACTGACAGTGCACCACTTTCTCTGTGATAACACACTGACAGTGCACCACTTTCTCTGTGATAACACACTGACAGTACAGCACTTTCCCTGTGATAACTCGCTGACAGGCAGCACTTTCCCTGTGATAACTCACTGACAGTGCAGCACTTTCTCTGTGATAACTCGCTGACAGTGCAGCACTTTCTCTGTGATAACCCACTGACAGTGCAGCACTTTCTCTGTGATAACCCACTGACTGTGCAGCACTTTCTCTGTGATAACTCGCTGACAGTGCAGCACTTTCTCTGTGATAACCCACTGACAGTGCAGCACTTTCTCTGTGAAAAATCACTGACATTGCAGCACTTTCTCTGTGAGAACTTACCGACAGTGCAGCACTTTCTCTGTGATAACTCACCGACAGTACAGCACGTTCCCTGTGATAACCCACTGACAGTGCAGCACTTTCTCTGTGATAACCCACTGACAGGGCAGCACTTTCTCTGTGATAACCCACTGACAGTGCAGCACTTTCTTTGTGATAACTCGCGAAGTGCAGCACTTTCTCTGTGATAACCCACTGACAGTGCAGCACTTTCTCTGTGATAACCCACTGACAGTGCAGCACGTTCCCTGTGATAACCCACCAGCAGTACAGCACTTTCTCTGTGATAACCCACTGACAGTGCAGCACTTTCTCTGTGATAACCCACTGACAGTGCAGCACTTTCTCTGTGATAACCCACTGACAGTGCAGCACTTTCCCTGTGATAACCCACTGACAGTGCAGCACTTTCCCTGTGATAACACACTGACAGTGCAGCACTTTCCCTGTGATAACCCACTG
The DNA here is from genome assembly GCF_047496795.1 of Chiloscyllium punctatum. Taxonomy (NCBI): domain Eukaryota; kingdom Metazoa; phylum Chordata; class Chondrichthyes; order Orectolobiformes; family Hemiscylliidae; genus Chiloscyllium; species Chiloscyllium punctatum. The sequence goes on from NC_092751.1 coordinate 74,603,607, forward strand.
ACAGTACAGCACTTTCCCTGTGATAACCCACTGACAGTGCAGCACTTTCTCTGTGTTAACCCACTGACAGTGCAGCACTTTCCCTGTGATAACCCACTGACAGTGCAGCACTTACTCTGTGAGAACCCACTGACAGTGCAGCACTTTCCCTGTGATAACCCACTGACAGTTCAGCACTTTCCCTGTGATAACCCACTGACAGTGCAGCACATTCTCTGTGATAACCCACTGACAGTGCAGCACTTTCCCTGTGATAACCCACTGACAGTGCAGCACTTTCTCTGTGATAAATCACTGACAGTGCACCACTTTCTCTGTGATAACATACTGACAGTGCACCACTTTCTCTGTGATAACACACTGACAGTACAGCACTTTCCCTGTGATAACTCACTGACAGTGCAGCACTTTCTCTGTGATAACTCGCTGACAGTGCAGCACTTTCTCTGTGATAACCCACTGACAGTGCAGCACTTTCTCTGTGATAACCCACTGACTGTGCAGCACTTTCTCTGTGATAACTCGCTGACAGTGCAGCACTTTCTCTGTGATAACCCACTGACAGTGCAGCACTTTCTCTGTGAAAAATCACTGACATTGCAGCACTTTCTCTGTGAGAACTTACCGACAGTGCAGCACTTTCTCTGTGATAACTCACCGACAGTACAGCACGTTCCCTGTGATAACCCACTGACAGTGCAGCACTTTCTCTGTGATAACCCACTGACAGTGCAGCACTTTCTCTGTGATAACCCACTGACAGTGCAGCACTTTCTCTGTGATAACCCACTGACAGGGCAGCACTTTCTCTGTGATAACCCACTGACAGTGCAGCACTTTCTTTGTGATAACTCGCGACAGTGCAGCACTTTCTCTGTGATAACCCACTGACAGTGCAGCACTTTCTCTGTGATAACCCACTGACAGTGCAGCACGTTCCCTGTGATAACCCACTGACAGTGCAGCACTTTCTCTGTGATAACCCACTGACAGTGCAGCACTTTCTCTGTGATTACCCACTGACAGTGCAGCACTTTCTTTGTGATAACTCGCGACAGTGCAGCACTTTCTCTGTGATAACTCACCGACAGTGCAGCACTTTCTCTGTGATAACTCACTGACAGTGCAGCACATTCTCTGTGATAAATCACTGACAGTGCAGCACTTTCTCTGTGATAACCCACCAGCAGTGCAGCACTTTCTCTGTGATAACTCACTGACAGTGCAGCACTTTCTCTGTGATAAATCACCGAATGTGCAGCACTTTCCCTGTGATAGCTTACTGACAGTGCAGCACTTTCTCTGTGATAACCCACTGACAGTGCAGCACTTTCTCTGTGATAACCCACCAGCAGTGCAGCACTTTCTCTGAGATAACTCACTGACAGTGCAGCACTTTCTCTGTGTTAACTCACCGACAGTGCAGCACGTTCTCTGTGATAAATCACTGACAGTGCAGCACTTTCTCTGTGATAACCCAGTGACAGTGCAGCACTTTCTCTGTGATAAATCACCGACAGTGCAGCACTTTCTCTGTGAGAACTCACTGACCGTGCAGCACTTTCTCTGTGATAAATCACTGACAGTGCAGCACTTTCCCTGTGATAACTTACTGACAGTGCAGCACTTTCTCTGTGATAACCCACCGACAGTGCAGCACGTTCCCTGTGATAACCCACTGACAGTGCAGCACTTTCCCTGTGATAACCCACTGATAGTGCAGCACTTTCTCTGTGATAAATCACCGACAGTGCAGCACTTTCCCTGTGATAACTTACTGACAGTGCAGCACTTTCTCTGTGATAACCCACCGACAGTGCAGCACTTTCCCTGTGATAACCCACTGACAGTGCAGCACTTTCCCTGTGATAACTTACTGACAGTGCAGCTGCATCACTTTCTCTGTGATAACCCACCGACAGTGCAGCACTTTCCCTGTGATAACACACTGACAGTGCAGCACTTTCTCTGTAATAACTCACTGACAGTGCAGCGCTTTCCCTGTGATAACCCACTGACAGTGCAGCACTTTCCCTGTGATAACCCACTGACAGAGCAGCACTTTCCCTGTGATAACCCGCCGACAGTGCAGTACTTTCTCTGTGATAACCTACTGACAGTGCAGCACTTTCTCTGTGATAACCCACTGACAGTGCAGCACTTTCCCTGTGATAACCCACTGAGAGAGCAGCACTTTCCCTGTGATAACCCGCCGACAGTGCAGTACTTTCTCTGTGATAACCTACTGACAGTGCAGCACTTTCTCCGTGATAACCCACTGACAGTGCAGCACTTTCTCTGTGATAACCCACTGACAGTGCAGCACTTTCCCTGTGATAACCCACTGACAGTGCAGCACTTTCTCTGTGATAACCCACTGACAGTGCAGCACTTTCTCTGTGATAACTCACCGACAGTGCAGCAAATTTCTCGGTGATAACCCACTGACAGTGCAGCACTTTCCCTGTGATAACCCACTGACAGTACAGCACTTTCCCTATGATAACCCACTGACAGTACATCACTTTCCCTGTGATAACCCACTGAGAGGACAGCACTTTCTCTGTGATAACCCACTGTCAGTGCAGCACTTTCTCTGTGATAACCCACTGACAGTGCAGCACTTTCTCTGTGATAACCCACTGACAGTGCAGCACTTTCCCTGTGATAACCCACTGACAGTGCAGCACTTTCCCTGTGATAACACCCTGACAGTACAGCAATTTCCCTGTGATAACCCACTGACAGTACAGCACTTTCCCTGTGATAACCCACTGACAGTGCAGCACTTTCTCTGTGATAACCCACTGACAGTGCAGCACTTTCTCTGTGATAACCTACTGACAGTGCAGCACTTTCTCTGTGATAACCCACCGACATTGCAGCACTTTCCCTGTGATAACCCACTGACAGTACAGCACTTTCTCTGTGATAACCCACTGACAGTGCAGCACTTTCTCTGTGATAACCAACGACAGTGCAGCACTTTCCCTGTGATAACACACGGACAGTGCAGCACTTTCTCTGTGATAACCCACTGACAGTACAGCACTTTCCCTGTGATAACCCACTGACAGTACAGCACTTTCCCTGTGATAACCCACTGAGAGTGCATCAATTTCCCGGTGATAACCCACTGACGGCACAGCACTTTCCCTGTGATAACCCACTGACAGTGCAGCACTTTCCCTGTGATAACCCACTGACAGAACAGCACTTTCCCTGTGATAGCCCACTGACAGTACAGCACTTTCCCTGTGATAACCCACTGAGAGTACAGGACTTTCTCTGTGATAACCCACTGACAGTGCAGCACTTTCTCTGTGATAACCCACTGACAGTGCAGCACTTTCTCTGTGTTAACCCACTGACAGTGCAGCACTTTCCCTGTGATAACCCACTGACAGTGAAGCACTTACTCTGTGAGAACCCACTGACAGTGCAGCACTTTCCCTGTGATAACCCTCTGACAGTTCAGCACTTTCCCTGTGATAACCCACTGACAGTGCAGCACATTCTCTGTGATAACCCACTGACAGTGCAGCACTTTCCCTGTGATAACCCACTGACAGTGCAGCACTTTCTCTGTGATAAATCACTGACAGTGCACCACTTTCTCTGTGATAACACACTGACAGTGCACCACTTTCTCTGTGATAACACACTGACAGTACAGCACTTTCCCTGTGATAACTCGCTGACAGGCAGCACTTTCCCTGTGATAACTCACTGACAGTGCAGCACTTTCTCTGTGATAACTCGCTGACAGTGCAGCACTTTCTCTGTGATAACCCACTGACAGTGCAGCACTTTCTCTGTGATAACTCGCTGACAGTGCAGCACTTTCTCTGTGATAACCCACTGACAGTGCAGCACTTTCCCTGTGAAAACCCACTGACAGTGCAGCACTTTCTCTGTGATAACTCACCGACAGTGCAGCACTTTCTCTGTGATAAATCACTGACCGTGCAGCATTTCTCTGTGATAACTTACCGACAGTGCAGCACTTTCTCTGTGATAACCCACTGACAGTGCAGCACTTTCTCTGTGATAACCCACTGACAGTACAGCACTTTCCCTGTGATAACCCACTGACAGTACAGCACTTTCTCTGTGATAACCCACTGACAGTGCAGCACTTTCTCTGTGATAACCCACCGACAGTGCAGCACTTTCCCTGTGATAACCCACTGACAGTGCAGCACTTTCCCTGTGATAACTTACTGACAGTGCAGCTGCATCACTTTCTCTGTGATAACCCACCGACAGTGCAGCACTTTCCCTGTGATAACACACTGACAGTGCAGCACTTTCTCTGTAATAACTCACTGACAGTGCAGCGCTTTCCCTGTGATAACCCACTGACAGTGCAGCACTTTCCCTGTGATAACCCACTGACAGAGCAGCACTTTCCCTGTGATAACCCGCCGACAGTGCAGTACTTTCTCTGTGATAAACTACTGACAGTGCAGCACTTTCTCTGTGATAACCCACTGACAGTGCAGCACTTTCCCTGTGATAACCCACTGACAGAGCAGCACTTTCCCTGTGATAACCCGCCGACAGTGCAGTACTTTCTCTGTGATAACCTACTGACAGTGCAGCACTTTCTCCGTGATAACCCACTGACAGTGCAGCACTTTCTCTGTGATAACCCACTGACAGTGCAGCACTTTCCCTGTGATAACCCACTGACAGTGCAGCACTTTCTCTGTGATAACCCACTGACAGTGCAGCACTTTCTCTGTGATAACTCACCGACAGTGCAGCAAATTTCTCGGTGATAACCCACTGACAGTGCAGCACTTTCCCTGTGATAACCCACTGACAGTACAGCACTTTCCCTATGATAACCCACTGACAGTACATCACTTTCCCTGTGATAACCCACTGAGAGGACAGCACTTTCTCTGTGATAACCCACTGTCAGTGCAGCACTTTCTCTGTGATAACCCACTGACAGTGCAGCACTTTCTCTGTGATAACCCACTGACAGTGCAGCACTTTCCCTGTGATAACCCACTGACAGTGCAGCACTTTCCCTGTGATAACACCCTGACAGTACAGCACTTTCCCTGTGATAACCCACTGACAGTACAGCACTTTCCCTGTGATAACCCACTGACAGTGCAGCACTTTCTCTGTGATAACCCACTGACAGTGCAGCACTTTCTCTGTGATAACCCACTGACAGTGCAGCACTTTCTCTGTGATAACCCACCGACATTGCAGCACTTTCCCTGTGATAACCCACTGACAGTACAGCACTTTCTCTGTGATAACCCACTGACAGTGCAGCACTTTCTCTGTGATAACCAACGACAGTGCAGCACTTTCCCTGTGATAACACACGGACAGTGCAGCACTTTCTCTGTGATAACCCACTGACAGTACAGCACTTTCCCTGTGATAACCCACTGACAGTACAGCACTTTCCCTGTGATAACCCACTGAGAGTGCATCAATTTCCCGGTGATAACCCACTGACGGCACAGCACTTTCCCTGTGATAACCCACTGACAGTGCAGCACTTTCCCTGTGATAACCCACTGACAGAACAGCACTTTCCCTGTGATAGCCCACTGACAGTACAGCACTTTCCCTGTGATAACCCACTGAGAGTACAGGACTTTCTCTGTGATAACCCACTGACAGTGCAGCACTTTCTCTGTGATAACCCACTGACAGTGCAGCACTTTCTCTGTGTTAACCCACTGACAGTGCAGCACTTTCCCTGTGATAACCCACTGACAGTGAAGCACTTACTCTGTGAGAACCCACTGACAGTGCAGCACTTTCCCTGTGATAACCCACTGACAGTTCAGCACTTTCCCTGTGATAACCCACTGACAGTGCAGCACATTCTCTGTGATAACCCACTGACAGTGCAGCACTTTCCCTGTGATAACCCACTGACAGTGCAGCACTTTCTCTGTGATAAATCACTGACAGTGCACCACTTTCTCTGTGATAACACACTGACAGTGCACCACTTTCTCTGTGATAACACACTGACAGTACAGCACTTTCCCTGTGATAACTCGCTGACAGGCAGCACTTTCCCTGTGATAACTCACTGACAGTGCAGCACTTTCTCTGTGATAACTCGCTGACAGTGCAGCACTTTCTCTGTGATAACCCACTGACAGTGCAGCACTTTCTCTGTGATAACTCGCTGACAGTGCAGCACTTTCTCTGTGATAACCCACTGACAGTGCAGCACTTTCCCTGTGAAAACCCACTGACAGTGCAGCACTTTCTCTGTGATTACCCACTGACAGTGCAGCACTTTCATTGTGATAACTCGCGACAGTGCAGCACTTTCTCTGTGATAACTCACCGACAGTGCAGCACTTTCTCTGTGATAACTCACTGACAGTGCAGCACATTCTCTGTGATAAATCACTGACAGTGCAGCACTTTCTCTGTGATAACCCACCAGCAGTGCAGCACTTTCTCTGTGATAACTCACTGACAGTGCAGCACTTTCTCTGTGATAAATCACCGAATGTGCAGCACTTTCCCTGTGATAGCTTACTGACAGTGCAGCACTTTCTCTGTGATAACCCACTGACAGTGCAGCACTTTCTCTGTGATAACCCACCAGCAGTGCAGCACTTTCTCTGAGATAACTCACTGACAGTGCAGCACTTTCTCTGTGTTAACTCACCGACAGTGCAGCACGTTCTCTGTGATAAATCACTGACAGTGCAGCACTTTCTCTGTGATAACCCAGTGACAGTGCAGCACTTTCTCTGTGATAAATCACCGACAGTGCAGCACTTTCTCTGTGAGAACTCACTGACCGTGCAGCACTTTCTCTGTGATAAATCACTGACAGTGCAGCACTTTCCCTGTGATAACTTACTGACAGTGCAGCACTTTCTCTGTGATAACCCACCGACAGTGCAGCACGTTCCCTGTGATAACCCACTGACAGTGCAGCACTTTCCCTGTGATAACCCACTGATAGTGCAGCACTTTCTCTGTGATAAATCACCGACAGTGCAGCACTTTCCCTGTGATAACTTACTGACAGTGCAGCACTTTCTCTGTGATAACCCACCGACAGTGCAGCACTTTCCCTGTGATAACCCACTGACAGTGCAGCACTTTCCCTGTGATAACTTACTGACAGTGCAGCTGCATCACTTTCTCTGTGATAACCCACCGACAGTGCAGCACTTTCCCTGTGATAACACACTGACAGTGCAGCACTTTCTCTGTAATAACTCACTGACAGTGCAGCGCTTTCCCTGTGATAACCCACTGACAGTGCAGCACTTTCCCTGTGATAACCCACTGACAGAGCAGCACTTTCCCTGTGATAACCCGCCGACAGTGCAGTACTTTCTCTGTGATAACCTACTGACAGTGCAGCACTTTCTCTGTGATAACCCACTGACAGTGCAGCACTTTCCCTGTGATAACCCACTGAGAGAGCAGCACTTTCCCTGTGATAACCCGCCGACAGTGCAGTACTTTCTCTGTGATAACCTACTGACAGTGCAGCACTTTCTCCGTGATAACCCACTGACAGTGCAGCACTTTCTCTGTGATAACCCACTGACAGTGCAGCACTTTCCCTGTGATAACCCACTGACAGTGCAGCACTTTCTCTGTGATAACCCACTGACAGTGCAGCACTTTCTCTGTGATAACTCACCGACAGTGCAGCAAATTTCTCGGTGATAACCCACTGACAGTGCAGCACTTTCCCTGTGATAACCCACTGACAGTACAGCACTTTCCCTATGATAACCCACTGACAGTACATCACTTTCCCTGTGATAACCCACTGAGAGGACAGCACTTTCTCTGTGATAACCCACTGTCAGTGCAGCACTTTCTCTGTGATAACCCACTGACAGTGCAGCACTTTCTCTGTGATAACCCACTGACAGTGCAGCACTTTCCCTGTGATAACCCACTGACAGTGCAGCACTTTCCCTGTGATAACACCCTGACAGTACAGCAATTTCCCTGTGATAACCCACTGACAGTACAGCACTTTCCCTGTGATAACCCACTGACAGTGCAGCACTTTCTCTGTGATAACCCACTGACAGTGCAGCACTTTCTCTGTGATAACCCACTGACAGTGCAGCACTTTCTCTGTGATAACCCACCGACATTGCAGCACTTTCCCTGTGATAACCCACTGACAGTACAGCACTTTCTCTGTGATAACCCACTGACAGTGCAGCACTTTCTCTGTGATAACCAACGACAGTGCAGCACTTTCCCTGTGATAACACACGGACAGTGCAGCACTTTCTCTGTGATAACCCACTGACAGTACAGCACTTTCCCTGTGATAACCCACTGACAGTACAGCACTTTCCCTGTGATAACCCACTGAGAGTGCATCAATTTCCCGGTGATAACCCACTGACGGCACAGCACTTTCCCTGTGATAACCCACTGACAGTGCAGCACTTTCCCTGTGATAACCCACTGACAGAACAGCACTTTCCCTGTGATAGCCCACTGACAGTACAGCACTTTCCCTGTGATAACCCACTGAGAGTACAGGACTTTCTCTGTGATAACCCACTGACAGTGCAGCACTTTCTCTGTGATAACCCACTGACAGTGCAGCACTTTCTCTGTGTTAACCCACTGACAGTGCAGCACTTTCCCTGTGATAACCCACTGACAGTGAAGCACTTACTCTGTGAGAACCCACTGACAGTGCAGCACTTTCCCTGTGATAACCCTCTGACAGTTCAGCACTTTCCCTGTGATAACCCACTGACAGTGCAGCACATTCTCTGTGATAACCCACTGACAGTGCAGCACTTTCCCTGTGATAACCCACTGACAGTGCAGCACTTTCTCTGTGATAAATCACTGACAGTGCACCACTTTCTCTGTGATAACACACTGACAGTGCACCACTTTCTCTGTGATAACACACTGACAGTACAGCACTTTCCCTGTGATAACTCGCTGACAGGCAGCACTTTCCCTGTGATAACTCACTGACAGTGCAGCACTTTCTCTGTGATAACTCGCTGACAGTGCAGCACTTTCTCTGTGATAACCCACTGACAGTGCAGCACTTTCTCTGTGATAACTCGCTGACAGTGCAGCACTTTCTCTGTGATAACCCACTGACAGTGCAGCACTTTCCCTGTGAAAACCCACTGACAGTGCAGCACTTTCTCTGTGATAACTCACCGACAGTGCAGCACTTTCTCTGTGATAAATCACTGACCGTGCAGCATTTCTCTGTGATAACTTACCGACAGTGCAGCACTTTCTCTGTGATAACCCACTGACAGTGCAGCACTTTCTCTGTGATAACCCACTGACAGTACAGCACTTTCCCTGTGATAACCCACTGACAGTACAGCACTTTCTCTGTGATAACCCACTGACAGTGCAGCACTTTCTCTGTGATAACCCACCGACAGTGCAGCACTTTCCCTGTGATAACCCACTGACAGTGCAGCACTTTCCCTGTGATAACTTACTGACAGTGCAGCTGCATCACTTTCTCTGTGATAACCCACCGACAGTGCAGCACTTTCCCTGTGATAACACACTGACAGTGCAGCACTTTCTCTGTAATAACTCACTGACAGTGCAGCGCTTTCCCTGTGATAACCCACTGACAGTGCAGCACTTTCCCTGTGATAACCCACTGACAGAGCAGCACTTTCCCTGTGATAACCCGCCGACAGTGCAGTACTTTCTCTGTGATAAACTACTGACAGTGCAGCACTTTCTCTGTGATAACCCATTGACAGTGCAGCACTTTCCCTGTGATAACCCACTGACAGAGCAGCACTTTCCCTGTGATAACCCGCCGACAGTGCAGTACTTTCTCTGTGATAACCTACTGACAGTGCAGCACTTTCTCCGTGATAACCCACTGACAGTGCAGCACTTTCTCTGTGATAACCCACTGACAGTGCAGCACTTTCCCTGTGATAACCCACTGACAGTGCAGCACTTTCTCTGTGATAACCCACTGACAGTGCAGCACTTTCTCTGTGATAACTCACCGACAGTGCAGCAAATTTCTCGGTGATAACCCACTGACAGTGCAGCACTTTCCCTGTGATAACCCACTGACAGTACAGCACTTTCCCTATGATAACCCACTGACAGTACATCACTTTCCCTGTGATAACCCACTGAGAGGACAGCACTTTCTCTGTGATAACCCACTGTCAGTGCAGCACTTTCTCTGTGATAACCCACTGACAGTGCAGCACTTTCTCTGTGATAACCCACTGACAGTGCAGCACTTTCCCTGTGATAACCCACTGACAGTGCAGCACTTTCCCTGTGATAACACCCTGACAGTACAGCACTTTCCCTGTGATAACCCACTGACAGTACAGCACTTTCCCTGTGATAACCCACTGACAGTGCAGCACTTTCTCTGTGATAACCCACTGACAGTGCAGCACTTTCTCTGTGATAACCCACTGACAGTGCAGCACTTTCTCTGTGATAACCCACCGACATTGCAGCACTTTCCCTGTGATAACCCACTGACAGTACAGCACTTTCTCTGTGATAACCCACTGACAGTGCAGCACTTTCTCTGTGATAACCAACGACAGTGCAGCACTTTCCCTGTGATAACACACGGACAGTGCAGCACTTTCTCTGTGATAACCCACTGACAGTACAGCACTTTCCCTGTGATAACCCACTGACAGTACAGCACTTTCCCTGTGATAACCCACTGAGAGTGCATCAATTTCCCGGTGATAACCCACTGACGGCACAGCACTTTCCCTGTGATAACCCACTGACAGTGCAGCACTTTCCCTGTGATAACCCACTGACAGAACAGCACTTTCCCTGTGATAGCCCACTGACAGTACAGCACTTTCCCTGTGATAACCCACTGAGAGTACAGGACTTTCTCTGTGATAACCCACTGACAGTGCAGCACTTTCTCTGTGATAACCCACTGACAGTGCAGCACTTTCTCTGTGTTAACCCACTGACAGTGCAGCACTTTCCCTGTGATAACCCACTGACAGTGAAGCACTTACTCTGTGAGAACCCACTGACAGTGCAGCACTTTCCCTGTGATAACCCACTGACAGTTCAGCACTTTCCCTGTGATAACCCACTGACAGTGCAGCACATTCTCTGTGATAACCCACTGACAGTGCAGCACTTTCCCTGTGATAACCCACTGACAGTGCAGCACTTTCTCTGTGATAAATCACTGACAGTGCACCACTTTCTCTGTGATAACACACTGACAGTGCACCACTTTCTCTGTGATAACACACTGACAGTACAGCACTTTCCCTGTGATAACTCGCTGACAGGCAGCACTTTCCCTGTGATAACTCACTGACAGTGCAGCACTTTCTCTGTGATAACTCGCTGACAGTGCAGCACTTTCTCTGTGATAACCCACTGACAGTGCAGCACTTTCTCTGTGATAACTCGCTGACAGTGCAGCACTTTCTCTGTGATAACCCACTGACAGTGCAGCACTTTCCCTGTGAAAACCCACTGACAGTGCAGCACTTTCTCTGTGATAACTCACCGACAGTGCAGCACTTTCTCTGTGATAAATCACTGACCGTGCAGCATTTCTCTGTGATAACTTACCGACAGTGCAGCACTTTCTCTGTGATAACCCACTGACAGTGCAGCACTTTCTCTGTGATAACCCACTGACAGTACAGCACTTTCCCTGTGATAACCCACTGACAGTACAGCACTTTCTCTGTGATAACCCACTGACAGTGCAGCACTTTCTCTGTGATAACCCACTGACAGTGCAGCACTTTCTCTGTGATAACCCACTGACAGTGCAGCACTTTCCCTGTGATAACCCACTGACAGTGCAGCACTTTCCCTGTGATAACACACTGAGAGTACAGCACTTTCCCTGTGATAACCGACTGACAGTACAGCACTTTCCCTGTGATAACCCACTGACAGTGCAGCACTTTTTCTGTGATAACCCACTGACAGTGCAGCACTTTCTCTGTGATAACCCACTGAGAGTGCAGCACTTTCTCTGTGATAACCCACTGACAGTGCAGCACTTTCCCTGTGATAACCCACTGACAGTGCAGCACTTTCTCTGTGATAACTCACCGACAGTGCAGCACTTTCTCTGTGATAAATCACTGACCGTGCAGCATTTCTCTGTGATAACTTACCGAAAGTGCAGCACTTTCTCTGTGATAACCCACTGACAGTGCAGCACTTTCTCTGTGATAACCCACTGACAGTACAGCACTTTCCCTGTGATAACCCACTGACAGTACAGCACTTTCTCTGTGATAACCCACTGAGAGTGCAGCACTTTCTCTGTGATAACCCACTGACAGTGCAGCACTTTCTCTGTGATAACCCACTGACAGTGCAGCACTTTCCCTGTGATAACCCACTGACAGTGCAGCACTTTCCCTGTGATAACACACTGACAGTACAGCACTTTCCCTGTGATAACCCACTGACAGTACAGCACTTTCCCTGTGATAACCCACTGACAGTGCAGCACTTTTTCTGTGATAACCCACTGACAGTGCAGCACTTTCTCTGTGATAACCCACTGAGAGTGCAGCACATTCTCTGTGATAACCCACCGACAGTGCAGCACTTTCTCTGTGATAACCCACTGACAGTGCAGCACTTTCTCTGTGATAACTCACTGACAGTGCAGCACTTTCTCTGTGATAACCCACTGACAGTGCAGCACTTTCTCTGTGACAACCCACCGACAGTGCAGCACTTTCCCTGTGATAACCCACTGACAGTGCAGCACTTTCTCTGTGATAACCCACTGACAGTGCAGCACTTTCTCTGTGATAACCCACCGACAGTACAGCACTTTTTCTGTGATAACCCACCAACAGTGCAGCAGTTTCCCTGTGATAACCCACTGACAGTGCAGCACTTTCTCTGTGAAAAATCACTGACATTGCAGCACTTTCTCTGTGAGAACTTACCGACAGTGCAGCACTTTTTCTGTGATAACTCTCCGACAGTACAGCACGTTCCCTGTGATAACCCACTGACAGTGCAGCACTTTCTCTGTGATAACCCACTGACAGTGCAGCACTTTCTCTGTGATAACCCACTGACAGTGCAGCACTTTCTCTGTGATAACACACTGGCAGTGCAGCACTTTCTCTGTGATAACCCACTGACAGTGCAGCACTTTGTTTGTGATAACTCGCGACAGTGCAGCACTTTCACTGTGATAACCCGCTGACAGTGCAGCACTTTCTCTGTGATAACCCACTGACAGTGCAGCACGTTCCCTGTGATAACCCACTGACAGTGCAGCACTTTCTCTGTGATAACCCACTGACAGTGCAGCACTTTCTCTGTGATTACCCACTGACAGTGCAGCACTTTCTTTGTGATAACTCGCGACAGTGCAGCACTTTCTCTGTGATAACTCACCGACAGTGCAGCACTTTCTCTGTGATAACTCACTGACAGTGCAGCACATTCTCTGTGATAAATCACTGACAGTGCAGCACTTTCTCTGTGATAACCCACCAGCAGTACAGCACTTTCTCTGTGATAACTCACTGACAGTGCAGCACTTTCTCTGTGATAAATCACCGAATGTGCAGCACTTTCCCTGTGATAGCTTACTGACAGTGCAGCACTTTGTCTGTGATAACCCACTGACAGTGCAGCACTTTCTCTGTGATAACCCACCAGCAGTGCAGCACTTTCTCTGAGATAATTCACTGACAGTGCAGCACTTTCTCTGTGATAACTCACCGACAGTGCAGCACTTTCTCTATGATATATCACCGATAGTGCAGCACTTTCTCTGTGATAACCCAGTGACAGTGCAGCACTTTCTCTGTGATAAATCACCGACAGTGCAGCACTTTCTTTTTTGAGAACTCACTGACAGTACAGCACTTTCTCTGTGATAAATCACTGACAGTGCAGCACTTTCCCTGTGATAACTTACTGACAGTGCAGCACTTTCTCTGTGATAACCCACCGACAGTGCAGCACTTTCCCTGTGATAACCCACTGACAGTGCAGCACTTTCCCTGTAATAACCCACTGATAGTGCAGCACTTTCTCTGTGATAAATCACCGACAGTGCAGCACTTTCCCTGTGATAACTTACTGACAGTGCAGCACTTTCTCTGTGATAACCCACCGACAGTGCAGCACTTTCCCTGTGATAACCCACTGACAGTGCAGCACTTTCCCTGTGATAACTTACTGACAGTGCAGCTGCAGCACTTTCTCTGTGATAACCCACCGACAGTGCAGCACTTTCCCTGTGATAACACACTGACAGTGCAGCACTTTCTCTGTGATAACTCACTGACAGTGCAGCGCTTTCCCTGTGATAACCCACTGACAGTGCAGCACTTTCCCTGTGATAACCCACTGACAGAGCAGCACTTTCCCTGTGATAACCCGCCGACAGTGCAGTACTTTCTCTGTGATAACCTACTGACAGTGCAGCACTTTCTCTGTGATAACCCACTGACAGTGCAGCACCTTCTCCGTCATAACCCACTGACAGTGCAGCACTTTCTCTGTGATAACCCACTGACAGTGCAGCACTTTCCCTGTGATAACCCACTGACAGTGCAGCACTTTCTCCGTGATAACCCACTGACAGTGCAGCACTTTCTCTGTGATAACCCACCGACAGTGCAGCACTTTATCGGTGATAACCCACTGACAGTGCAGCACTTTCCCTGTGATAACCCACTGACAGTACAGCACTTTCCCTATGATAACCCACTGACAGTACATCACTTTCCCTGTGATAACCCACTGAGAGTACAGCACTTTCTTTGTGATAACCCACTGACAGTGCAGCACTTTCTCTGTGATAACCCACTGACAGTGCAGCACTTTCTCTGTGATAACCCACTGACAGTGCAGCACTTTCCCTGTGATAACCCACTGACAGTGCAGCACTTTCCCTGTGATAACACACTGACAGTACAGCACTTTCCCTGTGATAACCCACTGACAGTACAGCACTTTCCCTGTGATAACCCACTGACAGTGCAGCACTTTCTCTGTGATAACCCACTGACAGTGCAGCACTTTCTCTGTGATAACCCACTGACAGTGCAGCACTTTCTCTGTGATAACCCACCGACATTGCAGCACTTTCCCTGTGATAACCCACTGACAGTGCAGCACTTTCTCTGTGATAACCCACTGACAGTGCAGCACTTTCTCTGTGATAACCAACGACAGTGCAGCACTTTCCCTGTCATAACACACGGACAGTGCAGCACTTTCTCTGTGATAACCCACTGACAGTGCAGCACTTTCCCTGTGATAACCCACTGACAGTACAGCACTTTCCCTGTGATAACCCACTGGCAGTACAGCACTTTCCCTGTGATAACCCACTGAGAGTGCATCAATTTCCCGGTGATAACCCACTGACAGTGCAGCACTTTCCCTGTGATAACCCACTGACAGTGCAGCACTTTCCCTGTGATAACCCACTGACAGAACAGCACTTTCCCTGTGATAACCCACTGACAGTACAGCACTTTCCCTGTGATAACCCACTGACAGTACAGCACTTTCTCTGTGATAACCCACTGACAGTGCAGCACTTTCTCTGTGATAACCCACTGACAGTGCAGCACTTTCTCTGTGATAACCCACTGACAGTGCAGCACTTTCCCTGTGATAACCCACTGACAGGGCAGCACTTTCCCTGTGATAACACACTGACAGTACAGCACTTTCCCTGTGATAACCCACTGACAGTACAGCACTATCCCTGTGATAACCCACTGACAGTGCAGCACTTTCTCTGTGATAACACACTGACAGTGCAGCACTTTCTCTGTGATAACCCACCGACAGTGCAGCACTTTCTCCGTGATAACCCACCGACAGTGCAGCACTTTCCCTGTGATAACCCACTGACAGTGCAGCACTTTCTCTGTGATAACTCACTGACAGTGCAGCACTTTCTCTGTGATAACCCACTGACAGTGCAGCACTTTCTCCGTGATAACCCACCGACAGTGCAGCACTTTCCCTGTGATAACCCACGGACAGTGCAGCACATTCTCTGTGATAACCCACCGACAGTACAGCACTTTTTCTGTGATAACCCACCAACAGTACAGCACTTTCCCTGTGATAACCCACTGACAGTGCAGCACTTTCTCTGTGATAAATCAACGACAGTGCAGCAGTTTCACTGTGATAACTTACCGACAGTGCAGCACTTTCTCTGTGATAACCCACTGACAGTGCAGCACTTTCTCTGTGATAACCCACTGACAGTACAGCACTTTCCCTGTGTTAACCCACTGACAGTACAGCACTTTCCCTGTGATAACCCACTGACAGTGCATCAATTTCCCATTGATAACCCACTGACGGCACAGCACTTTCCCTGTGATAACCCACTGACAGTGCAGCACTTTCTCTGTGATAAATCACCGACAGTGCAGCAGTTTCACTGTGATAACTTACCGACAGTGCAGCACTTTCTCTGTGATAAATCACTGACAGTGCAGCAGTTTCACTGCGATAAATCACTGACATTGCGGCACTTTCTCTGTGATAACTTACCGACAGTGCAGCACTTTCTCTGTGATAACTCACCGACAGTACAGCACTTTCCCTGTGATAACCCACTGACAGTGCTGCACTTTCTCTGTGATAACCCACTGACAGTGCAGCACTTTCTCTGTGATAAGCCACTGACAGCGCAGCACTTTCTCTGTGATAACCCACTGACAGTGCAGCACTTTCTCTGTGATAACCCACCGACAGTGCAGCACTTTCTCTGTGATAACCCACTGACAGTGCAGCACGTTCCCTGTGATAACCCACTGATAGTGCAGCACTTTCTCTGTGATAACGCACTGACAGTGCAGCACTTTCTCTGTGATAACCCACTGACAGTGCAGCACTTTCTCTGTGATAACCCACTGACCGTGCAGCACTTTCTTTGTGATAACTCGCGACAGTGCAGCACTTTCTCTGTGATAACTCACCGACAGTGCAGCACTTTCTCTATGATAACTCACTGACAGTGCAGCACATTCTCTGTGATAAATCACTGACAGTGCAGCACTTTCTCTGTGATAACCCACCAGCAGTGCAGCAATTTCTCTGTGATAACTCACTGACAGTGCAGCACTTTCTCTGTGATAAATCACCGACTGTGCAGCACATTCCCTGTGACAGCTTACTGACAGCGGAGCACTTTCTCTGTGATAACCCACTGACAGTGCATCACTTTCTCTGTGATAAATCACCGACAGTGCAGCACTTTCTCTGTGATAACCCACTGACAGTGCAGCACTTTCTCTGTGATAACCCACTGACAGTGCAGCACTTTCTCTGTGATAACTCACTGACAGTGCAGCACTTTCTCTGTGATAACCCACCGACAGTGCAGCACTTTCCCTGTGATAACCCACTGACAGTGCAGCACTTTCTCTGTGATAACCCACTGACAGTGCAGCACTTTCTCTGTGATAAACCACTGACAGTGCAGCACGTTCTCTGTGATAACCCACCGACAGTACAGCACTTTTTCTGTGATAACCCACCAACAGTGCAGCACTTTCCCTGTGATAACCCACTGACAGTGCAGCACTTTCTCTGTGATAAATCACCGACAGTGCAGCAGTTTCACTGTGATAAATCACTGACAGTGCAGCACTTTCTCTGTGATAACTCACCGACAGTACAGCACTTTCCCTGTGATAACCCACTAATAGTGCAGCACGGTCCCTGTGATAACCCACTGACAGTGCAGCACTTTCTCTGTGATAACCCACTGACAGTGCAGCACTTTCACTGTGATAACCCACCGACAGTACAGCACTTTCCCTGTGATAACCCACTGACAGTGCAGCACTTTCTCTGTGATAAATCACCGACAGTGCAGCACTTTCTCTGTGATAACCCACTGACAGTGCACCACTTTCTCTGTGATAACACACTGACAGTACAGCACTTTCCCTGTGATAACTCGCTGACAGGCAGCACTTTCCCTGTGATAACTCACTGACAGTGCAGCACTTTCTCTGTGATAACCCGCTGACAGTGCAGCACTTTCTCTGTGATAACCCACTGACAGTGCAGCACTTTCTCTGTGATAACCCACTGACTGTGCAGCACTTTCTCTGTGATAACTCGCTGACAGTGCAGCACGTTCTCTGTGATAACCCACTGACAGTGCAGCACTTTCCCTGAGATTACCCACTGACAGTGCAGCACTTTCTCTGTGATAACTCACCGACAGTGCAGCACTTTCTCTGTGATAAATCACTGACCGTGCAGCACTTTCTCGGTGATAACTTACCGACAGTGCAGCACTTTCTCTGTGATAACCCACTGACAGTGCAGCACTTTCTCTGTGATAACCCACTGACAGCACAGCACCTTCCCTGTGATAACCCACTGACAGCACAGCACTTTCTCTGTGATAACCCACTGACAGTGCAGCACTTTCTCTGTGATAACCCACTGACAGTGCAGCACTTTCTCTGTGATAACCCACTGACAGTGCAGCACTTTCCCTGTGATAACCCACTGACAGTGCAGTACTTTCCCTGTGATAACACACTGACAGTACAGCACTTTCCCTGTGATAACCCACTGACAGTACAGCACTTTCCCTGTGATAACCCACTGACAGTGCAGCACTTTCTCTGTGATAACCCACTGACAGTGCAGCACTTTCTCTGTGATAACCCACTGACAGTGCAGCACTTTCTCTGTGATAACCCACCGACAGTGCAGCACTTTCTCTGTGATAACCCACTGACAGTGCAGCACTTTCTCTGTGATAACCCACTGACAGTGCAGCACTTTCTCTGTGATAACCCACTGACCGTGCAGCACTTTCTTTGTGATAACTCGCGACAGTGCAGCACTTTCTCTGTGATAACTCACCGACAGTGCAGCACTTTCTCTGTGATAACTCACTGACAGTGCAGCACATTCTCTGTGATAAATCACTGACAGTGCAGCACTTTCTCTGTGATAACCCACCAGCAGTGCAGCAATTTCTCTGTGATAACTCACTGACAGTGCAGCACTTTCTCTGTGATAAATCACCGACTGTGCAGCACATTCCCTGTGACAGCTTACTGACAGCGGAGCACTTTCTCTGTGATAACCCACTGACAGTGCATCACTTTCTCTGTGATAAATCACCGACAGTGCAGCACTTTCTCTGTGATAACCCACTGACAGTGCAGCACTTTCTCTGTGATAACCCACTGACAGTGCAGCACTTTCTCTGTGATAACTCACTGACAGTGCAGCACTTTCTCTGTGATAACCCAATGACAGTGCAGCACTTTTCTGTGATAACCCACCGACAGTGCAGCACTTTCCCTGTGATAACCCACTGACAGTGCAGCACTTTCTCTGTGATAACCCACTGACAGTGCAGCACTTTCTCTGTGATAAACCACTGACAGTGCAGCACGTTCTCTGTGATAACCCACCGACAGTACAGCACTTTTTCTGTGATAACCCACCAACAGTGCAGCACTTTCCCTGTGATAACCCACTGACAGTGCAGCACTTTCTCTGTGATAAATCACCGACAGTGCAGCAGTTTCACTGTGATAAATCACTGACAGTGCAGCACTTTCTCTGAGATAACTTTCCGACAGTGCAGCACTTTCTCTGTGATAACTCACCGACAGTACAGCACTTTCCCTGTGATAACCCACTAATAGTGCAGCACGGTCCCTGTGATAACCCACTGACAGTGCAGCACTTTCTCTGTGATAACCCACTGACAGTGCAGCACTTTCACTGTGATAACCCACCGACAGTACAGCACTTTCCCTGTGATAACCCACTGACAGTGCAGCACTTTCTCTGTGATAAATCACCGACAGTGCAGCACTTTCTCTGTGATAACCCACTGACAGTGCACCACTTTCTCTGTGATAACACACTGACAGTACAGCACTTTCCCTGTGATAACTCGCTGACAGGCAGCACTTTCCCTGTGATAACTCACTGACAGTGCAGCACTTTCTCTGTGATAACCCGCTGACAGTGCAGCACTTTCTCTGTGATAACCCACTGACAGTGCAGCACTTTCTCTGTGATAACCCACTGACTGTGCAGCACTTTCTCTGTGATAACTCGCTGACAGTGCAGCACGTTCTCTGTGATAACCCACTGACAGTGCAGCACTTTCCCTGAGATTACCCACTGACAGTGCAGCACTTTCTCTGTGATAACTCACCGACAGTGCAGCACTTTCTCTGTGATAACCCACCAACAGTGCAGCACTTTCCCTGTGATAACCCACTGACAGTGCAGCACTTTCTCTGTGATAAATCACCGACAGTGCAGCAGTTTCACTGTGATAAATCACTGACAGTGCAGCACTTTCTCTGAGATAACTTTCCGACAGTGCAGCACTTTCTCTGTGATAACTCACCGACAGTACAGCACTTTCCCTGTGATAACACACTAATAGTGCAGCACGGTCCCTGTGATAACCCACTGACAGTGCAGCACTTTCTCTGTGATAACCCACTGACAGTGCAGCACTTTCACTGTGATAACCCACCGACAGTACAGCACTTTCCCTGTGATAACCCACTGACAGTGCAGCACTTTCTCTGTGATAAATCACCGACAGTGCAGCACTTTCTCTGTGATAACCCACTGACAGTGCACCACTTTCTCTGTGATAACACACTGACAGTACAGCACTTTCCCTGTGATAACTCGCTGACAGGCAGCACTTTCCCTGTGATAACTCACTGACAGTGCAGCACTTTCTCTGTGATAACCCGCTGACAGTGCAGCACTTTCTCTGTGATAACCCACTGACAGTGCAGCACTTTCTCTGTGATAACCCACTGACTGTGCAGCACTTTCTCTGTGATAACTCGCTGACAGTGCAGCACGTTCTCTGTGATAACCCACTGACAGTGCAGCACTTTCCCTGAGATTACCCACTGACAGTGCAGCACTTTCTCTGTGATAACTCACCGACAGTGCAGCACTTTCTCTGTGATAAATCACTGACCGTGCAGCACTTTCTCGGTGATAACTTACCGACAGTGCAGCACTTTCTCTGTGATAACCCACTGACAGTGCAGCACTTTCTCTGTGATAACCCACTGACAGCACAGCACATTCCCTGTGATAACCCACTGACAGCACAGCACTTTCTCTGTGATAACCCACTGACAGTGCAGCACTTTCTCTGTGATAACCCACTGACAGTGCAGCACTTTCTCTGTGATAACCCACTGACAGTGCAGCACTTTCCCTGTGATAACCCACTGACAGTGCAGTACTTTCCCTGTGATAACACACTGACAGTACAGCACTTTCCCTGTGATAACCCACTGACAGTACAGCACTTTCCCTGTGATAACCCACTGACAGTGCAGCACTTTCTCTGTGATAACCCACTGACAGTGCAGCACTTTCTCTGTGATAACCCACTGACAGTGCAGCACTTTCTCTGTGATAACCCACCGACAGTGCAGCACTTTCTCTGTGATAACCCACTGACAGTGCAGCACTTTCTCTGTGATAACTCACTGACAGTGCAGCACTTTCTCTGTGATAACCCACTGACAGTGCAGCACTTTCTCTGTGATAACCCACCGACAGTGCAGCACTTTCCCTGTGATAACCCACTGACAGTGCAGCAATTTCTCTGTGATAACCCACTGACAGTGCAGCACTTTCTCTGTGATAACCCACTGACAGTGCAGCACTTTCTCTGTGATAACCCACCGACAGTGCAGCACTTTTTCTGTGATAACCCACCAACAGTGCAGCACTTTCCCTGTGATAACCCACTGACAGTGCAGCACTTTCTCTGTGATAACCCACTGACAGTGCAGCACTTTCTCTGTGATAACCCACTGACAGTGCAGCACTTTCTCTGTGATAACCCACCGACAGTGCAGCACTTTCCCTGTGATAACCCACTGACAGTGCAGCACTTTCTCTGTGATAACCCACTGACAGTGCAGCACTTTCTCTGTGATAACCCACTGACAGTGCAGCACTTTCTCTGTGATAACCCACCGACAGTGCAGCACTTTCTCTGTGATAACCCACTGACAGTGCAGCACTTTCTCTGTGATAACTCACTGACAGTGCAGCACTTTCTCTGTGATAACCCACTGACAGTGCAGCACTTTCTCTGTGATAAATCACTGACATTGCAGCACTTTCTCTGTGAGAACTTACCGACATTGCAGCACTTTCTCTGTGATAACTCACCGACAGTACAGCACGTTCCCTGTGATAACCCACTGACAGTGCAGCACTTTCTCGGTGATAACCCACTGAGAGTGCAGAACTTTCTCTGTGATAACCCACTGACAGTGCAGCACTTTCTCTGTGATAACCCACTGACAGGGCAGCACTTTCTCTGTGATAACCCACTGACAGTGCAGCACTTTCTTTGTGATAACTCGCGACAGTGCAGCACTTTCTCTGTGATAACCCACCGACAGTGCACCACTTTCTCTGTGATAACCCACTGACAGTGCAGCACTTTCCCTGTGATAACCCACTGATAGTGCAGCCCTTTCTCTGTGATAACCCACTGACAGTGCAGCACTTTCTCTGTGATAACACACTGACAGTGCAGCACTTTCTCTGTGATTACCCACTGACAGTGCAGCACTTCCTTTGTGATAACTCGCGACAGTGCAGCACTTTCTCAGTGATAACTCACCGACAGTGCAGCACTTTCTCTGTGATAACTCACTGACAGTGCAGCACATTCTCTGTGATAAATCACTGACAGTGCAGCACTTTCTCTGTGATAACCCACCAGCAGTGCAGCACTTTCTCTGTGATAACTCACTGACAGTGCAGCACTTTCTCTGTGATAAATCACCGAATGTGCTGCACATTCCCTGTGATAGCTTACTGACAGTCCAGCACTTTCTCTGTGATAACCCACTGACAGTGCAGCACTTTCTCTGTGATAACCCACCAGCAGTGCAGCACTTTCTCTGTGATAACTCACTGACAGTGCAGCACTTTCTCTGTGATAACTCACCGACAGTGCAGCACTTTCTCTGTGATAAATCACCGACAGTGCAGCACTTTCTCTGTGATAACCCACTGACAGTGCAGCACTTTCTCTGTGATAAATCACCGACAGTGCAGCACTTTCTCTGTGAGATCTCACTGACCGTGCAGCACTTTCTCTGTGATAAATCACTGACAGTGCAGCACTTTCCCTGTGATAACTTACTGGCAGTGCAGCACTTTCTCTGTGATAACCCACCGACAGTGCAGCACTTTCCCTGTGATAACCCACTGACAGTGCAGCACTTTCCCTGTGATAACCCACTGACAGTGCAGCTGCAGCACTTTCTCTGTGATAAACCACCGACAGTGCAGCACTTTCCCTGTGATAACACACTGACAGTGCAGCACTTTCTCTGTGATAACTCACTTACAGTGCAGCGCTTTCCCTGTGATAACCCACTGACAGTGCAGCACTTTCCCTGTGACAACCCACTGACAGAGCAGCACTTTCTCTGTGATAACCCGCCGACAGTGCAGCACTTTCTCTGTGATAACCTACTGACAGTGCAGCACTTTCTATGTGATAACCCACTGACAGTGCAGCACTTTCTCTGTGAGAACTCACTGACCGTGCAGCACTTTCTCTGTGATAAATCACTGACAGTGCAGCACTTTCCCTGTGATAACTTACTGACAGTGCAGCACTTTCTCTGTGATAACCCACCGACAGTGCAGCACTTTCCCTGTGATAACCCACTGACAGTGCAGCACTTTCCCTGTGATAACCCACTGACAGTGCAGCACTTTCTCTGTGATAAATTACCGACAGTGCAGCACTTTCCCTGTGATAACTTACTGACAGTGCAGCACTTTCTCTGTGATAACCCACCGACAGTGCAGCACTTTCCCTGTGATAACCCATTGACAGTGCAGCACTTTCCCTGTGATAACTTACTGACAGTGCAGCTGCAGCACTTTCTCTGTGATAAACCACCGACAGTGCAGCACTTTCCCTGTGATAACACACTGACAGTGCAGCACTTTCTCTGTGATAACTCACTGACAGTGCAGCGCTTTCCCTGTGATAACCCACTGACAGTGCAGCACTTTCCCTGTGATAACCCACTGACAGAGCAGCACGTTCTCTGTGATAACCCGCCGACAGTGCAGCACTTTCTCTGTGAGAACCTACTGACAGTGCAGCATTTTCTCTGTGATAACCCACTGACAGTGCAGCACTTTCTCCGTGATAACCCACTGACAGTGCAGCACTTTCTCTGTGATAACACACTGACAGAACAGCACTTTCCCTGTGATAACCCACTGACAGTACAGCACTTTCCCTGTGATAACCCACTGACAGTGCAGCACTTTCTCTGTGATAACCCACTGACAGTGCAGCACTTTCTCTGTGATAACCCACTGACAGTGCAGCACTTTTTCTGTGATAACCCACCGACAGTGCAGCACTTTCCCCGTGATAACCCACTGACAGTGCAGCACTTTCTCTGTGATAACTCACTGACAGTGCAGCACTTTCTCTGTGATAACCCACCGACAGTGCAGCACTTTCCCTGTGATAACCCACGGACAGTGCAGCACATTCTCTGTGATAACCCACCGACAGTACAGCACTTTTTCTGCGATAACCCACCAACAGTACAGCACTTTCCCTGTGATAACCCACTGACAGTGCAGCACTTTCTCTGTGATAAATCACCGACAGTGCAGCAGTTTCACTGTGATAACTTACCGACAGTGCAGCACTTTCTCTGTGATAACCCACTGACAGTGCAGCACTTTCTCTGTGATAACCCACTGACAGTACAGCACTTTCCCTGTGATAACCCACTGACAGTACAGCACTTTCCCTGTGATAACCCACTGACAGTGCATCAATTTCCCGGAAATAACCCACTGACGGCACAGCACTTTCCCTGTGATAACCCACTGACAGTGCAGCACTTTCTCTGTGATAAATCACCGACAGTGCAGCACTTTCTCTGTGATAACTTACCGACAGTGCAGCACTTTCTCTGTGATAACTCACCGACAGTACAGCACTTTCCCTGTGATAACCCACTGACAGTGCAGCACTTTCTCTGTGATAACCCACTGACATTGCAGCACTTTCTCTGTGATAACCCACTGACAGGGCAGCACTTTCTCTGTGATAACCCACTGACAGTGCAGCACTTTCTCTGTGATAACCCACCGACAGTGCAGCACTTTCTCTGTGATAACCCACTGACAGTGCAGCACGTTCCCTGTGATAACCCACTGATAGTGCAGCACTTTCTCTGTGATAACCCACTGACAGTGCAGCACATTCTCTGTGATAACCCACTGACAGTGCAGCACTTTCTCTGTGATAACCCACTGACAGTGCAGCACTTTCTTTGTGATAACTCACGACAGTGCAGCACATTCTCTGTGATAAATCACTGACAGTGCAGCACTTTCTCTGTGATAACCCACCAGCAGTGCAGCAATTTCTCTGTGATAACTCACTGACAGTGCAGCACTTTCTCTGTGATAAATCACCGACTGTGCAGCACTTTCCCTGTGATAGCTTACTGACAGTGCAGCACTTTCTCTGTGATAACCCACTGACAGTGCAGCACTTTATCTATGATAACCCACCAGCAGTGCAGCACTTTCTCTGTTATAACTCACTGACAGTGCAGCACTTTCTCTGTGATAACTCACCGAGAGTGCAGCACTTTCTCTGTGATAAATCACCGACAGTGCAGCACTTTCTCTGTGATAACTCACTGACAGTGCAGCACTTTCTCTGTGATAACCCACTGACAGTGCAGCACTTTCTCTGTGATAACTCACTGACAGTGCAGCACTTTCTCTGTGATAACCCACTGACAGTGCAGCACTTTCTTTGTGATAACCCACCGACAGTGCAGCACTTTCCCTGTGATAACCCACTGACAGTGCAGCACTTTCTCTGTGATAACCCACTGACAGTGCAGCACTTTCTCTGTGATAACCCACTGACAGTGCAGCACGTTCTCTGTGATAACCCACCGACAGTACAGCACTTTTTCTGTGATAACGCACCAACAGTGCAGCACTTTCCCTTTGATAACCCACTGACAGTGCAGCACTTTCTCTGTGATAAATCACCGACAGTGCAGCAGTTTCACTGTGATAAATCACTGACAGTGCAGCACTTTCTCTGAGATAACTTTCCGACAGTGCAGCACTTTCTCTGTGATAACTCACCGACAGTACAGCACTTTCCCTGTGATAACCCACTAATAGTGCAGCACTGTCCCTGTGATAACCCACTGACAGTGCAGCACTTTCTCTGTGATAACCCACTGACAGTGCAGCACTTTCACTGTGATAACCAACCGAAAGTACAGCACTTTCCCTGTGATAACCCACTGATAGTGCAGCACTTTCTCTGTGATAAATCACCGACAGTGCAGCACTTTCTCTGTGATAACCCACTGACAGTGCACCACTTTCTCTGTGATAACACACTGACAGTGCAGCACTTTCTCTGTGATAACCCACTGACTGTGCAGCACTTTCTCTGTGATAACTCGCTGACAGGCAGCACGTTCCCTGTGATAACTCACTGACAGTGCAGCACTTTCTCTGTGATAACCCGCTGACAGTGCAGCACTTTCTCTGTGATAACCCACTGACAGTGCAGCACTTTCTCTGTGATAACCCACTGACTGTGCAGCACTTTCTCTGTGATAACTCGCTGACAGTGCAGCACTTTCTCTGTGATAAATAACTGACCGTGCAGCACTTTCTCGGTGATAACACACTGACAGTACAGCACTTTCCCTGTGATAACCCACTGACAGTGCAGCACTTTCCCTGTGATAACCCACTGACAGTGCAGCACTTTCTCTGTGATAACCCACTGACAGTGCAGCACTTTCTCTGTGATAACCCACTGACAGTGCAGCAGTTTCTCTGTGATAACCCACCGACAGTGCAGCACTTTCCCTGTGATAACACACTGAGAGTACAGCACTTTCCCTGTGATAACACACTGACAGTACAGCACTTTCCCTGTGATAACCCACTGACAGTGCAGCACTTTCTCTGTGATAACCCACTGACAGTGCAGCACTTTCTCTGTGATAACCCACTGACAGTGCAGCACTTTCTCTGTGATAACCCACCGACAGTGCAGCACTTTCTCTGTGATAACCCACTGAGAGTGCAGCACTTTCTCTGTGATAACTCACTGACAGTGCAGCACTTTCTCTGTGATAACCCACTGACAGTGCAGCACTTTCTCTGTGATAACCCACCGACAGTGCAGCACTTTCCCTGTGATAACCCACTGACAGTGCAGCACTTTCTCTGTGATAACCCACTGACAGTGCAGCACTTTCTCTGTGATAACCCACTGACAGTGCAGCACTTTCTCTGTGATAACCCACCGACAGTACAGCACTTTTTCAGTGATAACCCACCAACAGTGCAGCACTTTCCCTGTGATAACCCACTGACAGTGCAGCACTTTCTCTGTGATAAATCACTGACATTGCAGCACTTTCTCTGTGAGAACTTACCGACAGTGCAGCACTTTCTCTGTGATAACTCACCGACAGTACAGCACGTTCCCTGTGATAACCCACTGACAGTGCAGCACTTTCTCTGTGATAACCCACTGACAGTGCAGAACTTTCTCTGTCATAACCCACTGACAGTGCAGCACTTTCTCTGTGATAACCCACTGACAGGGCAGCACTTTCTCTGTGATAACCCACTGACAGTGCAGCACTTTCTTTGTGATAACTCGCGACAGTGCAGCACTTTCTCTGTGATAACCCACCGACAGTGCACCACTTTCTCTGTGATAACCCACTGACAGTGCAGCACGTTCCCTGTGATAACCCACTGACAGTGCAGCACTTTCTCTGTGATAACCCACTGACAGTGCAGCACTTTCTCTGTGATAACCCAGTGACAGTGCAGCAGTTTCTCTGTGATTACCCACTGACAGTGCAGCACTTTCTTTGTGATAACTCGCGACAGTGCAGCACTTTCTCTGTGATAACTCACTGACAGTGCAGCACATTCTCTGTGATAAATCACTGACAGAGCAGCACTTTCTCTGTGATTACCCACTGACAGTGCAGCACTTTCTTTGTGATAACTCGCGACAGTGCAGCACTTTCTCTGAGATAACTTTCCGAAAGTGCAGCACTTTCTCTGTGATAACTCACCGACAGTACAGCACATTCCGTGTGATAACCCACTAATAGTGCAGCACGGTCCCTGTGATAACCCACTGACAGTGCAGCACTTTCTCTGTGATAACCCACTGACGGTGCAGCACTTTCACTGTGATAAGCCACCGACAGTACAGCACTTTCCCTGTGATAACCCACTGACAGTGCAGCACTTTCTCTGTGATAAATCACCGACAGTGCAGCACTTTCTCTGTGATAACCCACTGACAGTGCACCACTTTCTCTGTGATAACACACTGACAGTACAGCACTTTCCCTGTGATAACTCGCTGACAGGCAGCACTTTCCCTGTGATAACTCACTGACAGTGCAGCACTTTCTCTGAGATAACTTTCCGAAAGTGCAGCACTTTCTCTGTGATAACTCACCGACAGTACAGCACATTCCGTGTGATAACCCACTAATAGTGCAGCACGGTCCCTGTGATAACCCACTGACAGTGCAGCACTTTCTCTGTGATAACCCACTGACAGTGCAGCACTTTCACTGTGATAAGCCACCGACAGTACAGCACTTTCCCTGTGATAACCCACTGACAGTGCAGCACTTTCTCTGTGATAAATCACCGACAGTGCAGCACTTTCTCTGTGATAACCCACTGACAGTGCACCACTTTCTCTGTGATAACACACTGACAGTACAGCACTTTCCCTGTGATAACTCGCTGACAGGCAGCACTTTCCCTGTGATAACTCACTGACAGTGCAGCACTTTCTCTGTGATAACCCGCTGACAGTGCAGCACTTTCTCTGTGATAACCCACTGACAGTGCAGCACTTTCTTTGTGATAAATCGCGACAGTGCAGCACTTTCTCTGTGATAACCCACCGACAGTGCACCACTTTCTCTGTGATTACCCACTGACACTGCAGCACGTTCCCTGTGATAACCCACTGATAGTGCAGCACTTTCTCTGTGATAACCCACTGACAGTGCAGCACTTTCTCTGTGATAACCCACTGACAGTGCGGCACTTTCTCTGTGATTACCCACTGACAGTGCAGCACTTTCTTTGTGATAACTCGCGACAGTGCAGCACTTTCTCTGTGATAACTCACCGACAGTGCAGCACTTTCTCTGTGATAACTCACTGACAGTGCAGCACATTCTCTGTGATAAATCACTGACAGTGCAGCACTTTCTCTGTGATTACCCACTGACAGTGCAGCACTTTCTTTGTGATAACTCGCGACAGTGCAGCACTTTCTCTGTGATAACCCACTGACAGTGCAGCACTTTCCCTGTGATTACCCACTGACAGTGATGCACTTTCTCTGTGATAACTCACCGACAGTGCAGCACTTTCTCTGTGATAAATCACTGACCGTGCAGCACTTTCTCGGTGATAACTTACCGACAGTGCAGCACTTTCTCTGTGATAACCCACTGACAGTGCAGCACTTTCTCTGTGATAGCCCACTGACAGGACAGCACTTTCCCTGTGATAACCCACTGACAGTGCAGCACTTTCTCTGTGATAACCCACTGACAGTGCAGTACTTTCTCTGTGATAACCCACTGACAGTGCAGCACTTTCTCTGTGATAACCCACTGACAGTGCAGCACTTTCTCTGTGATAACCCACCGACAGTGCAGCACTTTCTCTGTGATAACCCACTGACAGTGCAGCACTTTCTCTGTGATAACCCACTGACAGTGCAGCACTTTCTCTGTGATAACCCACTGACAGGACAGCACTTTCCCTGTGATAACCCACTGACAGTGCAGCACTTTCTCTCTGATAAATCACCGACAGTGCAGCAGTTTCACTGTGATAACTTACCGACATTGCAGCACTTTCTCTGTGATAACCCACTGACAGTACAGCACTTTCCCTGTGATAACCCACTGACAGTACAGCACTTTCCCTGTGATAACCCACTGACAGTGCATCAATATCCCGGTGATAACCCACTGACGGCACTGCACTTTCCCTGTGATAACCCACTGACAGTGCAGCACTTTCTCTGTGATAAATCACCGACAGTGCAGCAGTTTCACTGTGATAACTTACCGACAGTGCAGCACTTTCTCTGTGATAAATCACCGACAGTGCAGCAGTTTCACTGCGATAAATCACTGACATTGCAGCACTTTCTCTGTGATAACTTACCGACAGTGCAGCACTTTCTCTGTGATAACTCACCGACAGTACAGCACTTTCCCTGTGATAACCCACTGACAGTGCAGCACTTTCTCTGTGATAACCCACTGACAGTGCAGCACTTTCTCTGTGATAACCCACTGACAGGGCAGCACTTTCTCTGTGATAACCCACCGACAGTGCAGCACTTTCTCTGTGATAACTCACTGACAGTGCAGCACTTTCTCTGTGATAACCCACCGACAGTGCAGCACTTTCTCTGTGATAACCCACCGACAGTGCAGCACTTTCCCTGTGATAACCCACTGACAGTGCAGCACTTTCTCTGTGATAACCCACTGACAGTGCAGCACATTCTCTGTGATAACCCACTGACAGTGCAGCACTTTCTCTGTGATAACCCACCGACAGTGCAGCACTTTGTCTGTGATAAATCACCGACAGTGCAGCACTTTCTCTGTGAAAACTCACTGACCGTGCGGCACTTTCTCTGTGATAAATCGCTGACAGTGCAGCACTTTCGCTGTGATAACTTACTGACAGTGCAGCACTTTCTCTGTGATAACCCACCGACAGTGCAGCACTTTCCCTGTGATAACCCACTGACAGTGCAGCACTTTCCCTGTGATAACCCACTGACAGTGCAGCACTTTCTTTGTGATAAATCACCGACAGTGCAGCACTTTTCCTGTGATAACCCACTGACAGTGCAGCACTTTCCCTGTGATTACTTACTGACAGTGCAGCTGCAGCACTTTCTCTGTGATAACCCACCGACAGTGCAGCACTTTCCCTGTGATAACACACTGACAGTGCAGCACTTTCTCTGTGATAACCCACTGACAGTGCAGCACTTTCTCTGTGATAACCCACTGACAGTGCAGCACATTCTCTGTGATAACCCACTGACAGTGCAGCACTTTCTCTGTGATAACCCACCGACAGTGCAGCACTTGGTCTGTGATAAATCACCGACAGTGCAGCACTTTCTCTGTGAAAACTCACTGACCGTGCGGCACTTTCTCTGTGATAAATCGCTGACAGTGCATCACTTTCGCTGTGATAACTTACTGACAGTGCAGCACATTCTCTGTGATAACCCACCGACAGTGCAGCACTTTCCCTGTGATAACCCACTGACAGTGCAGCACTTTCCCTGTGATAACCCACTGACAGTGCAGCACTTTCTTTGTGATAAATCACCGACAGTGCAGCACTTTTCCTGTGATAACCCACTGACAGTGCAGCACTTTCCCTGTGATAACTTACTGACAGTGCAGCTGCAGCACTTTCTCTGTGATAACCCACCGACAGTGCAGCACTTTCCCTGTGATAACACACTGACAGTGCAGCACTTTCTCTGTGATAACTCACTGACAGTGTAGCGCTTTCCCTGTGATAACCCACTGACAGTGCAGCACTTTCCCTGTGATAACCCACTGACAGAGCAGCACTTTCTCTGTGATAACCCGCCGACAGTGCAGCACTTTCTGTGTTAAACCTACTGACAGTGCAGCACTTTCTCTGTGATAACCCACTGACAGTGCAAAACTTTCTCCGTGATAACCCACTGACAGTGCAGCACTTTCTCTGTGATAACCCACTGACAGTGCAGCACTTTCCCTGTGATAACCCACTGACAGTGCAGCACTTTCTCTGTGATAACCCACTGACAGTGCAGCACTTTCTCTGTGATAACCCACCGACAGTGCAGCACTTTCTCTGTGATAACCCACTGACAGTGCAGCACTTTCCCTGTGATAACAAACTGACAGTACAGCACTTTCCCAGTGATAACCCACTGACAGTACAGCACTTTCCCTGTGATAACCCACTGACAGTACAGAACTTTCCCTGTGATAACCCACTGACAGTACAGCACGATCTCTGTGATAACCCACTGACAGTGCACCACTTTCTCTGTGATAACCCACCGACAGTGCAGCACTTTCTCTGTGATAACCCACTGACAGTGCAGCACTTTCCCTGTGATAACACACTGACAGTACAGCACTTTCCCTGTGATAACCACTGACAGTACAGCACTTTCTCTGTGATAACCCTCTGACAGTGCAGCACTTTCTCTGTGATAACCCACTGACAGTGCAGCACTTTCTCTGTGATAACCCACCGACAGTGCAGCACTTTCCCTGTGATAACCCACTGACAGTGCAGCACTTTCTCTGTGATAACTCACTGACAGTGCAGCACTTTCTCTGTGATAACCCACTGACAGTGCAGCACTTTCTCTGTGATAAACCACCGACAGTGCAGCACTTTCGCTGTGATAACCCACGGACAGTGCAGCACTTTCTCTGTGATAACCCACTGACAGTGCAGCACTTTCTCTGTGATAACCCACTGACAGTGCAGCACTTTCTCTGTGATAACCCACCGACAGTACAGCAGTTTTTCTGTGATAACCCACCAACACTACAGCACTTTCCCTGTGATAACCCACTGACAGTGCAGCACTTTCTCTGTGATAAATCACCGACAGTGCAGCAGTTTCACTGTGATAACTTACCGACATTGCAGCACTTTCTCTGTGATAACCCACTGACAGTGCAGCACTTTCCCTGTGATAACACACTGACAGTACAGCAATTTCCCTGTGATAACCCACTGACTGAACAGCACATTCCCTGTGATAACCCACTGACAGTGCATCAATTTCCCGGTTATGACCCACTGACGGCACAGCACTTTCCCTGTGATAACCCACTGACAGTGCAGCACTTTCTCTGTGATTACCCACTGACAGTGCAGCACTTTCCCTGTGATAACTTACTGACAGTGCAGCATCAGCACTTTCTCTGTGATAAACCACCGACAGTGCAGCACTTTCCCTGTGATAACACACTGACAGTGCAGCACTTTCTCTGTGATAACTCACTGACAGTGCAGCGCTTTCCCTGTGATAACCCACTGACAGTGCAGCACTTTCCCTGTGATAACCCACTGACAGAGCAGCACTTTCTCTGTGATAACCCGCCGACAGTGCAGCACATTCTCTGTGATAACCTACTGACAGTGCAGCATTTTCTCTGTGATAACCCACTGACAGTGCAGCACTTTCTCCGTGATAACCCACTGACAGTGCAGCACTTTCTCTGTGATAACACACTGACAGAACAGCACTTTCCCTGTGATAACCCACTGACAGTACAGCACTTTCCCTGTGATAACCCACTGACAGTGCAGCACTTTCTCTGTGATAACCCACTGACAGTGCAGCACTTTCTCTGTGATAACCCACTGACAGTGCAGCACTTTTTCTGTGATAACCCACCGACAGTGCAGCACTTTCCCCGTGATAACCCACTGAGAGTGCAGCACTTTCTCTGTGATAACTCACTGACAGTGCAGCACTTTCTCTGTGATAACCAACTGACACTGCAGCACTTTCTCTGTGATAACCCACCGACAGTGCAGCACTTTCCCTGTGATAACCCACGGACAGTGCAGCACATTCTCTGTGATAACCCACCGACAGTACAGCACTTTTTCTGCGATAACCCACCAACAGTACAGCACTTTCCCTGTGATAACCCACTGACAGTGCAGCACTTTCTCTGTGATAAATCACCGACAGTGCAGCAGTTTCACTGTGATAACTTACCGACAGTGCAGCACTTTCTCTGTGATAACCCACTGACAGTGCAGCACTTTCTCTGTGATAACCCACTGACAGTACAGCACTTTCCCTGTGATAACCCACTGACAGTACAGCACTTTCCCTGTGATAACCCACTGACAGTGCATCAATTTCCCGGTGATAACCCACTGACGGCACAGCACTTTCCCTGTGATAACCCACTGACAGTGCAGCACTTTCTCTGTGATAAATCACCGACAGTGCAGCAGTTTCACTGTGATAACTTACCGACAGTGCAGCACTTTCTCTGTGATAAATCACTGACAGTGCAGCAGTTTCACTGCGATAAATCACTGACATTGCAGCACTTTCTCTGTGATAACTTACCGACAGTGCAGCACTTTCTCTGCGATAACTCACCGACAGTACAGCACTTTCCCTGTGATAACCCACTGACAGTGC
The DNA here is from genome assembly GCF_047496795.1 of Chiloscyllium punctatum. Classification (NCBI taxonomy): domain Eukaryota; kingdom Metazoa; phylum Chordata; class Chondrichthyes; order Orectolobiformes; family Hemiscylliidae; genus Chiloscyllium; species Chiloscyllium punctatum. The sequence goes on from NC_092751.1 coordinate 74,637,994, forward strand.
AGCACTTTCTCTGTGATAACCCACTGACATTGCAGCACTTTCTCTGTGATAACCCACTGACAGTGCAGCACTTTCTCTGTGATAACCCACTGACAGTGCAGCACTTTCTCTGTGATAACCCACCGAGAGTGCAGCACTTTCTCTGTGATAACCCACTGACAGTGCAGCACGTTCCCTGTGATAACCCACTGATAGTGCAGCACTTTCTCTGTGATAACCCACTGACAGTGCAGCACTTTCTCTGTGATAACCCACTGACAGTGCAGCACTTTCTCTGTGATAACCCACTGACAGTGCAGCACTTTCTTTGTGATAACTCACGACAGTGCAGCACTTTCTCTGTGATAACTCACCGACAGTGCAGCACTTTCTCTGTGATAACTCACTGACAGTGCAGCACATTCTCTGTGATAAATCACTGACAGTGCAGCACTTTCTCTGTGATAACCCACCAGCAGTGCAGCAATTTCTCTGTGATAACTCACTGACAGTGCAGCACTTTCTCTGTGATAAATCACCGACTGTGCAGCACTTTCCCTGTGATAGCTTACTGACAGTGCAGCACTTTCTCTGTGATAACCCACTGACAGTGCAGCACTTTATCTATGATAACCCACCAGCAGTGCAGCACTTTCTCTGTTATAACTCACTGACAGTGCAGCACTTTCTCTGTGATAACTCACCGAGAGTGCAGCACTTTCTCTGTGATAAATCACCGACAGTGCAGCACTTTCTCTGTGATAACTCACTGACAGTGCAGCACTTTCTCTGTGATAACCCACTGACAGTGCAGCACTTTCTCTGTGATAACTCACTGACAGTGCAGCACTTTCTCTGTGATAACCCACTGACAGTGCAACACTTTCTTTGTGATAACCCACCGACAGTGCAGCACTTTCCCTGTGATAACCCACTGACAGTGCAGCACTTTCTCTGTGATAACCCACTGACAGTGCAGCACTTTCTCTGTGATAACCCACTGACAGTGCAGCACGTTCTCTGTGATAACCCACCGACAGTAGAGCACTTTTTCTGTGATAACCCAACAACAGTGCAGCACTTTCCCTTTGATAACCCACTGACAGTGCAACACTTTCTCTGTGATAAATCACCGACAGTGCAGCAGTTTCACTGTGATAAATCACTGACAGTGCAGCACTTTCTCTGAGATAACTTTCCGACAGTGCAGCACTTTCTCTGTGATAACTCACCGACAGTACAGCACTTTCGCTGTGATAACCCACTAATAGTGCAGCACGGTCCCTGTGATAACCCACTGACAGTGCAGCACTTTCTCTGTGATAACCCACTGACAGTGCAGCACTTTCACTGTGATAACCCACCGAAAGTACAGCACTTTCCCTGTGATAACCCACTGATAGTGCAGCACTTTCTCTGTGATAAATCACCGACAGTGCAGCACTTTCTCTGTGATAACCCACTGACAGTGCACCACTTTCTCTGTGATAACACACTGACAGTACAGCACTTTCCCTGTGATAACTCGCTGACAGGCAGCACGTTCCCTGTGATAACTCACTGACAGTGCAGCACTTTCTCTGTGATAACCCGCTGACAGTGCAGCACTTTCTCTGTGATAACCCACTGACAGTGCAGCACTTTCTCTGTGATAACCCACTGACTGTGCAGCACTTTCTCTGTGATAACTCGCTGACAGTGCAGCACTTTCTCTGTGATAACCAACTGACAGTGCAGCACTTTCCCTGTGATTACCCACTGACAGTGCAGCACTTTCCCTGTGATAACCCACTGACAGTGCAGCACTTTCCCTGTGATAACCCACTGACAGTGCAGCACTTTCTCTGTGATAACCCACTGACAGTGCAGCACTTTCTCTGTGATAACCCACTGACAGTGCAGCACTTTCTCTGTGATAACCCACCGACAGTGCAGCACTTTCCCTGTGATAACACACTGACAGTACAGCACTTTCCCTGTGATAACCCACTGACAGTACAGCACTTTCCCTGTGATAACCCACTGACAGTGCAGCACTTTCTCTGTGATAACCCACTGACAGTGCAGCACTTTCTCTGTGATAACCCACTGACAGTGCAGCACTTTCTCTGTGATAACCCACCGACAGTGCAGCACTTTCTCTGTGATAACCCACTGAGAGTGCAGCACTTTCTCTGTGATAACTCACTGACAGTGCAGCACTTTTTCTGTGATAACCCACCAACAGTGCAGCACTTTCCCTGTGATAGCCCACTGACAGTGCAGCACATTCTCTGTGATAAATCACCGACAGTGCAGCAGTTTCACTGTGATAAATCACTGACAGTGCAGCACTTTCTCTGAGATAACTTTCCGACAGTGCAGCACTTTCTCTGTGATAACGCACCAACAGTGCAGCACTTTCCCTTTGATAACCCACTGACAGTGCAGCACTTTCTCTGTGATAACCCACCGACAGTGCAGCACTTTCCCTGTGATAACCCACTGACAGTGCAGCACTTTCCCTGTGATAACTTACTGACAGTGCAGCTGCAGCACTTTCTATGTGATCACCCACAGACAGTGCAGCACTTTCCCTGTGATAACACACTGACAGTGCAGCACTTTCTCTGTGAGAACTCACTGAAAATGCAGCGCTTTCCCTGTGATAACCCACTGACAGTGCAGCACTTTCCCTGTGATAACCCACTGACAGAGCAGCACTTTCTCTGTGATAACCCGCCGACAGTGCAGCACTTTCTCTGTGATAACCGACGGACAGTGCAGCACTTTCTCTGTGATAACCCACTGACAGTGCAGCACTTTCTCCGTGATAACCCACTGACAGTGCAGCACTTTCTCTGTGATAACCCACTGACAGTGCAGCACTTTCCCTGTGATAACCCACTGACAGTGCAGCACTTTCTCTGTGATAACCCACCGACAGTGCAGCAGTTTCTCTGTGATAACCCACCGACAGTGCAGCACTTTCCCTGTGATAACCCACTGACAGTGCAGCACTTTCTCTGTGATAACCCACTGACAGTGCAGCACTTTCTCTGTGATAACCCACTGACAGTGCAGCACTTTCTCTGTGATAACCCACCGACAGTACAGCACTTTTTCTGTGATAACCCACCAACAGTGCAGCACTTTCCCTGTGATAACCCACTGACAGTGCAGCACTTTCTCTGTGATAAATCACTGACATTGCAGCACTTTCTCTGTGAGAACTTACCGACAGTGCAGCACTTTCTCTGTGATAACTCACCGACAGTACAGCAAGTTCCCTGTGATAACCCACTGACAGTGCAGCACTTTCTCTGTGATAACCCACTGACAGTGCAGCACTTTCTCTGTGATAACCCACTGACAGTGCAGCACTTTCTCTGTGATAACCCACTGACAGGGCAGCACTTTCTCTGTGATAACCCACTGACAGTGCAGCACTTTCTTTGTGATAACTCGCGACAGTGCAGCACTTTCTCTGTGATAACCCACCGACAGTGCACCACTTTCTCTGTGATTACCCACTGACAGTGCAGCACTTCCTTTGTGATAACTCGCGACAGTGCAGCACTTTCTCTGTGATAACTCACCGACAGTGCAGCACTTTCTCTGTGATAACTCGCTGACAGTGCAGCACATTCTCTGTGATAAATCACTGACAGTGGAGCACTTTCTCTGTGATAACCCACCAGCAGTGCAGCACTTTCTCTGTGATAACTCACTGACAGTGCAGCACTTTCTCTGTGATAAATCACCGAATGTGCAGCACTTACCCTGTGATAGCTTACTGACAGTGCAGCACTTTCTCTGTGATAACCCACTGACAGTGCAGCACTTTCTCTGTGATAACCCACCAGCAGTGCAGCAATTTCTCTGTGATAACTCACTGAAAGTGCAGCACTTTCTCTGTGATAACTCACCGACAGTGCAGCACTTTCTCTGTGATAAATCACCGACAGTGCATCACTTTCTCTGTGATAACCCACTGACAGTGCAGAACTTTCTCTGTGATAAATCACCGACAGTGCAGCACTTTCTCTGTGAGAACTCACTGACCGTGCAGCACTTTCTCTGTGATAAATCACTGACAGTGCAGCACTCTCCCTGTGATAACTTACTGACAGTGCAGCACTTTCTCTGTGATAACCCACCGACAGTGCAGCACTTTCCCTGTGATAACCCACTGACAGTGCAGCACTTTCCCTCTGATAACCCACTGACAGTGCAGCACTTTCTCTGTGATTACCAATGACAGTGCAGCACTTTCTTTGTGATAACTCGCGACAGTGCAGCACTTTCTCTGTGATAACTCACCGACAGTGCAGCACTTATTCTGTGATAACTCAATGACAGTGCAGCACATTCTCTGTGATAAATCACTGACAGTGCAGCACTTTCTCTGTGATAACCCACTAGCAGTGCAGCACTTTCTCTGTGAGAACTCACTGACAGTGCAGCACTTTCTCTGCGATAAATCACCGAATGTGCAGCACTTTCCCTGTGATAGCTTACTGACAGTGCAGCACTTTCTCTGTGATAACCCACTGACAGTGCAGCACTTTCCCTGTGATAACCCACCAGCAGTGCAGCACTTTCTCTGTGATAACTCACTGACATTGCAGCACTTTCTCTGTGATAACTCACCGACAGTGCAGCACTTTCTCTGTGATAAATCAGCGACAGTGCAGCACTTTCTCTGTGATAACCCACTGACAGTGCAGCACTTTCTCTGTGATAAATCACCGACAGTGCAGCACTTTCTCTGTGAGAACTCACTGACCGTGCAGCACTTTCTCTGTGATAAATCACTGACAGTGCAGCACTTTCCCTGTGATAACTTACTGACAGTGCAGCACTTTCTCTGTGATAACCCACCGACAGTGCAGCACTTTCCCTGTGATAACCCACTGACAGTGCAGCACTTTCCCTCTGATAACCCACTGAGAGCGCAGCACTTTCTCTGTGATAAATCACCGACAGTGCAGCACTTTCCCTGTGATAACTTACTGAGAGTGCAGCACTTTCTCTGTGATAACCCACCGACAGTGCAGCACTTTCCCTGTGATAACCCCCTGACAGTGCAGCACTTGCCCTGTGATAACTTACTGACAGTGCAGCTGCAGCACTTTCTCTGTGATAACCCACAGACAGTGCAGCACTTTCCCTGTGATAACACACTGACAGTGCAGCACTTTCTCTGTGAGAACTCACTGAAAATGCAGCGCTTTCCCTATGATAACCCACTGACAGTGCAGCACTTTCCCTGTGATAACCCACTGACAGAGCAGCACTTTCTCTGTGATAACCCGCCGACAGTGCAGCACTTTCTCTGTGATAACCGACGGACAGTGCAGCACTTTCTCTGTGATAACCCACTGACAGTGCAGCACTTTCTCCTTGATAACCCACTGACAGTGCAGCACTTTCTCTGTGATAACTCACTGACAGTGCAGCACTTTCCCTGTGATAACCCACTGACAGTGCAGCACTTTCTCTGTGATAACCCACTGACAGTGCAGCAGTTTCTCTGTGATAACCCACCGACAGTGCAGCACTTTCTCTGTGATAACCCACTGACAGTGCAGCACTTTCTCTGTGATAACAAACTGACAGTACAGCACTTTCCCTGTGATAACCCACGGACAGTACAGCACTTTCCCTGTGATAACCCACTGACAGTACAGCATTTTCCCTGTGATAACCCACTGACAGTACAGCACTTTCTCTGTGATAACCCACTGACAGTGCAGCACTTTCTCTGTGATAACCCACTGACAGTGCAGCACTTTCTCTGTGATAACCCACTGACAGTGCAGTACTTTCCCTGTGATAACCCACTGACAGTGCAGCACTTTCCCTGTGATAACACACTGACAGTACAGCACTTTCCCTGTGATAACCCACTGACAGTACAGCACTTTCCCTGTGATAACCCACTGACAGTGCAGCACTTTCACTGTGATAACCCACTGACAGTGCAGCACTTTCTCTGTGATAACCCACTGACAGTGCAGCACTTTCTCTCTGATAACCCACTGACAGTGCAGCACTTTCTCTGTGATAACTCACTGACAGTGCAGCACTTTCTCTGTGATAACCCACTGACAGTGCAGCACTTTCTCTGTGATAACCCACTGACAGTGCAGCACTTTCCCTGTGATAACCCACGGACAGTGCAGCACTTTCTCTGTGATAACCCACTGACAGTGCAGCACTTTCTCTGTGATAACCCACTGACAGTGCAGCACTTTCTCTGTGATAACCCACCGACAGTACAGCACTTTGTCTGTGATAAACCACCAACAGTACAGCACTTTCCCTGTGATAACCCACTGACAGTGCAGCACGTTCTCTCTGATAAATCACCGACAGTGCAGCAGTTTCACTGTGATAACTTACCGACATTGCAGCACTTTCTCTGTGATAACCCACTGACAGTGCAGGACTTTCTCGGTGATAACACACTGACAGTACAGCACTTTCCCTGTGATAACCCACTGACAGTACAGCACTTTCCCTGTGATAACCCACTGACGGTACAGCACTTTCCCTGTGATAACCCACTGACAGTACAGCACTTTCCCTGTGATAACCCACCGACAGTGCATCAATTTCCCGGTGATAACCCACTGACGGCACAGCACTTTCCCTGTGATAACCCACTGACAGTGCAGCACTTTCTCTGTGATAACCCGCTGACAGTGCAGCACATTCTCTGTGATAACCCACTGACAGTGCAGCACTTTCTCTGTGATAACCCACTGACAGTGCAGCACTTTCCCTGTGATAACCCACTGACAGTGCAGAACTTTCTCTGTGATAACCAACGGACAGTGCAGCACTTTCTCTGTGATAACACACTGACAGTGCAGCACTTTCTGTGTGATAACCCACTGACAGTGCAGCACTTTCTCTGTGATAACCCACCGACAGTACAGCACTTTTTCTGTGATAACCCACCAACACTACAGCACTTTCCCTGTGATAACCCACTGACAGTGCAGCACTTTCTCTGTGATAAATCACCGACAGTGCAGCAGTTTCACTGTGATAACTTACCGACATTGCAGCACTTTCTCTGTGATAACCCACCGACAGTACAGCACTTTTTCTGTGATAACCCACCAACAGTGCAGCACTTTCCCTGTGATAACCCACTGACAGTGCAGCACTTTCTCTGTGATAAATCACTGACATTGCAGCACTTTCTCTGTGAGAACTGACCGACAGTGCAGCACTTTCTCTGTGTTAACTCACCGACAGTACAGCACGTTCCCAGTGATAACCCACTGACAGTGCAGCACTTTCTCTGTGATAACCCACTGACAGTGCAGCACTTTCTCTGTGATAACCCACTGACAGTGCAGCACTTTCTCTGTGATAACCCACTGACAGGGCAGCACTTTCTCTGTGATAACCCACTGACAGTGCAGCACTTTCTTTGTGATAACTCGCGACAGTGCAGCACTTTCTCTGTGATAACCCACCGACAGTGCACCACTTTCTCTGTGATTACCCACTGACAGTGCAGCACTTCCTTTGTGATAACTCGCGACAGTGCAGCACTTTCTCTGTGATAACTCACCGACAGTGCAGCACTTTCTCTGTGATAACTCGCTGAAAGTGCAGCACATTCTCTGTGATAAATCACTGACAGTGGAGCACTTTCTCTGTGATAACCCACCAGCAGTGCAGCACTTTCTCTGTGATAACTCACTGACAGTGCAGCACTTTCTCTGTGATAAATCACCGAATGTGCAGCACTTACCCTGTGATAGCTTACTGACAGTGCAGCACTTTCTCTGTGATAACCCACTGACAGTGCAGCACTTTCTCTGTTATAACCCACCAGCAGTGCAGCAATTTCTCTGTGATAACTCACTGACAGTGCAGCACTTTCTCTGTGATAACTCACCGACATTGCAGCACTTTCTCTGTGATAAATCACCGACAGTGCATCACTTTCTCTGTGATAACCCACTGACAGTGCAGAACTTTCTCTGTGATAAATCACCGACAGTGCAGCACTTTCTCTGTGAGATCTCACTGACCGTGCAGCACTTTCTCTGTGATAAATCACTGACAGTGCAGCACTCTCCCTGTGATAACTTACTGACAGTGCAGCACTTTCTCTGTGATAACCCACCGACAGTGCAGCACTTTCCCTGTGATAACCCACTGACAGTGCAGCACTTTCCCTCTGATAACCCACTGACAGTGCAGCACTTTCTCTGTGATTACCAATGACAGTGCAGCACTTTCTTTGTGATAACTCGCGACAGTGCAGCACTTTCTCTGTGATAACTCACCGACAGTGCAGCACTTTTTCTGTGATAACTCACTGACAGTGCAGCACATTCTCTGTGATAAATCACTGACAGTGCAGCACTTTCTCTGTGATAACCCACTAGCAGTGCAGCACTTTCTCTGTGATAACTCACTGACAGTGCAGCACTTTCTCTGCGATAAATCACCGAATGTGCAGCGCTTTCCCTGTGATAGCTTACTGACAGTGCAGCACTTTCTCTGTGATAACCCACTGACAGTGCAGCACTTTCCCTGTGATAACGAACCAGCAGTGCAGCACTTTCTCTGTGATAACTCACTGACATTGCAGCACTTTCTCTGTGATAACTCACCGACAGTGCAGCACTTTCTCTGTGATAAATCAGCGACAGTGCAGCACTTTCTCTGTGATAACCCACTGACAGTGCAGCACTTTCTCTGTGATAAATCACCGACAGTGCAGCACTTTCTCTCTGAGAACTCACTGACCGTGCAGCACTTTCTCTGTGATAAATCACTGACAGTGCAGCACTTTCCCTGTGATAACTTACTGACAGTGCAGCACTTTCTCTGTGATAACCCACCGACAGTGCAGCACTTTCCCTGTGATAACCCACTGACAGTGCAGCACTTTCCCTCTGATAACCCACTGAGAGCGCAGCACTTTCTCTGTGATAAATCACCGACAGTGCAGCACTTTCCCTGTGATAACTTACTGACAGTGCAGCACTTTCTCTGTGATAACCCACCGACAGTGCAGCACTTTCCCTGTGATAACCCCCTGACAGTGCAGCACTTGCCCTGTGATAACTTACTGACAGTGCAGCTGCAGCACTTTCTCTGTGATAACCCACAGACAGTGCAGCACTTTCCCTGTGATAACACACTGACAGTGCAGCACTTTCTCTGTGAGAACTCACTGAAAATGCAGCGCTTTCCCTGTGATAACCCACTGACAGTGCAGCACTTTCCCTGTGATAACCCACTGACAGAGCAGCACTTTCTCTGTGATAACCCGCCGACAGTGCAGCACTTTCTCTGTGATAACCGACGGACAGTGCAGCACTTTCTCTGTGATAACCCACTGACAGTGCAGCACTTTCTCCTTGATAACCCACTGACAGTGCAGCACTTTCTCTGTGATAACCCACTGACAGTGCAGCACTTTCCCTGTGATAACCCACTGACAGTGCAGCACTTTCTCTGTGATAACCCACTGACAGTGCAGCAGTTTCTCTGTGATAACCCACCGACAGTGCAGCACTTTCTCTGTGATAACCCACTGACAGTGCAGCACTTTCCCTGTGATAACAAACTGACAGTACAGCACTTTCCCTGTGATAACCCACGGACAGTACAGCACTTTCCCTGTGATAACCCACTGACAGTACAGCATTTTCCCAGTGATAACCCACTGACAGTACAGCACTTTCTCTGTGATAACCCACTGACAGTGCAGCACTTTCTCTGTGATAACCCACTGACAGTGCAGCACTTTCTCTGTGATAACCCACTGACAGTGCAGTACTTTCCCTGTGATAACCCACTGACAGTGCAGCACTTTCCCTGTGATAACACACTGACAGTACAGCACTTTCCCTGTGATAACCCACTGACAGTACAGCACTTTCCCTGTGATAACCCACTGACAGTGCAGCACTTTCACTGTGATAACCCACTGACAGTGCAGCACTTTCTCTGTGATAACCCACTGACAGTGCAGCACTTTCTCTCTGATAACCCACTGACAGTGCAGCACTTTCTCTGTGATAACTCACTGACAGTGCAGCACTTTCTCTGTGATAACCCATTGACAGTGCAGCACTTTCTCTGTGATAACCCACTGACAGTGCAGCACTTTCCCTGTGATAACCCACGGACAGTGCAGCACTTTCTCTGTGATAACCCACTGACAGTGCAGCACTTTCTCTGTGATAACCCACTGACAGTGCAGCACTTTCTCTGTGATAACCCACCGACAGTACAGCACTTTGTCTGTGATAACCCACCAACAGTACAGCACTTTCCCTGTGATAACCCACTGACAGTGCAGCACTTTCTCTCTGATAAATCACCGACAGTGCAGCAGTTTCACTGTGATAACTTACCGACATTGCAGCACTTTCTCTGTGAAAACCCACTGACAGTGCAGGACTTTCTCGGTGATAACACACTGACAGTACAGCACTTTCCCTGTGATAACCCACTGACAGTACAGCACTTTCCCTGTGATAACCCACTGACGGTACAGCACTTTCCCTGTGATAACCCACTGACAGTACAGCACTTTCCCTGTGATAACCCACCGACAGTGCATCAATTTCCCGGTGATAACCCACTGACGGCACAGCACTTTCCCTGTGATAACCCACTGACAGTGCAGCACTTTCTCTGTGATAACCCGCTGACAGTGCAGCACATTCTCTGTGATAACCCACTGACAGTGCAGCACTTTCTCTGTGATAACCCACTGACAGTGCAGCACTTTCCCTGTGATAACCCACTGACAGTGCAGCACTTTCTCTGTGATAACCCACGGACAGTGCAGCACTTTCTCTGTGATAACACACTGACAGTGCAGCACTTTCTGTGTGATAACCCACTGACAGTGCAGCACTTTCTCTGTGATAACCCACCGACAGTACAGCACTTTTTCTGTGATAACCCACCAACACTACAGCACTTTCCCTGTGATAACCCACTGACAGTGCAGCACTTTCTCTGTGATAAATCACCGACAGTGCAGCAGTTTCACTGTGATAACTTACCGACATTGCAGCACTTTCTCTGTGATAACCCACTGACAGTGCAGCACTTTCCCTGTGATAACACACTGACAGTACAGCAATTTCCCTGTGATAACCCACTGAATGTACAGCACTTTCCCTGTGATAACCCACTGACAGTGCATCAATTTCCCGGTTATAACCCACTGACGGCACAGCACTTTCCCTGTGATAACCCACTGACAGTGCAGCACTTTCTCTGTGATAAATCACCGAATGTGCAGCACTTACCCTGTGATAGCTTACTGACAGTGCAGCACTTTCTCTGTGATAACCCACTGACAGTGCAGCACTTTCTCTGTGATAACCCACCAGCAGTGCAGCAATTTCTCTGTGATAACTCACTGACAGTGCAGCACTTTCTCTGTGATAACTCACCGACAGTGCAGCACTTTCTCTGTGATAAATCACCGACAGTGCATCACTTTCTCTGTGATAACCCACTGACAGTGCAGAACTTTCTCTGTGATAAATCACCGACAGTGCAGCACTTTCTCTGTGAGAACTCACTGACCGTGCAGCACTTTCTCTGTGATAAATCACTGACAGTGCAGCACTCTCCCTGTGATAACTTACTGACAGTGCAGCACTTTCTCTGTGATAACCCACCGACAGTGCAGCACTTTCCCTGTGATAACCCACTGACAGTGCAGCACTTTCCCTCTGATAACCCACTGACAGTGCAGCACTTTCTCTGTGATTACCAATGACAGTGCAGCACTTTCTTTGTGATAACTCGCGACAGTGCAGCACTTTCTCTGTGATAACTCACCGACAGTGCAGCACTTTTTCTGTGATAACTCAATGACAGTGCAGCACATTCTCTGTGATAAATCACTGACAGTGCAGCACTTTCTCTGTGATAACCCACTAGCAGTGCAGCACTTTCTCTGTGATAACTCACTGACAGTGCAGCACTTTCTCTGCGATAAATCACCGAATGTGCAGCACTTTCCCTGTGATAGCTTACTGACAGTGCAGCACTTTCTCTGTGATAACCCACTGACAGTGCAGCACTTTCCCTGTGATAACCCACCAGCAGTGCAGCACTTCCTCTGTGATAACTCACTGACATTGCAGCACTTTCTCTGTGATAACTCACCGACAGTGCAGCACTTTCTCTGTGATAAATCAGCGACAGTGCAGCACTTTCTCTGTGATAACCCACTGACAGTGCAGCACTTTCTCTGTGATAAATCACCGACAGTGCAGCACTTTCTCTGTGAGAACTCACTGACCGTGCAGCACTTTCTCTGTGATAAATCACTGACAGTGCAGCACTTTCCCTGTGATAACTTACTGACAGTGCAGCACTTTCTCTGTGATAACCCACCGACAGTGCAGCACTTTCCCTGTGATAACCCACTGACAGTGCAGCACTTTCCCTCTGATAACCCACTGAGAGCGCAGCACTTTCTCTGTGATAAATCACCGACAGTGCAGCACTTTCCCTGTGATAACTTACTGAGAGTGCAGCACTTTCTCTGTGATAACCCACCGACAGTGCAGCACTTTCCCTGTGATAACCCCCTGACAGTGCAGCACTTGCCCTGTGATAACTTACTGACAGTGCAGCTGCAGCACTTTCTCTGTGATAACCCACAGACAGTGCAGCACTTTCCCTGTGATAACACACTGACAGTGCAGCACTTTCTCTGTGAGAACTCACTGAAAATGCAGCGCTTTCCCTATGATAACCCACTGACAGTGCAGCACTTTCCCTGTGATAACCCACTGACAGTGCAGCACTTTCTCTGTGATAACCCACTGACAGTGCAGCACTTTCTCCTTGATAACCCACTGACAGTGCAGCACTTTCTCTGTGATAACCCACTGACAGTGCAGCACTTTCCCTGTGATAACCCACTGACAGTGCAGCACTTTCTCTGTGATAACCCACTGACAGTGCAGCAGTTTCTCTGTGATAACCCACCGACAGTGCAGCACTTTCTCTGTGATAACCCACTGACAGTGCAGCACTTTCCCTGTGATAACAAACTGACAGTACAGCACTTTCCCTGTGATAACCCACGGACAGTACAGCACTTTCCCTGTGATAACCCACTGACAGTACAGCATTTTCCCTGTGATAACCCACTGACAGTACAGCACTTTCTCTGTGATAACCCACTGACAGTGCAGCACTTTCTCTGTGATAACCCACTGACAGTGCAGCACTTTCACTGTGATAACCCACTGACAGTGCAGTACTTTCCCTGTGATAACCCACTGACAGTGCAGCACTTTCCCTGTGATAACACACTGACAGTACAGCACTTTCCCTGTGATAACCCACTGACAGTACAGCACTTTCCCTGTGATAACCCATTGACAGTGCAGCACTTTCACTGTGATAACCCACGGACAGTGCAGCACTTTCTCTGTGATAACCCACTGACAGTGCAGCACTTTCTCTGTGATAACCCACTGACAGTGCAGCACTTTCTCTGTGATAACCCACCGACAGTACAGCACTTTGTCTGTGATAACCCACCAACAGTACAGCACTTTCCCTGTGATAACACACTGACAGTGCAGCACTTTCTCTCTGATAAATCACCGACAGTGCAGCAGTTTCACTGTGATAACTTACCGACATTGCAGCACTTTCTCTGTGATAACCCACTGACAGTGCAGGACTTTCTCGGTGATAACACACTGACAGTACAGCACTTTCCCTGTGATAACCCACTGACAGTACAGCACTTTCCCTGTGATAACCCACTGACGGTACAGCACTTTCCCTGTGATAACCCACTGACAGTACAGCACTTTCCCTGTGATAACCCACCGACAGTGCATCAATTTCCCGGTGATAACCCACTGACGGCACAGCACTTTCCCTGTGATAACCCACTGACAGTGCAGCACTTTCTCTGTGATAACCCGCTGACAGTGCAGCACATTCTCTGTGATAACCCACTGACAGTGCAGCACTTTCTCTGTGATAACCCACTGACAGTGCAGCACTTTCCCTGTGATAACCCACTGACAGTGCAGCACTTTCTCTGTGATAACCCACGGACAGTGCAGCACTTTCTCTGTGATAACACACTGACAGTGCAGCACTTTCTGTGTGATAACCCACTGACAGTGCAGCACTTTCTCTGTGATAACCCACCGACAGTACAGCACTTTTTCTGTGATAACCCACCAACACTACAGCACTTTCCCTGTGATAACCCACTGACAGTGCAGCACTTTCTCTGTGATAAATCACCGACAGTGCAGCAGTTTCACTGTGATAACTTACCGACATTGCAGCACTTTCTCTGTGATAACCCACCGACAGTACAGCACTTTTTCTGTGATAACCCACCAACAGTGCAGCACTTTCCCTGTGATAACCCACTGACAGTGCAGCACTTTCTCTGTGATAAATCACTGACATTGCAGCACTTTCTCTGTGAGAACTGACCGACAGTGCAGCACTTTCTCTGTGATAACTCACCGACAGTACAGCACGTTCCCAGTGATAACCCACTGACAGTGCAGCACTTTCTCTGTGATAACCCACTCACAGTGCAGCACTTTCTCTGTGATAACCCACTGACAGTGCAGCACTTTCTCTGTGATAACCCACTGACAGGGCAGCACTTTCTCTGTGATAACCCACTGACAGTGCAGCACTTTCTTTGTGATAACTCGCGACAGTGCAGCACTTTCTCTGTGATAACCCACCGACAGTGCACCACTTTCTCTGTGATTACCCACTGACAGTGCAGCACTTCCTTTGTGATAACTCGCGACAGTGCAGCACTTTCTCTGTGATAACTCACCGACAGTGCAGCACTTTCTCTGTGATAACTCGCTGACAGTGCAGCACATTCTCTGTGATAAATCACTGACAGTGGAGCACTTTCTCTGTGATAACCCACCAGCAGTGCAGCACTTTCTCTGTGATAACTCACTGACAGTGCAGCACTTTCTCTGTGATAAATCACCGAATGTGCAGCACTTACCCTGTGATAGCTTACTGACAGTGCAGCACTTTCTCTGTGATAACCCACTGACAGTGCAGCACTTTCTCTGTGATAACCCACCAGCAGTGCAGCGATTTCTCTGTGATAACTCACTGACAGTGCAGCACTTTCTCTGTGATAACTCACCGACATTGCAGCACTTTCTCTGTGATAAATCACCGACAGTGCATCACTTTCTCTGTGATAACCCACTGACAGTGCAGAACTTTCTCTGTGATAAATCACCGACAGTGCAGCACTTTCTCTGTGAGATCTCACTGACCGTGCAGCACTTTCTCTGTGATAAATCACTGACAGTGCAGCACTCTCCCTGTGATAACTTACTGACAGTGCAGCACTTTCTCTGTGATAACCCACCGACAGTGCAGCACTTTCCCTGTGATAACCCACTGACAGTGCAGCACTTTCCCTCTGATAACCCACTGACAGTGCAGCACTTTCTCTGTGATTACCAATGACAGTGCAGCACTTTCTTTGTGATAACTCGCGACAGTGCAGCACTTTCTCTGTGATAACTCACCGACAGTGCAGCACTTTTTCTGTGATAACTCACTGACAGTGCAGCACATTCTCTGTGATAAATCACTGACAGTGCAGCACTTTCTCTGTGATAACCCACTAGCAGTGCAGCACTTTCTCTGTGATAACTCACTGACAGTGCAGCACTTTCTCTGCGATAAATCACCGAATGTGCAGCGCTTTCCCTGTGATAGCTTACTGACAGTGCAGCACTTTCTCTGTGATAACCCACTGACAGTGCAGCACTTTCCCTGTGATAACCCCCTGACAGTGCAGCACTTTCCCTCTGATAACCCACTGAGAGCGCAGCACTTTCTCTGTGATAAATCACCGACAGTGCAGCACTTTCCCTGTGATAACTTACTGACAGTGCAGCACTTTCTCTGTGATAACCCACCGACAGTGCAGCACTTTCCCTGTGATAACCCCCTGACAGTGCAGCACTTGCCCTGTGATAACTTACTGACAGTGCAGCTGCAGCACTTTCTCTGTGATAACCCACAGACAGTGCAGCACTTTCCCTGTGATAACACACTGACAGTGCAGCAATTTCTCTGTGAGAACTCACTGAAAATGCAGCGCTTTCCCTGTGATAACCCACTGACAGTGCAGCACTTTCCCTGTGATAACCCACTGACAGAGCAGCACTTTCTCTGTGATAACCCGCCGACAGTGCAGCACTTTCTCTGTGATAACCGACGGACAGTGCAGCACTTTCTCTGTGATAACCCACTGACAGTGCAGCACTTTCTCCTTGATAACCCACTGACAGTGCAGCACTTTCTCTGTGATAACCCACTGACAGTGCAGCACTTTCCCTGTGATAACCCACTGACAGTGCAGCACTTTCTCTGTGATAACCCACTGACAGTGCAGCAGTTTCTCTGTGATAACCCACCGACAGTGCAGCACTTTCTCTGTGATAACCCACTGACAGTGCAGCACTTTCCCTGTGATAACAAACCGACAGTACAGCACTTTCCCTGTGATAACCCACGGACAGTACAGCACTTTCCCTGTGATAACCCACTGACAGTACAGCATTTTCCCTGTGATAACCCACTGACAGTACAGCACTTTCTCTGTGATAACCCACTGACAGTGCAGCACTTTCTCTGTGATAACCCACTGACAGTGCAGCACTTTCTCTGTGATAACCCACTGACAGTGCAGTACTTTCCCTGTGATAACCCACTGACAGTGCAGCACTTTCCCTGTGATAACACACTGACAGTACAGCACTTTCCCTGTGATAACCCACTGACAGTACAGCACTTTCCCTGTGATAACCCACTGACAGTGCAGCACTTTCACTGTGATAACCCACTGACAGTGCAGCACTTTCTCTGTGATAACCCACTGACAGTGCAGCACTTTCTCTCTGATAACCCACTGACAGTGCAGCACTTTCTCTGTGATAACTCACTGACAGTGCAGCACTTTCTCTGTGATAACCCACTGACAGTGCAGCACTTTCTCTGTGATAACCCACTGACAGTGCAGCACTTTCCCTGTGATAACCCACGGACAGTGCAGCACTTTCTCTGTGATAACCCACTGACAGTGCAGCACTTTCTCTGTGATAACCCACTGACAGTGCAGCACTTTCTCTGTGATAACCCACCGACAGTACAGCACTTTGTCTGTGATAACCCACCAACAGTACAGCACTTTCCCTGTGATAACCCACTGACAGTGCAGCACTTTCTCTCTGATAAATCACCGACAGTGCAGCAGTTTCACTGTGATAACTTACCGACATTGCAGCACTTTCTCTGTGAAAACCCACTGACAGTGCAGGACTTTCTCGGTGATAACACACTGACAGTACAGCACTTTCCCTGTGATAACCCACTGACAGTACAGCACTTTCCCTGTGATAACCCACTGACGGTACAGCACTTTCCCTGTGATAACCCACTGACAGTACAGCACTTTCCCTGTGATAACCCAGCGACAGTGCATCAATTTCCCGGTGATAACCCACTGACGGCACAGCACTTTCCCTGTGATAACCCACTGACAGTGCAGCACTTTCTCTGTGATAACCCGCTGACAGTGCAGCACATTCTCTGTGATAACCCACTGACAGTGCAGCACTTTCTCTGTGATAACCCACTGACAGTGCAGCACTTTCCCTGTGATAACCCACTGACAGTGCAGCACTTTCTCTGTGATAACCCACGGACAGTGCAGCACTTTCTCTGTGATAACACACTGACAGTGCAGCACTTTCTGTGTGATAACCCACTGACAGTGCAGCACTTTCTCTGTGATAACCCACCGACAGTACAGCACTTTTTCTGTGATAACCCAACAACACTACAGCACTTTCCCTGTGATAACCCACTGACAGTGCAGCACTTTCTCTGTGATAAATCACCGACAGTGCAGCAGTTTCACTGTGATAACTTACCGACATTGCAGCACTTTCTCTGTGATAACCCACTGACAGTGCAGCACTTTCCCTGTGATAACACACTGACAGTACAGCAATTTCCCTGTGATAACCCACTGACTGTACAGCACTTTCCCTGTGATAACCCACTGACAGTGCATCAATTTCCCGGTTATAACCCACTGACGGCACAGCACTTTCCCTGTGATAACCCACTGACAGTGCAGCACTTTCTCTGTGATAACCCACTGACAGTGCAGCACTTTCTCTGTGATAACTTACCGACATTGCAGCACTTTCTCTGTGATAAATCACCGACAGTGCAGCAGTTTCACTGTGATAACTTACCGACATTGCAGCACTTTCTCTGTGATAACCCACTGACAGTGCAGCACTTTCCCTGTGATAACACACTGACAGTACAGCAATTTCCCTGTGATAACCCACTGACTGTACAGCACTTTCCCTGTGATAACCCACTGACAGTGCATCAATTTCCCGGTTATAACCCACTGACGGCACAGCACTTTCCCTGTGATAACCCACTGACAGTGCAGCACTTTCTCTGTGATAACCCACTGACAGTGCAGCACTTTCTCTGTGATAACTCACCGACAGTACAGCACTTTCCCTGTGATAACCCACTGACAGTGCAGCACTTTCTCTGTGATAACCCACTGACAGTGCAGCACTTTTTCTGTGATAACCCACTGACAGGGCAGCACTTTCTCTGTGATAACCCACTGACAGTGCAGCACTTTCTCTGTGATAACCCACTGACAGTGCAGCACTTTCTCTGTGATAACCCACTGACAGTACAGCACTTTCTCTGTGATAACCCACCGACAGTGCAGCACTTTCTCTGTGATAACCCACTGACAGTGCAGCACTTTCTCTGTGATAACCCACTGACAGTGCAGCACTTTCTTTGTGATAACTCGCGACAGTGCAGCACTTTCTCTGTGATAACTCACCGACAGTGCAGCACTTTCTCTGTGATAACTCACTGACAGTGCAGCACATTCTCTGTGATAAATCACTGACAGTGCAGCACTTTCTCTGTGATAACCCACCAGCAGTGCAGCAATTTCTCTGTGATAACTCACTGACAGTGCAGCACTTTCTCTGTGATAAATCACTGACAGTGCAGCACTTTCTCTGTGATAACCCACTGACAGTGCAGCACTTTCTTTGTGATAACTCGCGACAGTGCAGCACTTTCTCTGTGATAACTCACCGACAGTGCAGCACTTTCTCTGTGATAACTCACTGACAGTGCAGCACTTTCTCTGTGATAACCCACTGACAGTGCAGCACTTTCTCTGTGATAACCCACCAGCAGTGCAGCACTTTCTCTGTGATAACTCACTGACAGTGCAGCACTTTCTCTGTGATAACCCACTGACAGTGCAGCACTTTCTCGGTGATAACCCACCGACAGTGCAGCACTTTCCCTGTGATAACACACTGACAGTGCAGCACTTTCTCTGTGATAACCCACTGACAGTGCAGCACTTTCTCTGTGATAACCCACTGACAGTGCAGCACTTTCTCTGTGATAACCCACCGACAGTACAGCACGTTTTCTGTGATAACCCACCAACAGTGCAGCACTTTCCCTGTGATAACCCACTGACAGTGCAGCACTTTCTCTGTGATAAATCACTGACATTGCAGCACTTTCTCTGTGAGAACTTACCGACAGTGCAGCACTTTTTCTGTGATAACTCACCGACAGTACAGCACGTTCCCTGTGATAACCCACTGACAGTGCAGCACTTTCTCTGTGATAACCCACTGACAGTGCAGCACTTTCTCTGTGATAACCCACTGACAGTGCAGCACTTTCTCTGTGATAACGCACTGACAGGGCAGCACTTTCTCTGTGATAACTCGCGACAGTGCAGCACTTTCTCGGTGATAACCCACCGACAGTGCAGCACTTTCTCTGTGATAAACCACTGACAGTGCAGCACGTTCCCTCTGATAACCCACTGATAGTGCAGCACTTTCTCTGTGATAACCCACTGACAGTGCAGCACTTTCTCTGTGATAACCCACTGACAGTGCAGCACTTTCTCTGTGATTACCCACTGACAGTGCAGCACTTTCTTTGTGATAACTCGCGACAGTGCAGCACTTTCTCTGTGATAACTCACCGACAGTGCAGCACTTTCTCTGTGATAACTCACTGACAGTGCAGCACATTCTCTGTGATAAATCACTGACAGTGCAGCACTTTCTCTGTGATAACCCACCAGCAGTGCAGCACTTTCTCTGTGATAACTCACTGACAATGCAGCACTTTCTCTGTGATAAATCACCGAATGTGCAGCACTTTCCCTGTGATAGCTTACTGACAGTGCAGCACTTTCTCTGTGATAACCCACTGACAGTGCAGCACTTTCTCTGTGATAACCCACCAGCAGTGCAGCACTTTCTCTGTGATAAGTCACTGACAGTGCAGCACTTTCTCTGTGATAACTCACCGACAGTGCAGCACTTTCTCTGTGATAAATCACCGACAGTGCAGCACTTTCTCTGTGATAACCCACTGACAGTGCAGCACTTTCTCTTTGATAAATCACCGACAGTGCAGCACTTTCTCTGTGAGAACTCACTGACCGTGCAGCACTTTCTCTGTGATAAATCACAGACAGTGCAGCACTTTCCCTGTGATAACTTACTGACAGTGCAGCACTTTCTCTGTGATAACCCACCGACAGTGCAGCACTTTCCCTGTGAGAACCCACTGACAGTGCAGCACTTTCCCTCTGATAACCCACTGACAGCGCAGCACTTTCTATGATAAATCACCGACAGTGCAGCACTTTCCCTGTGATAACTTACTGACAGTGCAGCACTTTCTCTGTGATAACCCACCGACAGTGCAGCACTTTCCCTGTGATAACCCACTGACAGTGCAGCACTTTCCCTGTGATAACTTACTGACAGTGCAGCTGCAGCACTTTCTCTGTGATAACACACCGACAGTGCAGCACTTTCCCTGTGATAACACACTGACAGTGCAGCACTTTCTGTGTGAGAACTCACTGAAAGTGCAGCGCTTTCCCTGTGATAACCCACTGACAGTGCAGCACTTTCCCTGTGATAACCCACTGACAGAGCAGCACTTTCTCTGTGATAACCCGCCGACAGTGCAGCACTTTCTCTGTGATAACCGACTGACAGTGCAGCACTTTCTCTGTGATAACCCACTGACAGTGCAGCACTTTCTCTGTGATAACCCACTGACAGTGCAGCAGTTTCTCTGTGATAACCCACCGACAGTGCAGCACTTTCTCTGTGATAACCCACTGACAGTGCAGCACTTTCCCTGTGATAACAAACTGACAGTACAGCACTTTCCGTGTGATAACCCACGGACAGTACAGCACTTACCCTGTGATAAGCCACTGACAGTACAGCATTTTCCCTGTGATAACCCACTGACAGTACAGCACTTTCTCTGTGATAACCCACTGACAGTGCAGCATTTTCTCTGTGATAACCCACTGACAGTGCAGCACTTTCTCTGTGATAACCCACTGACAGTGCAGCACTTTCCCTGTGATAACCCACTGACAGTGCAGCACTTTCTCTGTGATAACCCACTGACAGTGCAGCACTTTCTCTGTGATAACTTACCGACATTGCAGCACTTTCTCTGTGATAAATCACCGACAGTGCAGCAGTTTCACTGTGATAACTTACCGACATTGCAGCACTTTCTCTGTGATAACCCACTGACAGTGCAGCACTTTCCCTGTGATAACACACTGACAGTACAGCAATTTCCCTGTGATAACCCACTGACTGTACAGCACTTTCCCTGTGATAACCCACTGACAGTGCATCAATTTCCCGGTTATAACCCACTGACGGCACAGCACTTTCCCTGTGATAACCCACTGACAGTGCAGCACTTTCTCTGTGATAACCCACTGACAGTGCAGCACTTTCTCTGTGATAACTCACCGACAGTACAGCACTTTCCCTGTGATAACCCACTGACAGTGCAGCACTTTCTCTGTGATAACCCACTGACAGTGCAGCACTTTCTCTGTGATAACCCACTGACAGTGCAGCACTTTCTCTGTGATAACCCACTGACAGTGCAGCACTTTCTCTGTGATAACCCACTGACAGTGCAGCACTTTCTCTGTGATAACGCACTGACAGTGCAGCACGTTCCCTGTGATAACCCACTGACAGTGCAGCACTTTCTCTGTGATAACCCACTGACAGTGCAGCACTTTCTCTGTGATAACCCACTGACAGTGCAGCACTTTCTTTGTGATAACTCGCGACAGTGCAGCACTTTCTCTGTGATAACTCACCGACAGTGCAGCACTTTCTCTGTGATAACTCACTGACAGTGCAGCACATTCTCTGTGATAAATCACTGACAGTGCAGCACTTTCTCTGTGATAACCCACCAGCAGTGCAGCAATTTCTCTGTGATAACTCACTGACAGTGCAGCACTTTCTCTGTGATAAATCACTGACAGTGCAGCACTTTCTCTGTGATAACCCACTGACAGTGCAGCACTTTCTTTGTGATAACTCGCGACAGTGCAGCACTTTCTCTGTGATAACTCACCGACAGTGCAGCACTTTCTCTGTGATAACTCACTGACAGTGCAGCACTTTCTCTGTGATAACCCACTGACAGTGCAGCACATTCTCTGTGATAACCCACCAGCAGTGCAGCACTTTCTCTGTGATAACTCACTGACAGTGCAGCACTTTCTCTGTGATAACCCACTGACAGTGCAGCACTTTCTCTGTGATAACCCACCGACAGTGCAGCACTTTCCCTGTGATAACACACTGACAGTGCAGCACTTTCTCTGTGATAACCCACTGACAGTGCAGCACTTTCTCTGTGATAACCCACTGACAGTGCAGCACTTTCTCTGTGATAACCCACCGACAGTACAGCACGTTTTCTGTGATAACCCACCAACAGTGCAGCACTTTCCCTGTGATAACCCACTGACAGTGCAGCACTTTCTCTGTGATAAATCACTGACATTGCAGCACTTTCTCTGTGAGAACTTACCGACAGTGCAGCACTTTTTCTGTGATAACTCACCGACAGTACAGCACGTTCCCTGTGATAACCCACTGACAGTGCAGCACTTTCTCTGTGATAACCCACTGACAGTGCAGCACTTTCTCTGTGATAACCCACTGACAGTGCAGCACTTTCTCTGTGATAACGCACTGACAGGGCAGCACTTTCTCTGTGATAACTCGCGACAGTGCAGCACTTTCTCGGTGATAACCCACCGACAGTGCAGCACTTTCTCTGTGATAAACCACTGACAGTGCAGCACGTTCCCTCTGATAACCCACTGAAAGTGCAGCACTTTCTCTGTGATAACCCACTGACAGTGCAGCACTTTCTCTGTGATAACCCACTGACAGTGCAGCACTTTCTCTGTGATTACCCACTGACAGTGCAGCACTTTCTTTGTGATAACTCGCGACAGTGCAGCACTTTCTCTGTGATAACTCACCGACAGTGCAGCACTTTCTCTGTGATAACTCACTGACAGTGCAGCACATTCTCTGTGATAAATCACTGACAGTGCAGCACTTTCTCTGTGATAATCCACCAGCAGTGCAGCACTTTCTCTGTGATAACTCACTGACAATGCAGCACTTTCTCTGTGATAAATCACCGAATGTGCAGCACTTTCCCTGTGATAGCTTACTGACAGTGCAGCACTTTCTCTGTGATAACCCACTGACAGTGCAGCACTTTCTCTGTGATAACCCACCAGCAGTGCAGCACTTTCTCTGTGATAAGTCACTGACAGTGCAGCACTTTCTCTGTGATAACTCACCGACAGTGCAGCACTTTCTCTGTGATAAATCACCGACAGTGCAGCACTTTCTCTGTGATAACCCACTGACAGTGCAGCACTTTCTCTTTGATAAATCACCGACAGTGCAGCACTTTCTCTGTGAGAACTCACTGACCGTGCAGCACTTTCTCTGTGATAAATCACAGACAGTGCAGCACTTTCCCTGTGATAACTTACTGACAGTGCAGCACTTTCTCTGTGATAACCCACCGACAGTGCAGCACTTTCCCTGTGAGAACCCACTGACAGTGCAGCACTTTCCCTCTGATAACCCACTGACAGCGCAGCACTTTCTATGATAAATCACCGACAGTGCAGCACTTTCCCTGTGATAACTTACTGACAGTGCAGCACTTTCCCTGTGATAACTTACTGACAGTGCAGCTGCAGCACTTTCTCTGTGATAACACACCGACAGTGCAGCACTTTCCCTGTGATAACACACTGACAGTGCAGCACTTTCTGTGCGAGAACTCACTGAAAGTGCAGCGCTTTCCCTGTGATAACCCACTGACAGTGCAGCACTTTCCCTGTGATAACCCACTGACAGAGCAGCACTTTCTCTGTGATAACCCGCCGACAGTGCAGCACTTTCTCTGTGATAACCGACTGACAGTGCAGCACTTTCTCTGTGATAACCCACTGACAGTGCAGCACTTTCTCTGTGATAACCCACTGACAGTGCAGCAGTTTCTCTGTGATAACCCACCGACAGTGCAGCACTTTCTCTGTGATAACCCACTGACAGTGCAGCACTTTCCCTGTGATAACAAACTGACAGTACAGCACTTTCCGTGTGATAACCCACGGACAGTACAGCACTTACCCTGTGATAACCCACTGACAGTACAGCATTTTCCCTGTGATAACCCACTGACAGTACAGCACTTTCTCTGTGATAACCCACTGACAGTGCAGCATTTTCTCTGTGATAACCCACTGACAGTGCAGCACTTTCTCTGTGATAACCCACTGACAGTGCAGCACTTTCCCTGTGATAACCCACTGACAGTGCAGCACTTTCTCTGTGATAACCCACTGACAGTGCAGCACTTTCTCTGTGATAACTTACCGACATTGCAGCACTTTCTCTGTGATAAATCACCGACAGTGCAGCAGTTTCACTGTGATAACTTACCGACATTGCAGCACTTTCTCTGTGATAACCCACTGACAGTGCAGCACTTTCCCTGTGATAACACACTGACAGTACAGCAATTTCCCTGTGATAACCCACTGACTGTACAGCACTTTCCCTGTGATAACCCACTGACAGTGCATCAATTTCCCGGTTATAACCCACTGACGGCACAGCACTTTCCCTGTGATAACCCTCTGACAGTGCAGCACTTTCTCTGTGATAACCCACTGACAGTGCAGCACTTTCTCTGTGATAACTCACCGACAGTACAGCACTTTCCCTGTGATAACCCACTGACAGTGCAGCACTTTCTCTGTGATAACCCACTGACAGTGCAGCACTTTCTCTGTGATAACCCACTGACAGGGCAGCACTTTCTCTGTGATAACCCACTGACAGTGCAGCACTTTCTCTGTGATAACCCACTGACAGTGCAGCACTTTCTCTGTGATAACGCACTGACAGTGCAGCACGTTCCCTGTGATAACCCACTGACAGTGCAGCACTTTCTCTGTGATAACCCACTGACAGTGCAGCACTTTCTCTGTGATAACCCACTGACAGTGCAGCACTTTCTTTGTGATAACTCGCGACAGTGCAGCACTTTCTCTGTGATAACTCACCGACAGTCCATCACTTTCTCTGTGATAACTCACTGACAGTGCAGCACATTCTCTGTGATAAATCACTGACAGTGCAGCACTTTCTCTGTGATATCCCACCAGCAGTGCAGCAATTTCTCTGTGATAACTCACTGACAGTGCAGCACTTTCTCTGTGATAAATCACTGACAGTGCAGCACTTTCTCTGTGATAACCCACTGACAGTGCAGCACTTTCTTTGTGATAACTCGCGACAGTGCAGCACTTTCTCTGTGATAACTCACCGACAGTGCAGCACTTTCTCTGTGATAACTCACTGACAGTGCAGCACTTTCTCTGTGATAACCCACTGACAGTGCAGCACTTTCTCTGTGATAACCCACCAGCAGTGCAGCACTTTCTCTGTGATAACTCACTGACAGTGCAGCACTTTCTCTGTGATAACCCACTGACAGTGCAGCACTTTCTCTGTGATAACCCATTGACAGTGCAGCACTTTCCCTGTGATAACACACTGACAGTGCAGCACTTTCTCTGTGATAACCCACTGACAGTGCAGCACTTTCTCTGTGATAACCCACTGACAGTGCAGCACTTTCTCTGTGATAACCCACCGACAGTACAGCACGTTTTCTGTGATAACCCACCAACAGTGCAGCACTTTCCCTGTGATAACCCACTGACAGTACAGCACTTTCTCTGTGATAAATCACTGACATTGCAGCACTTTCTCTGTGAGAACTTACCGACAGTGCAGCACTTTTTCTGTGATAACTCACCGACAGTACAGCACGTTCCCTGTGATAACCCACTGACAGTGCAGCACTTTCTCTGTGATAACCCACTGACAGTGCAGCACTTTCTCTGTGATAACCCACTGACAGTGCAGCACTTTCTCTGTGATAACGCACTGACAGGGCAGCACTTTCTCTGTGATAACTCGCGACAGTGCAGCACTTTCTCGGTGATAACCCACCGACAGTGCAGCACTTTCTCTGTGATAAACCACTGACAGTGCAGCACGTTCCCTCTGATAACCCACTGAAAGTGCAGCACTTTCTCTGTGATAACCCACTGACAGTGCAGCACTTTCTCTGTGATAACCCACTGACAGTGCAGCACTTTCTCTGTGATTACCCACTGACAGTGCAGCACTTTCTTTGTGATAAATCGCGACAGTGCAGCACTTTCTCTGTGATAACTCACCGACAGTGCAGCACTTTCTCTGTGATAACTCACTGACAGTGCAGCACATTCTCTGTGATAAATCACTGACAGTGCAGCACTTTCTCTGTGATAACCCACCAGCAGTGCAGCACTTTCTCTGTGATAACTCACTGACAATGCAGCACTTTCTCTGTGATAAATCACCGAATGTGCAGCACTTTCCCTGTGATAGCTTACTGACAGTGCAGCACTTTCTCTGTGATAACCCACTGACAGTGCAGCACTTTCTCTGTGATAACCCACCAGCAGTGCAGCACTTTCTCTGTGATAAGTCACTGACAGTGCAGCACTTTCTCTGTGATAACTCACCGACAGTGCAGCACTTTCTCTGTGATAAATCACCGACAGTGCAGCACTTTCTCTGTGATAACCCACTGACAGTGCAGCACTTTCTCTTTGATAAATCACCGACAGTGCAGCAATTTCTCTGTGAGAACTCACTGACCGTGCAGCACTTTCTCTGTGATAAATCACTGACAGTGCAGCACTTTCCCTGTGATAACTTACTGACAGTGCAGCACTTTCTCTGTGATAACCCACCGACAGTGCAGCACTTTCCCTGTGAGAACCCACTGACAGTGCAGCACTTTCCCTCTGATAACCCACTGACAGCGCAGCACTTTCTATGATAAATCACCGACAGTGCAGCACTTTCCCTGTGATAACTTACTGACAGTGCAGCACTTTCTCTGTGATAACCCACCGACAGTGCAGCACTTTCCCTGTGATAACCCACTGACAGTGCAGCACTTTCCCTGTGATAACTTACTGACAGTGCAGCTGCAGCACTTTCTCTGTGATAACACACCGACAGTGCAGCACTTTCCCTGTGATAACACACTGACAGTGCAGCACTTTCTGTGTGAGAACTCACTGAAAGTGCAGCGCTTTCCCTGTGATAACCCACTGACAGTGCAGCACTTTCCCTGTGATAACCCACTGACAGAGCAGCACTTTCTCTGTGATAACCCGCCGACAGTGCAGCACTTTCTCTGTGATAACCGACTGACAGTGCAGCACTTTCTCTGTGATAACCCACTGACAGTGCAGCACTTTCTCTGTGATAACCCACTGACAGTGCAGCAGTTTCTCTGTGATCACCCACCGACAGTGCAGCACTTTCTCTGTGATAACCCACTGACAGTGCAGCACTTTCCCTGTGATAACAAACTGACAGTACAGCACTTTGCGTGTGATAACCCACGGACAGTACAGCACTTACCCTGTGATAACCCACTGACAGTACAGCATTTTCCCTGTGATAACCCACTGACAGTACAGCACTTTCTCTGTGATAACCCACTGACAGTGCAGCATTTTCTCTGTGATAACCCACTGACAGTGCAGCACTTTCTCTGTGATAACCCACTGACAGTGCAGCACTTTCCCTGTGATAACCCACTGACAGTGCAGCACTTTCCCTGTGATAACACACTGACAGTACAGCACTTTCCCTGTGATAACCCACTGACAGTACAGCACTTTCCCTGTGATAACCCACTGACAGTGCAGCACTTTCACTGTGATAACCCACTGACAGTGCAGCACTTTCTCTGTGATAACCCACTGACAGTGCAACACTTTCTCTGTGATAACCCACTGACAGTGCAGCACTTTCTCTGTGATAACTCACTGACAGTGCAGCACTTTCTCTGTGATAACCCACTGACAGTGCAGCACTTTCTCTGTGATAACCCACTGACAGTGCAGCACTTTCCCTGTGATAACACACTGACAGTGCAGCACTTTCTCTGTGATAACCCACTGACAGTGCAGCACTTTCTCTGTGATAACCCACTGACAGTGCAGCACTTTCTCTGTGATAACCCACCGACAGTACAGCACGTTTTCTGTGATAACCCACCAACAGTGCAGCATTTTCCCTGTGATAACCCACTGACAGTGCAGCACTTTCTCTGTGATAAATCACTGACATTGCAGCACTTTCTCTGTGAGAACTTACCGACAGTGCAGCACTTTGTCTGTGATAACTCACCGACAGTACAGCACGTTCCCTGTGATAACCCACTGACAGTGCAGCACTTTCTCTGTGATAACCCACTGACAGTGCAGCACTTTCTCTGTGATAACCCACTGACAGGGCAGCACTTTCTCTGTGATAACCCACTGACAGTGCAGCACTTTCTCTGTGATAACCCACTGACAGTGCAGCACTTTCTCTGTGATAACGCACTGACAGGGCAGCACTTTCTCTGTGATAACCCACTGACAGTGCAGCACGTTCTTTGTGATAACTCGCGACAGTGCAGCACTTTCTCGGTGATAACCCACCGACAGTGCAGCACTTTCTCTGTGATAACCCACTGACAGTGCAGCACGTTCCCTCTGATAACCCACTGATAGTGCAGCACTTTCTCTGTGATAACCCACTGACAGTGCAGCACTTTCTCTGTGATAACCCACTGACAGTGCAGCACTTTCTCTGTGATTACCCACTGACAGTGCAGCACTTTCTTTGTGATAACTCGCGACAGTGCAGCACTTTCTCTGTGATAACTCACCGACAGTGCAGCACTTTCTCTGTGATAACTCACTGACAGTGCAGCACATTCTCTGTGATAAATCACTGACAGTGCAGCACTTTCTCTGTGATAACCCACCAGCAGTGCAGCACTTTCTCTGTGATAACTCACTGACAGTGCAGCACTTTCTCTGTGATAAATCACCGAATGTGCAGCACTTTCCCTGTGATAGCTTACTGACAGTGCAGCACTTTCTCTGTGATAACCCACTGAGAGTGCAGCACTTTCTCTGTGATAACCCACCAGCAGTGCAGCACTTTCTCTGTGATAACTCACTGACAGTGCAGCACTTTCTCTTTGATAACTCACCGACAGTGCAGCACTTTCTCTGTGATAAATCACCGACAGTGCAGCACTTTCTCTGTGATAACCCACTGACAGTGCAGCACTTTCTCTGTGATAAATCACCGACAGTGCAGCACTTTCTCTGTGAGAACTCACTGACCGTGCAGCACTTTCTCTGTGATAAATCACTGACAGTGCAGCACTTTCACTGTGATAACTTACTGACAGTGCAGCACTTTCTCTGTGATAACCCACCGACAGTGCAGCACTTTCCCTGTGATAACCCACTGACAGTGCAGCACTTTCTCTGTGATAACCCACTGACAGTGCAGCACTTTCTTGGTGATAACTCGCGACAGTGCAGCACTTTCTCTGTGATAACTCAACGACAGTGCAGCACTTTCTCTGTGATAACTCACTGACAGTGCAGCACATTCTCTGTGATAAATCACTGACAGTGCAGCACTTTCTCTGTGATAACCCACCAGCAGTGCAGCACTTGCTCTGTGATAACTCACTGACAGTGCAGCACTTTCTCTGTGATAAATCACCGAATGTGCAGCACCTTCCCTGTGATAGCTTACTGACAGTGCAGTACTTTCTCTGTGATAACCCACTGACAGTGCAGCACTTTCTCTGTGATAACCCACCAGCAGTGCAGCACTTTCTCTGTGATAAGTCACTGACAGTGCAGCACTTTCTCTGTGATAACTCACCGACAGTGCAGCACTTTCTCTGTGATAAATCACCGACAGTGCAGCACTTTCTCTGTGATAACCCACTGACAGTCCAGCACTTTCTCTGTGATAAATCACCGACAGTGCAGCACTTTCTCTGTGAGAACTCACTGACCGTGCAGCACTTTCTCTGTGATAAATCACTGACAGTGCAACACTTTCCCTGTGAGAACTTACTGACAGTGCAGCACTTTCTCTGTGATAACCCACCGACAGTGCAGCACTTTCCCTGTGAGAACCCACTGACAGTGCAGCACTTTCCCTCTGATAACCCACTGACAGCGCAGCACTTTCTCTGTGATAAATCACCGACAGTGCAGCACTTTCCCTGTGATAACTTACTGACAGTGCAGCACTTTCTCTGTGATAACCCACCGACAGTGCAGCACTTTCCCTGTGATAACCCACTGACTGTGCAGCACTTTCCCTGTGATAACTTACTGACAGTGCAGCTGCAGCACTTTCTCTGTGATAAACCACCGACAGTGCAGCACGTTCCCTGTGATAACACACTGACAGTGCAGCACTTTCTCTGTGAGAACTCACTGAAAGTGCAGCGCTTTCCCTGTGATAACCCACTGACAGTGCAGCACTTTCCCTGTGATAACCCACTGACAGAGCAGCACTTTCTCTGTGATAACCCGCCGACAGTGCAGCACTTTCTCTGTGATAACCGACTGACAGTGCAGCACTTTCTCTGTGATAACCCACTGACAGTGCAGCACTTTCTCCGTGATAATCCACTGACAGTGCAGCACTTTCTCTGTGATAACCCACTGACAGTGCAGCACTTTCCCTGTGATAACCCACTGACAGTGCAGAACTTTCTCTGTGATAACCCACTGACAGTGCAGCAGTTTCTCTGTGATAACCCACCGACAGTGCAGCACTTTCTCTGTGATAACCCACTGACAGTGCAGCACTTTCCCTGTGATAACAAACTGACAGTACAGCACTTTCCGTGTGAGAACCCACGGACAGTACAGCACTTTCCCTGTGATAACCCACTGACAGTACAGCATTTTCCCTGTGATAACCCACTGACAGTACAGCACTTTCTCTGTGATAACCCACTGACAGTGCAGCACTTTCTCCGTGATAACCCACTGACAGTGCAGCACTTTCTCTGTGATATCCCACTGACAGTGCAGCACTTTCCCTGTGATAACCCACTGACAGTGCAGCACTTTCCCTGTGATGACACACTGACAGTGCAGCACTTTCCCTGTGATAACCCACTGACAGTACAGCACTTTCCCTGTGATAACCCACTGACAGTGCAGCACTTTCCCTGTGATAACCCACTGACAGTGCAGCACTTTCTCTGTGATAACCCACTGACAGTGCAGCACTTTCTCTGTGATAACCCACTGACAGTGCAGCACTTTCTCTGTGATAACCCACTGACAGTGTAGCACTTTCCCTGTGATAACCCACGGACAGTGCAGCACTTTCTCTGTTATAACCCACTGACAGTGCAGCACTTTCTCTGTGATAACCCACTGACAGTGCAGCACTTTCTCTGTGATAACCCACCGACAGTTACGCACTTTGTCTGTGATAACCCACCAACAGTATAGCACTTTCCCTGTGATAACCCACTGACAGTGCAGCACTTTCTCTGTGATAAATCACCGACAGTGCAGCAGTTTCACTGTGATAACTTACCGACATTGCAGCACTTTCTCTGTGATAACCCACTGACAGTGCAGGACTTTCTCTGTGATAACACACTGACAGTACAGCACTTTCCCTGTGATAACCCACTGACAGTGCAGCACTTTCTCTGTGATAACACACTGACAGTACAGCACTTTCCCTGTGATAACCCACTGACAGTACAGCACTTTCCCTGTGATAACCCACTGACAGTACAGCACTTTCCCTGTGATAACCCACTGACAGTGCATCAATTTCCCGGTGATAACCCACTGACGGCACAGCACTTTCCCTGTGAGAACCCACTGACAGTGCAGCACTTTCCCTCTGATAACCCACTGACAGCGCAGCACTTTCTCTGTGATAAATCACCGACAGTGCAGCACTTTCCCTGTGATAACTTACTGACAGTGCAGCACTTTCTCTGTGATAACCCACCGACGGTGCAGCACTTTCCCTGTGATAACCCACTGACAGTGCAGCACTTTCCCTGTGATAACTTACTGACAGTGCAGCTGCAGCACTTTCTCTGTGATAACCCACCGACAGTGCAGCACTTTCCCTGTGATAACACACTGACAGTGCAGCACTTTCTCTGTGAGAACTCACTGAAAGTGCAGCGCTTTCCCTGTGATAACCCACTGCTCAGTGCAGCACTTTCCCTGTGATAACCCACTGACAGTGCAGCACTTTCCCTTTGATAACCCACTGACAGTTCAGCACTTTCTCTGTGATAACCCACTGACAGTGCAGCAGTTTCTCTGTGATAACCCACCGACAGTGCAGCACTTTCTCTGTGATAACCCACTGACAGTGCAGCACTTTCCCTGTGATAACAAACAGACAGTACAGCACTTTCCCTGTGATAACCCACGGACAGTACAGCACTTTCCCTGTGATAACCCACTGACAGTACAGCATTTTCCATGTGATAACCCACTGACAGTACAGCACTTTCTCTGTGATAACCCACTGACAGTGCAGCACTTTCTCTGTGATAACCCACTGACAGTGCAGCACTTTCTCTCTGAAAACCCACTGACAGTGCAGCACTTTCCCTGTGATAACCCACTGACAGTGCAGCACTTTCCCTGTGATAACACACTGACAGTACAGCACTTTCCCTGTGATAACCCACTGACAGTACAGCACTTTCCCTGTTATAACCCACTGACAGTGCAGCACTTTCACTGTGATATCCCACTGAGAGTGCAGCATTTTCTCTGTGATAACCCACTGACAGTGCAGCACTTTCTCTGTGATAACCCACTGACAGTGCAGCACTTTCTCTGTGATAACTCACTGACAGTGCAGCACTTTCTGTGTGATAACCCACTGACAGTGCAGCACTTTCCCTGTGATAACCCACTGACAGTGCAGCACTTTCCCTGTGATAACCCACGGACAGTGCAGCATTTTCTCTGTGATAACCCACTGACAGTGCAGCACTTTCTCTGTGATAACCCACTGACAGTGCAGCACTTTCTCTGTGATAACCCACTGACAGTGCAGCACTTTCTCTGTGATAAACCACTGACAGGGCAGCACTTTCTCTGTGATAACCCACTGACAGTGCAGCACTTTCCCTGTGATAACTTACTGACAGTGCAGCACTTTCTCTGTGATAACCCACCGACAGTGCAGCACTTTCCCTGTGAGAACCCACTGACAGTGCAGCACTTTCCCTCTGATAACCCACTGACAGCGCAGCACTTTCTCTGTGATAAATCACCGACAGTGCAGCACTTTCCCTGTGATAACTTACTGACAGTGCAGCACTTTCTCTGTGATAACCCACCGACAGTGCAGCACTTTCCCTGTGATAACCCACTGACAGTGCAGCACTTTCCCTGTGATAACTTACTGACAGTGCAGCTGCAGCACTATCTCTGTGATAACCCACCGACAGTGCAGCACTTTCCCTGTGATAACCCGCCGACAGTGCAGCTCTTTCTCTGTGATAACCGACTGACAGTGCAGCACTTTCTCTGTGATAACCCACTGACAGTGCAGCACTTTCTCCGTGATAACCCACTGACAGTGCAGCACTTTCTCTGTGATAACCCACTGACAGTGCAGCACTTTCCCTGTGATAACCCACCGACAATGCAGCACTTTCTCTGTGATAACCCACTGACAGTGCAGCAGTTTCTCTGTGAGAACCCACCGACAGTGCAGCACTTTCTCTGTGATAACCCACTGACAGTGCAGCAATTTCCCTGTGATAACAAACTGACAGTACAGCACTTTCCGTGTGATAACCCACGGACAGTACAGCACTTTCCCTGTGATAACCCACTGACAGTACAGCATTTTCCCTGTGATAACCCACTGACAGTACAGCACTTTCTCTGTGATAACCCACTGAGAGTGCAGCACTTTCTCTGTGATAACCCACTGACAGTGCAGAACTTTCTCTGTGATAACCCACTGACAGTGCAGCACTTTCCCTGTGATAACCCACTGACAGTGCAGCACTTTCCCTGTGATAACACACTGACAGTACAGCACTTTCCCTGTGATAACCCACTGACAGTACAGCACTTTCCCTGTGATAACCCACTGACAGTGCAGCACTTTCACTGTGATATTCCACTGACAGTGCAGCACTTTCTCTCTGATAACCCACTGACAGTGCAGCACTTTCTCTGTGATAACCCACTGACAGTGCAGCACTTTCTCTGTGATAACTCACTGACAGTGCAGCACTTTCTCTGTGATAACCCACTGACGGTGCAGCACTTTCTCTGTGATAACCCACTGACAGTGCAGCACTTTCCCTGTGATAACCCACGGACAGTGCAGCACTTTCTCTGTGATAACCCACTGACAGTGCAGCACTTTCTCTGTGATAACCCACTGACAGTGCAGCACTTTCTCTGTGATAACCCACCGACAGTACAGCACTTTGTCTGTGATAACCCACCAACAGTACAGCACTTTCCCTGTGAAAAACCACTGACAGTGCAGCACTTTCTCTGTGATAAATCACCGACAGTGCAGCAGTTTCACTGTGATAAGTTACCGACATTGCAGCACTTTCTCTGTGATAACCCACTGACAGTGCAGGACTTTCTCTGTGATAACACACTGACAGTACAGCACTTTCCCTGTGATAACCCACTGACAGTACAGCACTTTCCCTGTGATAACCCACTGACAGTGCAGCACCTTCTCTGTGATAACACACTGAGAGTACAGCACTTTCCCTGTGATAACCCACTGACAGTACAACACTTTCCCAGTGATAACCCACTGACAGTGCAGCACTTTCTCTGTGATAACTCACTGACAGTGCAGCACTTTCTCTGTGATAACCCACTGACAGTGCAGCACTTTCTCTGTGATAACCCACTGACAGTGCAGCACTTTCCCTGTGATAACACACTGACAGTGCAGCACTTTCTCTGTGATAACCCACTGACAGTGCAGCACTTTCTCTGTGATAACCCACTGACAGTGCAGCACTTTCTCTGTGATAACCCACCGACAGTACAGCACGTTTTCTGTGATAACCCACCAACAGTGCAGCATTTTCCCTGTGATAACCCACTGACAGTGCAGCACTTTCTCTGTGATAAATCACTGACATTGCAGCACTTTCTCTGTGAGAACTTACCGACAGTGCAGCACTTTGTCTGTGATAACTCACCGACAGTACAGCACGTTCCCTGTGATAACCCACTGACAGTGCAGCACTTTCTCTGTGATAACCCACTGACAGTGCAGCACTTTCTCTGTGATAACCCACTGACAGGGCAGCACTTTCTCTGTGATAACCCACTGACAGTGCAGCACTTTCTCTGTGATAACCCACTGACAGTGCAGCACTTTCTCTGTGATAACGCACTGACAGGGCAGCACTTTCTCTGTGATAACCCACTGACAGTGCAGCACGTTCTTTGTGATAACTCGCGACAGTGCAGCACTTTCTCGGTGATAACCCACCGACAGTGCAGCACTTTCTCTGTGATAACCCACTGACAGTGCAGCACGTTCCCTCTGATAACCCACTGATAGTGCAGCACTTTCTCTGTGATAACCCACTGACAGTGCAGCACTTTCTCTGTGATAACCCACTGACAGTGCAGCACTTTCTCTGTGATTACCCACTGACAGTGCAGCACTTTCTTTGTGATAACTCGCGACAGTGCAGCACTTTCTCTGTGATAACTCACCGACAGTGCAGCACTTTCTCTGTGATAACTCACTGACAGTGCAGCACATTCTCTGTGATAAATCACTGACAGTGCAGCACTTTCTCTGTGATAACCCACCAGCAGTGCAGCACTTTCTCTGTGATAACTCACTGACAGTGCAGCACTTTCTCTGTGATAAATCACCGAATGTGCAGCACTTTCCCTGTGATAGCTTACTGACAGTGCAGCACTTTCTCTGTGATAACCCACTGAGAGTGCAGCACTTTCTCTGTGATAACCCACCAGCAGTGCAGCACTTTCTCTGTGATAACTCACTGACAGTGCAGCACTTTCTCTTTGATAACTCACCGACAGTGCAGCACTTTCTCTGTGATAAATCACCGACAGTGCAGCACTTTCTCTGTGATAACCCACTGACAGTGCAGCACTTTCTCTGTGATAAATCACCGACAGTGCAGCACTTTCTCTGTGAGAACTCACTGACCGTGCAGCACTTTCTCTGTGATAAATCACTGACAGTGCAGCACTTTCACTGTGATAACTTACTGACAGTGCAGCACTTTCTCTGTGATAACCCACCGACAGTGCAGCACTTTCCCTGTGATAACCCACTGACAGTGCAGCACTTTCTCTGTGATAACCCACTGACAGTGCAGCACTTTCTTGGTGATAACTCGCGACAGTGCAGCACTTTCTCTGTGATAACTCAACGACAGTGCAGCACTTTCTCTGTGATAACTCACTGACAGTGCAGCACATTCTCTGTGATAAATCACTGACAGTGCAGCACTTTCTCTGTGATAACCCACCAGCAGTGCAGCACTTGCTCTGTGATAACTCACTGACAGTGCAGCACTTTCTCTGTGATAAATCACCGAATGTGCAGCACCTTCCCTGTGATAGCTTACTGACAGTGCAGTACTTTCTCTGTGATAACCCACTGACAGTGCAGCACTTTCTCTGTGATAACCCACCAGCAGTGCAGCACTTTCTCTGTGATAAGTCACTGACAGTGCAGCACTTTCTCTGTGATAACTCACCGACAGTGCAGCACTTTCTCTGTGATAAATCACCGACAGTGCAGCACTTTCTCTGTGATAACCCACTGACAGTCCAGCACTTTCTCTGTGATAAATCACCGACAGTGCAGCACTTTCTCTGTGAGAACTCACTGACCGTGCAGCACTTTCTCTGTGATAAATCACTGACAGTGCAACACTTTCCCTGTGAGAACTTACTGACAGTGCAGCACTTTCTCTGTGATAACCCACCGACAGTGCAGCACTTTCCCTGTGAGAACCCACTGACAGTGCAGCACTTTCCCTCTGATAACCCACTGACAGCGCAGCACTTTCTCTGTGATAAATCACCGACAGTGCAGCACTTTCCCTGTGATAACTTACTGACAGTGCAGCACTTTCTCTGTGATAACCCACCGACAGTGCAGCACTTTCCCTGTGATAACCCACTGACTGTGCAGCACTTTCCCTGTGATAACTTACTGACAGTGCAGCTGCAGCACTTTCTCTGTGATAAACCACCGACAGTGCAGCACGTTCCCTGTGATAACACACTGACAGTGCAGCACTTTCTCTGTGAGAACTCACTGAAAGTGCAGCGCTTTCCCTGTGATAACCCACTGACAGTGCAGCACTTTCCCTGTGATAACCCACTGACAGAGCAGCACTTTCTCTGTGATAACCCGCCGACAGTGCAGCACTTTCTCTGTGATAACCGACTGACAGTGCAGCACTTTCTCTGTGATAACCCACTGACAGTGCAGCACTTTCTCCGTGATAATCCACTGACAGTGCAGCACTTTCTCTGTGATAACCCACTGACAGTGCAGCACTTTCCCTGTGATAACCCACTGACAGTGCAGAACTTTCTCTGTGATAACCCACTGACAGTGCAGCAGTTTCTCTGTGATAACCCACCGACAGTGCAGCACTTTCTCTGTGATAACCCACTGACAGTGCAGCACTTTCCCTGTGATAACAAACTGACAGTACAGCACTTTCCGTGTGAGAACCCACGGACAGTACAGCACTTTCCCTGTGATAACCCACTGACAGTACAGCATTTTCCCTGTGATAACCCACTGACAGTACAGCACTTTCTCTGTGATAACCCACTGACAGTGCAGCACTTTCTCCGTGATAACCCACTGACAGTGCAGCACTTTCTCTGTGATATCCCACTGACAGTGCAGCACTTTCCCTGTGATAACCCACTGACAGTGCAGCACTTTCCCTGTGATGACACACTGACAGTGCAGCACTTTCCCTGTGATAACCCACTGACAGTACAGCACTTTCCCTGTGATAACCCACTGACAGTGCAGCACTTTCCCTGTGATAACCCACTGACAGTGCAGCACTTTCTCTGTGATAACCCACTGACAGTGCAGCACTTTCTCTGTGATAACCCACTGACAGTGCAGCACTTTCTCTGTGATAACCCACTGACAGTGTAGCACTTTCCCTGTGATAACCCACGGACAGTGCAGCACTTTCTCTGTTATAACCCACTGACAGTGCAGCACTTTCTCTGTGATAACCCACTGACAGTGCAGCACTTTCTCTGTGATAACCCACCGACAGTTACGCACTTTGTCTGTGATAACCCACCAACAGTATAGCACTTTCCCTGTGATAACCCACTGACAGTGCAGCACTTTCTCTGTGATAAATCACCGACAGTGCAGCAGTTTCACTGTGATAACTTACCGACATTGCAGCACTTTCTCTGTGATAACCCACTGACAGTGCAGGACTTTCTCTGTGATAACACACTGACAGTACAGCACTTTCCCTGTGATAACCCACTGACAGTGCAGCACTTTCTCTGTGATAACACACTGACAGTACAGCACTTTCCCTGTGATAACCCACTGACAGTACAGCACTTTCCCTGTGATAACCCACTGACAGTACAGCACTTTCCCTGTGATAACCCACTGACAGTGCATCAATTTCCCGGTGATAACCCACTGACGGCACAGCACTTTCCCTGTGAGAACCCACTGACAGTGCAGCACTTTCCCTCTGATAACCCACTGACAGCGCAGCACTTTCTCTGTGATAAATCACCGACAGTGCAGCACTTTCCCTGTGATAACTTACTGAC
Source organism: Chiloscyllium punctatum (assembly GCF_047496795.1). Lineage (NCBI taxonomy): Eukaryota > Metazoa > Chordata > Chondrichthyes > Orectolobiformes > Hemiscylliidae > Chiloscyllium > Chiloscyllium punctatum. The sequence goes on from NC_092751.1 coordinate 74,677,292, forward strand.
AGTGCAGCACTTTCTCTGTGATAACCCACCGACGGTGCAGCACTTTCCCTGTGATAACCCACTGACAGTGCAGCACTTTCCCTGTGATAACTTACTGACAGTGCAGCTGCAGCACTTTCTCTGTGATAACCCACCGACAGTGCAGCACTTTCCCTGTGATAACACACTGACAGTGCAGCACTTTCTCTGTGAGAACTCACTGAAAGTGCAGCGCTTTCCCTGTGATAACCCACTGCTCAGTGCAGCACTTTCCCTGTGATAACCCACTGACAGTGCAGCACTTTCCCTTTGATAACCCACTGACAGTTCAGCACTTTCTCTGTGATAACCCACTGACAGTGCAGCAGTTTCTCTGTGATAACCCACCGACAGTGCAGCACTTTCTCTGTGATAACCCACTGACAGTGCAGCACTTTCCCTGTGATAACAAACAGACAGTACAGCACTTTCCCTGTGATAACCCACGGACAGTACAGCACTTTCCCTGTGATAACCCACTGACAGTACAGCATTTTCCATGTGATAACCCACTGACAGTACAGCACTTTCTCTGTGATAACCCACTGACAGTGCAGCACTTTCTCTGTGATAACCCACTGACAGTGCAGCACTTTCTCTCTGAAAACCCACTGACAGTGCAGCACTTTCCCTGTGATAACCCACTGACAGTGCAGCACTTTCCCTGTGATAACACACTGACAGTACAGCACTTTCCCTGTGATAACCCACTGACAGTACAGCACTTTCCCTGTTATAACCCACTGACAGTGCAGCACTTTCACTGTGATATCCCACTGAGAGTGCAGCATTTTCTCTGTGATAACCCACTGACAGTGCAGCACTTTCTCTGTGATAACCCACTGACAGTGCAGCACTTTCTCTGTGATAACTCACTGACAGTGCAGCACTTTCTGTGTGATAACCCACTGACAGTGCAGCACTTTCCCTGTGATAACCCACTGACAGTGCAGCACTTTCCCTGTGATAACCCACGGACAGTGCAGCATTTTCTCTGTGATAACCCACTGACAGTGCAGCACTTTCTCTGTGATAACCCACTGACAGTGCAGCACTTTCTCTGTGATAACCCACTGACAGTGCAGCACTTTCTCTGTGATAAACCACTGACAGGGCAGCACTTTCTCTGTGATAACCCACTGACAGTGCAGCACTTTCCCTGTGATAACTTACTGACAGTGCAGCACTTTCTCTGTGATAACCCACCGACAGTGCAGCACTTTCCCTGTGAGAACCCACTGACAGTGCAGCACTTTCCCTCTGATAACCCACTGACAGCGCAGCACTTTCTCTGTGATAAATCACCGACAGTGCAGCACTTTCCCTGTGATAACTTACTGACAGTGCAGCACTTTCTCTGTGATAACCCACCGACAGTGCAGCACTTTCCCTGTGATAACCCACTGACAGTGCAGCACTTTCCCTGTGATAACTTACTGACAGTGCAGCTGCAGCACTATCTCTGTGATAACCCACCGACAGTGCAGCACTTTCCCTGTGATAACCCGCCGACAGTGCAGCTCTTTCTCTGTGATAACCGACTGACAGTGCAGCACTTTCTCTGTGATAACCCACTGACAGTGCAGCACTTTCTCCGTGATAACCCACTGACAGTGCAGCACTTTCTCTGTGATAACCCACTGACAGTGCAGCACTTTCCCTGTGATAACCCACCGACAATGCAGCACTTTCTCTGTGATAACCCACTGACAGTGCAGCAGTTTCTCTGTGAGAACCCACCGACAGTGCAGCACTTTCTCTGTGATAACCCACTGACAGTGCAGCAATTTCCCTGTGATAACAAACTGACAGTACAGCACTTTCCGTGTGATAACCCACGGACAGTACAGCACTTTCCCTGTGATAACCCACTGACAGTACAGCATTTTCCCTGTGATAACCCACTGACAGTACAGCACTTTCTCTGTGATAACCCACTGAGAGTGCAGCACTTTCTCTGTGATAACCCACTGACAGTGCAGAACTTTCTCTGTGATAACCCACTGACAGTGCAGCACTTTCCCTGTGATAACCCACTGACAGTGCAGCACTTTCCCTGTGATAACACACTGACAGTACAGCACTTTCCCTGTGATAACCCACTGACAGTACAGCACTTTCCCTGTGATAACCCACTGACAGTGCAGCACTTTCACTGTGATATTCCACTGACAGTGCAGCACTTTCTCTCTGATAACCCACTGACAGTGCAGCACTTTCTCTGTGATAACCCACTGACAGTGCAGCACTTTCTCTGTGATAACTCACTGACAGTGCAGCACTTTCTCTGTGATAACCCACTGACGGTGCAGCACTTTCTCTGTGATAACCCACTGACAGTGCAGCACTTTCCCTGTGATAACCCACGGACAGTGCAGCACTTTCTCTGTGATAACCCACTGACAGTGCAGCACTTTCTCTGTGATAACCCACTGACAGTGCAGCACTTTCTCTGTGATAACCCACCGACAGTACAGCACTTTGTCTGTGATAACCCACCAACAGTACAGCACTTTCCCTGTGAAAAACCACTGACAGTGCAGCACTTTCTCTGTGATAAATCACCGACAGTGCAGCAGTTTCACTGTGATAAGTTACCGACATTGCAGCACTTTCTCTGTGATAACCCACTGACAGTGCAGGACTTTCTCTGTGATAACACACTGACAGTACAGCACTTTCCCTGTGATAACCCACTGACAGTACAGCACTTTCCCTGTGATAACCCACTGACAGTGCAGCACCTTCTCTGTGATAACACACTGAGAGTACAGCACTTTCCCTGTGATAACCCACTGACAGTACAACACTTTCCCAGTGATAACCCACTGACAGTACAGCACTTTCCCTGTGATAACCCACTGACAGTGCATCAATTTCCAGGTGATAACCCACTGACGGCACAGCACTTTCCCTGTGATAACCCACTGACAGTGCAGCACTTTCCCTGTGATAACCCACTGACAGCGCAGCACTTTCTCTGTGATAAATCACCGACAGTGCAGTACTTTCCCTGTGATAACTTACTGACAGTGCAGCACTTTCTCTGTGATAACCCACCGACAGTGCAGCACTTTCCCTGTGATAACCCACTGACAGTGCAGCACTTTCCCTGTGATAACTTACTGACAGTGCAGCTGCAGCACTTTCTCTGTGATAACCGACCGACAGTGCAGCACTTTCCCTGTGATAACACACTGACAGTGCAGCACTTTCTCTGTGAGAACTCACTGAAAGTGCAGCGCTTTCCCTGTGATAAACCACTGATAGTGCAGCACTTTCCCTGTGATAACCCACTGACAGAGCAGCACTTTCTCTGTGATAACCCGCCAACAGTGCAGCACTTTCTCTGTGATAACCGACTGACAGTGCAGCACTTTCTCTATGATAACCCACTGACAGTGCAGCACTTTCTCCGTGATAACCCACTGACAGTGCAGCACTTTCTCTGTGATAACCCACTGACAGTGCAGCACTTTCCCTGTGATATCCCACTGACAGTGCAGCACTTTCTCTGTGATAACCCACTGACAGTGCAGCAGTTTCTCTGTGATAACCCACCGACAGTGCAGCACTTTCTCTGTGATAACCCACTGAGAGTGCAGCACTTTCCCTGTGATAACAAACTGACAGTACAGCACTTTCCCTGTGATAACCCACGGACAGTACAGCACTTTCCCTGTGATAACCCACTGACAGTACAGCATTTTCCCTGTGATAACCCACTGACAGTACAGCACTTTCTCTGTGATAACCCACTGACAGTGCAGCACTTTCTTTGTGATAACCCACTGACAGTGCAGCACTTTCTCTCTGATAACCCACTGACAGTGCAGCACTTTCCCTGTGATAACCCACTGACAGTGCAGCACTTTCCCTGTGATAACACACTGACAGTACAGCACTTTCTCTGTGATAACTCACTGACAGTGCAGCACTTTCTCTGTGATAACCCACTGACAGTGCAGCACTTTCCCTGTGATAACCCACTGACAGTGCAGCACTTTCCCTGTGATAACCCACGGACAGTGCAGCACTTTCTCTGTGATAACCCACTGACAGTGCAGCACTTTCTCTGTGATAACCCACTGACAGTGCAGCACTTTCTCTGTGATAAGCCACCGACAGTACAGCACTTTGTCTGTGATAACCCACCAACAGTACAGCACTTTCCCTGTACTAACCCACTGACAGTGCAGCACTTTCTCTGTGATAAATCACCGACAGTGCAGCAGTTTCACTGTGATAACTTACCGACATTGCAGCACTTTCTCTGTGATAACCCACTGACAGTGCAGGACTTTCCCTGTGATAACCCACTGACAGTACAGCACTTTCCCTGTGATAACCCACTGACAGTGCAGCACTTTCTCTGTGATAACAAACTGACAGTACAGCACTTTCCCTGTGATAACCCACTGACAGTACAGCACTTTCCCTGTGATAACCCACTGACAGTACAGCACTTTCCCTGTGATAACCCACTGACAGTGCATCAATTTCCCGGTGATAACCCACTGACGGCACAGCACTTTCCCTGTGATAACCCACTGACAGTGCAGCACTTTCTCTGTGATAAATCACCGACAGTGCAGCAGTTTCACTGTGATAACTTACCGACAGTGCAGCACTTTCTCTGTGATAAATCACCGACAGTGCAGCAGTTTCACTGCGATAAATCACTGACATTGCAGCACTTTCTCTGTGATAACTTACCGACAGTGCAGCACTTTCTCTGTGATGACTCACCGACAGTACAGCATTTTCCCTGTGATAACCCACTGACAGTGCAGCACTTTCTCTGTGATAACCCACTGACAGTGCAGCAGTTTCTCTGTGATAACCCACTGACAGGGCAGCACTTTCTCTGTGATAACCCACTGACAGTGCAGCACTTTCTCTGTGATAACCCACCGACAGTGCAGCACTTTCTCTGTGATAACCCACTGACAGTGCAGCACCTTCCCTGTGATAACCCACTGATAGTGCAGCACTTTCTCTGTGATAACCCACTGACAGTGCAGCACTTTCTCTGTGATAACCCACTGACAGTGCAGCACTTTCTCTGTGATAACGCACTGACAGTGCAGCACTTTCTTTGTGATACCTCGCGACAGTGCAGCACTTTCTCTGTGATAACTCACCGACAGTGCAGCACTTTCTCTGTGATAACTCACTGACAGTGCAGCACATTCTCTGTGATAAATCACTGACAGTGCAGCACTTTCTCTGTGATAACCCACCAGCAGTGCAGCAATTTCTCTGTGATAACTCACTGACAGTGCAGCACTTTCTCTGTGATAAATCACCGACTGTGCAGCACTTTCCCTGTGAGAGCTTACTGACAGTGCAGCACTTTCTCTGTGATAACCCACTGACAGTGCAGCACTTTCTCTGTGATAACCCACCAGCAGTGCAGCACTTTCTCTGTGATATATCACTGACAGTGCAGCACTTTCTCTGTGATAACTCACCGACAGTGCAGCACTTTCTCTGTGATAAATCACCGACAGTGCAGCACTTTCTCTGTGATAACCCATTGACAGTGCAGCACTTTCTATGTGATAACCCACTGACAGTGCAGCACCTTCCCTGTGATAACCCACTGATAGTGCAGCACTTTCTCTGTGATAACCCACTGACAGTGCAGCACTTTCTCTGTGATAACCCACTGACAGTGCAGCACTTTCTCTGTGATAACCCACTGACAGTGCAGCACTTTCTTTGTGATACCTCGCGACAGTGCAGCACTTTCTCTGTGATAACTCACCGACAGTGCAGCACTTTCTCTGTGATAACTCACTGACAGTGCAGCACATTCTCTGTGATAAATCACTGACAGTGCAGCACTTTCTCTGTGATAACCCACCAGCAGTGCAGCAATTTCTCTGTGATAACTCACTGACAGTGCAGCACTTTCTCTGTGATAAATCACCGTCTGTGCAGCACTTTCCCTGTGAGAGCTTACTGACAGTGCAGCACTTTCTCTGTGATAACCCACTGACAGTGCAGCACTTTCTCTGTGATAACCCACCAGCAGTGCAGCACTTTCTCTGTGATATATCACTGACAGTGCAGCACTTTCTCTGTGATAACTCACCGACAGTGCAGCACTTTCTCTGTGATAAATCACCGACAGTGCAGCACTTTCTCTGTGATAACCCATTGACAGTGCAGCACTTTCTCTGTGATAACCCACTGACAGTGCAGCACTTTCTCTGTGATAACTCACTGACAGTGTAGCACTTTCTCTGTGATAACCCACTGACAGTGCAGCACTTTCTCTGTGATAACTCACCGACAGTGCAGCACTTTCCCTGTGATAACCCACTGACAGTGCAGCACTTTCTCTGTGATAACGCACTGACAGTGCAGCACTTTCTCTGTGATATCCCACTGACAGTGCAGCACTTTCTCTGTGATAACCCACCGACAGTACAGCACTTTTTCTGTGATAACCCACCAACAGTGCAGCACTTTCCCTGTGATAACCCACTGACAGTGCAGCACTTTCTCTGTGATAAATCACCGACAGTGCAGCAGTTTCACTGTGATAACTTACCGACAGTGCAGCACTTTCTCTGAGATAACCCACTGACAGTGCAGCACTTTCTCTGTGATAACACACTGACAGTACAGCACTTTCCCTGTGATAACCCACTGACAGCACAGCACTTTCCCTGTGATAACCCACTGACAGTGCATCCATTTTCCTTTGATAACCCACTGACAGTACAGCACTTTCCCTGTGATAACCCACTGACAGTGCAGCACTTTCTCTGTGATAAATCACCGACAGTGCAGCAGTTTCACTATGATAACTTACCGACAGTGCATCACTTTCTCTCTGATAAATCACCGACAGTGCAGCAGTTTCACTGCGATAAATCACTGACATTGCAGCACTTTCTCTGTGAGAACTTACCGACAGTGCAGCACTTTCTCTGTGAAAACTCACCGACAGGACAGTACGTTCCCTGTGATAACCCACTGACAGTGCAGCACTTTCTCTGTGATAACCCACTGACAGTGCAGCACTTTCTCTGTGATAACCCACTGACAGGGCAGCACTTTCTCTGCGATAACCCACTGACAGTGCAGCACTTTCTTTGTGATAACTCGCGACAGTGCAGCACTTTCTCTGTGATAACCCATCGACAGTGCAGCACTTTCTCTGTGATAACCCACTGACAGTGCAGCACGTTCCCTGTGATAACCCACTGATAGTGCAGCACTTTCTCTGTGATAACCCACTGACAGTGCAGCACTTTCTCTGTGATAACCCACTGGCAGTGCAGCACTTTCTCTGTGATGACCCACTGACAGTGCAGCACTTTCTTTGTGATAACTCGCGACAGTGCCGCACTTTCTCTGTGATAACTCACCGACAGTGCAGCACTTTCTCTGTGATAACTCACTGACAGTGCAGCACTTTCTCTGTGATAAATCACTGACAGTGCAGCACTTTCTCTGTGATAACCCACTAGCAGTGCAGCACTTTCTCTGTGATAACTCACTGACAGTGCAGCACTTTCTCTGTGATAACCCACCGACAGTGCAGCATTTTCCCTGTGATAACCCACGGACAGTGCAGCACTTTCTCTGTGATAACCCACTGACAGTGCAGCACTTTCCCTGTGATAACCCACTGACAGTGCATCAATATCCCGGTGATAACCCACTGACAGCACAGAACTTTCCCTGTGATAACCCACTGACAGTGCAGCACTTTCTCTGTGATAAATCACCGACAGTGCAGCAGTCTCACTGCGATAAATCACTGACATTGCAGCACTTTCTCTGTGATAACCCACTGACAGTGCAGCACGTTCCCTGTGATAACCCACTGATAGTGCAGCACTTTCTCTGTGATAACCCACTGACAGTGCAGCACTTTCTCTGTGATAACCCACTGGCAGTGCAGCACTTTCTCTGTGATGACCCACTGACAGTGCAGCACTTTCTTTGTGATAACTCGCGACAGTGCCGCACTTTCTCTGTGATAACTCACCGACAGTGCAGCACTTTCTCTGTGATAACTCACTGACAGTGCAGCACATTCTCTGTGATAAATCACTGACAGTGCAGCACATTCTCTGTGATAACCCACTAGCAGTGCAGCACTTTCTCTGTGATAACTCACTGACAGTGCAGCACTTTCTCTGTGATAACCCACCGACAGTGCAGCATTTTCCCTGTGATAACCCACGGACAGTGCAGCACTTTCTCTGTGATAACCCACTGACAGTGCAGCACTTTCTCTGTGATAACCCACTGACAGTGCATCAATTTCCCGGTGATAACCCACTGACAGCACAGAACTTTCCCTGTGATAACCCACTGACAGTGCAGCACTTTCTCTGTGATAAATCACCGACAGTGCTGCAGTCTCACTGCGATAAATCACTGACATTGCAGCACTTTCTCTGTGATAACTTACCGACAGTGCAGCACTTTCTCTGTGATAACTCACCGACAGTACAGCACTTTCCCTGTGATAACCCACTGACAGTGCAGCACTTTCTCTGTGATAACCCACTGACAGTGCAGCACTTTCTCTGTGATAACCCACTGACAGGGCAGCACTTTCTCTGTGATAACCCACTGACAGTGCAGCACTTTCTTTGTGATAACTCGCGACAGTGCAGCACTTTCTCTGTGATAACTCACCGACAGTGCAGCACTTTTTCTGTGATAACTCACTGACAGTGCAGCACATTCTCTGTGATAAATCACTGACAGTGCAGCACTTTCTCTGTGATAACCCACCAGCAGTGCAGCACTTTCTCTGTGATAACTCACTGACAGTGCAGCACTTTCTCTGCGATAAATCACCGAATGTGCAGCACTTTCCCTGTGATAGCTTACTGACAGTGCAGCACTTTCTCTGTGATAACCCACTGACAGTGCAGCACTTTCTCTGTGATAACCCACCAGCAGTGCAGCACTTTCTCTGTGATAACTCACTGACAGTGCAGCACTTTCTCTGTGATAACTCACCGACAGTGCAGCACTTTGTCTGTGATAAATCACCGACAGTGCAGCACTTTCTCTGTGATAACCCACTGACAGTGCAGCACTTTCTCTGTGATAAATCACCGACAGTGCAGCACTTGCTCTGTGAGAACTCACTGACCGTGCAGCACTTTCTCTGTGATAAATCACTGACAGTGCAGCACTTTCCCTGTGATAACTTACTGACAGTGCAGCACTTTCTCTGTGAGAACTCACTGAAAGTGCAGCGCTTTCCCTGTGATAACCCACTGACAGTGCAGCACTTTCCCTGTGATAACCCACTGACAGAGCAGCACTTTCTTTGTGATAACCCGCCGACAGTGCAGCACTTTCTCTGTGATAACCGACTGACAGTGCAGCACTTTCTCTATGATAAACCACTGACAGTGCAGCACTTTCTCCGTGATAACCCACTGACAGTGCAGCACTTTCTCTGTGATAACCCACTGACAGTGCAGCACTTTCCCTTTGATAACCCACTGACAGTGCAGCACTTTCTCTGTGATAACCCACTGACAGTGCAGCAGTTTCTCTGTGATAACCCACCGACAGTGCAGCACTTTCTCTGTGATAACCCACTGACAGTGCAGCACTCTCCCTGTGATAACAAACTGACAGTACAGCACTTTCCCTGTGATAACCCACGGGCAGTACAGCACTTTCCCTGTGATAACCCACTGACAGTACAGCATTTTCCATGTGATAACCCACTGACAGTACAGCACTTTCTCTGTGATAACCCACTGACAGTGCAGCACTTTCTCTGTGATAACCCACTGACAGTGCAGCACTTTCTCTCTGATAACCCACGGACAGTGCAGCACTTTCTCTGTGATAACCCACTGACAGTGCAGCACTTTCTCTGTGATAACCCACTGACAGTGCATCAATTTCCCGGTGATAACCCACTGACAGCACAGAACTTTCCCTGTGATAACCCACTGACAGTGCAGCACTTTCTCTGTGATAAATCACCGACAGTGCTGCAGTCTCACTGCGATAAATCACTGACATTGCAGCACTTTCTCTGTGATAACTTACCGACAGTGCAGCACTTTCTCTGTGATAACTCACCGACAGTACAGCACTTTCCCTGTGATAACCCACTGACAGTGCAGCACTTTCTCTGTGATAACCCACTGACAGTGCAGCACTTTCTCTGTGATAACCCACTGACAGGGCAGCACTTTCTCTGTGATAACCCACTGACAGTGCAGCACTTTCTTTGTGATAACTCGCGACAGTGCAGCACTTTCTCTGTGATAACTCACCGACAGTGCAGCACTTTTTCTGTGATAACTCACTGACAGTGCAGCACATTCTCTGTGATAAATCACTGACAGTGCAGCACTTTCTCTGTGATAACCCACCAGCAGTGCAGCACTTTCTCTGTGATAACTCACTGACAGTGCAGCACTTTCTCTGCGATAAATCACCGAATGTGCAGCACTTTCCCTGTGATAGCTTACTGACAGTGCAGCACTTTCTCTGTGATAACCCACTGACAGTGCAGCACTTTCTCTGTGATAACCCACCAGCAGTGCAGCACTTTCTCTGTGATAACTCACTGACAGTGCAGCACTTTCTCTGTGATAACTCACCGACAGTGCAGCACTTTGTCTGTGATAAATCACCGACAGTGCAGCACTTTCTCTGTGATAACCCACTGACAGTGCAGCACTTTCTCTGTGATAAATCACCGACAGTGCAGCACTTTCTCTGTGAGAACTCACTGACCGTGCAGCACTTTCTCTGTGATAAATCACTGACAGTGCAGCACTTTCCCTGTGATAACTTACTGACAGTGCAGCACTTTCTCTGTGAGAACTCACTGAAAGTGCAGCGCTTTCCCTGTGATAACCCACTGACAGTGCAGCACTTTCCCTGTGATAACCCACTGACAGAGCAGCACTTTCTTTGTGATAACCCGCCGACAGTGCAGCACTTTCTCTGTGATAACCGACTGACAGTGCAGCACTTTCTCTATGATAAACCACTGACAGTGCAGCACTTTCTCCGTGATAACCCACTGACAGTGCAGCACTTTCTCTGTGATAACCCACTGACAGTGCAGCACTTTCCCTTTGATAACCCACTGACAGTGCAGCACTTTCTCTGTGATAACCCACTGACAGTGCAGCAGTTTCTCTGTGAAAACCCACCGACAGTGCAGCACTTTCTCTGTGATAACCCACTGACAGTGCAGCACTCTCCCTGTGATAACAAACTGACAGTACAGCACTTTCCCTGTGATAACCCACGGGCAGTACAGCACTTTCCCTGTGATAACCCACTGACAGTACAGCATTTTCCATGTGATAACCCACTGACAGTACAGCACTTTCTCTGTGATAACCCACTGACAGTGCAGCACTTTCTCTGTGATAACCCACTGACAGTGCATCACTTTCTCTCTGATAACCCACTGACAGTGCAGCACTTTCCCTGTGATAACCCACTGACAGTGCAGCACTTTCCCTGTGATAACACACTGACAGTACAGCACTTTCCCTGTGATAACCCACTGACAGTACAGCACTTTCCCTGTGATAACCCACTGACAGTGCAGCACTTTCTCTGTGATAACCCACTGACAGTGCAGCACTTTCTCTGTGATAACCCACTGACAGTGCAGCACTTTCTCTGTGATAACTCACTGACAGTGCAGCACTTTCTGTGTGATAACCCACTGACAGTGCAGCACTTTCCCTGTGATAACCCACTGACAGTGCAGCACTTTCCCTGTGATAACCCACGGACAGTGCAGCATTTTCTCTGTGATAACCCACTGACAGTGCAGCACTTTCTCTGTGATAACCCACTGACAGTGCAGCACTTTCTCTGTGATAACCCACTGACAGTGCAGCACTTTCTCTGTGATAACTTACTGACAGTGCATCACTTTCTCTGTGATAACCCACCGACAGTGCAGCACTTTCCCTGTGATAACCCACTGACAGTGCAGCACTTTCCCTGTGATAACTTACTGACAGTGCAGCTGCAGCACTATCTCTGTGATAACCCACCGACAGTGCAGCACTTTCCCTGTGATAACCCGCCGACAGTGCAGCTCTTTCTCTGTGATAACCGACTGACAGTGCAGCACTTTCTCTGTGATAACCCACTGACAGTGCAGCACTTTCTCCGTGATAACTCACTGACAGTGCAGCACTTTCTCTGTGATAACCCTTTGACAGTGCAGCACTTTCCCTGTGATAACACACCGACAGTGCAGCACTTTCTCTGTGATAACCCACTGACAGTGCAGCAGTTTCTCTGTGAGAACCCACCGACAGTGCAGCACTTTCTCTGTGATAACCCACTGACAGTGCAGCACTTTCCCTGTGATAACAAACTGACAGTACAGCACTTTCCGTGTGATAACCCACGGACAGTACAGCACTTTCCCTGTGATAACCCACTGACAGGCCAGCATTTTCCCTGTGATAACCCACTGACAGTACAGCACTTTCTCTGTGATAACCCACTGACAGTGCAGCACTTTCTCTGTGATAACCCACTGACAGTGCAGCACTTTCTCTGTGATAACCCACTGACAGTGCAGCACTTTCCCTGTGATAACCCACTGACAGTGCAGCACTTTCCCTGTGATAACACACTGACAGTACAGCACTTTCCCTGTGATAACCCACTGACAGTACAGCACTTTCCCTGTGATAACCCACTGACAGTGCAGCACTTTCACTGTGATATTCCACTGACAGTGCAGCACTTTCTCTCTGATAACCCACTGACAGTGCAGCACTTTCTCTGTGATAACCCACTGACAGTGCAGCACTTTCTCTGTGATAACTCACTGACAGTGCAGCACTTTCTCTGTGATAACCCACTGACAGTGCAGCACTTTCTCTGTGATAACCCACTGACAGTGCAGCACTTTCCCTGTGATAACCCACGGACAGTGCAGCACTTTCTCTTTGATAACCCACTGACAGTGCAGCACTTTCTCTGTGATAACCCACTGACAGTGCAGCACTTTCTCTGTGATAACCCACCGACAGTACAGCACTTTGTCTGTGATAACCCACCAACAGTACAGCACTTTCCCTGTTAAAAACCACTGACAGTGCAGCACTTTCTCTGTGATAAATCACCGACAGTGCAGCAGTTTCACTGTGATAACTTACCGACATTGCAGCACTTTCTCTGTGATAACCCACTGACAGTGCAGGACTTTCTCTGTGATAACACACTGACAGTACAGCACTTTCCCTGTGATAACCCACTGACAGTAGAGCACTTTCCCTGTGATAACCCACTGACAGTGCAGCACCTTCTCTGTGATAACACACTGAGAGTACAGCACTTTCCCTGTGATAACCCACTGACAGTACAACACTTTCCCTGTGATAACCCACTGACAGTACAGCACTTTCCCTGTGATAACCCACTGACAGTGCATCAATTTCCCGGTGATAACCCACTGACGGCACAGCACTTTCCCTGTGATAACCCACTGACAGTGCAGCACTTTCCCTGTGATAACCCACTGACAGCGCAGCACTTTCTCTGTGATAAATCACCGACAGTGCAGTACTTTCCCTGTGATAACTTACTGACAGTGCAGCACTTTCTCTGTGATAACCCACCGACAGCGCAGCACTTTCCCTGTGATAACCCACTGACAGTGCAGCACTTTCCCTGTGATAACTTACTGATAGTGCAGCTGCAGCACTTTCTCTGTGATAACCCACCGACAGTGCAGCACTTTCCCTGTGATAACACACTGACAGTGCAGCACTTTCTCTGTGAGAACTCACTGAAAGTGCAGCGCTTTCCCTGTGATAAACCACTGACAGAGCAGCACTTTCCCTGTGATAACCCACTGACAGAGCAGCACTTTCTCTGTGATAACCCGCCAACAGTGCAGCACTTTCTCTGTGATAACCGACTGACAGTGCAGCACTTTCTCTATGATAACCCACTGACAGTGCAGCACTTTCTCCGTGATAACCCACTGACAGTGCAGCACTTTCTCTGTGATAACCCACTGACAGTGCAGCACTTTCCCTGTGATATCCCACTGACAGTGCAGCACTTTCTCTGTGATAACCCACTGACAGTGCAGCAGTTTCTCTGTGATAACCCACCGACAGTGCAGCACTTTCTCTGTGATAACCCACTGAGAGTGCAGCACTTTCCCTGTGATAACAAACTGACAGTACAGCACTTTCCCTGTGATAACCCACGGACAGTACAGTACTTTCCCTGTGATAACCCACTGACAGTACAGCATTTTCCCTGTGATAACCCACTGACAGTACAGCACTTTCTCTGTGATAACCCACTGACAGTGCAGCACTTTCTCTGTGATAACCAACTGACAGTGCAGCACTTTCTCTCTGATAACCCACTGACAGTGCAGCACTTGCCCTGTGATAACCCACTGACAGTGCAGCACTTTCCCTGTGATAACACACTGACAGTACAGCACTTTCTCTGTGATAACTCACTGACAGTGCAGCACTTTCTCTGTGATAACCCACTGACAGTGCAGCAGTTTCCCTGTGATAATCCACTGACAGTGCAGCACTTTCCCTGTGATAACCCACGGACAGTGCAGCACTTTCTCTGTGATAACCCACTGACAGTGCAGCACTTTCTCTGTGATAACCCACTGACAGTGCAGCACTTTCTCTGTGATAACCCACCGACAGTACAGCACTTTGTCTGTGATAACCCACCAACAGTACAGCACTTTCCCTGTGATAACCCACTGACAGTGCAACACTTTCTCTGTGATAAATCACCGACAGTGCAGCAGTTTCACTGTGATAACTTACCGACATTGCAGCACTTTCTCTGTGATAACCCACTGACAGTGCAGGACTTTCTCTGTGATAACACACTGACAGTACAGCACTTTCCCTGTGATAACCCACTGACAGTACAGCACTTTCCCTGTGATAACCCACTGACAGTGCAGCACTTTCTCTGTGATAACAAACTGACAGTACATCACTTTCCCTGTGATAACCCACTGACAGTACAGCACTTTCCCTGTGATAACCCACTGACAGTACAGCACTTTCCCTGTGATAACCCACTGACAGTGCATCAATTTCCCGGTGATAACCCACTGACGGCACAGCACTTTCCCTGTGATAACCCACTGACAGTGCAGCACTTTCTCTGTGATAAATCACCGACAGTGCAGCAGTTTCACTGTGATAACTTACCGACAGTGCAGCACTTTCTCTGTGATAAATCACCGACAGTGCAGCAGTTTCACTGCGATAAATCACTGACATTGCAGCACTTTCTCTGTGATAACTTACCGACAGTGCAGCACTTTCTCTGTGATGACTCACCGACAGTACAGCACTTTCCCTGTGATAACCCACTGACAGTGCAGCACTTTCTCTGTGATAACCCACTGACAGTGCAGCACCTTCTCTGTGATAACCCACTGACAGGGCAGCACTTTCTCTGTGATAACCCACTGACAGTGCAGCACTTTCTCTGTGATAACCCACTGACAGTGCAGCACATTCTCTGTGATAACCCACTGACAGTGCAGCACCTTCCCTGTGATAACCCACTGATAGTGCAGCACTTTCTCTGTGATAACCCACTGACAGTGCAGCACTTTCTCTGTGATAACCCAATGACAGTGCAGCACTTTCTCTGTGATAACCCACTGACAGTGCAGCACTTTCTTTGTGATAACTCGCGACAGTGCAGCACTTTCTCTGTGATAACTCACCGACAGTGCAGCACTTTCTCTGTGATAACTCACTGACAGTGCAGCACATTCTCTGTGATAAATCACTGACAGTGCAGCACTTTCTCTGTGATAACCCACCAGCAGTGCAGCAATTTCTCTGTGATAACTCACTGACAGTGCAGCACTTTCTCTGTGATAAATCACCGACTGTGCAGCACTTTCCCTGTGAGAGCTTACTGACAGTGCAGCACTTTCTCTGTGATAACCGACTGACAGTGCAGCACTTTCTCTGTGATAACCCACCAGCAGTGCAGCACTTTCTCTGTGATAACTCACTGACAGTGCAGCACTTTCTCTGTGATAACCCGCCAACAGTGCAGCACTTTCTCTGTGATAACCGACTGACAGTGCAGCACTTTCTCTATGATAACCCACTGACAGTGCAGCACTTTCTCCGTGATAACCCACTGACAGTGCAGCACTTTCTCTGTGATAACCCACTGACAGTGCAGCACTTTCCCTGTGATATCCCACTGACAGTGCAGCACTTTCTCTGTGATAACCCACTGACAGTGCAGCAGTTTCTCTGTGATAACCCACCGACAGTGCAGCACTTTCTCTGTGATAACCCACTGAGAGTGCAGCACTTTCCCTGTGATAACAAACTGACAGTACAGCACTTTCCCTGTGATAACCCACGGACAGTACAGCACTTTCCCTGTGATAACCCACTGACAGTACAGCATTTTCCCTGTGATAACCCACTGACAGTACAGCACTTTCTCTGTGATAACCCACTGACAGTGCAGCACTTTCTCTGTGATAACCCACTGACAGTGCAGCACTTTCTCTCTGATAACCCACTGACAGTGCAGCACTTTCCCTGTGATAACCCACTGACAGTGCAGCACTTTCCCTGTGATAACACACTGACAGTACAGCACTTTCTCTGTGATAACTCACTGACAGTGCAGCACTTTCTCTGTGATAACCCACTGACAGTGCAGCAGTTTCCCTGTGATAATCCACTGACAGTGCAGCACTTTCCCTGTGATAGCCCACGGACAGTGCAGCACTTTCTCTGTGATAACCCACTGACAGTGCAGCACTTTCTCTGTGATAACCCACTGACAGTGCAGCACTTTCTCTGTGATAACCCACCGACAGTACAGCACTTTGTCTGTGATAACCCACCAACAGTACAGCACTTTCCCTGTGATAACCCACTGACAGTGCAACACTTTCTCTGTGATAAATCACCGACAGTGCAGCAGTTTCACTGTGATAACTTACCGACATTGCAGCACTTTCTCTGTGATAACCCACTGACAGTGCAGGACTTTCTCTGTGATAACACACTGAGAGTACAGCACTTTCCCTGTGATAACCCACTGACAGTACAGCACTTTCCCTGTGATAACCCACTGACAGTGCAGCACTTTCTCTGTGATAACAAACTGACAGTACATCACTTTCCCTGTGATAACCCACTGACAGTACAGCACTTTCCCTGTGATAACCCACTGACAGTACAGCACTTTCCCTGTGATAACCCACTGACAGTGCATCAATTTCCCGGTGATAACCCACTGACGGCACAGCACTTTCCCTGTGATAACCCACTGACAGTGCAGCACTTTCTCTGTGATAAATCACCGACAGTGCAGCAGTTTCACTGTGATAACTTACCGACAGTGCAGCACTTTCTCTGTGATAAATCACCGACAGTGCAGCAGTTTCACTGCGATAAATCACTGACATTGCAGCACTTTCTCTGTGATAACTTACCGACAGTGCAGCACTTTCTCTGTGATGACTCACCGACAGTACAGCACTTTCCCTGTGATAACCCACTGACAGTGCAGCACTTTCTCTGTGATAACCCACTGACAGTGCAGCACCTTCTCTGTGATAACCCACTGACAGGGCAGCACTTTCTCTGTGATAACCCACTGACAGTGCAGCACTTTCTCTGTGATAACCCACCGACAGTGCAGCACTTTCTCTGTGATAACCCACTGACAGTGCAGCACCTTCCCTGTGATAACCCACTGATAGTGCAGCACTTTCTCTGTGATAACCCACTGACAGTGCGGCACTTTCTCTGTGATAACCCACTGACAGTGCAGCACTTTCTCTGTGATAACCCACTGACAGTGCAGCACTTTCTTTGTGATAACTCGCGACAGTGCAGCACTTTCTCTGTGATAACTCACCGACAGTGCAGCACTTTCTCTGTGATAACTCACTGACAGTGCAGCACATTCTCTGTGATAAATCACTGACAGTGCAGCACTTCCTCTGTGATAACCCACCAGCAGTGCAGCAATTTCTCTGTGATAACTCACTGACAGTGCAGCACTTTCTCTGTGATAAATCACCGACTGTGCAGCACTTTCCCTGTGAGAGCTTACTGACAGTGCAGCACTTTCTCTGTGATAACCGACTGACAGTGCAGCACTTTCTCTGTGATAACCCACCAGCAGTGCAGCACTTTCTCTGTGATAACTCACTGACAGTGCAGCACTTTCTCTGTGATAACTCACCGACAGTGCAGCACTTTCTCTGTGATAAATCACCGACAGTGCAGCACTTTCTCTGTGATAACCCATTGACAGTGCAGCACTTTCTCTGTGATAACCCACTGACAGTGCAGCACTTTCTCTGTGATAACTCACTGACAGTGCAGCACTTTCTCTGTGATAACCCACTGACAGTGCAGCACTTTCTCTGTGATAACCCACCGACAGTGCAGCACTTTCCCTGTGATAACCCACTGACAGTGCAGCACTTTCTCTGTGATAACGCACTGACAGTGCAGCACTTTCTCTGTGATATCCCACTGACAGTGCAGCACTTTCTCTGTGATAACCCACCGACAGTACAGCACTTTTTCTGTGATAACCCACCAACAGTGCAGCACTTTCCCTGTGATAACCCACTGACAGTGCAGCACTTTCTCTGTGATAAATAACCGACAGTGCAGCAGTTTCACTGTGATAACCCACCGACATTGCAGCACTTTCTCTGTGATAACCCACTGACAGTGCAGGACTTTCTCTGTGATAACACACTGACAGTACAGCACTTTCCCTGTGATAACCCACTGACAGTACAGCACTTTCCCTGTGATAACCCACTGACAGTGCAGCACTTTCTCTGTGTTACCAAACTGACAGTACAGCACTTTCCCTGTGATAACCCACTGACAGTACAGCACTTTCCCTGTGATAACCCACTGACAGTACAGCTCTTTCCCTGTGATAACCCACTGTCAGTGCATCAATTTCCCGGTGATAACCCACTGACGGCACAGCACTTTCCCTGTGATAACCCACTGACAGTGCAGCACTTTCTCTGTGATAAATCACCGACAGTGCAGCAGTTTCACTGTGATAACTTACCGACAGTGCAGCACTTTCTCTGTGATAAATCACCGACAGTGCAGCAGTTTCACTGCGATAAATCACTGACATTGCAGCACTTTCTCTGTGATAACTTACCGACAGTGCAGCACTTTCTCTGTGATGACTCACCGACAGTACAGCACTTTCCCTGTGATAACCCACTGACAGTGCAGCACTTTCTCTGTGATAACCCACTGACAGTGCAGCACTTTCTCTGTGATAACCCACTGACAGGGCAGCACTTTCTCTGTGATAACCCACTGACAGTGCAGCACTTTCTCTGTGATAACCCACCGACAGTGCAGCACTTTCTCTGTGATAACCCACTGACAGTGCAGCACCTTCCCTGTGATAACCCACTGATAGTGCAGCACTTTCTCTGTGATAACCCACTGACAGTGCAGCACTTTCTCTGTGAAAACCCACTGACAGTGCAGCACTTTCTCTGTGATAACCCACTGACAGTGCAGCACTTTCTTTGTGATAACTCGCGACAGTGCAGCACTTTCTCTGTGATAACTCACCGACAGTGCAGCACTTTCTCTGTGATAACTCACTGACAGTGCAGCACATTCTCTGTGATAAATCACTGACAGTGCAGCACTTTCTCTGTGATAACCCACCAGCAGTGCAGCAATTTCTCTGTGATAACTCACTGACAGTGCAGCACTTTCTCTGTGATAAATCACCGACTGTGCAGCACTTTCCCTGTGAGAGCTTACTGACAGTGCAGCACTTTCTCTGTGATAACCCACTGACAGTGCAGCACTTTCTCTGTGATAACCCACCAGCAGTGCAGCACTTTCTCTGTGATAACTCACTGACAGTGCAGCACTTTCTCTGTGATAACTCACCGACAGTGCAGCACTTTCTCTGTGATAAATCACCGACAGTGCAGCACTTTCTCTGTGATAACCCATTGACAGTGCAGCACTTTCTCTGTGATAACCCACTGACAGTGCAGCAATTTCTCTGTGATAACTCACTGACAGTGCAGCACTTTCTCTGTGATAACCCACTGACAGTGCAGCACTTTCTCTGTGATAACCCACCGACAGTGCAGCACTTTCCCTGTGATAACCCACTGACAGTGCAGCACTTTCTCTGTGATAACGCACTGACAGTGCAGCACTTTCCCTGTGATATCCCACTGACAGTGCAGCACTTTCTCTGTGATAACCCACCGACAGTACAGCACTTTTTCTGTGATAACCCACCAACTGTGCAGCACTTTCCCTGTGATAACCCACTGACAGTGCAGCACTTTCTCTGTGATAAATCACCGACAGTGCAGCAGTTTCACTGTGATAACTTACCGACAGTGCAGCACTTTCTCTGAGATAACCCACTGACAGTGCAGCACTTTCTCTGTGATAACACACTGACAGTACAGCACTTTCCCTGTGATAACCCACTGACAGCACAGCACTTTCCCTGTGATAACCCACTGACAGTGCATCCATTTTCCTTTGATAACCCACTGACAGTACAGCACTTTCCCTGTGATAACCCACTGACAGTGCAGCACTTTCTCTGTGATATTCACCGACAGTGCAGCAGTTTCACTATGATAACTTACCGACAGTGCATCACTTTCTCTCTGATAAATCACCGACAGTGCAGCAGTTTCACTGCGATAAATCACTGACATTGCAGCACTTTCTCTGTGAGAACTTACCGACAGTGCAGCACTTTCTCTGTGAAAACTCACCGACTGGACAGTACGTTCCCTGTGATAACCCACTGACAGTGCAGCACTTTCTCTGTGATAACCCACTGACAGTGCAGCACTTTCTCTGTGATAACCCACTGACAGGGCATCACTTTCTCTGCGATAACCCACTGACAGTGCAGCACTTTCTTTGTGATAACTCGCGACAGTGCAGCACTATCTCTGTGATAACCCATCGACAGTGCAGCACTTTCTCTGTGATAACCCACTGACAGTGCAGCACGTTCCCTGTGATAACCCACTGATAGTGCAGCACTTTCTCTGTGATAACCCACTGACAGTGCAGCACTTTCTCTGTGATAACCCACTGGCAGTGCAGCACTTTCTCTGTGATGACCCACTGACAGTGCAGCACTTTCTTTGTGATAACTCGCGACAGTGCCGCACTTTCTCTGTGATAACTCACCGACAGTGCAGCACTTTCTCTGTGATAACTCACTGACAGTGCAGCACATTCTCTCTGATAAATCACTGACAGTGCAGCACTTTCTCTGTGATAACCCACTAGCAGTGCAGCACTTTCTCTGTGATAACTCACTGACAGTGCAGCACTTTCTCTGTGATAAATCACCGAATGTGAAGCACTTTCCCTGTGATAGCTTACTGTCAGTGCAGCACTTTCTCTGTGATAACCCACTGACAGTGCAGCACTTTCTCTGTGATAACCCACCAGCAGTGCAGCACTTTCTCTGTGATAACTCACTGACAGTGCAGCACTTTCTCTGTGATAACTCACCGACAGTGCAGCACTTTCTCTGTGATAAATCACCGACAGTGCAGCACTTTCTCTGTGATAACCCACTGACAGTGCAGCACTTTCTCTGTGATAAATCACCGACAGTGCAGCACTTTCTCTGTGAGAACTCACTGACCGTGCAGCACTTTCTCTGTGATAAATCACTGACAGTGCAGCACTTTCCCTGTGATAGCCCACGGACAGTGCAGCACTTTCCCTGTGATAACCCACTGACAGTGCAGCACTTTCCCTGTGATAACCCACCGACAGTGCAGCACTTTCCCTGTGATAGCCCACGGACAGTGCAGCACTTTCCCTGTGATAACTTACTGACAGTGCAGCACTTTCTCTGTGATAACCCGCCGACAGTGCAGCACTTTCCCTGTGATAACCCACTGACAGTGCAGCACTTTCCCTGTGATAACTTACTGACAGTGCAGCTGCAGCACTTTCTCTGTGATAACCCACCGACAGTGCAGCACTTTCCCTGTGATGACACACTGACAGTGCAGCACTTTCTCTGTGATAACTCACTGACAGTGCAGCGCTTTCCCTGTGATAAACCACTGACAGTGCAGCACTTTCCCTGTGATATCCCACTGACAGAGCAGCACTTTCTCTGTGATAACCCGCCGACAGTGCAGCACTTTCTCCGTGATAACCTACTGACAGTGCAGCACTTTCTCTGTGATAACCCACTGACAGTGCAGCACTTTCTCCGTGATAACCCACTGACAGTGCAGCACTTTCTCTGTGATAACCACTGAGAGTGCAGCACTTTCCCTGTGATAGCCCATTGACAGTGCAGCACTTTCTCTGTGATAACCCACTGACAGAGCAGCACTTTCTCTGTGATAACCCACCGACAGTGCAGCACTTTCTCTGTGATAACCCACTGACAGTGCAGCACTTTCCCTGTGATAACACACTGACAGTACAGCACTTTCCCTGTGATAACCCACTGACAGTACAGCACTTTCCCTGTGATAACCCACTGACAGTACAGCACTTTCCCTGTGATAACCCACTGACAGTACAGCACTTTCTCTGTGATAACCCACTGACAGTGCAGCACTTTCTCTGTGATAACCCACTGACAGTGCAGCACTTTCTCTGTGATAACCCACTGACAGTGCAGCACTTTCCCTGTGATAACCCACTGAGAGTGCAGCACTTTCCCTGTGATAACACACTGACAGTACAGCACTTTCCCTGTGATAACCCACTGACAGTACAGCACTTTCCCTGTGATAACCCACTGACAGTGCAGCACTTTCTCTGTGATAACCCACTGACAGTGCAGCACTTTCTCTGTGATCACCCACCGACAGTGCAGCACTTTCCCTGTGATAACCCACTGACAGTGCAGCACTTTCTCTGTGATAACTCACTGACAGTGCAGCACTTTCTCTGTGATAACCCACTGACAGTGCAGCACTTTCTCTGTGATAACCCACCGACAGTGCAGCACTTTCCCTGTGATAACCCACGGACAGTGCAGCACTTTCTCTGTGATAACCCACTGACAGTGCAGCACTTTCTCTGTGATAACCCACTGACAGTGCAGCACTTTCTCTGTGATAACCCACTGACAGTGCAGCACTTTCTCTGTGATAACCCACTGACAGTGCAGCACTTTCTCTGTGATAACCCACTGACAGTACAGCACTTTCCCTGTGATAACCCACTGACAGTGCAGCACTTTCTCTGTGATAACCCACTGACAGTGCAGCACTTTCTCTGTGATAATCCACTGACAGTGCAGCACTTTCTCTGTGATCACCCACCGACAGTGCAGCACTTTCCCTGTGATAACCCACTGACAGTGCAGCACTTTCTCTGTGATAACTCACTGACAGTGCAGCACTTTCTGTGTGATAACCCACTGACAGTGCAGCACTTTCTCTGTGATAACCCACCGACAGTGCAGCACTTTCCCTGTGATAACCCACGGACAGTGCAGCACTTTCTCTGTGATAACCCACTGACAGTGCAGCACTTTCGTTGTGATAACCCACTGACAGTGCATCAATTTCCCGGTGATAACCCACTGACAGCACAGAACTTTCCCTGTGACAACCCACTGACAGTGCAGAACTTTCTCTGTGATAAATCACCGACAGTGCAGCAGTTTCACTGCGATAAATCACTGACATTGCAGCACTTTCTCTGTGATAACTTACCGACAGTGCAGCACTTTCTCTGTGATAACTCACCGACAGTACAGCACTTTCCCTGTGATAACCCACTGACAGTGCAGCACTTTCTCTGTGATAACCCACTGACAGTGCAGCACTTTCTCTGTGATAACCCACTGACAGGGCAGCACTTTCTCTGTGATAACCCACTGACAGTGCAGCACTTTCTTTGTGATAACTCGCGACAGTGCAGCACTTTCTCTGTGATAACTCACCGACAGTGCAGCACTTTTTCTGTGATAACTCACTGACAGTGCAGCACATTCTCTGTGATAAATCACTGACAGTGCAGCACTTTCTCTGTGATAACCCACCAGCAGTGCAGCACTTTCTCTGTGATAACTCACTGACAGTGCAGCACTTTCTCTGCGATAAATCACCGAATGTGCAGCACTTTCCCTGTGATAGCTTACTGACAGTGCAGCACTTTCTCTGTGATAACCCACTGACAGTGCAGCACTTTCTCTGTGATAACCCACCAGCAGTGCAGCTCTTTCTCTGTGATAACTCACTGACAGTGCAGCACTTTCTCTGTGATAACTCACCGACAGTGCAGCACTTTGTCTGTGATAAATCACCGACAGTGCAGCACTTTCTCTGTGATAACCCACTGACAGTGCAGCACTTTCTCTGTGATAACTCACCGAGAGTGCAGCACTTTCTCTGTGAGAACTCACTGACCGTGCAGCACTTTCGCTGTGATAAATCACTGACAGTGCAGCACTTTCCCTGTGATAACTTACTGACAGTGCAGCACTTTCTCTGTGATAACCCACCGACAGTGCAGCACTTTCCCTGTGATAACCCACTGACAGTGCAGCACTTTCCCTCTGATAACCCAGTGAGAGCGCAGCACTTTCTCTGTGAAAAATCACCGACAGTGCAGCACTTTCCCTGTGATAACTTACTGACAGTGCAGCACTTTCTCTGTGATAACCCACCGACAGTGCAGCACTTTCCCTGTGATAACCCACTGACAGTGCAGCACTTTCTCTGTGATAACTTACTGACAGTGCAGCTGCAGCACTTTCTCTGTGATAACCCACAGACAGTGCAGCACTTTCCCTGTGATAACACACTGACAGTGCAGCACTTTCTCTGTGAGAACTCACTGAAAATGCAGCGCTTTCCCTGTGATAACCCACCGACAGTGCAGCACTTTCCCTGTGATAACCCACTGACAGAGCAGCACTTTCTCTGTGATAACCGACGGACAGTGCAGCACTTTCTCTGAGATAACCCACTGACAGTGCAGCACTTTCTCCGTGATAACCCACTGACAGTGCAGCACTTTCTCTGTGATAACCCACTGACAGTGCAGCACTTTCCCTGTGATAACCCACTGACAGTGCAGCACTTTCTCTGTGATAACCCACTGACAGTGCAGCAGTTTCTCTGTGATAACCCACCGACAGTGCAGCACTTTCTCTGCGATAACCCACTGACAGTGCAGCACTTACCCTGTGATAACAAACTGACAGTACAGCACTTTCCCTGTGATAACCCACGGACAGTACAGCACTTTCCCTGTGATAACCCACTGACAGTACAGCATTTTCCCTGTGATAACCCACTGACAGTACAGCACTTTCTCTGTGATAACCCACTGACAGTGCAGCACTTTCTCTGTGATAACCCACTGACAGTGCAGCACTTTCTCTGTGATAACCCACTGACAGTGCAGTACTTTCCCTGTGATAACCCACTGACAGTGCAGCACTTTCCCTGTGATAACACACTGACAGTACAGCACTTTCCCTGTGATAACCCACTGACAGTACAGCACTTTCCCTGTGATAACCCACTGACAGTGCAGCACTTTCACTGTGATAACCCACTGACAGTGCAGCACTTTCTCTGTGATAACCCACTGACAGTGCAGCACTTTCTCTGTGATAACCCACTGACAGTGCAGCACTTTCTCTGTGATAACTCACTGACAGTGCAGCACTTTCTCTGTGATAACCCACTGACAGTGCAGCACTTTCTCTGTGATAACCCACTGACAGTGCAGCACTTTCCCTGTGATAACCCACGGACAGTGCAGCACTTTCTCTGTGATAACCCACTGACAGTGCAGCACTTTCTCTGTGATAACCCACTGATAGTGCAGCACTTTCTCTGTGATAACCCACCGACAGTACAGCACTTTGTCTGTGATAACCCACCAACAGTACAGCACTTTCCCTGTGATAACCCACTGACAGTGCAGCACTTTCTCTCTGATAAATCACCGACAGTGCAGCAGTTTCACTGTGATAACTTACCGACATTGCAGCACTTTCTCTGTGATAACCCACTGACAGTGCAGGACTTTCTCTGTGATAACACACTGACAGTACAGCACTTTCCCTGTGATAACCCACTGACAGTACAGCACTTTCCCTGTGATAACCCACTGACAGTGCAGCACTTTCTCTGTGATATCACACTGACAGTACAGCACTTTCCCTGTGATAACCCACTGACAGTACAGCACTTTCCCTGTGATAACCCACTGACGGCACAGCACTTTCCCTGTGATAACCCACTGACAGTGCAGCACTTTCTCTGTGATAAATCACCGACAGTGCAGCAGTTTCACTGTGATAACTTACCGACAGTGCAGCACTTTCTCTGTGATAAATCACCGACAGTGCAGCAGTTTCACTGCGATAAATCACTGACATTGCAGCACTTTCTCTGTGATAACTTACCGACAGTGCAGCACTTTCTCTGTGATAACTCACCGACAGTACAGCACTTTCTTTGTGATAACCCACTGACAGTGCAGCACTTTCTCTGTGATAACCCACTGACAGTGCAGCACTTTCTCTGTGATACCCCACTGACAGGGCAGCACTTTCTCTGTGATAACCCACCGACAGTGCAGCACTTTCTCTGTGATAACTCACTGACAGTGCAGCACTTTCTCTGTGATAACCCACTGACAGTGCAGCACTTTCTCTGTGATAACCCACCGACAGTGCAGCACTTTCCCTGTGATAACCCACTGACAGTGCAGCACTCTCTCTGTGATAACCCACTGACAGTGCAGCACATTCTCTGTGATAACCCACTGACAGTGCAGCACTTTCTCTGTGATAACCCACCGACAGTACAGCACTTTTTCTGTGATAACCCACCAACAGTGCAGCACTTTCCCTGTGATAACCCACTGACAGTGCAGCACTTTCTCTGTGATAAATCACTGACATTGCAGCACTTTCTCTGTGAGATCTTACCGACAGTGCAGCACTTTCTCTGTGATAACTCACCGACAGTACAGCACGTTCCCTGTGATAACCCACTGACAGTGCAGCACTTTCTCTGTGATAACCCACTGACAGTGCAGCACTTTCTCTGTGATAACCCACTGACAGTGCAGCACTTTCTCTGTGAAAACCCACTGACAGGGCAGCACTTTCTCTGTGATAACCCACTGACAGTGCAGCACTTTCTTTGTGATAACTCGCGACAGTGCAGCACTTTCTCTGTGATAACCCACCGACAGTGCAGCACTTTCTCTGTGATAACCCACTGACAGTGCAGCACGTTCCCTGTGATAACCCACTGACAGTGCAGCACTTTCTCTGTGATAACCCACTGAGAGTGCAGCACTTTCTCTGTGATTACCCACTGACAGTGCAGCACTTTCTTTGTGATAACTCGCGACAGTGCAGCACTTTCTCTGTGATAACTCACCGACAGTGCAGCACTTTCTCTGTGATAACTCACTGACAGTGCAGCACATTCTCTGTCATAAATCACTGACAGTGCAGCACTTTCTCTGTGATAACCCACCAGCAGTGCAGCATTTTCTCTGTGATAACTCACTGACAGTGCAGCACTTTCTCTGTGATAAATCACCGAATGTGCAGCACTTTCCCTGTGATACCTTACTGACAGTGCAGCACTTTCTCTGTGATAACCCACTGACAGTGCAGCACTTTCTCTGTCATAACCCACCAGCAGTGCAGCACGTTCTCTGTGATAACTCACTGACAGTGCAGCACTTTCTCTGTGATAACTCACCGACAGTGCAGCACTTTCTCTGTGATAAATCATCGACAGTGCAGC
The DNA here is from genome assembly GCF_047496795.1 of Chiloscyllium punctatum. Taxonomy (NCBI): domain Eukaryota; kingdom Metazoa; phylum Chordata; class Chondrichthyes; order Orectolobiformes; family Hemiscylliidae; genus Chiloscyllium; species Chiloscyllium punctatum. The sequence goes on from NC_092751.1 coordinate 74,705,145, forward strand.
ACTTTCTCTGTGATAACCCACTGACAGTGCGGCACTTTCTCTGTGATAAATCACTGACAGTGCAGCACTTTCCCTGTGATAACTTACTGACAGTGCAGCACTTTCTCTGTGATAACCCACCGACAATGCAGCACTTTCCCTGTGATAACCCACTGACAGTGCAGCACTTTCCCTGTGATAACCCACTGACAGTGCAGCACTTTCTCTGTGATAAATCACCGACAGTGCAGCACTTTCCCTGTGATAACTTACTGACAGTGCAGCACTTTCTCTGTGATAACCCACCGACAGTGCAGCACTTTCCCTGTGATAACCCACTGACAGTGCAGCACTTTCCCTGTGATAACTTACTGACAGTGCAGCTGCAGCACTTTCTCTGTGATAACCCACCGACAGTGCAGCACTTTCCCTGTGATAACACACTGACAGTGCAGCACTTTCTCTGTGATAACTCACTGACAGTGCAGCGCTTTCCCTGTGATAACCCACTGACAGTGCAGCACTTTCCCTGTGATAACCTACTGACAGTGCAGCACTTTCTCTGTGATAACCCACTGACAGTGCAGCACTTTCTCCGTGATAACCCACTGACAGTGCAGCACTTTCTCTGTGATAACCCACTGACAGTGCAGCACTTTCCCTGTGATAACCCACTGACAGTGCAGCACTTTCTCTGTGATAACCCACTGACAGTGCAGCACTTTCCCTGTGATAACCCACCGACAGTGCAGCACTTTCCCTGTGATAACCCACTGACAGTGCAGCACTTTCTCTGTGATAACTCACTGACAGTGCAGCACTTTCTCTGTGATAACCCACTGACAGTGCAGCACTTTCTCTGTGATAACCCACCGACAGTGCAGCACTTTCGCTGTGATAACCCACGGACAGTGCAGCACTTTCTCTGTGATAACCCACTGACAGTGCAGCACTTTCTCTGTGATAAATCACTGACAGTGCAGCACTTTCCCTGTGATAACTTACTGACAGTGCAGCACTTTCTCTGTGATAACCCACCGACAATGCAGCTCTTTCCCTGTGATAACCCACTGACAGTGCAGCACTTTCCCTGTGATAACCCACTGACAGTGCAGCACTTTCTCTGTGATAAATCACCGACAGTGCAGCACTTTCCCTGTGATAACTTACTGACAGTGCAGCACTTTCTCTGTGATAACCCACTGACAGTGCAGCACTTTCTCTGTGATAACCCACTGACAGTGCAGCACTTTCTCTGTGATAACCCACTGACAGTGCAGCACTTTCTCTGTGATAAATCACCGACAGTGCAGCAGTTTCACTGTGATAACTTACCGACATTGCAGCACTTTCTCTGTGATAACCCACTGACAGTGCAGCACTTTCCCTGTGATAACACACTGACAGTACAACAATTTCCCTGTGATAACCCACTGACAGTACAGCACTTTCCCTGTGATAACCCACTGACAGTGCATCAATTTCCCGGTTATAACCCACTGACGGCACAGCACTTTCCCTGTGATAACCCACTGACAGTGCAGCACTTTCCCTGTGATAACCCACTGACAGAGCAGCACTTTCTCTGTGATAACCCGCCGACAGTGCAGCACTTTCTCTGTGATAACCGACGGACAGTGCAGCACTTTCTCTGAGATAACCCACTGACAGTGCAGCACTTTCTCCGTGATAACCCACTGACAGTGCAGCACTTTCTCTGTGATAAACCACTGACAGTGCAGCACTTTCCCTGTGATAACCCACTGACAGTGCAGCACTTTCTCTGTGATAACCCACTGACAGTGCAGCAGTTTCTCTGTGATAACCCACCGACAGTGCAGCACTTTCTCTGCGATAACCCACTGACAGTGCAGCACTTACCCTATGATAACAAACTGACAGTACAGCACTTTCCCTGTGATAACCCACGGACAGTACAGCACTTTCCCTGTGATAACCCACTGACAGTACAGCATTTTCCCTGTGATAACCCACTGACAGTACAGCACTTTCTCTGTGATAACCCACTGACAGTGCAGCACTTTCTCTGTGATAACCCACTGACAGTGCAGCACTTTCTCTGTGATAACCCACTGACAGTGCAGTACTTTCCCTGTGATAACCCACTGACAGTGCAGCACTTTCCCTGTGATAACACACTGACAGTACAGCACTTTCCCTATGATAACCCACTGACAGTACAGCACTTTCCCTGTGATAACCCACTGACAGTGCAGCACTTTCACTGTGATAACCCACTGACAGTGCAGCACTTTCTCTGTGATAACCCACTGACAGTGCAGCACTTTCTCTGTGATAACCCACTGACAGTGCAGCACTTTCTCTGTGATAACTCACTGACAGTGCAGCACTTTCTCTGTGATAACCCACTGACAGTGCAGCACTTTCTCTGTGATAACCCACTGACAGTGCAGCACTTTCCCTGTGATAACCCACGGACAGTGCAGCACTTTCTCTGTGATAACCCACTGACAGTGCAGCACTTTCTCTGTGATAACCCACTGACAGTGCAGCACTTTCTCTGTGATAACCCACCGACAGTACAGCACTTTGTCTGTGATAACCCACCAACAGTACAGCACTTTCCCTGTGATAACCCACTGACAGTGCAGCACTTTCTCTCTGATAAATCACCGACAGTGCAGCAGTTTCACTGTGATAACTTACCGACATTGCAGCACTTTCTCTGTGATAACCCACTGACAGTGCAGGACTTTCTCTGTGATAGCACACTGACAGTACAGCACTTTCCCTGTGATAACCCACTGACAGTACAGCACTTTCACTGTGATAACCCACTGACAGTACAGCACTTTCCCTGTGATAACCCACTGACAGTGCAGCACTTTCTCTGTGATAAATCACCGACAGTGCAGCAGTTTCACTGTGATAACTTACCGACAGTGCAGCACTTTCTCTGTGATAAATCACCGACAGTGCAGCAGTTTCACTGCGATAAATCACTGACATTGCAGCACTTTCTCTGTGATAACTTACCGACAGTGCAGCACTTTCTCTGTGATAACTCACCGACAGTACAGCACTTTCCCTGTGATAACCCACTGACAGTGCAGCACTTTCTCTGTGATAACCCACTGACAGTGCAGCACTTTCTCTGTGATAACCCACTGACAGGGCAGCACTTTCTCTGTGATAACCCACCGACAGTGCAGCACTTTCTCTGTGATAACTCACTGACAGTGCAGCACTTTCTCTGTGATAACCCACTGACAGTGCAGCACTTTCTCTGTGATAACCCACCGACAGTGCAGCACTTTCCCTGTGATAACCCACTGACAGTGCAGCACTTTCTCTGTGATAACCCACTGACAGTGCAGCACATTCTCTGTGATAACCCACTGACAGTGCAGCACTTTCTCTGTGATAACCCACCGACAGTACAGCACTTTTTCTGTGATAACCCACCAACAGTGCAGCACTTTCTCTGTGATAACTCACTGACAGTGCAGCACTTTCTCTGTGATAACCCACTGACAGTGCAGCACTTTCTCTGTGATAACCCACCGACAGTGCAGCACTTTCCCTGTGATAACCCACTGACAGTGCAGCACTTTCTCTGTGATAACCCACTGACAGTGCAGCACATTCTCTGTGATAACCCACTGACAGTGCAGCACTTTCTCTGTGATAACCCACCGACAGTACAGCACTTTTTCTGTGATAACCCACCAACAGTGCAGCACTTTCTCTGTGATAACCCACTGACAGTGCAGCACATTCTCTGTGATAACCCACTGACAGTGCAGCACTTTCTCTGTGATAACCCACTGACAGTGCAGCACTTTCTCTGTGATAACCCACTGACAGTGCAGCACTTTCTCTGTGATAACCCACTGACAGTGCAGCACTTTCTCCGTGATAACCCACTGACAGTGCAGCACTTTCTCTGTGATAACCCACTGACAGTGCAGCACTTTCCCTGTGATAACCCACTGACAGTGCAGCACTTTCTCTGTGATAACCCACTGACAGTGCAGCACTTTCCCTGTGATAACCCACCGACAGTGCAGCACTTTCCCTGTGATAACCCACTGACAGTGCAGCACTTTCTCTGTGATAACTCACTGACAGTGCAGCACTTTCTCTGTGATAACCCACTGACAGTGCAGCACTTTCTCTGTGATAACCCACCGACAGTGCAGCACTTTCGCTGTGATAACCCACGGACAGTGCAGCACTTTCTCTGTGATAACCCACTGACAGTGCAGCACTTTCTCTGTGATAAATCACTGACAGTGCAGCACTTTCCCTGTGATAACTTACTGACAGTGCAGCACTTTCTCTGTGATAACCCACCGACAATGCAGCACTTTCCCTGTGATAACCCACTGACAGTGCAGCACTTTCCCTGTGATAACCCACTGACAGTGCAGCACTTTCTCTGTGATAAATCACCGACAGTGCAGCACTTTCCCTGTGATAACTTACTGACAGTGCAGCACTTTCTCTGTGATAACCCACTGACAGTGCAGCACTTTCTCTGTGATAACCCACTGACAGTGCAGCACTTTCTCTGTGATAACCCACTGACAGTGCAGCACTTTCTCTGTGATAAATCACCGACAGTGCAGCAGTTTCACTGTGATAACTTACCGACATTGCAGCACTTTCTCTGTGATAACCCACTGACAGTGCAGCACTTTCCCTGTGATAACACACTGACAGTACAACAATTTCCCTGTGATAACCCACTGACAGTACAGCACTTTCCCTGTGATAACCCACTGACAGTGCATCAATTTCCCGGTTATAACCCACTGACGGCACAGCACTTTCCCTGTGATAACCCACTGACAGTGCAGCACTTTCCCTGTGATAACCCACTGACAGAGCAGCACTTTCTCTGTGATAACCCGCCGACAGTGCAGCACTTTCTCTGTGATAACCGACGGACAGTGCAGCACTTTCTCTGAGATAACCCACTGACAGTGCAGCACTTTCTCCGTGATAACCCACTGACAGTGCAGCACTTTCTCTGTGATAACCCACTGACAGTGCAGCACTTTCCCTGTGATAACCCACTGACAGTGCAGCACTTTCTCTGTGATAACCCACTGACAGTGCAGCAGTTTCTCTGTGATAACCCACCGACAGTGCAGCACTTTCTCTGCGATAACCCACTGACAGTGCAGCACTTACCCTATGATAACAAACTGACAGTACAGCACTTTCCCTGTGATAACCCACGGACAGTACAGCACTTTCCCTGTGATAACCCACTGACAGTACAGCATTTTCCCTGTGATAACCCACTGACAGTACAGCACTTTCTCTGTGATAACCCACTGACAGTGCAGCACTTTCTCTGTGATAACCCACTGACAGTGCAGCACTTTCTCTGTGATAACCCACTGACAGTGCAGTACTTTCCCTGTGATAACCCACTGACAGTGCAGCACTTTCCCTGTGATAACACACTGACAGTACAGCACTTTCCCTGTGATAACCCACTGACAGTACAGCACTTTCCCTGTGATAACCCACTGACAGTGCAGCACTTTCACTGTGATAACCCACTGACAGTGCAGCACTTTCTCTGTGATAACCCACTGACAGTGCAGCACTTTCTCTGTGATAACCCACTGACAGTGCAGCACTTTCTCTGTGATAACTCACTGACAGTGCAGCACTTTCTCTGTGATAACCCACTGACAGTGCAGCACTTTCTCTGTGATAACCCACTGACAGTGCAGCACTTTCCCTGTGATAACCCACGGACAGTGCAGCACTTTCTCTGTGATAACCCACTGACAGTGCAGCACTTTCTCTGTGATAACCCACTGATAGTGCAGCACTTTCTCTGTGATAACCCACCGACAGTACAGCACTTTGTCTGTGATAACCCACCAACAGTACAGCACTTTCCCTGTGATAACCCACTGACAGTGCAGCACTTTCTCTCTGATAAATCACCGACAGTGCAGCAGTTTCACTGTGATAACTTACCGACATTGCAGCACTTTCTCTGTGATAACCCACTGACAGTGCAGGACTTTCTCTGTGATAACACACTGACAGTACAGCACTTTCCCTGTGATAACCCACTGACAGTACAGCACTTTCCCTGTGATAACCCACTGACAGTGCAGCACTTTCTCTGTGATATCACACTGACAGTACAGCACTTTCCCTGTGATAACCCACTGACAGTACAGCACTTTCCCTGTGATAACCCACTGACGGCACAGCACTTTCCCTGTGATAACCCACTGACAGTGCAGCACTTTCTCTGTGATAAATCACCGACAGTGCAGCAGTTTCACTGTGATAACTTACCGACAGTGCAGCACTTTCTCTGTGATAAATCACCGACAGTGCAGCAGTTTCACTGCGATAAATCACTGACATTGCAGCACTTTCTCTGTGATAACTTACCGACAGTGCAGCACTTTCTCTGTGATAACTCACCGACAGTACAGCACTTTCTTTGTGATAACCCACTGACAGTGCAGCACTTTCTCTGTGATAACCCACTGACAGTGCAGCACTTTCTCTGTGATACCCCACTGACAGGGCAGCACTTTCTCTGTGATAACCCACCGACAGTGCAGCACTTTCTCTGTGATAACTCACTGACAGTGCAGCACTTTCTCTGTGATAACCCACTGACAGTGCAGCACTTTCTCTGTGATAACCCACCGACAGTGCAGCACTTTCCCTGTGATAACCCACTGACAGTGCAGCACTCTCTCTGTGATAACCCACTGACAGTGCAGCACATTCTCTGTGATAACCCACTGACAGTGCAGCACTTTCTCTGTGATAACCCACCGACAGTACAGCACTTTTTCTGTGATAACCCACCAACAGTGCAGCACTTTCCCTGTGATAACCCACTGACAGTGCAGCACTTTCTCTGTGATAAATCACTGACATTGCAGCACTTTCTCTGTGAGATCTTACCGACAGTGCAGCACTTTCTCTGTGATAACTCACCGACAGTACAGCACGTTCCCTGTGATAACCCACTGACAGTGCAGCACTTTCTCTGTGATAACCCACTGACAGTGCAGCACTTTCTCTGTGATAACCCACTGACAGTGCAGCACTTTCTCTGTGAAAACCCACTGACAGGGCAGCACTTTCTCTGTGATAACCCACTGACAGTGCAGCACTTTCTTTGTGATAACTCGCGACAGTGCAGCACTTTCTCTGTGATAACCCACCGACAGTGCAGCACTTTCTCTGTGATAACCCACTGACAGTGCAGCACGTTCCCTGTGATAACCCACTGACAGTGCAGCACTTTCTCTGTGATAACCCACTGAGAGTGCAGCACTTTCTCTGTGATTACCCACTGACAGTGCAGCACTTTCTTTGTGATAACTCGCGACAGTGCAGCACTTTCTCTGTGATAACTCACCGACAGTGCAGCACTTTCTCTGTGATAACTCACTGACAGTGCAGCACATTCTCTGTCATAAATCACTGACAGTGCAGCACTTTCTCTGTGATAACCCACCAGCAGTGCAGCATTTTCTCTGTGATAACTCACTGACAGTGCAGCACTTTCTCTGTGATAAATCACCGAATGTGCAGCACTTTCCCTGTGATACCTTACTGACAGTGCAGCACTTTCTCTGTGATAACCCACTGACAGTGCAGCACTTTCTCTGTCATAACCCACCAGCAGTGCAGCACGTTCTCTGTGATAACTCACTGACAGTGCAGCACTTTCTCTGTGATAACTCACCGACAGTGCAGCACTTTCTCTGTGATAAATCATCGACAGTGCAGCACTTTCTCTGTGATAACCCACTGACAGTGCGGCACTTTCTCTGTGATAAATCACTGACAGTGCAGCACTTTCCCTGTGATAACTTACTGACAGTGCAGCACTTTCTCTGTGATAACCCACCGACAATGCAGCACTTTCCCTGTGATAACCCACTGACAGTGCAGCACTTTCCCTGTGATAACCCACTGACAGTGCAGCACTTTCTCTGTGATAAATCACCGACAGTGCAGCACTTTCCCTGTGATAACTTACTGACAGTGCAGCACTTTCTCTGTGATAACCCACCGACAGTGCAGCACTTTCCCTGTGATAACCCACTGACAGTGCAGCACTTTCCCTGTGATAACTTACTGACAGTGCAGCTGCAGCACTTTCTCTGTGATAACCCACCGACAGTGCAGCACTTTCCCTGTGATAACACACTGACAGTGCAGCACTTTCTCTGTGATAACTCACTGACAGTGCAGCGCTTTCCCTGTGATAACCCACTGACAGTGCAGCACTTTCCCTGTGATAACCTACTGACAGTGCAGCACTTTCTCTGTGATAACCCACTGACAGTGCAGCACTTTCTCCGTGATAACCCACTGACAGTGCAGCACTTTCTCTGTGATAACCCACTGACAGTGCAGCACTTTCCCTGTGATAACCCACTGACAGTGCAGCACTTTCTCTGTGATAACCCACTGACAGTGCAGCACTTTCCCTGTGATAACCCACCGACAGTGCAGCACTTTCCCTGTGATAACCCACTGACAGTGCAGCACTTTCTCTGTGATAACTCACTGACAGTGCAGCACTTTCTCTGTGATAACCCACTGACAGTGCAGCACTTTCTCTGTGATAACCCACCGACAGTGCAGCACTTTCGCTGTGATAACCCACGGACAGTGCAGCACTTTCTCTGTGATAACCCACTGACAGTGCAGCACTTTCTCTGTGATAAATCACTGACAGTGCAGCACTTTCCCTGTGATAACTTACTGACAGTGCAGCACTTTCTCTGTGATAACCCACCGACAATGCAGCTCTTTCCCTGTGATAACCCACTGACAGTGCAGCACTTTCCCTGTGATAACCCACTGACAGTGCAGCACTTTCTCTGTGATAAATCACCGACAGTGCAGCACTTTCCCTGTGATAACTTACTGACAGTGCAGCACTTTCTCTGTGATAACCCACTGACAGTGCAGCACTTTCTCTGTGATAACCCACTGACAGTGCAGCACTTTCTCTGTGATAACCCACTGACAGTGCAGCACTTTCTCTGTGATAAATCACCGACAGTGCAGCAGTTTCACTGTGATAACTTACCGACATTGCAGCACTTTCTCTGTGATAACCCACTGACAGTGCAGCACTTTCCCTGTGATAACACACTGACAGTACAACAATTTCCCTGTGATAACCCACTGACAGTACAGCACTTTCCCTGTGATAACCCACTGACAGTGCATCAATTTCCCGGTTATAACCCACTGACGGCACAGCACTTTCCCTGTGATAACCCACTGACAGTGCAGCACTTTCCCTGTGATAACCCACTGACAGAGCAGCACTTTCTCTGTGATAACCCGCCGACAGTGCAGCACTTTCTCTGTGATAACCGACGGACAGTGCAGCACTTTCTCTGAGATAACCCACTGACAGTGCAGCACTTTCTCCGTGATAACCCACTGACAGTGCAGCACTTTCTCTGTGATAAACCACTGACAGTGCAGCACTTTCCCTGTGATAACCCACTGACAGTGCAGCACTTTCTCTGTGATAACCCACTGACAGTGCAGCAGTTTCTCTGTGATAACCCACCGACAGTGCAGCACTTTCTCTGCGATAACCCACTGACAGTGCAGCACTTACCCTATGATAACAAACTGACAGTACAGCACTTTCCCTGTGATAACCCACGGACAGTACAGCACTTTCCCTGTGATAACCCACTGACAGTACAGCATTTTCCCTGTGATAACCCACTGACAGTACAGCACTTTCTCTGTGATAACCCACTGACAGTGCAGCACTTTCTCTGTGATAACCCACTGACAGTGCAGCACTTTCTCTGTGATAACCCACTGACAGTGCAGTACTTTCCCTGTGATAACCCACTGACAGTGCAGCACTTTCCCTGTGATAACACACTGACAGTACAGCACTTTCCCTATGATAACCCACTGACAGTACAGCACTTTCCCTGTGATAACCCACTGACAGTGCAGCACTTTCACTGTGATAACCCACTGACAGTGCAGCACTTTCTCTGTGATAACCCACTGACAGTGCAGCACTTTCTCTGTGATAACCCACTGACAGTGCAGCACTTTCTCTGTGATAACTCACTGACAGTGCAGCACTTTCTCTGTGATAACCCACTGACAGTGCAGCACTTTCTCTGTGATAACCCACTGACAGTGCAGCACTTTCCCTGTGATAACCCACGGACAGTGCAGCACTTTCTCTGTGATAACCCACTGACAGTGCAGCACTTTCTCTGTGATAACCCACTGACAGTGCAGCACTTTCTCTGTGATAACCCACCGACAGTACAGCACTTTGTCTGTGATAACCCACCAACAGTACAGCACTTTCCCTGTGATAACCCACTGACAGTGCAGCACTTTCTCTCTGATAAATCACCGACAGTGCAGCAGTTTCACTGTGATAACTTACCGACATTGCAGCACTTTCTCTGTGATAACCCACTGACAGTGCAGGACTTTCTCTGTGATAGCACACTGACAGTACAGCACTTTCCCTGTGATAACCCACTGACAGTACAGCACTTTCACTGTGATAACCCACTGACAGTACAGCACTTTCCCTGTGATAACCCACTGACAGTGCAGCACTTTCTCTGTGATAAATCACCGACAGTGCAGCAGTTTCACTGTGATAACTTACCGACAGTGCAGCACTTTCTCTGTGATAAATCACCGACAGTGCAGCAGTTTCACTGCGATAAATCACTGACATTGCAGCACTTTCTCTGTGATAACTTACCGACAGTGCAGCACTTTCTCTGTGATAACTCACCGACAGTACAGCACTTTCCCTGTGATAACCCACTGACAGTGCAGCACTTTCTCTGTGATAACCCACTGACAGTGCAGCACTTTCTCTGTGATAACCCACTGACAGGGCAGCACTTTCTCTGTGATAACCCACCGACAGTGCAGCACTTTCTCTGTGATAACTCACTGACAGTGCAGCACTTTCTCTGTGATAACCCACTGACAGTGCAGCACTTTCTCTGTGATAACCCACCGACAGTGCAGCACTTTCCCTGTGATAACCCACTGACAGTGCAGCACTTTCTCTGTGATAACCCACTGACAGTGCAGCACATTCTCTGTGATAACCCACTGACAGTGCAGCACTTTCTCTGTGATAACCCACCGACAGTACAGCACTTTTTCTGTGATAACCCACCAACAGTGCAGCACTTTCTCTGTGATAACTCACTGACAGTGCAGCACTTTCTCTGTGATAACCCACTGACAGTGCAGCACTTTCTCTGTGATAACCCACCGACAGTGCAGCACTTTCCCTGTGATAACCCACTGACAGTGCAGCACTTTCTCTGTGATAACCCACTGACAGTGCAGCACATTCTCTGTGATAACCCACTGACAGTGCAGCACTTTCTCTGTGATAACCCACCGACAGTACAGCACTTTTTCTGTGATAACCCACCAACAGTGCAGCACTTTCTCTGTGATAACCCACTGACAGTGCAGCACATTCTCTGTGATAACCCACTGACAGTGCAGCACTTTCTCTGTGATAACCCACTGACAGTGCAGCACTTTCTCTGTGATAACCCACTGACAGTGCAGCACTTTCTCTGTGATAACCCACTGACAGTGCAGCACTTTCTCCGTGATAACCCACTGACAGTGCAGCACTTTCTCTGTGATAACCCACTGACAGTGCAGCACTTTCCCTGTGATAACCCACTGACAGTGCAGCACTTTCTCTGTGATAACCCACTGACAGTGCAGCACTTTCCCTGTGATAACCCACCGACAGTGCAGCACTTTCCCTGTGATAACCCACTGACAGTGCAGCACTTTCTCTGTGATAACTCACTGACAGTGCAGCACTTTCTCTGTGATAACCCACTGACAGTGCAGCACTTTCTCTGTGATAACCCACCGACAGTGCAGCACTTTCGCTGTGATAACCCACGGACAGTGCAGCACTTTCTCTGTGATAACCCACTGACAGTGCAGCACTTTCTCTGTGATAAATCACTGACAGTGCAGCACTTTCCCTGTGATAACTTACTGACAGTGCAGCACTTTCTCTGTGATAACCCACCGACAATGCAGCACTTTCCCTGTGATAACCCACTGACAGTGCAGCACTTTCCCTGTGATAACCCACTGACAGTGCAGCACTTTCTCTGTGATAAATCACCGACAGTGCAGCACTTTCCCTGTGATAACTTACTGACAGTGCAGCACTTTCTCTGTGATAACCCACTGACAGTGCAGCACTTTCTCTGTGATAACCCACTGACAGTGCAGCACTTTCTCTGTGATAACCCACTGACAGTGCAGCACTTTCTCTGTGATAAATCACCGACAGTGCAGCAGTTTCACTGTGATAACTTACCGACATTGCAGCACTTTCTCTGTGATAACCCACTGACAGTGCAGCACTTTCCCTGTGATAACACACTGACAGTACAACAATTTCCCTGTGATAACCCACTGACAGTACAGCACTTTCCCTGTGATAACCCACTGACAGTGCATCAATTTCCCGGTTATAACCCACTGACGGCACAGCACTTTCCCTGTGATAACCCACTGACAGTGCAGCACTTTCCCTGTGATAACCCACTGACAGAGCAGCACTTTCTCTGTGATAACCCGCCGACAGTGCAGCACTTTCTCTGTGATAACCGACGGACAGTGCAGCACTTTCTCTGAGATAACCCACTGACAGTGCAGCACTTTCTCCGTGATAACCCACTGACAGTGCAGCACTTTCTCTGTGATAACCCACTGACAGTGCAGCACTTTCCCTGTGATAACCCACTGACAGTGCAGCACTTTCTCTGTGATAACCCACTGACAGTGCAGCAGTTTCTCTGTGATAACCCACCGACAGTGCAGCACTTTCTCTGCGATAACCCACTGACAGTGCAGCACTTACCCTATGATAACAAACTGACAGTACAGCACTTTCCCTGTGATAACCCACGGACAGTACAGCACTTTCCCTGTGATAACCCACTGACAGTACAGCATTTTCCCTGTGATAACCCACTGACAGTACAGCACTTTCTCTGTGATAACCCACTGACAGTGCAGCACTTTCTCTGTGATAACCCACTGACAGTGCAGCACTTTCTCTGTGATAACCCACTGACAGTGCAGTACTTTCCCTGTGATAACCCACTGACAGTGCAGCACTTTCCCTGTGATAACACACTGACAGTACAGCACTTTCCCTATGATAACCCACTGACAGTACAGCACTTTCCCTGTGATAACCCACTGACAGTGCAGCACTTTCACTGTGATAACCCACTGACCGTGCAGCACTTTCTCTGTGATAACCCACTGACAGTGCAGCACTTTCTCTGTGATAACCCACTGACAGTGCAGCACTTTCTCTGTGATAACTCACTGACAGTGCAGCACTTTCTCTGTGATAACCCACTGACAGTGCAGCACTTTCTCTGTGATAACCCACTGACAGTGCAGCACTTTCCCTGTGATAACCCACGGACAGTGCAGCACTTTCTCTGTGATAACCCACTGACAGTGCAGCACTTTCTCTGTGATAACCCACTGACAGTGCAGCACTTTCTCTGTGATAACCCACCGACAGTACAGCACTTTGTCTGTGATAACCCACCAACAGTACAGCACTTTCCCTGTGATAACCCACTGACAGTGCAGCACTTTCTCTCTGATAAATCACCGACAGTGCAGCAGTTTCACTGTGATAACTTACCGACATTGCAGCACTTTCTCTGTGATAACCCACTGACAGTGCAGGACTTTCTCTGTGATAGCACACTGACAGTACAGCACTTTCCCTGTGATAACCCACTGACAGTACAGCACTTTCCCTGTGATAACCCACTGACAGTGCAGCACTTTCTCTGTGATATCACACTGACAGTACAGCACTTTCCCTGTGATAACCCACTGACAGTACAGCACTTTCCCTGTGATAACCCACTGACAGTGCAGCACTTTCTCTGTGATAAATCACCGACAGTGCAGCAGTTTCACTGTGATAACTTACCGACAGTGCAGCACTTTCTCTGTGATAAATCACCGACAGTGCAGCAGTTTCACTGCGATAAATCACTGACATTGCAGCACTTTCTCTGTGATAACTTACCGACAGTGCAGCACTTTCTCTGTGATAACTCACCGACAGTACAGCACTTTCCCTGTGATAACCCACTGACAGTGCAGCACTTTCTCTGTGATAACCCACTGACAGTGCAGCACTTTCTCTGTGATAACCCACTGACAGGGCAGCACTTTCTCTGTGATAACCCACCGACAGTGCAGCACTTTCTCTGTGATAACTTACTGACAGTGCAGCACTTTCTCTGTGATAACCCACTGACAGTGCAGCACTTTCTCTGTGATAACCCACCGACAGTGCAGCACTTTCCCTGTGATAACCCACTGACAGTGCAGCATTTTCTCTGTGATAACCCACTGACAGTGCAGCACATTCTCTGTAATAACCCACTGACAGTGCAGCACTTTCTCTGTGATAACCCACCGACAGTACAGCACTTTTTCTGTGATAACCCACCAACAGTGCAGCACTTTCTCTGTGATAACTCACTGACAGTGCAGCACTTTCTCTGTGATAACCCACTGACAGTGCAGCACTTTCTCTGTGATAACCCACCGACAGTGCAGCACTTTCCCTGTGATAACCCACTGACAGTGCAGCACTTTCTCTGTGATAACCCACTGACAGTGCAGCACATTCTCTGTGATAACCCACTGACAGTGCAGCACTTTCTCTGTGATAACCCACCGACAGTACAGCACTTTTTCTGTGATAACCCACCAACAGTGCAGCACTTTCCCTGTGATAACCCACTGACAGTGCAGCACTTTCTCTGTGATAAATCACTGACATTGCAGCACTTTCTCTGTGAGATCTTACCGACAGTGCAGCACTTTCTCTGTGATAACTCACCGACAGTACAGCACGTTCCCTGTGATAACCCACTGACAGTGCAGCACTTTCTCTGTGATAACCCACTGACAGTGCAGCACTTTCTCTGTGATAACCCACTGACAGTGCAGCACTTTCTCTGTGAAAACCCACTGACAGGGCAGCACTTTCTCTGTGATAACCCACTGACAGTGCAGCACTTTCTTTGTGATAACTCGCGACAGTGCAGCACTTTCTCTGTGATAACCCACCGACAGTGCAGCACTTTCTCTGTGATAACCCACTGACAGTGCAGCACGTTCCCTGTGATAACCCACTGACAGTGCAGCACTTTCTCTGTGATAACCCACTGACAGTGCAGCACTTTCTCTGTGATAACTTACTGACAGTGCAGCTCTTTCTCCGTGATAACCCACCGACAATGCAGCACTTTCCCTGTGATAACCCACTGACAGTGCAGCACTTTCCCTGTGATAACCCACTGACAGTGCAGCACTTTCTCTGTGATAAATCACCGACAGTGCAGCACTTTCCCTGTGATAACTTACTGACAGTGCAGCACTTTCTCTGTGATAACCCACCGACAGTGCAGCACTTTCCCTGTGATAACCCACTGACAGTGCAGCACTTTCCCTGTGATAACTTACTGACAGTGCAGCTGCAGCACTTTCTCTGTGATAACCCACCGACAGTGCAGCACTTTCCCTGTGATAACACACTGACAGTGCAGCACTTTCTCTGTGATAACTCACTGACAGTGCAGCGCTTTCCCTGTGATAACCCACTGACAGTGCAGCACTTTCCCTGTGATAACCCACTGACAGAGCAGCACTTTCTCTGTGATAACCCGCCGACAGTGCAGCACTTTCTCTGTTAAACCTACTGACAGTGCAGCAATTTCTCTGTGATAACCCACTGACAGTGCAGCACTTTCTCCGTGATAACCCACTGACAGTGCAGCACTTTCTCTGTGATAACCCACTGACAGTGCAGCACTTTCCCTGTGATAACCCACTGACAGTGCAGCACTTTCTCTGTGATAACCCACTGACAGTGCAGCACTTTCCCTGTGATAACACACTGACAGTACAGCACTTTCCCTGTGATAACCACTGACAGTACAGCACTTTCTCTGTGATAACCCACTGACAGTGCAGCACTTTCTCTGTGATAACCCACCGACAGTGCAGCACTTTCTCTGTGATAACCCACCGACAGTGCAGCACTTTCCCTGTGATAACCCACTGACAGTGCAGCACTTTCTCTGTGATAACTCACTGACAGTGCAGCACTTTCTCTGTGATAACCCACTGACAGTGCAGCACTTTCTCTGTGATAACCCACCGACAGTGCAGCACTTTCGCTGTGATAACCCACGGACAGTGCAGCACTTTCTCTGTGATAACCCACTGACAGTGCAGCACTTTCTCTGTGATAACCCACTGACAGTGCAGCACTTTCTCTGTGATAACCCACTGACAGTGCAGCACTTTCTCTGTGATAAATCACCGACAGTGCAGCAGTTTCACTGTGATAACTTACCGACATTGCAGCACTTTCTCTGTGATAACCCACTGACAGTGCAGCACTTTCCCTGTGATAACACACTGACAGTACAACAATTTCCCTGTGATAACCCACTGACAGTACAGCACTTTCCCTGTGATAACCCACTGACAGTGCATCAATTTCCCGGTTATAACCCACTGACGGCACAGCACTTTCCCTGTGATAACCCACTGACAGTGCAGCACTTTCCCTGTGATAACCCACTGACAGAGCAGCACTTTCTCTGTGATAACCCGCCGACAGTGCAGCACTTTCTCTGTGATAACCGACGGACAGTGCAGCACTTTCTCTGAGATAACCCACTGACAGTGCAGCACTTTCTCCGTGATAACCCACTGACAGTGCAGCACTTTCTCTGTGATAACCCACTGACAGTGCAGCACTTTCCCTGTGATAACCCACTGACAGTGCAGCACTTTCTCTGTGATAACCCACTGACAGTGCAGCAGTTTCTCTGTGATAACCCACCGACAGTGCAGCACTTTCTCTGCGATAACACACTGACAGTGCAGCACTTACCCTATGATAACAAACTGACAGTACAGCACTTTCCCTGTGATAACCCACGGACAGTACAGCACTTTCCCTGTGATAACCCACTGACAGTACAGCATTTTCCCTGTGATAACCCACTGACAGTACAGCACTTTCTCTGTGATAACCCACTGACAGTGCAGCACTTTCTCTGTGATAACCCACTGACAGTGCAGCACTTTCTCTGTGATAACCCACTGACAGTGCAGTACTTTCCCTGTGATAACCCACTGACAGTGCAGCACTTTCCCTGTGATAACACACTGACAGTACAGCACTTTCCCTGTGATAACCCACTGACAGTACAGCACTTTCCCTGTGATAACCCACTGACAGTGCAGCACTTTCACTGTGATAACCCACTGACAGTGCAGCACTTTCTCTGTGATAACCCACTGACAGTGCAGCACTTTCTCTGTGATAACCCACTGACAGTGCAGCACTTTCTCTGTGATAACGCACTGACAGTGCAGCACTTTCTCTGTGATAACCCACTGACAGTGCAGCACTTTCTCTGTGATAACCCACTGACAGTGCAGCACTTTCCCTGTGATAACCCACGGACAGTGCAGCACTTTCTCTGTGATAACCCACTGACAGTGCAGCACTTTCTCTGTGATAACCCACTGACAGTGCAGCACTTTCTCTGTGATAACCCACCGACAGTACAGCACTTTGTCTGTGATAACCCACCAACAGTGCAGCACTTTCCCTGCGATAACCCACTGACAGTGCAGCACTTTCTCTCTGATAAATCACCGACAGTGCAGCAGTTTCACTGTGATAACTTACCGACATTGCAGCACTTTCTCTGTGATAACCCACTGACAGTGCAGGACTTTCTCTGTGATAACACACTGACAGTACAGCACTTTCCCTGTGATAACCCACTGACAGTACAGCACTTTCCCTGTGATAACCCACTGACAGTGCAGCACTTTCTCTGTGATATCACACTGACAGTACAGCACTTTCCCTGTGATAACCCACTGACAGTACAGCACTTTCCCTGTGATAACCCACTGACGGCACAGCACTTTCCCTGTGATAACCCACTGACAGTGCAGCACTTTCTCTGTGATAAATCACCGACAGTGCAGCAGTTTCACTGTGATAACTTACCGACAGTGCAGCACTTTCTCTGTGATAAATCACCGACAGTGCAGCAGTTTCACTGCGATAAATCACTGACAGTGCAGCACTTTCTCTGTGATAACTTACCGACAGTGCAGCACTTTCTCTGTGATAACTCACCGACAGTACAGCACTTTCCCTGTGATAACCCACTGACAGTGCAGCACTTTCTCTGTGATAACCCACTGACAGTGCAGCACTTTCTCTGTGATAACCCACTGACAGGGCAGCACTTTCTCTGTGAAAACCCACCGACAGTGCAGCACTTTCTCTGTGATAACTCACTGACAGTGCAGCACTTTCTCTGTGATAACCCACTGACAGTGCAGCACTTTCCCTGTGATAACCCACTGACAGTACAGCACGTTCCCTGTGATAACCCACTGACAGTGCAGCACTTTCTCTGTGATAACCCACTGACAGTGCAGCACTTTCTCTGTGATAACCCACTGACAGTGCAGCACTTTCTCTGTGAAAACCCACTGACAGGGCAGCACTTTCTCTGTGATAACCCACTGACAGTGCAGCACTTTCTTTGTGATAACTCGCGACAGTGCAGCACTTTCTCTGTGATAACCCACCGACAGTGCAGCACTTTCTCTGTGATAACCCACTGACAGTGCAGCACGTTCCCTGTGATAACCCACTGACAGTGCAGCACTTTCTCTGTGATAACCCACTGACAGTGCAGCACTTTCTCTGTGATTACCCACTGACAGTGCAGCACTTTCTTTGTGATAACTCGCGACAGTGCAGCACTTTCTCTGTGATAACTCACCGACAGTGCAGCACTTTCTCTGTGATAACTCACTGACAGTGCAGCACATTCTCTGTCATAAATCACTGACAGTGCAGCACTTTCTCTGTGATAACCCACCAGCAGTGCAGCATTTTCTCTGTGATAACTCACTGACAGTGCAGCACTTTCTCTGTGATAAATCACCGAATGTGCAGCACTTTCCCTGTGATACCTTACTGACAGTGCAGCACTTTCTCTGTGATAACCCACTGACAGTGCAGCACTTTCTCTGTCATAACCCACCAGCAGTGCAGCACTTTCTCTGTGATAACTCACTGACAGTGCAGCACTTTCTCTGTGATAACTCACCGACAGTGCAGCACTTTCTCTGTGATAAATCATCGACAGTGCAGCACTTTCTCTGTTATAACCCACTGACAGTGCAGCACTTTCTCTGTGATAAATCACCGACAGTGCAGCACTTTCTCTGTGAGAACTCACTGACCGTGCGGCACTTTCTCTGTGATAAATCACTGACAGTGCAGCACTTTCCCTGTGATAACTTACTGACAGTGCAGCACTTTCTCTGTGATAACCCACCGACAATGCAGCACTTTCCCTGTGATAACCCACTGACAGTGCAGCACTTTCCCTGTGATAACCCACTGACAGTGCAGCACTTGCTCTGTGATAAATCACCGACAGTGCAGCACTTTCCCTGTGATAACTTACTGACAGTGCAGCACTTTCTCTGTGATAACCCAGCGACAGTGCAGCACTTTCCCTGTGATAACCCACTGACAGTGCAGCACTTTCCCTGTGATAACTTACTGACAGTGCAGCTGCAGCACTTTCTCTGTGATAACCCACCGACAGTGCAGCACTTTCCCTGTGATAACACACTGACAGTGCAGCACTTTCTCTGTGATAACTCACTGACAGTGCAGCGCTTTCCCTGTGATAACCCACTGACAGTGCAGCACTTTCCCTGTGATAACCCACTGACAGAGCAGCACTTTCTCTGTGATAACCCGCCGACAGTGCAGCACTTTCTCTGTTAAACCTACTGACAGTGCAGCACTTTCTCTGTGATAACCCACTGACAGTGCAGCACTTTCTCCGTGATAACCCACTGACAGTGCAGCACTTTCTCTGTGATAACCCACTGACAGTGCAGCACTTTCCCTGTGATAACCCACTGACAGTGCAGCACTTTCTCTGTGATAACCCACTGACAGTGCAGCACTTTCCCTGTGATAACACACTGACAGTACAGCACTTTCCCTGTGATAACCACTGACAGTACAGCACTTTCTCTGTGATAACCCACTGACAGTGCAGCACTTTCTCTGTGATAACCCACCGACAGTGCAGCACTTTCTCTGTGATAACCCACCGACAGTGCAGCACTTTCCCTGTGATAACCCACTGACAGTGCAGCACTTTCTCTGTGATAACTCACTGACAGTGCAGCACTTTCTCTGTGATAACCCACTGACAGTGCAGCACTTTCTCTGTGATAACCCAAAGACAGTGCAGCACTTTCGCTGTGATAACCCACGGACAGTGCAGCACTTTCTCTGTGATAACCCACTGACAGTGCAGCACTTTCTCTGTGATAACCCACTGACAGTGCAGCACTTTCTCTGTGATAACCCACTGACAGTGCAGCACTTTCTCTGTGATAAATCACCGACAGTGCAGCAGTTTCACTGTGATAACTTACCGACATTGCAGCACTTTCTCTGTGATAACCCACTGACAGTGCAGCACTTTCCCTGTGATAACACACTGACAGTACAACAATTTCCCTGTGATAACCCACTGACAGTACAGCACTTTCCCTGTGATAACCCACTGACAGTGCATCAATTTCCCGGTTATAACCCACTGACGGCACAGCACTTTCCCTGTGATAACCCACTGACAGTGCAGCACTTTCTCTGTGATAACCCACTGACAGTGCAGCACTTTCTCTGTGATAACTTACCGACATTGCCGCACTTTCTCTGTGATAACTTACCGACAGTGCAGCACTTTCTCTGTGATAACTCACCGACAGTACAGCACTTTCCCTGTGATAACCCACTGACAGTGCAGCACTTTCTCTGTGATAACCCACTGACAGTGCAGCACTTTCTCTGTGATAACCCACTGACAGGGCAGCACTTTCTCTGTGATAACCCACTGACAGTGCAGCACTTTCTCTGTGATAACCCACTGACAGTGCAGCACTTTCTCTGTGATAACCCACTGACAGTGCAGCACGTTCCCTGTGATAACCCACTGATAGTGCAGCACTTTCTCTGTGATAACCCACTGACAGTGCAGCACTTTCTCTGTGATAACCCACTGACAGTGCAGCACTTTCTTTGTGATAACTCGCGACAGTGCAGCACTTTCTCTGTGATAACTCACCGACAGTGCAGCACTTTCTCTGTGATAACTCACTGACAGTGCAGCACATTCTCTGTGATAAATCACTGACAGAGCAGCACTTTCTCTGTGATAAATCACTGACAGAGCAGCACTTTCTCTGTGATAACCCACCGACAGTACAGCACTTTTTCTGTGATAACCCACCAACAGTGCAGCACTTTCCCTGTGATAACCCACCGACAGTACAGCACTTTGTCTGTGATAACCCACCAACAGTACAGCACTTTCCCTGTGATAACCCACTGACAGTGCAGCACTTTCTCTCTGATAAATCACCGACAGTGCAGCAGTTTCACTGTGATAACCCACTGACAGTGCAGCACTTTCTCTCTGATAAATCACCGACAGTGCAGCAGTTTCACTGTGATAACTTACCGACATTGCAGCACTTTCTCTGTGATAACCCACTGACAGTGCAGGACTTTCTCTGTGATAACACACTGACAGTACAGCACTTTCCCTGTGATAACCCACTGACAGTACAGCACTTTCCCTGTGATAACCCACTGACAGTGCAGCACTTTCTCTGTGATATCACACTGACAGTACAGCACTTTCCCTGTGATAACCCACTGACAGTACAGCACTTCCCCTGTGATAACCCACTGACGGCACAGCACTTTCCCTGTGATAACCCACTGACAGTGCAGCACTTTCTCTGTGATAAATCACCGACAGTGCAGCAGTTTCACTGTGATATTTTACCGACAGTGCAGCACTTTCTCTGTGATAAATCACCGACAGTGCAGCAGTTTCACTGCGATAAATCACTGACATTGCAGCACTTTCTCTGTGATAACTTACCGACAGTGCAGCACTTTCTCTGTGATAACTCACCGACAGTACAGCACTTTCCCTGTGATAATCCACTGACAGTTCAGCACTTTCTCTGTGATAACCCACTGACAGTGCAGCACTTTCTCTGTGATAACCCACTGACAGGGCAGCACTTTCTCTGTGATAACCCACCGACAGTGCAGCACTTTCTCTGTGATAACTCACTGACAGTGCAGCACTTTCTCTGTGATAACCCACTGACAGTGCAGCACTTTCTCTGTGATAACCCACCGACAGTGCAGCACTTTCCCTGTGATAACCCACTGACAGTGCAGCACTTTCTCTGTGATAACCCACTGACAGTGCAGCACATTCACTGTGATAACCCACTGACAGTGCAGCACTTTCTCTGTGATAACCCACCGACAGTACAGCACTTTTTCTGTGATAACCCACCAACAGTGCAGCACTTTCCCTGTGATAACCCACTGACAGTGCAGCACTTTCTCTGTGATAAATCACTGACATTGCAGCACTTTCTCTGTGAGATCTTACCGACAGTGCAGCACTTTCTCTGTGATAACTCACTGACAGTACAGCACGTTCCCTGTGAT
The DNA here is from genome assembly GCF_047496795.1 of Chiloscyllium punctatum. Classification (NCBI taxonomy): domain Eukaryota; kingdom Metazoa; phylum Chordata; class Chondrichthyes; order Orectolobiformes; family Hemiscylliidae; genus Chiloscyllium; species Chiloscyllium punctatum. Next base: position 74,727,877 of record NC_092751.1, read on the forward strand.
AACCCACTGACAGTGCAGCACTTTCTCTGTGATAACCCACTGACAGTGCAGCACTTTCTCTGTGATAACCCACTGACAGTGCAGCACTTTCTCTGTGAAAACCCACTGACAGGGCAGCACTTTCTCTGTGATAACCCACTGAGAGTGCAGCACTTTCTTTGTGATAACTCGCGACAGTGCAGCACTTTCTCTGTGATAACCCACCGACAGTGCAGCACTTTCTCTGTGATAACCCACTGACAGTGCAGCACGTTCCCTGTGATAACCCACTGACAGTGCAGCACTTTCTCTGTGATAACCCACTGACAGTGCAGCAGTTTCTCTGTGATTACCCACTGACAGTGCAGCACTTTCCCTGTGATAACCCACTGACAGTGCAGCACTTTCTCTGTGATAAATCACCGACAGTGCAGCACTTTCCCTGTGATAACTTACTGACAGTGCAGCACTTTCTCTGTGATAACCCACCGACAGTGCAGCACTTTCCCTGTGATAACCCACTGACAGTGCAGCACTTTCCCTGAGATAACTTACTGACAGTGCAGCTGCAGCACTTTCTCTGTGATAACCCACCGACAGTGCAGCACTTTCCCTGTGATAACACACTGACAGTGCAGCACTTTCTCTGTGATAACTCACTGACAGTGCAGCGCTTTCCCTGTGATAACCCACTGACAGTGCAGCACTTTCCCTGTGATAACCCACTGACAGAGCAGCACTTTCTCTGTGATAACCCGCCGACAGTGCAGCACTTTCTCTGTTAAACCTACTGACAGTGCAGCACTTTCTCTGTGATAACCCACTGACAGTGCAGCACTTTCTCCGTGATAACCCACTGACAGTGCAGCACTTTCTCTGTGATAACCCACTGACAGTGCAGCACTTTCCCTGTGATAACCCACTGACAGTGCAGCACTTTCTCTGTGATAACCCACTGACAGTGCAGCACTTTCCCTGTGATAACACACTGACAGTACAGCACTTTCCCTGTGATAACCACTGACAGTACAGCACTTTCTCTGTGATAACCACTGACAGTACAGCACTTTCTCTGTGATAACCCACTGACAGTGCAGCACTTTCTCTGTGATAACCCACCGACAGTGCAGCACTTTCCCTGTGATAACCCACTGACAGTGCAGCACTTTCTCTGTGATAACCCACTGACAGTGCAGCAGTTTCTCTGTGATAACCCACCGACAGTGCAGCACTTTCTCTGCGATAACCCACTGACAGTGCAGCACTTACCCTATGATAACAAACTGACAGTACAGCACTTTCCCTGTGATAACCCACGGACAGTACAGCACTTTCCCTGTGATAACCCACTGACAGTACAGCATTTTCCCTGTGATAACCCACTGACAGTACAGCACTTTCTCTGTGATAACCCACTGACAGTGCAGCACTTTCTCTGTGATAACCCACTGACAGTGCAGCACTTTCTCTGTGATAACCCACTGACAGTGCAGTACTTTCCCTGTGATAACCCACTGACAGTGCAGCACTTTCCCTGTGATAACACACTGACAGTACAGCACTTTCCCTGTGATAACCCACTGACAGTACAGCACTTTCCCTGTGATAACCCAATGACAGTGCAGCACTTTCACTGTGATAACCCACTGACAGTGCAGCACTTTCTCTGTGATAACCCACTGACAGTGCAGCACTTTCTCTGTGATAACCCACTGACAGTGCAGCACTTTCTCTGTGATAACTCACTGACAGTGCAGCACTTTCTCTGTGATAACCCACTGACAGTGCAGCACTTTCTCTGTGATAACCCACTGACAGTGCAGCACTTTCCCTGTGATAACCCACGGACAGTGCAGCACTTTCTCTGTGATAACCCACTGACAGTGCAGCACTTTCTCTGTGATAACCCACTGACAGTGCAGCACTTTCTCTGTGATAACCCACCGACAGTACAGCACTTTGTCTGTGATAACCCACCAACAGTACAGCACTTTCCCTGTGATAACCCACTGACAGTGCAGCACTTTCTCTCTGATAAATCACCGACAGTGCAGCAGTTTCACTGTGATAACTTACCGACATTGCAGCACTTTCTCTGTGATAACCCACTGACAGTGCAGGACTTTCTCTGTGATAACACACTGACAGTACAGCACTTTCCCTGTGATAACCCACTGACAGTACAGCACTTTCCCTGTGATAACCCACTGACAGTGCAGCACTTTCTCTGTGATATCACACTGACAGTACAGCACTTTCCCTGTGATAACCCACTGACAGTACAGCACTTTCCCTGTGATAACCCACTGACGGCACAGCACTTTCCCTGTGATAACCCACTGACAGTGCAGCACTTTCTCTGTGATAAATCACCGACAGTGCAGCAGTTTCACTGTGATAACTTACCGACAGTGCAGCACTTTCTCTGTGATAAATCACCGACAGTGCAGCAGTTTCACTGCGATAAATCACTGACATTGCAGCACTTTCTCTGTGATAACTTACCGACAGTGCAGCACTTTCTCTGTGATAACTCACCGACAGTACAGCACTTTCCCTGTGATAACCCACTGACAGTGCAGCACTTTCTCTGTGATAACCCACTGACAGTGCAGCACTTTCTCTGTGATAACCCACTGACAGGGCAGCACTTTCTCTGTGAAAACCCACCGACAGTGCAGCACTTTCTCTGTGATAACTCACTGACAGTGCAGCACTTTCTCTGTGATAACCCACTGACAGTGCAGCACTTTCTCTGTGATAACCCACCGACAGTGCAGCACTTTCCCTGTGATAACCCACTGACAGTGCAGCACTTTCTCTGTGATAACCCACTGACAGTGCAGCACATTCTCTGTGATAACCCACTGACAGTGCAGCACTTTCTCTGTGATAACCCACCGACAGTACAGCACATTTTCTGTGATAACCCACCAACAGTGCAGCACTTTCCCTGTGATAACCCACTGACAGTGCAGCACTTTCTCTGTGATAAATCACTGACATTGCAGCACTTTCTCTGTGAGATCTTACCGACAGTGCAGCACTTTCTCTGTGATAACTCACTGACAGTGCAGCACTTTCTTTGTGATAACTCGCGACAGTGCAGCACTTTCTCTGTGATAACCCACCGACAGTGCAGCACTTTCTCTGTGATAACCCATCAACAGTGCAGCACTTTCCCTGTGATAACCCACTGACAGTACAGCACGTTCCCTGTGATAACCCACTGACAGTGCAGCACTTTCTCTGTGATAACCCACTGACAGTGCAGCACTTTCTCTGTGATAACCCACTGACAGTGCAGCACTTTCTCTGTGAAAACCCACTGACAGGGCAGCACTTTCTCTGTGATAACCGACTGACAGTGCAGCACTTTCTTTGTGATAACTCGCGACAGTGCAGCACTTTCTCTGTGATAACCCACCGACAGTGCAGCACTTTCTCTGTGATAACCCACTGACAGTGCAGCACGTTCCCTGTGATAACCCACTGACAGTGCAGCACTTTCTCTGTGATAACCCACTGACAGTGCAGCACATTCTCTGTCATAAATCACTGACAGTGCAGCACTTTCTCTGTGATAACCCACCAGCAGTGCAGCATTTTCTCTGTGATAACTCACTGACAGTGCAGCACTTTCTCTGTGATAAATCACCGAATGTGCAGCACTTTCCCTGTGATACCTTACTGACAGTGCAGCACTTTCTCTGTGATAACCCACTGACAGTGCAGCACTTTCTCTGTCATAACCCACCAGCAGTGCAGCACTTTCTCTGTGATAACTCACTGACAGTGCAGCACTTTCTCTGTGATAACTCACCGACAGTGCAGCACTTTCTCTGTGATAAATCATCGACAGTGCAGCACTTTCTCTGTTATAACCCACTGACAGTGCAGCACTTTCTCTGTGATAAATCACCGACAGTGCAGCACTTTCTCTGTGAGAACTCACTGACCGTGCGGCACTTTCTCTGTGATAAATCACTGACAGTGCAGCACTTTCCCTGTGATAACTTACTGACAGTGCAGCACTTTCTCTGTGATAACCCACCGACAATGCAGCACTTTCCCTGTGATAACCCACTGACAGTGCAGCACTTTCCCTGTGATAACCCACTGACAGTGCAGCACTTTCTCTGTGATAAATCACCGACAGTGCAGCACTTTCCCTGTGATAACTTACTGACAGTGCAGCACTTTCTCTGTGATAACCCAGCGACAGTGCAGCACTTTGCCTGTGATAACCCACTGACAGTGCAGCACTTTCCCTGTGATAACTTACTGACAGTGCAGCTGCAGCACTCTCTCTGTGATAACCCACCGACAGTGCAGCACTTTCCCTGTGATAACACACTGACAGTGCAGCACTTTCTCTGTGATAACTCACTGACAGTGCAGCGCTTTCCCTGTGAAAACCCACTGACAGTGCAGCACTTTCCCTGTGATAACCCACTGACAGAGCAGCACTTTCTCTGTGATAACCCGCCGACAGTGCAGCACTTTCTCTGTTAAACCTACTGACAGTGCAGCACTTTCTCTGTGATAACCCACTGACAGTGCAGCACTTTCTCCGTGATAACCCACTGACAGTGCAGCACTTTCTCTGTGATAACCCACTGACAGTGCAGCACTTTCCCTGTGATAACCCACTGACAGTGCAGCACTTTCTCTGTGATAACCCACTGACAGTGCAGCACTTTCCCTGTGATAACACACTGACAGTACAGCACTTTCCCTGTGATAACCACTGACAGTACAGCACTTTCTCTGTGATAACCCACTGACAGTGCAGCACTTTCTCTGTGATAACCCACCGACAGTGCAGCACTTTCTCTGTGATAACCCACCGACAGTGCAGCACTTTCCCTGTGATAACCCACTGACAGTGCAGGACTTTCTCTGTGATAACTCACTGACAGTGCAGCACTTTCTCTGTGATAACCCACTGACGGTGCAGCACTTTCTCTGTGATAACCCACCGACAGTGCAGCACTTTCGCTGTGATAACCCACGGACAGTGCAGCACTTTCTCTGTGATAACCCACTGACAGTGCAGCACTTTCTCTGTGATAACCCACTGACAGTGCAGCACTTTCTCTGTGATAACCCACTGACAGTGCAGCACTTTCTCTGTGATAAATCACCGACAGTGCAGCAGTTTCACTGTGATAACTTACCGACATTGCAGCACTTTCTCTGTGATAACCCACTGACAGTGCAGCACTTTCCCTGTGATAACACACTGACAGTACAACAATTTCCCTGTGATAACCCACTGACAGTACAGCACTTTCCCTGTGATAACCCACTGACAGTGCATCAATTTCCCGGTTATAACCCACTGACGGCACAGCACTTTCCCTGTGATAACCCACTGACAGTGCAGCACTTTCTCTGTGATAACCCACTGACAGTGCAGCACTTTCTCTGTGATAACTTACCGACATTGCCGCACTTTCTCTGTGATAACTTACCGACAGTGCAGCACTTTCTCTGTGATAACTCACCGACAGTACAGCACTTTCCCTGTGATAACCCACTGACAGTGCAGCACTTTCTCTGTGATAACCCACTGACAGTGCAGCACTTTCTCTGTGATAACCCACTGACAGGGCAGCACTTTCTCTGTGATAACCCACTGACAGTGCAGCACTTTCTCTGTGATAACCCACTGACAGTGCAGCACTTTCTCTGTGATAACCCACTGACAGTGCAGCACGTTCCCTGTGATAACCCACTGATAGTGCAGCACTTTCTCTGTGATAACCCACTGACAGTGCAGCACTTTCTCTGTGATAACCCACTGACAGTGCAGCACTTTCTTTGTGATAACTCGCGACAGTGCAGCACTTTCTCTGTGATAACTCACCGACAGTGCAGCACTTTCTCTGTGATAACTCACTGACAGTGCAGCACATTCTCTGTGATAAATCACTGACAGAGCAGCACTTTCTCTGTGATAAATCACTGACAGAGCAGCACTTTCTCTGTGATAACCCACCGACAGTACAGCACTTTTTCTGTGATAACCCACCAACAGTGCAGCACTTTCCCTGTGATAACCCACCGACAGTACAGCACTTTGTCTGTGATAACCCACCAACAGTACAGCACTTTCCCTGTGATAACCCACTGACAGTGCAGCACTTTCTCTCTGATAAATCACCGACAGTGCAGCAGTTTCACTGTGATAACTTACCGACATTGCAGCACTTTCTCTGTGATAACCCACTGACAGTGCAGGACTTTCTCTGTGATAACACACTGACAGTACAGCACTTTCCCTGTGATAACCCACTGACAGTACAGCACTTTCCCTGTGATAACCCACTGACAGTGCAGCACTTTCTCTGTGATATCACACTGACAGTACAGCACTTTCCCTGTGATAACCCACTGACAGTACAGCACTTCCCCTGTGATAACCCACTGACGGCACAGCACTTTCCCTGTGATAACCCACTGACAGTGCAGCACTTTCTCTGTGATAAATCACCGACAGTGCAGCAGTTTCACTGTGATAACTTACCGACAGTGCAGCACTTTCTCTGTGATAAATCACCGACAGTGCAGCAGTTTCACAGCGATAAATCACTGACATTGCAGCACTTTCTCTGTGATAACTTACCGACAGTGCAGCACTTTCTCTGTGATAACTCACCGACAGTACAGCACTTTCCCTGTGATAACCCACTGACAGTGCAGCACTTTCTCTGTGATAACCCACTGACAGTGCAGCACTTTCTCTGTGATAACCCACTGACAGGGCAGCACTTTCTCTGTGATAACCCACCGACAGTGCAGCACTTTCTCTGTGATAACTCACTGACAGTGCAGCACTTTCTCTGTGATAACCCACTGACAGTGCAGCACTTTCTCTGTGATAACCCACCGACAGTGCAGCACTTTCCCTGTGATAACCCACTGACAGTGCAGCACTTTCTCTGTGATAACCCACTGACAGTGCAGCACATTCTCTGTGATAACCCACTGACAGTGCAGCACTTTCTCTGTGATAACCCACCGACAGTACAGCACTTTTTCTGTGATAACCCACCAACAGTGCAGCACTTTCCCTGTGATAACCCACTGACAGTGCAGCACTTTCTCTGTGATAAATCACTGACATTGCAGCACTTTCTCTGTGAGATCTTACCGACAGTGCAGCACTTTCTCTGTGATAACTCACTGACAGTACAGCACGTTCCCTGTGATAACCCACTGACAGTGCAGCACTTTCTCTGTGATAACCCACTGACAGTGCAGCACTTTCTCTGTGATAACCCACTGACAGTGCAGCACTTTCTCTGTGAAAACCCACTGACAGGGCAGCACTTTCTCTGTGATAACCCACTGACAGTGCAGCACTTTCTTTGTGATAACTCGCGACAGTGCAGCACTTTCTCTGTGATAACCCACCGACAGTGCAGCACTTTCTCTGTGATAACCCACTGACAGTGCAGCACGTTCCCTGTGATAACCCACTGACAGTGCAGCACTTTCTCTGTGATAACCCACTGACAGTGCAGCAGTTTCTCTGTGATTACCCACTGACAGTGCAGCACTTTCCCTGTGATAACCCACTGACAGTGCAGCACTTTCTCTGTGATAAATCACCGACAGTGCAGCACTTTCCCTGTGATAACTTACTGACAGTGCAGCACTTTCTCTGTGATAACCCACCGACAGTGCAGCACTTTCCCTGTGATAACCCACTGACAGTGCAGCACTTTCCCTGTGATAACTTGCTGACAGTGCAGCTGCAGCACTTTCTCTGTGATAACCCACCGACAGTGCAGCACTTTCCCTGTGATAACACACTGACAGTGCAGCACTTTCTCTGTGATAACTCACTGACAGTGCGGCACTTTCTCTGTTAAACCTACTGACAGTGCAGCACTTTCTCTGTGATAACCCACTGACAGTGCAGCACTTTCTCCGTGATAACCCACTGACAGTGCAGCACTTTCTCTGTGATAACCCACTGACAGTGCAGCACTTTCCCTGTGATAACCCACTGACAGTGCAGCACTTTCTCTGTGATAACCCACTGACAGTGCAGCACTTTCCCTGTGATAACACACTGACAGTACAGCACTTTCCCTGTGATAACCACTGACAGTACAGCACTTTCTCTGTGATAACCCACTGACAGTGCAGCACTTTCTCTGTGATAACCCACCGACAGTGCAGCACTTTCTCTGTGATAACCCACCGACAGTGCAGCACTTTCCCTGTGATAACCCACTGACAGTGCAGCACTTTCTCTGTGATAACTCACTGACAGTGCAGCACTTTCTCTGTGATAACCCACTGACAGTGCAGCACTTTCTCTGTGATAACCCACCGAGAGTGCAGCACTTTCGCTGTGATAACCCACGGACAGTGCAGCACTTTCTCTGTGATAACCCACTGACAGTGCAGCACTTTCTCTGTGATAACCCACTGACAGTGCAGCACTTTCTCTGTGATAACCCACTGACAGTGCAGCACTTTCTCTGTGATAAATCACCGACAGTGCAGCAGTTTCACTGTGATAACTTACCGACATTGCAGCACTTTCTCTGTGATAACCCACTGACAGTGCAGCACTTTCCCTGTGATAACACACTGACAGTACAACAATTTCCCTGTGATAACCCACTGACAGTGCAGCACTTTCCCTGTGATAACCCACTGACAGTGCATCAATTTCCCGGTTATAACCCACTGACGGCACAGCACTTTCCCTGTGATAACCCACTGACAGTGCAGCACTTTCTCTGTGATAACCCACTGACAGTGCAGCACTTTCTCTGTGATAACTTACCGACATTGCCGCACTTTCTCTGTGATAACTTACCGACAGTGCAGCACTTTCTCTGTGATAACTCACCGACAGTACAGCACTTTCCCTGTGATAACCCACTGACAGTGCAGCACTTTCTCTGCGATAACCCACTGACAGTGCAGCACTTTCTCTGTGATAACCCACTGACAGGGCAGCACTTTCTCTGTGATAACCCACTGAGAGTGCAGCACTTTCCCTGTGATAACCCACTGACAGTGCAGCACTTTCTCTGTGATATCACACTGACAGTACAGCACTTTCCCTGTGATAACCCACTGACAGTGCAGCACTTTCTCTGTGATAAATCACTGACATTGCAGCACTTTCTCTGTGAGATCTTACCGACAGTGCAGCACTTTCTCTGTGATAACTCACCGACAGTACAGCACGTTCCCTGTGATAACCCACTGACAGTGCAGCACTTTCTCTGTGATAACCCACTGACAGTGCAGCACTTTCTCTGTGATAACCCACTGACAGTGCAGCACTTTCTCTGTGAAAACCCACTGACAGGGCAGCACTTTCTCTGTGATAACCCACTGACAGTGCAGCACTTTCCCTGTGATAACTCGCGACAGTGCAGCACTTTCTCTGTGATAACCCACCGACAGTGCAGCACTTTCTCTGTGATAACCCACTGACAGTGCAGCACGTTCCCTGTGATAACCCACTGACAGTGCAGCACTTTCTCTGTGATAACCCACTGACAGTGCAGCACTTTCTCTGTGATAACTTACTGACAGTGCAGCACTTTCTCCGTGATAACCCACCGACAATGCAGCACTTTCCCTGTGATAACCCACTGACAGTGCAGCACTTTCCCTGTGATAACCCACTGACAGTGCAGCACTTTCTCTGTGATAAATCACCGACAGTGCAGCACTTTCCCTGTGATAACTTACTGACAGTGCAGCACTTTCTCTGTGATAACCCACCGACAGTGCAGCACTTTCCCTGTAATAACCCACTGACAGTGCAGCACTTTCCCTGTGATAACTTACTGACAGTGCAGCTGCAGCACTTTCTCTGTGATAACCCACCGACAGTGCAGCACTTTCCCTGTGATAACACACTGACAGTGCAGCACTTTCTCTGTGATAACTCACTGACAGTGCAGCGCTTTCCCTGTGATAACCCACTGACAGTGCAGCACTTTCCCTGTGATAACCCACTGACAGAGCAGCACTTTCTCTGTGATAACCCGCCGACAGTGCAGCACTTTCTCTGTTAAACCTACTGACTGTGCAGCACTTTCTCTGTGATAACCCACTGACAGTGCAGCACTTTCTCCGTGATAACCCACTGACAGTGCAGCACTTTCTCTGTGATAACCCACTGACAGTGCAGCACTTTCCCTGTGATAACCCACTGACAGTGCAGCACTTTCTCTGTGATAACCCACTGACAGTGCAGCACTTTCCCTGTGATAACACACTGACAGTACAGCACTTTCCCTGTGATAACCACTGACAGTACAGCACTTTCTCTGTGATAACCCACTGACAGTGCAGCACTTTCTCTGTGATAACCCACCGACAGTGCAGCACTTTCTCTGTGATAACCCACCGACAGTGCAGCACTTTCCCTGTGATAACCCACTGACAGTGCAGCACTTTCTCTGTGATAACTCACTGACAGTGCAGCACTTTCTCTGTGATAACCCACTGACAGTGCAGCACTTTCTCTGTGATAACCCACCGACAGTGCAGCACTTTCGCTGTGATAACCCACGGACAGTGCAGCACTTTCTCTGTGATAACCCACCGACAGTGCAGCACTTTCGCTGTGATAACCCACGGACAGTGCAGCACTTTCTCTGTGATAACCCACTGACAGTGCAGCACTTTCTCTGTGATAACCCACTGACAGTGCAGCACTTTCTCTGTGATAAATCACCGACAGTGCAGCAGTTTCACTGTGATAACTTACCGACATTGCAGCACTTTCTCTGTGATAACCCACTGACAGTGCAGCACTTTCCCTGTGATAACACACTGACAGTACAACAATTTCCCTGTGATAACCCACTGACAGTACAGCACTTTCCCTGTGATAACCCACTGACAGTGCATCAATTTCCCGGTTATAACCCACTGACGGCACAGCACTTTCCCTGTGATAACCCACTGACAGTGCAGCACTTTCCCTGTGATAACCCACTGACAGAGCAGCACTTTCTCTGTGATAACCGACGGACAGTGCAGCACTTTCTCTGAGATAACCCACTGACAGTGCAGCACTTTCTCCGTGATAACCCACTGACAGTGCAGCACTTTCTCTGTGATAACCCACTGACAGTGCAGCACTTTCCCTGTGATAACCCACTGACAGTGCAGCACTTTCTCTGTGATAACCCACTGACAGTGCAGCAGTTTCTCTGTGATAACCCACCGACAGTGCAGCACTTTCTCTGCGATAACCCACTGACAGTGCAGCACTTACCCTATGATAACAAACTGACAGTACAGCACTTTCCCTGTGATAACCCACGGACAGTACAGCACTTTCCCTGTGATAACCCACTGACAGTACAGCATTTTCCATGTGATAACCCACTGACAGTACAGCACTTTCTCTGTGATAACCCACTGACAGTGCAGCACTTTCTCTGTGATAACCCACTGACAGTGCAGCACTTTCTCTGTGATAACCCACTGACAGTGCAGTACTTTCCCTGTGATAACCCACTGACAGTGCAGCACTTTCCCTGTGATAACACACTGACAGTACAGCACTTTCCCTGTGATAACCCACTGACAGTACAGCACTTTCTCTGTGATAACCCACTGACAGTGCAGCACTTTCACTGTGATAACCCACTGACAGTGCAGCACTTTCTCTGTGATAACCCACTGACAGTGCAGCACTTTCTCTGTGATAACCCACTGACAGTGCAGCACTTTCTCTGTGATAACTCACTGACAGTGCAGCACTTTCCCTGTGATAACACACTGACAGTACAGCACTTTCCCTGTGATAACCCACTGACAGTACAGCACTTTCCCTGTGATAACCCACGGACAGTGCAGCACTTTCTCTGTGATAACCCACTGACAGTGCAGCACTTTCTCTGTGATAACCCACTGACAGTGCAGCACTTTCTCTGTGATAACCCACCGACAGTACAGCACTTTGTCTGTGATAACCCACCAACAGTACAGCACTTTCCCTGTGATAACCCACTGACAGTGCAGCACTTTCTCTCTGATAAATCACCGACAGTGCAGCAGTTTCACTGTGATAACTTACCGACATTGCAGCACTTTCTCTGTGATAACCCACTGACAGTGCAGGACTTTCTCTGTGATAACACACTGACAGTACAGCACTTTCCCTGTGATAACCCACTGACAGTACAGCACTTTCCCTGTGATAACCCACTGACAGTGCAGCACTTTCTCTGTGATATCACACTGACAGTACAGCACTTTCCCTGTGATAACCCACTGACAGTACAGCACTTTCCCTGTGATAACCCACTGACGGCACAGCACTTTCCCTGTGATAACCCACTGACAGTGCAGCACTTTCTCTGTGATAAATCACCGACAGTGCAGCAGTTTCACTGTGATAACTTACCGACAGTGCAGCACTTTCTCTGTGATAAATCACCGACAGTGCAGCAGTTTCACTGCGATAAATCACTGACATTGCAGCACTTTCTCTGTGATAACTTACCGACAGTGCAGCACTTTCTCTGTGATAACTCACCGACAGTACAGCACTTTCCCTGTGATAACCCACTGACAGTGCAGCACTTTCTCTGTGATAACCCACTGACAGTGCAGCACTTTCTCTGTGATAACCCACTGACAGGGCAGCACTTTCTCTGTGAAAACCCACTGACAGTGCAGCACTTTCTCTGTGATAACCCACTGAGAGTGCAGCACTTTCCCTGTGATAACCCACTGACAGTGCAGCACTTTCTCTGTGATATCACACTGACAGTACAGCACTTTCCCTGTGATAACCCACTGACAGTGCAGCACTTTCTCTGTGATAAATCACTGACATTGCAGCACTTTCTCTGTGAGATCTTACCGACAGTGCAGCACTTTCTCTGTGATAACTCACCGACAGTACAGCACGTTCCCTGTGATAACCCACTGACAGTGCAGCACTTTCTCTGTGATAACCCACTGACAGTGCAGCACTTTCTCTGTGATAACCCACTGACAGTGCAGCACTTTCTCTGTGAAAACCCACTGACAGGGCAGCACTTTCTCTGTGATAACCCACTGACAGTGCAGCACTTTCCCTGTGATAACTCGCGACAGTGCAGCACTTTCTCTGTGATAACCCACCGACAGTGCAGCACTTTCTCTGTGATAACCCACTGACAGTGCAGCACGTTCCCTGTGATAACCCACTGACAGTGCAGCACTTTCTCTGTGATAACCCACTGACAGTGCAGCACTTTCTCTGTGATAACTTACTGACAGTGCAGCACTTTCTCCGTGATAACCCACCGACAATGCAGCACTTTCCCTGTGATAACCCACTGACAGTGCAGCACTTTCCCTGTGATAACCCACTGACAGTGCAGCACTTTCTCTGTGATAAATCACCGACAGTGCAGCACTTTCCCTGTGATAACTTACTGACAGTGCAGCACTTTCTCTGTGATAACCCACCGACAGTGCAGCACTTTCCCTGTAATAACCCACTGACAGTGCAGCACTTTCCCTGTGATAACTTACTGACAGTGCAGCTGCAGCACTTTCTCTGTGATAACCCACCGACAGTGCAGCACTTTCCCTGTGATAACACACTGACAGTGCAGCACTTTCTCTGTGATAACTCACTGACAGTGCAGCGCTTTCCCTGTGATAACCCACTGACAGTGCAGCACTTTCCCTGTGATAACCCACTGACAGAGCAGCACTTTCTCTGTGATAACCCGCCGACAGTGCAGCACTTTCTCTGTTAAACCTACTGACTGTGCAGCACTTTCTCTGTGATAACCCACTGACAGTGCAGCACTTTCTCCGTGATAACCCACTGACAGTGCAGCACTTTCTCTGTGATAACCCACTGACAGTGCAGCACTTTCCCTGTGATAACCCACTGACAGTGCAGCACTTTCTCTGTGATAACCCACTGACAGTGCAGCACTTTCCCTGTGATAACACACTGACAGTACAGCACTTTCCCTGTGATAACCACTGACAGTACAGCACTTTCTCTGTGATAACCCACTGACAGTGCAGCACTTTCTCTGTGATAACCCACCGACAGTGCAGCACTTTCTCTGTGATAACCCACCGACAGTGCAGCACTTTCCCTGTGATAACCCACTGACAGTGCAGCACTTTCTCTGTGATAACTCACTGACAGTGCAGCACTTTCTCTGTGATAACCCACTGACAGTGCAGCACTTTCTCTGTGATAACCCACCGACAGTGCAGCACTTTCGCTGTGATAACCCACGGACAGTGCAGCACTTTCTCTGTGATAACCCACCGACAGTGCAGCACTTTCGCTGTGATAACCCACGGACAGTGCAGCACTTTCTCTGTGATAACCCACTGACAGTGCAGCACTTTCTCTGTGATAACCCACTGACAGTGCAGCACTTTCTCTGTGATAAATCACCGACAGTGCAGCAGTTTCACTGTGATAACTTACCGACATTGCAGCACTTTCTCTGTGATAACCCACTGACAGTGCAGCACTTTCCCTGTGATAACACACTGACAGTACAACAATTTCCCTGTGATAACCCACTGACAGTACAGCACTTTCCCTGTGATAACCCACTGACAGTGCATCAATTTCCCGGTTATAACCCACTGACGGCACAGCACTTTCCCTGTGATAACCCACTGACAGTGCAGCACTTTCCCTGTGATAACCCACTGACAGAGCAGCACTTTCTCTGTGATAACCGACGGACAGTGCAGCACTTTCTCTGAGATAACCCACTGACAGTGCAGCACTTTCTCCGTGATAACCCACTGACAGTGCAGCACTTTCTCTGTGATAACCCACTGACAGTGCAGCACTTTCCCTGTGATAACCCACTGACAGTGCAGCACTTTCTCTGTGATAACCCACTGACAGTGCAGCAGTTTCTCTGTGATAACCCACCGACAGTGCAGCACTTTCTCTGCGATAACCCACTGACAGTGCAGCACTTACCCTATGATAACAAACTGACAGTACAGCACTTTCCCTGTGATAACCCACGGACAGTACAGCACTTTCCCTGTGATAACCCACTGACAGTACAGCATTTTCCATGTGATAACCCACTGACAGTACAGCACTTTCTCTGTGATAACCCACTGACAGTGCAGCACTTTCTCTGTGATAACCCACTGACAGTGCAGCACTTTCTCTGTGATAACCCACTGACAGTGCAGTACTTTCCCTGTGATAACCCACTGACAGTGCAGCACTTTCCCTGTGATAACACACTGACAGTACAGCACTTTCCCTGTGATAACCCACTGACAGTACAGCACTTTCTCTGTGATAACCCACTGACAGTGCAGCACTTTCACTGTGATAACCCACTGACAGTGCAGCACTTTCTCTGTGATAACCCACTGACAGTGCAGCACTTTCTCTGTGATAACCCACTGACAGTGCAGCACTTTCTCTGTGATAACTCACTGACAGTGCAGCACTTTCCCTGTGATAACACACTGACAGTACAGCACTTTCCCTGTGATAACCCACTGACAGTACAGCACTTTCCCTGTGATAACCCACGGACAGTGCAGCACTTTCTCTGTGATAACCCACTGACAGTGCAGCACTTTCTCTGTGATAACCCACTGACAGTGCAGCACTTTCTCTGTGATAACCCACCGACAGTACAGCACTTTGTCTGTGATAACCCACCAACAGTACAGCACTTTCCCTGTGATAACCCACTGACAGTGCAGCACTTTCTCTCTGATAAATCACCGACAGTGCAGCAGTTTCACTGTGATAACTTACCGACATTGCAGCACTTTCTCTGTGATAACCCACTGACAGTGCAGGACTTTCTCTGTGATAACACACTGACAGTACAGCACTTTCCCTGTGATAACCCACTGACAGTACAGCACTTTCCCTGTGATAACCCACTGACAGTGCAGCACTTTCTCTGTGATATCACACTGACAGTACAGCACTTTCCCTGTGATAACCCACTGACAGTACAGCACTTTCCCTGTGATAACCCACTGACGGCACAGCACTTTCCCTGTGATAACCCACTGACAGTGCAGCACTTTCTCTGTGATAAATCACCGACAGTGCAGCAGTTTCACTGTGATAACTTACCGACAGTGCAGCACTTTCTCTGTGATAAATCACCGACAGTGCAGCAGTTTCACTGCGATAAATCACTGACATTGCAGCACTTTCTCTGTGATAACTTACCGACAGTGCAGCACTTTCTCTGTGATAACTCACCGACAGTACAGCACTTTCCCTGTGATAACCCACTGACAGTGCAGCACTTTCTCTGTGATAACCCACTGACAGTGCAGCACTTTCTCTGTGATAACCCACTGACAGGGCAGCACTTTCTCTGTGAAAACCCACCGACAGTGCAGCACTTTCTCTGTGATAACTCACTGACAGTGCAGCACTTTCTCTGTGATAACCCACTGACAGTGCAGCACTTTCTCTGTGATAACCCACCGACAGTGCAGCACTTTCCCTGTGATAACCCACTGACAGTGCAGCACTTTCTCTGTGATAACCCACTGACAGTGCAGCACATTCTCTGTGATAACCCACTGACAGTGCAGCACTTTCTCTGTGATAACCCACCGACAGTACAGCACTTTTTCTGTGATAACCCACCAACAGTGCAGCACTTTCCCTGTGATAACCCACTGACAGTGCAGCACTTTCTCTGTGATAAATCACTGACATTGCAGCACTTTCTCTGTGAGATCTTACCGACAGTGCAGCACTTTCTCTGTGATAACTCACCGACAGTAAAGCACGTTCCCTGTGATAACCCACTGACAGTGCAGCACTTTCTCTGTGATAACCCACTGACAGTGCAGCACTTTCTCTGTGATAACCCACTGACAGTGCAGCACTTTCTCTGTGAAAACCCACTGACAGGGCAGCACTTTCTCTGTGATAACCCACTGACAGTGCAGCACTTTCTTTGTGATAACTCGCGACAGTGCAGGACTTTCTCTGTGATAACCCACCGACAGTGCAGCACTTTCTCTGTGATAACCCACTGACAGTGCAGCACGTTCCCTGTGATAACCCACTGACAGTGCAGCACTTTCTCTGTGATAACCCACTGACAGTGCAGCACTTTCTCTGTGATTACCCACTGACAGTGCAGCACTTTCTTTGTGATAACTCGCGACAGTGCAGCACTTTCTCTGTGATAACTCACCGACAGTGCAGCACTTTCTCTGTGATAACTCACTGACAGTGCAGCACATTCTCTGTCATAAATCACTGACAGTGCAGCACTTTCTCTGTGATAACCCACCAGCAGTGCAGCATTTTCTCTGTGATAACTCACTGACAGTGCAGCACTTTCTCTGTGATAAATCACCGAATGTGCAGCACTTTCCCTGTGATACCTTACTGACAGTGCAGCACTTTCTCTGTGATAACCCACTGACAGTGCAGCACTTTCTCTGTCATAACCCACCAGCAGTGCAGCACTTTCTCTGTGATAACTCACTGACAGTGCAGCACTTTCTCTGTGATAACTCACCGACAGTGCAGCACTTTCTCTGTGATAAATCATCGACAGTGCAGCACTTTCTCTGTTATAACCCACTGACAGTGCAGCACTTTCTCTGTGATAAATCACCGACAGTGCAGCACTTTCTCTGTGAGAACTCACTGACCGTGCGGCACTTTCTCTGTGATAAATCACTGACAGTGCAGCACTTTCCCTGTGATAACTTACTGACAGTGCAGCACTTTCTCTGTGATAACCCACCGACAATGCAGCACTTTCCCTGTGATAACCCACTGACAGTGCAGCACTTTCCCTGTGATAACCCACTGACAGTGCAGCACTTTCTCTGTGATAAATCACCGACAGTGCAGCACTTTCCCTGTGATAACTTACTGACAGTGCAGCACTTTCTCTGTGATAACCCAGCGACAGTGCAGCACTTTCCCTGTGATAACCCACTGACAGTGCAGCACTTTCCCTGTGATAACTTACTGACAGTGCAGCTGCAGCACTTTCTCTGTGATAACCCACCGACAGTGCAGCACTTTCCCTGTGATAACACACTGACAGTGCAGCACTTTCTCTGTGATAACTCACTGACAGTGCAGCGCTTTCCCTGTGATAACCCACTGACAGTGCAGCACTTTCCCTGTGATAACCCACTGACAGAGCAGCACTTTCTCTGTGATAACCCGCCGACAGTGCAGCACTTTCTCTGTTAAACCTACTGACAGTGCAGCACTTTCTCTGTGATAACCCACTGACAGTGCAGCACTTTCTCCGTGATAACCCACTGACAGTGCAGCACTTTCTCTGTGATAACCCACTGACAGTGCAGCACTTTCCCTGTGATAACCCACTGACAGTGCAGCACTTTCTCTGTGATAACCCACTGACAGTGCAGCACTTTCCCTGTGATAACACACTGACAGTACAGCACTTTCCCTGTGATAACCACTGACAGTACAGCACTTTCTCTGTGATAACCCACTGACAGTGCAGCACTTTCTCTGTGATAACCCACCGACAGTGCAGCACTTTCTCTGTGATAACCCACCGACAGTGCAGCACTTTCCCTGTGATAACCCACTGACAGTGCAGCACTTTCTCTGTGATAACTCACTGACAGTGCAGCACTTTCTCTGTGATAACCCACTGACGGTGCAGCACTTTCTCTGTGATAACCCACCGACAGTGCAGCACTTTCGCTGTGATAACCCACGGACAGTGCAGCACTTTCTCTGTGATAACCCACTGACAGTGCAGCACTTTCTCTGTGATAACCCACTGACAGTGCAGCACTTTCTCTGTGATAACCCACTGACAGTGCAGCACTTTCTCTGTGATAAATCACCGACAGTGCAGCAGTTTCACTGTGATAACTTACCGACATTGCAGCACTTTCTCTGTGATAACCCACTGACAGTGCAGCACTTTCCCTGTGATAACACACTGACAGTACAACAATTTCCCTGTGATAACCCACTGACAGTACAGCACTTTCCCTGTGATAACCCACTGACAGTGCATCAATTTCCCGGTTATAACCCACTGACGGCACAGCACTTTCCCTGTGATAACCCACTGAGAGTGCAGCACTTTCTCTGTGATAACCCACTGACAGTGCAGCACTTTCTCTGTGATAACTTACCGACATTGCCGCACTTTCTCTGTGATAACTTACCGACAGTGCAGCACTTTCTCTGTGATAACTCACCGACAGTACAGCACTTTCCCTGTGATAACCCACTGACAGTGCAGCACTTTCTCTGTGATAACCCACTGACAGTGCAGCACTTTCTCTGTGATAACCCACTGACAGGGCAGCACTTTCTCTGTGATAACCCACTGACAGTGCAGCACTTTCTCTGTGATAACCCACTGACAGTGCAGCACTTTCTCTGTGATAACCCACTGACAGTGCAGCACGTTCCCTGTGATAACCCACTGATAGTGCAGCACTTTCTCTGTGATAACCCACTGACAGTGCAGCACTTTCTCTGTGATAACCCACTGACAGTGCAGCACTTTCTTTGTGATAACTCGCGACAGTGCAGCACTTTCTCTGTGATAACTCACCGACAGTGCAGCACTTTCTCTGTGATAACTCACTGACAGTGCAGCACATTCTCTGTGATAAATCACTGACAGAGCAGCACTTTCTCTGTGATAAATCACTGACAGAGCAGCACTTTCTCTGTGATAACCCACCGACAGTACAGCACTTTTTCTGTGATAACCCACCAACAGTGCAGCACTTTCCCTGTGATAACCCACCGACAGTACAGCACTTTGTCTGTGATAACCCACCAACAGTACAGCACTTTCCCTGTGATAACCCACTGACAGTGCAGCACTTTCTCTCTGATAAATCACCGACAGTGCAGCAGTTTCACTGTGATAACTTACCGACATTGCAGCACTTTCTCTGTGATAACCCACTGACAGTGCAGCACTTTCCCTGTGATAACACACTGACAGTACAACAATTTCCCTGTGATAACCCACTGACAGTACAGCACTTTCCCTGTGATAACCCACTGACAGTGCATCAATTTCCCGGTTATAACCCACTGACGGCACAGCACTTTCCCTGTGATAACCCACTGACAGTGCAGCACTTTCCCTGTGATAACCCACTGACAGAGCAGCACTTTCTCTGTGATAACCGACGGACAGTGCAGCACTTTCTCTGAGATAACCCACTGACAGTGCAGCACTTTCTCCGTGATAACCCACTGACAGTGCAGCACTTTCTCTGTGATAACCCACTGACAGTGCAGCACTTTCCCTGTGATAACCCACTGACAGTGCAGCACTTTCTCTGTGATAACCCACTGACAGTGCAGCAGTTTCTCTGTGATAACCCACCGACAGTGCAGCACTTTCTCTGCGATAACCCACTGACAGTGCAGCACTTACCCTATGATAACAAACTGACAGTACAGCACTTTCCCTGTGATAACCCACGGACAGTACAGCACTTTCCCTGTGATAACCCACTGACAGTACAGCATTTTCCATGTGATAACCCACTGACAGTACAGCACTTTCTCTGTGATAACCCACTGACAGTGCAGCACTTTCTCTGTGATAACCCACTGACAGTGCAGCACTTTCTCTGTGATAACCCACTGACAGTGCAGTACTTTCCCTGTGATAACCCACTGACAGTGCAGCACTTTCCCTGTGATAACACACTGACAGTACAGCACTTTCCCTGTGATAACCCACTGACAGTACAGCACTTTCCCTGTGATAACCCACTGACAGTGCAGCACTTTCACTGTGATAACCCACTGACAGTGCAGCACTTTCTCTGTGATAACCCACTGACAGTGCAGCACTTTCTATGTGATAACCCACTGACAGTGCAGCACTTTCTCTGTGATAACTCACTGACAGTGCAGCACTTTCTCTGTGATAACCCACTGACAGTGCAGCACTTTCTCTGTGATAACCCACTGACAGTGCAGCACTTTCCCTGTGATAACCCACGGACAGTGCAGCACTTTCTCTGTGATAACCCACTGACAGTGCAGCACTTTCTCTGTGATAACCCACTGACAGTGCAGCACTTTCTCTGTGATAACCCACCGACAGTACAGCACTTTGTCTGTGATAACCCACCAACAGTACAGCACTTTCCCTGTGATAACCCACTGACAGTGCAGCACTTTCTCTCTGATAAATCACCGACAGTGCAGCAGTTTCACTGTGATAACTTACCGACATTGCAGCACTTTCTCTGTGATAACCCACTGACAGTGCAGGACTTTCTCTGTGATAACACACTGACAGTACAGCACTTTCCCTGTGATAACCCACTGACAGTACAGCACTTTCCCTGTGATAACCCACTGACAGTGCAGCACTTTCTCTGTGATATCACACTGACAGTACAGCACTTTCCCTGTGATAACCCACTGACAGTACAGCACTTTCCCTGTGATAACCCACTGACGGCACAGCACTTTCCCTGTGATAACCCACTGACAGTGCAGCACTTTCTCTGTGATAAATCACCGACAGTGCAGCAGTTTCACTGTGATAACTTACCGACAGTGCAGCACTTTCTCTGTGATAAATCACCGACAGTGCAGCAGTTTCACTGCGATAAATCACTGACATTGCAGCACTTTCTCTGTGATAACTTACCGACAGTGCAGCACTTTCTCTGTGATAACTCACCGACAGTACAGCACTTTCCCTGTGATAACCCACTGACAGTGCAGCACTTTCTCTGTGATAACCCACTGACAGTGCAGCACTTTCTCTGTGATAACCCACTGACAGGGCAGCACTTTCTCTGTGAAAACCCACCGACAGTGCAGCACTTTCTCTGTGATAACTCACTGACAGTGCAGCACTTTCTCTGTGATAACCCACTGACAGTGCAGCACTTTCTCTGTGATAACCCACCGACAGTGCAGCACTTTCCCTGTGATAACCCACTGACAGTGCAGCACTTTCTCTGTGATAACCCACTGACAGTGCAGCACATTCTCTGTGATAACCAACTGACAGTGCAGCACTTTCTCTGTGATAACCCACCGACAGTACAGCACTTTTTCTGTGATAACCCACCAACAGTGCAGCACTTTCCCTGTGATAACCCACTGACAGTGCAGCACTTTCTCTGTGATAAATCACTGACATTGCAGCACTTTCTCTGTGAGATCTTACCGACAGTGCAGCACTTTCTCTGTGATAACTCACCGACAGTAAAGCACGTTCCCTGTGATAACCCACTGACAGTGCAGCACTTTCTCTGTGATAACCCACTGACAGTGCAGCACTTTCTCTTTGATAACCCACTGACAGTGCAGCACTTTCTCTGTGAAAACCCACTGACAGGGCAGCACTTTCTCTGTGATAACCCACTGACAGTGCAGCACTTTCTTTGTGATAACTCGCGACAGTGCAGGACTTTCTCTGTGATAACCCACCGACAGTGCAGCACTTTCTCTGTGATAACCCACTGACAGTGCAGCACGTTCCCTGTGATAACCCACTGACAGTGCAGCACTTTCTCTGTGATAACCCACTGACAGTGCAGCACTTTCTCTGTGATTACCCACTGACAGTGCAGCACTTTCTTTGTGATAACTCGCGACAGTGCAGCACTTTCTCTGTGATAACTCACCGACAGTGCAGCACTTTCTCTGTGATAACTCACTGACAGTGCAGCACATTCTCTGTCATAAATCACTGACAGTGCAGCACTTTCTCTGTGATAACCCACCAGCAGTGCAGCATTTTCTCTGTGATAACTCACTGACAGTGCAGCACTTTCTCTGTGATAAATCACCGAATGTGCAGCACTTTCCCTGTGATACCTTACTGACAGTGCAGCACTTTCTCTGTGATAACCCACTGACAGTGCAGCACTTTCTCTGTCATAACCCACCAGCAGTGCAGCACTTTCTCTGTGATAACTCACTGACAGTGCAGCACTTTCTCTGTGATAACTCACCGACAGTGCAGCACTTTCTCTGTGATAAATCATCGACAGTGCAGCACTTTCTCTGTTATAACCCACTGACAGTGCAGCACTTTCTCTGTGATAAATCACCGACAGTGCAGCACTTTCTCTGTGAGAACTCACTGACCGTGCGGCACTTTCTCTGTGATAAATCACTGACAGTGCAGCACTTTCCCTGTGATAACTTACTGACAGTGCAGCACTTTCTCTGTGATAACCCACCGACAATGCAGCACTTTCCCTGTGATAACCCACTGACAGTGCAGCACTTTCTCTGTGATAACCCACTGACAGTGCAGCACTTTCTCTGTGATAACCCACTGACAGTGCAGCACTTTCTCTGTGATAACCCACCGACAGTACAGCACTTTGTCTGTGATAACCCACCAACAGTACAGCACTTTCCCTGTGATAACCCACTGACAGTGCAGCACTTTCTCTCTGATAAATCACCGACAGTGCAGCAGTTTCACTGTGATAACTTACCGACATTGCAGCACTTTCTCTGTGATAACCCACTGACAGTGCAGGACTTTCTCTGTGATAACACACTGACAGTACAGCACTTTCCCTGTGATAACCCACTGACAGTACAGCACTTTCCCTGTGATAACCCACTGACAGTGCAGCACTTTCTCTGTGATATCACACTGACAGTACAGCACTTTCCCTGTGATAACCCACTGACAGTACAGCACTTTCCCTGTGATAACCCACTGACGGCACAGCACTTTCCCTGTGATAACCCACTGACAGTGCAGCACTTTCTCTGTGATAAATCACCGACAGTGCAGCAGTTTCACTGTGATAACTTACCGACAGTGCAGCACTTTCTCTGTGATAAATCACCGACAGTGCAGCAGTTTCACTGCGATAAATCACTGACATTGCAGCACTTTCTCTGTGATAACTTACCGACAGTGCAGCACTTTCTCTGTGATAACTCACCGACAGTACAGCACTTTCCCTGTGATAACCCACTGACAGTGCAGCACTTTCTCTGTGATAACCCACTGACAGTGCAGCACTTTCTCTGTGATAACCCACTGACAGGGCAGCACTTTCTCTGTGAAAACCCACCGACAGTGCAGCACTTTCTCTGTGATAACTCACTGACAGTGCAGCACTTTCTCTGTGATAACCCACTGACAGTGCAGCACTTTCTCTGTGATAACCCACCGACAGTGCAGCACTTTCCCTGTGATAACCCACTGACAGTGCAGCACTTTCTCTGTGATAACCCACTGACAGTGCAGCACATTCTCTGTGATAACCCACTGACAGTGCAGCACTTTCTCTGTGATAACCCACCGACAGTACAGCACTTTTTCTGTGATAACCCACCAACAGTGCAGCACTTTCCCTGTGATAACCCACTGACAGTGCAGCACTTTCTCTGTGATAAATCACTGACATTGCAGCACTTTCTCTGTGAGATCTTACCGACAGTGCAGCACTTTCTCTGTGATAACTCACCGACAGTAAAGCACGTTCCCTGTGATAACCCACTGACAGTGCAGCACTTTCTCTGTGATAACCCACTGACAGTGCAGCACTTTCTCTGTGATAACCCACTGACAGTGCAGCACTTTCTCTGTGAAAACCCACTGACAGGGCAGCACTTTCTCTGTGATAACCCACTGACAGTGCAGCACTTTCTTTGTGATAACTCGCGACAGTGCAGGACTTTCTCTGTGATAACCCACCGACAGTGCAGCACTTTCTCTGTGATAACCCACTGACAGTGCAGCACGTTCCCTGTGATAACCCACTGACAGTGCAGCACTTTCTCTGTGATAACCCACTGACAGTGCAGCACTTTCTCTGTGATTACCCACTGACAGTGCAGCACTTTCTTTGTGATAACTCGCGACAGTGCAGCACTTTCTCTGTGATAACTCACCGACAGTGCAGCACTTTCTCTGTGATAACTCACTGACAGTGCAGCACATTCTCTGTCATAAATCACTGACAGTGCAGCACTTTCTCTGTGATAACCCACCAGCAGTGCAGCATTTTCTCTGTGATAACTCACTGACAGTGCAGCACTTTCTCTGTGATAAATCACCGAATGTGCAGCACTTTCCCTGTGATACCTTACTGACAGTGCAGCACTTTCTCTGTGATAACCCACTGACAGTGCAGCACTTTCTCTGTCATAACCCACCAGCAGTGCAGCACTTTCTCTGTGATAACTCACTGACAGTGCAGCACTTTCTCTGTGATAACTCACCGACAGTGCAGCACTTTCTCTGTGATAAATCATCGACAGTGCAGCACTTTCTCTGTTATAACCCACTGACAGTGCAGCACTTTCTCTGTGATAAATCACCGACAGTGCAGCACTTTCTCTGTGAGAACTCACTGACCGTGCGGCACTTTCTCTGTGATAAATCACTGACAGTGCAGCACTTTCCCTGTGATAACTTACTGACAGTGCAGCACTTTCTCTGTGATAACCCACCGACAATGCAGCACTTTCCCTGTGATAACCCACTGACAGTGCAGCACTTTCTCTGTGATAACCCACTGACAGTGCAGCACTTTCTCTGTGATAACCCACCGACAGTGCAGCACTTTCTCTGTGATAACCCACCGACAGTGCAGCACTTTCCCTGTGATAACCCACTGACAGTGCAGCACTTTCTCTGTGATAACTCACTGACAGTGCAGCACTTTCTCTGTGATAACCCACTGACGGTGCAGCACTTTCTCTGTGATAACCCACCGACAGTGCAGCACTTTCGCTGTGATAACCCACGGACAGTGCAGCACTTTCTCTGTGATAACCCACTGACAGTGCAGCACTTTCTCTGTGATAACCCACTGACAGTGCAGCACTTTCTCTGTGATAACCCACTGACAGTGCAGCACTTTCTCTGTGATAAATCACCGACAGTGCAGCAGTTTCACTGTGATAACTTACCGACATTGCAGCACTTTCTCTGTGATAACCCACTGACAGTGCAGCACTTTCCCTGTGATAACACACTGACAGTACAACAATTTCCCTGTGATAACCCACTGACAGTACAGCACTTTCCCTGTGATAACCCACTGACAGTGCATCAATTTCCCGGTTATAACCCACTGACGGCACAGCACTTTCCCTGTGATAACCCACTGAGAGTGCAGCACTTTCTCTGTGATAACCCACTGACAGTGCAGCACTTTCTCTGTGATAACTTACCGACATTGCCGCACTTTCTCTGTGATAACTTACCGACAGTGCAGCACTTTCTCTGTGATAACTCACCGACAGTACAGCACTTTCCCTGTGATAACCCACTGACAGTGCAGCACTTTCTCTGTGATAACCCACTGACAGTGCAGCACTTTCTCTGTGATAACCCACTGACAGGGCAGCACTTTCTCTGTGATAACCCACTGACAGTGCAGCACTTTCTCTGTGATAACCCACTGACAGTGCAGCACTTTCTCTGTGATAACCCACTGACAGTGCAGCACGTTCCCTGTGATAACCCACTGATAGTGCAGCACTTTCTCTGTGATAACCCACTGACAGTGCAGCACTTTCTCTGTGATAACCCACTGACAGTGCAGCACTTTCTTTGTGATAACTCGCGACAGTGCAGCACTTTCTCTGTGATAACTCACCGACAGTGCAGCACTTTCTCTGTGATAACTCACTGACAGTGCAGCACATTCTCTGTGATAAATCACTGACAGAGCAGCACTTTCTCTGTGATAAATCACTGACAGAGCAGCACTTTCTCTGTGATAACCCACCGACAGTACAGCACTTTTTCTGTGATAACCCACCAACAGTGCAGCACTTTCCCTGTGATAACCCACCGACAGTACAGCACTTTGTCTGTGATAACCCACCAACAGTACAGCACTTTCCCTGTGATAACCCACTGACAGTGCAGCACTTTCTCTCTGATAAATCACCGACAGTGCAGCAGTTTCACTGTGATAACTTACCGACATTGCAGCACTTTCTCTGTGATAACCCACTGACAGTGCAGGACTTTCTCTGTGATAACACACTGACAGTACAGCACTTTCCCTGTGATAACCCACTGACAGTACAGCACTTTCCCTGTGATAACCCACTGACAGTGCAGCACTTTCTCTGTGATATCACACTGACAGTACAGCACTTTCCCTGTGATAACCCACTGACAGTACAGCACTTCCCCTGTGATAACCCACTGACGGCACAGCACTTTCCCTGTGATAACCCACTGACAGTGCAGCACTTTCTCTGTGATAAATCACCGACAGTGCAGCAGTTTCACTGTGATAACTTACCGACAGTGCAGCACTTTCTCTGTGATAAATCACCGACAGTGCAGCAGTTTCACTGCGATAAATCACTGACATTGCAGCACTTTCTCTGTGATAACTTACCGACAGTGCAGCACTTTCTCTGTGATAACTCACCGACAGTACAGCACTTTCCCTGTGATAACCCACTGACAGTGCAGCACTTTCTCTGTGATAACCCACTGACAGTGCAGCACTTTCTCTGTGATAACCCACTGACAGGGCAGCACTTTCTCTGTGATAACCCACCGACAGTGCAGCACTTTCTCTGTGATAACTCACTGACAGTGCAGCACTTTCTCTGTGATAACCCACTGACAGTGCAGCACTTTCTCTGTGATAACCCACCGACAGTGCAGCACTTTCCCTGTGATAACCCACTGACAGTGCAGCACTTTCTCTGTGATAACCCACTGACAGTGCAGCACATTCTCTGTGATAACCCACTGACAGTGCAGCACTTTCTCTGTGATAACCCACCGACAGTACAGCACTTTTTCTGTGATAACCCACCAACAGTGCAGCACTTTCCCTGTGATAACCCACTGACAGTGCAGCACTTTCTCTGTGATAAATCACTGACATTGCAGCACTTTCTCTGTGAGATCTTACCGACAGTGCAGCACTTTCTCTGTGATAACTCACTGACAGTACAGCACGTTCCCTGTGATAACCCACTGACAGTGCAGCACTTTCTCTGTGATAACCCACTGACAGTGCAGCACTTTCTCTGTGATAACCCACTGACAGTGCAGCACTTTCTCTGTGAAAACCCACTGACAGGGCAGCACTTTCTCTGTGATAACCCACTGACAGTGCAGCACTTTCTTTGTGATAACTCGCGACAGTGCAGCACTTTCTCTGTGATAACCCACCGACAGTGCAGCACTTTCTCTGTGATAACCCACTGACAGTGCAGCACGTTCCCTGTGATAACCCACTGACAGTGCAGCACTTTCTCTGTGATAACCCACTGACAGTGCAGCAGTTTCTCTGTGATTACACACTGACAGTGCAGCACTTTCCCTGTGATAACCCACTGACAGTGCAGCACTTTCTTTGTGATAACTCGCGACAGTGCAGCACTTTCTCTGTGATAACTCACCGACAGTGCAGCACTTTCTCTGTGATAACTCACTGACAGTGCAGCACATTCTCTGTGATAAATCACTGACAGTGCAGCACTTTCTCTGTGATAACCCACCAGCAGTGCAGCAATTTCTCTGTGATAACTCACTGACAGTGCAGCACTTTCTCTGTGATAAATCACTGACAGTGCAGCACTTTCTCTGTGATAACCCACCAGCAGTGCAGCAATTTCTCTGTGATAACTCACTGACAGTGCAGCACTTTCTCTGTGATAAATCAACGACTGTGCAGCACTTTCCCTGTGATAGCTTACTGACAGTGCAGCACTTTCTCTGTGATAACCCACTGACAGTGCAGTACTTTCTCTGTGATAACCCACCAGCAGTGCAGCACTTTCTCTGTGATAACTCACTGACAGTGGAGCACTTTCTCTGTGATAAATCACCGACAGTGCAGCACTTTCTCTGTGATAACCCACTGACAGTGCAGCACTTTCTCTGTGATAACCCACCGACAGTGCAGCACTTTCTCTGTGATAACTCATGACAGTGCAGCACTTTCTCTGTGATAACCCACTGACAGTGCAGCACTTTCTCTGTGATAACCCACCGACAGTGCAGCACTTTCCCTGTGATAACCCACTGACAGTGCAGCACTTTCTCTGTGATAACCCACTGACAGTGCAGCACGTTCTCTGTGATAACCCACTGACAGTGCAGCACTTTCTCTGTGATAACTCACTGACAGTGCAGCACTTTCTCTGTGATAACCCACTGACAGTGCAGCACTTTCTCTGTGATAACCCACCGACAGTGCAGCACTTTCCCAGTGATAACACACTGACAGTGCAGCACTTTCTCTGTGATAACCCACTGACAGTGCAGCACTTTCTCTGTGATAACCCACTGACAGTGCAGCACTTTCTCTGTGATAACCCACCGACAGTACAGCACGTTTTCTGTGATAACCCACCAACAGTGCAGCACTTTCCCTGTGATAACCCACTGACAGTGCAGCACTTTCTCTGTGATAAATCACTGACATTGCAGCACTTTCTCTGTGAGAACTTACCGACAGTGCAGCACTTTTTCTGTGATAACTCACCGACAGTACAGCACGTTCCCTGTGATAACCCACTGACAGTGCAGCACTTTCTCTGTGATAACCCACTGACAGTGCAGCACTTTCTCTGTGATAACCCACTGACAGTGCAGCACTTTCTCTGTGATAACGCACTGACAGGGCAGCACTTTCTCTGTGATAACCCACTGACAGTGCAGCACTTTCTCTGTGATAACCCACTGACAGTGCAGCACTTTCTCTGTGATAACCCACTGACAGTGCAGCACTTTCCCTGTGATAACCCACTGAGAGTGCAGCACTTTCCCTGTGATAACACACTGACAGTACAGCACTTTCCCTGTGATAACCCACTGACAGTACCGCACTTTCCCTGTGATAACCCACTGACAGTGCAGCACTTTCTCTGTGATAACCCACTGACAGTGCAGCACTTTATCTGTGATAACCCACTGACAGTGCAGCACTTTCTATGTGATCACCCACCGACAGTGCAGCACTTTCCCTGTGATAACCCACTGACAGTGCAGCACTTTCTCCGTGATAACTCACTGACAGTGCAGCACTTTCTCTGTGATAACCCACTGACAGTGCAGCACATTCCCTGTGATAACCCACTGACGGCACAGCACTTTCCCTGTGATAACCCACTGACAGTGCAGCACTTTCTCTGTGATATCACACTGACAGTACAGCACTTTCCCTGTGATAACCCACTGACAGTACAGCACTTTCCCTGTGATAACCCACTGACGGCACAGCACTTTCCCTGTGATAACCCACTGACAGTGCAGCACTTTCTCTGTGATAAATCACCGACAGTGCAGCAGTTTCACTGTGATAACTTACCGACAGTGCAGCACTTTCTCTGTGATAAATCACCGACAGTGCAGCAGTTTCACTGCGATAAATCACTGACATTGCAGCACTTTCTCTGTGATAACTTACCGACAGTGCAGCACTTTCTCTGTGATAACTCACCGACAGTACAGCACTTTCCCTGTGATAACCCACTGACAGTGCAGCACTTTCTCTGTGATAACCCACTGACAGTGCAGCACTTTCTCTGTGATAACCCACTGACAGGGCAGCACTTTCTCTGTGATAACCCACCGACAGTGCAGCACTTTCTCTGTGATTACTCACTGACAGTGCAGCACTTTCTCTGTGATAACCCACTGACAGTGCAGCACTTTCTCTGTGATAACCCACCGACAGTGCAGCACTTTCCCTGTGATAACCCACTGACAGTGCAGCACTTTCTCTGTGATAACCCACTGACAGTGCAGCACATTCTCTGTGATAACCCACTGACAGTGCAGCACATTCTCTGTGATAACCCACCGACAGTACAGCACTTTTTCTGTGATAACCCACCAACAGTGCAGCACTTTCCCTGTGATAACCCACTGACAGTGCAGCACTTTCTCTGTGATAAATCACTGACATTGCAGCACTTTCTCTGTGATAACTCACTGACAGTGCAGCACTTTCTCTGTGATAACCCACTGACAGTGCAGCACTTTCTCTGTGATAACCCACCGACAGTGCAGCACTTTCCCAGTGATAACACACTGACAGTGCAGCACTTTCTCTGTGATAACCCACTGACAGTGCAGCACTTTCTCTGTGATAACCCACTGACAGTGCAGCACTTTCTCTGTGATAACCCACCGACAGTACAGCACGTTTTCTGTGATAACCCACCAACAGTGCAGCACTTTCCCTGTGATAACCCACTGACAGTGCAGCACTTTCTCTGTGATAAATCACTGACATTGCAGCACTTTCTCTGTGAGAACTTACCGACAGTGCAGCACTTTTTCTGTGATAACTCACCGACAGTACAGCACGTTCCCTGTCATAACCCACTGACAGTGCAGCACTTTCTCTGTGATAACCCACTGACAGTGCAGCACTTTCTCTGTGATAACCCACTGACAGTGCAGCACTTTCTCTGTGATAACGCACTGACAGGGCAGCACTTTCTCTGTGATAACCCACTGACAGTGCAGCACTTTCTCTGTGATAACCCACTGACAGTGCAGCACTTTCTCTGTGATAACCCACTGACAGTGCAGCACTTTCCCTGTGATAACCCACTGAGAGTGCAGCATTTTCCCTGTGATAACACACTGACAGTACAGCACTTTCCCTGTGATAACCCACTGACAGTACAGCACTTTCCCTGTGATAACCCACTGACAGTGCAGCACTTTCTCTGTGATAACCCACTGACAGTGCAGCACTTTATCTGTGATAACCCACTGACAGTGCAGCACTTTCTATGTGATCACCCACCGACAGTGCAGCACTTTCCCTGTGATAACCCACTGACAGTGCAGCACTTTCTCTGTGATAACTCACTGACAGTGCAGCACTTTCTCTGTGATAACCCACTGACAGTGCAGCACATTCCCTGTGATAACCCACTGACGGCACAGCACTTTCCCTGTGATAACCCACTGACAGTGCAGCACTTTCCCTGTGATAACCCACTGACGGCACAGCACTTTCCCTGTGATAACCCACTGACAGTGCAGCACTTTCTCTGTGATAAATCACCGACAGTGCAGCAGTTTCACTGTGATAACTTACCGACAGTGCAGCACTTTCTCTGTGATAAATCACCGACAGTGCAGCAGTTTCACTGCGATAAATCACTGACATTGCAGCACTTTCTCTGTGATAACTTACCGACAGTGCAGCACTTTCTCTGTGATAACTCACCGACAGTACAGCACTTTCCCTGTGATAACCCACTGACAGTGCAGCACTTTCTCTGTGATAACCCACTGACAGTGCAGCACTTTCTCTGTGATAACCCACTGACAGGGCAGCACTTTCTCTGTGATAACCCACCGACAGTGCAGCACTTTCTCTGTGATAACTCACTGACAGTGCAGCACTTTCTCTGTGATAACCCACTGACAGTGCAGCACTTTCTCTGTGATAACCCACCGACAGTGCAGCACTTTCCCTGTGATAACCCACTGACAGTGCAGCACTTTCTCTGTGATAACCCACTGACAGTGCAGCACATTCTCTGTGATAACCCACTGACAGTGCAGCACTTTCTCTGTGATAACCCACCGACAGTACAGCACTTTTTCTGTGATAACCCACCAACAGTGCAGCACTTTCCCTGTGATAACCCACTGACAGTGCAGCACTTTCTCTGTGATAAATCACTGACATTGCAGCACTTTCTCTGTGAGATCTTACCGACAGTGCAGCACTTTCTCTGTGATAACTCACCGACAGTACAGCACGTTCCCTGTGATAACCCACTGACAGTGCAGCACTTTCTCTGTGATAACCCACTGACAGTGCAGCACTTTCTCTGTGATAACCCACTGACAGTGCAGCACTTTCTCTGTGAAAACCCACTGACAGGGCAGCACTTTCTCTGTGATAACCCACTGACAGTGCAGCACTTTCTTTGTGATAACTCGCGACAGTGCAGCACTTTCTCTGTGATAACCCACCGACAGTGCAGCACTTTCTCTGTGATAACCCACTGACAGTGCAGCACGTTCCCTGTGATAACCCACTGACAGTGCAGCACTTTCTCTGTGATAACCCACTGACAGTGCAGCACTTTCTCTGTGATTACCCACTGACAGTGCAGCACTTTCTTTGTGATAACTCGCGACAGTGCAGCACTTTCTCTGTGATAACTCACCGACAGTGCAGCACTTTCTCTGTGATAACTCACTGACAGTGCAGCACATTCTCTGTCATAAATCACTGACAGTGCAGCACTTTCTCTGTGATAACCCACCAGCAGTGCAGCATTTTCTCTGTGATAACTCACTGACAGTGCAGCACTTTCTCTGTGATAAATCACCGAATGTGCAGCACTTTCCCTGTGATACCTTACTGACAGTGCAGCACTTTCTCTGTGATAACCCACTGACAGTGCAGCACTTTCTCTGTCATAACCCACCAGCAGTGCAGCACTTTCTCTGTGATAACTCACTGACAGTGCAGCACTTTCTCTGTGATAACTCACCGACAGTGCAGCACTTTCTCTGTGATAAATCATCGACAGTGCAGCACTTTCTCTGTGATAACCCACTGACAGTGCAGCACTTTCTCTGTGATAAATCACCGACAGTGCAGCACTTTCTCTGTGAGAACTCACTGACCGTGCGGCACTTTCTCTGTGATAAATCACTGACAGTGCAGCACTTTCCCTGTGATAACTTACTGACAGTGCAGCACTTTCTCTGTGATAACCCACCGACAATGCAGCACTTTCCCTGTGATAACCCACTGACAGTGCAGCACTTTCCCTGTGATAACCCACTGACAGTGCAGCACTTTCTCTGTGATAAATCACCGACAGTGCAGCACTTTCCCTGTGATAACTTACTGACAGTGCAGCACTTTCTCTGTGATAACCCACCGACAGTGCAGCACTTTCCCTGTGATAACCCACTGACAGTGCAGCACTTTCCCTGTGATAACTTACTGACAGTGCAGCTGCAGCACTTTCTCTGTGATAACCCACCGACAGTGCAGCACTTTCCCTGTGATAACACACTGACAGTGCAGCACTTTCTCTGTGATAACTCACTGACAGTGCAGCGCTTTCCCTGTGATAACCCACTGAGAGTGCAGCACTTTCCCTGTGATAACCCACTGACAGAGCAGCACTTTCTCTGTGATAACCCGCCGACAGTGCAGCACTTCCTCTGTTAAACCTACTGACAGTGCAGCACTTTCTCTGTGATAACCCACTGACAGTGCAGCACTTTCTCCGTGATAACCCACTGACAGTGCAGCACTTTCTCTGTGATAACCCACTGACAGTGCAGCACTTTCCCTGTGATAACCCACTGACAGTGCAGCACTTTCTCTGTGATAACCCACTGACAGTGCAGCACTTTCCCTGTGATAACACACTGACAGTACAGCACTTTCCCTGTGATAACCACTGACAGTACAGCACTTTCTCTGTGATAACCCACTGACAGTGCAGCACTTTCTCTGTGATAACCCACCGACAGTGCAGCACTTTCTCTGTGATAAATCACCGACAGTGCAGCACTTTCCCTGTGATAACCCACTGACAGTGCAGCACTTTCTCTGTGATAACTCACTGACAGTGCAGCACTTTCTCTGTGATAACCCACTGACAGTGCAGCACTTTCTCTGTGATAACCCACCGACAGTGCAGCACTTTCGCTGTGATAACCCACGGACAGTGCAGCACTTTCTCTGTGATAACCCACTGACTGTGCAGCACTTTCTCTGTGATAACCCACTGACAGTGCAGCACTTTCTCTGTGATAACCCACTGACAGTGCAGCACTTTCTCTGTGATAAATCACCGACAGTGCAGCAGTTTCACTGTGATAACTTACCGACATTGCAGCACTTTCTCTGTGATAACCCACTGACAGTGCAGCACTTTCCCTGTGATAACACACTGACAGTACAACAATTTCCCTGTGATAACCCACTGACAGTACAGCACTTTCCCTGTGATAACCCACTGACAGTGCATCAATTTCCCGGTTATAACCCACTGACGGCACAGCACTTTCCCTGTGATAACCCACTGACAGTGCAGCACTTTCTCTGTGATAACCCACTGACAGTGCAGCACTTTCTCTGTGATAACTTACCGACATTGCCGCACTTTCTCTGTGATAACTTACCGACAGTGCAGCACTTTCTCTGTGATAACTCACCGACAGTACAGCACTTTCCCTGTGATAACCCACTGACAGTGCAGCACTTTCTCTGTGATAACCCACTGACAGTGCAGCACTTTCTCTGTGATAACCCACTGACAGGGCAGCACTTTCTCTGTGATAACCCACTGACAGTGCAGCACTTTCTCTGTGATAACCCACTGACAGTGCAGCACTTTCTCTGTGATAACCCACTGACAGTGCAGCACGTTCCCTGTGATAACCCACTGATAGTGCAGCACTTTCTCTGTGATAACCCACTGACAGTGCAGCACTTTCTCTGTGATAACCCACTGACAGTGCAGCACTTTCTTTGTGATAACTCGCGACAGTGCAGCACTTTCTCTGTGATAACTCACCGACAGTGCAGCACTTTCTCTGTGATAACTCACTGACAGTGCAGCACATTCTCTGTGATAAATCACTGACAGAGCAGCACTTTCTCTGTGATAACCCACCAGCAGTGCAGCTATTTCTCTGTGATAACTCACTGACAGTGCAGCACTTTCTCTGTGATAAATCACTGACAGTGCAGCACTTTCTCTGTGATAACCCACCAGCAGTGCAGCAATTTCTCTGTGATAACTCACTGACAGTGCAGCACTTTCTCTGTGATAAATCAACGACTGTGCAGCACTTTCCCTGTGATAGCTTACTGACAGTGCAGCACTTTCTCTGTGATAACCCACTGACAGTGCAGCACTTTCTCAGTGATAACCCACCAGCAGTGCAGCACTTTCTCTGTGATAACTCACTGACAGTGCAGCACTTTCTCTGTGATAAATCACCGACAGTGCAGCACTTTCTCTGTGATAACCCACTGACAGTGCAGCACTTTCTCTGTGATAACCCACTGACAGTGCAGCACTTTCTTTGTGATAACTCGCGACAGTGCAGCACTTTCTCTGTGATAACTCACCGACAGTGCAGCACTTTCTCTGTGATAACTCACTGACAGTGCAGCACATTCTCTGTGATAAATCACTGACAGTGCAGCACTTTCTCTGTGATAACCCACCAGCAGTGCAGCAATTTCTCTGTGATAACTCACTGACAGTGCAGCACTTTCTCTGTGATAAATCACTGACAGTGCAGCACTTTCTCTGTGATAACCCACCAGCAGTGCAGCAATTTCTCTGTGATAACTCACTGACAGTGCAGCACTTTCTCTGTGATAAATCAACGACTGTGCAGCACTTTCCCTGTGATAGCTTACTGACAGTGCAGCACTTTCTCTGTGATAACCCACTGACAGTGCAGTACTTTCTCTGTGATAACCCACCAGCAGTGCAGCACTTTCTCTGTGATAACTCACTGACAGTGGAGCACTTTCTCTGTGATAAATCACCGACAGTGCAGCACTTTCTCTGTGATAACCCACTGACAGTGCAGCACTTTCTCTGTGATAACCCACCGACAGTGCAGCACTTTCTCTGTGATAACTCATGACAGTGCAGCACTTTCTCTGTGATAACCCACTGACAGTGCAGCACTTTCTCTGTGATAACCCACCGACAGTGCAGCACTTTCCCTGTGATATCCCACTGACAGTGCAGCACTTTCTCTGTGATAACCCACTGACAGTGCAGCACTTTCTCTGTGATAACCCACTGACAGTGCAGCACTTTCTCTGTGATAACTCACTGACAGTGCAGCACTTTCTCTGTGATAACCCACTGACAGTGCAGCACTTTCTCTGTGATAACCCACCGACAGTGCAGCACTTTCCCAGTGATAACACACTGACAGTGCAGCACTTTCTCTGTGATAACCCACTGACAGTGCAGCACTTTCTCTGTGATAACCCACTGACAGTGCAGCACTTTCTCTGTGATAACCCACCGACAGTACAGCACGTTTTCTGTGATAACCCACCAACAGTGCAGCACTTTCCCTGTGATAACCCACTGACAGTGCAGTACTTTCTCTGTGATAAATCACTGACATTGCAGCACTTTCTCTGTGAGAACTTATCGACAGTGCAGCACTTTTTCTGTGATAACTCACCGACAGTACAGCACGTTCCCTGTGATAACCCACTGACAGTGCAGCACTTTCTCTGTGATAACCCACTGACAGTGCAGCACTTTCTCTGTGATAACCCACTGACAGTGCAGCACTTTCTCTGTGATAACGCACTGACAGGGCAGCACTTTCTCTGTGATAACCCACTGACAGTGCAGCACTTTCTCTGTGATAACCCACTGACAGTGCAGCACTTTCTCTGTGATAACCCACTGACAGTGCAGCACTTTCCCTGTGATAACCCACTGAGAGTGCAGCACTTTCCCTGTGATAACACACTGACAGTACAGCACTTTCCCTGTGATAACCCACTGACAGTACAGCACTTTCCCTGTGATAACCCACTGACAGTGCAGCACTTTCTCTGTGATAACCCACTGACAGTGCAGCACTTTATCTGTGATAACCCACTGACAGTGCAGCACTTTCTATGTGATCACCCACCGACAGTGCAGCACTTTCCCTGTGATAACCCACTGACAGTGCAGCACTTTCTCTGTGATAACTCACTGACAGTGCAGCACTTTCTCTGTGATAACCCACTGACAGTGCAGCACTTTCTCTGTGATAACCCACCGACATTGCAGCACTTTCCCTGTGATAACCCACGGACAGTGCAGCACTTTCTCTGTGATAACCCACTGACAGTGCAGCACTTTCTCTGTGATAACCCACTGACAGTGCAGCACTTTCTCTGTGATAACCCACTGACAGTGCAGCACTTTCTCTGTGATAACCCACTGACAGTGCAGCACTTTCTCTGTGATAACCCACTGACAGTACAGCACTTTCCCTGTGATAACCCACTGACAGTGCAGCACTTTCTCTGTGATAACCCACTGACAGTGCAGCACTTTCTCTGTGATAATCCACTGACAGTGCAGCACTTTCTCTGTGATCACCCACCGACAGTGCAGCACTTTCCCTGTGATAACCCACTGACAGTGCAGCACTTTCTCTGTGATAACTCACTGACAGTGCAGCACTTTCTCTGTGATAACCCACTGACAGTGCAGCACTTTCTCTGTGATAACCCACCGACAGTGCAGCACTTTCCCTGTGATAACCCACTGACAGTGCAGCACTTTCTCTGTGATAACTCACTGACAGTGCAGCACTTTCTCTGTGATAACCCACTGACAGTGCAGCACTTTCTCTGTGATAACCCACCGACAGTGCAGCACTTTCCCTGTGATAACCCACGGACAGTGCAGCACTTTCTCTGTGATAACCCACTGACAGTGCAGCACTTTCGCTGTGATAACCCACTGACAGTGCATCAATTTCCCGGTGATAACCCACTGACAGCACAGAACTTTCCCTGTGATAACCCACTGACAGTGCAGCACTTTCCCTGTGATAAATCACCGACAGTGCAGCAGTTTCACTGCGATAAATCACTGACATTGCAGCACTTTCTCTGTGATAACTTACCGACAGTGCAGCACTTTCTCTGTGATAACTCACCGACAGTACAGCACTTTCTCTGTGATAACCCACCGACAGTGCCGCACTTTCCCTGTGATAACCCACTGACAGTGCAGCACTTTCCCTCTGATAACCCACTGAGAGCGCAGCACTTTCTCTGTGAAAAATCACCGACAGTGCAGCACTTTCCCTGTGATAACTTACTGACAGTGCAGCACTTTCTCTGTGATAACCCACCGACAGTGCAGCACTTTCCCTGTGATAACCCACTGACAGTGCAGCACTTTCTCTGTGATAACTTACTGACAGTGCAGCTGCAGCACTTTCTCTGTGATAACCCACAGACAGTGCAGCACTTTCCCTGTGATAACACACTGACAGTGCAGCACTTTCTCTGTGAGAACTCACTGAAAATGCAGCGCTTTCCCTGTGATAACCCACTGACAGTGCAGCACTTTCCCTGTGATAACCCACTGACAGAGCAGCACTTTCTCTGTGATAACCCGCCGACAGTGCAGCACTTTCTCTGTGATAACCGACGGACAGTGCAGCACTTTCTCTGAGATAACCCACTGACAGTGCAGCACTTTCTCCGTGATAACCCACTGACAGTGCAGCACTTTCTCTGTGATAACCCACTGACAGTGCAGCACTTTCCCTGTGATAACCCACTGACAGTGCAGCACTTTCTCTGTGATAACCCACTGACAGTGCAGCAGTTTCTCTGTGATAACCCACCGACAGTGCAGCACTTTCTCTGCGATAACCCACTGACAGTGCAGCACTTACCCTGTGATAACAAACTGACAGTACAGCACTTTCCCTGTGATAACCCACGGACAGTACAGCACTTTCCCTGTGATAACCCACTGACAGTACAGCATTTTCCTTGTGATAACCCACTGACAGTACAGCACTTTCTCTGTGATAACCCACTGACAGTGCAGCACTTTCTCTGTGATAACCCACTGACAGTGCAGTACTTTCCCTGTGATAACCCACTGACAGTGCAGCACTTTCCCTGTGATAACACACTGACAGTACAGCACTTTCCCTGTGATAACCCACTGACAGTACAGCACTTTCCCTGTGATAACCCACTGACAGTGCAGCACTTTCACTGTGATAACCCACTGACAGTGCAGCACTTTCACTGTGATAACCCACTGACAGTGCAGCACTTTCTCTGTGATAACCCACTGACAGTGCAGCACTTTCTCTGTGATAACTCACTGACAGTGCAGCACTTTCTCTGTGATAACCCACTGACAGTGCAGCACTTTCTCTGTGATAACCCACTGACAGTGCAGCACTTTCCCTGTGATAACCCACGGACAGTGCAGCACTTTCTCTGTGATAACCCACTGACAGTGCAGCACTTTCTCTGTGATAACCCACTGACAGTGCAGCACTTTCTCTGTGATAACCCACCGACAGTACAGCACTTTGTCTGTGATAACCCACCAACAGTACAGCACTTTCCCTGTGATAACCCACTGACAGTGCAGCACTTTCTCTCTGATAAATCACCGACAGTGCAGCAGTTTCACTGTGATAACTTACCGACATTGCAGCACTTTCTCTGTGATAACCCACTGACAGTGCAGGACTTTCTCTGTTATAACACACTGACAGTACAGCACTTTCCCTGTGATAACCCACTGACAGTACAGCACTTTCCCTGTGATAACCCACTGACAGTGCAGCACTTTCTCTGTGATATCACACTGACAGTACAGCACTTTCCCTGTGATAACCCACTGACAGTACAGCACTTTCCCTGTGATAACCCACTGACGGCACAGCACTTTCCCTGTGATAACCCACTGACAGTGCAGCACTTTCTCTGTGATAAATCACCGACAGTGCAGCAGTTTCACTGTGATAACTTACCGACAGTGCAGCACTTTCTCTGTGATAAATCACCGACAGTGCAGCAGTTTCACTGCGATAAATCA
Organism: Chiloscyllium punctatum; assembly: GCF_047496795.1. Taxonomy (NCBI): domain Eukaryota; kingdom Metazoa; phylum Chordata; class Chondrichthyes; order Orectolobiformes; family Hemiscylliidae; genus Chiloscyllium; species Chiloscyllium punctatum. The sequence continues at coordinate 74,768,417 of NC_092751.1, forward strand.
CTGACATTGCAGCACTTTCTCTGTGATAACTTACCGACAGTGCAGCACTTTCTCTGTGATAACTCACCGACAGTACAGCACTTTCCCTGTGATAACCCACTGACAGTGCAGCACTTTCTCTGTGATAACCCACTGACAGTGCAGCACTTTCTCTGTGATAACCCACTGACAGGGCAGCACTTTCTCTGTGATAACCCACCGACAGTGCAGCACTTTCTCTGTGATAACTCACTGACAGTGCAGCACTTTCTCTGTGATAACCCACTGACAGTGCAGCACTTTCTCTGTGATAACCCACCGACAGTGCAGCACTTTCCCTGTGATAACCCACTGACAGTGCAGCACTTTCTCTGTGATAACCCACTGACAGTGCAGCTGCAGCACTTTCTCTGTGATAACCCACAGACAGTGCAGCACTTTCCCTGTGATAACACACTGACAGTGCAGCACTTTCTCTGTGAGAACTCACTGAAAATGCAGCGCTTTCCCTGTGATAACCCACTGACAGTGCAGCACTTTCCCTGTGATAACCCACTGACAGAGCAGCACTTTCTCTGTGATAACCCGCCGACAGTGCAGCACTTTCTCTGTGATAACCGACGGACAGTGCAGCACTTTCTCTGAGATAACCCACTGACAGTGCAGCACTTTCTCCGTGATAACCCACTGACAGTGCAGCACTTTCTCTGTGATAACCCACTGACAGTGCAGCACTTTCCCTGTGATAACCCACTGACAGTGCAGCACTTTCTCTGTGATAACCCACTGACAGTGCAGCAGTTTCTCTGTGATAACCCACCGACAGTGCAGCACTTTCTCTGCGATAACCCACTGACAGTGCAGCACTTACCCTGTGATAACAAACTGACAGTACAGCACTTTCCCTGTGATAACCCACGGACAGTACAGCATTTCCCTGTGATAACCCACTGACAGTACAGCATTTTCCTTGTGATAACCCACTGACAGTACAGCACTTTCTCTGTGATAACCCACTGACAGTGCAGCACTTTCTCTGTGATAACCCACTGACAGTGCAGTACTTTCCCTGTGATAACCCACTGACAGTGCAGCACTTTCCCTGTGATAACACACTGACAGTACAGCACTTTCCCTGTGATAACCCACTGACAGTACAGCACTTTCCCTGTGATAACCCACTGACAGTGCAGCACTTTCACTGTGATAACCCACTGACAGTGCAGCACTTTCACTGTGATAACCCACTGACAGTGCAGCACTTTCTCTGTGATAACCCACTGACAGTGCAGCACTTTCTCTGTGATAACTCACTGACAGTGCAGCACTTTCTCTGTGATAACCCACTGACAGTGCAGCACTTTCTCTGTGATAACCCACTGACAGTGCAGCACTTTCCCTGTGATAACCCACGGACAGTGCAGCACTTTCTCTGTGATAACCCACTGACAGTGCAGCACTTTCTCTGTGATAACCCACTGACAGTGCAGCACTTTCTCTGTGATAACCCACCGACAGTACAGCACTTTGTCTGTGATAACCCACCAACAGTACAGCACTTTCCCTGTGATAACCCACTGACAGTGCAGCACTTTCTCTCTGATAAATCACCGACAGTGCAGCAGTTTCACTGTGATAACTTACCGACATTGCAGCACTTTCTCTGTGATAACCCACTGACAGTGCAGGACTTTCTCTGTTATAACACACTGACAGTACAGCACTTTCCCTGTGATAACCCACTGACAGTACAGCACTTTCCCTGTGATAACCCACTGACAGTGCAGCACTTTCTCTGTGATATCACACTGACAGTACAGCACTTTCCCTGTGATAACCCACTGACAGTACAGCACTTTCCCTGTGATAACCCACTGACGGCACAGCACTTTCCCTGTGATAACCCACTGACAGTGCAGCACTTTCTCTGTGATAAATCACCGACAGTGCAGCAGTTTCACTGTGATAACTTACCGACAGTGCAGCACTTTCTCTGTGATAAATCACCGACAGTGCAGCAGTTTCACTGCGATAAATCACTGACATTGCAGCACTTTCTCTGTGATAACTTACCGACAGTGCAGCACTTTCTCTGTGATAACTCACCGACAGTACAGCACTTTCCCTGTGATAACCCACTGACAGTGCAGCACTTTCTCTGTGATAACCCACTGACAGTGCAGCACTTTCTCTGTGATAACCCACTGACAGGGCAGCACTTTCTCTGTGATAACCCACCGACAGTGCAGCACTTTCTCTGTGATAACTCACTGACAGTGCAGCACTTTCTCTGTGATAACCCACTGACAGTGCAGCACTTTCTCTGTGATAACCCACCGACAGTGCAGCACTTTCCCTGTGATAACCCACTGACAGTGCAGCACTTTCTCTGTGATAACCCACTGACAGTGCAGCACATTCTCTGTGATAACCCACTGACAGTGCAGCACTTTCTCTGTGATAACCCACCGACAGTACAGCACTTTTTCTGTGATAACCCACCAACAGTGCAGCACTTTCCCTGTGATAACCCACTGACAGTGCAGCACTTTCTCTGTGATAAATCACTGACATTGCAGCACTTTCTCTGTGAGATCTTACCGACAGTGCAGCACTTTCTCTGTGATAACTCACTGACAGTACAGCACGTTCCCTGTGATAACCCACTGACAGTGCAGCACTTTCTCTGTGATAACCCACTGACAGTGCAGCACATTCTCTGTGATAACCCACTGACAGTGCAGCACTTTCTCTGTGATAACCCACCGACAGTACAGCACTTTTTCTGTGATAACCCACCAACAGTGCAGCACTTTCCCTGTGATAACCCACTGACAGTGCAGCACTTTCTCTGTGATAAATCACTGACATTGCAGCACTTTCTCTGTGAGATCTTACCGACAGTGCAGCACTTTCTCTGTGATAACTCACCGACAGTACAGCACGTTCCCTGTGATAACCCACTGACAGTGCAGCACTTTCTCTGTGATAACCCACTGACAGTGCAGCACTTTCTCTGTGATAACCCACTGACAGTGCAGCACTTTCTCTGTGATAACTTACTGACAGTGCAGCACTTTCTCTGTGATAAATCACCGACAGTGCAGCACTTTCTTTGTGATAACTCGCGACAGTGCAGCACTTTCTCTGTGATAACCCACCGACAGTGCAGCACTTTCTCTGTGATAACCCACTGACAGTGCAGCACGTTCCCTGTGATAACCCACTGACAGTGCAGCACTTTCTCTGTGATAACCCACTGACAGTGCAGCACTTTCTCTGTGATTACCCACTGACAGTGCAGCACTTTCTTTGTGATAACTCGCGACAGCGCAGCACTTTCTCTGTGATAACTCACCGACAGTGCAGCACTTTCTCTGTGATAACTCACTGACAGTGCAGCACATTCTCTGTCATAAATCACTGACAGTGCAGCACTTTCTCTGTGATAACCCACCAGCAGTGCAGCATTTTCTCTGTGATAACTCACTGACAGTGCAGCACATTCTCTGTGATAAATCACCGAATGTGCAGCACTTTCCCTGTGATACCTTACTGACAGTGCAGCACTTTCTCTGTGATAACCCACTGACAGTGCAGCACTTTCTCTGTCATAACCCACCAGCAGTGCAGCACTTTCTCTGTGATAACTCACTGACAGTGCAGCACTTTCTCTGTGATAACTCACCGACAGTGCAGCACTTTCTCTGTGATAAATCATCGACAGTGCAGCACTTTCTCTGTGATAACCCACTGACAGTGCAGCACTTTCTCTGTGATAAATCACCGACAGTGCAGCACTTTCTCTGTGAGAACTCACTGACCGTGCGGCACTTTCTCTGTGATAAATCACTGACAGTGCAGCACTTTCCCTGTGATAACTTACTGACAGTGCAGCACTTTCTCTGTGATAACCCACCGACAATGCAGCACTTTCCCTGTGATAACCCACTGACAGTGCAGCACTTTCCCTGTGATAACCCACTGACAGTGCAGCACTTTCTCTGTGATAAATCACCGACAGTGCAGCACTTTCCCTGTGATAACTTACTGACAGTGCAGCACTTTCTCTGTGATAACCCACCGACAGTGCAGCACTTTCCCTGTGATAACCCACTGACAGTGCAGCACTTTCCCTGTGATAACTTACTGACAGTGCAGCTGCAGCACTTTCTCTGTGATAACCCACCGACAGTGCAGCACTTTCCCTGTGATAACACACTGACAGTGCAGCACTTTCTCTGTGATAACTCACTGACAGTGCAGCGCTTTCCCTGTGATAACCCACTGACAGTGCAGCACTTTCCCTGTGAAAACCCACTGACAGAGCAGCACTTTCTCTGTGATAACCCGCCGACAGTGCAGCACTTTCTCTGTTAAACCTACTGACAGTGCAGCACTTTCTCTGTGATAACCCACTGACAGTGCAGCACTTTCTCCGTGATAACCCACTGACAGTGCAGCACTTTCTCTGTGATAACCCACTGACAGTGCAGCACTTTCCCTGTGATAACCCACTGACAGTGCAGCACTTTCTCTGTGATAACCCACTGACAGTGCAGCACTTTCCCTGTGATAACACACTGACAGTACAGCACTTTCCCTGTGATAACCACTGACAGTACAGCACTTTCTCTGTGATAACCCACTGACAGTGCAGCACTTTCTCTGTGATAACCCACCGACAGTGCAGCACTTTCTCTGTGATAACCCACCGACAGTGCAGCACTTTCCCTGTGATAACCCACTGACAGTGCAGCACTTTCTCTGTGATAACTCACTGACAGTGCAGCACTTTCTCTGTGATAACCCACTGACAGTGCAGCACTTTCTCTGTGATAACCCACCGACAGTGCAGCACTTTCGCTGTGATAACCCACGGACAGTGCAGCACTTTCTCTGTGATAACCCACTGACAGTGCAGCACTTTCTCTGTGATAACCCACTGACAGTGCAGCACTTTCTCTGTGATAACCCACTGACAGTGCAGCACTTTCTCTGTTATAAATCACCGACAGTGCAGCAGTTTCACTGTGATAACTTACCGACATTGCAGCACTTTCTCTGTGATAACCCACTGACAGTGCAGCACTTTCCCTGTGATAACACACTGACAGTACAACAATTTCCCTGTGATAACCCACTGACAGTACAGCACTTTCCCTGTGATAACCCACTGACAGTGCATCAATTTCCCGGTTATAACCCACTGACGGCACAGCACTTTCCCTGTGATAACCCACTGACAGTGCAGCACTTTCTCTGTGATAACCCACTGACAGTGCAGCACTTTCTCTGTGATAACTTACCGACATTGCCGCACTTTCTCTGTGATAACTTACCGACAGTGCAGCACTTTCTCTGTGATAACTCACCGACAGTACAGCACTTTCCCTGTGATAACCCACTGACAGTGCAGCACTTTCTCTGTGATAACCCACTGACAGTGCAGCACTTTCTCTGTGATAACCCACTGACAGGGCAGCACTTTCTCTGTGATAACCCACTGACAGTGCAGCACTTTCTCTGTGATAACCCACTGACAGTGCAGCACTTTCTCTGTGATAACCCACTGACAGTGCAGCACGTTCCCTGTGATAACCCACTGATAGTGCAGCACTTTCTCTGTGATAACCCACTGACAGTGCAGCACTTTCTCTGTGATAACCCACTGACAGTGCAGCACTTTCTTTGTGATAACTCGCGACAGTGCAGCACTTTCTCTGTGATAACTCACCGACAGTGCAGCACTTTCTCTGTGATAACTCACTGACAGTGCAGCACATTCTCTGTGATAAATCACTGACAGAGCAGCACTTTCTCTGTGATAACCCACCAGCAGTGCAGCAATTTCTCTGTGATAACTCACTGACAGTGCAGCACTTTCTCTGTGATAAATCACTGACAGTGCAGCACTTTCTCTGTGATAACCCACCAGCAGTGCAGCAATTTCTCTGTGATAACTCACTGACAGTGCAGCACTTTCTCTGTGATAAATAAACGACTGTGCAGCACTTTCCCTGTGATAGCTTACTGACAGTGCAGCACTTTCTCTGTGATAACCCACTGACAGTGCAGCACTTTCTCTGTGATAACCCACCAGCAGTGCAGCACTTTCTCTGTGATAACTCACTGACAGTGCAGCACTTTCTCTGTGATAAATCACCGACAGTGCAGCACTTTCTCTGTGATAACCCACTGACAGTGCAGCACTTTCTCTGTGATAACCCACTGACAGTGCAGCACTTTCTTTGTGATAACTCGCGACAGTGCAGCACTTTCTCTGTGATAACTCACCGACAGTGCAGCACTTTCTCTGTGATAACTCACTGACAGTGCAGCACATTCTCTGTGATAAATCACTGACAGTGCAGCACTTTCTCTGTGATAACCCACCAGCAGTGCAGCAATTTCTCTGTGATAACTCACTGACAGTGCAGCACTTTCTCTGTGATAAATCACTGACAGTGCAGCACTTTCTCTGTGATAACCCACCAGCAGTGCAGCAATTTCTCTGTGATAACTCACTGACAGTGCAGCACTTTCTCTGTGATAAATCAACGACTGTGCAGCACTTTCCCTGTGATAGCTTACTGACAGTGCAGCACTTTCTCTGTGATAACCCACTGACAGTGCAGCACTTTCTCTGTGATAACCCACCAGCAGTGCAGCACTTTCTCTGTGATAACTCACTGACAGTGGAGCACTTTCTCTGTGATAAATCACCGACAGTGCAGCACTTTCTCTGTGATAACTCATGACAGTGCAGCACTTTCTCTGTGATAACCCACTGACAGTGCAGCACTTTCTCTGTGATAACCCACCGACAGTGCAGCACTCTCCCTGTGATAACCCACTGACAGTGCAGCACTTTCTCTGTGATAACCCACTGACAGTGCAGCACTTTCTCTGTGATAACCCACTGACAGTGCAGCACTTTCTCTGTGATAACTCACTGACAGTGCAGCACTTTCTCTGTGATAACCCACTGACAGTGCAGCACTTTCTCTGTGATAACCCACCGACAGTGCAGCACTTTCCCAGTGATAACACACTGACAGTGCAGCACTTTCTCTGTAATAACCCACTGACAGTGCAGCACTTTCTCTGTGATAACCCACTGACAGTGCAGCACTTTCTCTGTGATAACCCACCGACAGTACAGCACGTTTTCTGTGATAACCCACCAACAGTGCAGCACTTTCCCTGTGATAACCCACTGACAGTGCAGCACTTCTCTGTGATAAATCACTGACATTGCAGCACTTTCTCTGTGAGAACTTACCGACAGTGCAGCACTTTTTCTGTGATAACTCACCGACAGTACAGCACGTTCCCTGTGATAACCCACTGACAGTGCAGCACTTTCTCTGTGATAACCCACTGACAGTGCAGCACTTTCTCTGTGATAACCCACTGACAGTGCAGCACTTTCTCTGTGATAACGCACTGACAGGGCAGCACTTTCTCTGTGATAACCCACTGACAGTGCAGCACTTTCTCTGTGATAACCCACTGACAGTGCAGCACTTTCTCTGTGATAACCCACTGACAGTGCAGCCCTTTCCCTGTGATAACCCACTGAGAGTGCAGCACTCTCCCTGTGATAACACACTGACAGTACAGCACTTTCCCTGTGATAACCCACTGACAGTACAGCACTTTCCCTGTGATAACCCACTGACAGTGCAGCACTTTCTCTGTGATAACCCACTGACAGTGCAGCACTTTCTCTGTGATAACCCACTGACAGTGCAGCACTTTCTATGTGATCACCCACCGACAGTGCAGCACTTTCCCTGTGATAACCCACTGACAGTGCAGCACTTTCTCTGTGATAACTCACTGACAGTGCAGCACTTTCTCTGTGATAACCCACTGACAGTGCAGCACTTTCTCTGTGATAACCCACCGACAGTGCAGCACTTTCCCTGTGATAACCCACGGACAGTGCAGCACTTTCTCTGTGATAACCCACTGACAGTGCAGCACTTTCTCTGTGATAACCCACTGACAGTGCAGCACTTTCTCTGTGATAACCCACTGACAGTGCAGCACTTTCTCTGTGATAACCCACTGACAGTGCAGCACTTTCTCTGTGATAACCCACTGACAGTACAGCACTTTCCCTGTGATAACCCACTGACAGTGCAGCACTTTCTCTGTGATAACCCACTGACAGTGCAGCACTTTCTCTGTGATAATCCACTGACAGTGCAGCACTTTCTCTGTGATCACCCACCGACAGTGCAGCACTTTCCCTGTGATAACCCACTGACAGTGCAGCACTTTCTCTGTGATAACTCACTGACAGTGCAGCACTTTCTCTGTGATAACCCACTGACAGTGCAGCACTTTCTCTGTGATAACCCACCGACAGTGCAGCACTTTCCCTGTGATAACCCACTGACAGTGCAGCACTTTCTCTGTGATAAATCACTGACATTGCAGCACTTTCTCTGTGAGAACTTACCGACAGTGCAGCACTTTTTCTGTGATAACTCACCGACAGTACAGCACGTTCCCTGTGATAACCCACTGACAGTGCAGCACTTTCTCTGTGATAACCCACTGACAGTGCAGCACTTTCTCTGTGATAACCCACTGACAGTGCAGCACTTTCTCTGTGATAACGCACTGACAGGGCAGCACTTTCTCTGTGATAACCCACTGACAGTGCAGCACTTTCTCTGTGATAACCCACTGACAGTGCAGCACTTTCTCTGTGATAACCCACTGACAGTGCAGCACTTTCCCTGTGATAACCCACTGAGAGTGCAACACTCTCCCTGTGATAACACACTGACAGTACAGCACTTTCCCTGTGATAACCCACTGACAGTACAGCACTTTCCCTGTGATAACCCACTGACAGTGCAGCACTTTCTCTGTGATAACCCACTGACAGTGCAGCACTTTCTCTGTGATAACCCACTGACAGTGCAGCACTTTCTATGTGATCACCCACCGACAGTGCAGCACTTTCCCTGTGATAACCCACTGACAGTGCAGCACTTTCTCTGTGATAACTCACTGACAGTGCAGCACTTTCTCTGTGATAACCCACTGACAGTGCAGCACTTTCTCTGTGATAACCCACCGACAGTGCAGCACTTTCCCTGTGATAACCCACGGACAGTGCAGCACTTTCTCTGTGATAACCCACTGACAGTGCAGCACTTTCTCTGTGATAACCCACTGACAGTGCAGCACTTTCTCTGTGATAACCCACTGACAGTGCAGCACTTTCTCTGTGATAACCCACTGACAGTGCAGCACTTTCTCTGTGATAACCCACTGACAGTACAGCACTTTCCCTGTGATAACCCACTGACAGTGCAGCACTTTCTCTGTGATAACCCACTGACAGTGCAGCACTTTCTCTGTGATAATCCACTGACAGTGCAGCACTTTCTCTGTGATCACCCACCGACAGTGCAGCACTTTCCCTGTGATAACCCACTGACAGTGCAGCACTTTCTCTGTGATAACTCACTGACAGTGCAGCACTTTCTCTGTGATAACCCACTGACAGTGCAGCACTTTCTCTGTGATAACCCACCGACAGTGCAGCACTTTCCCTGTGATAACCCACGGACAGTGCAGCACTTTCTCTGTGATAACCCACTGACAGTGCAGCACTTTCGCTGTGATAACCCACTGACAGTGCATCAATTTCCCGGTGATAACCCACTGACAGCACAGAACTTTCCCTGTGATAACCCACTGACAGTGCAGCACTTTCTCTGTGATAAATCACCGACAGTGCAGCAGTTTCACTGCGATAAATCACTGACATTGCAGCACTTTCTCTGTGATAACTTACCGACAGTGCAGCACTTTCTCTGTGATAACTCACCGACAGTACAGCACTTTCCCTGTGATAACCCACTGACAGTGCAGCACTTTCTCTGTGATAACCCACTGACAGTGCAGCACTTTCTCTGTGATAACCCACTGACAGGGCAGCACTTTCTCTGTGATAACCCACTGACAGTGCAGCACTTTCTTTGTGATAACTCGCGACAGTGCAGCACTTTCTCTGTGATAACTCACCGACAGTGCAGCACTTTTTCTGTGATAACTCACTGTCAGTGCAGCACATTCTCTGTGATAAATCACTGACAGTGCAGCACTTTCTCTGTGATAACCCACCAGCAGTGCAGCACTTTCTCTGTGATAACTCACTGACAGTGCAGCACTTTCTCTGCGATAAATCACCGAATGTGCAGCATTTTCCCTGTGATAGCTTACTGACAGTGCAGCACTTTCTCTGTGATAACCCACTGACAGTGCAGCACTTTCTCTGTGATAACCCACCAGCAGTGCAGCACTTTCTCTGTGATAACTCACTGACAGTGCAGCACTTTCTCTGTGATAACTCACCGACAGTGCAGCACTTTGTCTGTGATAAATCACCGACAGTGCAGCACTTTCTCTGTGATAACCCACTGACAGTGCAGCACTTTCTCTGTGATAAATCACCGAGAGTGCAGCACTTTCTCTGTGAGAACTCACTGACCGTGCAGCACTTTCTCTGTGATAAATCACTGACAGTGCAGCACTTTCCCTGTGATAACTTACTGACAGTGCAGCACTTTCTCTGTGATAACCCACCGACAGTGCAGCACTTTCCCTGTGATAACCCACTGACAGTGCAGCACTTTCCCTCTGATAACCCACTGAGAGCGCAGCACTTTCTCTGTGAAAAATCACCGACAGTGCAGCACTTTCCCTGTGATAACTTACTGACAGTGCAGCACTTTCTCTGTGATAACCCACCGACAGTGCAGCACTTTCCCTGTGATAACCCACTGACAGTGCAGCACTTTCTCTGTGATAACTTACTGACAGTGCAGCACTTTCCCTGTGATAACACACTGACAGTGCAGCACTTTCTCTGTGAGAACTCACTGAAAATGCAGCGCTTTCCCTGTGATAACCCACTGACAGTGCAGCACTTTCCCTGTGATAACCCACTGACAGAGCAGCACTTTCTCTGTGATAACCCGCCGACAGTGCAGCACTTTCTCTGTGATAACCGACGGACAGTGCAGCACTTTCTCTGTGATAACCCACTGACAGTGCAGCACTTTCTCCGTGATAACCCACTGACAGTGCAGCACTTTCTCTGTGATAACCCACTGACAGTGCAGCACTTTCCCTGTGATAACCCACTGACAGTGCAGCACTTTCTCTGTGATAACCCACTGACAGTGCAGCAGTTTCTCTGTGATAACCCACCGACAGTGCAGCACTTTCTCTGTGATAACCCACTGACAGTGCAGCACTTACCCTGTGATAACAAACTGACAGTACAGCACTTTCCCTGTGATAACCCACGGACAGTACAGCACTTTCCCTGTGATAACCCACTGACAGTACAGCATTTTCCCTGTGATAACCCACTGACAGTACAGCATTTTCCCTGTGATAACCCACTGACAGTGCAGCACTTTCTCTGTGATAACCCACTGACAGTGCAGCACTTTCTCTGTGATAACCCACTGACAGTGCAGCACTTTCTCTGTGATAACCCACTGACAGTGCAGTACTTTCCCTGTGATAACCCACTGACAGTGCAGCACTTTCCCTGTGATAACACACTGATAGTACAGCACTTTCCCTGTCATAACCCACTGACAGTACAGCACTTTCCCTGTGATAACCCACTGACAGTGCAGCACTTTCACTGTGATAACCCACTGACAGTGCAGCACTTTCTCTGTGATAACCCACTGACAGTGCAGCACTTTCTCTGTGATAACCCACTGACAGTGCAGCACTTTCTCTGTGATAACTCACTGACAGTGCAGCACTTTCTCTGTGATAACCCACTGACAGTGCAGCACTTTCTCTGTGATAACCCACTGACAGTGCAGCACTTTCCCTGTGATAACCCACGGACAGTGCAGCACTTTCTCTGTGATAACCCACTGACAGTGCAGCACTTTCTCTGTGATAACCCACTGACAGTGCAGCACTTTCTCTGTGATAACCCACCGACAGTACAGCACTTTGTCTGATATAACCCACCAACAGTACAGCACTTTCCCTGTGATAACCCACTGACAGTGCAGCACTTTCTCTCTGATAAATCACCGACAGTGCAGCAGTTTCACTGTGATAACTTACCGACATTGCAGCACTTTCTCTGTGATAACCCACTGACAGTGCAGGACTTTCTCTGTGATAACCCACCGACAGTACTGCACTTTTTCTGTGATAACCCACCAACAGTGCAGCACTTTCCCTGTGATAACCCACTGACAGTGCAGCACTTTCTCTGTGATAAATCTCTGACATTGCAGCACTTTCTCTGTGAGATCTTACCGACAGTGCAGCACTTTCTCTCTGATAACTCACCGACAGTACAGCACGTTCCCTGTGATAACCCACTGACAGTGCAGCACTTTCTCTGTGATAACCCACTGACAGTGCAGCACTTTCTCTGTGATAACCCACTGACAGTGCAGCACTTTCTCTGTGAAAACCCACTGACAGGGCAGCACTTTCTCTGTGATAACCCACTGACAGTGCAGCACTTTCTTTGTGATAACTCGCGACAGTGCAGCACTTTCTCTGTGATAACCCACCGACAGTGCAGCACTTTCTCTGTGATAACCCACTGACAGTGCAGCACGTTCCCTGTGATAACCCACTGACAGTGCAGCACTTTCTCTGTGATAACCCACTGACAGTGCAGCACTTTCTCTGTGATTACCCACTGACAGTGCAGCACTTTCTTTGTGATAACTCGCGACAGTGCAGCACTTTCTCTGTGATAACTCACCGACAGTGCAGCACTTTCTCTGTGATAACTCACTGACAGTGCAGCACATTCTCTGTCATAAATCACTGACAGTGCAGCACTTTCTCTGTGATAACCCACCAGCAGTGCAGCATTTTCTCTGTGATAACTCACTGACAGTGCAGCACTTTCTCTGTGATAAATCACCGAATGTGCAGCACTTTCCCTGTGATACCTTACTGACAGTGCAGCACTTTCTCTGTGATAACCCACTGACAGTGCAGGACTTTCTCTGTGATAACACACTGACAGTACAGCACTTTCCCTGTGATATCACACTGACAGTACAGCACTTTCCCTGTGATAACCCACTGACAGTACAGCACTTTCCCTGTGATAACACACTGATAGTACAGCACTTTCCCTGTGATAACCCACTGACAGTGCAGAACTTTCTCTGTGATAAATCACCGACAGTGCAGCAGTTTCACTGTGATAACTTACCGACAGTGCAGCACTTTCTCTGTGATAAATCACCGACAGTGCAGCAGTTTCACTGCGATAAATCACTGACATTGCAGCACTTTCTCTGTGATAACTTACCGACAGTGCAGCACTTTCTCTGTGATAACTCACCGACAGTACAGCACTTTCCCTTTGATAACCCACTGACAGTGCAGCACTTTCTCTGTGATAACCCACTGACAGTGCAGCACTTTCTCTGTGATAACCCACTGACAGGGCAGCACTTTCTCTGTGATAACCCACCGACAGTGCAGCACTTTCTCTGTGATAACTCACTGACAGTGCAGCACTTTCTCTGTGATAACCCACTGACAGTGCAGCACTTTCTCTGTGATAACCCACCGACAGTGCAGCACTTTCCCTGTGATAACCCACTGACAGTGCAGCACTTTCTCTGTGATAACCCACTGACAGTGCAGCACATTCTCTGTGATAACCCACTGACAGTGCAGCACTTTCTCTGTGATAACCCACCGACAGTACAGCACTTTTTCTGTGATAACCCACCAACAGTGCAGCACTTTCCCTGTGATAACCCACTGACAGTGCAGCACTTTCTCTGTGATAAATCACTGACATTGCAGCACTTTCTCTGTGAGATCTTACCGACAGTGCAGCACTTTCTCTGTGATAACTCACCGACAGTACAGCACGTTCCCTGTGATAACCCACTGACAGTGCAGCACTTTCTCTGTGATAACCCACTGACAGTGCAGCACTTTCTCTGTGATAACCCACTGACAGTGCAGCACTTTCTCTGTGAAAATCCACTGACAGGGCAGCACTTTCTCTGTGATAACCCACTGACAGTGCAGCACTTTCTTTGTGATAACTCGCGACAGTGCAGCACTTTCTCTGTGATAACCCACCGACAGTGCAGCACTTTCTCTGTGATAACCCACTGACAGTGCAGCACGTTCCCTGTGATAACCCACTGACAGTGCAGCACTTTCTCTGTGATAACCCACTGACAGTGCAGCACTTTCTCTGTGATTACCCACTGACAGTGCAGCACTTTCTTTGTGATAACTCGCGACAGTGCAGCACTTTCTCTGTGATAACTCACCGACAGTGCAGCACTTTCTCTGTGATAACTCACTGACAGTGCAGCACATTCTCTGTCATAAATCACTGACAGTGCAGCACTTTCTCTGTGATAACCCACCAGCAGTGCAGCATTTTCTCTGTGATAACTCACTGACAGTGCAGCACTTTCTCTGTGATAAATCACCGAATGTGCAGCACTTTCCCTGTGATACCTTACTGACAGTGCAGCACTTTCTCTGTGATAACCCACTGACAGTGCAGCACTTTCTCTGTCATAACCCACCAGCAGTGCAGCACTTTCTCTGTGATAACTCACTGACAGTGCAGCACTTTCTCTGTGATAACTCACCGACAGTGCAGCACTTTCTCTGTGAAAAATCATCGACAGTGCAGCACTTTCTCTGTGATAACCCACTGACAGTGCAGCACTTTCTCTGTGATAAATCACCGACAGTGCAGCACTTTCTCTGTGAGAACTCACTGACCGTGCGGCACTTTCTCTGTGATAAATCACTGACAGTGCAGCACTTTCCCTGTGATAACTTACTGACAGTGCAGCACTTTCTCTGTGATAACCCACCGACAATGCAGCACTTTCCCTGTGATAACCCACTGACAGTGCAGCACTTTCCCTGTGATAACCCACTGACAGTGCAGCACTTTCTCTGTGATAAATCACCGACAGTGCAGCACTTTCCCTGTGATAACTTACTGACAGTGCAGCTGCAGCACTTTCTCTGTGATAACCCACCGACAGTGCAGCACTTTCCCTGTGATAACACACTGACAGTGCAGCACTTTCTCTGTTTTAACTCACTGACAGTGCAGCGCTTTCCCTGTGATAACCCACTGACAGTGCAGCACTTTCCCTGTGATAACCCACTGACAGAGCAGCACTTTCTCTGTGATAACCCGCCGACAGTGCAGCACTTTCTCTGTTAAACCTACTGACAGTGCAGCACTTTCTCTGTGATAACCCACTGACAGTGCAGCACTTTCTCCGTGATAACCCACTGACAGTGCAGCACTTTCTCTGTGATAACCCACTGACAGTGCAGCACTTTCCCTGTGATAACCCACTGACAGTGCAGCACTTTCTCTGTGATAACCCACTGACAGTGCAGCACTTTCTCTGTGATAACCCACCGACAGTGCAGCACTTTCTCTGTGATAACCCACTGACAGTGCATTACTTTCTCTGTGATAACAAACTGACAGTACAGCACTTTCCCTGTGATAACCCACTGACAGGACAGCACTTTCCATGTGATAACCCAATGACAGTACAGCACTTTCCCTGTGATAACCCACTGACAGTACAGCACGTTCTCTGTGATAACCCACTGACAGTGCACCACTTTCTCTGTGATAACACACTGACAGTGCAGCACTTTCTCTGTGATAACCCACTGACAGTGCAGCACTTTCCCTGTGATAACACACTGACAGTACAGCACTTTCCCTGTGATAACCACTGACAGTACAGCACTTTCTCTGTGATAACCCGCCGACAGTGCAGCACTTTCTCTGTGATAACCCACTGACAGTGCAGCACTTTCTCTGTGATAACCCACCGACAGTGCAGCACTTTCCCTGTGATAACCCACTGACAGTGCAGCACTTTCTCTGTGATAACTCACTGACAGTGCAGCACTTTCTCTGTGATAACCCACTGACAGTGCAGCACTTTCTCTGTGATAACCAACCGACAGTGCAGCACTTTCGCTGTGATAACCCACGGACAGTGCAGCACTTTCTCTGTGATAACCCACTGACAGTGCAGCACTTTCTCTGTGATAACCCACTGACAGTGCAGCACTTTCTCTGTGATAACCCACTGACAGTGCAGCACTTTCTCTGTGATAAATCACCGACAGTGCAGCAGTTTCACTGTGATAACTTACCGACATTGCAGCACTTTCTCTGTGATAACCCACTGACAGTGCAGCACTTTCCCTGTGATAACACACTGACAGTACAACAATTTCCCTGTGATAACCCACTGACAGTACAGCACTTTCCCTGTGATAACCCACTGACAGTGCATCAATTTCCCGGTTATAACCCACTGACGGCACAGCACTTTCCCTGTGATAACCCACTGACAGTGCAGCACTTTCTCTGTGATAACCCACTGACAGTGCAGCACTTTCTCTGTGATAACTTACCGACATTGCCGCACTTTCTCTGTGATAACTTACCGACAGTGCAGCACTTTCTCTGTGATAACTCACCGACAGTACAGCACTTTCCCTGTGATAACCCACTGACAGTGCAGCACTTTCTCTGTGATAACCCACTGACAGTGCAGCACTTTCTCTGTGAAAACCCACTGACAGGGCAGCACTTTCTCTGTGATAACCCACTGACAGTGCAGCACTTTCTCTGTGATAACCCACTGACAGTGCAGCACTTTCTCTGTGATAACCCACTGACAGTGCAGCACGTTCCCTGTGATAACCCACTGATAGTGCAGCACTTTCTCTGTGATAACCCACTGACAGTGCAGCACTTTCTCTGTGATAACCCACTGACAGTGCAGCACTTTCTTTGTGATAACTCGCGACAGTGCAGCACTTTCTCTGTGATAACTCACCGACAGTGCAGCACTTTCTCTGTGATAACTCACTGACAGTGCAGCACATTCTCTGTGATAAATCACTGACAGTGCAGCACTTTCTCTGTGATAACCCGCCAGCAGTGCAGCAATTTCTCTGTGATAACTCACTGACAGTGCAGCACTTTCTCTGTGATAAATCACTGACAGTGCAGCACTTTCTCTGTGATAACCCACCAGCAGTGCAGCACTTTCTCTGTGATAACCCACTGACAGTGCAGCACTTTCTCTGTGATAACCCACTGACAGTGCAGCACTTTCTCTGTGATAACTCACTGACAGTGCAGCACTTTCTCTGTGATAACCCACTGACAGTGCAGCACTTTCTCTGTGATAACCTACCGACAGTGCAGCACTTTCCCAGTGATAACACACTGACAGTGCAGCACTTTCTCTGTGATAACCCACTGACAGTGCAGCACTTTCTCTGTGATAACCCACTGACAGTGCAGCACTTTCTCTGTGATAACCCACCGACAGTACAGCACGTTTTCTGTGATAACCCACCAACAGTGCAGCACTTTCCCTGTGATAACCCACTGACAGTGCAGCACTTTCTCTGTGATAAATCACTGACATTGCAGCACTTTCTCTGTGAGAACTTACCGACAGTGCAGCACTTTTTCTGTGATAACTCACCGACAGTACAGCACGTTCCCTGTGATAACCCACTGACAGTGCAGCACTTTCTCTGTGATAACCCACTGACAGTGCAGCACTTTCTCTGTGATAACCCACTGACAGTGCAGCACTTTCTCTGTGATAACGCACTGACAGGGCAGCACTTTCTCTGTGATAACCCACTGACAGTGCAGCACTTTCTCTGTGATAACCCACTGACAGTGCAGCACTTTCTCTGTGATAACCCACTGACAGTGCAGCACTTTCCCTGTGATAACCCACTGAGAGTGCAGCACTTTCCCTGTGATAACACACTGACAGTACAGCACTTTCCCTGTGATAACCCACTGACAGTACAGCACTTTCCCTGTGATAACCCACTGACAGTGCAGCACTTTCTCTGTGATAACCCACTGACAGTGCAGCACTTTCTCTGTGATAACCCACTGACAGTGCAGCACTTTCTATGTGATCACCCACCGACAGTGCAGCACTTTCCCTGTGATAACCCACTGACAGTGCAGCACTTTCTCTGTGATAACTCACTGACAGTGCAGCACTTTCTCTGTGATAACCCACTGACAGTGCAGCACTTTCTCTGTGATAACCCACCGACAGTGCAGCACTTTCCCTGTGATAACCCACGGACAGTGCAGCACTTTCTCTATGATAACCCACTGACAGTGCAGCACTTTCTCTGTGATAACCCACTGACAGTGCAGCACTTTCTCTGTGATAACCCACTGACAGTGCAGCACTTTCTCTGTGATAACCCACTGACAGTGCAGCACTTTCTCTGTGATAACCCACTGACAGTACAGCACTTTCCCTGTGATAACCCACTGACAGTGCAGCACTTTCTCTGTGATAACCCACTGACAGTGCAGCACTTTCTCTGTGATAATCCACTGACAGTGCAGCACTTTCTCTGTGATCACCCACCGACAGTGCAGCACTTTCCCTGTGATAACCCACTGACAGTGCAGCACTTTCTCTGTGATAACTCACTGACAGTGCAGCACTTTCTCTGTGATAACCCACTGACAGTGCAGCACTTTCTCTGTGATAACCCACCGACAGTGCAGCACTTTCCCTGTGATAACCCACGGACAGTGCAGCACTTTCTCTGTGATAACCCACTGACAGTGCAGCACTTTCGCTGTGATAACCCACTGACAGTGCAGCACTTTCTCTGTGATAACCCACTGACAGGGCAGCACTTTCTCTGTGATAACCCACTGACAGTGCAGCACTTTCTTTGTGATAACTCGCGACAGTGCAGCACTTTCTCTGTGATAACCCACCGACAGTGCAGCACTTTCCCTGTGATAACCCACGGACAGTGCAGCACTTTCTCTGTGATAACCCACTGACAGTGCAGCACTTTCGCTGTGATAACCCACTGACAGTGCATCAATTTCCCGGTGATAACCCACTGACAGCACAGAACTTTCCCTGTGATAACCCACTGACAGTGCAGCACTTTCTCTGTGATAAATCACCGACAGTGCAGCAGTTTCACTGCGATAAATCACTGACATTGCAGCACTTTCTCTGTGATAACTTACCGACAGTGCAGCACTTTCTCTGTGATAACTCACCGACAGTACAGCACTTTCCCTGTGATAACCCACTGACAGTGCAGCACCTTCTCTGTGATAACCCACTGACAGTGCAGCACTTTCTCTGTGATAACCCACTGACAGGGCAGCACTTTCTCTGTGATAACCCACTGACAGTGCAGCACTTTCTTTGTGATAACTCGCGACAGTGCAGCACTTTCTCTGTGATAACTCACCGACAGTGCAGCACTTTTTCTGTGATAACTCACTGACAGTGCAGCACATTCTCTGTGATAAATCACTGACAGTGCAGCACTTTCTCTGTGATAACCCACCAGCAGTGCAGCACTTTCTCTGTGATAACTCACTGACAGTGCAGCACTTTCTCTGCGATAAATCACCGAATGTGCAGCATTTTCCCTGTGATAGCTTACTGACAGTGCAGCACTTTCTCTGTGATAACCCACTGACAGTGCAGCACATTCTCTGTGATAACCCACCAGCAGTGCAGCACTTTCTCTGTGATAACTCACTGACAGTGCAGCACTTTCTCTGTGATAACTCACCGACAGTGCAGCACTTTGTCTGTGATAAATCACCGACAGTGCAGCACTTTCTCTGTGATAACCCACTGACAGTGCAGCACTTTCTCTGTGATAAATCACCGAGAGTGCAGCACTTTCTCTGTGAGAACTCACTGACCGTGCAGCACTTTCTCTGTGATAAATCACTGACAGTGCAGCACTTTCCCTGTGATAACTTACTGACAGTGCAGCACTTTCTCTGTGATAACCCACCGACAGTGCAGCACTTTCCCTGTGATAACCCACTGACAGTGCAGCACTTTCCCTCTGATAACCCACTGAGAGCGCAGCACTTTCTCTGTGAAAAATCACCGACAGTGCAGCACTTTCCCTGTGATAACTTACTGACAGTGCAGCACTTTCTCTGTGATAACCCACCGACAGTGCAGCACTTTCCCTGTGATAACCCACTGACAGTGCAGCACTTTCCCTGTGATAACACACTGACAGTGCAGCACTTTCTCTGTGAGAACTCACTGAAAATGCAGCGCTTTCCCTGTGATAACCCACTGACAGTGCAGCACTTTCCCTGTGATAACCCACTGACAGAGCAGCACTTTCTCTGTGATAACCCGCCGACAGTGCAGCACTTTCTCTGTGATAACCGACGGACAGTGCAGCACTTTCTCTGTGATAACCCACTGACAGTGCAGCACTTTCTCCGTGATAACCCACTGACAGTGCAGCACTTTCTCTGTGATAACCCACTGACAGTGCAGCACTTTCCCTGTGATAACCCACTGACAGTGCAGCACTTTCTCTGTGATAACCCACTGACAGTGCAGCAGTTTCTCTGTGATAACCCACCGACAGTGCAGCACTTTCTCTGTGATAACTCACTGACAGTGCAGCACATACCCTGTGATAACACACTGACAGTACAACAATTTCCCTGTGATAACCCACTGACAGTACAGCACTTTCCCTGTGATAACCCACTGACAGTGCATCAATTTCCCGGTTATAACCCACTGACGGCACAGCACTTTCCCTGTGATAACCCACTGACAGTGCAGCACTTTCTCTGTGATAACCCACTGACAGTGCAGCACTTTCTCTGTGATAACTTACCGACATTGCCGCACTTTCTCTGTGACAACTTACCGACAGTGCAGCACTTTCTCTGTGATAACTCACCGACAGTACAGCACTTTCCCTGTGATAACCCACTGACAGTGCAGCACTTTCTCTGTGATAACCCACTGACAGTGCAGCACTTTCTCTGTGAAAACCCACTGACAGGGCAGCACTTTCTCTGTGATAACCCACTGACAGTGCAGCACTTTCTCTGTGATAACCCACTGACAGTGCAGCACTTTCTCTGTGATAACCCACTGACAGTGCAGCACGTTCCCTGTGATAACCCACTGATAGTGCAGCACTTTCTCTGTGATAACCCACTGACAGTGCAGCACTTTCTCTGTGATAACCCACTGACAGTGCAGCACTTTCTTTGTGATAACTCGCGACAGTGCAGCACTTTCTCTGTGATAACTCACCGACAGTGCAGCACTTTCTCTGTGATAACTCACTGACAGTGCAGCACATTCTCTGTGATAAATCACTGACAGTGCAGCACTTTCTCTGTGATAACCCACCAGCAGTGCAGCAATTTCTCTGTGATAACTCACTGACAGTGCAGCACTTTCTCTGTGATAAATCACTGACAGTGCAGCACTTTCTCTGTGATAACCCACCAGCAGTGCAGCACTTTCTCTGTGATAACCCACTGACAGTGCAGCACTTTCTCTGTGATAACCCACTGACAGTGCAGCACTTTCTCTGTGATAACTCACTGACAGTGCAGCACTTTCTCTGTGATAACCCACTGACAGTGCAGCACTTTCTCTGTGATAACCCACCGACAGTGCAGCACTTTCCCAGTGATAACACACTGACAGTGCAGCACTTTCTCTGTGATAACCCACTGACAGTGCAGCACTTTCTCTGTGATAACCCACTGACAGTGCAGCACTTTCTCTGTGATAACCCACCGACAGTACAGCACGTTTTCTGTGATAACCCACCAACAGTGCAGCACTTTCCCTGTGATAACCCACTGACAGTGCAGCACTTTCTCTGTGATAAATCACTGACATTGCAGCACTTTCTCTGTGAGAACTTACCGACAGTGCAGCACTTTTTCTGTGATAACTCACCGACAGTACAGCACGTTCCCTGTGATAACCCACTGACAGTGCAGCACTTTCTCTGTGATAACCCACTGACAGTGCAGCACTTTCTCTGTGATAACCCACTGACAGTGCAGCACTTTCTCTGTGATAACGCACTGACAGGGCAGCACTTTCTCTGTGATAACCCACTGACAGTGCAGCACTTTCTCTGTGATAACCCACTGACAGTGCAGCACTTTCTCTGTGATAACCCACTGACAGTGCAGCACTTTCCCTGTGATAACCCACTGAGAGTGCAGCACTTTCCCTGTGATAACACACTGACAGTACAGCACTTTCCCTGTCATAACCCACTGACAGTACAGCACTTTCCCTGTGATAACCCACTGACAGTGCAGCACTTTCTCTGTGATAACCCACTGACAGTGCAGCACTTTCTCTGTGATAACCCACTGACAGTGCAGCACTTTCTATGTGATCACCCACCGACAGTGCAGCACTTTCCCTGTGATAACCCACTGACAGTGCAGCACTTTCTCTGTGATAACTCACTGACAGTGCAGCACTTTCTCTGTGATAACCCACTGACAGTGCAGCACTTTCTCTGTGATAACCCACCGACAGTGCAGCACTTTCCCTGTGATAACCCACGGACAGTGCAGCACTTTCTCTGTGATAACCCACTGACAGTGCAGCACTTTCTCTGTGATAACCCACTGACAGTGCAGCACTTTCTCTGTGATAACCCACTGACAGTGCAGCACTTTCTCTGTGATAACCCACTGACAGTGCAGCACTCTCTCTGTGATAACCCACTGACAGTACAGCACTTTCCCTGTGATAACCCACTGACAGTGCAGCACTTTCTCTGTGATAACCCACTGACAGTGCAGCACTTTCTCTGTGATAATCCACTGACAGTGCAGCACTTTCTCTGTGATCACCCACCGACAGTGCAGCACTTTCCCTGTGATAACCCACTGACAGTGCAGCACTTTCTCTGTGATAACTCACTGACAGTGCAGCACTTTCTCTGTGATAACCCACTGACAGTGCAGCACTTTCTCTGTGATAACCCACCGACAGTGCAGCACTTTCCCTGTGATAACCCACGGACAGTGCAGCACTTTCTCTGTGATAACCCACTGACAGTGCAGCACTTTCGCTGTGATAACCCACTGACAGTGCATCAATTTCCCGGTGATAACCCACTGACAGCACAGAACTTTCCCTGTGATAACCCACTGACAGTGCAGCACTTTCTCTGTGATAAATCACCGACAGTGCAGCAGTTTCACTGCGATAAATCACTGACATTGCAGCACTTTCTCTGTGATAACTTACCGACAGTGCAGCACTTTCTCTGTGATAACTCACCGACAGTACAGCACTTTCCCTGTGATAACCCACTGACAGTGCAGCACTTTCTCTGTGATAACCCACTGACAGTGCAGCACTTTCTCTGTGATAACCCACTGACAGGGCAGCACTTTCTCTGTGATAACCCACTGACAGTGCAGCACTTTCTTTGTGATAACTCGCGACAGTGCAGCACTTTCTCTATGATAACTCACCGACAGTGCAGCACTTTTTCTGTGATAACTCACTGACAGTGCAGCACATTCTCTGTGATAAATCACTGACAGTGCAGCACTTTCTCTGTGATAACCCACCAGCAGTGCAGCACTTTCTCTGTGATAACTCACTGACAGTGCAGCACTTTCTCTGCGATAAATCACCGAATGTGCAGCATTTTCCCTGTGATAGCTTACTGACAGTGCAGCACTTTCTCTGTGATAATCCACTGACAGTGCAGCACTTTCTCTGTGATAACCCACCAGCAGTGCAGCACTTTCTCTGTGATAACTCACTGACAGTGCAGCACTTTCTCTGTGATAACTCACCGACAGTGCAGCACTTTGTCTGTGATAAATCACCGACAGTGCAGCACTTTCTCTGTGATAACCCACTGACAGTGCAGCACTTTCTCTGTGATAAATCACCGAGAGTGCAGCACTTTCTCTGTGAGAACTCACTGACCGTGCAGCACTTTCTCTGTGATAAATCACTGACAGTGCAGCACTTTCCCTGTGATAACTTACTGACAGTGCAGCACTTTCTCTGTGATAACCCACCGACAGTGCAGCACTTTCCCTGTGATAACCCACTGACAGTGCAGCACTTTCCCTCTGATAACCCACTGAGAGCGCAGCACTTTCTCTGTGAAAAATCACCGACAGTGCAGCACTTTCCCTGTGATAACTTACTGACAGTGCAGCACTTTCTCTGTGATAACCCACCGACAGTGCAGCACTTTCCCTGTGATAACCCACTGACAGTGCAGCACTTTCTCTGTGATAACTTACTGACAGTGCAGCTGCAGCACTTTCTCTGTGATAACCCACAGACAGTGCATCACTTTCCCTGTGATAACACACTGACAGTGCAGCACTTTCTCTGTGAGAACTCACTGAAAATGCAGCGCTTTCCCTGTGATAACCCACTGACAGTGCAGCACTTTCCCTGTGATAACCCACTGACAGAGCAGCACTTTCTCTGTGATAACCCGCCGACAGTGCAGCACTTTCTCTGTGATAACCGACGGACAGTGCAGCACTTTCTCTGTGATAACCCACTGACAGTGCAGCACTTTCTCCGTGATAACCCACTGACAGTGCAGCACTTTCTCTGTGATAACCCACTGACAGTGCAGCACTTTCCCTGTGATAACCCACTGACAGTGCAGCACTTTCTCTGTGATAACCCACTGACAGTGCAGCAGTTTCTCTGAGATAACCCACCGACAGTGCAGCACTTTCTCTGTGATAACCCACTGACAGTGCAGCACTTACCCTGTGATAACAAACTGACAGTACAGCACTTTCCCTGTGATAACCCACGGACAGTACAGCACTTTCCCTGTGATAACCCACTGACAGTACAGCATTTTCCCTGTGATAACCCACTGACAGTACAGCACTTTCTCTGTGATAACCCACTGACAGTGCAGCACTTTCTCTGTGATAACCCACTGACAGTGCAGCACTTTCTCTGTGATAACCCACTGACAGTGCAGTACTTTCCCTGTGATAACCCACTGACAGTGCAGCACTTTCCCTGTGATAACACACTGATAGTACAGCACTTTCCCTGTGATAACCCACTGACAGTACAGCACTTTCCCTGTGATAACCCACTGACAGTGCAGCACTTTCACTGTGATAACCCACTGACAGTGCAGCACTTTCTCTGTGATAACCCACTGACAGTGCAGCACTTTCTCTGTGATAACCCACTGACAGTGCAGCACTTTCTCTGTGATAACTCACTGACAGTGCAGCACTTTCTCTGTGATAACCCACTGACAGTGCAGCACTTTCTCTGTGATAACCCACTGACAGTGCAGCACTTTCCCTGTGATAACCCACGGACAGTGCAGCACTTTCTCTGTGATAACCCACTGACAGTGCAGCACTTTCTCTGTGATAACCCACTGACAGTGCAGCACTTTCTCTGTGATAACCCACCGACAGTACAGCACTTTGTCTGTGATAACCCACCAACAGTACAGCACTTTCCCTGTGATAACCCACTGACAGTGCAGCACTTTCTCTCTGATAAATCACCGACAGTGCAGCAGTTTCACTGTGATAACTTACCGACATTGCAGCACTTTCTCTGTGATAACCCACTGACAGTGCAGGACTTTCTCTGTGATAACACACTGACAGTACAGCACTTTCCCTGTGATATCACACTGACAGTACAGCACTTTCCCTGTGATAACCCACTGACAGTACAGCACTTTCCCTGTGATAACCCACTGACGGCACAGCACTTTCCCTGTGATAACCCACTGACAGTGCAGAACTTTCTCTGTGATAAATCACCGACAGTGCAGCAGATTCACTGTGATAACTTACCGACAGTGCAGCACTTTCTCTGTGATAAATCACCGACAGTGCAGCAGTTTCACTGCGATAAATCACTGACATTGCAGCACTTTCTCTGTGATAACTTACCGACAGTGCAGCACTTTCTCTGTGATAACTCACCGACAGTACAGCACTTTCCCTTTGATAACCCACTGACAGTGCAGCACTTTCTCTGTGATAACCCACTGACAGTGCAGCACTTTCTCTGTGATAACCCACTGACAGGGCAGCACTTTCTCTGTGATAACCCACCGACAGTGCAGCACTTTCTCTGTGATAACTCACTGACAGTGCAGCACTTTCTCTGTGATAACCCACTGACAGTGCAGCACTTTCTCTGTGATAACCCACCGACAGTGCAGCACTTTCCCTGTGATAACCCACTGACAGTGCAGCACTTTCTCTGTGATAACCCACTGACAGTGCAGCACATTCTCTGTGATAACCCACTGACAGTGCAGCACTTTCTCTGTGATAACCCACCGACAGTACAGCACTTTTTCTGTGATAACCCACCAACAGTGCAGCACTTTCCCTGTGATAACCCACTGACAGTGCAGCACTTTCTCTGTGATAAATCACTGACATTGCAGCACTTTCTCTGTGAGATCTTACCGACAGTGCAGCACTTTCTCTGTGATAACTCACCGACAGTACAGCACGTTCCCTGTGATAACCCACTGACAGTGCAGCACTTTCTCTGTGATAACCCACTGACAGTGCAGCACTTTCTCTGTGATAACCCACTGACAGTGCAGCACTTTCTCTGTGAAAACCCGCTGACAGGGCAGCACTTTCTCTGTGATAACCCACTGACAGTGCAGCACTTTCTATGTGATAACTCGCGACAGTGCAGCACTTTCTCTGTGATAACCCACCGACAGTGCAGCACTTTCTCTGTGATAACCCACTGACAGTGCAGCACGTTCCCTGTGATAACCCACTGACAGTGCAGCACTTTCTCTGTGATAACCCACTGACAGTGCAGCACTTTCTCTGTGATTACCCACTGACAGTGCAGCACTATCTTTGTGATAACTCGCGACAGTGCAGCACTTTCTCTGTGATAGCTCACCGACTGTGCAGCACTTTCTCTGTGATAACTCACTGACAGTGCAGCACATTCTCTGTCATAAATCACTGACAGTGCAGCACTTTCTCTGTGATAACCCACCAGCAGTGCAGCATTTTCTCTGTGATAACTCACTGACAGTGCAGCACTTTCTCTGTGATAAATCACCGAATGTGCAGCACTTTCCCTGTGATACCTTACTGACAGTGCAGCACTTTCTCTGTGATAACCCACTGACAGTGCAGCACTTTCTCAGTCATAACCCACCAGCAGTGCAGCACTTTCTCTGTGATAACTCACTGACAGTGCAGCACTTTCTCTGTGATAACTCACCGACAGTGCAGCACTTTCTCTGTGAAAAATCATCGACAGTGCAGCACTTTCTCTGTGATAACCCACTGACAGTGCAGCACTTTCTCTGTGATAAATCACCGACAGTGCAGCACTTTCTCTGTGAGAACTCACTGACCGTGCGGCACTTTCTCTGTGATAAATCACTGACAGTGCAGCACTTTCCCTGTGATAACTTACTGACAGTGCAGCACTTTCTCTGTGATAACCCACCGACAATGCAGCACTTTCCCTGTGATAACCCACTGACAGTGCAGCACTTTCCCTGTGATAACGAACTGACAGTGCAGCACTTTCTCTGTGACAAATCACCGACAGTGCAGCACTTTCCCTGTGATAACTTACTGACAGTGCAGCACTTTCTCTGTGATAACCCACCGACAGTGCAGCACTTTCCCTGTGATAACCCACTGACAGTGCAGCACTTTCCCTGTGATAACTCACTGACAGTGCAGCACTTTCTCTGTGATAACACACTGACAGTGCAGCGCTTTCCCTGTGATAACCCACTGACAGTGCAGCACTTTCCCTGTGATAACCCACTGACAGAGCAGCACTTTCTCTGTGATAACCCGCCGACAGTGCAGCACTTTCTCTGTTAAACCTACTGACAGTGCAGCACTTTCTCTGTGATAACCCACTGACAGTGCAGCACTTTCTCCGTGATAACCCACTGACAGTGCAGCACTTTCTCTGTGATAACCCACTGACAGTGCAGCACTTTCCCTGTGATAACCCACTGACAGTGCAGCACTTTCTCTGTGATAACCCACTGACAGTGCAGCACTTTCTCTGTGATAACCAACCAACAGTGCAGCACTTTCTCTGTGATAACCCACTGACAGTGCAGCACTTTCTCTGTGATAACAAACTGACAGTACAGCACTTTCCCTGTGATAACCCACTGACAGGACAGCACTTTCCATGTGATAACCCAATGACAGTACAGCACTTTCCCTGTGATAACCCACTGACAGTACAGCACGTTCTCTGTGATAACCCACTGACAGTGCACCACTTTCTCTGTGATAACACACTGACAGTGCAGCACTTTCTCTGTGATAACCCACTGACAGTGCAGCACTTTCCCTGTGATAACACACTGACAGTACAGCACTTTCCCTGTGATAACCACTGACAGTACAGCACTTTCTCTGTGATAACCCGCCGACAGTGCAGCACTTTCTCTGTGATAACCCACTGACAGTGCAGCACTTTCTCTGTGATAACCCACCGACAGTGCAGCACTTTCCCTGTGATAACCCACTGACAGTGCAGCACTTTCTCTGTGATAACTCACTGACAGTGCAGCACTTTCTCTGTGATAACCCAATGACAGTGCAGCACTTTCTCTGTGATAACCCACCGACAGTGCAGCACTTTCGCTGTGATAACCCACGGACAGTGCAGCACTTTCTCTGTGATAACCCACTGACAGTGCAGCACTTTCTCTGTGATAACCCACTGACAGTGCAGCACTTTCTCTGTGATAACCCACTGACAGTGCAGCACTTTCTCTGTGATAAATCACCGACAGTGCAGCAGTTTCACTGTGATAACTTACCGACATTGCAGCACTTTCTCTGTGATAACCCACTGACAGTGCAGCACTTTCCCTGTGATAACACACTGACAGTACAACAATTTCCCTGTGATAACCCACTGACAGTACAGCACTTTCCCTGTGATAACCCACTGACAGTGCATCAATTTCCCGGTTATAACCCACTGACGGCACAGCACTTTCCCTGTGATAACCCACTGACAGTGCAGCACTTTCTCTGTGATAACCCACTGACAGTGCAGCACTTTCTCTGTGGTAACTTACCGACATTGCCGCACTTTCTCTGTGATAACTTACCGACAGTGCAGCACTTTCTCTGTGATAACTCACCGACAGTACAGCACTTTCCCTGTGATAACCCACTGACAGTGCAGCACTTCCTCTGTGATAACCCACTGACAGTGCAGCACTTTCTCTGTGATAACCCACTGACAGGGCAGCACTTTCTCTGTGATAACCCACTGACAGTGCAGCACTTTCTCTGTGATAACCCACTGACAGTGCAGCACTTTCTCTGTGATAACCCACTGACAGTGCAGCACGTTCCCTGTGATAACCCACTGATAGTGCAGCACTTTCTCTGTGATAACCCACTGACAGTGCAGCACTTTCTCTGTGATAACCCACTGACAGTGCAGCACTTTCTTTGTGATAACTCGCGACAGTGCAGCACTTTCTCTGTGATAACTCACCGACAGTGCAGCACTTTCTCTGTGATAACTCACTGACAGTGCAGCACATTCTCTGTGATAAATCACTGACAGTGCAGCACTTTCTCTGTGATAACCCACCAGCAGTGCAGCAATTTCTCTGTGATAACTCACTGACAGTGCAGCACTTTCTCTGTGATAAATCACTGACAGTGCAGCACTTTCTCTGTGATAACCCACCAGCAGTGCAGCAATTTCTCTGTGATAACTCACTGACAGTGCAGCACTTTCTCTGTGATAAATCAACGACTGTGCAGCACTTTCCCTGTGATAGCTTACTGACAGTGCAGCACTTTCTCTGTGATAACCCACTGACAGTGCAGCACATTCTCTGTGATAACCCACCAGCAGTGCAGCACTTTCTCTGTGATAACTCACTGACAGTGCAGCACTTTCTGTGTGATAAATCACCGACAGTGCAGCACTTTCTCTGTGATAACCCACTGACAGTGCAGCACTTTCTCTGTGATAACCCACTGACAGTGCAGCACTTTCTTTGTGATAACTCGCGACAGTGCAGCACTTTCTCTGTGATAACTCACCGACAGTGCAGCACTTTCTCTGTGATAACTCACTGACAGTGCAGCACATTCTCTGTGATAAATCACTGACAGTGCAGCACTTTCTCTGTGATAACCCACCAGCAGTGCAGCAATTTCTCTGTGATAACTCACTGACAGTGCAGCACTTTCTCTGTGATAAATCACTGACAGTGCAGCACTTTCTCTGTGATAAACCACCAGCAGTGCAGCAATTTCTCTGTGATAACTCACTGACAGTGCAGCACTTTCTCTGTGATAAATCAACGACTGTGCAGCACTTTCCCTGTGATAGCTTACTGACAGTGCAGCACTTTCTCTGTGATAACCCACTGACAGTGCAGCACTTTCTCTGTGATAACCCACTGACAGTGCAGCACTTTCTCTGTGATAACTCATGACAGTGCAGCACTTTCTCTGTGATAACCCACTGACAGTGCAGCACTTTCTCTGTGATAACCCACCGACAGTGCAGCACTTTCCCTGTGATAACCCACTGACAGTGCAGCACTTTCTCTGTGATAACTCACTGACAGTGCAGCACTTTCTCTGTGATAACCCACTGACAGTGCAGCACTTTCTCTGTGATAACCCACCGACAGTGCAGTACTTTCCCAGTGATAACACACTGACAGTGCAGCACTTTCTCTGTGATAACCCACTGACAGTGCAGCACTTTCTCTGTGATAACCCACTGACAGTGCAGCACTTTCTCTGTGATAACCCACCGACACTACAGCACGTTTTCTGTGATAACCCACCAACAGTGCAGCACTTTCCCTGTGATAACCCACTGACAGTGCAGCACTTTCTCTGTGATAAATCACTGACATTGCAGCACTTTCTCTGTGAGAACTTACAGACAGTGCAGCACTTTTTCTGTGATAACTCACCGACAGTACAGCACGTTCCCTGTGATAACCCACTGACAGTGCACCACTTTCTCTGTGATAACCCACTGACAGTGCAGCACTTTCTCTGTGATAACCCACTGACAGTGCAGCACTTTCTCTGTGATAACGCACTGACAGGGCAGCACTTTCTCTGTGATAACCCACCGACAGTGCACCACTTTCTCTGTGATAACCCACCGACAGTGCAGCACTTTCCCTGTGATAACCCACTGACAGTGCAGCACTTTCTCTGTGATAACCCACTGACAGTGCAGCACTTTCTCTGTGATAACCCACTGACAGTGCAGCACTTTCTCTGTGAAAACCCACTGACAGGGCAGCACTTTCTCTGTGATAACCCACTGACAGTGCAGCACTTTCTTTGTGATAACTCGCGACAGTGCAGCACTTTCTCTGTGATAACCCACCGACAGTGCAGCACTTTCTCTGTGATAACCCACTGACAGTGCAGCACGTTCCCTGTGATAACCCACTGACAGTGCAGCACTTTCTCTGTGATAACCCACTGACAGTGCAGCACTTTCTCTGTGATTACCCACTGACAGTGCAGCACTTTCTTTGTGATAACTCGCGACAGTGCAGCACTTTCTCTGAGATAACTCACCGACAGTGCAGCACTTTCTCTGTGATAACTCACTGACAGTGCAGCACATTCTCTGTCATAAATCACTGACAGTGCAGCACTTTCTCTGTGATAACCCACCAGCAGTGCAGCATTTTCTCTGTGATAACTCACTGACAGTGCAGCACTTTCTCTGTGATAAATCACCGAATGTGCAGCACTTTCCCTGTGATACCTTACTGACAGTGCAGCACTTTCTCTGTGATAACCCACTGACAGTGCAGCACTTTCTCTGTCATAACCCACCAGCAGTGCAGCACTTTCTCTGTGATAACTCACTGACAGTGCAGCACTTTCTCTGTGATAACTCACCGACAGTGCAGCACTTTCTCTGTGATAAATCATCGACAGTGCAGCACTTTCTCTGTTATAACCCACTGACAGTGCAGCACTTTCTCTGTGATAAATCACCGACAGTGCAGCACTTTCTCTGTGAGAACTCACTGACCGTGCGGCACTTTCTCTGTGATAAATCACTGACAGTGCAGCACTTTCCCTGTGATAACTTACTGACAGTGCAGCACTTTCTCTGTGATAACCCACCGACAATGCAGCACTTTCCCTGTGATAACCCACTGACAGTGCAGCACTTTCCCTGTGATAACCCACTGACAGTGCAGCACTTTCTCTGTGATAAATCACCGACAGTGCAGCACTTTCCCTGTGATAACTTACTGACAGTGCAGCACTTTCTCTGTGATAACCCACCGACAGTGCAGCACTTTCCCTGTGATAACCCACTGACAGTGCAGCACTTTCCCTGTGATAACTTACTGACAGTGCAGCTGCAGCACTTTCTCTGTGATAACCCACCGACAGTGCAGCACTTTCCCTGTGATAACACACTGACAGTGCAGCACTTTCTCTGTGATAACTCACTGACAGTGCAGCGCTTTCCCTGTGATAACCCACTGACAGTGCAGCACTTTCCCTGTGATAACCCACTGACAGAGCAGCACTTTCTCTGTGATAACCCGCCGACAGTGCAGCACTTTCTCTGTTAAACCTACTGACAGTGCAGCACTTTCTCTGTGATAACCCACTGACAGTGCAGCACTTTCTCCGTGATAACCCACTGACAGTGCAGCACTTTCTCTGTGATAACCCACTGACAGTGCAGCACTTTCCCTGTGATAACCCACTGACAGTGCAGCACTTTCTCTGTGATAACCCACTGACAGTGCAGCACTTTCTCTGTGATAACCCACCGACAGTGCAGCACTTAATCTGTGATAAACCACTGACAGTGCAGCACTTTCTCTGTGATAACAAACTGACAGTACAGCACTTTCCCTGTGATAACCCACTGACAGTACAGCACTTTCCATGTGATAACCCAATGACAGTACAGCACTTTCCCTGTGATAACCCACTGACAGTACAGCACGTTCTCTGTGATAACCCACTGACAGTGCAGCACTTTCCCTGTGATAACCCACTGACAGTGCAGCACTTTCTCTGTGATAACCCACTGACAGTGCAGCACTTTCTCTGTGATAACCCACCGACAGTGCAGCACTTAATCTGTGATAAACCACTGACAGTGCAGCACTTTCTCTGTGATAACAAACTGACAGTACAGCACTTTCCCTGTGATAACCCACTGACAGTACAGCACTTTCCATGTGATAACCCAATGACAGTACAGCACTTTCCCTGTGATAACCCACTGACAGTACAGCACGTTCTCTGTGATAACCCACTGACAGTGCACCACTTTCTCTGTGATAACACACTGACAGTGCAGCACTTTCTCTGTGATAACCCACTGACAGTGCAGCACTTTCCCTGTGATAACACACTGACAGTACAGCACTTTCCCTGTGATAACCACTGACAGTACAGCACTTTCTCTGTGATAACCCACTGACAGTGCAGCACTTTCTCTGTGATAACCCACTGACAGTGCAGCACTTTCTCTGTGATAACCCACCGACAGTGCAGCACTTTCCCTGTGATAACCCACTGACAGTGCAGCACTTTCTCTGTGATAACTCACTGACAGTGCAGCACTTTCTCTGTGATAACCCAAAGACAGTGCAGCACTTTCTCTGTGATAACCCACCGACAGTGCAGCACTTTCGCTGTGATAACCCACGGACAGTGCAGCACTTTCTCTATGATAACCCACTGACAGTGCAGCACTTTCTCTGTGATAACCCACTGACAGTGCAGCATTTTCTCTGTGATAACCCACTGACAGTGCAGCACTTTCTCTGTGATAAATCACCGACAGTGCAGCAGTTTCACTGTGATAACTTACCGACATTGCAGCACTTTCTCTGTGATAACCCACTGACACTGCAGCACTTTCCCTGTGATAACACACTGACAGTACAACAATTTCCCTGTGATAACCCACTGACAGTACAGCACTTTCCCTGTGATAACCCACTGACAGTGCATCAATTTCCCGGTTATAACCCACTGACGGCACAGCACTTTCCCTGTGATAACCCACTGACAGTGCAGCCCTTTCTCTGTGATAACCCACTGACAGTGCAGCACTTTCTCTGTGATAACCCACCGACAGTGCAGCACTTTCCCTGTGATAACCCACTGACAGTGCAGCACTTTCCCTGTGATAACTTACTGACAGTGCAGCTGCAGCACTTTCTCTGTGATAACCCACCGACAGTGCAGCACTTTCCCTGTGATAACACACTGACAGTGCAGCACTTTCTCTGTGATAACTCACTGACAGTGCAGCGCTTTCCCTGTGATAACCCACTGACAGTGCAGCACTTTCCCTGTGATAACCCACTGACAGAGCAGCACTTTCTCTGTGATAACCCGCCGACAGTGCAGCACTTTCTCTGTTAAACCTACTGACAGTGCAGCACTTTCTCTGTGATAACCCACTGACAGTGCAGCACTTTCTCCGTGATAAACCACTGACAGTGCAGCACTTTCTCTGTGATAACCCACTGACAGTGCAGCACTTTCCCTGTGATAACCCACTGACAGTGCAGCACTTTCTCTGTGATAACCCACTGACAGTGCAGCACTTTCTCTGTGATAACCCACCGACAGTGCAGCACTTTCTCTGTGATAACCCACTGACAGTGCTGCACTTTCTGTGTGATAACAAACTGACAGTACAGCACTTTCCCTGTGATAACCCATTGACAGTACAGCACTTTCCATCTGATAACCCAATGACAGTACAGCACTTTCCCTGTGATAACCCACTGACAATACAGCACGTTCTCTGTGATAACCCACTGACAGTGCACCACTTTCTCTGTGATAACACACTGACAGTGCAGCACTTTCTCTGTGATAACCCACTGACAGTGCAGCACTTTCCCTGTGATAACACACTGACAGTACAGCACTTTCCCTGTGATAACCACTGACAGTACAGCACTTTCTCTGTGATAACCCACTGACAGTGCAGCACTTTCTCTGTGATAACCCACTGACAGTGCAGCACTTTCTCTGTGATAACCCACCGACAGTGCAGCACTTTCCCTGTGATAACCCACTGACAGTGCAGCACTTTCCCTGTGATAACTTACTGACAGTGCAGCTGCAGCACTTTCTCTGTGATAACCCACCGACAGTGCAGCACTTTCCCTGTGATAACACACTGACAGTGCAGCACTTTCTCTGTGATAACTCACTGACAGTGCAGCGCTTTCCCTGTGATAACCCACTGACAGTGCAGCACTTTCCCTGTGATAACCCACTGACAGAGCAGCACTTTCTCTGTGATAACCCGCCGACAGTGCAGCACTTTCTCTGTTAAACCTACTGACAGTGCAGCACTTTCTCTGTGATAACCCACTGACAGTGCAGCACTTTCTCCGTGATAACCCACTGACAGTGCAGCACTTTCTCTGTGATAACCCACTGACAGTGCAGCACTTTCCCTGTGATAACCCACTGACAGTGCAGCACTTTCTCTGTGATAACCCACTGACAGTGCAGCACTTTCTCTGTGATAACCCACCGACAGTGCAGCACTTAATCTGTGATAAACCACTGACAGTGCAGCACTTTCTCTGTGATAACAAACTGACAGTACAGCACTTTCCCTGTGATAACCCACTGACAGTACAGCACTTTCCATGTGATAACCCAATGACAGTACAGCACTTTCCCTGTGATAACCCACTGACAGTACAGCACGTTCTCTGTGATAACCCACTGACAGTGCAGCACTTTCCCTGTGATAACCCACTGACAGTGCAGCACTTTCTCTGTGATAACCCACTGACAGTGCAGCACTTTCTCTGTGATAACCCACCGACAGTGCAGCACTTAATCTGTGATAAACCACTGACAGTGCAGCACTTTCTCTGTGATAACAAACTGACAGTACAGCACTTTCCCTGTGATAACCCACTGACAGTACAGCACTTTCCATGTGATAACCCAATGACAGTACAGCACTTTCCCTGTGATAACCCACTGACAGTACAGCACGTTCTCTGTGATAACCCACTGACAGTGCACCACTTTCTCTGTGATAACACACTGACAGTGCAGCACTTTCTCTGTGATAACCCACTGACAGTGCAGCACTTTCCCTGTGATAACACACTGACAGTACAGCACTTTCCCTGTGATAACCACTGACAGTACAGCACTTTCTCTGTGATAACCCACTGACAGTGCAGCACTTTCTCTGTGATAACCCACTGACAGTGCAGCACTTTCTCTGTGATAACCCACCGACAGTGCAGCACTTTCCCTGTGATAACCCACTGACAGTGCAGCACTTTCTCTGTGATAACTCACTGACAGTGCAGCACTTTCTCTGTGATAACCCAAAGACAGTGCAGCACTTTCTCTGTGATAACCCACCGACAGTGCAGCACTTTCGCTGTGATAACCCACGGACAGTGCAGCACTTTCTCTATGATAACCCACTGACAGTGCAGCACTTTCTCTGTGATAACCCACTGACAGTGCAGCATTTTCTCTGTGATAACCCACTGACAGTGCAGCACTTTCTCTGTGATAAATCACCGACAGTGCAGCAGTTTCACTGTGATAACTTACCGACATTGCAGCACTTTCTCTGTGATAACCCACTGACACTGCAGCACTTTCCCTGTGATAACACACTGACAGTACAACAATTTCCCTGTGATAACCCACTGACAGTACAGCACTTTCCCTGTGATAACCCACTGACAGTGCATCAATTTCCCGGTTATAACCCACTGACGGCACAGCACTTTCCCTGTGATAACCCACTGACAGTGCAGCCCTTTCTCTGTGATAACCCACTGACAGTGCAGCACTTTCTCTGTGATAACCCACCGACAGTGCAGCACTTTCCCTGTGATAACCCACTGACAGTGCAGCACTTTCCCTGTGATAACTTACTGACAGTACAGCTGCAGCACTTTCTCTGTGATAACCCACCGACAGTGCAGCACTTTCCCTGTGATAACACACTGACAGTGCAGCACTTTCTCTGTGATAACTCACTGACAGTGCAGCGCTTTCCCTGTGATAACCCACTGACAGTGCAGCACTTTCCCTGTGATAACCCACTGACAGAGCAGCACTTTCTCTGTGATAACCCGCCGACAGTGCAGCACTTTCTCTGTTAAACCTACTGACAGTGCAGCACTTTCTCTGTGATAACCCACTGACAGTGCAGCACTTTCTCCGTGATAAACCACTGACAGTGCAGCACTTTCTCTGTGATAACCCACTGACAGTGCAGCACTTTCCCTGTGATAACCCACTGACAGTGCAGCACTTTCTCTGTGATAACCCACTGACAGTGCAGCACTTTCTCTGTGATAACCCACCGACAGTGCAGCACTTTCTCTGTGATAACCCACTGACAGTGCTGCACTTTCTGTGTGATAACAAACTGACAGTACAGCACTTTCCCTGTGATAACCCATTGACAGTACAGCACTTTCCATCTGATAACCCAATGACAGTACAGCACTTTCCCTGTGATAACCCACTGACAATACAGCACGTTCTCTGTGATAACCCACTGACAGTGCACCACTTTCTCTGTGATAACACACTGACAGTGCAGCACTTTCTCTGTGATAACCCACTGACAGTGCAGCACTTTCCCTGTGATAACACACTGACAGTACAGCACTTTCCCTGTGATAACCACTGACAGTACAGCACTTTCTCTGTGATAACCCACTGACAGTGCAGCACTTTCTCTGTGATAACCCACTGACAGTGCAGCACTTTCTCTGTGATAACCCACCGACAGTGCAGCACTTTCCCTGTGATAACCCACTGACAGTGCAGCACTTTCTCTGTGATAACTCACTGACAGTGCAGCACTTTCTCTGTGATAACCCACTGACAGTGCAGCACTTTCTCTGTGATAACCCACCGACAGTGCAGCACTTTCGCTGTGATAACCCACGGACAGTGCAGCACTTTCTCTGTGATAACCCACTGACAGTGCAGCACTTTCTCTGTGATAACCACTGACA
The DNA here is from genome assembly GCF_047496795.1 of Chiloscyllium punctatum. NCBI lineage: Eukaryota > Metazoa > Chordata > Chondrichthyes > Orectolobiformes > Hemiscylliidae > Chiloscyllium > Chiloscyllium punctatum. The sequence continues at coordinate 74,806,382 of NC_092751.1, forward strand.
GTACAGCACTTTCTCTGTGATAACCCACTGACAGTGCAGCACTTTCTCTGTGATAACCCACTGACAGTGCAGCACTTTCTCTGTGATAACCCACCGACAGTGCAGCACTTTCCCTGTGATAACCCACTGACAGTGCAGCACTTTCTCTGTGATAACTCACTGACAGTGCAGCACTTTCTCTGTGATAACCCAAAGACAGTGCAGCACTTTCTCTGTGATAACCCACCGACAGTGCAGCACTTTCGCTGTGATAACCCACGGACAGTGCAGCACTTTCTCTATGATAACCCACTGACAGTGCAGCACTTTCTCTGTGATAACCCACTGACAGTGCAGCATTTTCTCTGTGATAACCCACTGACAGTGCAGCACTTTCTCTGTGATAAATCACCGACAGTGCAGCAGTTTCACTGTGATAACTTACCGACATTGCAGCACTTTCTCTGTGATAACCCACTGACACTGCAGCACTTTCCCTGTGATAACACACTGACAGTACAACAATTTCCCTGTGATAACCCACTGACAGTACAGCACTTTCCCTGTGATAACCCACTGACAGTGCATCAATTTCCCGGTTATAACCCACTGACGGCACAGCACTTTCCCTGTGATAACCCACTGACAGTGCAGCCCTTTCTCTGTGATAACCCACTGACAGTGCAGCACTTTCTCTGTGATAACCCACCGACAGTGCAGCACTTTCCCTGTGATAACCCACTGACAGTGCAGCACTTTCCCTGTGATAACTTACTGACAGTGCAGCTGCAGCACTTTCTCTGTGATAACCCACCGACAGTGCAGCACTTTCCCTGTGATAACACACTGACAGTGCAGCACTTTCTCTGTGATAACTCACTGACAGTGCAGCGCTTTCCCTGTGATAACCCACTGACAGTGCAGCACTTTCCCTGTGATAACCCACTGACAGAGCAGCACTTTCTCTGTGATAACCCGCCGACAGTGCAGCACTTTCTCTGTTAAACCTACTGACAGTGCAGCACTTTCTCTGTGATAACCCACTGACAGTGCAGCACTTTCTCCGTGATAAACCACTGACAGTGCAGCACTTTCTCTGTGATAACCCACTGACAGTGCAGCACTTTCCCTGTGATAACCCACTGACAGTGCAGCACTTTCTCTGTGATAACCCACTGACAGTGCAGCACTTTCTCTGTGATAACCCACCGACAGTGCAGCACTTTCTCTGTGATAACCCACTGACAGTGCTGCACTTTCTGTGTGATAACAAACTGACAGTACAGCACTTTCCCTGTGATAACCCATTGACAGTACAGCACTTTCCATCTGATAACCCAATGACAGTACAGCACTTTCCCTGTGATAACCCACTGACAGTACAGCACGTTCTCTGTGATAACCCACTGACAGTGCACCACTTTCTCTGTGATAACACACTGACAGTGCAGCACTTTCTCTGTGATAACCCACTGACAGTGCAGCACTTTCCCTGTGATAACACACTGACAGTACAGCACTTTCCCTGTGATAACCACTGACAGTACAGCACTTTCTCTGTGATAACCCACTGACAGTGCAGCACTTTCTCTGTGATAACCCACTGACAGTGCAGCACTTTCTCTGTGATAACCCACCGACAGTGCAGCACTTTCCCTGTGATAACCCACTGACAGTGCAGCACTTTCTCTGTGATAACTCACTGACAGTGCAGCACTTTCTCTGTGATAACCCACTGACAGTGCAGCACTTTCTCTGTGATAACCCACCGACAGTGCAGCACTTTCGCTGTGATAACCCACGGACAGTGCAGCACTTTCTCTGTGATAACCCACTGACAGTGCAGCACTTTCTCTGTGATAACCCACTGACAGTGCAGCACTTTCTCTGTGATAACCCACTGACAGTGCAGCACTTTCTCTGTGATAAATCACCGACAGTGCAGCAGTTTCACTGTGATAACTTACCGACATTGCAGCACTTTCTCTGTGATAACCCACTGACAGTGCAGCACTTTCCCTGTGATAACACACTGACAGTACAACAATTTCCCTGTGATAACCCACTGACAGTACAGCACTTTCCCTTTGATAACCCACTGACAGTGCATCAATTTCCCGGTTATAACCCACTGACGGCACAGCACTTTCCCTGTGATAACCCACTGACAGTGCAGCCCTTTCTCTGTGATAACCCACTGACAGTGCAGCACATTCTCTGTGATAACTTACCGGCATTGCCGCACTTTCTCTGTGATAACTTACCGACAGTGCAGCACTTTCTCTGTGATAACTCACCGACAGTACAGCACTTTCCCTGTGATAACCCACTGACAGTGCAGCACTTTCTCTGTGATAACCCACTGACAGTGCAGCACTTTCTCTGTGATAACCCACTGACAGGGCAGCACTTTCTCTGTGATAACCCACTGACAGTGCAGCACTTTCTCTGTGATAACCCATTGACAGTGCAGCACTTTCTCTGTGATTACCCACTGACAGTGCAGCACGTTCCCTGTGATAACCCACTGATAGTGCAGCACTTTCTCTGTGATAACCCACTGACAGTGCAGCACTTTCTCTGTGATAACCCACTGACAGTGCAGCACTTTCTTTGTGATAACTCGCGACAGTGCAGCACTTTCTCTGTGATAACTCACCGACAGTGCAGCACTTTCTCTGTGATAACTCACTGACAGTGCAGCACATTCTCTGTGATAAATCACTGACAGTGCAGCACTTTCTCTGTGATAACCCACCAGCAGTGCAGCAATTTCTCTGTGATAACTCACTGACAGTGCAGCACTTTCTCTGTGATAAATCACTGACAGTGCAGCACTTTCTCTGTGATAACCCACCAGCAGTGCAGCAATTTCTCTGTGATAACTCACTGACAGTGCAGCACTTTCTCTGTGATAAATCACCGACAGTGCAGCACTTTCTCTGTGATAACCCACTGACAGTGCAGCACTTTCTCTGTGATAACACACTGACAGTGCAGCACTTTCTTTGTGATAACTCGCGACAGTGCAGCACTTTCTCTGTGATAACTCACCGACAGTGCAGCACTTTCTCTGTGATAACTCACTGACAGTGCAGCACATTCTCTGTGATAAATCACTGACAGTGCAGCACTTTCTCTGTGATTACCCACCAGCAGTGCAGCAATTTCTCTGTGATAACTCACTGACAGTGCAGCACTTTCTCTGTGATAAATCACTGACAGTGCAGCACTTTCTCTGTGATAACCCACCAGCAGTGCAGCAATTTCTCTGTGATAACTCACTGACAGTGCAGCACTTTCTCTGTGATAAATCAACGACTGTGCAGCACTTTCCCTGTGATAGCTTACTGACAGTGCAGCACTTTCTCTGTGATAACCCACTGACAGTGCAGCACTTTCTCTGTGATAACCCACCAGCAGTGCAGCACTTTCTCTGTGATAACTCACTGACAGTGGAGCACTTTCTCTGTGATAAATCACCGACAGTGCAGCACTTTCTCTGTGATAACCCACTGACAGTGCAGCACTTTCTCTGTGATAACCCACTGACAGTGCAGCACTTTCTCTGTGATAACTCATGACAGTGCAGCACTTTCTCTGTGATAACCCACTGACAGTGCAGCACTTTCTCTGTGATAACCCACCGACAGTGCAGCACTTTCCCTGTGATAACCCACTGACAGTGCAGCACTTTCTCCGTGATAACCCACTGACAGTGCAGCACTTCCTCTGTGATAACCCACTGACAGTGCAGCACTTTCTCTGTGATAACTCACTGACAGTGCAGCACTTTCTCTGTGATAACCCACTGACAGTGCAGCACTTTCTCTGTGATAACCCACCGACAGTGCAGCACTTTCCCAGTGATAACACACTGACAGTGCAGCACTTTCTCTGTGATAACCCACTGACAGTGCAGCACTTTCTCTGTGATAACCCACTGACAGTGCAGCACTTTCTCTGTGATAACCCACCGACAGTACAGCACGTTTTCTGTGATAACCCACCAACAGTGCAGCACTTTCCCTGTGATAACCCACTGACAGTGCAGCACTTTCTCTGTGATAAATCACTGACATTGCAGCACTTTCTCTGTGAGAACTTACCGACAGTGCAGCACTTTTTCTGTGATAACTCACCGACAGTACAGCACGTTCCCTGTGATAACCCACTGACAGTGCAGCACTTTCTCTGTGATAACCCACTGACAGTGCAGCACTTTCTCTGTGATAACCCACTGACAGTGCAGCACTTTCTCTGTGATAACGCACTGACAGGGCAGCACTTTCTCTGTGATAACCCACTGACAGTGCAGCACTTTCTTTGTGATAACTCGCGACAGTGCAGCACTTTCCCAGTGATAACACACTGACAGTGCAGCACTTTCTCTGTGATAACCCACTGACAGTGCAGCACTTTCTCTGTGATAACCCACTGACAGTGCAGCACTTTCTCTGTGATAACCCACCGACAGTACAGCACGTTTTCTGTGATAACCCACCAACAGTGCAGCACTTTCCCTGTGATAACCCACTGACAGTGCAGCACTTTCTCTGTGATAAATCACTGACATTGCAGCACTTTCTCTGTGAGAACTTACCGGCAGTGCAGCACTTTTTCTGTGATAACTCTCCGACAGTACAGCACGTTCCCTGTGATAACCCACTGACAGTGCAGCACTTTCTCTGTGATAACCCACTGACAGTGCAGCACTTTCTCTGTGATAACCCACTGACAGTGCAGCACTTTCTCTGTGATAACGCACTGACAGGGCAGCACTTTCTCTGTGATAACCCACCGACAGTGCAGCACTTTCCCTGTGATAACCCACTGACAGTGCAGCACTTTCTCCGTGATAACCCACTGACAGTGCAGCACTTCCTCTGTGATAACCCACTGACAGTGCAGCACTTTCTCTGTGATAACTCACTGACAGTGCAGCACTTTCTCTGTGATAACCCACTGACAGTGCAGCACTTTCTCTGTGATAACCCACCGACAGTGCAGCACTTTCCCAGTGATAACACACTGACAGTGCAGCACTTTCTCTGTGATAACCCACTGACAGTGCAGCACGTTCCCTCTGATAACCCACTGATAGTGCAGCACTTTCTCTGTGATAACCCACTGACAGTGCAGCACTTTCTCTGTGATAACCCACTGACAGTGCAGCACTTTCTCTGTGATTACCCACTGACAGTGCAGCACTTGCTTTGTGATAACTCGCGACAGTGCAGCACTTTCTCTGTGATAACTCACCGACAGTGCAGCACTTTCTCTGTGATAACTCACTGACAGTGCAGCACATTCTCTGTGATAAATCACTGACAGTGCAGCACTTTCTCTGTGATAACCCACCAGCAGTGCAGCACTTTCTCTGTGATAACTCACTGACAATGCAGCACTTTCTCTGTGATAAATCACCGAATGTGCAGCACTTTCCCTGTGATAGCTTACTGACATTGCAGCACTTTCTCTGTGATAACTCACTGACAGTGCAGCACTTTCTCTGTGATAACCCACCAGCAGTGCAGCACTTTCTCTGTGATAACTCACTGACAGTGCAGCACTTTCTCTGTGATAACTCACCGACAGTACAGCACTTTCTCTGTGATAAATCACCGACAGTGCAGCACTTTCTCTGTGATAACCCACTGACAGTGCAGCACTTTCTCTTTGATAAATCACCGACAGTGCAGCACTTTCTCTGTGAGAACTCACTGACAGTGCAGCACATTCTCTGTGATAAATCACTGACAGTGCAGCACTTTCCCTGTGATAACTTACTGACAGTGCAGCACTTTCTCTGTGATAAGCCACCGACAGTGCAGCACTTTCCCTGTGTGAACCCACTGACAGTGCAGCACTTTCCCTCTGATAACCCACTGACAGCGCAGCACTTTCTCTGTGATAAATCACCGACAGTGCAGCACTTTCCCTGTGTTAACTTACTGACAGTGCAGCACTTTCTCTGTGATAACCCACCGACAGTGCAGCACTTTCCCTGTGATAACCCACTGACAGTGCAGCACTTTCCCTGTGATAACTTACTGACAGTGCAGCTGCAGCACTTTCTCTGTGATAACACACCGACAGTGCAGCACTTTCCCTGTGATAACACACTGACAGTGCAGCACTTTCTGTGTGAGAACTCACTGAAAGTGCAGCGCTTTCCCTGTGATAACCCACTGACAGTGCAGCACTTTCCCTGTGATAACCCACTGACAGAGCAGCACTTTCTCTGTGATAACCCGCCGACAGTGCAGCACTTTCTCTGTGATAACCGACTGACAGTGCAGCACTTTCTCTGTGATAACCCACTGACAGTGCAGCACTTTCTCCGTGATAAACCACTGACAGTGCAGCACTTTCTCTGTGATAACCCACTGACAGTGCAGCATTTTCTCTGTGATAACTCACTGACAGTGCAGCAATTTCCCTGTGATAACACACTGACAGTGCAGCACTTTCCCTGTGATAACCCACTGACAGTACAGCACTTTCCCTGTGATAACCCACTGACAGTGCAGCACTTTCACTGTGACAACCCACTGACAGTGCAGCACTTTCCATGTGATAACCCACTGAAAGTGCAGTACTTTCCCTGTGATAACACACTGACAGTACATCACTTTCCCTGTGATAACCCACTGACAGTACAGCACTTTCCCTGTGATAACCCACTGACAGTGCAGCACTTTCACTGTGATAACCCACTGACAGTGCAGCACTTTCTCTGTGATAACCCACTGACAGTGCAGCACTTTCTCTGTGATAACCCACTGACAGTGCAGCACTTTCTCTGTGATAACTCACTGACAGTGCAGCACTTTCTCTGTGATAACCCACTGACAGTGCAGCACTTTCTCTGTGATAACCCACTGACAGTGCAGCACTTTCCCTGTGATAACACACTGACAGTGCAGCACTTTCTCTGTGATAACCCACTGACAGTGCAGCACTTTCTCTGTGATAACCCACTGACAGTGCAGCACTTTCTCTGTGATAACCCACCGACAGTACAGCACGTTTTCTGTGATAACCCACCAACAGTGCAGCACTTTCCCTGTGATAACCCACTGACAGTGCAGCACTTTCTCTGTGATAAATCACTGACATTGCAGCACTTTCTCTGTGAGAACTTACCGACAGTGCAGCACTTTCTCTGTGATAACTCACCGACAGTACAGCACGTTCCCTGTGATAACCCACTGACAGTGCAGCACTTTCTCTGTGATAACCCACTGACAGTGCAGCACTTTCTCTGTGATAACCCACTGACAGTGCAGCACTTTCTCTGTGATAACGCACTGACAGGGCAGCACTTTCTCTGTGATAACCCACTGACAGTGCAGCACTTTCTTTGTGATAACTCGCGACAGTGCAGCACTTTCTCGGTGATAAACCACCGACAGTGCAGCACTTTCTCTGTGATAACCCACTGACAGTGCAGCACGTTCCCTCTGATAACCCACTGATTGTGCAGCACTTTCTCTGTGATAACCCACTGACAGTGCAGCACTTTCTCTGTGATAATCCACTGACAGTGCAGCACTTTCTCTGTGATTACCCACTGACAGTGCAGCACTTTCTTTGTGATAACTCGCGACAGTGCAGCACTTTCTCTGTGATAACTCACCGACAGTGCAGCACTTTCTCTGTGATAACTCACTGACAGTGCAGCACATTCTCTGTGATAAATCACTGACAGTGCAGCACTTTCTCTGTGATAACCCACCAGCAGTGCAGCACTTTCTCTGTGATAACTCACTGACAGTGCAGCACTTTCTCTGTGATAAATCACCGAATGTGCAGCACTTTCCCTGTGATAGCTTACTGACAGTGCAGCACTTTCTCTGTGATAACCCACTGACAGTGCAGCACTTTCTCTGTGATAACCCACCAGCAGTGCAGCACTTTCTCTGTGATAACTCACTGACAGTGCAGCACTTTCTCTGTGATAACCCACCGACAGTGCAGCACTTTCCCAGTGATAACACACTGACAGTGCAGCACTTTCTCTGTGATAACCCACTGACAGTGCAGCACTTTCTCTGTGATAACCCACTGACAGTGCAGCACTTTCTCTGTGATAACCCACCGACAGTACAGCACGTTTTCTGTGATAACCCACCAACAGTGCAGCACTTTCCCTGTGATAACCCACTGACAGTGCAGCACTTTCTCTGTGATAAATCTCTGACATTGCAGCACTTTCTCTGTGAGAACTTACCGACAGTGCAGCACTTTTTCTGTGATAACTCACCGACAGTACAGCACGTTCCCTGTGATAACCCACTGACAGTGCAGCACTTTCTCTGTGATAACCCACTGACAGTGCAGCACTTTCTCTGTGATAACCCACTGACAGTGCAGCACTTTCTCTGTGATAACGCACTGACAGGGCAGCACTTTCTCTGTGATAACCCACTGACAGTGCAGCACTTTCTTTGTGATAACTCGCGACAGTGCAGCACTTTCCCAGTGATAACACACTGACAGTGCAGCACTTTCTCTGTGATAACCCACTGACAGTGCAGCACTTTCTCTGTGATAATCCACTGACAGTGCAGCACTTTCTCTGTGATAACCCACCGACAGTACAGCACGTTTTCTGTGATAACCCACCAACAGTGCAGCACTTTCCCTGTGATAACCCACTGACAGTGCAGCACTTTCTCTGTGATAAATCACTGACATTGCAGCACTTTCTCTGTGAGAACTTACCGACAGTGCAGCACTTTTTCTGTGATAACTCTCCGACAGTACAGCACGTTCCCTGTGATAACCCACTGACAGTGCAGCACTTTCTCTGTGATAACCCACTGACAGTGCAGCACTTTCTCTGTGATAACCCACTGACAGTGCAGCACTTTCTCTGTGATAACGCACTGACAGGGCAGCACTTTCTCTGTGATAACCCACCGACAGTGCAGCACTTTCCCTGTGATAACCCACTGACAGTGCAGCACTTTCTCCGTGATAACCCACTGACAGTGCAGCACTTCCTCTGTGATAACCCACTGACAGTGCAGCACTTTCTCTGTGATAACTCACTGACAGTGCAGCACTTTCTCTGTGATAACCCACTGACAGTGCAGCACTTTCTCTGTGATAACCCACCGACAGTGCAGCACTTTCCCAGTGATAACACACTGACAGTGCAGCACTTTCTCTGTGATAACCCACTGACAGTGCAGCACGTTCCCTCTGATAACCCACTGATAGTGCAGCACTTTCTCTGTGATAACCCACTGACAGTGCAGCACTTTCTCTGTGATAACCCACTGACAGTGCAGCACTTTCTCTGTGATTACCCACTGACAGTGCAGCACTTTCTTTGTGATAACTCGCGACAGTGCAGCACTTTCTCTGTGATAACTCACCGACAGTGCAGCACTTTCTCTGTGATAACTCACTGACAGTGCAGCACATTCTCTGTGATAAATCACTGACAGTGCAGCACTTTCTCTGTGATAACCCACCAGCAGTGCAGCACTTTCTCTGTGATAACTCACTGACAATGCAGCACTTTCTCTGTGATAAATCACCGAATGTGCAGCACTTTCCCTGTGATAGCTTACTGACATTGCAGCACTTTCTCTGTGATAACTCACTGACAGTGCAGCACTTTCTCTGTGATAACCCACCAGCAGTGCAGCACTTTCTCTGTGATAACTCACTGACAGTGCAGCACTTTCTCTGTGATAACTCACCGACAGTACAGCACTTTCTCTGTGATAAATCACCGACAGTGCAGCACTTTCTCTGTGATAACCCACTGACAGTGCAGCACTTTCTCTTTGATAAATCACCGACAGTGCAGCACTTTCTCTGTGAGAACTCACTGACAGTGCAGCACTTTCTCTGTGATAAATCACTGACAGTGCAGCACTTTCCCTGTGATAACTTACTGACAGTGCAGCACTTTCTCTGTGATAACCCACCGACAGTGCAGCACTTTCCCTGTGAGAACCCACTGACAGTGCAGCACTTTCCCTCTGATAACCCACTGACAGCGCAGCACTTTCTCTGTGATAAATCACCGACAGTGCAGCACTTTCCCTGTGTTAACTTACTGACAGTGCAGCACTTTCTCTGTGATAACCCACCGACAGTGCAGCACTTTCCCTGTGATAACTTACTGACAGTGCAGCTGCAGCACTTTCTCTGTGATAACACACCGACAGTGCAGCACTTTCCCTGTGATAACACACTGACAGTGCAGCACTTTCTGTGTGAGAACTCACTGAAAGTGCAGCGCTTTCCCTGTGATAACCCACTGACAGTGCAGCACTTTCCCTGTGATAACCCACTGACAGAGCAGCACTTTCTCTGTGATAACCCGCCGACAGTGCAGCACTTTCTCTGTGATAACCGACTGACAGTGCAGCACTTTCTCTGTGATAACCCACTGACAGTGCAGCACTTTCTCCGTGATAACCCACTGACAGTGCAGCACTTTCTCTGTGATAACCCACTGACAGTGCAGCATTTTCTCTGTGATAACTCACTGACAGTGCAGCAATTTCCCTGTGATAACACACTGACAGTGCAGCACTTTCCCTGTGATAACCCACTGACAGTACAGCACTTTCCCTGTGATAACCCACTGAGAGTGCAGCACTTTCACTGTGACAACCCACTGACAGTGCAGCACTTTCCCTGTGATAACCCACTGAAAGTGCAGCACTTTCCCTGTGATAACACACTGACAGTACATCACTTTCCCTGTGATAACCCACTGACAGTACAGCACTTTCCCTGTGATAACCCACTGACAGTGCAGCACTTTCACTGTGATAACCCACTGACAGTGCAGCACTTTCTCTGTGATAACCCACTGACAGTGCAGCACTTTCTCTGTGATAACCCACTGACAGTGCAGCACTTTCTCTGTGATAACTCACTGACAGTGCAGCACTTTCTCTGTGATAACCCACTGACAGTGCAGCACTTTCTCTGTGATAACCCACTGACAGTGCAGCACTTTCCCTGTGATAACACACTGACAGTGCAGCACTTTCTCTGTGATAACCCACTGACAGTGCAGCACTTTCTCTGTGATAACCCACTGACAGTGCAGCACTTTCTCTGTGATAACCCACCGACAGTACAGCACGTTTTCTGTGATAACCCACCAACAGTGCAGCACTTTCCCTGTGATAACCCACTGACAGTGCAGCACTTTCTCTGTGATAAATCACTGACATTGCAGCACTTTCTCTGTGAGAACTTACCGACAGTGCAGCACTTTCTCTGTGATAACTCACCGACAGTACAGCACGTTCCCTGTGATAACCCACTGACAGTGCAGCACTTTCTCTGTGATAACCCACTGACAGTGCAGCACTTTCTCTGTGATAACCCACTGACAGTGCAGCACTTTCTCTGTGATAACGCACTGACAGGGCAGCACTTTCTCTGTGATAACCCACTGACAGTGCAGCACTTTCTTTGTGATAACTCGCGACAGTGCAGCACTTTCTCGGTGATAAACCACCGACAGTGCAGCACTTTCTCTGTGATAACCCACTGACAGTGCAGCACGTTCCCTCTGATAACCCACTGATTGTGCAGCAATTTCTCTGTGATAACCCACTGACAGTGCAGCACTTTCTCTGTGATAATCCACTGACAGTGCAGCACTTTCTCTGTGATTACCCACTGACAGTGCAGCACTTTCTTTGTGATAACTCGCGACAGTGCAGCACTTTCTCTGTGATAACTCACCGACAGTGCAGCACTTTCTCTGTGATAACTCACTGACAGTGCAGCACATTCTCTGTGATAAATCACTGACAGTGCAGCACTTTCTCTGTGATAACCCACCAGCAGTGCAGCACTTTCTCTGTGATAACTCACTGACAGTGCAGCACTTTCTCTGTGATAAATCACCGAATGTGCAGCACTTTCCCTGTGATAGCTTACTGACAGTGCAGCACTTTCTCTGTGATAACCCACTGACAGTGCAGCACTTTCTCTGTGATAACCCACCAGCAGTGCAGCACTTTCTCTGTGATAACTCACTGACAGTGCAGCACTTTCTCTGTGATAACTCACCGACAGTGCAGCACTTTCTCTGTGATAAATCACCGACAGTGCAGCACTTTCTCTGTGATAACCCACTGACAGTGCAGCACTTTCTTTGTGATAACTCGCGACAGTGCAGCACTTTCTCTGTGATAACTCACCGACAGTGCAGCACTTTCTCTGTGATAACTCACTGACAGTGCAGCACATTCTCTGTGATAAATCACTGACAGTGCAGCACTTTCTCTGTGATAACTCACTGACAGTGCAGCACATTCTCTGTGATAAATCACTGACAGTGCAGCACTTTCTCTGTGATAACCCACCAGCAGTGCAGCACTTTCTCTGTGATAACTCACTGACAGTGCAGCACTTTCTCTGTGATAAATCACCGAATGTGCAGCACTTTCCCTGTGATAGCTTACTGACAGTGCAGCACTTTCTCTGTGATAACCCACTGACAGTGCAGCACTTTCTCTGTGATAACCCACCAGCAGTGCAGCACTTTCTCTGTGATAACTCACTGACAGTGCAGCACTTTCTCTGTGATAACTCACCGACAGTGCAGCACTTTCTCTGTGATAAATCACCGACAGTGCAGCACTTTCTCTGTGATAACCCACTGACAGTGCAGCACTTTCTTTGTGATAACTCGCGACAGTGCAGCACTTTCTCTGTGATAACTCACCGACAGTGCAGCACTTTCTCTGTGATAACTCACTGACAGTGCAGCACATTCTCTGTGATAAATCACTGACAGTGCAGCACTTTCTCTGTGATAACCCACCAGCAGTGCAGCACTTTCTCTGTGATAACTCACTGACAGTGCAGCACTTTCTCTGTGATAAATCACCGAAAGTGCAGCACTTTCCCTGTGATAGCTTACTGACAGTGCAGCACTTTCTCTGTGATAACCCACTGACAGTGCAGCACTTTCTCTGTGATAACCCACCAGCAGTGCAGCACTTTCTCTGTGATAACTCACTGACAGTGCAGCACTTTCTCTGTGATAACTCACCGACAGTGCAGCACTTTCTCTGTGATAAATCACCGACAGTGCAGCACTTTCTCTGTGATAACCCACTGACAGTGCAGCACTTTCTCTGTGATAAAGCACCGACAGTGCAGCACTTTCTCTGTGAGAACTCACTGACCGTGCAGCACTTTCTCTGTGATAAATCACTGACAGTGCAGCACTTTCCCTGTGATAACTTACTGACAGTGCAGCACTTTCTCTGTGATAACCCACCGACAGTGCAGCACTTTCCCTGTGAGAACCCACTGACAGTGCAGCACTTTCCCTCTGATAACCCACTGACAGCGCAGCACTTTCTCTGTGATAAATCACCGACAGTGCAGCACTTTCCCTGTGATAACTTACTGACAGTGCAGCACTTTCTCTGTGATAACCCACCGACAGTGCAGCACTTTCCCTGTGATAACCCACTGACAGTGCAGCACTTTCCCTGTGATAACTTACTGACAGTGCAGCTGCAGCACTTTCTCTGTGATAACCCACCGACAGTGCAGCACTTTCCCTGTGATAACACACTGACAGTGCAGCACTTTCTCTGTGAGAACTCACTGAAAGTGCAGCGCTTTCCCTGTGATAACCCACTGACAGTGCAGCACTTTCCCTGTGATAACCCACTGACAGAGCAGCACTTTCTCTGTGATAACCCGCCGACAGTGCAGCACTTTCTCTGTGATAACCGACTGACAGTGCAGCACTTTCTCTGTGATAACCCACTGACAGTGCAGCACTTTCTCCGTGATAACCCACTGACAGTGCAGCACTTTCTCTGTGATAACCCACTGACAGTGCAGCACTTTCCCTGTGATAACCCACTGACAGTGCAGCACTTTCTCTGTGATAACCCACTGACAGTGCAGCAGTTTCTCTGTGATAACCCACCGACAGTGCAGCACTTTCTCTGTGATAACCCACCGACAGTGCAGCACTTTCCCTGTGATAACAAACTGACAGTACAGCACTTTCCGTGTGAGAACCCACGGACAGTACAGCACTTTCCCTGTGATAACCCACTGACAGTACAGCATTTTCCCTGTGATAACCCACTGACAGTACAGCACTTTCTCTGTGATAACCAACTGACAGTGCAGCACTTTCTCTGTGATAACCCACTGACAGTGCAGCACTTTCTCTGTGATATCCCACTGACAGTGCAGCACTTTCACTGTGATAACCCACTGACAGTGCAGCACTTTCCCTGTGATGACACACTGACAGTGCAGCACTTTCCCTGTGATAACCCACTGACAGTACAGCACTTTCCCTGTGATAACCCACTGACAGTGCAGCACTTTCACTGTGATAACCCACTGACAGTGCAGCACTTTCTCTGTGATAACCCACTGACAGTGCAGCACTTTCTCTGTGATAACCCACTGACAGTGCAGCACTTTCTCTGTGATAACCCACTGACAGTGCACCACTTTCCCTGTGATAACCCACGGACAGTGCAGCACTTTCTCTGTGATAACCCACTGACAGTGCAGCACTTTCTCTGTGATAACCCACTGACAGTGCAGCACTTTCTCTGTGATAACCCACCGACAGTACAGCACTTTGTCTGTGATAACCCACCAACAGTACAGCACTTTCCCTGTGATAACCCACTGACAGTGCAGCACTTTCTCTGTGATAAATCACCGACAGTGCAGCAGTTTCACTGTGATAACTTACCGACATTGCAGCACTTTCTCTGTGATAACCCACTGGCAGTGCAGGACTTTCTCTGTGATAACACACTGACAGTACAGCACTTTCCCTGTGATAACCCACTGACAGTACAGCACTTTCCCTGTGATAACCCACTGACAGTGCAGCACTTTCTCTGTGATAACACACTGACAGTACAGCACTTTCCCTGTGATAACCCACTGACAGTACAGCACTTTCCCTGTGATAACCCACTGACAGTACAGCACTTTCCCTGTGATAACCCACTGACAGTGCATCAATTTCCCGGTGATAACCCACTGACGGCACAGCACTTTCCCTGTGATAACCCACTGACAGTGCAGCACTTTCCCTGTGATAACCCACTGACAGCGCAGCACTTTCTCTGTGATAAATCACCGACAGTGCAGCACTTTCCCTGTGATAACTTACTGACAGTGCAGCACTTTCCCTGTGATAACTTACTGACAGTGCAGCTGCAGCACTTTCTCTGTGATAACCCACCGACAGTGCAGCACTTTCCCTGTGATAACACACTGACATTGCAGCACTTTCTCTGTGAGAACTCACTGAAAGTGCAGCGCTTTCCCTGTGATAACCCACTGACAGTGCAGCACTTTCCCTGTGATAACCCACTGACAGAGCAGCACTTTCTTTGTGATAACCCGCCGACAGTGCAGCACTTTCTCTGTGATAACCGACTGACAGTGCAGCACTTTCTCTATGATAACCCACTGACAGTGCAGCACTTTCTCCGTGATAACCCACTGACAGTGCAGCACTTTCTCTGTGATAACCCACTGACAGTGCAGCACTTTCCCTTTGATAACCCACTGACAGTGCAGCACTTTCTCTGGGATAACCCACTGACAGTGCAGCAGTTTCTCTGTGATAACCCACCGACAGTGCAGCACTTTCTCTGTGATAACCCACTGACAGTGCAGCACTTTCCCTGTGATAACAAACTGACAGTACAGCACTTTCCCTTTGATAACCCACGGACAGTACAGCACTTTCCCTGTGATAACCCACTGACAGTACAGCATTTTCCCTGTGATAACCCACTGACAGTACAGCACTTTCTCTGTGATAACCCACTGACAGTGCAGCACTTTCTCTGTGATAACCCACTGACAGTGCAGCACTTTCTCTGTGATAACCCACTGACAGTGCAGCACTTTCCCTGTGATAACTCACCGACAGTGCAGCACTTTCTCTGTGATAACTCACTGACAGTGCAGCACATTCTCTGTGATAAATCACTGACAGTGCAGCACTTTCCCTGTGATAACCCACCAGCAGTGCAGCACTTTCTCTGTGATAACTCACTGACAGTGCAGCACTTTCTCTGTGATAAATCACCGAATGTGCAGCACTTTCCCTGTGATAGCTTACTGACAGTGCAGCACTTTCTCTGTGATAACCCACTGATAGTGCAGCACTTTCTCTGTGATAACCCACCAGCAGTGCAGCACTTTCTCTGTGATAACTCACTGACAGTGCAGCACTTTCTCTGTGATAACTCACCGACAGTGCAGCACTTTCTCTGTGATAAATCACCGACAGTGCAGCACTTTCCCTGTGATAACCCACTGACAGTGCAGCACTTTCTCTGTGATAAATCACTGACATTGCAGCACTTTCTCTGTGAGAACTTACCGACAGTGCAGCACTTTCTCTGTGATAACTCACCGACAGTACAGCACGTTCCCTGTGATAACCCACTGACAGTGCAGCACTTTCTCTGTGATAACCCACTGACAGTGCAGCACTTTCTCTGTGATAACCCACTGACAGTGCAGCACTTTCTCTGTGATAACGCACTGACAGGGCAGCACTTTCTCTGTGATAACCCACTGACAGTGCAGCACTTTCTTTGTGATAACTCGCGACAGTGCAGCACTTTCTCGGTGATAAACCACCGACAGTGCAGCACTTTCTCTGTGATAACCCACTGACAGTGCAGCACGTTCCCTCTGATAAACCACTGATAGTGCAGCACTTTCTCTGTGATAACCCACTGACAGTGCAGCACTTTCTCTGTGATAATCCACTGACAGTGCAGCACTTTCTCTGTGATTACCCACTGACAGTGCAGCACTTTCTTTGTGATAACTCGCGACAGTGCAGCACTTCCTCTGTGATAACTCACCGACAGTGCAGCACTTTCTCTGTGATAACTCACTGACAGTGCAGCACATTCTCTGTGATAAATCACTGACAGTGCAGCACTTTCTCTGTGATAACCCACCAGCAGTGCAGCACTTTCTCTGTGATAACTCACTGACAGTGCAGCACTTTCTCTGTGATAAATCACCGAATGTGCAGCACTTTCCCTGTGATAGCTTACTGACAGTGCAGCACTTTCTCTGTGATAACCCACTGACAGTGCAGCACTTTCTCTGTGATAACCCACCAGCAGTGCAGCACTTTCTCTGTGATAACTCACTGACAGTGCAGCACTTTCTCTGTGATAACTCACCGACAGTGCAGCACTTTCTCTGTGATAAATCACCGACAGTGCAGCACTTTCTCTGTGATAACCCACTGACAGTGCAGCACTTTCTCTGTGATAAATCACCGACAGTGCAGCACTTTCTCTGTGAGAACTCACTGACCGTGCAGCACTTTCTCTGTGATAAATCACTGACAGTGCAGAACTTTCCCTGTGATAACTTACTGACAGTGCAGCACTTTCTCTGTGATAACCCACCGACAGTGCAGCACTTTCCCTGTGAGAATCCACTGACAGTGCAGCACTTTCTCTGTGATAACCCACTGACAGTGCAGCACTTTCTTTGTGATAACTCGCGACAGTTCAGCACTTTCTCTGTGATAACTCACCGACAGTGCAGCACTTTCTCTGTGATAACTCACTGACAGTGCAGCACATTCTCTGTGATAAATCACTGACAGTGCAGCACTTTCTCTGTGATAACCCACCAGCAGTGCAGCACTTTCTCTGTGATAACTCACTGACAGTGCAGCACTTTCTCTGTGATAAATCACCGAAAGTGCAGCACTTTCCCTGTGATAGCTTACTGACAGTGCAGCACTTTCTCTGTGATAACCCACTGACAGTGCAGCACTTTCTCTGTGATAACCCACCAGCAGTGCAGCACTTTCTCTGTGACAACTCACTGACAGTGCAGCACTTTCTCTGTGATAACTCACCGACAGTGCAGCACTTTCTCTGTGATAAATCACCGACAGTGCAGCACTTTCTCTGTGATAACCCACTGACAGTGCAGCACTTTCTCTGTGATAAAGCACCGACAGTGCAGCACTTTCTCTGTGAGAACTCACTGACCGTGCAGCACTTTCTCTGTGATAAATCACTGACAGTGCAGCACTTTCCCTGTGATAACTTACTGACAGTGCAGCACTTTCTCTGTGATAACCCACCGACAGTGCAGCACTTTCCCTGTGAGAACCCACTGACAGTGCAGCACTTTCCCTCTGATAACCCACTGACAGCGCAGCACTTTCTCTGTGATAAATCACCGACAGTGCAGCACTTTCCCTGTGATAACTTACTGACAGTGCAGCACTTTCTCTGTGATAACCCACCGACAGTGCAGCACTTTCCCTGTGATAACCCACTGACAGTGCAGCACTTTCCCTGTGATAACTTACTGACAGTGCAGCTGCAGCACTTACTCTGTGATAACCCACCGACAGTGCAGCACTTTCCCTGTGATAACACACTGACAGTGCAGCACTTTCTCTGTGAGAACTCACTGAAAGTGCAGCGCTTTCCCTGTGTTAACCCACTGACAGTGCAGCACTTTCCCTGTGATAACCCACTGACAGAGCAGCACTTTCTCTGTGATAACCCGCCGACAGTGCAGCACTTTCTCTGTGATAACCGACTGACAGTGCAGCACTTTCTCTGTGATAACCCACTGACAGTGCAGCACTTTCTCCGTGATAACCCACTGACAGTGCAGCACTTTCTCTGTGAAAACCCACTGACAGTGCAGCACTTTCCCTGTGATAACCCACTGACAGTGCAGCACTTTCTCTGTGATAACCCACTGACAGTGCAGCAGTTTCTCTGTGATAACCCACCGACAGTGCAGCACTTTCTCTGTGATAACCCACTGACAGTGCAGCACTTTCCCTGTGATAACAAACTGACAGTACAGCACTTTCCGTGTGAGAACCCACGGACAGTACAGCACTTTCCCTGTGATAACCCACTGACAGTACAGCATTTTCCCTGTGAAAACCCACTGACAGTACAGCACTTTCTCTGTGATAACCAACTGACAGTGCAGCTCTTTCTCTGTGATAACCCACTGACAGTGCAGCACTTTCTCTGTGATATCCCACTGACAGTGCAGCACTTTCCCTGTGATAACCCACTGACAGTGCAGCACTTTCCCTGTGATGACACACTGACAGTGCAGCACTTTCCCTGTGATAACCCACTGACAGTACAGCACTTTCCCTGTGATAACCCACTGACAGTGCAGCACTTTCACTGTGATAACCCACTGACAGTGCAGCACTTTCTCTGTGATAACCCACTGACAGTGCAGCACTTTCTCTGTGATAACCCACTGACAGTGCAGCACTTTCTCTGTGATAACCCACTGACAGTGCACCACTTTCCCTGTGATAACCCACGGACAGTGCAGCACTTTCTCTGTGATAACCCACTGACAGTGCAGCACTTTCTCTGTGATAACCCACTGACAGTGCAGCACTTTCTCTGTGATAACCCACCGACAGTACAGCACTTTGTCTGTGATAACCCACCAACAGTACAGCACTTTCCCTGTGATAACCCACTGACAGTGCACCACTTTCTCTGTGATAAATCACCGACAGTGCAGCAGTTTCACTGTGATAACTTACCGACATTGCAGCACTTTCTCTGTGATAACCCACTCGCAGTGCAGGACTTTCTCTGTGATAACACACTGACAGTACAGCACTTTCCCTGTGATAACCCACTGACAGTACAGCACTTTCCCTGTGATAACCCACTGACAGTGCAGCACTTTCTCTGTGATAACACACTGACAGTACAGCACTTTCCCTGTGATAACCCACTGACAGTACAGCACTTTCCCTGTGATAACCCACTGACAGTACAGCACTTTCCCTGTGATAACCCACTGACAGTGCATCAATTTCCCGGTGATAACCCACTGACGGCACAGCACTTTCCCTGTGATAACCCACAGACAATGCAGCACTTTCCCTGTGATAACCCACTGACAGCGCAGAACTTTCTCTGTGATAAATCACCGACAGTGCAGCACTTTCCCTGTGATAACTTACTGACAGTGCAGCACATTCTCTGTGATAACCCACCGACGGTGCAGCACTTTCCCTGTGATAACCCACTGACAGTGCAGCACTTTCCCTGTGATAACTTACTGACAGTGCAGCTGCAGCACTTTCTCTGTGATAACCCACCGACAGTGCAGCACTTTCCCTGTGATAACACACTGACATTGCAGCACTTTCTCTGTGAGAACTCACTGAAAGTGCAGCGCTTTCCCTGTGATAACCCACTGACAGTGCAGCACTTTCCCTGTGATAACCCACTGACAGAGCAGCACTTTCTTTGTGATAACCCGCCGACAGTGCAGCACTTCCTCTGTGATAACCGACTGACAGTGCAGCACTTTCTCTATGATAACCCACTGACAGTGCAGCACTTTCTCCGTGATAACCCACTGACAGTGCAGCACTTTCTCTGTGATAACCCACTGACAGTGCAGCACTTTCTCCGTGATAACCCACTGACAGTGCAGCACTTTCTCTGTGATAACCCACCGACAGTGCAGCACTTTCTCTGTGATAACCCACTGACAGTGCAGCACTTTCCCTGTGATAACAAACTGACAGTACAGCACTTTCCCTGTAATAACCCACGGACAGTACAGCACTTTCTCTGTGATAACCCACTGACAGTACAGCATTTTCCATGTGATAACCCACTGACAGTACAGCACTTTCTCTGTGATAACCCACTGACAGTGCAGCACTTTCTCTGTGATAACCCACTGACAGTGCAGCACTTTCTCTGTGATAACCCACTGACAGTGCAGCACTTTCCCTGTGATAACTCACCGACAGTGCAGCACTTTCTCTGTGATAACTCACTGACAGTGCAGCACATTCTCTGTGATAAATCACTGACAGTGCAGCACTTTCCCTGTGATAACCCACCAGCAGTGCAGCACTTTCTCTGTGATAACTCACTGACAGTGCAGCACTTTCTCTGTGATAAATCACCGAATGTGCAGCACTTTCCCTGTGATAGCTTACTGACAGTGCAGCACTTTCTCTGTGATAACCCACTGACAGTGCAGCACTTTCTCTGTGATAACCCACCAGCAGTGCAGCACTTTCTCTGTGATAACTCACTGACAGTGCAGCACTTTCTCTGTGATAACTCACCGACAGTGCAGCACTTTCTCTGTGATAAATCACCGACAGTGCAGCACTTTCTCTGTGATAACCCACTGACAGTGCAGCACTTTCTCTGTGATAAATCACCGACAGTGCAGCACTTTCTCTGTGAGAACTCACTGACCGTGCAGCACTTTCTCTGTGATAAATCACTGACAGTGCAGCACTTTCCCTGTGATAACTTACTGACAGTGCAGCACTTTCTCTGTGATAACCCACCGACAGTGCAGCACTTTCCCTGTGAGATCCCACTGACAGTGCAGCACTTTCCCTCTGATAACCCACTGACAGCGCAGCACTTTCTCTGTGATAAATCACCGACAGTGCAGCACTTTCCCTGTGATAACTTACTGACAGTGCAGCACTTTCTCTGTGATAACCCACCGACAGTGCAGCACTTTCCCTGTGATAACCCACTGACAGTGCAGCACTTTCCCTGTGATAACTTACTGACAGTGCTGCTGCAGCACTTTCTCTGTGATAACCCACCGACAGTGCAGCACTTTCCCTGTGATAACACACTGACAGTGCAGCACTTTCTCTGTGAGAACTCACTGAAAGTGCAGCGCTTTCCCTGTGATAACCCACTGACAGTGCAGCACTTTCCCTGTGATAACCCACTGACAGAGCAGCACTTTCTCTGTGATAACCCGCCGACAGTGCAGCACTTTCTCTGTGATAACCGACTGACAGTGCAGCACTTTCTCTGTGATAACCCACTGACAGTGCAGCACTTTCTCCGTGATAACCCACTGACAGTGCAGCACTTTCTCTGTGATAACCCACTGACAGTGCAGCACTTTCCCTGTGATAACCCACTGACAGTGCAGCACTTTCTCTGTGATAACCCACTGACAGTGCAGCACTTTCTCTGTGATAACCCACCGACAGTGCAGCACTTTCTCTGTGATAACCCACTGACAGTGCAGCACTTTCCCTGTGATAACAAACTGACAGTACAGCACTTTCCGTGTGAGAACCCACGGACAGTACAGCACTTTCCCTGTGATAACCCACTGACAGTACAGCATTTTCCCTGTGATAACCCACTGACAGTACAGCACTTTCTCTGTGATAACCCACTGACAGTGCAGCACTTTCTCTGTGATCACCCACTGACAGTGCACCACTTTCTCTGTGATATCCCACTGACAGTGCAGCACTTTCCCTGTGATAACCCACTGACAGTGCAGCACTTTCCCTGTGATAACACACTGACAGTGCAGCACTTTCCCTGTGATAACCCACTGACAGTACAGCACTTTCCCTGTGATAACCCACTGACAGTGCAGCACTTTCACTGTGATAACCCACTGAGAGTGCAGCACTTTCTCTGTGATAACCCACTGACAGTGCAGCACTTTCTCTGTGATAACCCACTGACAGTGCAGCACTTTCTCTGTGATAACCCACTGACAGTGCAGCACTTTCCCTGTGATAACCCACGGACAGTGCAGCACTTTCTCTGTGATAACCCACTGACAGTGCAGCACTTTCTCTGTGATAACCCACTGACAGTGCAGCACTTTCTCTGTGATAACCCACCGACAGTACAGCACTTTGTCTGTGATAACCCACCAACAGTACAGCACTTTCCCTGTGATAACCCACTGACAGTGCAGCACTTTCTCTGTGATAAATCACCGACAGTGCAGCAGTTTCACTGTGATAACTTACCGACATTGCAGCACTTTCTCTGTGATAACCCACTGACAGTGCAGGACTTTCTCTGTGATAACACACTGACAGTACAGCACTTTCCCTGTGATAACCCACTGACAGTACAGCACTTTCCCTGTGATAACCCACTGACAGTGCAGCACTTTCTCTGTGACAACACACTGACAGTACAGCACTTTCCCTGTGATAACCCACTGACAGTACAGCACTTTCCCTGTGATAACCCACTGACAGTACAGCACTTTCCCTGTGATAACCCACTGACAGTGCATCTATTTCCCGGTGATAACCCACTGACGGCACAGCACTTTCCCTGTGATAACCCACTGACAGTGCAGCACTTTCCCTGTGATAACCCACTGACAGCGCAGCACTTTCTCTGTGATAAATCACCGACAGTGCAGCACTTTCCCTGTGATAACTTACTGACAGTGCAGCACTTTCTCTGTGATAACCCACCGACGGTGCAGCACTTTCCCTGTGATAACCCACTGACAGTGCAGCACTTTCCCTGTGATAACTTACTGACAGTGCAGCTGCAGCACTTTCTCTGTGATAACCCACCGACAGTGCAGCACTTTCCCTGTGATAACACACTGACAGTGCAGCACTTTCTCTGTGAGAACTCACTGAAAGTGCAGCACTTTCTTTGTGATAACCCGCCGACTGTGCAGCACTTTCTCTGTGATAACCGACTGACAGTGCAGCACTTTCTCTATGATAACCCAATGACAGTGCAGCACTTTCTCCGTGATAACCCACTGACAGTGCAGCACTTTCTCTGTGATAACCCACTGACAGTGCAGCACTTTCCCTTTGATAAGCCACTGACAGTGCAGCACTTTCTCTGTGATAACCCACTGACAGTGCAGCAGTTTCTCTGTGATAACCCACCGACAGTGCAGCACTTTCTCTGTGATAACCCACTGACAGTGCAGCACTTTCTCTGTGATAACAAACTGACAGTACAGCACTTTCCGTGTGATAACCCACGGACAGTACAGCACTTTCCCTGTGATAACCCACTGACAGTACAGCATTTTCCCTGTGATAACCCACTGACAGTACAGCACTTTCTCTGTGATAACCCACTGACAGTGCAGCACTTTCTCTGTGATAACCCACTGACAGTGCAGCACTTTCTCTCTGATAACCCACTGACAGTGCAGCACTTTCCCTGTGATAACCCACTGACAGTGCAGCACTTTCCCTGTGATAACACACTGACAGTACAGCACTTTCCCTGTGATAACCCACTGACAGTACAGCACTTTCCCTGTGATAACCCACTGACAGTGCAGCACTTTCACTGTGATAACCCACTGAGAGTGCAGCACTTTCTCTGTGATAACCCACTGACAGTGCAGCACTTTCTCTGTGATAACCCACTGACAGTGCAGCACTTTCTCTGTGATAACTCACTGACAGTGCAGCACTTTCTGTGTGATAACCCACTGACAGTGCAGCACTTTCCCTGTGATAAGCCACTGACAGTGCAGCACTTTCCCTGTGATAACCCACGGACAGTGCAGCATTTTCTCTGTGATAACCCACTGACAGTGCAGCACTTTCTCTGTGATAACCCACTGACAGTGCAGCACTTTCTCTGTGATAACCCACTGACAGTGCAGCACTTTCTCTGTGATAAACCACTGACAGGGCAGCAGTTTCTCTGTGATAAATCACCGACAGTGCAGCACTTTCCCTGTGATAACTTACTGACAGTGCAGCACTTTCTCTGTGATAACCCACCGACAGTGCAGCACTTTCCCAGTGATAACCCACTGACAGTGCAGCACTTTCCCTGTGATAACTTACTGACAGTGCAGCTGCAGCACTTTCTCTGTGATAACCCACCGACAGTGCAGCACTTTCCCTGTGATAACCCGCCGACAGTGCAGCTCTTTCTCTGTGATAACCGACTGACAGTGCAGCACTTTCTCTGTGATAACCCACTGACAGTGCAGCACTTTCTCCGTGATAACCCACTGACAGTGCAGCACTTTCTCTGTGATAACCCACTGACAGTGCAGCACTTTCCCTGTGATAACCCACCGACAGTGCAGCACTTTCTCTGTGATAACCCACTGACAGTGCAGCAGTTTCTCTGTGATAACCCACCGACAGTGCAGCACTTTCTCTGTGATAACCCACTGACAGTGCAGCACTTTCCCTGTGATAACAAACTGACAGTACAGCACTTTCCGTGTGATAACCCACGGACAGTACAGCACTTTCCCTGTGATAACCCACTGACAGTACAGCATTTTCCCTGTGATAACCCACTGACAGTACAGCACTTTCCCTGTGATAACGCACTGACAGTGCAGCACTTTCACTGTGATAACCCACTGACAGTGCAGCACTTTCTCTCTGATAACCCACTGACAGTGCAGCACTTTCTCTGTGATAACCCACTGACAGTGCAGCACTTTCTCTGTGATAACTCACTGACAGTGCAGCACTTTCTCTGTGATAACCCACTGACAGTGCAGCACTTTCTCTGTGATAACCCACTGACAGTGCAGCACTTTCCCTGTGATAACCCACGGACAGTGCAGCACTTTCTCTGTGATAACCCACTGACAGTGCAGCACTTTCTCTGTGATAACCCACTGACAGTGCAGCACTTTCTCTGTGATAACCCACCGACAGTACAGCACTTTGTCTGTGATAACCCACCAACAGTACAGCACTTTCCCTGTGATAAACCACTGACAGTGCAGCACTTTCTCTGTGATAAATCACCGACAGTGCAGCAGTTACACTGTGATAACTTACCGACATTGCAGCACTTTCTCTGTGATAACCCACTGACAGTGCAGCACCTTCTCTGTGATAACACACTGACAGTACAGCACTTTCCCTGTGATAACCCACTGACAGTACAACACTTTCCCTGTGATAACCCACTGACAGTACAGCACTTTCCCTGTGATAACCCACTGACAGTGCAGCACTTTCCCAGTGATAACCCACTGACAGTGCAGCACTTTCCCTGTGATAACTTACTGACAGTGCAGCTGCAGCACTTTCTCTGTGATAACCCACCGACAGTGCAGCACCTTCCCTGTGATAACCCGCCGACAGTGCAGCTCTTTCTCTGTGATAACCGACTGACAGTGCAGCACTTTCTCTGTGATAACCCACTGACAGTGCAGCACTTTCTCCGTGATAACCCACTGACAGTGCCGCACTTTCTCTGTGATAACCCACTGACAGTGCAGCACTTTCCCTGTGATAACCCACCGACAGTGCAGCACTTTCTCTGTGATAACCCACTGACAGTGCAGCAGTTTCTCTGTGATAACCCACCGACAGTGCAGCACTTTCTCTGTGATAACCCACTGACAGTGCAGCACTTTCCCTGTGATAACAAACTGACAGTACAGCACTTTCCGTGTGATAACCCACGGACAGTACAGCACTTTGCCTGTGATAACCCACTGACAGTACAGCATTTTCCCTGTGATAACCCACTGACAGTACAGCACTTTCTCTGTGATAACCCACTGAGAGTGCAGCACTTTCTCTGTGATAACCCACTGACAGTGCAGCACTTTCTCTGTGATAACCCACTGACAGTGCAGCACTTTCCCTGTGATAACCCACTGACAGTGCAGCACTTTCCCTGTGATAACACACTGACAGTACAGCACTTTCCCTGTGATAACCCACTGACAGTACAGCACTTTCCCTGTGATAACGCACTGACAGTGCAGCACTTTCACTGTGATAACCCACTGACAGTGCAGCACTTTCTCTCTGATAACCCACTGACAGTGCAGCACTTTCTCTGTGATAACCCACTGACAGTGCAGCACTTTCTCTGTGATAACTCACTGACAGTGCAGCACTTTCTCTGTGATAACCCACTGACAGTGCAGCACTTTCTCTGTGATAACCCACTGACAGTGCAGCACTTTCCCTGTGATAACCCACGGACAGTGCAGCACTTTCTCTGTGATAACCCACTGACAGTGCAGCACTTTCTCTGTGATAACCCACTGACAGTGCAGCACTTTCTCTGTGATAACCCACCGACAGTACAGCACTTTGTCTGTGATAACCCACCAACAGTACAGCACTTTCCCTGTGATAAACCACTGACAGTGCAGCACTTTCTCTGTGATAAATCACCGACAGTGCAGCAGTTTCACTGTGATAACTTACCGACATTGCAGCACTTTCTCTGTGATAACCCACTGACAGTGCAGGACTTTCTCTGTGATAACACACTGACAGTACAGCACTTTCCCTGTGATAACCCACTGACAGTACAGCACTTTCCCTGTGATAACCCACTGACAGTGCAGCACCTTCTCTGTGATAACACACTGACAGTACAGCACTTTCCCTGTGATAACCCACTGACAGTACAACACTTTCCCTGTGATAACCCACTGACAGTACAGCACTTTCCCTGTGATAACCCACTGACAGTGCATCAATTTCCCGGTGATAACCCACTGACGGCACAGCACTTTCCCTGTGATAATCCACTGACAGTGCAGCACTTTCCCTGTGATAACCCACTGACAGCGCAGCACTTTCTCTGTGATAAATCACCGACAGTGCAGTACTTTCCCTGTGATAACTTACTGACAGTGCAGCACTTTCTCTGTGATAACCCACCGACAGTGCAGCACTTTCCCTGTGATAACCCACTGACAGTGCAGCACTTTCCCTGTGATAACTTACTTACAGTGCAGCTGCAGCACTTTCTCTGTGATAACCCACTGACAGTACAGCATTTTCCCTGTGATAACCCACTGACAGTACAGCACTTTCTCTGTGATAACCCGCCGACAGTGCAGCACTTTCCCTGTGATAACACACTGACAGTGCAGCACTTTCTCTGTGAGAACTCACTGAAAGTGCAGCGCTTTCCCTGTGATAACCCACTGACAGTGCAGCACTTTCCCTGTGATAACCCACTGACAGAGCAGCACTTTCTCTGTGATAACCCGCCGACAGTGCAGCACTTTCTCTGTGATAACCGACTGACAGTGCAGCACTTTCTCTATGATAACCCACTGACAGTGCAGCACTTTCTCCGTGATAACCCACTGACAGTGCAGCACTTTCTCTGTGATAACCCACTGACAGTGCAGCACTTTCCCTGTGATATCCCACTGACAGTGCAGCACTTTCTCTGTGATAACCCACTGACAGTGCAGCAGTTTCTCTGTGATAACCCACCGACAGTGCAGCACTTTCTCTGTGATAACCCACTGAGAGTGCAGCACTTTCCCTGTGATAACAAACTGACAGTACAGCACTTTCCCTGTGATAACCCACTGACAGTGCAGCACTTTCCCTGTGATAACCGACTGACAGTGCAGCACTTTCTCTGTGATAACCCACTGACAGTGCAGCAGTTTCTCTGTGATAACCCACCGAAAGTGCAGCACTTTCTCTGTGATAACCCACTGACAGTGCAGCACTTTCCCTGTGATAACAAACTGACAGTACAGCACTTTCCGTGTGAGAACCCACGGACAGTACAGCACTTTCCCTGTGATAACCCACTGACAGTACAGCATTTTCCCTGTGATAACCCACTGACAGTACAGCACTTTCTCTGTGATAACCCACTGACAGTGCAGCACTTTCTCTGTGATAACCCACTGACAGTGCAGCACTTTCTCTGTGATATCCCACTGACAGTGCAGCACTTTCCCTGTGATAACCCACTGAGATTGCAGCACTTTCCCTGTGATGACACACTGACAGTGCAGCACTTTCCCTGTGATAACCCACTGACAGTACAGCACTTTCCCTGTGATAACCCACTGACAGTGCAGCACTTTCACTGTGATAACACACTGACAGTGCAGCACTTTCTCTGTGATAACCCACTGACAGTGCAGCACTTTCTCTGTGATAACCCACTGACAGTGCAGCACTTTCTCTGTGATAACCCACTGACAGTGCAGCACTTTCCCTGTGATAACCCACGGACAGTGCAGCACTTTCTCTGTGATAACCCATTGACAGTGCAGCACTTTCTCTGTGATAACCCACTGACAGTGCAGCACTTTCTCTGTGATAACCCACCGACAGTACAGCACTTTGTCTGTGATAACCCACCAACAGTACAGCACTTTCCCTGTGATAACCCACTGACAGTGCAGCACTTTCTCTGTGATAAATCACCGACAGTGCAGCAGTTTCACTGTGATAACTTACCGACATTGCAGCACTTTCTCTGTGATAACCCACTGACAGTGCAGGACTTTCTCTGTGATAACACACTGACAGTACAGCACTTTCCCTGTGATAACCCACTGACAGTACAGCACTTTCCCTGTGATAACCCACTGACAGTGCAGCACTTTCTCTGTGATAACCCACTGACAGTGCATCAATTTCCCGGTGATAACCCACTGACGGCACAGCACTTTCCCTGTGATAACCCACTGACAGTGCAGCACTTTCCCTGTGATAACACACTGACAGCGCAGCACTTTCTCTGTGATAAATCACCGACAGTGCAGCACTTTCCCTGTGATAACTTACTGACAGTGCAGCACTTTCTCTGTGGTAACCCACCGACGGTGCAGCACTTTCCCTGTGATAACCCACTGACAGTGCAGCACTTTCCCTGTGATAACTTACTGACAGTGCAGCTGCAGCACTTTCTCTGTGATAACCCACCGACAGTGCAGCACTTTCCCTGTGATAACACACTGACAGTGCAGCACTTTCTGTGTGAGAACTCACTGAAAGTGCAGCGCTTTCCCTGTGATAACCCACTGACAGTGCAGCACTTTCCCTGTGATAACCCACTGACAGAGCAGCACTTTCTTTGTGATAACCCGCCGACAGTGCAGCACTTTCTCTGTGATAACCGACTGACAGTGCAGCACCTTCTCTATGATAATCCACTGACAGTGCAGCACTTTCTCCGTGATAACCCACTGACAGTGCAGCACTTTCTCTGTGATAACCCACTGACAGTGCAGCACTTTCCCTTTGATATCCCACTGACAGTGCAGCACTTTCTCTGTGATAACCCACTGACAGTGCAGCAGTTTCTCTGTGATAACCCACCGACAGTGCAGCACTTTCTCTGTGATAACCCACTGACAGTGCAGCACTTTCCCTGTGATAACAAACTGACAGTACAGCACTTTCCCTGTGATAACCCACGGACAGTACAGCACTTTCCCTGTGATAACCCACTGACAGTACAGCATTTTCCCTGTGATAACCCACTGACAGTACAGCACTTTCTCTGTGATAACCCACTGACAGTGCAGCACTTTCTCTGTGATAACCCACTGACAGTGCAGCACTTTCTCTCTGATAACCCACTGACAGTGCAGCACTTTCCCTGTGATAACCCACTGACAGTGCAGCACTTTCCCTGTGATAACACACTGACAGGACAGCACTTTCCCTGTGATAACCCACTGACAGTACAGCACTTTCCCTGTGATAACCCACTGACAGTGCAGCACTTTCACTGTGATAACCCACTGAGAGTGCAGCACTTTCTCTGTGATAACCCACTGACAGTGCAGCACTTTCCCTGTGATAACCCACTGACAGAGCAGCACTTTCTTTGTGATAACCCGCCGACAGTGCAGCACTTTCTCTGTGATAACCGACTGACAGTGCAGCACTTTCTCTATGATAACCCACTGACAGTGCAGCACTTTCTCCGTGATAACCCACTGACAGTGCAGCACTTTCTCTGTGATAACCCACTGACAGTGCAGCACTTTCCCTTTGATAACCCACTGACAGTGCAGCACTTTCTCTGTGATAACCCACTGACAGTGCAGCAGTTTCTCTGTGATAACCCACCGACAGTGCAGCACTTTCTCTGTGATAACCCACTGACAGTGCAGCACTTCCCCTGTGATGACAAACTGACAGTACAGCACTTTCCCTGTGATAACCCACTGACAGTGCAGCACTTTCACTGTGATAACCCACTGAGAGTGCAGCACTTTCTCTGTGATAACCCACTGACAGTGCAGCACTTTCTCTGTGATAACTCACTGACCGTCCAGCACTTTCTGTGTGATAACCCACTGACAGTGCAGCACTTTCCCTGTGATAACCCACTGACAGTGCAGCACTTTCCCTGTGATAACCCACGGACAGTGCAGCATTTTCTCTGTGATAACCCACTGACAGTGCAGCACTTTCTCTGTGATAACCCACTGACAGTGCAGCACTTTCTCTGTGATAAACCACTGACAGGGCAGCAGTTTCTCTGTGATAACCCACTGACAGTGCAGCACTTTCCCTGTGATAACTTACTGACAGTGCAGCACTTTCTCTGTGATAACCCACCGACAGTGCAGCAGTTTCCCTGTGAGAACCCACTGACAGTGCAGCACTTTCCCTCTGATAACCCACTGACAGCGCAGCACTTTCTCTGTGATAAATCACCGACAGTGCAGCACTTTCCCTGTGATAACTTACTGACAGTGCAGCACTTTCTCTGTGATAACCCACCGACAGTGCAGCACTTTCCCTGTGATAACCCACTGACAGTGCAGCACTTTCCCTGTGATAACTTACTGACAGTGCAGCTGCAGCACTTTCTCTGTGATAACCCACCGACAGTGCAGCACTTTCCCTGTGATAACCCGCCGACAGTGCAGCTCTTTCTCTGTGATAACCGACTGACAGTCCAGCACTTTCTCTGTGATAACCCACTGACAGTGCAGCACTTTCTCCGTGATAACCCACTGACAGTGCAGCACTTTCTCTGTGATAACCCACTGACAGTGCAGCACTTCCCTGTGATAACCCACCGACAGTGCAGCACTTTCGCTGTGATAACCCACTGACAGTGCAGCAGTTTCTCTGTGATAACCCACCGACAGTGCAGCACTTTCCCTGTGATAACAAACTGACAGTACAGCACTTTCCGTGTGATAACCCACGGACAGTACAGCACTTTCCCTGTGATAACCCACTGACAGTACAGCATTTTCCCTGTGATAACCCACTGACAGTACAGCACTTTCTCTGTGATAACCCACTGAGAGTGCAGCACTTTCTCTGTGATAACCCACTGACAGTGCAGCACTTTCTCTGTGATAACTCACTGACAGTGCAGCACTTTCCCTGTGATAACCCACTGACAGTGCAGCACTTTCCCTGTGATAACACACTGACAGTACAGCACTTTCCCTGTGATAACCCACTGACAGTACAGCACTTTCCCTGTGATAACCCACTGACAGTGCAGCACTTTCACTGTGATAACCCACTGACAGTGCAGCACTTTCTCTCTGATAACCCACTGACAGTGCAGCACTTTTCCTGTGATAACCCACGGACAGTGCAGCACTTTCTCTGTGATAACCCACTGACAGTGCAGCACTTTCTCTGTGATAACCCACTGACAGTGCAGCACTTTCTCTGTGATAACCCACCGACAGTACAGCACTTTGTCTGTGATAACCCACCAACAGTACAGCACTTTCTCTGTGATAAACCACTGACAGTGCAGCACTTTCTCTGTGATAAATCACCGACAGTGCAGCAGTTTCACTGTGATAACTAACCGACATTGCAGCACTTTCTCTGTGATAACCCACTGACAGTGCAGCACTTTCTCTGTGATAACACACTGACAGTACAGCACTTTCCCTGTGATAACCCACTGACAGTACAGCACTTTCCCTGTGATAACCCACTGACAGTGCAGCACCTTCTCTGTGATAACACACTGACAGTACAGCACTTTCCCTGTGATAACCCACTGACAGTACAACACTTTCCCTGTGATAACCCACTGACAGTACAGCACGTTCCCTCTGATAACCCACTGACAGTGCATCAATTTCCCGGTGATAACCCACTGACGGCACAGCACTTTCCCTGTGATAACCCACTGACAGTGCAGCACTTTCCCTGTGATAACCCACTGACAGCGCAGCACTTTCTCTGTGATAAATCACCGACAGTGCAGTACTTTCCCTGTGATAACTTACTGACAGTGCAGCACTTTCTCTGTGATAACCCATCGACAGTGCAGCACTTTCCCTGTGATAACCCACTGACAGTGCAGCACTTTCCCTGTGATAACTTACTGACAGTGCAGCTGCAGCACTTTCTCTGTGATAACCCACCGACAGTGCATCACTTTCCCTGTGATAACACACTGACAGTGCAGCACTTTCTCTGTGAGAACTCACTGAAAGTGCAGCGCTTTCCCTGTGATAACCCACTGACAGTGCAGCACTTTCCCTGTGATAACCCACTGACAGAGCAGCACTTTCTCTGTGATAACCCGCCGACAGTGCAGCACTTTCTCCGTGATAACCGACTGACAGTGCAGCACTTTCTCTCTGATAACCCACTGACAGTGCAGCACTTTCCCTGTGATAACCCACTGACAGTGCAGCACTTTCCCTGTGATAACACACTGACAGTACAGCACTTTCCCTGTGATAACCCACTGACAGTACAGCACTTTCCCTGTGATAACCCACTGACAGTGCAGCACTTTCACTGTGATAACCCACTGAGAGTGCAGCACTTTCTCTGTGATAACCCACTGACAGTGCAGCACTTTCTCTGTGATAACCCACTGACAGTGCAGCACTTTCTCTGTGATAACTCACTGACAGTGCAGCACTTTCTCTGTGATAACCCACTGACAGTGCAGCACTTTCCCTGTGATAACCCACTGACAGTGCAGCACTTTCCCTGTGATAACCCACGGACAGTGCAGCACTTTCTCTGTGATAACCCACTGACAGTGCAGCACTTTCTCTGTGATAACCCACTGACAGTGCAGCACTTTCTCTGTGATAACCCACCGACAGTACAGCACTTTGTCTGTGATAACCCACCAACAGTACAGCACTTTCCCTGTGATAACCCACTGACAGTGCAGCACTTTCTCTGTGATAAATCACCGACAGTGCAGCAGTTTCACTGTGATAACTTACCGACATTGCAGCACCTTCTCTGTGATAACCCACTGACTGTGCAGGACTTTCTCTGTGATAACACACTGACAGTACACCACTTTCCCTGTGATAACCCACTGACAGTACAGCACTTTCCCTGTGATAACCCACTGACATTGCAGCACCTTCTCTGTGATAACACACTGACAGTACAGCACTTTCCATGTGATAACCCACTGACAGTACAGCACTTTCCCTGTGATAACCCACTGACAGTACAGCACTTTCCCTGTGATAACCCACTGACAGTGCATCAATTTCCGGGTGATAACCCACTGACGGCACAGCACTTTCCCTGTGATAACCCACTGACAGTGCAGCACTTTCTCTGTGATAAATCACCGACAGTGCAGCAGTTTCACTGTGATAACTTACCGACAGTGCAGCACTTTCTCTGTGATAAATCACCGACAGTGCAGCAGTTTCACTGCGAAAAATCACTGACATTGCAGCACTTTCTCTGTGATAACTTACCAACAGTGCAGCACTTTCTCTGTGATAACTCACCGACAGTACAGCACTTTCCCTGTGATAACCCACTGACAGTGCAGCACTTTCTCTGTGATAACCCACTGACAGTGCAGCACTTTCTCTGTGATAACCCACTGACAGGGCAGCACTTTCTCTGTGATAACCCACTGACAGTGCAGCACTTTCTCTGTGATAACCCACCGACAGTGCAGCACTTTCTCTGTGATAACCCACTGACAGTGCAGCACGTTCCCTGTGATAACACACTGATAGTGCAGCACTTTCTCTGTGATAACCCACTGACAGTGCAGCACTTTCTCTGTGATAACCCACTGACAGTGCAGCACTTTCTCTGTGATAACCCACTGACAGTGCAGCACTTTCTTTGTGATAACTCGCGACAGTGCAGCACTTTCTCTGTGATAACTCACCGACAGTGCAGCACTTTCTCTGTGATAACTCACTGACAGTGCAGCACATTCTCTGTGATAAATCACTGACAGTGCAGCACTTTCTCTGTGATAACCCACCAGCAGTGCAGCAATTTCTCTGTGATAACTCACTGACAGTGCAGCACTTTCTCTGTGATAACCCACTGACAGTGCAGCACTTTCTCTGTGATAACCCACTGACAGTGCAGCACTTTCTCTGTGATAACCCACTGAGAGTGCAGCACTTTCTCTGTGATAACCCACTGACAGTGCAGCACTTTCTCTGTGATAACCCACTGACAGTGCAGCACTTTCTCTGTGATAACTCACTGACAGTGCAGCACTTTCTGTGTGATAACCCACTGACAGTGCAGCACTTTCCCTGTGATAACCCACTGACAGTGCAGCACTTTCCCTGTGATAACCCACGGACAGTGCAGCATTTTCTCTGTGATAACCCACTGACAGTGCAGCACTTTCTCTGTGATAACCCACTGACAGTTCAGCACTTTCTCTGTGATAACCCACTGACAGTGCAGCACTTTCTCTGTGATAAACCACTGACAGGGCAGCAGTTTCTCCATGATAACCCACTGACAGTGCAGCACTTTCCCTGTGATAACTTACTGACAGTGCAGCACTTTCTCTGTGATAACCCACCGACAGTGCAGCAATTTCCCTGTGAGAACCCACTGACAGTGCAGCACTTTCCTTCTGATAACCCACTGACAGCGCAGCACTTTCTCTGTGATAAATCACCGACAGTGCAGCACTCTCCCTGTGATAACTTACTGACAGTGCAGCACTTTCTCTGTGATAACCCACCGACAGTGCAGCACTTTCCCTGTGATAACCCACTGACAGTGCAGCACTTTCCCTGTGATAACTTACTGACAGTGCAGCTGCAGCACTTTCTCTGTGATAACCCACCGACAGTGCAGCACTTTCCCTGTGATAACCCGCCGACAGTGCAGCTCTTTCTCTGTGATAACCGACTGACAGTGCAGCACTTTCTCTGTGATAACCCACTGACAGTGCAGCACTTTCTCCGTGATAACCCACTGACAGTGCAGCACTTTCTCTGTGATAACCCACTGACAGTGCAGCACTTTCCCTGTGATAACCCACCGACAGTGCAGCACTTTCTCTGTGATAACCCACTGACAGTGCAGCAGTTTCTCTGTGATAACCCACCGACAGTGCAGCACTTTCTCTGTGATAACCCACTGACAGTGCAGCACTTTCCCTGTGATAACAAACTGACAGTACAGCACATTCCGTGTGATAACCCACGGACAGTACAGCACTTTCCCTGTGATAACCCACTGACAGTACAGCATTTTCCCTGTGATAACCCACTGACAGTACAGCACTTTCTCTGTGATAACCCACTGAGAGTGCAGCACTTTCTCTGTGATAACCCACTGACAGTGCAGCACTTTCTCTGTGATAACCAACTGACAGTGCAGCACTTTCCCTGTGATAACCCACTGACAGTGCAGCACTTTCCCTGTGATAACACACTGACAGTACAGCACTTTCCCTGTGATAACCCACTGACAGTGCAGCACTTTCACTGTGATAACCCACTGACAGTGCAGCACTTTCTCTCTGATAACCCACTGACAGTGCAGCACTTTCTCTGTGATAACCCACTGACAGTGCAGCACTTTCTCTGTGATAACTCACTGACAGTGCAGCACTTTCTCTGTGATAACCCACTGACAGTGCAGCACTTTCTCTGTGATAACCCACTGACAGTGCAGCACTTTCCCTGTGGTAACCCACGGACAGTGCAGCACTTTCTCTGTGATAACCCACTGACAGTGCAGCACTTTCTCTGTGATAACCCACTGACAGTGCAGCACTTTCTCTGTGATAACCCACTGAGAGTGCAGCACTTTCTCTGTGATAACCCACTGACAGTGCAGCACTTTCTCTGTGATAACCAACTGACAGTGCAGCACTTTCCCTGTGATAACCCACTGACAGTGCAGCACTTTCCCTGTGATAACACACTGACAGTACAGCACTTTCCCTGTGATAACCCACTGACAGTACAGCACTTTCCCTGTGATAACCCACTGACAGTGCAGCACTTTCTCTGTGATAACCAACTGACAGTGCAGCACTTTCCCTGTGATAACCCACTGACAGTGCAGCACTTTCCCTGTGATAACACACTGACAGTACAGCACTTTCCCTGTGATAACCCACTGACAGTGCAGCACTTTCACTGTGATAACCCACTGACAGTGCAGCACTTTCTCTCTGATAACCCACTGACAGTGCAGCACTTTCTCTGTGATAACCCACTGACAGTGCAGCACTTTCTCTGTGATAACCCACTGACAGTGCAGCACTTTCCCTGTGGTAACCCACGGACAGTGCAGCACTTTCTCTGTGATACCCCACTGACAGTGCAGCACTTTCTCTGTGATAACCCACTGACAGTGCAGCACTTTCTCTGTGATAACCCACCGACAGTACAGCACTTTGTCTGTGGTAACCCACCAACAGTACAGCAATTTCCCTGTGATAAACCACTGACAGTGCAGCAGTTTCTCTGTGATAAATCACCGACAGTGCAGCAGTTTCACTGTGATAACTTACCGACATTGCAGCACTTTCTCTGTGATAACCCACTGACAGTGCAGGACTTTCTCTGTGATAACACACTGACAGTACAGCACTTTCCCTGTGATAACCCACTGACAGTACAGCACTTTCCCTGTGATAACCCACTGACAGTGCAGCACCTTCTCTGTGATAACACACTGACAGTACAGCACTTTCCCTGTGATAACCCACTGACAGTACAACACTTTCCCTGTGATAACCCACTGACAGTACAGCACTTTCCCTGTGATAACCCACTGACAGTGCATCAATTTCCCGGTGATAACCCACTGACGGCACAGCACTTTCCCTGTGATAACCCACTGACAGTGCAGCACTTTCCCTGTGATAACCCACTGACAGCGCAGCACTTTCTCTGTGATAAATCACCGACAGTGCAGTACTTTCCCTGTGATAACTTACTGACAGTGCAGCACTTTCTCTGTGATAACCCACCGACAGTGCAGCACTTTCCCTGTGATAACCCACTGACAGTGCACCACTTTCCCTGTGATAACTTACTGACAGTGCAGCTGCAGCACTTTCTCTGTGATAACCCACCGACAGTGCAGCACTTTCCCTGTGATAACACACTGACAGTGCAGCACTTTCTCTGTGAGAACTCACTGAAAGTGCAGCGCTTTCCCTGTGATAACCCACTGACAGTGCACCACTTTCCCTGTGATAACTTACTGACAGTGCAGCTGCAGCACTTTCTCTGTGATAACCCACCGACAGTGCAGCACTTTCCCTGTGATAACCCACTGACAGAGCAGCACTTTCTCTGTGATAACCCGCCGACAGTGCAGCACTTTCTCTGTGATAACCGACTGAAAGTGCAGCACTTTCTCTATGATAACCCACTGACAGTGCAGCACTTTCTCCGTGATAACCCACTGACAGTGCAGCACTTTCTCTGTGATAACCCACTGACAGTGCAGCACTTTCCCTGTGATATCCCACTGACAGTGCAGCACTTTCTCTGTGATAACCCACTGACAGTGCAGCAGTTTCTCTGTGATAACCCACCGACAGTGCAGCACTTTCTCTGTGATAACCCACTGACAGTGCAGCACTTTCCCTGTGATAACAAACTGACAGTACAGCACTTTCCGTGTGAGAACCCACGGACAGTACAGCACTTTCCCTGTGATAACCCACTGACAGTACAGCATTTTCCCTGTGATAACCCACTGACAGTACAGCACTTTCTCTGTGATAACCCACTGACAGTGCAGCACTTTCTCTGTGATAACCCACTGACAGTGCAGCACTTTCTCTGTGATATCCCACTGACAGTGCAGCACTTTCCCTGTGATAACCCACTGACAGTGCAGCACTTTCCCTGTGATGACACACTGACAGTGCAGCACTTTACCTGTGATAACCCACTGACAGTACAGCACTTTCCCTGTGATAAACCACTGACAGTGCAGCACGTTCACTGTGATAACCCACTGACAGTGCAGCACTTTCTCTGTGATAACCCACTGACAGTGCAGCACTTTCTCTGTGATAACCCACTGACAGTGCAGCACTTTCT
This sequence comes from Chiloscyllium punctatum, assembly GCF_047496795.1. Lineage (NCBI taxonomy): Eukaryota > Metazoa > Chordata > Chondrichthyes > Orectolobiformes > Hemiscylliidae > Chiloscyllium > Chiloscyllium punctatum. The sequence continues at coordinate 74,845,226 of NC_092751.1, forward strand.
CTGTGATAACCCACTGACAGTGCAGCACTTTCCCTGTGATAACCCACGGACAGTGCAGCACTTTCTCTGTGATAACCCACTGACAGTGCAGCACTTTCTCTGTGATAACCCACTGACAGTGCAGCACTTTCTCTGTGATAACCCACCGACAGTACAGCACTTTGTCTGTGATAACCCACCAACAGTACAGCACTTTCCCTGTGATAACCCACTGACAGTGCAGCACTTTCTCTGTGATAAATCACCGACAGTGCAGCAGTTTCACTGTGATAACTTACCGACATTGCAGCACTTTCTCTGTGATAACCCACTGACAGTGCAGGACTTTCTCTGTGATAACACACTGACAGTACAGCACTTTCCCTGTGATAACCCACTGACAGTACAGCACTTTCCCTGTGATAACCCACTGAGAGTGCAGCACTTTCTCTGAGATAACACACTGACAGTACAGCACTTTCCCTGTGATAACCCACTGACAGTACAGCACTTTCCCTGTGATAACCCACTGACAGTACAGCACTTTCCCTGTGATAACCCACTGACAGTGCATCAATTTCCCGGTGAATTCCCACTGACGGCACAGCACTTTCCCTGTGATAACCCACTGACAGTGCAGCACTTTCCCTGTGATAACCCACTGACAGCGCAGCACTTTCTCTGTGATAAATGACCGACAGTGCAGCACTTTCCCTGTGATAACTTACTGACAGTGCAGCACTTTCTCTGTGATAACCCACCGACGGTGCAGCACTTTCCCTGTGATAACCCACTGACAGTGCAGCACTTTCCCTGTCATAACTTACTGACAGTGCAGCTGCAGCACTTTCTCTGTGATAACCCACCGACAGTGCAGCACTTTCCCTGTGATAACACACTGGCAGTGCAGCACTTTCTCTGTGAGAACTCACTGAAAGTGCAGCGCTTTCCCTGTGATAACCCACTGACAGTGCAGCACTTTCCCTGTGATAACCCACTGACAGAGCAGCACTTTCTTTGTGATAACCCGCCGACAGTGCAGCACTTTCTCTGTGATAACCGACTGACAGTGCAGCACTTTCTCTATGATAACCCACTGACAGTGCAGCACTTTCTCCGTGATAACCCACTGACAGTGCAGCACTTTCTCTGTGATAACCCACTGACAGTGCAGCACTTTCCCTGTGATAACTTACTGACAGTGCAGCTGCAGCACTTTCTCTGTGATAACCCACCGACAGTGCAGCACTTTCCCTGTGATAACCCGCCGACAGTGCAGCTCTTTCTCTGTGATAACCGACTGACAGTGCAGCACTTTCTCTGTGATAACCCACTGACAGTGCAGCACTTTCTCCGTGATAACCCACTGACAGTGCAGCACTTTCTCTGTGATAACCCACTGACAGTGCAGCACTTTCCCTGTGATAACCCACCGACAGTGCAGCACTTTCTCTGTGATAACCCACTGACAGTGCAGCAGTTTCTCTGTGATAACCCACCGACAGTGCAGCACTTTCTCTGTGATAACCCACTGACAGTGCAGCACTTTCCCTGTGATAACAAACTGACAGTACAGCACTTTCCGTGTGATAACCCACGGACAGTACAGCACTTTCCCTGTGATAACCCACTGACAGTACAGCATTTTCCCTGTGATAACCCACTGACAGTACAGCACTTTCTCTGTGATAACCCACTGAGAGTGCAGCACTTTCTCTGTGATAACCCACTGACAGTGCAGCACTTTCTCTGTGATAACCCACTGACAGTGCAGCACTTTCCCTGTGATAACCCACTGACAGTGCAGCACTTTCCCTGTGATAACACACTGACAGTACAGCACTTTCCCTGTGATAACCCACTGACAGTACAGCACTTTCCCTGTGATAACCCACTGACAGTGCAGCACTTTCACTGTGATAACCCACTGACAGTGCAGCACTTTCTCTCTGATAACCCACTGACAGTGCAGCACTTTCTCTGTGATAACCCACCGACAGTACAGCACTTTGTCTGTGATAACCCACCAACAGTACAGCACTTTCCCTGTGATAAACCACTGACAGTGCAGCACTTTCTCTGTGATAAATCACCGACAGTGCAGCAGTTTCACTGTGATAACTTACCGACATTGCAGCACTTTCTCTGTGATAACCCACTGACAGTGCAGCACTTTCTCTGTGATAACACACTGAGAGTACAGCACTTTCCCTGTGATAACCCACTGACAGTACAGCACTTTCCCTGTGATAACCCACTGACAGTGCAGCACCTTCTCTGTGATAACACACTGACAGTACAGCACTTTCCCTGTGATAACCCACTGACAGTACAACACTTTCCCTGTGATAACCCACTGACAGTACAGCACTTTCCCTGTGATAACCCACTGACAGTGCATCAGTTTCGCGGTGATAACCCACTGACGGCACAGCACTTTCCCTGTGATAACCCACTGACAGTGCAGCACTTTCCCTGTGATAACCCACTGACAGCGCAGCACTTTCTCTGTGATAAATCACCGACAGTGCAGTACTTTCCCTGTGATAACTTACTGACAGTGCAGCACTTTCTCTGTGATAACCCACCGACAGTGCAGCACTTTCCCTGTGATAACCCACTGACAGTGCACCACTTTCCCTGTGATAACTTACTGACAGTGCAGCTGCAGCACTTTCTCTGTTATAACCCACCGACAGTGCAGCACTTTCCCTGTGATAACACACTGACAGTGCAGCACTTTCTCTGTGAGAACTCACTGAAAGTGCAGCGCTTTCCCTGTGATAACCCACTGACAGTGCAGCACTTTCCCTGTGATAACCCACTGACAGAGCAGCACTTTCTCTGTGATAACCCGCCGACAGTGCAGCACTTTCTCTGTGATAACCGACTGACAGTGCAGCACTTTCTCTATGATAACCCACTGACAGTGCAGCACTTTCTCCGTGATAACCCACTGACAGTGCAGCACTTTCTCTGTGATAACCCACTGACAGTGCAGCACTTTCCCTGTGATATCCCACTGACAGTGCAGCACTTTCTCTGTGATAACCCACTGACAGTGCAGCAGTTTCTCTGTGATAACCCACCGACAGTGCAGCACTTTCTCTGTGATAACCCACTGAGAGTGCAGCACTTTCCCTGTGATAACAAACTGATAGTACTGCACTTTCCCTGTGATAACCCACTGACAGTGCAACACTTTCCCTGTGATAACCCACTGACAGTGCAGCACTTTCTCTGTGATAACCCACTGACAGTGCAGCAGTTTCTCTGTGATAACCCACCGACAGTGCAGCACTTTCTCTGTGATAACCCACTGACAGTGCAGCACTTTCCCTGTGATAACAAACTGACAGTGCAGCACTTTCCGTGTGAGAACCCACGGACAGTACAGCACTTTCCCTGTGATAACCCACTGACAGTACAGCATTTTCCCTGTGATAACCCACTGACAGTACAGCACTTTCTCTGTGATAACCCACTGACAGTGCAGCACTTTCTCTGTGATAACCCACTGACAGTGCAGCACTTTCTGTGTGATATCCCACTGACAGTGCAGCACTTTCCCTGTGATAACCCACTGACAGTGCAGCACTTTCCCTGTGATGACACACTGACAGTGCAGCGCTTTCCCTGTGATAACCCACTGACAGTACAGCACTTTCCCTGTGATAACCCACTGACAGTGCAGCACTTTCACTGTGATAACCCACTGACAGTGCAGCACTTTCTCTGTGATAACCCACTGACAGTGCAGCACTTTCTCTGTGATAACCCACTGACAGTGCAGCACTTTCTCTGTGATAACCCACTGACAGTGCAGCACTTTCCCTGTGATAACCCACGGACAGTGCAGCACTTTCCCTGTGATAACCCACTGACAGTGCAGCACTTTCCCTGTGATAACACACTGACAGTACAGCACTTTCCCTGTGATAACCCACTGACAGTGCAGCACTTTCACTGTGATAACCCACTGACAGTGCAGCACTTTCTCTCTGATAACCCACTGACAGTGCAGCACTTTCTCTGTGATAACCCACTGACAGTGCAGCACTTTCTCTGTGATAACTCACTGACAGTGCAGCACTTTCTCTGTGATAACCCACTGACAGTGCAGCACTTTCTCTGTGATAACCCACTGACAGTGCAGCACTTTCCCTGTGGTAACCCACGGACAGTGCAGCACTTTCTCTGTGATACCCCACTGACAGTGCAGCACTTTCTCTGTGATAACCCACTGACAGTGCAGCACTTTCTCTGTGATAACCCACCGACAGTACAGCACTTTGTCTGTGGTAACCCACCAACAGTACAGCAATTTCCCTGTGATAAACCACTGACAGTGCAGCAGTTTCTCTGTGATAAATCACCGACAGTGCAGCAGTTTCACTGTGATAACTTACCGACATTGCAGCACTTTCTCTGTGATAACCCACTGACAGTGCAGGACTTTCTCTGTGATAACACACTGACAGTACAGCACTTTCCCTGTGATAACCCACTGACAGTACAGCACTTTCCCTGTGATAACCCACTGACAGTGCAGCACCTTCTCTGTGATAACACACTGACAGTACAGCACTTTCCCTGTGATAACCCACTGACAGTACAACACTTTCCCTGTGATAACCCACTGACAGTACAGCACTTTCCCTGTGATAACCCACTGACAGTGCATCAATTTCCCGGTGATAACCCACTGACGGCACAGCACTTTCCCTGTGATAACCCACTGACAGTGCAGCACTTTCCCTGTGATAACCCACTGACAGCGCAGCACTTTCTCTGTGATAAATCACCGACAGTGCAGTACTTTCCCTGTGATAACTTACTGACAGTGCAGCACTTTCTCTGTGATAACCCACCGACAGTGCAGCACTTTCCCTGTGATAACCCACTGACAGTGCACCACTTTCCCTGTGATAACTTACTGACAGTGCAGCTGCAGCACTTTCTCTGTGATAACCCACCGACAGTGCAGCACTTTCCCTGTGATAACACACTGACAGTGCAGCACTTTCTCTGTGAGAACTCACTGAAAGTGCAGCGCTTTCCCTGTGATAACCCACTGACAGTGCACCACTTTCCCTGTGATAACTTACTGACAGTGCAGCTGCAGCACTTTCTCTGTGATAACCCACCGACAGTGCAGCACTTTCCCTGTGATAACCCACTGACAGAGCAGCACTTTCTCTGTGATAACCCGCCGACAGTGCAGCACTTTCTCTGTGATAACCGACTGAAAGTGCAGCACTTTCTCTATGATAACCCACTGACAGTGCAGCACTTTCTCCGTGATAACCCACTGACAGTGCAGCACTTTCTCTGTGATAACCCACTGACAGTGCAGCACTTTCCCTGTGATATCCCACTGACAGTGCAGCACTTTCTCTGTGATAACCCACTGACAGTGCAGCAGTTTCTCTGTGATAACCCACCGACAGTGCAGCACTTTCTCTGTGATAACCCACTGACAGTGCAGCACTTTCCCTGTGATAACAAACTGACAGTACAGCACTTTCCGTGTGAGAACCCACGGACAGTACAGCACTTTCCCTGTGATAACCCACTGACAGTACAGCATTTTCCCTGTGATAACCCACTGACAGTACAGCACTTTCTCTGTGATAACCCACTGACAGTGCAGCACTTTCTCTGTGATAACCCACTGACAGTGCAGCACTTTCTCTGTGATATCCCACTGACAGTGCAGCACTTTCCCTGTGATAACCCACTGACAGTGCAGCACTTTCCCTGTGATGACACACTGACAGTGCAGCACTTTACCTGTGATAACCCACTGACAGTACAGCACTTTCCCTGTGATAAACCACTGACAGTGCAGCACGTTCACTGTGATAACCCACTGACAGTGCAGCACTTTCTCTGTGATAACCCACTGACAGTGCAGCACTTTCTCTGTGATAACCCACTGACAGTGCAGCACTTTCTCTGTGATAACCCACTGACAGTGCAGCACTTTCCCTGTGATAACCCACGGACAGTGCAGCACTTTCTCTGTGATAACCCACTGACAGTGCAGCACTTTCTCTGTGATAACCCACTGACAGTGCAGCACTTTCTCTGTGATAACCCACCGACAGTACAGCACTTTGTCTGTGATAACCCACCAACAGTACAGCACTTTCCCTGTGATAACCCACTGACAGTGCAGCACTTTCTCTGTGATAAATCACCGACAGTGCAGCAGTTTCACTGTGATAACTTACCGACATTGCAGCACTTTCTCTGTGATAACCCACTGACAGTGCAGGACTTTCTCTGTGATAACACACTGACAGTACAGCACTTTCCCTGTGATAACCCACTGACAGTACAGCACTTTCCCTGTGATAACCCACTGAGAGTGCAGCACTTTCTCTGAGATAACACACTGACAGTACAGCACTTTCCCTGTGATAACCCACTGACAGTACAGCACTTTCCCTGTGATAACCCACTGACAGTACAGCACTTTCCCTGTGATAACCCACTGACAGTGCATCAATTTCCCGGTGAATTCCCACTGACGGCACAGCACTTTCCCTGTGATAACCCACTGACAGTGCAGCACTTTCCCTGTGATAACCCACTGACAGCGCAGCACTTTCTCTGTGATAAATGACCGACAGTGCAGCACTTTCCCTGTGATAACTTACTGACAGTGCAGCACTTTCTCTGTGATAACCCACCGACGGTGCAGCACTTTCCCTGTGATAACCCACTGACAGTGCAGCACTTTCCCTGTCATAACTTACTGACAGTGCAGCTGCAGCACTTTCTCTGTGATAACCCACCGACAGTGCAGCACTTTCCCTGTGATAACACACTGGCAGTGCAGCACTTTCTCTGTGAGAACTCACTGAAAGTGCAGCGCTTTCCCTGTGATAACCCACTGACAGTGCAGCACTTTCCCTGTGATAACCCACTGACAGAGCAGCACTTTCTTTGTGATAACCCGCCGACAGTGCAGCACTTTCTCTGTGATAACCGACTGACAGTGCAGCACTTTCTCTATGATAACCCACTGACAGTGCAGCACTTTCTCCGTGATAACCCACTGACAGTGCAGCACTTTCTCTGTGATAACCCACTGACAGTGCAGCACTTTCCCTGTGATAACTTACTGACAGTGCAGCTGCAGCACTTTCTCTGTGATAACCCACCGACAGTGCAGCACTTTCCCTGTGATAACCCGCCGACAGTGCAGCTCTTTCTCTGTGATAACCGACTGACAGTGCAGCACTTTCTCTGTGATAACCCACTGACAGTGCAGCACTTTCTCCGTGATAACCCACTGACAGTGCAGCACTTTCTCTGTGATAACCCACTGACAGTGCAGCACTTTCCCTGTGATAACCCACCGACAGTGCAGCACTTTCTCTGTGATAACCCACTGACAGTGCAGCAGTTTCTCTGTGATAACCCACCGACAGTGCAGCACTTTCTCTGTGATAACCCACTGACAGTGCAGCACTTTCCCTGTGATAACAAACTGACAGTACAGCACTTTCCGTGTGATAACCCACGGACAGTACAGCACTTTCCCTGTGATAACCCACTGACAGTACAGCATTTTCCCTGTGATAACCCACTGACAGTACAGCACTTTCTCTGTGATAACCCACTGAGAGTGCAGCACTTTCTCTGTGATAACCCACTGACAGTGCAGCACTTTCTCTGTGATAACCCACTGACAGTGCAGCACTTTCCCTGTGATAACCCACTGACAGTGCAGCACTTTCCCTGTGATAACACACTGACAGTACAGCACTTTCCCTGTGATAACCCACTGACAGTACAGCACTTTCCCTGTGATAACCCACTGACAGTGCAGCACTTTCACTGTGATAACCCACTGACAGTGCAGCACTTTCTCTCTGATAACCCACTGACAGTGCAGCACTTTCTCTGTGATAACCCACCGACAGTACAGCACTTTGTCTGTGATAACCCACCAACAGTACAGCACTTTCCCTGTGATAAACCACTGACAGTGCAGCACTTTCTCTGTGATAAATCACCGACAGTGCAGCAGTTTCACTGTGATAACTTACCGACATTGCAGCACTTTCTCTGTGATAACCCACTGACAGTGCAGCACTTTCTCTGTGATAACACACTGAGAGTACAGCACTTTCCCTGTGATAACCCACTGACAGTACAGCACTTTCCCTGTGATAACCCACTGACAGTGCAGCACCTTCTCTGTGATAACACACTGACAGTACAGCACTTTCCCTGTGATAACCCACTGACAGTACAACACTTTCCCTGTGATAACCCACTGACAGTACAGCACTTTCCCTGTGATAACCCACTGACAGTGCATCAGTTTCGCGGTGATAACCCACTGACGGCACAGCACTTTCCCTGTGATAACCCACTGACAGTGCAGCACTTTCCCTGTGATAACCCACTGACAGCGCAGCACTTTCTCTGTGATAAATCACCGACAGTGCAGTACTTTCCCTGTGATAACTTACTGACAGTGCAGCACTTTCTCTGTGATAACCCACCGACAGTGCAGCACTTTCCCTGTGATAACCCACTGACAGTGCACCACTTTCCCTGTGATAACTTACTGACAGTGCAGCTGCAGCACTTTCTCTGTTATAACCCACCGACAGTGCAGCACTTTCCCTGTGATAACACACTGACAGTGCAGCACTTTCTCTGTGAGAACTCACTGAAAGTGCAGCGCTTTCCCTGTGATAACCCACTGACAGTGCAGCACTTTCCCTGTGATAACCCACTGACAGAGCAGCACTTTCTCTGTGATAACCCGCCGACAGTGCAGCACTTTCTCTGTGATAACCGACTGACAGTGCAGCACTTTCTCTATGATAACCCACTGACAGTGCAGCACTTTCTCCGTGATAACCCACTGACAGTGCAGCACTTTCTCTGTGATAACCCACTGACAGTGCAGCACTTTCCCTGTGATATCCCACTGACAGTGCAGCACTTTCTCTGTGATAACCCACTGACAGTGCAGCAGTTTCTCTGTGATAACCCACCGACAGTGCAGCACTTTCTCTGTGATAACCCACTGAGAGTGCAGCACTTTCCCTGTGATAACAAACTGATAGTACTGCACTTTCCCTGTGATAACCCACTGACAGTGCAACACTTTCCCTGTGATAACCCACTGACAGTGCAGCACTTTCTCTGTGATAACCCACTGACAGTGCAGCAGTTTCTCTGTGATAACCCACCGACAGTGCAGCACTTTCTCTGTGATAACCCACTGACAGTGCAGCACTTTCCCTGTGATAACAAACTGACAGTGCAGCACTTTCCGTGTGAGAACCCACGGACAGTACAGCACTTTCCCTGTGATAACCCACTGACAGTACAGCATTTTCCCTGTGATAACCCACTGACAGTACAGCACTTTCTCTGTGATAACCCACTGACAGTGCAGCACTTTCTCTGTGATAACCCACTGACAGTGCAGCACTTTCTGTGTGATATCCCACTGACAGTGCAGCACTTTCCCTGTGATAACCCACTGACAGTGCAGCACTTTCCCTGTGATGACACACTGACAGTGCAGCACTTTCCCTGTGATAACCCACTGACAGTACAGCACTTTCCCTGTGATAACCCACTGACAGTGCAGCACTTTCACTGTGATAACCCACTGACAGTGCAGCACTTTCTCTGTGATAACCCACTGACAGTGCAGCACTTTCTCTGTGATAACCCACTGACAGTGCAGCACTTTCTCTGTGATAACCCACTGACAGTGCAGCACTTTCCCTGTGATAACCCACGGACAGTGCAGCACTTTCTCTGTGATAACCCACTGACAGTGCAGCACTTTCTCTGTGATAACCCACTGACAGTGCAGCACTTTCTCTGTGATAACCCACCGACAGTACAGCACTTTGTCTGTGATAACCCACCAACAGTACAGCACTTTCCCTGTGATAAACCACTGACAGTGCAGCACTTTCTCTGTGACAAATCACCGACAGTGCAGCAGTTTCACTGTGATAACTTACCGACATTGCAGCACTTTCTCTGTGATAACCCACTGACAGTGCAGGACTTTCTCTGTGATAACACACTGACAGTACAGCACTTTCCCTGTGATAACCCACTGACAGTACAGCACTTTCCCTGTGATAACCCACTGAGAGTGCAGCACTTTCCCTGTGATAACACACTGACAGTACAGCACTTTCCCTGTGATAACCCACTGACAGTACAGCACTTTCCCTGTGATAACCCACTGACAGTACAGCACTTTCCCTGTGATAACCCACTGACAGTGCATCAATTTCCCGGTGATAACCCACTGACGGCACAGCACTTTCCCTGTGATAACCCACTGACAGTGCAGCACTTTCCCTGTGATAACCCACTGACAGCGCAGCACTTTCTCTGTGATAAATCACCGACAGTGCAGTACTTTCCCTGTGATAACTTACTGACAGTGCAGCACTTTCTCTGTGATAACCCACCGACGGTGCAGCACTTTCCCTGTGATAACCCACTGACAGTGCAGCACTTTCCCTGTGATAACTTACTGACAGTGCAGCTGCAGCACTTTCTCTGTGATAACCCACCGACAGTGCAGCACTTTCCCTGTGATAACACACTGACAGTGCAGCACTTTCTCTGTGAGAACTCACTGAAAGTGCAGCGCTTTCCCTGTGATAACCCACTGACAGTGCAGCACTTTCCCTGTGATAACCCACTGACAGAGCAGCACTTTCTTTGTGATAACCCGCCGACAGTGCAGCACTTTCTCTGTGATAACCGACTGACAGTGCAGCACTTTCTGTATGATAACCCACTGACAGTGCAGCACTTTCTCCGTGATAACCCACTGACAGTGCAGCACTTTCTCTGTGATAACCCACTGACAGTGCAGCACTTTCCCTTTGATAACCCACTGACAGTGCAGCACTTTCTCTGTGATAACCCACTGACAGTGCAGCAGTTTCTCTGTGATAACCCACCGACAGTGCAGCACTTTCTCTGTGATAACCCACTGACAGTGCAGCACTTTCCCTGTGATAACAAACTGACAGTACAGCACTTTCCCTGTGATAACCAAGGACAGTACAGCACTTTCCCTGTGATAACCCACTGACAGTACAGCATTTTCCCTGTGATAACCCACTGACAGTACAGCACTTTCTCTGTGATAACCCACTGACAGTGCAGCACTTTCTCTGTGATAACCCACTGACAGTGCAGCACTTTCTCTCTGATAACCCACTGACAGTGCAGCACTTTCTCTGTGATAACCCACTGACAGTGCAGCACTTTCCCTGTGATAACCCACCGACAGTGCAGCACTTTCTCTGTGATAACCCACTGACAGTGCAGCAGTTTCTCTGTGATAACCCACCGACAGTGCAGCACTTTCTCTGTGATAACCCACTGACAGTGCAGCACTTTCCCTGTGATAACAAACTGACAGTACAGAACTTTCCGTGTGATAACCCACGCACAGTACAGCACTTTCCCTGTGATAACCCACTGACTGTACAGCATTTTCCCTGTGATAACCCACTGACAGTACAGCACTTTCTCTGTGATAACCCACTGAGAGTGCAGCACTTTCTCTGTGATAACCCACTGACAGTGCAGCACTTTCTCTGTGATAACCCACTGACAGTGCAGCACTTTCCCTGTGATAACCCACTGACAGTGCAGCACTTTCCCTGTGATAACACACTGACAGTACAGCACTTTCCCTGTGATAACCCACTGACAGTACAGCACTTTCCCTGTGATAACCCACTGACAGTGCAGCACTTTCACTGTGATAACCCACTGACAGTGCAGCACTTTCACTCTGATAACCCACTGACAGTGCAGCACTTTCTCTGTGATAACCCACTGACAGTGCAGCACTTTCTCTGTGATAACTCACTGACAGTGCAGCACTTTCTCTGTGATAACCCACTGACAGTGCAGCACTTTCTCTGTGATAACCCACTGACAGTGCAGCACTTTCCCTGTGATAACCCACGGACAGTGCAGCACTTTCTCTGTGATAACCCACTGACAGTGCAGCACTTTCTCTGTGATAACCCACTGACAGTGCAGCACTTTCTCTGTGATAACCCACCGACAGTACAGCACTTTGTCTGTGATAACCCACCAACAGTACAGCACTTTCCCTGTGATAAACCACTGACAGTGCAGCACTTTCTCTGTGATAAATCACCGACAGTGCAGCAGTTTCACTGTGATAACTTACCGACATTGCAGCACTTTCTCTGTGATAACCCACTGACAGTGCAGCACTTTCTCTGTGATAACACACTGAGAGTACAGCACTTTCCCTGTGATAACCCACTGACAGTACAGCACTTTCCCTGTGATAACCCACTGACAGTGCAGCACCTTCTCTGTGATAACACACTGACAGTACAGCACTTTCCCTGTGATAACCCACTGACAGTACAACACTTTCCCTGTGATAACCCACTGACAGTACAGCACTTTCCCTGTGATAACCCACTGACAGTGCATCAATTTCCCGGTGATAACCCACTGACGGCACAGCACTTTCCCTGTGATAACCCACTGACAGTGCAGCACTTTCCCTGTGATAACCCACTGACAGCGCAGCACTTTCTCTGTGATAAATCACCGACAGTGCAGTACTTTCCCTGTGATAACTTACTGACAGTGCAGCACTTTCTCTGTGATAACCCACCGACAGTGCAGCACTTTCCCTGTGATAACCCACTGACAGTGCAGCACTTTCCCTGTGATAACTTACTGACAGTGCAGCTGCAGCACTTTCTCTGTGATAACCCACCGACAGTGCAGCACTTTCCCTGTGATAACACACTGACAGTGCAGCACTTTCTCTGTGAGAACTCACTGAAAGTGCAGCGCTTTCCCTGTGATAACCCACTGACAGTGCAGCACTTTCCCTGTGATAACCCACTGACAGAGCAGCACTTTCTCTGTGATAACCCGCCGACAGTGCAGCACTTTCTCTGTGATAACCGACTGACAGTGCACCACTTTCTCTATGATAACCCACTGACAGTGCAGCACTTTCTCCGTGATAACCCACTGACAGTGCAGCACTTTCTCTGTGATAACCCACTGACAGTGCAGCACTTTCCCTGTGATATCCCACTGACAGTGCAGCACTTTCTCTGTGATAACCCACTGACAGTGCAGCAGTTTCTCTGTGATAACCCACCGACAGTGCAGCACTTTCTCTGTGATAACCCACTGAGAGTGCAGCACTTTCCCTGTGATAACAAACTGACAGTACAGCACTTTCCCTGTGATAACCCACGGACAGTACAGCACTTTCCCTGTGATAACCCACTGACAGTACAGCATTTTCCCTGTGATAACCCACTGACAGTACAGCACTTTCTCTGTGATAACCCACTGACAGTGCAGCACTTTCTCTGTGATAACCCACTGACAGTGCAGCACTTTCTCTCTGATAACCCACTGACAGTGCAGCACTTTCCCTGTGATAACCCACTGACAGTGCAGCACGTTCCCTGTGATAACACACTGACAGTACAGCACTTTCCCTGTGATAACCCACTGACAGTACAGCACTTTCCCTGTGATAACCCACTGACAGTGCAGCACTTTCACTGTGATAACCCACTGAGAGTGCAGCACTTTCTCTGTGATAACCCACTGACAGTGCAGCACTTTCTCTGTGATAACCCACTGACAGTGCAGCACTTTCTCTGTGATAACTCACTGACAGTGCAGCACTTTCTCTGTGATAACCCACTGACAGTGCAGCACTTTCCCTGTGATAACCCACTGACAGTGCAGCACTTTCCCTGTGATAACCCACGGACAGTGCAGCACTTTCTCTGTGATAACCAACTGACAGTGCAGCACTTTCTCTGTGATAACCCACTGACAGTGCAGCACTTTCTCTGTGATAACCCACCGACAGTACAGCACTTTGTCTGTGATAACCCACCAACAGTACAGCACTTTCCCTGTGATAACCCACTGACAGTGCAGCACTTTCTCTGTGATAAATCACCGACAGTGCAGCAGTTTCACTGTGATAACTTACCGACATTGAAGCACTTTCTCTGTGATAACCCACTGACAGTGCAGGACTTTCTCTGTGATAACACACTGACAGTACAGCACTTTCCCTGTGATAACCCACTGACAGTACAGCACTTTCCCTGTGATAACCCACTGACAGTGCATCACTTTCTCTGTGATAACACACTGACAGTACAGCACTTTCCCTGTGATAACCCACTGACAGTACAGCACTTTCCCTGTGATAACCCACTGACAGTACAGCACTTTCCCTGTGATAACCCACTGACAGTGCATCAATTTCCGGGTGATAACCCACTGACGGCACAGCACTTTCCCTGTGATAACCCACTGACAGTGCAGCACTTTCTCTGTGATAAATCACCGACAGTGCAGCAGTTTCACTGTGATAACTTACCGACAGTGCAGCACTTTCTCTGTGATAAATCACCGACAGTGCAGCAGTTTCACTGCGATAAATCACTGACATTGCAGCACTTTCTCTGTGATAACTTACCGACAGTGCAGCACTTTCTCTGTGATAACTCACCGACAGTACAGCACTTTCCCTGTGATAACCCACTGACAGTGCAGCACTTTCTCTGTGATAACCCACCGACAGTGCAGCACTTTCTCTGTGATAACCCACTGACAGGGCAGCACTTTCTCTGTGATAACCCACTGACAGTGCAGCACTTTTTCTGTGATAACCCACCGAAAGTGCAGCACTTTCTCTGTGATAACCCACTGACAGTGCAGCACGTTCCCTGTGATAACCCACTGATAGTGCAGCACTTTCTCTGTGATAACCCACTGACAGTGCAGCACTTTCTCTGTGATAACCCACTGACAGTGCAGCACTTTCTCTGTGATAACCCACTGACAGTGCAGCACTTTCTTTGTGATAACTCGCGACAGTGCAGCACTTTCTCTGTGATAACTCACCGACAGTGCAGCACTTTCTCTGTGATAACTCACTGACAGTGCAGCACATTCTCTGTGATAAATCACTGACAGTGCAGCACTTTCTCTGTGATAACCCACCAGCAGTGCAGCAATTTCTCTGTGATAACTCACTGAGAGTGCAGCACTTTCTCTGTGATAAATCACCGACTGTGCAGCACTTTCCCTGTGAGAGCTTACTGACAATGCAGCACTTTCTCTGTGATAACCCACTGACAGTGCAGCACTTTCTCTGTGATAACCCACCAGCAGTGCAGCACTGTCTCTGTGATAACTCACTGACAGTGCAGCACTTTCTCTGTGATAACTCACCGACAGTGCAGCACTTTCTCTGTGATAAATCACCGAGAGTGCAGCACTTTCTCTGTGATAACCCATTGACAGTGCAGCACTTTCTCTGTGATAACCCACTGACAGTGCAGCACTTTCTCTGTGATAACTCACTGACAGTGCAGCACTTTCTCTGTGATAACCCACTGACAGTGCAGCACTTTCTCTGTGATAACCCAGCGAAAGTGCAGCACTTTCCCTGTGATAACCCACTGACAGTGCAGCACTTTCTCTGTGACAACGCACTGACAGTGCAGCACTTTCTCTGTGATATCCCACTGACAGTGCAGCACTTTCTCTGTGATAACCCACCGACAGTACAGCACTTTTTCTGTGATAACCCACCAACAGTGCAGCACTTTCCCTGTGATAACCCACTGACAGTGCATCAATTTCCGGGTGATAACCCACTGACGGCACAGCACTTTCCCTGTGATAACCCACTGACAGTGCAGCACTTTCTCTGTGATAAATCACCGACAGTGCAGCAGTTTCACTGTGATAACTTACCGACAGTGCAGCACTTTCTCTGTGATAAATCACCGACAGTGCAGCAGTTTCACTGCGATAAATCACTGACATTGCAGCACTTTCTTTGTGATAACTTACCGACAGTGCAGCACTTTCTCTGTGATAACTCACCGACAGTACAGCACTTTCCCTGTGATAACCCACTGACAGTGCAGCACTTTCTCTGTGATAACCCACTGACAGGGCAGCACTTTCTCTGTGATAACCCACTGACAGTGCAGCACTTTCTCTGTGATAACCCACCGACAGTGCAGCACTTTCTCTGTGATAACCCACTGACAGTGCAGCACGTTCCCTGTGATAACCCACTGATAGTGCAGCACTTTCTCTGTGATAACCCACTGTCAGTGCAGCACTTTCTCTGTGATAACCCACTGACAGTGCAGCACTTTCTCTGTGATAACCCACTGACAGTGCAGCACTTTCTTTGTGATAACTCGCGACAGTGCAGCACTTTCTCTGTGATAACTCACCGACAGTGCAGCACTTTCTCTGTGATAACTCACTGACAGTGCAGCACATTCTCTGTGATAAATCACTGACAGTGCAGCACTTTCTCTGTGATAACCCACCAGCAGTGCAGCAATTTCTCTGTGATAACTCACTGAGAGTGCAGCACTTTCTCTGTGATAAATCACCGACTGTGCAGCACTTTCCCTGTGAGAGCTTACTGACAGTACAGCACTTTCTCTGTGATAACCCACTGACAGTGCAGCACTTTCTCTGTGATAACCCACCAGCAGTGCAGCACTGTCTCTGTGATAACTCACTGAGAGTGCAGCACTTTCTCTGTGATAACTCACCGACAGTGCAGCACTTTCTCTGTGATAAATCACCGACAGTGCAGCACTTTCTCTGTGATAACCCATTGACAGTGCAGCACTTTCTCTGTGATAACCCACTGACAGTGCAGCACTTTCTCTGTGATAACTCACTGACAGTGCAGCACTTTCTCTGTGATAACCCACCGACAGTGCAGCACTTTCTCTGTGATAACCCACCGACAGTGCAGCACTTTCCCTGTGATAACCCACTGACAGTGCAGCACTTTCTCTGTGATAACGCACTGACAGTGCAGCACTTTCTCTGTGATATCCCACTGACAGTGCAGCACTTTCTCTGTGATAACCCACCGACAGTACAGCACTTTTTCTGTGATAACCCACCAACAGTGCAGCACTTTCCCTGTGATAACCCACTGACAGTGCAGCACTTTCTCTTTGATAAATCACCGACAGTGCAGCAGTTTCACTGTGATAACTTACCGACAGTGCAGCACTTTCTCTGAGATAACCCACTGACAGTGCAGCACTTTCTCTGTGATAACACACTGACAGTACAGCACTTTCCCTGTGATAACCCACTGACAGTGCATCCATTTTCCTTTGATAACCCACTGACAGTACAGCACTTTCCCTGTGATAACCCACTGACAGTGCAGCACTTTCTCTGTGATAAATCACCGACAGTGCAGCGGTTTCACTGTGATAACTTACCGACAGTGCATCACTTTCTCTCTGATAAATCACCGACAGTGCAGCAGTTTCACTGCGATAAATCACTGACATTGCAGCACTTTCTCTGTGAGAACTTACCGACAGTGCAGCACTTTCTCTGTGAAAACTCACCGACAGGACAGTACGTTCCCTGTGATAACCCACTGACAGTGCAGCACTTTCTCTGTGATAACCCAATGACAGTGCAGCACTTTCTCTGTGATAACCCACTGACAGGGCAGCACTTTCTCTGCGATAACCCACTGACAGTGCAGCACATTCTTTGTGATAATTCGCGACAGTGCAGCAGTTTCTCTGTGATAACCCATCGACAGTGCAGCACTTTCTCTGTGATAACCCACTGACAGTGCAGCACGTTCCCTGTGATAACCCACTGATAGTGCAGCACTTTCTCTGTGATAACCCACTGACAGTGCAGCACTTTCTCTGTGATAACCCACTGGCAGTGCAGCACTTTCTTTGTGATAACTCGCGACAGTGCCGCACTTTCTCTGTGATAACTCACCGACAGTGCAGCACTTTCTCTGTGATAACTCACTGACAGTGCAGCACATTCTCTGTGATAAATCACTGACAGTGCAGCACTTTCTCTGTGATAACCCACTAGCAGTGCAGCACTTTCTCTGTGATAACTCACTGACAGTGCAGCACTTTCTCTGTGATAAATCACCGAATGTGCAGCACTTTCCCTGTGATAGCTTACTGACAGTGCAGCACTTTCTCTGTGATAACCCACTGACAGTGCAGCACTTTCTCTGTGATAACCCACCAGCAGTGCAGCACTTTCTCTGTGATAACTCACTGACAGTGCAGCACTTTCTCTGTGATAACTCACCGACAGTGCAGCACTTTCTCTGTGATAAATCACCGACAGTGCAGCACTTTCTCTGTGAAAACCCACTGACAGTGCAGCACTTTCTCTGTGATAAATCACCGACAGTGCAGCACTTTCCCTGTGATAACTTACTGACAGTGCAGCACTTTCTCTGTGATAACCCACCGACAGTGCAGCACTTTCCCTGTGATAGCCCACGGACAGTGCAGCACTTTCCCTGTGATAACCCACTGACAGTGCAGCACTTTCTCTGTGATAAATCACCGACAGTGCAGCACTTTCCCTGTGATAACTTACTGACAGTGCAGCACTTTCTCTGTGATAACCCGCCGACAGTGCAGCACTTTCCCTGTGATAACCCACTGACAGTGCAGCACTTTCCCTGTGATAACTTACTGACAGTGCAGCTGCAGCACTTTCTCTGTGATAACCCACCGACAGTGCAGCACGTTCCCTGTGATGACACACTGACAGTGCAGCACTTTCTCTGTGATAACTCACTGACAGTGCAGCGCTTTCCCTGTGATAAACCACTGACAGTGCAGCACTTTCCCTGTGATATCCCACTGACAGAGCAGCACTTTCTCTGTGATAACCCGCCGACAGTGCAGCACTTTCTCCGTGATAACCTACTGACAGTGCAGCACTTTCTCTGTGATAACCCACTGACAGTGCAGCACTTTCTCCGTGATAACCCACTGACAGTGCAGCACTTTCTCTGTGATAACCCACTGACAGTGCAGCACTTTCCCTGTGATAGCCCATTGACAGTGCAGCACTTTCTCTGTGATAACCCACTGACAGAGCAGCACTTTCTCTGTGATAACCCACCGACAGTGCAGCACTTTCTCTGTGATAACCCACTGACAGTGCAGCACTTTATCTGTGATAACACACTGACAGTACAGCACTTTCCCTATGATAACCCACTGACAGTACAGCACTTTCCCTGTGATAACCCACTGACAGTACAGCACTTTCCCTGTGATAACCCACTGACAGTACAGCACTTTCTCTGTGATAACCCACTGACAGTGCAGCACTTTCTCTGTGATAACCCACTGACAGTGCAGCACTTTCTCTGTGATAACCCACTGACAGTGCAGCACTTTCCCTGTGATAACCCACTGAGAGTGCAGCACTTTCCCTGTGATAACACACTGACAGTACAGCACTTTCCCTGTGATAACCCACTGACAGTACAGCACTTTCCCTGTGATAACCCACTGAGAGTGCAGCACTTTCTCTGTGATAACCCACTGACAGTGCAGCACTTTCTCTGTGATAACCCACCGACAGTACAGCACTTTTTCTGTGATAACCCACCAACAGTACAGCACTTTCTCTGTGATAACCCACTGACAGTGCAGCACTTTCTCTGTGATAACCCACTGACAGTGCAGCACTTTCTCTGTGATAACACACTAACAGTACAGCACTTTCCCTGTGATAACCCACTGACAGTACAGCACTTTCCCTGTGATAACCCACTGACAGTGCATCAA
This sequence comes from Chiloscyllium punctatum, assembly GCF_047496795.1. NCBI lineage: Eukaryota > Metazoa > Chordata > Chondrichthyes > Orectolobiformes > Hemiscylliidae > Chiloscyllium > Chiloscyllium punctatum. Next base: position 74,864,917 of record NC_092751.1, read on the forward strand.
TTTCCCGGTGATAACCCACTGACAGCACAGAACCTTCCCTGTGATAAACCACTGACAGTGCAGCACTTTCTCTGTGATAAATCACCGACAGTGCAGCAGTTTCACTGCGATAAATCACTGACAGTGCAGCACTTTCTCTGTAATAACTCACTGACAGTGCACCACATTCTCTGTGATAAATCGCTGACAGTGCAGCACTTTCTCTGTGATAACCCACCAGCAGTGCAGCAATTTCTCTGTGATAACTCACTGACAGTGCAGCACTTTCTCTGTGATAAATCACCGACTGTGCAGCACTTTCCCTGTGATAGCTTACTGACAGTGCAGCACTTTCTCTGTGATAACTCACTGACAGTGCAGCACTTTCTCTGTGATAACTCACCGACAGTGCAGCACTTTCACTGTGATAAATCACCGACAGTGCAGCACTTTCTCTGTGATAACCCACTGACAGTGCAGCACTTTCTCTGTGATAACCCACTGACAGTGCAGCACTTTCTCTGTGATAACCCACTGACAGTGCAGCACTTTCTCTGTGATAACCCACTGACAGTACAGCACTTTCTCTGTGATAACCCACTGACAGTGCAGCACATTCTCTGTGATAACCCACCGACAGTGCAGCACTTTCTCTGTGATAACCCACTGACAGTGCAGCATGTTCTCTGTGATATCTCACTGACAGTGCAGCACTTTCTCTGTGATAACCCACTGACAGTGCAGCACTTTCTCTGTGATAACCCACCGACAGTGCAGCACTTTCCCTGTGATAACCCACAGACAGTGCAGCACTTTCTCTGTGATAACCCAGTGACAGTGCAGCACTTTCTCTGTGATAACCCACCGACAGTGCAGCACTTTCTCTGTGATAACTCACTGACAGTGCAGCACTTTTTCTGTGATAACCCACCAACAGTTCAGCACTTTCCCTGTGATAACCCACTGACAGTGCAGCACTTTCTCTGTGATAAATCACTGACATTGCAGCACTTTCTCTGTGATAACTCACCGACAGTACAGCACGTTCCCTGTGATAACCCACTGACAGTGCAGCACTTTCTCTGTGATAACCCACTGACAGTGCAGCACTTTCTCTGTGATAACCCACTGACAGTGCAGCACTTTCTCTGTGATAACCCACTGACAGGGCAGCACTTTCTCTGTGATAACCCACTGACAGTGCAGCACTTTCTTTGTGATAACTCGCGACAGTGCAGCACTTTCTCTGTGATAACCCGCCGACAGTGCAGCACTCTCTCTGTGATATCCCACTGACAGTGCAGCACGTTGCCTGTGATAACCCACTGATAGTGCAGCACTTTCTCTGTGATAACCCACTGACAGTGCAGCACTTTCTCTGTGATAACCCACTGACAGTGCAGCACTTTCTCTGTGATTACCCACTGACATTGCAGCACTTTCTTTGTGATAACTCGCGACAGTGCAGCATTTTCTCTGTGATAACTCACCGACAGTGCAGCACTTTCTCTGTGATAACTCACTGACAGTGCAGCACATTCTCTGTGATAAATCACTGACAGTGCAGCACTTTCTCTGTGATAACCCACCAGCAGTGCAGCACTTTCTCTGTGATAACACACTGACAGTGCAGCACTTTCTCTGTGATAAATCACCGAATGTGCAGCACTTTCCCTGTGATACATTACTGACAGTGCAGCACTTTCTCTGTGATAACCCACTGACAGTGCAGCACTTTCTCTGTGATAACACACTGACAGTACAGCACTTTCCCTGTGATAACCCACTGACAGTACAGCACTTTCCCTGTGATAACCCACTGACAGTGCATCAATTTCCCGGTGATAACCCACTGACAGCACAGACCTTTCCCTGTGATAAACCACTGACAGTGCAGCACTTTCTCTGTGATAAATCACCGACAGTGCAGCAGTTTCACTGCGATAAATCAATGACATTGCAGCACTTTCTCTGTGATAACTTACCGACAGTGCAGCACTTTCTCTGTGATAACTCACCGACAGTACAGCACTTTCCCTGTGATAACCCACTGACAGTGCAGCACTTTCTCTGTGATAACCCACTGACAGTGCAGCACTTTCTCTGTGATAACCCACTGACAGGGCAGCACTTTCTCTGTGATAACCCACTGACAGTGCAGCACTTTCTCTGTGATAACCCACTGACAGTGCAGCACGTTCCCTGTGATAACCCACTGATAGTGCAGCACTTTCTCTGTGATAACCCACTGACAGTGCAGCACTTTCTCTGTGATAACCCACTGACAGTGCAGCACTTTCTCTGTGATAACCCACTGACAGTGCAGCACTTTCTTTGTGATAACTCGCGACAGTGCAGCACTTTCTCTGTGATAACTCACCGACAGTGCAGCACTTTCTCTGTGATAACTCACTGACAGTGCACCACATTCTCTGTGATAAATCGCTGACAGTGCAGCACTTTCTCTGTGATAACCCACCAGCAGTGCAGCAATTTCTCTGTGATAACTCACTGACAGTGCCGCACTTTCTCTGTGATAAATCACCGACTGTGCAGCACTTTCCCTGTGATAGCTTACTGACGGTGCAGCACTTTCTCTGTGATAACCCACTGACAGTGCAGCACTTTCTCTGTGATAACCCACCAGCAGTGCAGCATTTTCTCTGTGATAACTCACTGACAGTGCAGCACTTTCTCTGTGATAACTCACCGACAGTGCAGCAATTTCACTGTGATAAATCACCGACAGTGCAGCACTTTCTCTGTGATAACCCACTGACAGTGCAGCACTTTCTCTGTGATAACCCACTGACAGTGCAGCACATTCTCTGTGATAACCCACTGACAGTGCAGCACTTTCTCTGTGATAACTCACTGACAGTACAGCACTTTCTCTGTGATAACCCACTGACAGTGCAGCACATTCTCTGTGATAACCCACCGACAGTGCGGCACTTTCTCTGTGATAACCCACTGACAGTGCAGCACTTTCTCTGTGATATCTCACTGACAGTGCAGCACTTTCTCTGTGATAACCCACTGACAGTGCAGCACTTTCTCTGTGATAAATCACTGACATTGCAGCACTTTCCCTGTGATAACCCACAGACAGTGCGGCACTTTCTCTGTGATAACCCACCGACAGTACAGCACTTTTTCAGTGATAACCCACCAACAGTTCAGCAATTTCCCTGTGATAACCCACTGACAGTGCATCACTTTCTCTGTGATAAATCACTGACATTGCAGCACTTTCCCTGTGATAACCCACAGACAGTGCAGCACTTTCTCTGTGATAATCCAGTGACAGTGCAGCACTTTCTCTGTGATAACCCACCGACAGTGCAGCACTTTCTCTGTGATAACTCACTGACAGTGCAGCACTTTCTCTGTGATAACCCACTGACAGTGCAGCACTTTCTCGGTGATAACCCACCGACAGTACAGCACTTTTTCAGTGATAACCCACCAACAGTTCAGCAATTTCCCTGTGATAACCCACTGACAGTGCATCACTTTCTCTGTGATAACTCACTGACAGTGCAGCACTTTCTCTGTGATAACTCACCGACAGTGCAGCACTTTCACTGTGATAAATCACCGACAGTGCAGCACTTTCTCTGTGATAACCCACTGACAGTGCAGCACGTTTCCTGTGATAACCCACTGACAGTGCAGCACTTTCTCTGTGATAACCCACTGACAGTGCAGCACTTTCTCTGTGATAACCCACTGACAGTGCAGCACTTTCTCTGTGATAACCCACTGACAGTGCAGCACTTTCTCTGTGATAACTCACTGACAGTGCAGCACTTTCTCTGTGATAACCCACTGACAGTGCAGCACTTTCTCGGTGATAACCCACCGACAGTACAGCACTTTTTCTGTGATAACCCACCAACAGTTCAGCACTTTCCCTGTGATAACCCACTGACAGTGCAGCACTTTCTCTGTGATAAATCACTGACATTGCAGCACTTTCTCTGTGAGAACTTACCGACAGTGCAGCACTTTCTCTGTGATAAATCACCGACAGTACAGCACGTTCCCTGTGATAACCCACTGACAGTGCAGCACTTTCTCTGTGATAACCCACTGACAGTGCAGCACTTTCTCTGTGATAACCCACTGACAGTGCAGCACTTTCTCTGTGATAACCCACTGACAGGGCAGCACTTTCTCTGTGATAACCCACTGACAGTGCAGCACTTTCTTTGTGATAACTCGCGACAGTGCAGCACTTTCTCTGTGATAACCCACCGACAGTGCAGCACTCTCTCTGTGATATCCCACTGACAGTGCAGCACTTTCTCTGTGAGAACTTACCGACAGTGCAGCACTTTCTCTGTGATAACTCGCCGACAGTGCAGCACTTTCCCTGTGATAACCCACGGACAGTGCAGCACTTTCTCTGTGATAACCCACTGACAGTGCAGCACTTTCTCTGTGATAACCCACTGACAGTGCAGCACTTTCTCTGTGATAACCCACCGACAGTACAGCACTTTTTCTGTGATAACCCACCAACAGTACAGCACTTTCCCTGTGATAACCCACTGACAGTGCAGCACTTTCTCTGTGATAAATCACCGACAGTGCAGCAGTTTCACTGCGATAACTTACCGACATTGCAGCACTTTCTCTGTGATAACCCACTGAGAGTACAGCACTTTCTCTGTGATAACCCACTGACAGTGCAGCACATTCTCTGTGATAACCCACCGACAGTGCAGCACTTTCTCTGTGATAACCCACTGACAGTGCAGCACTTTCTCTGTGATATCTCACTGACAGTGCAGCACTTTCTCTGTGATAACCCACTGACAGTGCAGCAGTTTCTCTGTGATAACCCACCGACAGTGCAGCACTTTCCCTGTGATAACCCACAGACAGTGCAGCACTTTCTCTGTGATAACCCAGTGACAGTGCAGCACTTTCTCTGTGATAACCCACCGACAGTGCAGCACTTTCTCTGTGATAACTCACTGACAGTGCAGCACTTTCTCTGTGATAACCCACTGACAGTGCAGCACTTTCTCGGTGATAACCCACCGACAGGACAGCACTTTTTCTGTGATAACCCACCAACAGTTCAGCACTTTCCCTGTGATAACCCACTGACAGTGCAGCACTTTCTCTGTGATAAATCACTGACATTGCAGCACTTTCTCTGTGAGAACTTACCGACAGTGCAGCACTTTCTCTGTGATAACTCACCGACAGTACAGCACGTTCCCTGTGATAACCCACTGACAGTGCAGCACTTTCTCTGTGATAACCCACTGACAGTGCAGCACTTTCTCTGTGATAACCCACTGACAGTGCAGCACATTCTCTGTGATAACCCACTGACAGGGCAGCATTTTCTCTGTGATAACCCACTGACAGTGCAGCACTTTCTTTGTGATAACTCGCGACAGTGCAGCACTTTCTCTGTGATAACCCACCGACAGTGCAGCACTCTCTCTGTGATATCCCACTGACAGTGCAGCACGTTCCCTGTGATAACCCACTGATAGTGCAGCACTTTCTCTGTGATAACCCACTGACAGTGCAGCACTTTCTCTGTGATAACCCACTGACAGTGCAGCACTTTCTCTGTGATTACCCACTGACAGTGCAGCACTTTCTTTGTGATAACTCGCGACAGTGCAGCACATTCTCTGTGATAACTCACTGACAGTGCAGCACATTCTCTGTGATAAATCACTGACAGTGCAGCACTTTCTCTGTGATAACCCACCAGCAGTGCAGCACTTTCTCTGTGATAACTCACTGACAGTGCAGCACTTTCTTTGTGATAACTCGCGACAGTGCAGCACTTTCTCTGTGATAACTCACCGACAGTGCAGCACTTTCTCTGTGATAACTCACTGACAGTGCACCACATTCTCTGTGATAAATCGCTGACAGTGCAGCACTTTCTCTGTGATAACCCACCAGCAGTGCAGCAATTTCTCTGTGATAACTCACTGACAGTGCAGCACTTTCTCTGTGGTAAATCACCGACTGTGCAGCACTTTCCCTGTGATAGCTTACTGACAGTGCAGCACTTTCTCTGTGATAACCCACTGACAGTGCAGCACTTTCTCTGTGATAACCCACCAGCAGTGCAGCACTTTCTCTGTGATAACTCACTGACAGTGCAGCACTTTCTCTGTGATAACTCACCGACAGTGCAGCACTTTCACTGTGATAAATCACCGACAGTGCAGCACATTCTCTGTGATAACCCACTGACAGTGCAGCACTTTCTCTGTGATAACCCACTGACAGTGCAGCACTTTCTCTGTGATATCCCACTGACAGTGCAGCACTTTCTCTGTGATAACCCACTGACAGTACAGCACTTTCTCTGTGATAACCCACTGACAGTGCAGCACATTCTCTGAGATAACCCACCGACAGTGCAGCACTTTCTCTGTGATAACCCACTGACAGTGCAGCACTTTCTCTGTGATATCTCACTGACAGTGCAGCACTTTCTCTGTGATAACTCACTGACAGTGCACCACATTCTCTGTGATAAATCGCTGACAGTGCAGCACTTTCTCTGTGATAACCCACCAGCAGTGCAGCAATTTCTCTGTGATAACTCACTGACAGTGCAGCACTTTCTCTGTGGTAAATCACCGACTGTGCAGCACTTTCCCTGTGATAGCTTACTGACAGTGCAGCACTTTCTCTGTGATAACCCACTGACAGTGCAGCACTTTCTCTGTGATAACCCACCAGCAGTGCAGCACTTTCTCTGTGATAACTCACTGACAGTGCAGCACTTTCTCTGTGATAACTCACCGACAGTGCAGCACTTTCACTGTGATAAATCACCGACAGTGCAGCACATTCTCTGTGATAACCCACTGACAGTGCAGCACTTTCTCTGTGATAACCCACTGACAGTGCAGCACTTTCTCTGTGATATCCCACTGACAGTGCAGCACTTTCTCTGTGATAACCCACTGACAGTACAGCACTTTCTCTGTGATAACCCACTGACAGTGCAGCACATTCTCTGAGATAACCCACCGACAGTGCAGCACTTTCTCTGTGATAACCCACTGACAGTGCAGCACTTTCTCTGTGATATCTCACTGACAGTGCAGCACTTTCTCTGTGATAACCCACTGACAGTGCAGCACTTTCTCTGTGATAACCCACCGACAGTGCAGCACTTTCCCTGTGATAACCCACAGACAGTGCAGCACTTTCTCTGTGATAACCCAGTGACAGTGCAGCACTTTCTCTGTGATAACCCACCGACAGTGCAGCACTTTCTCTGTGATAACTCACTGACAGTGCAGCACTTTCTCTGTGATAACCCACTGACAGTGCAGCACTTTCTCGGTGATAACCCACCGACAGTACAGCACTTTTTCTGTGATAACCCACCAACAGTTCAGCAATTTCCCTGTGATAACCCACTGACAGTGCATCACTTTCTCTGTGATAAATCACTGACATTGCAGCACTTTCTCTGTGAGAACTTACCGACAGTGCAGCACTTTCTCTGTGATAACTCACCGACAGTACAGCACGTTTCCTGTGATAACCCACTGACAGTGCAGCACTTTCTCTGTGATAACCCACTGACAGTGCAGCACTTTCTCTGTGATAACCCACTGACAGTGCAGCACTTTCTCTGTGATAACCCACTGACAGGGCAGCACTTTCTCTGTGATAACCGACTGACAGTGCAGCACTTTCTTTGTGATAACTCGCGACAGTGCAGCACTTTCTCTGTGATAACCCACCGTCAGTGCAGCACTCTCTCTGTGATATCCCACTGACAGTGCAGCACGTTCCCTGTGATAACCCACTGATAGTGCAGCACTTTCTCTGTGATAACCCACTGACAGTGCAGCACTTTCTCTGTGATAACCCACTGACAGTGCAGCACTTTCTCTGTGATTACCCACTGACAGTGCAGCACTTTCTTTGTGATAACTCGCGACAGTGCAGCACTTTCTCTGTGATAACTCACCGACAGTGCACCACTTTCTCTGTGATAACTCACTGACAGTGCAGCACATTCTCTGTGATAAATCACTGACAGTGCAGCACTTTCTCTGTGATAACCCACCAGCAGTGCAGCACTTTCTCTGTGATAACTCACTGAGAGTGCAGCACTTTCTCTGTGATAAATCACCGAATGTGCAGCACTTTCCCTGTGATACCTTACTGACAGTGCAGCACTTTCTCTGTGATAACCCACTGACAGTTCAGCACTTTCTCTGTGATAACCCACCAGCAGTGCAGCACTTTCTCTGTGATAACTCACTGACAGTGCAGCACTTTCTCTGTGATAACTCACCGACAGTGCAGCACTTTCTCTGTGATAAATCACCGACAGTGCAGCACTTTCTCTGTGATAACCCACTGACAGTGCAGCACTTTCTCTGTGATAAATCACCGACAGTGCAGCACTGTCTCTGTGAGAACTCACTGACCGTGCAGCACTTTCTCTGTGATAAATCACTGACAGTGCAGCACTTTCCCTGTGATAACTTACTGAGAGTGCAGCACTTTCTCTGTGATAACCCACCGACAGTGCAGCACTTTCCCTGTGATAACCCACTGACAGTGCAGCACTTTCCCTGTGATAACCCACTGACAGTGCAGCACTTTCTCTGTGATAAATCACCGACAGTGCAGCACGTTCCCTGTGATAACTTACTGACAGTGCAGCACTTTCTCTGTGATAACCCACCGACAGTGCCGCACTTTCCCTGTGATAACCCACTGACAGTGCAGCACTTTCCCTGTGATAACTTACTGACAGTGCAGCTGCAGCACTTTCTATGTGATAACCCACCGACAGTGCAGCACTTTCCCTGTGATAACACACTGACAGTGCAGCACTTTCTCTGTGATAACTCACTGACAGTGCAGCACTTTCTCTGTGATAACCCACCAGCAGTGCAGCACTTTCTCTGTGATAACTCACTGACAGTGCAGCACTTTCTCTGTGATAAATCACCGAATGTGCAGCACTTTCCCTGTGATACCTTACTGACAGTGCAGCACTTTCTCTGTGATAACCCACTGACAGTGCAGCACTTTCTCTGTGATAACCCACCAGCAGTGCAGCACTTTCTCTGTGATAACTCACTGACAGTGCAGCACTTTCTCTGTGATAACTCACCGACAGTGCAGCACTTTCTCTGTGATAAATCACCGACAGTGAGGCACTTTCTCTGTGATAACCCACTGACAGTGCAGCACTTTCTCTGTGATAAATCACCGACGGTGCAGCACTGTCTCTGTGAGAACTCACTGACCGTGCAGCACTTTCTCTGTGATAACTTACTGAGAGTGCAGCACTTTCTCTGTGATAACCCACCGACAGTGCAGCACTTTCCCTGTGATAACCCACTGACAGTGCAGCACTTTCCCTGTGATAACCCACTGACAGTGAGCACTTTCTCTGTGATAAATCACCGACAGTGCAGCACGTTCCCTGTGATAACTTACTGACAGTGCAGCACTTTCTCTGTGATAACCCACCGACAGTGCCGCACTTTCCCTGTGATAACCCACTGACAATGCAGCACTTTCCCTGTGATTACTTACTGACACTGCAGCTGCAGCACTTTCTATGTGATAACCCACCGACAGTGCAGCACTTTCCCTGTGATAACACACTGACAGTGCAGCACTTTCTCTGTGATAACTCACTGACAGTGCAGCGCTTTCCCTGTGATAACCCACTGACAGTGCAGCACTTTCCCTGTGATAACCCACTGACAGTGCAGCACTTTCTCTGTGATAACCCACCGACAGTACAGCACTTTCCCTGTGATAACCCACTGACAGTGCAGCACTTTCTCTGTGATAACTCACTGACAGTACAGCACTTTCCCTGTGATAACCCACTGACAGTGCAGCAGTTTCACTGTGATAACTTACCGACATTGCAGCACTTTCTCTGTGATAACCCACTGACAGTACAGCACTTTCTCTGTGATATCCCACTGAAAGTGCAGCACATTCTCTGTGATAACCCACCGACAGTGCAGCACTTTCTCTGTGATAACCCACTGACAGTGCAGCACTTTCTCTGTGATATCTCACTGACAGTGCAGCACTTTCTCTGTGATAACCCACTGACAGTGCAGCACTTTCTCTGTGATAACCCACCGACAGTGCAGCACTTTCCCTGTGATAACCCACAGACAGTGCAGCACTTTCTCTGTGATAACCCAGTGACAGTGCAGCACTTTCTCTGTGATAACCCACCGACAGTGCAGCACTTTCTCTGTGATAACTCACTGACAGTGCAGCACTTTCTCTGTGATAACCCACTGACAGTGCAGCACTTTCTCGGTGATAATCCACCGACAGTACAGCACATTTTCTGTGATAACCCACCAACAGTTCAGCAATTTCCCTGTGATAACCCACTGACAGTGCAGCACTTTCTCTGTGATAAATCACTGACATTGCAGCACTTTCTCTGTGAGAACCTACCGACAGTGCAGCACTTTCTCTGTGATAACTCACCGACAGTACAGCACGTTCCCTGTGATAACCCACTGACAGCGCAGCACTTTCTCTGTGATAACCCACTGACAGTGCAGCACTTTCTCTGTGATAACCCACTGACAGTGCAGCACTTTCTCTGTGATAACCCACTGACAGGGCAGCACTTTCTCTGTGATAACCCACTGACAGTGCAGCACTTTCTTTGTGATAACTCGCGACAGTGCAGCACTTTCTCTGTGATAACCCATCGACAGTGCAGCACTCTCTCTGTGATATCCCACTGACAGTGCAGCACGTTCCCTGTGATAACCCACTGATAGTGCAGCACTTTCTCTGTGATAACCCACTGACAGTGCAGCACTTTCTCTGTGATAACCCACTGACAGTGCAGCACTTCTCTGTGATTACCCACTGACAGTGCAGCACTTTCTTTGTGATAACTCGCGACAGTGCAGCACTTTCTCTGTGATAACTCACCGACAGTGCAGCACTTTCTCTGTGATAACTCACTGACAGTGCAGCACATTCTCTGTGATAAATCACTGACAGTGCAGCACTTTCTCTGTGATAACCCACCAGCAGTGCAGCACTTCCTCTGTGATAACTCACTGACAGTGCAGCACTTTCTCTGTGATAAATCACCGAATGTGCAGCACTTTCCCTGTGATACCTTACTGACAGTGCAGCACTTTCTCTGTGATAACCCACTGACAGTGCAGCACTTTCTCTGTGATAACACACTGACAGTACAGCACTTTCCCTGTGATAACCCACTGACAGTACAACACTTTCCCTGTGATAACCAACTGACAGTGCATCAATTTCCCGGTGATAACCCACTGACAGCACAGAACTTTCCCTGTGATAAACCACTGACAGTGCAGCACTTTCTCTGTGATAAATCACCGACAGTGCAGCAGTTTCACTGCGATAAATCACTGACATTGCAGCACTTTCTCTGTGATAACTTACCGACAGTGCAGCACTTTCTCTGTGATAACTCACCGACAGTACAGCACTTTCCCTGTGATAACCCACTGACAGTGCAGCACTTTCTCTGTGATAACCCACTGACAGTGCAGCACTTTCTCTGTGATAACCCACTGACAGGGCAGCACTTTCTCTGTGATAACCCACTGACATTGCAGCACTTTCTCTGTGATAACCCACCGACAGTGCAGCACTTTCTCTGTGATAACCCACTGACAGTGCAGCACGTTCCCTGTGATAACCCACTGATAGTGCAGCACTTTCTCTGTGATAACCCACTGACAGTGCAGCACTTTCTCTGTGATAACCCACTGACAGTGCAGCACTTTCTCTGTGATAACCCACTGACAGTGCAGCACTTTCTTTGTGATAACTCGCGACAGTGCAGCACTTTCTCTGTGATAACTCACCGACAGTGCAGCACTTTCTCTGTGATAACTCACTGACAGTGCACCACATTCTCTGTGATAAATCGCTGACAGTGCAGCACTTTCTCTGTGATAACCCACCAGCAGTGCAGCAATTTCTCTGTGATAACTCACTGACAGTGCAGCACTTTCTCTGTGATAAATCACCGACTGTTCAGCACTTTCCCTGTGATAGCTTACTGACAGTGCAGCACTTTCTCTGTGATAACCCACTGACAGTGCAGCACTTTCTCTGTGATAACCCACCAGCAGTGCAGCACTTTCTCTGTGATAACTCACTGACAGTGCAGCACTTTCTCTGTGATAACCCACTGACAGTGCAGCACTTTCTCTGTGATAACCCACTGACAGTGCATGACTTTCTCTGTGATAACCCACTGACAGTGCAGCACTTTCTCTGTGATAACCCACTGACAGTACAGCACTTTCTCTGTGATAACCCACTGACAGTGCAGCACATTCTCTGTGATAACCCACTGACAGTGCAGCACTTTCTCTGTGATAACCCACTGACAGTGCAGCACTTTCTTTGTGATAACTCGCGACAGTGCAGCACTTTCTCTGTGATAACTCACCGACAGTGCAGCACTTTCTCTGTGATAACTCACTGACAGTGCACCACATTCTCTGTGATAAATCGCTGACAGTGCAGCACTTTCTCTGTGATAACCCACCAGCAGTGCAGCAATTTCTCTGTGATAACTCACTGACAGTGCAGCACTTTCTCTGTGATAAATCACCGACTGTTCAGCACTTTCCCTGTGATAGCTTACTGACAGTGCAGCACTTTCTCTGTGATAACCCACTGACAGTGCAGCACTTTCTCTGTGATAACCCACCAGCAGTGCAGCACTTTCTCTGTGATAACTCACTGACAGTGCAGCACTTTCTCTGTGATAACCCACTGACAGTGCAGCACTTTCTCTGTGATAACCCACTGACAGTGCATGACTTTCTCTGTGATAACCCACTGACAGTGCAGCACTTTCTCTGTGATAACCCACTGACAGTACAGCACTTTCTCTGTGATAACCCACTGACAGTGCAGCACATTCTCTGTGATAACCCACCGACAGTGCAGCACTTTCTCTGTGATAACCCACTGACAGTGCAGCACTTTCTCTGTGATATCTCACTGACAGTGCAGCACTTTCTCTGTGATAACCCACTGACAGTGCAGCACTTTCTCTGTGATAACCCACCGACAGTGCAGCACTTTCCCTGTGATAACCCACAGACAGTGCAGCACTTTCTCTGTGATAACCCAGTGAGAGTGCAGCACTTTCTCTGTGATAACCCACCGACAGTGCAGCACTCTCTCTGTGATAACTCACTGACAGTGCAGCACTTTCTCTGTGATAACCCACTGACAGTGCAGCACTGTCTCGGTGATAACCCACCGACAGTACAGCACTTTTTCTGTGATAACCCACCAACAGTTCAGCACTTTCCCTGTGATAACCCACTGACAGTGCAGCACTTTCTCTGTGATAAATCACTGACATTGCAGCACTTTCTCTGTGAGAACTTACCGACAGTGCAGCACTTTCTCTGTGATAACTCACCGACAGTACAGCACGTTCCCTGTGATAACCCACTGACAGTGCAGCACTTTCTCTGTGATAACCCAGTGACAGTGCAGCACATTCTCTGTGATAACCCACTGACAGTGCAGCACTTTCTCTGTGATAACCCACTGACAGGGCAGCACTTTCTCTGTGATAACCCACTGACAGTGCAGCACTTTCTTTGTGATAACTCGCGACAGTGCAGCACTTTCTCTGTGATAACCCACCGACAGTGCAGCACTCTCTCTGTGATATCCCACTGACAGTGCAGCACGTTCCCTTTGATAACCCACTGACAGTGCAGCACTTTCTCTGTGATAACCCACTGACAGTGCAGCACTTTCTCTGTGATAACCCACTGACAGTGCAGCACTTTCTCTGTGATTACCCACTGACAGTGCAGCACTTTCTTTGTGATAACTCGCGACAGTGCAGCACTTTCTCTGTGATAACTCACCGACGGTGCAGCACTTTCTCTGTGATAACTCACTGACAGTGCAGCACATTCTCTGTGATAAATCACTGACAGTGCAGCACTTTCTCTGTGATAACCCACCAGCAGTGCAGCACTTTCTCTGTGATAACTCACTGACAGTGCAGCACTTTCTCTGTGATAAATCACCGAATGTGCAGCACTTTCCCTGTGATACCTTACTGACAGTGCAGCACTTTCTCTGTGATAACCCACTGACAGTGCAGCACTTTCTCTGTGATAACCCACCAGCAGTGCAGAACTTTCTCTGTGATAACTCACTGACAGTGCAGCACTTTCTCTGTAATAACTCACCGACAGTGCAGCACTTTCTCTGTGATAAATCACCGACAGTGCAGCACTTTCTCTGTGATAACCCACTGACAGTGCAGCACTTTCTCTGTGATAAATCACCGACAGTGCAGCACTTTCTCTGTGAGAACTCACTGACCGTGCAGCACTTTCTCTGTGATAAATCACTGACAGTGCAGCACTTTCCCTGTGATAACTTCCTGAGAGTGCAGCACTTTCTCTGTGATAACCCACCGACAGTGCAGCACTTTCCCTGTGATAACCCACTGACAGTGCAGCACTTTCCCTGTGATAACCCACTGACAGTGCAGCACTTTCTCTGTGATAAATCACCGACAGTGCAGCACGTTCCCTGTGATAACTTACTGACAGTGCAGCACTTTCTCTGTGATAACCCACCGACAGTGCAGCACTTTCCCTGTGATAACCCACTGACAGTGCAGCACTATCCCTGTGATAACTTACTGACAGTGCAGCTGCAGCACTTTCTATGTGATAACCCACCGACAGTGCAGCACTTTCCCTGTGATAACACACTGACAGTGCAGCACTTTCTCTGTGATAACTCACTGACAGTGCAGCGCTTTCCCTGTGATAACCCACTGACAGTGCAGCACTTTCCCTGTGATAACCCACTGACAGTGCAGCACTTTCTCATGTGATAACCCACCGACAGTACAGCACTTTCCCTGTGATAACCCACTGACAGTGCAGCACTTTCTCTGTGATAACTCACTGACAGTGCAGCACTTTCTCTGTGATAACCCACTGACAGTGCAGCACTTTCTCTGTGATAACCCACCGACAGTGCAGCACTTTCCCTGTGATAACCCACGGACAGTGCAGCACTTTCTCTGTGATAACCCACTGACAGTGCAGCACTTTCTCTGTGATAACCCACTGACAGTGCAGCACTTTCTCTGTGATAACCCACCGACAGTACAGCACTTTTTCTGTGATAACCCACCAATAGTACTGCACTTTCCCTGTGATAACCCACTGACAGTGCAGCACTTTCTCTGTGATAAATCACCGACAGTGCAGCAGTTTCACTGTGATAACTTACCGACATTGCAGCACTTTCTCTGTGATAACCCACTGACAGTGCAGCACTTTCTCTGTGACAACACACTGACAGTACAGCACTTTCCCTGTGATAACCCACTGACAGTACAGCACTTTCCCTGTGATAACCCACTGACGGCACAGCACTTTCCCTGTGATAACCCACTGACAGTGAAGCACTTTCTCTGTGATAACCCACTGACAGTGCAGCACTTTCTCTGTGATAACTTACCGACATTGCAGCACTTTCTCTGTGATAACTTAAAGACAGTACAGCACTTTCCCTGTGATAACCCACTGACAGTGCAGCACTTTCTCTGTGATAACCCACTGACAGTGCAGCACGTTCTCTGTGATAACCCACTGACAGGGCAGCACTTTCTCTGTGATAACCCACTGACGGTGCAGCACTTTCTCTGTGATAACCCACCGACAGTGCAGCACTTTCTCTGTGATAACCCACTGACAGTGCAGCACGTTCCCTGTTATAACCCACTGATGGTGCAGGACTTTCTCTGTGATAACCCACTGACAGTGCAGCACTTTCTCTGTGATAACCCACTGACAGTGCAGCACTTTCTCTGTGATAACCTACTGACAGTGCAGCACTTTCTTTGTGATAACTCGCGACAGTGCAGCACCTTCTCTGTGATAACTCACCGACAGTGCAGCACTTTCTCTGTGATAACTCACTGACAGTGCAGCACATTCTCTGTGATAAATCACTGACAGTGCAGCACTTTCTCTGTGATAACACACCAGCAGTGCAGCAATTTCTCTGTGATAACTCACTGACAGTGCAGCACTTTCTCTGTGATAACCCACCAGCAGTGCAGCACTTTCTCTGTGATAACTCACTGACAGTGCAGCACTTTCTCTGTGATAACTCACCGACAGTGCAGCACTTTCTCTGTGATAAATCACCGACAGTGCAGCACTTTCTCTGTGATAACCCACTGACAGTGCAGCACTTTCTCTGTGATAACCCACTGACAGTGCAGCACTTTCTCTGTGAAAACTCACTGACAGTGCAGCACTTTTTCTGTGATAACCCACTGACAGTGCAGCACTTTCTCTGTATTAACCCACCGACAGTGCAGCACTTTCCCTGTGATAACCCACTGAAAGTGCAGCACTTTCTCTGTGATAACCCACTGACAGTGCAGCACTTTCTTAGTGATAACCCACTGACAGTGCAGCACTTTCTCTGTGATAACTCACTGACAGTGCAGCACTTTCTCTGTGATAACCCACTGATAGTGCAGCACTTTCTCTGTGATAACCCACCGACAGTGCAGCACTTTCCCTGTGATAACCCACTGACAGTGCAGCACTTTCTCTGTGATAAATCACTGACAGTGCAGCACTTTCTCTGTGATAACCCACCAGCAGTGCAGCACTTTCTCTGTGATAAATCACCGAATGTGCAGCACTTTCCCTGTGATACCTTACTGACAGTGCAGCACTTTCTCTGTGATAACCCACTGACAGTGCAGCACTTTCTCTGTGATAACCCACCAGCAGTGCAGCACTTTCTCTGTGATAACTCACTGACAGTGCAGCACTTTCTCTGTGATAACTCACCGACAGTGCAGCACTTTCTCTGTGATAAATCACCGACAGTGCAGCACTTTCTCTGTGATAACCCACTGACAGTGCAGCACTTTCTCTGTGATAAATCACCGACAGTGCAGCACTGTCTCTGTGAGAACTCACTGACCGTGCAACACTTTCTCTGTGATAAATCACTGACAGTGCAGCACTTTCCCTGTGATAACTTACTGAGAGTGCAGCACTTACTCTGTGATAACCCACCGACAGTGCAGCACTTTCCCTGTGATAACCCACTGACAGTGCAGCACTTTCCCTGTGATAACCCACTGACAGTGCAGCACTTTCTCTGTGATAAATCACCGACAGTGCAGCACGTTTCCTGTGATAACTTACTGACAGTGCAGCACTTTCTCTGTGATAACCCACCGACAGTGCCGCACTTTCCCTGTGATAACCCACTGACAGTGCAGCACTTTCCCTGTGATAACTTACTGACAGTGCAGCTGCAGCACTTTCTATGTGATAACCCACCGACAGTGCAGCACATTCCCTGTGATAACACACTGACAGTGCAGCACTTTCTCTGTGATAACTCACTGACAGTGCAGCACTTTCTCTGTGATAACCCACCAGCAGTGCAGCACTTTCTCTGTGATAACTCACTGACAGTGCAGCACTTTCTCTGTGATAAATCACCGAATGTGCAGCACTTTCCCTGTGATACCTTACTGACAGTGCAGCACTTTCTCTGTGATAACCCACTGACAGTGCAGCACTTTCTCTTTTATAACCCACCAGCAGTGCAGCACTTTCTCTGTGATAACTCACTGACAGTGCAGCACTTTCTCTGTGATAACTCACCGACAGTGCAGCACTTTCTCTGTGATAAATCACCGACAGTGCAGCACTTTCTCTGTGATAACCCACTGACAGTGCAGCACTTTCTCTGTGATAAATCACCGACAGTGCAGCACTGTCTCTGTGAGAACTCACTGACCGTGCAGCACTTTCTCTGTGATAAATCACTGACAGTGCAGCACTTTCCCTGTGATAACTTACTGAGAGTGCAGCACTTTCTCTGTGATAACCCACCGACAGTGCAGCACTTTCCCTGTGATAACCCACTGACAGTGCAGCACTTTCCCTGTGATAACCCACTGACAGTGCAGCACTTTCTCTGTGATAAATCACCGACAGTGCAGCACGTTCCCTGTGATAACTTACTGACAGTGCAGCACTTTCTCTGTGATAACCCACCGACAGTGCCGCACTTTCCCTGTGATAACCCACTGACAGTGCAGCACTTTCCCTGTGATAACTTCCTGACAGTGCAGCTGCAGCACTTTCTATGTGATAACCCACCGACAGTGCAGCACTTTCCCTGTGATAACACACTGACAGTGCAGCACTTTCTCTGTGATAACTCACTGACAGTGCAGCGCTTTCCCTGTGATATCCCACTGACAGTGCAGCACTTTCCCTGTGATAACCCACTGACAGTGCAGCACTTTCTCTGTGATAACCCACCGACAGTACAGCACTTTCCCTGTGATAACCCACTGACAGTGCAGCACTTTCTCTGTGATAACTCACTGACAGTGCAGCACTTTCTCTGTGATAACCCACTGACAGTGCAGCACTTTCTCTGTGATAACCCACCGACAGTGCAGCACTTTCCCTGTGATAACCCACGGACAGTGCAGCACTTTCTCTGTGATAACCCACTGACAGTGCAGCACTTTCTCTGTGATAACCCACTGACAGTGCAGCACTTTCTCTGTGATAACCCACCGACAGTACAGCACTTTTTCTGTGATAACCCACCAACAGTACAGCACTTTCCCTGTGATAACCCACTGACAGTGCAGCACTTTCTCTGTGATAAATCACCGACAGTGCAGCAGTTTCACTGTGATAACTTACCGACATTGCAGCACTTTCTCTGTGATAACCCACTGACAGTACAGCACTTTCTCTGTGATATCCCACTGACAGTGCAGCACATTCTCTGTGATAACCCACCGACAGTGCAGCACTTTCTCTGTGATAACCCACTGACAGTGCAGCACTTTCTCTGTGATATCTCACTGACAGTGCAGCACTTTCTCTGTGATAACCCACTGACAGTGCAGCACTTTCTCTGTGATAACCCACCGACAGTGCAGCACTTTCCCTGTGATAACCCACAGACAGTGCAGCACTTTCTCTGTGACAACCCAGTGACAGTGCAGCACTTTCTCTGTGATAACCCACCGACAGTGCAGCACTTTCTCTGTGATAACTCACTGACAGTGCAGCACTTTCTCTTTCATAACCCACTGACAGTGCAGCACTTTCTCGGTGATAACCCACCGACAGTACAGCACTTTTTCTGTGATAACCCACCAACAGTTCAGCAATTTCCCTGTGATAACCCACTGAGAGTGCAGCACTTTCTCTGTGATAAATCACTGACATTGCAGCACTTTCTCTGTGAGAACCTACCGACAGTGCAGCACTTTCTCTGTGATAACTCACCGACAGTACAGCACGTTCCCTGTGATAACCCACTGACAGCGCAGCACTTTCTCTGTGATAACCCACTGACAGTGCAGCACTTTCTCTGTGATAACCCACTGACAGTGCAGCACTTTCTCTGTGATAACCCACTGACAGGGCAGCACTTTCTCTGTGATAACCCACTGACAGTGCAGCACTTTCTTTGTGATAACTCGCGACAGTGCAGCACTTTCTCTGTGATAACCCATCGACAGTGCAGCACTCTCTCTGTGATATCCCACTGAAAGTGCAGCACGTTCCCTGTGATAACCCACTGATAGTGCAGCACTTTCTCTGTGATAACCCACTGACAGTGCAGCACTTTCTCTGTGATAACCCACTGACAGTGCAGCACTTCTCTGTGATTACCCACTGACAGTGCAGCACTTTCTTTGTGATAACTCGCGACAGTGCAGCACTTTCTCTGTGATAACTCACCGACAGTGCAGCACTTTCTCTGTGATAACTCACTGACAGTGCAGCACATTCTCTGTGATAAATCACTGACAGTGCAGCACTTTCTCTGTGATAACCCACCAGCAGTGCAGCACTTTCTCTGTGATAACTCACTGACAGTGCAGCACTTTCTCTGTGATAAATCACCGAATGTGCAGCACTTTCCCTGTGATACCTTACTGACAGTGCAGCACTTTCTCTGTGATAACCCACTGACAGTGCAGCACTTTCTCTGTGATAACACACTGACAGTACAGCACTTTCCCTGTGATAACCCACTGACAGTACAGCACTTTCCCTGTGATAACCCACTGACAGTGCATCAATTTCCCGGTGATAACCCACTGACAGCACAGAACTTTCCCTGTGATAAACCACTGACAGTGCAGCACTTTCTCTGTGATAAATCACCGACAGTGCAGCAGTTTCACTGCGATAAATCACTGACATTGCAGCACTTTCTCTGTGATAACTTACCGACAGTACAGCACTTTCCCTGTGATAACCCACTGACAGTGCAGCACTTTCTCTGTGATAACCCACTGACAGTGCAGCACTTTCTCTGTGATGACCCACTGACAGGGCAGCACTTTCTCTGTGATAACCCACTGACAGTGCAGCACTTTCTCTGTGATAACCCACCGACAGTGCAGCACTTTCTCTGTGATAACCCACTGATAGTGCAGCACTTTCTCTGTGATAACCCACCGACAGTGCAGCACTTTCTCTGTGATAACCCACTGACAGTGCAGCACTTTCTCTGTGATAACCCACTGACAGTGCAGCACTTTCTTTGTGATAACTCGCGACAGTGCAGCACTTTCTCTGTGATAACTCACCGACAGTGCAGCACTTTCTCTGTGATAACTCACTGACAGTGCACCACATTCTCTGTGATAAATCGCTGACAGTGCAGCACTTTCTCTGTGATAACCCACCAGCAGTCCAGCAATTTCTCTGTGATAACTCACTGACAGTGCTGCACTTTCTCTGTGATAAATCACCGACTGTTCAGCACTTTCCCTGTGATAGCTTACTGACAGTGCAACACTTTCTCTGTGATAACCCACTGACAGTGCAGCACTTTCTCTGTGATAACCCACCAGCAGTGCAGCACTTTCTCTGTGATAACTCACTGACAGTGCAGCACTTTCTCTGTGATAATTCACCGACAGTGCAGCACTTTCTCTGTGATAACTCACTGACAGTGCAGCACTTTCTCTGTGATAATTCACCGACAGTGCAGCACTTTCACTGTGATAAATCACCGACAGTGCAGCACTTTCTCTGTGATAACCCACTGACAGTGCAGCACTTTCTCTGTGATAACCCACTGACAGTGCAGCACTTTCTCTGTGATAACCCACTGACAGTGCAGCACTTTCTCTGTGATAACCCACTGACAGTACAGCACTTTCTCTGTGATAACCCACTGACAGTGCAGCACATTCTCTGTGATAACCCACCGACAGTGCAGCACTTTCTCTGTGATAACCCACTGACAGTGCAGCACTTTCTCTGTGATATCTCACTGACAGTGCAGCACTTTCTCTGTGATAACCCACTGACAGTGCAGCACTTTCTCTGTGATAACCCACCGACAGTGCAGCACTTTCTCTGTGATAACTCAGTGACTGTGCAGCACTTTCGCTGTGATAACCCACCGACAGTGCAGCACTTTCTCTGTGATAACTCACTGACAGTGCAGCACTTTCTCTGTGATAACCCACTGACAGTGCAGCACTGTCTCGGTGATAACCCACCGACAGTACAGCACTTTTTCTGTGATAACCCACCAACAGTTCAGCACTTTCCCTGTGATAACCCACTGACAGTGCAGCACTTTCTCTGTGATAAATCACTGACATTGCAGCACTTTCTCTGTGAGAACTTACCGACAGTGCAGCACTTTCTCTGTGATAACTCACCGACAGTACAGCACGTTCCCTGTGATAACCCACTGACAGTGCAGCACTTTCTCTGTGATAACCCAGTGATAGTGCAGCACATTCTCTGTGATAACCCACTGACAGTGCAGCACTTTCTCTGTGATAACCCACTGACAGGGCAGCACTTTCTCTGTGATAACCCACTGACAGTGCAGCACTTTCTTTGTGATAACTCGCGACAGTGCAGCACTTTCTCTGTGATAACCCACCGACAGTGCAGCACTCTCTCTGTGATATCCCACTGACAGTGCAGCACGTTCCCTGTGATAACCCACTGACAGTGCAGCACTTTCTCTGTGATAACCCACTGACAGTGCAGCACTTTCTCTGTGATAACCCACTGACAGTGCAGCACTTTCTCTGTGATTACCCACTGACAGTGCAGCACTTTCTTTGTGATAACTCGCGACAGTGCAGCACTTTCTCTGTGATAACTCACCGACAGTGCAGCACTTTCTCTGTGATAACTCACTGACAGTGCAGCACATTCTCTGTGATAAATCACTGACAGTGCAGCACTTTCTCTGTGATAACCCACCAGCAGTGCAGCACTTTCTCTGTGATAACTCACTGACAGTGCAGCACTTTCTCTGTGATAAATCACCGAATGTGCAGCACTTTCCCTGTGATACCTTACTGACAGTGCAGCACTTTCTCTGTGATAACCCACTGACAGTGCAGCACTTTCTCTGTGATAACCCACCAGCAGTGCAGCACTTTCTCTGTGATAACTCACTGACAGTGCAGCATTTTCTCTGTAATAACTCACCGACAGTGCAGCACTTTCTCTGTGATAAATCACCGACAGTGCAGCACTTTCTCTGTGATAACCCACTGACAGTGCAGCACTTTCTCTGTGATAAATCACCGACAGTGCAGCACTTTCTCTGTGAGAACTCACTGACCGTGCAGCACTTTCTCTGTGATAAATCACTGACAGTGCAGCACTTTCCCTGTGATAACTTACTGAGAGTGCAGCACTTTCTCTGTGATAACCCACCGACAGTGCAGCACTCTACCTGTGATAACCCACTGACAGTGCAGCACTTTCCCTGAGATAACCCACTGACAGTGCAGCAACTTCTCTGTGATAAATCACCGACAGTGCAGCACGTTCCCTGTGATAACTTACTGACAGTGCAGCACTTTCTCTGTGATAACCCACCGACAGTGCAGCACTTTCCCTGTGATAACCCACTGACAGTGCAGCACTTTCCCTGTGATAACTTCCTGACAGTGCAGCTGCAGCACTTTCTATGTGATAACCCACCGACAGTGCAGCACTTTCCCTGTGATAACACACTGACAGTGCAGCACTTTCTCTGTGATAACTCACTGACAGTGCAGCGCTTTCCCTGTGATAACCCACTGACAGTGCAGCACTTTCCCTGTGATAACCCACTGACAGTGCAGCACTTTCTCTGTGATAACCCACCGACAGTACAGCACTTTCCCTGTGATAACCCACTGACAGTGCAGCACTTTCTCTGTGATAACTCACTGACAGTGCAGCACTTTCTCTGTGACAACCCACTGACAGTGCAGCACTTTCTCTGTGATAACCCACCGACAGTGCAGCACTTTCCCTGTGAAAACCCACGGACAGTGCAGCACTTTCTCTGTGATAACCCACTGACAGTGCAGCACTTTCTCTGTGATAACCCACTGACAGTGCAGCACTTTCTCTGTGATAACCCACCGACAGTACAGCACTTTTTCTGTGATAACCCACCAACAGTACTGCACTTTCCCTGTGATAACCCACTGACAGTGCAGCACTTTCTCTGTGATAAATCACCGACAGTGCAGCAGTTTCACTGTGATAACTTACCGACATTGCAGCACTTTCTCTGTGATAACCCACTGACAGTGCAGCACTTTCTCTGTGATCTAATCTAATCTCAGCATTAAATTGTTTCCGTGCGGGGTGCTTGGAGAACTATTAAAATGTGGGCGGCACGGTGGCACAGTGGTTAGCACTGCTGCCTCACAGCGCTGGAGACCCGGGTTCAATTCCCGCCTCAGGCGACTGTGTGGAGTTTGCACGTTCTCCCCGTGTCTGCGTGGGTTTCCTCCGGGTGCTCCGGTTTCCTCCCACACTCCAAAGATGTGCAGGTCAGGTGAATTGTCCATGCTAAATTGCCCGTAGTGTTAGGTAAGGGGTCGATGTAGATGTAGGGGTATGGGTGGGTACGCTTCGGCGGGGCGGTGTGGACTTGTTGGGCCGAAGGGCCTGTTTCCACACTGTAAGTAATCTAATCTAACACACTGACAGTACAGCACTTTCCCTGTGATAACCCACTGACAGTACAGCACTTTCCCTGTGATAACCCACTGAGAGTGCAGCACTTTCTCTGTGATAACCCACTGACAGTGCAGCACTTTCTCTGTGATAACCCACTGACAGTGCAGCACTTTCTCTGTGATAACTCACTGACAGTGCAGCACTTTCTGTGTGATAACCCACTGACAGTGCAGCACTTTCCCTGTGATAACCCACTGACAGTGCAGCACTTTCCCTGTGATAACCCACGGACAGTGCAGCATTTTCTCTGTGATAACCCACTGACAGTGCAGCACTTTCTCTGTGATAACCCACTGACAGTGCAGCACTTTCTCTGTGATAACCCACTGACAGTGCAGCACTTTCTCTGTGATAACCCACTGAGAGTGCAGCACTTTCTCTGTGATAACCCACTGACAGTGCAGCACTTTCTCTGTGATAACCCACTGACAGTGCAGCACTTTCTCTGTGATAACTCACTGACAGTGCAGCACTTTCTGTGTGATAACCCACTGACAGTGCAGCACTTTCCCTGTGATAACCCACGGACAGTGCAGCATTTTCTCTGTGATAACCCACTGACAGTGCAGCACTTTCTCTGTGATAACCCACTGACAGTTCAGCACTTTCTCTGTGATAACCCACTGACAGTGCAGCACTTTCTCTGTGATAAACCACTGACAGGGCAGCAGTTTCTCTATGATAACCCACTGACAGTGCAGCACTTTCCCTGTGATAACTTACTGACAGTGCAGCACTTTCTCTGTGATAACCCACCGACAGTGCAGCAATTTCCCTGTGAGAACCCACTGACAGTGCAGCACTTTCCTTCTGATAACCCACTGACAGCGCAGCACTTTCTCTGTGATAAATCACCGACAGTGCAGCACTCTCCCTGTGATAACTTACTGACAGTGCAGCACTTTCTCTGTGATAACCCACCGACAGTGCAGCACTTTCCCTGTGATAACCCACTGACAGTGCAGCACTTTCCCTGTGATAACTTACTGACAGTGCAGCTGCAGCACTTTCTCTGTGATAACCCACCGACAGTGCAGCACTTTCCCTGTGATAACCCGCCGACAGTGCAGCTCTTTCTCTGTGATAACCGACTGACAGTGCAGCACTTTCTCTGTGATAACCCACTGACAGTGCAGCACTTTCTCCGTGATAACCCACTGACAGTGCAGCACTTTCTCTGTGATAACCCACTGACAGTGCAGCACTTTCCCTGTGATAACCCACCGACAGTGCAGCACTTTCTCTGTGATAACCCACTGACAGTGCAGCAGTTTCTCTGTGATAACCCACCGACAGTGCAGCACTTTCTCTGTGATAACCCACTGACAGTGCAGCACTTTCCCTGTGATAACAAACTGACAGTACAGCACATTCCGTGTGATAACCCACGGACAGTACAGCACTTTCCCTGTGATAACCCACTGACAGTACAGCATTTTCCCTGTGATAACCCACTGACAGTACAGCACTTTCTCTGTGATAACCCACTGAGAGTGCAGCACTTTCTCTGTGATAACCCACTGACAGTGCAGCACTTTCTCTGTGATAACCAACTGACAGTGCAGCACTTTCCCTGTGATAACCCACTGACAGTGCAGCACTTTCCCTGTGATAACACACTGACAGTACAGCACTTTCCCTGTGATAACCCACTGACAGTACAGCACTTTCCCTGTGATAACCCACTGACAGTGCAGCACTTTCACTGTGATAACCCACTGACAGTGCAGCACTTTCTCTCTGATAACCCACTGACAGTGCAGCACTTTCTCTGTGATAACCCACTGACAGTGCAGCACTTTCTCTGTGATAACTCACTGACAGTGCAGCACTTTCTCTGTGATAACCCACTGACAGTGCAGCACTTTCTCTGTGATAACCCACTGACAGTGCAGCACTTTCCCTGTGGTAACCCACGGACAGTGCAGCACTTTCTCTGTGATAACCCACTGACAGTGCAGCACTTTCTCTGTGATAACCCACTGACAGTGCAGCACTTTCTCTGTGATAACCCACTGAGAGTGCAGCACTTTCTCTGTGATAACCCACTGACAGTGCAGCACTTTCTCTGTGATAACCAACTGACAGTGCAGCACTTTCCCTGTGATAACCCACTGACAGTGCAGCACTTTCCCTGTGATAACACACTGACAGTACAGCACTTTCCCTGTGATAACCCACTGACAGTACAGCACTTTCCCTGTGATAACCCACTGACAGTGCAGCACTTTCTCTGTGATAACCAACTGACAGTGCAGCACTTTCCCTGTGATAACCCACTGACAGTGCAGCACTTTCCCTGTGATAACACACTGACAGTACAGCACTTTCCCTGTGATAACCCACTGACAGTGCAGCACTTTCACTGTGATAACCCACTGACAGTGCAGCACTTTCTCTCTGATAACCCACTGACAGTGCAGCACTTTCTCTGTGATAACCCACTGACAGTGCAGCACTTTCTCTGTGATAACTCACTGACAGTGCAGCACTTTCTCTGTGATAACCCACTGACAGTGCAGCACTTTCTCTGTGATAACCCACTGACAGTGCAGCACTTTCCCTGTGGTAACCCACGGACAGTGCAGCACTTTCTCTGTGATAACCCACTGACAGTGCAGCACTTTCTCTGTGATAACCCACTGACAGTGCAGCACTTTCTCTGTGATAACCCACCGACAGTACAGCACTTTGTCTGTGGTAACCCACCAACAGTACAGCAATTTCCCTGTGATAAACCACTGACAGTGCAGCAGTTTCTCTGTGATAAATCACCGACAGTGCAGCAGTTTCACTGTGATAACTTACCGACATTGCAGCACTTTCTCTGTGATAACCCACTGACAGTGCAGGACTTTCTCTGTGATAACACACTGACAGTACAGCACTTTCCCTGTGATAACCCACTGACAGTACAGCACTTTCCCTGTGATAACCCACTGACAGTGCAGCACCTTCTCTGTGATAACACACTGACAGTACAGCACTTTCCCTGTGATAACCCACTGACAGTACAACACTTTCCCTGTGATAACCCACTGACAGTACAGCACTTTCCCTGTGATAACCCACTGACAGTGCATCAATTTCCCGGTGATAACCCACTGACGGCACAGCACTTTCCCTGTGATAACCCACTGACAGTGCAGCACTTTCCCTGTGATAACCCACTGACAGCGCAGCACTTTCTCTGTGATAAATCACCGACAGTGCAGTACTTTCCCTGTGATAACTTACTGACAGTGCAGCACTTTCTCTGTGATAACCCACCGACAGTGCAGCACTTTCCCTGTGATAACCCACTGACAGTGCACCACTTTCCCTGTGATAACTTACTGACAGTGCAGCTGCAGCACTTTCTCTGTGATAACCCACCGACAGTGCAGCACTTTCCCTGTGATAACACACTGACAGTGCAGCACTTTCTCTGTGAGAACTCACTGAAAGTGCAGCGCTTTCCCTGTGATAACGCACTGACAGTGCAGCACTTTCCCTGTGATAACCCACTGACAGAGCAGCACTTTCTCTGTGATAACCCGCCGACAGTGCAGCACTTTCTCTGTGATAACCGACTGAAAGTGCAGCACTTTCTCTATGATAACCCACTGACAGTGCAGCACTTTCTCCGTGATAACCCACTGACAGTGCAGCACTTTCTCTGTGATAACCCACTGACAGTGCAGCACTTTCCCTGTGATATCCCACTGACAGTGCAGCACTTTCTCTGTGATAACCCACTGACAGTGCAGCAGTTTCTCTGTGATAACCCACCGACAGTGCAGCACTTTCTCTGTGATAACCCACTGACAGTGCAGCACTTTCCCTGTGATAACAAACTGACAGTACAGCACTTTCCGTGTGAGAACCCACGGACAGTACAGCACTTTCCCTGTGATAACCCACTGACAGTACAGCATTTTCCCTGTGATAACCCACTGACAGTACAGCACTTTCTCTGTGATAACCCACTGACAGTGCAGCACTTTCTCTGTGATAACCCACTGACAGTGCAGCACTTTCTCTGTGATATCCCACTGACAGTGCAGCACTTTCCCTGTGATAACCCACTGACAGTGCAGCACTTTCCCTGTGATGACACACTGACAGTGCAGCACTTTACCTGTGATAACCCACTGACAGTACAGCACTTTCCCTGTGATAAACCACTGACAGTGCAGCACGTTCACTGTGATAACCCACTGACAGTGCAGCACTTTCTCTGTGATAACCCACTGACAGTGCAGCACTTTCTCTGTGATAACCCACTGACAGTGCAGCACTTTCTCTGTGATAACCCACTGACAGTGCAGCACTTTCCCTGTGATAACCCACGGACAGTGCAGCACTTTCTCTGTGATAACCCACTGACAGTGCAGCACTTTCTCTGTGATAACCCACTGACAGTGCAGCACTTTCTCTGTGATAACCCACCGACAGTACAGCACTTTGTCTGTGATAACCCACCAACAGTACAGCACTTTCCCTGTGATAACCCACTGACAGTGCAGCACTTTCTCTGTGATAAATCACCGACAGTGCAGCAGTTTCACTGTGATAACTTACCGACATTGCAGCACTTTCTCTGTGATAACCCACTGACAGTGCAGGACTTTCTCTGTGATAACACACTGACAGTACAGCACTTTCCCTGTGATAACCCACTGACAGTACAGCACTTTCCCTGTGATAACCCACTGAGAGTGCAGCACTTTCTCTGAGATAACACACTGACAGTACAGCACTTTCCCTGTGATAACCCACTGACAGTACAGCACTTTCCCTGTGATAACCCACTGACAGTACAGCACTTTCCCTGTGATAACCCACTGACAGTGCATCAATTTCCCGGTGAATTCCCACTGACGGCACAGCACTTTCCCTGTGATAACCCACTGACAGTGCAGCACTTTCCCTGTGATAACCCACTGACAGCGCAGCACTTTCTCTGTGATAAATCACCGACAGTGCAGCACTTTCCCTGTGATAACTTACTGACAGTGCAGCACTTTCTCTGTGATAACCCACCGACGGTGCAGCACTTTCCCTGTGATAACCCACTGACAGTGCAGCACTTTCCCTGTGATAACTTACTGACAGTGCAGCTGCAGCACTTTCTCTGTGATAACCCACCGACAGTGCAGCACTTTCCCTGTGATAACACACTGACAGTGCAGCACTTTCTCTGTGAGAACTCACTGAAAGTGCAGCGCTTTCCCTGTGATAACCCACTGACAGTGCAGCACTTTCCCTGTGATAACCCACTGACAGAGCAGCACTTTCTTTGTGATAACCCGCCGACAGTGCAGCACTTTCTCTGTGATAACCGACTGACAGTGCAGCACTTTCTCTATGATAACCCACTGACAGTGCAGCACTTTCTCCGTGATAACCCACTGACAGTGCAGCACTTTCTCTGTGATAACCCACTGACAGTGCAGCACTTTCCCTGTGATAACTTACTGACAGTGCAGCTGCAGCACTTTCTCTGTGATAACCCACCGACAGTGCAGCACTTTCCCTGTGATAACCCGCCGACAGTGCAGCTCTTTCTCTGTGATAACCGACTGACAGTGCAGCACTTTCTCTGTGATAACCCACTGACAGTGCAGCACTTTCTCCGTGATAACCCACTGACAGTGCAGCACTTTCTCTGTGATAACCCACTGACAGTGCAGCACTTTCCCTGTGATAACCCACCGACAGTGCAGCACTTTCTCTGTGATAACCCACTGACAGTGCAGCAGTTTCTCTGTGATAACCCACCGACAGTGCAGCACTTTCTCTGTGATAACCCACTGACAGTGCAGCACTTTCCCTGTGATAACAAACTGACAGTACAGCACTTTCCGTGTGATAACCCACGGACAGTACAGCACTTTCCCTGTGATAACCCACTGACAGTACAGCATTTTCCCTGTGATAACCCACTGACAGTACAGCACTTTCTCTGTGATAACCCACTGAGAGTGCAGCACTTTCTCTGTGATAACCCACTGACAGTGCAGCACTTTCTCTGTGATAACCCACTGACAGTGCAGCACTTTCCCTGTGATAACCCACTGACAGTGCAGCACTTTCCCTGTGATAACACACTGACAGTACAGCACTTTCCCTGTGATAACCCACTGACAGTACAGCACTTTCCCTGTGATAACCCACTGACAGTGCAGCACTTTCACTGTGATAACCCACTGACAGTGCAGCACTTTCTCTCTGATAACCCACTGACAGTGCAGCACTTTCTCTGTGATAACCCACTGACAGTGCAGCACTTTCTCTGTAATAACTCACTGACAGTGCAGCACTTTCTCTGTGATAACCCACTGACAGTGCAGCACTTTCTCTGTGATAACCCACTGACAGTGCAGCACTTTCCCTGTGGTAACCCACGGACAGTGCAGCACTTTCTCTGTGATAACCGACTGACAGTGCAGCACTTTCTCTGTGATAACCCACTGACAGTGCAGCACTTTCTCTGTGATAACCCACCGACAGTACAGCACTTTGTCTGTGATAACCCACCAACAGTACAGCACTTTCCCTGTGATAAACCACTGACAGTGCAGCACTTTCTCTGTGATAAATCACCGACAGTGCAGCAGTTTCACTGTGATAACTTACCGACATTGCAGCACTTTCTCTGTGATAACCCACTGACAGTGCAGGACTTTCTCTGTGATAACACACTGAGAGTACAGCACTTTCCCTGTGATAACCCACTGACAGTACAGCACTTTCCCTGTGATAACCCACTGACAGTGCAGCACCTTCTCTGTGATAACACACTGACAGTACAGCACTTTCCCTGTGATAACCCACTGACAGTACAACACTTTCCCTGTGATAACCCACTGACAGTACAGCACTTTCCCTGTGATAACCCACTGACAGTGCATCAGTTTCGCGGTGATAACCCACTGACGGCACAGCACTTTCCCTGTGATAACCCACTGACAGTGCAGCACTTTCCCTGTGATAACCCACTGACAGCGCAGCACTTTCTCTGTGATAAATCACCGACAGTGCAGTACTTTCCCTGTGATAACTTACTGACAGTGCAGCACTTTCTCTGTGATAACCCACCGACAGTGCAGCACTTTCCCTGTGATAACCCACTGACAGTGCACCACTTTCCCTGTGATAACTTACTGACAGTGCAGCTGCAGCACTTTCTCTGTTATAACCCACCGACAGTGCAGCACTTTCCCTGTGATAACACACTGACAGTGCAGCACTTTCTCTGTGAGAACTCACTGAAAGTGCAGCGCTTTCCCTGTGATAACCCACTGACAGTGCAGCACTTTCCCTGTGATAACCCACTGACAGAGCAGCACTTTCTCTGTGATAACCCGCCGACAGTGCAGCACTTTCTCTGTGATAACCGACTGACAGTGCAGCACTTTCTCTATGATAACCCACTGACAGTGCAGCACTTTCTCCGTGATAACCCACTGACAGTGCAGCACTTTCTCTGTGATAACCCACTGACAGTGCAGCACTTTCCCTGTGATATCCCACTGACAGTGCAGCACTTTCTCTGTGATAACCCACTGACAGTGCAGCAGTTTCTCTGTGATAACCCACCGACAGTGCAGCACTTTCTCTGTGATAACCCACTGAGAGTGCAGCACTTTCCCTGTGATAACAAACTGATAGTACTGCACTTTCCCTGTGATAACCCACTGACAGTGCAACACTTTCCCTGTGATAACCCACTGACAGTGCAGCACTTTCTCTGTGATAACCCACTGACAGTGCAGCAGTTTCTCTGTGATAACCCACCGACAGTGCAGCACTTTCTCTGTGATAACCCACTGACAGTGCAGCACTTTCCCTGTGATAACAAACTGACAGTGCAGCACTTTCCGTGTGAGAACCCACGGACAGTACAGCACTTTCCCTGTGATAACCCACTGACAGTACAGCATTTTCCCTGTGATAACCCACTGACAGTACAGCACTTTCTCTGTGATAACCCACTGACAGTGCAGCACTTTCTCTGTGATAACCCACTGACAGTGCAGCACTTTCTGTGTGATATCCCACTGACAGTGCAGCACTTTCCCTGTGATAACCCACTGACAGTGCAGCACTTTCCCTGTGATGACACACTGACAGTGCAGCACTTTCCCTGTGATAACCCACTGACAGTACAGCACTTTCCCTGTGATAACCCACTGACAGTGCAGCACTTTCACTGTGATAACCCACTGACAGTGCAGCACTTTCTCTGTGATAACCCACTGACAGTGCAGCACTTTCTCTGTGATAACCCACTGACAGTGCAGCACTTTCTCTGTGATAACCCACTGACAGTGCAGCACTTTCCCTGTGATAACCCACGGACAGTGCAGCACTTTCTCTGTGATAACCCACTGACAGTGCAGCACTTTCTCTGTGATAACCCACTGACAGTGCAGCACTTTCTCTGTGATAACCCACCGACAGTACAGCACTTTGTCTGTGATAACCCACCAACAGTACAGCACTTTCCCTGTGATAAACCACTGACAGTGCAGCACTTTCTCTGTGACAAATCACCGACAGTGCAGCAGTTTCACTGTGATAACTTACCGACATTGC
Organism: Chiloscyllium punctatum; assembly: GCF_047496795.1. Classification (NCBI taxonomy): domain Eukaryota; kingdom Metazoa; phylum Chordata; class Chondrichthyes; order Orectolobiformes; family Hemiscylliidae; genus Chiloscyllium; species Chiloscyllium punctatum. Next base: position 74,897,601 of record NC_092751.1, read on the forward strand.
AGCACTTTCTCTGTGATAACCCACTGACAGTGCAGGACTTTCTCTGTGATAACACACTGACAGTACAGCACTTTCCCTGTGATAACCCACTGACAGTACAGCACTTTCCCTGTGATAACCCACTGAGAGTGCAGCACTTTCTCTGTGATAACACACTGACAGTACAGCACTTTCCCTGTGATAACCCACTGACAGTACAGCACTTTCCCTGTGATAACCCACTGACAGTACAGCACTTTCCCTGTGATAACCCACTGACAGTGCATCAATTTCCCGGTGATAACCCACTGACGGCACAGCACTTTCCCTGTGATAACCCACTGACAGTGCAGCACTTTCCCTGTGATAACCCACTGACAGCGCAGCACTTTCTCTGTGATAAATCACCGACAGTGCAGTACTTTCCCTGTGATAACTTACTGACAGTGCAGCACTTTCTCTGTGATAACCCACCGACGGTGCAGCACTTTCCCTGTGATAACCCACTGACAGTGCAGCACTTTCCCTGTGATAACTTACTGACAGTGCAGCTGCAGCACTTTCTCTGTGATAACCCACCGACAGTGCAGCACTTTCCCTGTGATAACACACTGACAGTGCAGCACTTTCTCTGTGAGAACTCACTGAAAGTGCAGCGCATTCCCTGTGATAACCCACTGACAGTGCAGCACTTTCCCTGTGATAACCCACTGACAGAGCAGCACTTTCTTTGTGATAACCCGCCGACAGTGCAGCACTTTCTCTGTGATAACCGACTGACAGTGCAGCACTTTCTCTATGATAACCCACTGACAGTGCAGCACTTTCTCCGTGATAACCCACTGACAGTGCAGCACTTTCTCTGTGATAACCCACTGACAGTGCAGCACTTTCCCTTTGATAACCCACTGACAGTGCAGCACTTTCTCTGTGATAACCCACTGACAGTGCAGCAGTTTCTCTGTGATAACCCACCGACAGTGCAGCACTTTCTCTGTGATAACCCACTGACAGTGCAGCACTTTCCCTGTGATAACAAACTGACAGTACAGCACTTTCCCTGTGATAACCAAGGACAGTACAGCACTTTCCCTGTGATAACCCACTGACAGTACAGCATTTTCCCTGTGATAACCCACTGACAGTACAGCACTTTCTCTGTGATAACCCACTGACAGTGCAGCACTTTCTCTGTGATAACCCACTGACAGTGCAGCACTTTCTCTCTGATAACCCACTGACAGTGCAGCACTTTCTCTGTGATAACCCACTGACAGTGCAGCACTTTCCCTGTGATAACCCACCGACAGTGCAGCACTTTCTCTGTGATAACCCACTGACAGTGCAGCAGTTTCTCTGTGATAACCCACCGACAGTGCAGCACTTTCTCTGTGATAACCCACTGACAGTGCAGCACTTTCCCTGTGATAACAAACTGACAGTACAGAACTTTCCGTGTGATAACCCACGCACAGTACAGCACTTTCCCTGTGATAACCCACTGACTGTACAGCATTTTCCCTGTGATAACCCACTGACAGTACAGCACTTTCTCTGTGATAACCCACTGAGAGTGCAGCACTTTCTCTGTGATAACCCACTGACAGTGCAGCACTTTCTCTGTGATAACCCACTGACAGTGCAGCACTTTCCCTGTGATAACCCACTGACAGTGCAGCACTTTCCCTGTGATAACACACTGACAGTACAGCACTTTCCCTGTGATAACCCACTGACAGTACAGCACTTTCCCTGTGATAACCCACTGACAGTGCAGCACTTTCACTGTGATAACCCACTGACAGTGCAGCACTTTCACTCTGATAACCCACTGACAGTGCAGCACTTTCTCTGTGATAACCCACTGACAGTGCAGCACTTTCTCTGTGATAACTCACTGACAGTGCAGCACTTTCTCTGTGATAACCCACTGACAGTGCAGCACTTTCTCTGTGATAACCCACTGACAGTGCAGCACTTTCCCTGTGATAACCCACGGACAGTGCAGCACTTTCTCTGTGATAACCCACTGACAGTGCAGCACTTTCTCTGTGATAACCCACTGACAGTGCAGCACTTTCTCTGTGATAACCCACCGACAGTACAGCACTTTGTCTGTGATAACCCACCAACAGTACAGCACTTTCCCTGTGATAAACCACTGACAGTGCAGCACTTTCTCTGTGATAAATCACCGACAGTGCAGCAGTTTCACTGTGATAACTTACCGACATTGCAGCACTTTCTCTGTGATAACCCACTGACAGTGCATGACTTTCTCTGTGATAACACACTGAGAGTACAGCACTTTCCCTGTGATAACCCACTGACAGTACAGCACTTTCCCTGTGATAACCCACTGACAGTGCAGCACCTTCTCTGTGATAACACACTGACAGTACAGCACTTTCCCTGTGATAACCCACTGACAGTACAACACTTTCCCTGTGATAACCCACTGACAGTACAGCACTTTCCCTGTGATAACCCACTGACAGTGCATCAATTTCCCGGTGATAACCCACTGACGGCACAGCACTTTCCCTGTGATAACCCACTGACAGTGCAGCACTTTCCCTGTGATAACCCACTGACAGCGCAGCACTTTCTCTGTGATAAATCACCGACAGTGCAGTACTTTCCCTGTGATAACTTACTGACAGTGCAGCACTTTCTCTGTGATAACCCACCGACAGTGCAGCACTTTCCCTGTGATAACCCACTGACAGTGCAGCACTTTCCCTGTGATAACTTACTGACAGTGCAGCTGCAGCACTTTCTCTGTGATAACCCACCGACAGTGCAGCACTTTCCCTGTGATAACACACTGACAGTGCAGCACTTTCTCTGTGAGAACTCACTGAAAGTGCAGCGCTTTCCCTGTGATAACCCACTGACAGTGCAGCACTTTCCCTGTGATAACCCACTGACAGAGCAGCACTTTCTCTGTGATAACCCGCCGACAGTGCAGCACTTTCTCTGTGATAACCGACTGACAGTGCACCACTTTCTCTATGATAACCCACTGACAGTGCAGCACTTTCTCCGTGATAACCCACTGACAGTGCAGCACTTTCTCTGTGATAACCCACTGACAGTGCAGCACTTTCCCTGTGATATCCCACTGACAGTGCAGCACTTTCTCTGTGATAACCCACTGACAGTGCAGCAGTTTCTCTGTGATAACCCACCGACAGTGCAGCACTTTCTCTGTGATAACCCACTGAGAGTGCAGCACTTTCCCTGTGATAACAAACTGACAGTACAGCACTTTCCCTGTGATAACCCACGGACAGTACAGCACTTTCCCTGTGATAACCCACTGACAGTACAGCATTTTCCCTGTGATAACCCACTGACAGTACAGCACTTTCCCAGTGATAACCCACTGACAGTACAGCACTTTCCCTGTGATAACCCACTGACAGTGCAGCACTTTCACTGTGATAACCCACTGAGAGTGCAGCACTTTCTCTGTGATAACCCACTGACAGTGCAGCACTTTCTCTGTGATAACCCACTGACAGTGCAGCACTTTCTCTGTGATAACTCACTGACAGTGCAGCACTTTCTCTGTGATAACCCACTGACAGTGCAGCACTTTCCCTGTGATAACCCACTGACAGTGCAGCACTTTCCCTGTGATAACCCACGGACAGTGCAGCACTTTCTCTGTGATAACCAACTGACAGTGCAGCACTTTCTCTGTGATAACCCACTGACAGTGCAGCACTTTCTCTGTGATAACCCACCGACAGTACAGCACTTTGTCTGTGATAACCCACCAACAGTACAGCACTTTCCCTGTGATAACCCACTGACAGTGCAGCACTTTCTCTGTGATAAATCACCGACAGTGCAGCAGTTTCACTGTGATAACTTACCGACATTGAAGCACTTTCTCTGTGATAACCCACTGACAGTGCAGGACTTTCTCTGTGATAACACACTGACAGTACAGCACTTTCCCTGTGATAACCCACTGACAGTACAGCACTTTCCCTGTGATAACCCACTGACAGTGCATCACTTTCTCTGTGATAACACACTGACAGTACAGCACTTTCCCTGTGATAACCCACTGACAGTACAGCACTTTCCCTGTGATAACCCACTGACAGTACAGCACTTTCCCTGTGATAACCCACTGACAGTGCATCAATTTCCGGGTGATAACCCACTGACGGCACAGCACTTTCCCTGTGATAACCCACTGACAGTGCAGCACTTTCTCTGTGATAAATCACCGACAGTGCAGCAGTTTCACTGTGATAACTTACCGACAGTGCAGCACTTTCTCTGTGATAAATCACCGACAGTGCAGCAGTTTCACTGCGATAAATCACTGACATTGCAGCACTTTCTCTGTGATAACTTACCGACAGTGCAGCACTTTCTCTGTGATAACTCACCGACAGTACAGCACTTTCCCTGTGATAACCCACTGACAGTGCAGCACTTTCTCTGTGATAACCCACCGACAGTGCAGCACTTTCTCTGTGATAACCCACTGACAGGGCAGCACTTTCTCTGTGATAACCCACTGACAGTGCAGCACTTTTTCTGTGATAACCCACCGAAAGTGCAGCACTTTCTCTGTGATAACCCACTGACAGTGCAGCACGTTCCCTGTGATAACCCACTGATAGTGCAGCACTTTCTCTGTGATAACCCACTGACAGTGCAGCACTTTCTCTGTGATAACCCACTGACAGTGCAGCACTTTCTCTGTGATAACCCACTGACAGTGCAGCACGTTCTTTGTGATAACTCGCGACAGTGCAGCACTTTCTCTGTGATAACTCACCGACAGTGCAGCACTTTCTCTGTGATAACCCACTGAGAGTGCAGCACTTTCTCTGTGATAACCCACTGACAGTGCAGCACTTTCTCTGTGATAACCCACTGACAGTGCAGCACTTTCCCTGTGATAACCCACTGACAGTGCAGCACTTTCCCTGTGATAACACACTGACAGTACAGCACTTTCCCTGTGATAACCCACTGACAGTACAGCACTTTCCCTGTGATAACCCACTGACAGTGCAGCACTTTCACTGTGATAACCCACTGACAGTGCAGCACTTTCACTCTGATAACCCACTGACAGTGCAGCACTTTCTCTGTGATAACCCACTGACAGTGCAGCACTTTCTCTGTGATAACTCACTGACAGTGCAGCACTTTCTCTGTGATAACCCACTGACAGTGCAGCACTTTCTCTGTGATAACCCACTGACAGTGCAGCACTTTCCCTGTGATAACCCACGGACAGTGCAGCACTTTCTCTGTGATAACCCACTGACAGTGCAGCACTTTCTCTGTGATAACCCACTGACAGTGCAGCACTTTCTCTGTGATAACCCACCGACAGTACAGCACTTTGTCTGTGATAACCCACCAACAGTACAGCACTTTCCCTGTGATAAACCACTGACAGTGCAGCACTTTCTCTGTGATAAATCACCGACAGTGCAGCAGTTTCACTGTGATAACTTACCGACATTGCAGCACTTTCTCTGTGATAACCCACTGACAGTGCATGACTTTCTCTGTGATAACACACTGAGAGTACAGCACTTTCCCTGTGATAACCCACTGACAGTACAGCACTTTCCCTGTGATAACCCACTGACAGTGCAGCACCTTCTCTGTGATAACACACTGACAGTACAGCACTTTCCCTGTGATAACCCACTGACAGTACAACACTTTCCCTGTGATAACCCACTGACAGTACAGCACTTTCCCTGTGATAACCCACTGACAGTGCATCAATTTCCCGGTGATAACCCACTGACGGCACAGCACTTTCCCTGTGATAACCCACTGACAGTGCAGCACTTTCCCTGTGATAACCCACTGACAGCGCAGCACTTTCTCTGTGATAAATCACCGACAGTGCAGTACTTTCCCTGTGATAACTTACTGACAGTGCAGCACTTTCTCTGTGATAACCCACCGACAGTGCAGCACTTTCCCTGTGATAACCCACTGACAGTGCAGCACTTTCCCTGTGATAACTTACTGACAGTGCAGCTGCAGCACATTCTCTGTGATAACCCACCGACAGTGCAGCACTTTCCCTGTGATAACACACTGACAGTGCAGCACTTTCTCTGTGAGAACTCACTGAAAGTGCAGCGCTTTCCCTGTGATAACCCACTGACAGTGCAGCACTTTCCCTGTGATAACCCACTGACAGAGCAGCACTTTCTCTGTGATAACCCGCCGACAGTGCAGCACTTTCTCTGTGATAACCGACTGACAGTGCACCACTTTCTCTATGATAACCCACTGACAGTGCAGCACTTTCTCCGTGATAACCCACTGACAGTGCAGCACTTTCTCTGTGATAACCCACTGACAGTGCAGCACTTTCCCTGTGATATCCCACTGACAGTGCAGCACTTTCTCTGTGATAACCCACTGACAGTGCAGCAGTTTCTCTGTGATAACCCACCGACAGTGCAGCACTTTCTCTGTGATAACCCACTGAGAGTGCAGCACTTTCCCTGTGATAACAAACTGACAGTACAGCACTTTCCCTGTGATAACCCACGGACAGTACAGCACTTTCCCTGTGATAACCCACTGACAGTACAGCATTTTCCCTGTGATAACCCACTGACAGTACAGCACTTTCCCAGTGATAACCCACTGACAGTACAGCACTTTCCCTGTGATAACCCACTGACAGTGCAGCACTTTCACTGTGATAACCCACTGAGAGTGCAGCACTTTCTCTGTGATAACCCACTGACAGTGCAGCACTTTCTCTGTGATAACCCACTGACAGTGCAGCACTTTCTCTGTGATAACTCACTGACAGTGCAGCACTTTCTCTGTGATAACCCACTGACAGTGCAGCACTTTCCCTGTGATAACCCACTGACAGTGCAGCACTTTCCCTGTGATAACCCACGGACAGTGCAGCACTTTCTCTGTGATAACCAACTGACAGTGCAGCACTTTCTCTGTGATAACCCACTGACAGTGCAGCACTTTCTCTGTGATAACCCACCGACAGTACAGCACTTTGTCTGTGATAACCCACCAACAGTACAGCACTTTCCCTGTGATAACCCACTGACAGTGCAGCACTTTCTCTGTGATAAATCACCGACAGTGCAGCAGTTTCACTGTGATAACTTACCGACATTGAAGCACTTTCTCTGTGATAACCCACTGACAGTGCAGGACTTTCTCTGTGATAACACACTGACAGTACAGCACTTTCCCTGTGATAACCCACTGACAGTACAGCACTTTCCCTGTGATAACCCACTGACAGTGCATCACTTTCTCTGTGATAACACACTGACAGTACAGCACTTTCCCTGTGATAACCCACTGACAGTACAGCACTTTCCCTGTGATAACCCACTGACAGTACAGCACTTTCCCTGTGATAACCCACTGACAGTGCATCAATTTCCGGGTGATAACCCACTGACGGCACAGCACTTTCCCTGTGATAACCCACTGACAGTGCAGCACTTTCTCTGTGATAAATCACCGACAGTGCAGCAGTTTCACTGTGATAACTTACCGACAGTGCAGCACTTTCTCTGTGATAAATCACCGACAGTGCAGCAGTTTCACTGCGATAAATCACTGACATTGCAGCACTTTCTCTGTGATAACTTACCGACAGTGCAGCACTTTCTCTGTGATAACTCACCGACAGTACAGCACTTTCCCTGTGATAACCCACTGACAGTGCAGCACTTTCTCTGTGATAACCCACCGACAGTGCAGCACTTTCTCTGTGATAACCCACTGACAGGGCAGCACTTTCTCTGTGATAACCCACTGACAGTGCAGCACTTTTTCTGTGATAACCCACCGAAAGTGCAGCACTTTCTCTGTGATAACCCACTGACAGTGCAGCACGTTCCCTGTGATAACCCACTGATAGTGCAGCACTTTCTCTGTGATAACCCACTGACAGTGCAGCACTTTCTCTGTGATAACCCACTGACAGTGCAGCACTTTCTCTGTGATAACCCACTGACAGTGCAGCACGTTCTTTGTGATAACTCGCGACAGTGCAGCACTTTCTCTGTGATAACTCACCGACAGTGCAGCACTTTCTCTGTGATAACTCACTGACAGTGCAGCACATTCTCTGTGATAAATCACTGACAGTGCAGCACTTTCTCTGTGATAACCCACCAGCAGTGCAGCAATTTCTCTGTGATAACTCACTGAGAGTGCAGCACTTTCTCTGTGATAAATCACCGACTGTGCAGCACTTTCCCTGTGAGAGCTTACTGACAGTGCAGCACTTTCTCTGTGATAACCCACTGACAGTGCAGCACTTTCTCTGTGATAACCCACCAGCAGTGCAGCACTGTCTCTGTGATAACTCACTGACAGTGCAGCACTTTCTCTGTGATAACTCACCGACAGTGCAGCACTTTCTCTGTGATAAATCACCGAGAGTGCAGCACTTTCTCTGTGATAACCCATTGACAGTGCAGCACTTTCTCTGTGATAACCCACTGACAGTGCAGCACTTTCTCTGTGATAACTCACTGACAGTGCAGCACTTTCTCTGTGATAACCCACTGACAGTGCAGCACTTTCTCTGTGATAACCCAGCGAAAGTGCAGCACTTTCCCTGTGATAACCCACTGACAGTGCAGCACTTTCTCTGTGACAACGCACTGACAGTGCAGCACTTTCTCTGTGATATCCCACTGACAGTGCAGCACTTTCTCTGTGATAACCCACCGACAGTACAGCACTTTTTCTGTGATAACCCACCAACAGTGCAGCACTTTCCCTGTGATAACCCACTGACAGTGCATCAATTTCCGGGTGATAACCCACTGACGGCACAGCACTTTCCCTGTGATAACCCACTGACAGTGCAGCACTTTCTCTGTGATAAATCACCGACAGTGCAGCAGTTTCACTGTGATAACTTACCGACAGTGCAGCACTTTCTCTGTGATAAATCACCGACAGTGCAGCAGTTTCACTGCGATAAATCACTGACATTGCAGCACTTTCTCAGTGATAACTTACCGACAGTGCAGCACTTTCTCTGTGATAACTCACCGACAGTACAGCACTTTCCCTGTGATAACCCACTGACAGTGCAGCACTTTCTCTGTGATAACCCACTGACAGGGCAGCACTTTCTCTGTGATAACCCACTGACAGTGCAGCACTTTCTCTGTGATAACCCACCGACAGTGCAGCACTTTCTCTGTGATAACCCACTGACAGTGCAGCACGTTCCCTGTGATAACCCACTGATAGTGCAGCACTTTCTCTGTGATAACCCACTGTCAGTGCAGCACTTTCTCTGTGATAACCCACTGACAGTGCAGCACTTTTTCTGTGATAACCCACTGACAGTGCAGCACTTTCTTTGTGATAACTCGCGACAGTGCAGCACTTTCTCTGTGATAACTCACCGACAGTGCAGCACTTTCTCTGTGATAACTCACTGACAGTGCAGCACATTCTCTGTGATAAATCACTGACAGTGCAGCACTTTCTCTGTGATAACCCACCAGCAGTGCAGCAATTTCTCTGTGATAACTCACTGAGAGTGCAGCACTTTCTCTGTGATAAATCACCGACTGTGCAGCACTTTCCCTGTGAGAGCTTACTGACAGTGCAGCACTTTCTCTGTGATAACCCACTGACAGTGCAGCACTTTCTCTGTGATAACCCACCAGCAGTGCAGCACTGTCTCTGTGATAACTCACTGAGAGTGCAGCACTTTCTCTGTGATAACTCACCGACAGTGCAGCACTTTCTCTGTGATAAATCACCGACAGTGCAGCACTTTCTCTGTGAAAACCCACTGACAGTGCAGCACTTTCTCTGTGATAACCCACTGACAGTGCAGCACTTTCTCTGTGATAACTCACTGACAGTGCAGCACTTTCTCTGTGATAACCCACCGACAGTGCAGCACTTTCTCTGTGATAACCCACCGACAGTGCAGCACTTTCCCTGTGATAACCCACTGACAGTGCAGCACTTTCTCTGTGATAACGCACTGACAGTGCAGCACTTTCTCTGTGATATCCCACTGACAGTGCAGCACTTTCTCTGTGATAACCCACCGACAGTACAGCACTTTTTCTGTGATAACCCACCAACAGTGCAGCACTTTCCCTGTGATAACCCACTGACAGTGCAGCACTTTCTCTTTGATAAATCACCGACAGTGCAGCAGTTTCACTGTGATAACTTACCGACAGTGCAGCACTTTCTCTGAGATAACCCACTGACAGTGCAGCACTTTCTCTGTGATAACACACTGACAGTACAGCACTTTCCCTGTGATAACCCACTGACAGTGCATCCATTTTCCTTTGATAACCCACTGACAGTACAGCACTTTCCCTGTGATAACCCACTGACAGTGCAGCACTTTCTCTGTGATAAATCACCGACAGTGCAGCGGTTTCACTGTGATAACTTACCGACAGTGCATCACTTTCTCTCTGATAAATCACCGACAGTGCAGCAGTTTCACTGCGATAAATCACTGACATTGCAGCACTTTCTCTGTGAGAACTTACCGACAGTGCAGCACTTTCTCTGTGAAAACTCACCGACTTGACAGTACGTTCCCTGTGATAACCCACTGACAGTGCAGCACTTTCTCTGTGATAACCCAATGACAGTGCAGCACTTTCTCTGTGATAACCCACTGACAGGGCAGCACTTTCTCTGCGATAACCCACTGACAGTGCAGCACATTCTTTGTGATAATTCGCGACAGTGCAGCAGTTTCTCTGTGATAACCCATCGACAGTGCAGCACTTTCTCTGTGATAACCCACTGACAGTGCAGCACGTTCCCTGTGATAACCCACTGATAGTGCAGCACTTTCTCTGTGATAACCCACTGACAGTGCAGCACTTTCTCTGTGATAACCCACTGGCAGTGCAGCACTTTCTTTGTGATAACTCGCGACAGTGCCGCACTTTCTCTGTGATAACTCACCGACAGTGCAGCACTTTCTCTGTGATAACTCACTGACAGTGCAGCACATTCTCTGTGATAAATCACTGACAGTGCAGCACTTTCTCTGTGATAACCCACTAGCAGTGCAGCACTTTCTCTGTGATAACTCACTGACAGTGCAGCACTTTCTCTGTGATAAATCACCGAATGTGCAGCACTTTCCCTGTGATAGCTTACTGACAGTGCAGCACTTTCTCTGTGATAACCCACTGACAGTGCAGCACTTTCTCTGTGATAACCCACCAGCAGTGCAGCACTTTCTCTGTGATAACTCACTGACAGTGCAGCACTTTCTCTGTGATAACTCACCGACAGTGCAGCACTTTCTCTGTGATAAATCACCGACAGTGCAGCACTTTCTCTGTGAAAACCCACTGACAGTGCAGCACTTTCTCTGTGATAAATCACCGACAGTGCAGCACTTTCCCTGTGATAACTTACTGACAGTGCAGCACTTTCTCTGTGATAACCCACCGACAGTGCAGCACTTTCCCTGTGATAGCCCACGGACAGTGCAGCACTTTCCCTGTGATAACCCACTGACAGTGCAGCACTTTCTCTGTGATAAATCACCGACAGTGCAGCACTTTCCCTGTGATAACTTACTGACAGTGCAGCACTTTCTCTGTGATAACCCGCCGACAGTGCAGCACTTTCCCTGTGATAACCCACTGACAGTGCAGCACTTTCCCTGTGATAACTTACTGACAGTGCAGCTGCAGCACTTTCTCTGTGATAACCCACCGACAGTGCAGCACGTTCCCTGTGATGACACACTGACAGTGCAGCACTTTCTCTGTGATAACTCACTGACAGTGCAGCGCTTTCCCTGTGATAAACCACTGACAGTGCAGCACTTTCCCTGTGATATCCCACTGACAGAGCAGCACTTTCTCTGTGATAACCCGCCGACAGTGCAGCACTTTCTCCGTGATAACCTACTGACAGTGCAGCACTTTCTCTGTGATAACCCACTGACAGTGCAGCACTTTCTCCGTGATAACCCACTGACAGTGCAGCACTTTCTCTGTGATAACCCACTGACAGTGCAGCACTTTCCCTGTGATAGCCCATTGACAGTGCAGCACTTTCTCTGTGATAACCCACTGACAGAGCAGCACTTTCTCTGTGATAACCCACCGACAGTGCAGCACTTTCTCTGTGATAACCCACTGACAGTGCAGCACTTTATCTGTGATAACACACTGACAGTACAGCACTTTCCCTATGATAACCCACTGACAGTACAGCACTTTCCCTGTGATAACCCACTGACAGTACAGCACTTTCCCTGTGATAACCCACTGACAGTACAGCACTTTCTCTGTGATAACCCACTGACAGTGCAGCACTTTCTCTGTGATAACCCACTGACAGTGCAGCACTTTCTCTGTGATAACCCACTGACAGTGCAGCACTTTCCCTGTGATAACCCACTGAGAGTGCAGCACTTTCCCTGTGATAACACACTGACAGTACAGCACTTTCCCTGTGATAACCCACTGACAGTACAGCACTTTCCCTGTGATAACCCACTGAGAGTGCAGCACTTTCTCTGTGATAACCCACTGACAGTGCAGCACTTTCTCTGTGATAACCCACCGACAGTACAGCACTTTTTCTGTGATAACCCACCAACAGTACAGCACTTTCTCTGTGATAACCCACTGACAGTGCAGCACTTTCTCTGTGATAACCCACTGACAGTGCAGCACTTTCTCTGTGATAACACACTAACAGTACAGCACTTTCCCTGTGATAACCCACTGACAGTACAGCACTTTCCCTGTGATAACCCACTGACAGTGCATCAATTTCCCGGTGATAACCCACTGACAGCACAGAACCTTCCCTGTGATAAACCACTGACAGTGCAGCACTTTCTCTGTGATAAATCACCGACAGTGCAGCAGTTTCACTGCGATAAATCACTGACAGTGCAGCACTTTCTCTGTAATAACTCACTGACAGTGCACCACATTCTCTGTGATAAATCGCTGACAGTGCAGCACTTTCTCTGTGATAACCCACCAGCAGTGCAGCAATTTCTCTGTGATAACTCACTGACAGTGCAGCACTTTCTCTGTGATAAATCACCGACTGTGCAGCACTTTCCCTGTGATAGCTTACTGACAGTGCAGCACTTTCTCTGTGATAACTCACTGACAGTGCAGCACTTTCTCTGTGATAACTCACCGACAGTGCAGCACTTTCACTGTGATAAATCACCGACAGTGCAGCACTTTCTCTGTGATAACCCACTGACAGTGCAGCACTTTCTCTGTGATAACCCACTGACAGTGCAGCACTTTCTCTGTGATAACCCACTGACAGTGCAGCACTTTCTCTGTGATAACCCACTGACAGTACAGCACTTTCTCTGTGATAACCCACTGACAGTGCAGCACATTCTCTGTGATAACCCACCGACAGTGCAGCACTTTCTCTGTGATAACCCACTGACAGTGCAGCATGTTCTCTGTGATATCTCACTGACAGTGCAGCACTTTCTCTGTGATAACCCACTGACAGTGCAGCACTTTCTCTGTGATAACCCACCGACAGTGCAGCACTTTCCCTGTGATAACCCACAGACAGTGCAGCACTTTCTCTGCGATAACCCAGTGACAGTGCAGCACTTTCTCTGTGATAACCCACCGACAGTGCAGCACTTTCTCTGTGATAACTCACTGACAGTGCAGCACTTTTTCTGTGATAACCCACCAACAGTTCAGCACTTTCCCTGTGATAACCCACTGACAGTGCAGCACTTTCTCTGTGATAAATCACTGACATTGCAGCACTTTCTCTGTGATAACTCACCGACAGTACAGCACGTTCCCTGTGATAACCCACTGACAGTGCAGCACTTTCTCTGTGATAACCCACTGACAGTGCAGCACTTTCTCTGTGATAACCCACTGACAGTGCAGCACTTTCTCTGTGATAACCCACTGACAGGGCAGCACTTTCTCTGTGATAACCCACTGACAGTGCAGCACTTTCTTTGTGATAACTCGCGACAGTGCAGCACTTTCTCTGTGATAACCCGCCGACAGTGCAGCACTCTCTCTGTGATATCCCACTGACAGTGCAGCACGTTGCCTGTGATAACCCACTGATAGTGCAGCACTTTCTCTGTGATAACCCACTGACAGTGCAGCACTTTCTCTGTGATAACCCACTGACAGTGCAGCACTTTCTCTGTGATTACCCACTGACATTGCAGCACTTTCTTTGTGATAACTCTCGACAGTGCAGCACTTTCTCTGTGATAACTCACCGACAGTGCAGCACTTTCTCTGTGATAACTCACTGACAGTGCAGCACATTCTCTGTGATAAATCACTGACAGTGCAGCACTTTCTCTGTGATAACCCACCAGCAGTGCAGCACTTTCTCTGTGATAACTCACTGACAGTGCAGCACTTTCTCTGTGATAAATCACCGAATGTGCAGCACTTTCCCTGTGATACATTACTGACAGTGCAGCACTTTCTCTGTGATAACCCACTGACAGTGCAGCACTTTCTCTGTGATAACACACTGACAGTACAGCACTTTCCCTGTGATAACCCACTGACAGTACAGCACTTTCCTTGTGATAACCCACTGACAGTGCATCAATTTCCCGGTGATAACCCACTGACAGCACAGACCTTTCCCTGTGATAAACCACTGACAGTGCAGCACTTTCTCTGTGATAAATCACCGACAGTGCAGCAGTTTCACTGCGATAAATCAATGACATTGCAGCACTTTCTCTGTGATAACTTACCGACAGTGCAGCACTTTCTCTGTGATAACTCACCGACAGTACAGCACTTTCCCTGTGATAACCCACTGACAGTGCAGCACTTTCTCTGTGATAACCCACTGACAGTGCAGCACTTTCTCTGTGATAACCCACTGACAGGGCAGCACTTTCTCTGTGATAACCCACTGACAGTGCAGCACTTTCTCTGTGATAACCCACTGACAGTGCAGCACGTTCCCTGTGATAACCCACTGATAGTGCAGCACTTTCTCTGTGATAACCCACTGACAGTGCAGCACTTTCTCTGTGATAACCCACTGACAGTGCAGCACTTTCTCTGTGATAACACACTGACAGTGCAGCACTTTCTTTGTGATAACTCGCGACAGTGCAGCACTTTCTCTGTGATAACTCACCGACAGTGCAGCACTTTCTCTGTGATAACTCACTGACAGTGCACCACATTCTCTGTGATAAATCGCTGACAGTGCAGCACTTTCTCTGTGATAACCCACCAGCAGTGCAGCAATTTCTCTGTGATAACTCACTGACAGTGCCGCACTTTCTCTGTGATAAATCACCGACTGTGCAGCACTTTCCCTGTGATAGCTTACTGACAGTGCAGCACTTTCTCTGTGATAACCCACTGACAGTGCAGCACTTTCTCTGTGATAACCCACCAGCAGTGCAGCATTTTCTCTGTGATAACTCACTGACAGTGCAGCACTTTCTCTGTGATAACTCACCGACAGTGCAGCAATTTCACTGTGATAAATCACCGACAGTGCAGCACTTTCTCTGTGATAACCCACTGACAGTGCAGCACTTTCTCTGTGATAACCCACTGACAGTGCAGCACATTCTCTGTGATAACCCACTGACAGTGCAGCACTTTCTCTGTGATAACTCACTGACAGTACAGCACTTTCTCTGTGATAACCCACTGACAGTGCAGCACATTCTCTGTGATAACCCACCGACAGTGCAGCACTTTCTCTGTGATAACCCACTGACAGTGCAGCACTTTCTCTGTGATATCTCACTGACAGTGCAGCACTTTCTCTGTGATAACCCACTGACAGTGCAGCACTTTCTCTGTGATAACCCACCGACAGTGCAGCACTTTCCCTGTGATAACCCACAGACAGTGCAGCACTTTCTCTGTGATAACCCAGTGACAGTGCAGCACTTTCTCTGTGATAACCCACCGACAGTGCAGCACTTTCTCTGTGATAACTCACTGACAGTGCAGCACTTTCTCTGTGATAACCCACTGACAGTGCAGCAATTTCTCGGTGATAACCCACCGACAGTACAGCATTTTTTCTGTGATAACCCACCAACAGTTCAGCACTTTCCCTGTGATAACCCACTGACAGTGCAGCACTTTCTCTGTGATAAATCACTGACATTGCAGCACTTTCTCTGTGAGAACTTACCGACAGTGCAGCACTTTCTCTGTGATAACTCACCGACAGTACAGCACGTTCCCTGTGATAACCCACTGACAGTGCAGCACTTTCTCTGTGATAACCCACTGACAGTGCAGCACTTTCTCTGTGATAACCCACTGACAGTGCAGCACTTTCTCTGTGATAACCCACTGACAGGGCAGCACTTTCTCTGTGATAACCCACTGACAGTGCAGCACTTTCTTTGTGATAACTCGCGACAGTGCAGCACTTTCTCTGTGATAACCCACCGACAGTGCAGCACTCTCTCTGTGATATCCCACTGACAGTGCAGCACTTTCTCTGTGAGAACTTACCGACAGTGCAGCACTTTCTCTGTGATAACTCACCGACAGTGCAGCACTTTCCCTGTGATAACCCACGGACAGTGCAGCACTTTCTCTGTGATAACCCACTGACAGTGCAGCACTTTCTCTGTGATAACCCACTGACAGTGCAGCACTTTCTCTGTGATAACCCACCGACAGTACAGCACTTTTTCTGTGATAACCCACCAACAGTACAGCACTTTCCCTGTGATAACCCACTGACAGTGCAGCACTTTCTCTGTGATAAATCACCGACAGTGCAGCAGTTTCACTGCGATAACTTACCGACATTGCAGCACTTTCTCTGTGATAACCCACTGAGAGTACAGCACTTTCTCTGTGATAACCCACTGACAGTGCAGCACATTCTCTGTGATAACCCACCGACAGTGCAGCACTTTCTCTGTGATAACCCACTGACAGTGCAGCACTTTCTCTGTGATATCTCACTGACAGTGCAGCACTTTCTCTGTGATAACCCACTGACAGTGCAGCAGTTTCTCTGTGATAACCCACCGACAGTGCAGCACTTTCCCTGTGATAACCCACAGACAGTGCAGCACTTTCTCTGTGATAACCCAGTGACAGTGCAGCACTTTCTCTGTGATAACCCACCGACAGTGCAGCACTTTCTCTGTGATAACTCACTGACAGTGCAGCACTTTCTCTGTGATAACCCACTGACAGTGCAGCACTTTCTCGGTGATAACCCACCGACAGTACAGCACTTTTTCTGTGATAACCCACCAACAGTTCAGCACTTTCCCTGTGATAACCCACTGACAGTGCAGCACTTTCTCTGTGATAAATCACTGACATTGCAGCACTTTCTCTGTGAGAACTTACCGACAGTGCAGCACTTTCTCTGTGATAACTCACCGACAGTACAGCACGTTCCCTGTGATAACCCACTGACAGTGCAGCACTTTCTCTGTGATAACCCACTGACAGTGCAGCACTTTCTCTGTGATAACCCACTGACAGTGCAGCACATTCTCTGTGATAACCCACTGACAGGGCAGCATTTTCTCTGTGATAACCCACTGACAGTGCAGCACTTTCTTTGTGATAACTCGCGACAGTGCAGCACTTTCTCTGTGATAACCCACCGACAGTGCAGCACTCTCTCTGTGATATCCCACTGACAGTGCAGCACGTTCCCTGTGATAACCCACTGATAGTGCAGCACTTTCTCTGTGATAACCCACTGACAGTGCCGCACTTTCTCTGTGATAACCCACTGACAGTGCAGCACTTTCTCTGTGATTACCCACTGACAGTGCAGCACTTTCTTTGTGATAACTCGCGACAGTGCAGCACATTCTCTGTGATAACTCACTGACAGTGCAGCACATTCTCTGTGATAAATCACTGACAGTGCAGCACTTTCTCTGTGATAACCCACCAGCAGTGCAGCACTTTCTCTGTGATAACTCACTGACAGTGCAGCACTTTCTTTGTGATAACTCGCGACAGTGCAGCACTTTCTCTGTGATAAATCACCGACAGTGCAGCACTTTCTCTGTGATAACTCACTGACAGTGCACCACATTCTCTGTGATAAATCGCTGACAGTGCAGCACTTTCTCTGTGATAACCCACCAGCAGTGCAGCAATTTCTCTGTGATAACTCACTGACAGTGCAGCACTTTCTCTGTGGTAAATCACCGACTGTGCAGCACTTTCCCTGTGATAGCTTACTGACAGTGCAGCACTTTCTCTGTGATAACCCACTGACAGTGCAGCACTTTCTCTGTGATAACCCACCAGCAGTGCAGCACTTTCTCTGTGATAACTCACTGACAGTGCAGCACTTTCTCTGTGATAACTCACCGACAGTGCAGCACTTTCACTGTGATAAATCTCCGACAGTGCAGCACTTTCTCTGTGATAACCCACTGACAGTGCAGCACTTTCTCTGTGATAACCCACTGACAGTGCAGCACTTTCTCTGTGATAACCCACTGACAGTGCAGCACTTTCTCTGTGATAACCCACTGACAGTACAGCACTTTCTCTGTGATAACCCACTGACAGTGCAGCACATTCTCTGAGATAACCCACCGACAGTGCAGCACTTTCTCTGTGATAACCCACTGACAGTGCAGCACTTTCTCTGTGATATCTCACTGACAGTGCAGCACTTTCTCTGTGATAACCCACTGACAGTGCAGCACTTTCTCTGTGATAACCCACCGACAGTGCAGCACTTTCCCTGTGATAACCCACAGACAGTGCAGCACTTTCTCTGTGATAACCCAGTGACAGTGCAGCACTTTCTCTGTGATAACCCACCGACAGTGCAGCACTTTCTCTGTGATAACTCACTGACAGTGCAGCACTTTCTCTGTGATAACCCACTGACAGTGCAGCACTTTCTCGGTGATAACCCACCGACAGTACAGCACTTTTTCTGTGATAACCCACCAACAGTTCAGCAATTTCCCTGTGATAACCCACTGACAGTGCATCACTTTCTCTGTGATAAATCACTGACATTGCAGCACTTTCTCTGTGAGAACTTACCGACAGTGCAGCACTTTCTCTGTGATAACTCACCGACAGTACAGCACGTTTCCTGTGATAACCCACTGACAGTGCAGCACTTTCTCTGTGATAACCCACTGACAGTGCAGCACTTTCTCTGTGATAACCCACTGACAGTGCAGCACTTTCTCTGTGATAACCCACTGACAGTGCAGCACTTTCTCTGTGATAACTCACTGACAGTGCAGCACTTTCTCTGTGATAACCCACTGACAGTGCAGCACTTTCTCGGTGATAACCCACCGACAGTACAGCACTTTTTCTGTGATAACCCACCAACAGTTCAGCACTTTCCCTGTGATAACCCACTGACAGTGCAGCACTTTCTCTGTGATAAATCACTGACATTGCAGCACTTTCTCTGTGAGAACTTACCGACAGTGCAGCACTTTCTCTGTGATAAATCACCGACAGTACAGCACGTTCCCTGTGATAACCCACTGACAGTGCAGCACTTTCTCTGTGATAACCCACTGACAGTGCAGCACTTTCTCTGTGATAACCCACTGACAGTGCAGCACTTTCTCTGTGATAACCCACTGACAGGGCAGCACTTTCTCTGTGATAACCCACTGACAGTGCAGCACTTTCTTTGTGATAACTCGCGACAGTGCAGCACTTTCTCTGTGATAACCCACCGACAGTGCAGCACTCTCTCTGTGATATCCCACTGACAGTGCAGCACTTTCTCTGTGAGAACTTACCGACAGTGCAGCACTTTCTCTGTGATAACTCGCCGACAGTGCAGCACTTTCCCTGTGATAACCCACGGACAGTGCAGCACTTTCTCTGTGATAACCCACTGACAGTGCAGCACTTTCTCTGTGATAACCCACTGACAGTGCAGCACTTTCTCTGTGATAACCCACCGACAGTACAGCACTTTTTCTGTGATAACCCACCAACAGTACAGCACTTTCCCTGTGATAACCCACTGACAGTGCAGCACTTTCTCTGTGATAAATCACCGACAGTGCAGCAGTTTCACTGCGATAACTTACCGACATTGCAGCACTTTCTCTGTGATAACCCACTGAGAGTATAGCACTTTCTCTGTGATAACCCACTGACAGTGCAGCACATTCTCTGTGATAACCCACCGACAGTGCAGCACTTTCTCTGTGATAACCCACTGACAGTGCAGCACTTTCTCTGTGATATCTCACTGACAGTGCAGCACTTTCTCTGTGATAACCCACTGACAGTGCAGCAGTTTCTCTGTGATAACCCACCGACAGTGCAGCACTTTCCCTGTGATAACCCACAGACAGTGCAGCACTTTCTCTGTGATAACCCAGTGACAGTGCAGCACTTTCTCTGTGATAACCCACCGACAGTGCAGCACTTTCTCTGTGATAACTCACTGACAGTGCAGCACTTTCTCTGTGATAACCCACTGACAGTGCAGCACTTTCTCGGTGATAACCCACCGACAGTACAGCACTTTTTCTGTGATAACCCACCAACAGTTCAGCACTTTCCCTGTGATAACCCACTGACAGTGCAGCACTTTCTCTGTGATAAATCACTGACATTGCAGCACTTTCTCTGTGAGAACTTACCGACAGTGCAGCACTTTCTCTGTGATAACTCACCGACAGTACAGCACGTTCCCTGTGATAACCCACTGACAGTGCAGCACTTTCTCTGTGATAACCCACTGACAGTGCAGCACTTTCTCTGTGATAACCCACTGACAGTGCAGCACATTCTCTGTGATAACCCACTGACAGGGCAGCATTTTCTCTGTGATAACCCACTGACAGTGCAGCACTTTCTTTGTGATAACTCGCGACAGTGCAGCACTTTCTCTGTGATAACCCACCGACAGTGCAGCACTCTCTCTGTGATATCCCACTGACAGTGCAGCACGTTCCCTGTGATAACCCACTGATAGTGCAGCACTTTCTCTGTGATAACCCACTGACAGTGCAGCACTTTCTCTGTGATAACCCACTGACAGTGCAGCACTTTCTCTGTGATTACCCACTGACAGTGCAGCACTTTCTTTGTGATAACTCGCGACAGTGCAGCACATTCTCTGTGATAACTCACTGACAGTGCAGCACATTCTCTGTGATAAATCACTGACAGTGCAGCACTTTCTCTGTGATAACCCACCAGCAGTGCAGCACTTTCTCTGTGATAACTCACTGACAGTGCAGCACTTTCTTTGTGATAACTCGCGACAGTGCAGCACTTTCTCTGTGATAACTCACCGACAGTGCAGCACTTTCTCTGTGATAACTCACTGACAGTGCACCACATTCTCTGTGATAAATCGCTGACAGTGCAGCACTTTCTCTGTGATAACCCACCAGCAGTGCAGCAATTTCTCTGTGATAACTCACTGACAGTGCAGCACTTTCTCTGTGGTAAATCACCGACTGTGCAGCACTTTCCCTGTGATAGCTTACTGACAGTGCAGCACTTTCTCTGTGATAACCCACTGACAGTGCAGCACTTTCTCTGTGATAACCCACCAGCAGTGCAGCACTTTCTCTGTGATAACTCACTGACAGTGCAGCACTTTCTCTGTGATAACTCACCGACAGTGCAGCACTTTCACTGTGATAAATCACCGACAGTGCAGCACATTCTCTGTGATAACCCACTGACAGTGCAGCACTTTCTCTGTGATAACCCACCAACAGTGCAGCACTTTCTCTGTGATAACCCACTGACAGTGCAGCACTTTCTCTGTGATAACCCACTGACAGTACAGCACTTTCTCTGTGATAACCCACTGACAGTGCAGCACATTCTCTGAGATAACCCACCGACAGTGCAGCACTTTCTCTGTGATAACCCACTGACAGTGCAGCACTTTCTCTGTGATAACCCACTGACAGTGCAGCACTTTCTCTGTGATAACCCACCGACAGTACAGCACTTTTTCTGTGATAACCCACCAACAGTACAGCACTTTCCCTGTGATAACCCACTGACAGTGCAGCACTTTCTCTGTGATAAATCACCGACAGTGCAGCAGTTTCACTGCGATAACTTACCGACATTGCAGCACTTTCTCTGTGATAACCCACTGAGAGTACAGCACTTTCTCTGTGATAACCCACTGACAGTGCAGCACATTCTCTGTGATAACCCACCGACAGTGCAGCACTTTCTCTGTGATAACCCACTGACAGTGCAGCACTTTCTCTGTGATATCTCACTGACAGTGCAGCACTTTCTCTGTGATAACCCACTGACAGTGCAGCAGTTTCTCTGTGATAACCCACCGACAGTGCAGCACTTTCCCTGTGATAACCCACAGACAGTGCAGCACTTTCTCTGTGATAACCCAGTGACAGTGCAGCACTTTCTCTGTGATAACCCACCGACAGTGCAGCACTTTCTCTGTGATAACTCACTGACAGTGCAGCACTTTCTCTGTGATAACCCACTGACAGTGCAGCACTTTCTCGGTGATAACCCACCGACAGTACAGCACTTTTTCTGTGATAACCCACCAACAGTTCAGCACTTTCCCTGTGATAACCCACTGACAGTGCAGCACTTTCTCTGTGATAAATCACTGACATTGCAGCACTTTCTCTGTGAGAACTTACCGACAGTGCAGCACTTTCTCTGTGATAACTCACCGACAGTACAGCACGTTCCCTGTGATAACCCACTGACAGTGCAGCACTTTCTCTGTGATAACCCACTGACAGTGCAGCACTTTCTCTGTGATAACCCACTGACAGTGCAGCACATTCTCTGTGATAACCCACTGACAGGGCAGCATTTTCTCTGTGATAACCCACTGACAGTGCAGCACTTTCTTTGTGATAACTCGCGACAGTGCAGCACTTTCTCTGTGATAACCCACCGACAGTGCAGCACTCTCTCTGTGATATCCCACTGACAGTGCAGCACGTTCCCTGTGATAACCCACTGATAGTGCAGCACTTTCTCTGTGATAACCCACTGACAGTGCCGCACTTTCTCTGTGATAACCCACTGACAGTGCAGCACTTTCTCTGTGATTACCCACTGACAGTGCAGCACTTTCTTTGTGATAACTCGCGACAGTGCAGCACATTCTCTGTGATAACTCACTGACAGTGCAGCACATTCTCTGTGATAAATCACTGACAGTGCAGCACTTTCTCTGTGATAACCCACCAGCAGTGCAGCACTTTCTCTGTGATAACTCACTGACAGTGCAGCACTTTCTTTGTGATAACTCGCGACAGTGCAGCACTTTCTCTGTGATAAATCACCGACAGTGCAGCACTTTCTCTGTGATAACTCACTGACAGTGCACCACATTCTCTGTGATAAATCGCTGACAGTGCAGCACTTTCTCTGTGATAACCCACCAGCAGTGCAGCAATTTCTCTGTGATAACTCACTGACAGTGCAGCACTTTCTCTGTGGTAAATCACCGACTGTGCAGCACTTTCCCTGTGATAGCTTACTGACAGTGCAGCACTTTCTCTGTGATAACCCACTGACAGTGCAGCACTTTCTCTGTGATAACCCACCAGCAGTGCAGCACTTTCTCTGTGATAACTCACTGACAGTGCAGCACTTTCTCTGTGATAACTCACCGACAGTGCAGCACTTTCACTGTGATAAATCTCCGACAGTGCAGCACTTTCTCTGTGATAACCCACTGACAGTGCAGCACTTTCTCTGTGATAACCCACTGACAGTGCAGCACTTTCTCTGTGATAACCCACTGACAGTGCAGCACTTTCTCTGTGATAACCCACTGACAGTACAGCACTTTCTCTGTGATAACCCACTGACAGTGCAGCACATTCTCTGAGATAACCCACCGACAGTGCAGCACTTTCTCTGTGATAACCCACTGACAGTGCAGCACTTTCTCTGTGATATCTCACTGACAGTGCAGCACTTTCTCTGTGATAACCCACTGACAGTGCAGCACTTTCTCTGTGATAACCCACCGACAGTGCAGCACTTTCCCTGTGATAACCCACAGACAGTGCAGCACTTTCTCTGTGATAACCCAGTGACAGTGCAGCACTTTCTCTGTGATAACCCACCGACAGTGCAGCACTTTCTCTGTGATAACTCACTGACAGTGCAGCACTTTCTCTGTGATAACCCACTGACAGTGCAGCACTTTCTCGGTGATAACCCACCGACAGTACAGCACTTTTTCTGTGATAACCCACCAACAGTTCAGCAATTTCCCTGTGATAACCCACTGACAGTGCATCACTTTCTCTGTGATAAATCACTGACATTGCAGCACTTTCTCTGTGAGAACTTACCGACAGTGCAGCACTTTCTCTGTGATAACTCACCGACAGTACAGCACGTTTCCTGTGATAACCCACTGACAGTGCAGCACTTTCTCTGTGATAACCCACTGACAGTGCAGCACTTTCTCTGTGATAACCCACTGACAGTGCAGCACTTTCTCTGTGATAACCCACTGACAGTGCAGCACTTTCTCTGTGATAACTCACTGACAGTGCAGCACTTTCTCTGTGATAACCCACTGACAGTGCAGCACTTTCTCGGTGATAACCCACCGACAGTACAGCACTTTTTCTGTGATAACCCACCAACAGTTCAGCACTTTCCCTGTGATAACCCACTGACAGTGCAGCACTTTCTCTGTGATAAATCACTGACATTGCAGCACTTTCTCTGTGAGAACTTACCGACAGTGCAGCACTTTCTCTGTGATAAATCACCGACAGTACAGCACGTTCCCTGTGATAACCCACTGACAGTGCAGCACTTTCTCTGTGATAACCCACTGACAGTGCAGCACTTTCTCTGTGATAACCCACTGACAGTGCAGCACTTTCTCTGTGATAACCCACTGACAGGGCAGCACTTTCTCTGTGATAACCCACTGACAGTGCAGCACTTTCTTTGTGATAACTCGCGACAGTGCAGCACTTTCTCTGTGATAACCCACCGACAGTGCAGCACTCTCTCTGTGATATCCCACTGACAGTGCAGCACTTTCTCTGTGAGAACTTACCGACAGTGCAGCACTTTCTCTGTGATAACTCGCCGACAGTGCAGCACTTTCCCTGTGATAACCCACGGACAGTGCAGCACTTTCTCTGTGATAACCCACTGACAGTGCAGCACTTTCTCTGTGATAACCCACTGACAGTGCAGCACTTTCTCTGTGATAACCCACCGACAGTACAGCACTTTTTCTGTGATAACCCACCAACAGTACAGCACTTTCCCTGTGATAACCCACTGACAGTGCAGCACTTTCTCTGTGATAAATCACCGACAGTGCAGCAGTTTCACTGCGATAACTTACCGACATTGCAGCACTTTCTCTGTGATAACCCACTGAGAGTATAGCACTTTCTCTGTGATAACCCACTGACAGTGCAGCACATTCTCTGTGATAACCCACCGACAGTGCAGCACTTTCTCTGTGATAACCCACTGACAGTGCAGCACTTTCTCTGTGATATCTCACTGACAGTGCAGCACTTTCTCTGTGATAACCCACTGACAGTGCAGCAGTTTCTCTGTGATAACCCACCGACAGTGCAGCACTTTCCCTGTGATAACCCACAGACAGTGCAGCACTTTCTCTGTGATAACCCAGTGACAGTGCAGCACTTTCTCTGTGATAACCCACCGACAGTGCAGCACTTTCTCTGTGATAACTCACTGACAGTGCAGCACTTTCTCTGTGATAACCCACTGACAGTGCAGCACTTTCTCGGTGATAACCCACCGACAGTACAGCACTTTTTCTGTGATAACCCACCAACAGTTCAGCACTTTCCCTGTGATAACCCACTGACAGTGCAGCACTTTCTCTGTGATAAATCACTGACATTGCAGCACTTTCTCTGTGAGAACTTACCGACAGTGCAGCACTTTCTCTGTGATAACTCACCGACAGTACAGCACGTTCCCTGTGATAACCCACTGACAGTGCAGCACTTTCTCTGTGATAACCCACTGACAGTGCAGCACT
Source organism: Chiloscyllium punctatum (assembly GCF_047496795.1). NCBI lineage: Eukaryota > Metazoa > Chordata > Chondrichthyes > Orectolobiformes > Hemiscylliidae > Chiloscyllium > Chiloscyllium punctatum. The sequence continues at coordinate 74,923,614 of NC_092751.1, forward strand.
TTCTCTGTGATAACCCACTGACAGTGCAGCACATTCTCTGTGATAACCCACTGACAGGGCAGCATTTTCTCTGTGATAACCCACTGACAGTGCAGCACTTTCTTTGTGATAACTCGCGACAGTGCAGCACTTTCTCTGTGATAACCCACCGACAGTGCAGCACTCTCTCTGTGATATCCCACTGACAGTGCAGCACGTTCCCTGTGATAACCCACTGATAGTGCAGCACTTTCTCTGTGATAACCCACTGACAGTGCAGCACTTTCTCTGTGATAACCCACTGACAGTGCAGCACTTTCTCTGTGATTACCCACTGACAGTGCAGCACTTTCTTTGTGATAACTCGCGACAGTGCAGCACATTCTCTGTGATAACTCACTGACAGTGCAGCACATTCTCTGTGATAAATCACTGACAGTGCAGCACTTTCTCTGTGATAACCCACCAGCAGTGCAGCACTTTCTCTGTGATAACTCACTGACAGTGCAGCACTTTCTTTGTGATAACTCGCGACAGTGCAGCACTTTCTCTGTGATAACTCACCGACAGTGCAGCACTTTCTCTGTGATAACTCACTGACAGTGCACCACATTCTCTGTGATAAATCGCTGACAGTGCAGCACTTTCTCTGTGATAACCCACCAGCAGTGCAGCAATTTCTCTGTGATAACTCACTGACAGTGCAGCACTTTCTCTGTGGTAAATCACCGACTGTGCAGCACTTTCCCTGTGATAGCTTACTGACAGTGCAGCACTTTCTCTGTGATAACCCACTGACAGTGCAGCACTTTCTCTGTGATAACCCACCAGCAGTGCAGCACTTTCTCTGTGATAACTCACTGACAGTGCAGCACTTTCTCTGTGATAACTCACCGACAGTGCAGCACTTTCACTGTGATAAATCACCGACAGTGCAGCACATTCTCTGTGATAACCCACTGACAGTGCAGCACTTTCTCTGTGATAACCCACCAACAGTGCAGCACTTTCTCTGTGATAACCCACTGACAGTGCAGCACTTTCTCTGTGATAACCCACTGACAGTACAGCACTTTCTCTGTGATAACCCACTGACAGTGCAGCACATTCTCTGAGATAACCCACCGACAGTGCAGCACTTTCTCTGTGATAACCCACTGACAGTGCAGCACTTTCTCTGTGATATCTCACTGACAGTGCAGCACTTTCTCTGTGATAACCCACTGACAGTGCAGCACTTTCTCTGTGATAAACCACCGACAGTGCAGCACTTTCCCTGTGATAACCCACAGACAGTGCAGCACTTTCTCTGTGATAACCCAGTGACAGTGCAGCACTTTCTCTGTGATAACCCACCGACAGTGCAGCACTTTCTCTGTGATAACTCACTGACAGTGCAGCACTTTCTCTGTGATAACCCACTGACAGTGCAGCACTTTCTCGGTGATAACCCACCGACAGTACAGCACTTTTTCTGTGATAACCCACCAACAGTTCAGCAATTTCCCTGTGATAACCCACTGACAGTGCATCACTTTCTCTGTGATAAATCACTGACATTGCAGCACTTTCTCTGTGAGAACTTACCGACAGTGCAGCACTTTCTCTGTGATAACTCACCGACAGTACAGCACGTTTCCTGTGATAACCCACTGACAGTGCAGCACTTTCTCTGTGATAACCCATTTACAGTGCAGCACTTTCTCTGTGATAACCCACTGACAGTGCAGCACTTTCTCTGTGATAACCCACTGACAAGGGCAGCACTTTCTCTGTGATAACCGACTGACAGTGCAGCACTTTCTTTGTGATAACTCGCGACAGTGCAGCACTTTCTCTGTGATAACCCACCGTCAGTGCAGCACTCTCTCTGTGATATCCCACTGACAGTGCAGCACGTTCCCTGTGATAACCCACTGATAGTGCAGCACTTTCTCTGTGATAACCCACTGACAGTGCAGCACTTTCTCTGTGATAACCCACTGACAGTGCAGCACTTTCTCTGTGATTACCCACTGACAGTGCAGCACTTTCTTTGTGATAACTCGCGACAGTGCAGCACTTTCTCTGTGATAACTCACCGACAGTGCACCACTTTCTCTGTGATAACTCACTGACAGTGCAGCACATTCTCTGTGATAAATCACTGACAGTGCAGCACTTTCTCTGTGATAACCCACCAGCAGTGCAGCACTTTCTCTGTGATAACTCACTGAGAGTGCAGCACTTTCTCTGTGATAAATCACCGAATGTGCAGCACTTTCCCTGTGATACCTTACTGACAGTGCAGCACTTTCTCTGTGATAACCCACTGACAGTTCAGCACTTTCTCTGTGATAACCCACCAGCAGTGCAGCACTTTCTCTGTGATAACTCACTGACAGTGCAGCACTTTCTCTGTGATAACTCACCGACAGTGCAGCACTTTCTCTGTGATAAATCACCGACAGTGCAGCACTTTCTCTGTGATAACCCACTGACAGTGCAGCACTTTCTCTGTGATAAATCACCGACAGTGCAGCACTGTCTCTGTGAGAACTCACTGACCGTGCAGCACTTTCTCTGTGATAAATCACTGACAGTGCAGCACTTTCCCTGTGATAACTTACTGAGAGTGCAGCACTTTCTCTGTGATAACCCACCGACAGTGCAGCACTTTCCCTGTGATAACCCACTGACAGTGCAGCACTTTCCCTGTGATAACCCACTGACAGTGCAGCACTTTCTCTGTGATAAATCACCGACAGTGCAGCACGTTCCCTGTGATAACTTACTGACAGTGCAGCACTTTCTCTGTGATAACCCACCGACAGTGCCGCACTTTCCCTGTGATAACCCACTGACAGTGCAGCACTTTCCCTGTGATAACTTACTGACAGTGCAGCTGCAGCACTTTCTATGTGATAACCCACCGACAGTGCAGCACTTTCCCTGTGATAACACACTGACAGTGCAGCACTTTCTCTGTGATAACTCACTGACAGTGCAGCACTTTCTCTGTGATAACCCACCAGCAGTGCAGCACTTTCTCTGTGATAACTCACTGACAGTGCAGCACTTTCTCTGTGATAAATCACCGAATGTGCAGCACTTTCCCTGTGATACCTTACTGACAGTGCAGCACTTTCTCTGTGATAACCCACTGACAGTGCAGCACTTTCTCTGTGATAACCCACCAGCAGTGCAGCACTTTCTCTGTGATAACTCACTGACAGTGCAGCACTTTCTCTGTGATAACTCACCGACAGTGCAGCACTTTCTCTGTGATAAATCACCGACAGTGAGGCACTTTCTCTGTGATAACCCACTGACAGTGCAGCACTTTCTCTGTGATAAATCACCGACGGTGCAGCACTGTCTCTGTGAGAACTCACTGACCGTGCAGCACTTTCTCTGTGATAACTTACTGAGAGTGCAGCACTTTCTCTGTGATAACCCACCGACAGTGCAGCACTTTCCCTGTGATAACCCACTGACAGTGCAGCACTTTCCCTGTGATAACCCACTGACAGTGAGCACTTTCTCTGTGATAAATCACCGACAGTGCAGCACGTTCCCTGTGATAACTTACTGACAGTGCAGCACTTTCTCTGTGATAACCCACCGACGGTGCAGCACTTTCCCTGTGATAACCCACTGACAATGCAGCACTTTCCCTGTGATTACTTACTGACACTGCAGCTGCAGCACTTTCTATGTGATAACCCACCGACAGTGCAGCACTTTCCCTGTGATAACACACTGACAGTGCAGCACTTTCTCTGTGATAACTCACTGACAGTGCAGCGCTTTCCCTGTGATAACCCACTGACAGTGCAGCACTTTCCCTGTGATAACCCACTGACAGTGCAGCACTTTCTCTGTGATAACCCACCGACAGTACAGCACTTTCCCTGTGATAACCCACTGACAGTGCAGCACTTTCTCTGTGATAACTCACTGACAGTACAGCACTTTCCCTGTGATAACCCACTGACAGTGCAGTAGTTTCACTGTGATAACTTACCGACATTGCAGCACTTTCTCTGTGATAACCCACTGACAGTACAGCACTTTCTCTGTGATATCCCACTGAAAGTGCAGCACATTCTCTGTGATAACCCACCGACAGTGCAGCACTTTCTCTGTGATAACCCACTGACAGTGCAGCACGTTCTCTGTGATATCTCACTGACAGTGCAGCACTTTCTCTGTGATAACCCACTGACAGTGCAGCACTTTCTCTGTGATAACCCACCGACAGTGCAGCACTTTCCCTGTGATAACCCACAGACAGTGCAGCACTTTCTCTGTGATAACCCAGTGACAGTGCAGCACTTTCTCTGTGATAACCCACCGACAGTGCAGCACTTTCTCTGTGATAACTCACTGACAGTGCAGCACTTTCTCTGTGATAACCCACTGACAGTGCAGCACTTTCTCGGTGATAATCCACCGACAGTACAGCACATTTTCTGTGATAACCCACCAACAGTTCAGCAATTTCCCTGTGATAACCCACTGACAGTGCAGCACTTTCTCTGTGATAAATCACTGACATTGCAGCACTTTCTCTGTGAGAACCTACCGACAGTGCAGCACTTTCTCTGTGATAACTCACCGACTGTACAGCACGTTCCCTGTGATAACCCACTGACAGCGCAGCACTTTCTCTGTGATAACCCACTGACAGTGCAGCACTTTCTCTGTGATAACCCACTGACAGTGCAGCACTTTCTCTGTGATAACCCACTGACAGGGCAGCACTTTCTCTGTGATAACCCACTGACAGTGCAGCACTTTCTTTGTGATAACTCGCGACAGTGCAGCACTTTCTCTGTGATAACCCATCGACAGTGCAGCACTCTCTCTGTGATATCCCACTGACAGTGCAGCACGTTCCCTGTGATAACCCACTGATAGTGCAGCACTTTCTCTGTGATAACCCACTGACAGTGCAGCACTTTCTCTGTGATAACCCACTGACAGTGCAGCACTTCTCTGTGATTACCCACTGACAGTGCAGCACTTTCTTTGTGATAACTCGCGACAGTGCAGCACTTTCTCTGTGATAACTCACCGACAGTGCAGCACTTTCTCTGTGATAACTCACTGACAGTGCAGCACATTCTCTGTGATAAATCACTGACAGTGCAGCACTTTCTCTGTGATAACCCACCAGCAGTGCAGCACTTCCTCTGTGATAACTCACTGACAGTGCAGCACTTTCTCTGTGATAAATCACCGAATGTGCAGCACTTTCCCTGTGATACCTTACTGACAGTGCAGCACTTTCTCTGTGATAACCCACTGACAGTGCAGCACTTTCTCTGTGATAACACACTGACAGTACAGCACTTTCCCTGTGATAACCCACTGACAGTACAACACTTTCCCAGTGATAACCAACTGACAGTGCATCAATTTCCCGGTGATAACCCACTGACAGCACAGAACTTTCCCTGTGATAAACCACTGACAGTGCAGCACTTTCTCTGTGATAAATCACCGACAGTGCAGCAGTTTCACTGCGATAAATCACTGACATTGCAGCACTTTCTCTGTGATAACTTACCGACAGTGCAGCACTTTCTCTGTGATAACTCACCGACAGTACAGCACTTTCCCTGTGATAACCCACTGACAGTGCAGCACTTTCTCTGTGATAACCCACTGACAGTGCAGCACTTTCTCTGTGATAACCCACTGACAGGGCAGCACTTTCTCTGTGATAACCCACTGACATTGCAGCACTTTCTCTGTGATAACCCACCGACAGTGCAGCACTTTCTCTGTGATAACCCACTGACAGTGCAGCACGTTCCCTGTGATAACCCACTGATAGTGCAGCACTTTCTCTGTGATAACCCACTGACAGTGCAGCACTTTCTCTGTGATAACCCACTGACAGTGCAGCACTTTCTCTGTGATAACCCACTGACAGTGCAGCACTTTCTTTGTGATAACTCGCGACAGTGCAGCACTTTCTCTGTGATAACTCACCGACAGTGCAGCACTTTCTCTGTGATAACTCACTGACAGTGCACCACATTCTCTGTGATAAATCGCTGACAGTGCAGCACTTTCTCTGTGATAACCCACCAGCAGTGCAGCAATTTCTCTGTGATAACTCACTGACAGTGCAGCACTTTCTCTGTGATAAATCACCGACTGTTCAGCACTTTCCCTGTGATAGCTTACTGACAGTGCAGCACTTTCTCTGTGATAACCCACTGACAGTGCAGCACTTTCTCTGTGATAACCCACCAGCAGTGCAGCACTTTCTCTGTGATAACTCACTGACAGTGCAGCACTTTCTCTGTGATAACCCACTGACAGTGCAGCACTTTCTCTGTGATAACCCACTGACAGTGCATGACTTTCTCTGTGATAACCCACTGACAGTGCAGCACTTTCTCTGTGATAACCCACTGACAGTACAGCACTTTCTCTGTGATAACCCACTGACAGTGCAGCACATTCTCTGTGATAACCCACCGACAGTGCAGCACTTTCTCTGTGATAACCCACTGACAGTGCAGCACTTTCTCTGTGATATCTCACTGACAGTGCAGCACTTTCTCTGTGATAACCCACTGACAGTGCAGCACTTTCTCTGTGATAACCCACCAGCAGTGCAGAACTTTCTCTGTGATAACTCACTGACAGTGCAGCACTTTCTCTGTAATAACTCACCGACAGTGCAGCACTTTCTCTGTGATAAATCACCGACAGTGCAGCACTTTCTCTGTGATAACCCACTGACAGTGCAGCACTTTCTCTGTGATAAATCACCGACAGTGCAGCACTTTCTCTGTGAGAACTCACTGACCGTGCAGCACTTTCTCTGTGATAAATCACTGACAGTGCAGCACTTTCCCTGTGATAACTTCCTGAGAGTGCAGCACTTTCTCTGTGATAACCCACCGACAGTGCAGCACTTTCCCTGTGATAACCCACTGACAGTGCAGCACTTTCCCTGTGATAACCCACTGACAGTGCAGCACTTTCTCTGTGATAAATCACCGACAGTGCAGCACGTTCCCTGTGATAACTTACTGACAGTGCAGCACTTTCTCTGTGATAACCCACCGACAGTGCAGCACTTTCCCTGTGATAACCCACTGACAGTGCAGCACTATCCCTGTGATAACTTACTGACAGTGCAGCGCTTTCCCTGTGATAACCCACTGACAGTGCAGCACTTTCCCTGTGATAACCCACTGACAGTGCAGCACTTTCTCATGTGATAACCCACCGACAGTACAGCACTTTCCCTGTGATAACCCACTGACAGTGCAGCACTTTCTCTGTGATAACTCACTGACAGTGCAGCACTTTCTCTGTGATAACCCACTGACAGTGCAGCACTTTCTCTGTGATAACCCACCGACAGTGCAGCACTTTCCCTGTGATAACCCACGGACAGTGCAGCACTTTCTCTGTGATAACCCACTGACAGTGCAGCACTTTCTCTGTGATAACCCACTGACAGTGCAGCACTTTCTCTGTGATAACCCACCGACAGTACAGCACTTTTTCTGTGATAACCCACCAACAGTACTGCACTTTCCCTGTGATAACCCACTGACAGTGCAGCACTTTCTCTGAGATAAATCACCGACAGTGCAGCAGTTTCACTGTGATAACTTACCGACATTGCAGCACTTTCTCTGTGATAACCCACTGACAGTGCAGCACTTTCTCTGTGACAACACACTGACAGTACAGCACTTTCCCTGTGATAACCCACTGACAGTACAGCACTTTCCCTGTGATAACCCACTGACGGCACAGCACTTTCCCTGTGATAACCCACTGACAGTGAAGCACTTTCTCTGTGATAACCCACTGACAGTGCAGCACTTTCTCTGTGATAACTTACCGACATTGCAGCACTTTCTCTGTGATAACTTAAAGACAGTACAGCACTTTCCCTGTGATAACCCACTGACAGTGCAGCACTTTCTCTGTGATAACCCACTGACAGTGCAGCACGTTCTCTGTGATAACCCACTGACAGGGCAGCACTTTCTCTGTGATAACCCACTGACGGTGCAGCACTTTCTCTGTGATAACCCACCGACAGTGCAGCACTTTCTCTGTGATAACCCACTGACAGTGCAGCACGTTCCCTGTTATAACCCACTGATGGTGCAGGACTTTCTCTGTGATAACCCACTGACAGTGCAGCACTTTCTCTGTGATAACCCACTGACAGTGCAGCACTTTCTCTGTGATAACCTACTGACAGTGCAGCACTTTCTTTGTGATAACTCGCGACAGTGCAGCACCTTCTCTGTGATAACTCACCGACAGTGCAGCACTTTCTCTGTGATAACTCACTGACAGTGCAGCACATTCTCTGTGATAAATCACTGACAGTGCAGCACTTTCTCTGTGATAACCCACCAGCAGTGCAGCAATTTCTCTGTGATAACTCACTGACAGTGCAGCACTTTCTCTGTGATAACTCACCGACAGTGCAGCACTTTCTCTGTGATAAATCACCGACAGTGCAGCACTTTCTCTGTGATAACCCACTGACAGTGCAGCACTTTCTCTGTGATAACCCACTGACAGTGCAGCACTTTCTCTGTGAAAACTCACTGACAGTGCAGCACTTTTTCTGTGATAACCCACTGACAGTGCAGCACTTTCTCTGTATTAACCCACCGACAGTGCAGCACTTTCCCTGTGATAACCCACTGAAAGTGCAGCACTTTCTCTGTGATAACCCACTGACAGTGCAGCACTTTCTTTGTGATAACCCACTGACAGTGCAGCACTTTCTCTGTGATAACTCACTGACAGTGCAGCACTTTCTCTGTGATAACCCACTGATAGTGCAGCACTTTCTCTGTGATAACCCACCGACAGTGCAGCACTTTCCCTGTGATAACCCACTGACAGTGCAGCACTTTCTCTGTGATAAATCACTGACAGTGCAGCACTTTCTCTGTGATAACCCACCAGCAGTGCAGCACTTTCTCTGTGATAACTCACTGACAGTGCAGCACTTTCTCTGTGATAAATCACCGAATGTGCAGCACTTTCCCTGTGATACCTTACTGACAGTGCAGCACTTTCTCTGTGATAACCCACTGACAGTGCAGCACTTTCTCTGTGATAACCCACCAGCAGTGCAGCACTTTCTCTGTGATAACTCACTGACAGTGCAGCACTTTCTCTGTGATAACTCACCGACAGTGCAGCACTTTCTCTGTGATAAATCACCGACAGTGCAGCACTTTCTCTGTGATAACCCACTGACAGTGCAGCACTTTCTCTGTGATAAATCACCGACAGTGCAGCACTGTCTCTGTGAGAACTCACTGACCGTGCAACACTTTCTCTGTGATAAATCACTGACAGTGCAGCACTTTCCCTGTGATAACTTACTGAGAGTGCAGCACTTTCTCTGTGATAACCCACCGACAGTGCAGCACTTTCCCTGTGATAACCCACTGACAGTGCAGCACTTTCCCTGTGATAACCCACTGACAGTGCAGCACTTTCTCTGTGATAAATCACCGACAGTGCAGCACGTTCCCTGTGATAACTTACTGACAGTGCAGCACTTTCTCTGTGATAACCCACCGACAGTGCCGCACTTTCCCTGTGATAACCCACTGACAGTGCAGCACTTTCCCTGTGATAACTTACTGACAGTGCAGCTGCAGCACTTTCTATGTGATAACCCACCGACAGTGCAGCACATTCCCTGTGATAACACACTGACAGTGCAGCACTTTCTCTGTGATAACTCACTGACAGTGCAGCACTTTCTCTGTGATAACCCACCAGCAGTGCAGCACTTTCTCTGTGATAACTCACTGACAGTGCAGCACTTTCTCTGTGATAAATCACCGAATGTGCAGCACTTTCCCTGTGATACCTTACTGACAGTGCAGCACTTTCTCTGTGATAACCCACTGACAGTGCAGCACTTTCTCTGTGATAACCCACCAGCAGTGCAGCACTTTCTCTGTGATAACTCACTGACAGTGCAGCACTTTCTCTGTGATAACTCACCGACAGTGCAGCACTTTCTCTGTGATAAATCACCGACAGTGCAGCACTTTCTCTGTGATAACCCACTGACAGTGCAGCACTTTCTCTGTGATAAATCACCGACAGTGCAGCACTGTCTCTGTGAGAACTCACTGACCGTGCAGCACTTTCTCTGTGATAAATCACTGACAGTGCAGCACTTTCCCTGTGATAACTTACTGAGAGTGCAGCACTTTCTCTGTGATAACCCACCGACAGTGCAGCACTTTCCCTGTGATAACCCACTGACAGTGCAGCACTTTCCCTGTGATAACCCACTGACAGTGCAGCACTTTCTCTGTGATAAATCACCGACAGTGCAGCACGTTCCCTGTGATAACTTACTGACAGTGCAGCACTTTCTCTGTGATAACCCACCGACAGTGCCGCACTTTCCCTGTGATAACCCACTGACAGTGCAGCACTTTCCCTGTGATAACTTACTGACAGTGCAGCTGCAGCACTTTCTATGTGATAACCCACCGACAGTGCAGCACTTTCCCTGTGATAACACACTGACAGTGCAGCACTTTCTCTGTGATAACTCACTGACAGTGCAGCGCTTTCCCTGTGATAACCCACTGACAGTGCAGCACTTTCCCTGTGATAACCCACTGACAGTGCAGCACTTTCTCTGTGATAACCCACCGACAGTACAGCACTTTCCCTGTGATAACCCACTGACAGTGCAGCACTTTCTCTGTGATAACTCACTGACAGTGCAGCACTTTCTCTGTGATAACCCACTGACAGTGCAGCACTTTCTCTGTGATAACCCACCGACAGTGCAGCACTTTCCCTGTGATAACCCACGGACAGTGCAGCACTTTCTCTGTGATAACCCACTGACAGTGCAGCACTTTCTCTGTGATAACCCACTGACAGTGCAGCACTTTCTCTGTGATAACCCACCGACAGTACAGCACTTTTTCTGTGATAACCCACCAACAGTACAGCACTTTCCCTGTGATAACCCACTGACAGTGCAGCACTTTCTCTGTGATAAATCACCGACAGTGCAGCAGTTTCACTGTGATAACTTACCGACATTGCAGCACTTTCTCTGTGATAACCCACTGACAGTACAGCACTTTCTCTGTGATATCCCACTGACAGTGCAGCACATTCTCTGTGATAACCCACCGACAGTGCAGCACTTTCTCTGTGATAACCCACTGACAGTGCAGCACTTTCTCTGTGATATCTCACTGACAGTGCAGCACTTTCTCTGTGATAACCCACTGACAGTGCAGCACTTTCTCTGTGATAACCCACCGACAGTGCAGCACTTTCCCTGTGATAACCCACAGACAGTGCAGCACTTTCTCTGTGATAACCCAGTGACAGTGCAGCACTTTCTCTGTGATAACCCACCGACAGTGCAGCACTTTCTCTGTGATAACTCACTGACAGTGCAGCACTTTCTCTTTCATAACCCACTGACAGTGCAGCACTTTCTCGGTGATAACCCACCGACAGTACAGCACTTTTTCTGTGATAACCCACCAACAGTTCAGCAATTTCCCTGTGATAACCCACTGAGAGTGCAGCACTTTCTCTGTGATAAATCACTGACATTGCAGCACTTTCTCTGTGAGAACCTACCGACAGTGCAGCACTTTCTCTGTGATAACTCACCGACAGTACAGCACGTTCCCTGTGATAACCCACTGACAGCGCAGCACTTTCTCTGTGATAACCCACTGACAGTGCAGCACTTTCTCTGTGATAACGCACTGACAGTGCAGCACTTTCTCTGTGATAACCCACTGACAGGGCAGCACTTTCTCTGTGATAACCCACTGACAGTGCAGCACTTTCTTTGTGATAACTCGCGACAGTGCAGCACTTTCTCTGTGATAACCCATCGACAGTGCAGCACTCTCTCTGTGATATCCCACTGAAAGTGCAGCACGTTCCCTGTGATAACCCACTGATAGTGCAGCACTTTCTCTGTGATAACCCACTGACAGTGCAGCACTTTCTCTGTGATAACCCACTGACAGTGCAGCACTTCTCTGTGATTACCCACTGACAGTGCAGCACTTTCTTTGTGATAACTCGCGACAGTGCAGCACTTTCTCTGTGATAACTCACCGACAGTGCAGCACTTTCTCTGTGATAACTCACTGACAGTGCAGCACATTCTCTGTGATAAATCACTGACAGTGCAGCACTTTCTCTGTGATAACCCACCAGCAGTGCAGCACTTTCTCTGTGATAACTCACTGACAGTGCAGCACTTTCTCTGTGATAAATCACCGAATGTGCAGCACTTTCCCTGTGATACCTTACTGACAGTGCAGCACTTTCTCTGTGATAACCCACTGACAGTGCAGCACTTTCTCTGTGATAACACACTGACAGTACAGCACTTTCCCTGTGATAACCCACTGACAGTACAGCACTTTCCCTGTGATAACCCACTGACAGTGCATCAATTTCCCGGTGATAACCCACTGACAGCACAGAACTTTCCCTGTGATAAATCACTGACAGTGCAGCACTTTCTCTGTGATAACCCACCGACAGTACAGCACTTTCCCTGTGATAACCCACTGACAGTGCAGCACTTTCTCTGTGATAACTCACTGACAGTGCAGCACTTTCTCTGTGATAACCCACTGACAGTGCAGCACTTTCTCTGTGATAACCCACCGACAGTGCAGCACTTTCCCTGTGATAACCCACGGACAGTGCAGCACTTTCTCTGTGATAACCCACTGACAGTGCAGCACTTTCTCTGTGATAACCCACTGACAGTGCAGCACTTTCTCTGTGATAACCCACCGACAGTACAGCACTTTTTCTGTGATAACCCACCAACAGTACAGCACTTTCCCTGTGATAACCCACTGACAGTGCAGCACTTTCTCTGTGATAAATCACCGACAGTGCAGCAGTTTCACTGTGATAACTTACCGACATTGCAGCACTTTCTCTGTGATAACCCACTGACAGTACAGCACTTTCTCTGTGATATCCCACTGACAGTGCAGCACATTCTCTGTGATAACCCACCGACAGTGCAGCACTTTCTCTGTGATAACCCACTGACAGTGCAGCACTTTCTCTGTGATATCTCACTGACAGTGCAGCACTTTCTCTGTGATAACCCACTGACAGTGCAGCACTTTCTCTGTGATAACCCACCGACAGTGCAGCACTTTCCCTGTGATAACCCACAGACAGTGCAGCACTTTCTCTGTGATAACCCAGTGACAGTGCAGCACTTTCTCTGTGATAACCCACCGACAGTGCAGCACTTTCTCTGTGATAACTCACTGACAGTGCAGCACTTTCTCTTTCATAACCCACTGGCAGTGCAGCACTTTCTCGGTGATAACCCACCGACAGTACAGCACTTTTTCTGTGATAACCCACCAACAGTTCAGCAATTTCCCTGTGATAACCCACTGAGAGTGCAGCACTTTCTCTGTGATAAATCACTGACATTGCAGCACTTTCTCTGTGAGAACCTACCGACAGTGCAGCACTTTCTCTGTGATAACTCACCGACAGTACAGCACGTTCCCTGTGATAACCCACTGACAGCGCAGCACTTTCTCTGTGATAACCCACTGACAGTGCAGCACTTTCTCTGTGATAACGCACTGACAGTGCAGCACTTTCTCTGTGATAACCCACTGACAGGGCAGCACTTTCTCTGTGATAACCCACTGACAGTGCAGCACTTTCTTTGTGATAACTCGCGACAGTGCAGCACTTTCTCTGTGATAACCCATCGACAGTGCAGCACTCTCTCTGTGATATCCCACTGAAAGTGCAGCACGTTCCCTGTGATAACCCACTGATAGTGCAGCACTTTCTCTGTGATAACCCACTGACAGTGCAGCACTTTCTCTGTGATAACCCACTGACAGTGCAGCACTTCTCTGTGATTACCCACTGACAGTGCAGCACTTTCTTTGTGATAACTCGCGACAGTGCAGCACTTTCTCTGTGATAACTCACCGACAGTGCAGCACTTTCTCTGTGATAACTCACTGACAGTGCAGCACATTCTCTGTGATAAATCACTGACAGTGCAGCACTTTCTCTGTGATAACCCACCAGCAGTGCAGCACTTTCTCTGTGATAACTCACTGACAGTGCAGCACTTTCTCTGTGATAAATCACCGAATGTGCAGCACTTTCCCTGTGATACCTTACTGACAGTGCAGCACTTTCTCTGTGATAACCCACTGACAGTGCAGCACTTTCTCTGTGATAACACACTGACAGTACAGCACTTTCCCTGTGATAACCCACTGACAGTACAGCACTTTCCCTGTGATAACCCACTGACAGTGCATCAATTTCCCGGTGATAACCCACTGACAGCACAGAACTTTCCCTGTGATAAACCACTGACAGTGCAGCACTTTCTCTGTGATAAATCACCGACAGTGCAGCAGTTTCACTGCGATAAATCACTGACATTGCAGCACTTTCTCTGTGATAACTTACCGACAGTGCGGCACTTTCTCTGTGATAACTCACCGACAGTACAGCACTTTCCCTGTGATAACCCACTGACAGTGCAGCACTTTCTCTGTGATAACCCACTGACAGTGCAGCACTTTCTCTGTGATGACCCACTGACAGGGCAGCACTTTCTCTGTGATAACCCACTGACAGTGCAGCACTTTCTCTGTGATAACCCACCGACAGTGCAGCACTTTCTCTGTGATAACCCACTGATAGTGCAGCACTTTCTCTGTGATAACCCACCGACAGTGCAGCACTTTCTCTGTGATAACCCACTGACAGTGCAGCACTTTCTCTGTGATAACCCACTGACAGTGCAGCACTTTCTTTGTGATAACTCGCGACAGTGCAGCACTTTCTCTGTGATAACTCACCGACAGTGCAGCACTTTCTCTGTGATAACTCACTGACAGTGCACCACATTCTCTGTGATAAATCGCTGACAGTGCAGCACTTTCTCTGTGATAACCCACCAGCAGTGCAGCAATTTCTCTGTGATAACTCACTGACAGTGCTGCACTTTCTCTGTGATAAATCACCGACTGTTCAGCACTTTCCCTGTGATAGCTTACTGACAGTGCAACACTTTCTCTGTGATAACCCACTGACAGTGCAGCACTTTCTCTGTGATAACCCACCAGCAGTGCAGCACTTTCTCTGTGATAACTCACTGACAGTGCAGCACTTTCTCTGTGATAATTCACCGACAGTGCAGCACTTTCACTGTGATAAATCACCGACAGTGCAGCACTTTCTCTGTGATAACCCACTGACAGTGCAGCACTTTCTCTGTGATAACCCACTGACAGTGCAGCACTTTCTCTGTGATAACCCACTGACAGTGCAGCACTTTCTCTGTGATAACCCACTGACAGTACAGCACTTTCTCTGTGATAACCCACTGACAGTGCAGCACATTCTCTGTGATAACCCACCGACAGTGCAGCACTTTCTCTGTGATAACCCACTGACAGTGCAGCACTTTCTCTGTGATATCTCACTGACAGTGCAGCACTTTCTCTGTGATAACCCACTGACAGTGCAGCACTTTCTCTGTGATAACCCACCGACAGTGCAGCACTTTCTCTGTGATAACTCAGTGACAGTGCAGCACTTTCGCTGTGATAACCCACCGACAGTGCAGCACTTTCTCTGTGATAACTCACTGACAGTGCAGCACTTTCTCTGTGATAACCCACTGACAGTGCAGCACTGTCTCGGTGATAACCCACCGACAGTACAGCACTTTTTCTGTGATAACCCACCAACAGTTCAGCACTTTCCCTGTGATAACCCACTGACAGTGCAGCACTTTCTCTGTGATAAATCACTGACATTGCAGCACTTTCTCTGTGAGAACTTACCGACAGTGCAGCACTTTCTCTGTGATAACTCACCGACAGTACAGCACGTTCCCTGTGATAACCCACTGACAGTGCAGCACTTTCTCTGTGATAACCCAGTGACAGTGCAGCACATTCTCTGTGATAACCCACTGACAGTGCAGCACTTTCTCTGTGATAACCCACTGACAGGGCAGCACTTTCTCTGTGGTAACCCACTGACAGTGCAGCACTTTCTTTGTGATAACTCGCGACAGTGCAGCACTTTCTCTGTGATAACCCACCGACACTGCAGCACTCTCTCTGTGATATCCCACTGACAGTGCAGCACGTTCCCTGTGATAACCCACTGACAGTGCAGCACTTTCTCTGTGATAACCCACTGACAGTGCAGCACTTTCTCTGTGATAACCCACTGACAGTGCAGCACTTTCTCTGTGATTACCCACTGACAGTGCAGCACTTTCTTTGTGATAACTCGCGACAGTGCAGCACTTTCTCTGTGATAACTCACCGACAGTGCAGCACTTTCTCTGTGATAACTCACTGACAGTGCAGCACATTCTCTGTGATAAATCACTGACAGTGCAGCACTTTCTCTGTGATAACCCACCAGCAGTGCAGCACTTTCTCTGTGATAACTCACTGACAGTGCAGCACTTTCTCTGTGATAAATCACCGAATGTGCAGCACTTTCCCTGTGATACCTTACTGACAGTGCAGCACTTTCTCTGTGATAACCCACTGACAGTGCAGCACTTTCTCTGTGATAACCCACCAGCAGTGCAGCACTTTCTCTGTGATAACTCACTGACAGTGCAGCATTTTCTCTGTAATAACTCACCGACAGTGCAGCACTTTCTCTGTGATAAATCACCGACAGTGCTGCACTTTCTCTGTGATAACCCACTGACAGTGCAGCACTTTCTCTGTGATAAATCACCGACAGTGCAGCACTTTCTCTGTGAGAACTCACTGACCGTGCAGCACTTTCTCTGTGATAAATCACTGACAGTGCAGCACTTTCCCTGTGATAACTTACTGAGAGTGCAGCACTTTCTCTATGATAACCCACCGACAGTGCAGCACTCTACCTGTGATAACCCACTGACAGTGCAGCACTTTCCCTGAGATAACCCACTGACAGTGCAGCAACTTCTCTGTGATAAATCACCGACAGTGCAGCACGTTCCCTGTGATAACTTACTGACAGTGCAGCACTTTCTCTGTGATAACCCACCGACAGTGCAGCACTTTCCCTGTGATAACCCACTGACAGTGCAGCACTTTCCCTGTGATAACTTACTGACAGTGCAGCTGCAGCACTTTCTATGTGATAACCCACCGACAGTGCAGCACTTTCCCTGTGATAACACACTGACAGTGCAGCACTTTCTCTGTGATAACTCACTGACAGTGCAGCGCTTTCCCTGTGATAACCCACTGACAGTGCAGCACTTTCCCTGTGATAACCCACTGACAGTGCAGCACTTTCTCTGTGATAACCCACCGACAGTACAGCACTTTCCCTGTGATAACCCACTGACAGTGCAGCACTTTCTCTGTGATAACTCACTGACAGTGCAGCACTTTCTCTGTGACAACCCACTGACAGTGCAGCACTTTCTCTGTGATAACCCACCGACAGTGCAGCACTTTCCCTGTGAAAACCCACGGACAGTGCAGCACTTTCTCTGTGATAACCCACTGACAGTGCAGCACTTTCTCTGTGATAACCCACTGACAGTGCAGCACTTTCTCTGTGATAACCCACCGACAGTACAGCACTTTTTCTGTGATAACCCACCAACAGTACTGCACTTTCCCTGTGATAACCCACTGACAGTGCAGCACTTTCTCTGTGATAAATCACCGACAGTGCAGCAGTTTCACTGTGATAACTTACCGACATTGCAGCACTTTCTCTGTGATAACCCACTGACAGTGCAGCACTTTCTCTGTGATCTAATCTAATCTCAGCATTAAATTGTTTCCGTGCGGGATGCTTGGAGAACTATTAAAATGTGGGCGGCACGGTGGCACAGTGGTTAGCACTGCTGCCTCACAGCGCTGGAGACCCGGGTTCAATTCCCGCCTCAGGCGACTGTGTGGAGTTTGCACGTTCTCCCCGTGTCTGCGTGGGTTTCCTCCGGGTGCTCCGGTTTCCTCCCACACTCCAAAGATGTGCAGGTCAGGTGAATTGTCCATGCTAAATTGCCCGTAGTGTTAGGTAAGGGGTCGATGTAGATGTAGGGGTATGGGTGGGTACGCTTCGGCGGGGCGGTGTGGACTTGTTGGGCCGAAGGGCCTGTTTCCACACTGTAAGTAATCTAATCTAACACACTGACAGTACAGCACTTTCCCTGTGATAACCCACTGACAGTACAGCACTTTCCCTGTGATAACCCACTGACGGCACAGCACTTTCCCTGTGATAACCCACTGACAGTGAAGCACTTTCTCTGTGATAACCCACTGACAGTGCAGCACTTTCTCTGTGATAACTTACCGACATTGCAGCACTTTCTCTGTGATAACTTAAAGAAAGTACAGCACTTTCCCTGTGATAACCCACTGACGGCACAGCACTTTCCCTGTGATAACCCACTGACAGTGCAGCACTTTCTCTGTGATAACCCACCAGCAGTGCAGCACTTTCTCTGTGATAACTCACTGACAGTGCAGCACTTTCTCTGTGATAACTCACCGACAGTGCAGCACTTTCTCTGTGATAAATCACCGACAGTGCAGCACTTTCTCTGTGATAACCCACTGACAGTGCAGCACTTTCTCTGTGATAACCCACTGACAGTGCAGCACTTTCT
Organism: Chiloscyllium punctatum; assembly: GCF_047496795.1. Taxonomy (NCBI): domain Eukaryota; kingdom Metazoa; phylum Chordata; class Chondrichthyes; order Orectolobiformes; family Hemiscylliidae; genus Chiloscyllium; species Chiloscyllium punctatum. The sequence continues at coordinate 74,942,284 of NC_092751.1, forward strand.
CTGTGATAACTCACTGACAGTGCAGCACTTTTTCTGTGATAACCCACTGAGAGTGCAGCACTTTCTCTGTATTAACCCACCGACAGTGCAGCACTTTCCCTGTGATAACCCACTGAAAGTGCAGCACTTTCTCTGTGATAACCCACTGACAGTGCAGCACTTTCTTTGTGATAACCCACTGACAGTGCAGCACTTTCTCTGTGATAACTCACTGACAGTGCAGCACTTTCTCTGTGATAACCCACCGACAGTGCAGCACTTTCCCTGTGATAACCCACTGACAGTGTAGCACTTTCTCTGTGATAACCCACTGACAGTGCAGCACTTTCTCTGTGATAACCCCCTGACAGTGCAGCACTTTCTCTGTGATAACCCACCGACAGTACAGCACTTTTTCTGTGATAACCCACCAACAGTGCAGCACTTTCCCTGTGATAACCCACTGACAGTGCAGCACTATCTCTGTGATAAATCACTGACATTGCAGCACTTTCTCTGTGAGAACTTACCGACAGTGCAGCACTTTCTCTGTGATAACTCACCGACAGTACAGCACGTTCCCTGTGATAACCCACTGACAGTGCAGCACTTTCTCTGTGATAACCCACTGACAGTGCAGCACTTTCCCTGTGATAACACACTGACAGTGCAGCACTTTCCCTGTGATAACACACTGACAGTACAGCACTTTCCCTGTGATAACCCACTGACAGTACAGCACTTTCCCTGTGATAACCCACTGACAGTGCAGCACTTTCTCTGTGATAACCCACTGATAGTGCAGCACTTTCTCTGTGATAACCCACCGACAGTGCAGCACTTTCTCTGTGATAACCCACTGACAGTGCAGCACTTTCTCTGTGATAACCCAATGACAGTGCAGCACTTTCTTTGTGATAACTCGCGACAGTGCAGCACTTTCTCTGTGATAACTCACCGACAGTGCAGCACTTTCTCTGTGATAACTCACTGACAGTGCAGCACATTCTCTGTGATAAATCACTGACAGTGCAGCACTTTCTCTGTGATAAATCACCAGCAGTGCAGCAATTTCTCTGTGATAACTCACTGACAGTGCAGCACTTTCTCTGTGATAACCCACTGATAGTGCAGCACTTTCTCTGTGATAACCCACCGACAGTGCAGCACTTTCTCTGTGATAACCCACTGACAGTGCAGCACTTTCTCTGTGATAACCCACTGACAGTGCAGCACTTTCTTTGTGATAACTCGCGACAGTGCAGCACTTTCTCTGTGATAACTCACTGACAGTGCACCACATTCTCTGTGATAAATCGCTGACAGTGCAGCACTTTCTCTGTGATAACCCACCAGCAGTGCAGCAATTTCTCTGTGATAACTCACTGACAGTGCTGCACTTTCTCTGTGATAAATCACCGACTGTTCAGCACTTTCCCTGTGATAGCTTACTGACAGTGCAACACTTTCTCTGTGATAACCCACTGACAGTGCAGCACTTTCTCTGTGATAACCCACCAGCAGTGCAGCACTTTCTCTGTGATAACTCACTGACAGTGCAGCACTTTCTCTGTGATAATTCACCGACAGTGCAGCACTTTCACTGTGATAAATCACCGACAGTGCAGCACTTTCTCTGTGATAACCCACTGACAGTGCAGCACTTTCTCTGTGATAACCCACTGACAGTGCAGCACTTTCTCTGTGATAACCCACTGACAGTGCAGCACTTTCTCTGTGATAACCCACTGACAGTACAGCACTTTCTCTGTGATAACCCACTGACAGTGCAGCACATTCTCTGTGATAACCCACCGACAGTGCAGCACTTTCTCTGTGATAACCCACTGACAGTGCAGCACTTTCTCTGTGATATCTCACTGACAGTGCAGCACTTTCTCTGTGATAACCCACTGACAGTGCAGCACTTTCTCTGTGATAACCCACCGACAGTGCAGCACTTTCTCTGTGATAACTCAGTGACAGTGCAGCACTTTCGCTGTGATAACCCACCGACAGTGCAGCACTTTCTCTGTGATAACTCACTGACAGTGCAGCACTTTCTCTGTGATAACCCACTGACAGTGCAGCACTGTCTCGGTGATAACCCACCGACAGTACAGCACTTTTTCTGTGATAACCCACCAACAGTTCAGCACTTTCCCTGTGATAACCCACTGACAGTGCAGCACTTTCTCTGTGATAAATCACTGACATTGCAGCACTTTCTCTGTGAGAACTTACCGACAGTGCAGCACTTTCTCTGTGATAACTCACCGACAGTACAGCACGTTCCCTGTGATAACCCACTGACAGTGCAGCACTTTCTCTGTGATAACCCAGTGACAGTGCAGCACATTCTCTGTGATAACCCACTGACAGTGCAGCACTTTCTCTGTGATAACCCACTGACAGGGCAGCACTTTCTCTGTGGTAACCCACTGACAGTGCAGCACTTTCTTTGTGATAACTCGCGACAGTGCAGCACTTTCTCTGTGATAACCCACCGACAGTGCAGCACTCTCTCTGTGATATCCCACTGACAGTGCAGCACGTTCCCTGTGATAACCCACTGACAGTGCAGCACTTTCTCTGTGATAACCCACTGACAGTGCAGCACTTTCTCTGTGATAACCCACTGACAGTGCAGCACTTTCTCTGTGATTACCCACTGACAGTGCAGCACTTTCTTTGTGATAACTCGCGACAGTGCAGCACTTTCTCTGTGATAACTCACCGACAGTGCAGCACTTTCTCTGTGATAACTCACTGACAGTGCAGCACATTCTCTGTGATAAATCACTGACAGTGCAGCACTTTCTCTGTGATAACCCACCAGCAGTGCAGCACTTTCTCTGTGATAACTCACTGACAGTGCAGCACTTTCTCTGTGATAAATCACCGAATGTGCAGCACTTTCCCTGTGATACCTTACTGACAGTGCAGCACTTTCTCTGTGATAACCCACTGACAGTGCAGCACTTTCTCTGTGATAACCCACCAGCAGTGCAGCACTTTCTCTGTGATAACTCACTGACAGTGCAGCATTTTCTCTGTAATAACTCACCGACAGTGCAGCACTTTCTCTGTGATAAATCACCGACAGTGCAGCACTTTCTCTGTGATAACCCACTGACAGTGCAGCACTTTCTCTGTGATAAATCACCGACAGTGCAGCACTTTCTCTGTGAGAACTCACTGACCGTGCAGCACTTTCTCTGTGATAAATCACTGACAGTGCAGCACTTTCCCTGTGATAACTTACTGAGAGTGCAGCACTTTCTCTGTGATAACCCACCGACAGTGCAGCACTCTACCTGTGATAACCCACTGACAGTGCAGCACTTTCCCTGAGATAACCCACTGACAGTGCAGCAACTTCTCTGTGATAAATCACCGACAGTGCAGCACGTTCCCTGTGATAACTTACTGACAGTGCAGCACTTTCTCTGTGATAACCCACCGACAGTGCAGCACTTTCCCTGTGATAACCCACTGACAGTGCAGCACTTTCCCTGTGATAACTTACTGACAGTGCAGCTGCAGCACTTTCTATGTGATAACCCACCGACAGTGCAGCACTTTCCCTGTGATAACACACTGACAGTGCAGCACTTTCTCTGTGATAACTCACTGACAGTGCAGCGCTTTCCCTGTGATAACCCACTGACAGTGCAGCACTTTCCCTGTGATAACCCACTGACAGTGCAGCACTTTCTCTGTGATAACCCACCGACAGTACAGCACTTTCCCTGTGATAACCCACTGACAGTGCAGCACTTTCTCTGTGATAACTCACTGACAGTGCAGCACTTTCTCTGTGACAACCCACTGACAGTGCAGCACTTTCTCTGTGATAACCCACCGACAGTGCAGCACTTTCCCTGTGAAAACCCACGGACAGTGCAGCACTTTCTCTGTGATAACCCACTGACAGTGCAGCACTTTCTCTGTGATAACCCACTGACAGTGCAGCACTTTCTCTGTGATAACCCACCGACAGTACAGCACTTTTTCTGTGATAACCCACCAACAGTACTGCACTTTCCCTGTGATAACCCACTGACAGTGCAGCACTTTCTCTGTGATAAATCACCGACAGTGCAGCAGTTTCACTGTGATAACTTACCGACATTGCAGCACTTTCTCTGTGATAACCCACTGACAGTGCAGCACTTTCTCTGTGATCTAATCTAATCTCAGCATTAAATTGTTTCCGTGCGGGGTGCTTGGAGAACTATTAAAATGTGGGCGGCACGGTGGCACAGTGGTTAGCACTGCTGCCTCACAGCGCTGGAGACCCGGGTTCAATTCCCGCCTCAGGCGACTGTGTGGAGTTTGCACGTTCTCCCCGTGTCTGCGTGGGTTTCCTCCGGGTGCTCCGGTTTCCTCCCACACTCCAAAGATGTGCAGGTCAGGTGAATTGTCCATGCTAAATTGCCCGTAGTGTTAGGTAAGGGGTCGATGTAGATGTAGGGGTATGGGTGGGTACGCTTCGGCGGGGCGGTGTGGACTTGTTGGGCCGAAGGGCCTGTTTCCACACTGTAAGTAATCTAATCTAACACACTGACAGTACAGCACTTTCCCTGTGATAACCCACTGACAGTACAGCACTTTCCCTGTGATAACCCACTGACGGCACAGCACTTTCCCTGTGATAACCCACTGACAGTGAAGCACTTTCTCTGTGATAACCCACTGACAGTGCAGCACTTTCTCTGTGATAACTTACCGACATTGCAGCACTTTCTCTGTGATAACTTAAAGAAAGTACAGCACTTTCCCTGTGATAACCCACTGACGGCACAGCACTTTCCCTGTGATAACCCACTGACAGTGCAGCACTTTCTCTGTGATAACCCACCAGCAGTGCAGCACTTTCTCTGTGATAACTCACTGACAGTGCAGCACTTTCTCTGTGATAACTCACCGACAGTGCAGCACTTTCTCTGTGATAAATCACCGACAGTGCAGCACTTTCTCTGTGATAACCCACTGACAGTGCAGCACTTTCTCGGTGATAACCCACTGACAGTGCAGCACTTTCTCTGTGATAACTCACTGACAGTGCAGCACTTTTTCTGTGATAACCCACTGAGAGTGCAGCACTTTCTCTGTATTAACCCACCGACAGTGCAGCACTTTCCCTGTGATAACCCACTGACAGTGCAGCACTTTCTCTGTGATAACCCACTGACAGTGCAGCACTTTCTTTGTGATAACCCACTGACAGTGCAGCACTTTCTCTGTGATAACTCACTGACAGTGCAGCACTTTCTCTGTGATAACCCAGTGATAGTGCAGCACTTTCTCTGTGATAACCCACCGACAGTGCAGCACTTTCCCTGTGATAACCCACTGACAGTGTAGCACTTTCTCTGTGATAACCCACTGACAGTGCAGCACTTTCTCTGTGATAACCCCCTGACAGTGCAGCACTTTCTCTGTGATAACCCACCGACAGTACAGCACTTTTTCTGTGATAACCCACCAACAGTGCAGCACTTTCCCTGTGATAACCCACTGACAGTGCAGCACTATCTCTGTGATAAATCACTGACATTGCAGCACTTTCTCTGTGAGAACTTACCGACAGTGCAGCACTTTCTCTGTGATAACTCACCGACAGTACAGCACGTTCCCTGTGATAACCCACTGACAGTGCAGCACTTTCTCTGTGATAACCCACTGACAGTGCAGCACTTTCCCTGTGATAACACACTGACAGTGCAGCACTTTCCCTGTGATAACACACTGACAGTACAGCACTTTCCCTGTGATAACCCACTGACAGTACAGCACTTTCCCTGTGATAACCCACTGACAGTGCAGCACTTTCTCTGTGATAACCCACTGATAGTGCAGCACTTTCTCTGTGATAACCCACCGACAGTGCAGCACTTTCTCTGTGATAACCCACTGACAGTGCAGCACTTTCTCTGTGATAACCCAATGACAGTGCAGCACTTTCTTTGTGATAACTCGCGACAGTGCAGCACTTTCTCTGTGATAACTCACCGACAGTGCAGCACTTTCTCTGTGATAACTCACTGACAGTGCAGCACATTCTCTGTGATAAATCACTGACAGTGCAGCACTTTCTCTGTGATAAATCACCAGCAGTGCAGCAATTTCTCTGTGATAACTCACTGACAGTGCAGCACTTTCTCTGTGATAAATCACCGTCTGTTCAGCACTTTCCCTGTGAGAGCTTACTGACAGTGCAGCACTTTCTCTGTGATAACCCACTGACAGTGCAGCACTTTCTCTGTGATAACCCACCAGCAGTGCAGCACTTTCTCTGTGATAACTCACTGACAGTGCAGCACTTTCTCTGTGATAACTCACCGACAGTGCAGCACTTTCTCTGTGATAAATCACCGACAGTGCAGCACTTTCTCTGTGATAACCCATTGACAGTGCAGCACTTTCTCTGTGATAACTCACTGACAGTGCAGCACTTTCTCTGTGATAACCCACTGACAGTGCAGCACTTTCTCTGTGATAACCCACCGACAGTGCAGCACTTTCCCTGTGATAAGCCACTGACAGTGCAGCACTTTCTCTGTGATAACGCACTGACAGTGCATCACTTTCTCTGTGATATCCCACTGACAGTGCAGCACTTTCTCTGTGATAACCCACCGACAGTACAGCACTTTTTCTGTGATAACCCACCGACCGTACAGCACTTTTTCTGTGATAACCCACCAACAGTGCAGGACTTTCCCTGTGATAACTCACTGACAGTGCAGCACTTTCTCTGTGATAAATCACCGACAGTGCAGCAATTTCACTGTGATAACTTACCGACAGTGCAGCACTTTCTCTGAGATAACCCACTGACAGTGCAGCACTTTCTCTGTGACAACACACTGACAGTACAGCACTTTCCCTGTGATAACCCACTGACAGCACAGCACTTTCCCTGTGATAACCCACTGACAGTGCATCCATTTTCCTTTGATAACCCACTGACAGTGCAGCACTTTCTCTGTGATAAATCACCGACAGTGCAGCACTTTCTCTGTGATAAATCACCGACAGGACAGTACGTTCCCTGTGATAACTCACCGACAGGACAGTACGTTCCCTGTGATAACCCACTGACAGGGCAGCACTTTCTCTGTGATAACTCACTGACAGGGCAACACTTTCTCTGTGATAACCCACCGACAGTGCAGCACTTTCTCTGTGATAACCCACTGACAGTGCAGCACTTTCCCTGTGATAAATCACCGACAGTGCAGCACTTTCTCTGTGATAACCCACTGACAGTGCAGCACTTTCTCTGTGATAAATCACCGACAGTGCAGCACTTTCTCTGTGATAACCCACCGACAGTACAGCACTTTTTCTGTGATAACCCACTGACAGTACAGCACTTTTTCTGTGATAACCCACCAACAGTGCAGCACTTTCTCTGTGATAACCCACTGACAGTGCAGCACTTTCTCTGTGATAACCCACCGACAGTGCAGCACTTTCCCTGTGATAAGCCACTGACAGTGCAGCACTTTCTCTGTGATAACGCACTGACAGTGCATCACTTTCCCTGTGATAACCCACTGACAGTGCAGCACTTTCTCTGTGATAACCCACTGACAGTGCAGCACTTTCTTTGTGATAACCCACTGACAGTGCAGCACTTTCTCTGTGATAACTCACTGACAGTGCAGCACTTTCTCTGTGATAACCCACTGATAGTGCAGCACTTTCTCTGTGATAACCCACCGACAGTGCAGCACTTTCCCTGTGATAACCCACTGACAGTGTAGCACTTTCTCTGTGATAACCCACTGACAGTGCAGCACTTTCTCTGTGATAACCCCCTGACAGTGCAGCACTTTCTCTGTGATAACCCACCGACAGTACAGCACTTTTTCTGTGATAACCCACCAACAGTGCAGCACTTTCCCTGTGATAACCCACTGACAGTGCAGCACTATCTCTGTGATAAATCACTGACATTGCAGCACTTTCTCTGTGAGAACTTACCGACAGTGCAGCACTTTCTCTGTGATAACTCACCGACAGTACAGCACGTTCCCTGTGATAACCCACTGACAGTGCAGCACTTTCTCTGTGATAACCCACTGACAGTGCAGCACTTTCCCTGTGATAACACACTGACAGTGCAGCACTTTCCCTGTGATAACACACTGACAGTACAGCACTTTCCCTGTGATAACCCACTGACAGTACAGCACTTTCCCTGTGATAACCCACTGACAGTGCAGCACTTTCTCTGTGATAACCCACTGATAGTGCAGCACTTTCTCTGTGATAACCCACCGACAGTGCAGCACTTTCTCTGTGATAACCCACTGACAGTGCAGCACTTTCTCTGTGATAACCCAATGACAGTGCAGCACTTTCTTTGTGATAACTCGCGACAGTGCAGCACTTTCTCTGTGATAACTCACCGACAGTGCAGCACTTTCTCTGTGATAACTCACTGACAGTGCAGCACATTCTCTGTGATAAATCACTGACAGTGCAGCACTTTCTCTGTGATAAATCACCAGCAGTGCAGCAATTTCTCTGTGATAACTCACTGACAGTGCAGCACTTTCTCTGTGATAAATCACCGTCTGTTCAGCACTTTCCCTGTGAGAGCTTACTGACAGTGCAGCACTTTCTCTGTGATAACCCACTGACAGTGCAGCACTTTCTCTGTGATAACCCACCAGCAGTGCAGCACTTTCTCTGTGATAACTCACTGACAGTGCAGCACTTTCTCTGTGATAACTCACCGACAGTGCAGCACTTTCTCTGTGATAAATCACCGACAGTGCAGCACTTTCTCTGTGATAACCCATTGACAGTGCAGCACTTTCTCTGTGATAACTCACTGACAGTGCAGCACTTTCTCTGTGATAACCCACTGACAGTGCAGCACTTTCTCTGTGATAACCCACCGACAGTGCAGCACTTTCCCTGTGATAAGCCACTGACAGTGCAGCACTTTCTCTGTGATAACGCACTGACAGTGCATCACTTTCTCTGTGATATCCCACTGACAGTGCAGCACTTTCTCTGTGATAACCCACCGACAGTACAGCACTTTTTCTGTGATAACCCACCGACCGTACAGCACTTTTTCTGTGATAACCCACCAACAGTGCAGGACTTTCCCTGTGATAACTCACTGACAGTGCAGCACTTTCTCTGTGATAAATCACCGACAGTGCAGCAATTTCACTGTGATAACTTACCGACAGTGCAGCACTTTCTCTGAGATAACCCACTGACAGTGCAGCACTTTCTCTGTGACAACACACTGACAGTACAGCACTTTCCCTGTGATAACCCACTGACAGCACAGCACTTTCCCTGTGATAACCCACTGACAGTGCATCCATTTTCCTTTGATAACCCACTGACAGTGCAGCACTTTCTCTGTGATAAATCACCGACAGTGCAGCACTTTCTCTGTGATAAATCACCGACAGGACAGTACGTTCCCTGTGATAACTCACCGACAGGACAGTACGTTCCCTGTGATAACCCACTGACAGGGCAGCACTTTCTCTGTGATAACTCACTGACAGGGCAACACTTTCTCTGTGATAACCCACCGACAGTGCAGCACTTTCTCTGTGATAACCCACTGACAGTGCAGCACTTTCCCTGTGATAAATCACCGACAGTGCAGCACTTTCTCTGTGATAACCCACTGACAGTGCAGCACTTTCTCTGTGATAAATCACCGACAGTGCAGCACTTTCTCTGTGATAACCCACCGACAGTACAGCACTTTTTCTGTGATAACCCACTGACAGTACAGCACTTTTTCTGTGATAACCCACCAACAGTGCAGCACTTTCTCTGTGATAACCCACTGACAGTGCAGCACTTTCTCTGTGATAACCCACCGACAGTGCAGCACTTTCCCTGTGATAAGCCACTGACAGTGCAGCACTTTCTCTGTGATAACGCACTGACAGTGCATCACTTTCTCTGTGATATCCCACTGACAGTGCAGCACTTTCTCTGTGATAACCCACCGACAGTACAGCACTTTTTCTGTGATAACCCACCGACAGTACAGCACTTTTTCTGTGATAACCCACCAACAGTGCAGGACTTTCCCTGTGATAACCCACTGACAGTGCAGCACTTTCTCTGTGATAAATCACCGACAGTGCAGCAATTTCACTGTGATAACTTACCTACAGTGCAGCACTTTCTCTGAGATAACCCACTGACAGTGCAGCACTTTCTCTGTGACAACACACTGACAGTACAGCACTTTCCCTGTGATAAACCACTGACAGCACAGCACTTTCCCTGTGATAACCCACTGACAGTGCATCCATTTTCCTTTGATAACCCACTGACAGTGCAGCACTTTCTCTGTGATAAATCACCGACAGTGCAGCACTTTCTCTGTGATAAATCACCGACAGGACAGTACGTTCCCTGTGATAACTCACCGACAGGACAGTACGTTCCCTGTGATAACCCACTGACAGGGCAGCACTTTCTCTGTGATAACTCACTGACAGGGCAACACTTTCTCTGTGATAACCCACCGACAGTGCAGCACTTTCTCTGTGATAACCCACTGACAGTGCAGCACTTTCCCTGTGATAAATCACCGACAGTGCAGCACTTTCTCTGTGATAACCCACTGACAGTGCAGCACTTTCTCTGTGATAAATCACCGACAGTGCAGCACTTTCTCTGTGATAACTCACCGACAGTACAGCACGTTCCCTGTGATAACCCACTGACAGTGCAGCACTTTCTCTGTGATAACCCACTGACAGTGCAGCACTTTCCCTGTGATAACACACTGACAGTGCAGCACTTTCCCTGTGATAACACACTGACAGTACAGCACTTTCCCTGTGATAACCCACTGACAGTACAGCACTTTCCCTGTGATAACCCACTGACAGTGCAGCACTTTCTCTGTGATAACCCACTGATAGTGCAGCACTTTCTCTGTGATAACCCACCGACAGTGCAGCACTTTCTCTGTGATAACCCACTGACAGTGCAGCACTTTCTCTGTGATAACCCAATGACAGTGCAGCACTTTCTTTGTGATAACTCGCGACAGTGCAGCACTTTCTCTGTGATAACTCACCGACAGTGCAGCACTTTCTCTGTGATAACTCACTGACAGTGCAGCACATTCTCTGTGATAAATCACTGACAGTGCAGCACTTTCTCTGTGATAAATCACCAGCAGTGCAGCAATTTCTCTGTGATAACTCACTGACAGTGCAGCACTTTCTCTGTGATAAATCACCGTCTGTTCAGCACTTTCCCTGTGAGAGCTTACTGACAGTGCAGCACTTTCTCTGTGATAACCCACTGACAGTGCAGCACTTTCTCTGTGATAACCCACCAGCAGTGCAGCACTTTCTCTGTGATAACTCACTGACAGTGCAGCACTTTCTCTGTGATAACTCACCGACAGTGCAGCACTTTCTCTGTGATAAATCACCGACAGTGCAGCACTTTCTCTGTGATAACCCATTGACAGTGCAGCACTTTCTCTGTGATAACTCACTGACAGTGCAGCACTTTCTCTGTGATAACCCACTGACAGTGCAGCACTTTCTCTGTGATAACCCACCGACAGTGCAGCACTTTCCCTGTGATAAGCCACTGACAGTGCAGCACTTTCTCTGTGATAACGCACTGACAGTGCATCACTTTCTCTGTGATATCCCACTGACAGTGCAGCACTTTCTCTGTGATAACCCACCGACAGTACAGCACTTTTTCTGTGATAACCCACCGACCGTACAGCACTTTTTCTGTGATAACCCACCAACAGTGCAGGACTTTCCCTGTGATAACTCACTGACAGTGCAGCACTTTCTCTGTGATAAATCACCGACAGTGCAGCAATTTCACTGTGATAACTTACCGACAGTGCAGCACTTTCTCTGAGATAACCCACTGACAGTGCAGCACTTTCTCTGTGACAACACACTGACAGTACAGCACTTTCCCTGTGATAACCCACTGACAGCACAGCACTTTCCCTGTGATAACCCACTGACAGTGCATCCATTTTCCTTTGATAACCCACTGACAGTGCAGCACTTTCTCTGTGATAAATCACCGACAGTGCAGCACTTTCTCTGTGATAAATCACCGACAGGACAGTACGTTCCCTGTGATAACTCACCGACAGGACAGTACGTTCCCTGTGATAACCCACTGACAGGGCAGCACTTTCTCTGTGATAACTCACTGACAGGGCAACACTTTCTCTGTGATAACCCACCGACAGTGCAGCACTTTCTCTGTGATAACCCACTGACAGTGCAGCACTTTCCCTGTGATAAATCACCGACAGTGCAGCACTTTCTCTGTGATAACCCACTGACAGTGCAGCACTTTCTCTGTGATAAATCACCGACAGTGCAGCACTTTCTCTGTGATAACCCACCGACAGTACAGCACTTTTTCTGTGATAACCCACTGACAGTACAGCACTTTTTCTGTGATAACCCACCAACAGTGCAGCACTTTCTCTGTGATAACCCACTGACAGTGCAGCACTTTCTCTGTGATAACCCACCGACAGTGCAGCACTTTCCCTGTGATAAGCCACTGACAGTGCAGCACTTTCTCTGTGATAACGCACTGACAGTGCATCACTTTCTCTGTGATATCCCACTGACAGTGCAGCACTTTCTCTGTGATAACCCACCGACAGTACAGCACTTTTTCTGTGATAACCCACCGACAGTACAGCACTTTTTCTGTGATAACCCACCAACAGTGCAGGACTTTCCCTGTGATAACCCACTGACAGTGCAGCACTTTCTCTGTGATAAATCACCGACAGTGCAGCAATTTCACTGTGATAACTTACCTACAGTGCAGCACTTTCTCTGAGATAACCCACTGACAGTGCAGCACTTTCTCTGTGACAACACACTGACAGTACAGCACTTTCCCTGTGATAAACCACTGACAGCACAGCACTTTCCCTGTGATAACCCACTGACAGTGCATCCATTTTCCTTTGATAACCCACTGACAGTGCAGCACTTTCTCTGTGATAAATCACCGACAGTGCAGCACTTTCTCTGTGATAAATCACCGACAGGACAGTACGTTCCCTGTGATAACTCACCGACAGGACAGTACGTTCCCTGTGATAACCCACTGACAGGGCAGCACTTTCTCTGTGATAACTCACTGACAGGGCAACACTTTCTCTGTGATAACCCACCGACAGTGCAGCACTTTCTCTGTGATAACCCACTGACAGTGCAGCACTTTCCCTGTGATAAATCACCGACAGTGCAGCACTTTCTCTGTGATAACCCACTGACAGTGCAGCACTTTCTCTGTGATAAATCACCGACAGTGCAGCACTTTCTCTGTGATAACCCACCGACAGTACAGCACTTTTTCTGTGATAACCCACTGACAGTACAGCACTTTTTCTGTGATAACCCACCAACAGTGCAGCACTTTCTCTGTGATAACCCACTGACAGTGCAGCACTTTCTCTGTGATAACCCACCGACAGTGCAGCACTTTCCCTGTGATAAGCCACTGACAGTGCAGCACTTTCTCTGTGATAACGCACTGACAGTGCATCACTTTCTCTGTGATATCCCACTGACAGTGCAGCACTTTCTCTGTGATAACCCACCGACAGTACAGCACTTTTTCTGTGATAACCCACCGACAGTACAGCACTTTTTCTGTGATAACCCACCAACAGTGCAGGACTTTCCCTGTGATAACCCACTGACAGTGCAGCACTTTCTCTGTGATAAATCACCGACAGTGCAGCAATTTCACTGTGATAACTTACCGACAGTGCAGCACTTTCTCTGAGATAACCCACTGACAGTGCAGCACTTTCTCTGTGACAACACACTGACAGTACAGCACTTTCCCTGTGATAAACCACTGACAGCACAGCACTTTCCCTGTGATAACCCACTGACAGTGCATCCATTTTCCTTTGATAACCCACTGACAGTGCAGCACTTTCTCTGTGATAAATCACCGACAGTGCAGCACTTTCTCTGTGATAAATCACCGACAGGACAGTACGTTCCCTGTGATAACTCACCGACAGGACAGTACGTTCCCTGTGATAACCCACTGACAGGGCAGCACTTTCTCTGTGATAACTCACTGACAGGGCAGCACTTTCTCTGTGATAACCCACCGACAGTGCAGCACTTTCTCTGTGATAACCCACTGACAGTGCAGCACTTTCCCTGTGATAAATCACCGACAGTGCAGCACTTTCTCTGTGATAACCCACTGACAGTGCAGCACTTTCTCTGTGATAAATCACCGACAGTGCAGCACTTTCTCTCTGATAAATCACCGACAGTGCAGCAGTTTCACTGCGATAAATCACTGACATTGCAGCACTTTCTCTGTGATAACTCACCGACAGGACAGTACGTTCCCTGTGATAACTCACCGACAGGACAGTACGTTCCCTGTGATAACCCACTGACAGTGCAGCACTTTCTCTGTGATAACTCACTGACAGTGCAGCACTTTCTCTGTGATAACCCACTGACAGTGCAGCACTTTCTCTGTGATAACCCACCGACAGTGCAGCACTTTCCCTGTGATAACCCACTGACAGTGCAGCACTTTCTCTGTGATAACGCACTGACAGTGCATCACTTTCTCTGTGATATCCCACTGACAGTGCAGCACTTTCTCTGTGATAACCCACCGACAGTACAGCACTTTTTCTGTGATAACCCACCGACAGTACAGCACTTTTTCTGTGATAACCCACCAACAGTGCAGCACTTTCCCTGTGATAACCCACTGACAGTGCAGCACTTTCTCTGTGATAAATCACCGACAGTGCAGCAATTTCACTGTGATAACTTACCGACAGTGCAGCACTTTCTCTGAGATAACCCACTGACAGTGCAGCACTTTCTCTGTGATAACACACTGACAGTACAGCACTTTCCCTGTGATAACCCACTGACAGCACAGCACTTTCCCTGTGATAACCCACTGACAGTGCATCCATTTTCCTTTGATAACCCACTGACAGTGCAGCACTTTCTCTGTGATAAATCACCGACAGTGCAGCACTTTCTCTGTGATAAATCACCGACAGGACAGTACGTTCCCTGTGATAACTCACCGACAGGACAGTACGTTCCCTGTGATAACCCACTGACAGGGCAGCACTTTCTCTGTGATAACTCACTGACAGGGCAGCACTTTCTCTGTGATAACCCACTGACAGTGCAGCACTTTCTCTGTGATAACCCACTGACAGTGCAGCACTTTCCCTGTGATAAATCACCGACAGTGCAGCACTTTCTCTGTGATAACACACTGACAGTGCAGCACTTTCCCTGTGATAACCCACTGACAGTGCAGCACTTTCTCTGTGATAACTCACTGACAGTGCAGCACTTTCTCTGTGATAACCCACTGATAGTGCAGCACTTTCTCTGTGATAACCCACTGACAGTGCAGCACTTTCCCTGTGATAACCCACTGACAGTGTAGCACTTTCTCTGTGATAACCCACTGACAGTGCAGCACTTTCTCTGTGATAACCCCCTGACAGTGCAGCACTTTCTCTGTGATAACCCACCGACAGTACAGCACTTTTTCTGTGATAACCCACCAACAGTGCAGCACTTTCCCTGTGATAACCCACTGACAGTGCAGCACTATCTCTGTGATAAATCACTGATATTGCAGCACTTTCTCTGTGAGAACTTACCGACAGTGCAGCACTTTCTCTGTGATAACTCACCGACAGTACAGCACGTTCCCTGTGATAACCCACTGACAGTGCAGCACTTTCTCTGTGATAACCCACTGACAGTGCAGCACTTTCCCTGTGATAACACACTGACAGTG
Source organism: Chiloscyllium punctatum (assembly GCF_047496795.1). NCBI lineage: Eukaryota > Metazoa > Chordata > Chondrichthyes > Orectolobiformes > Hemiscylliidae > Chiloscyllium > Chiloscyllium punctatum. The sequence continues at coordinate 74,958,121 of NC_092751.1, forward strand.
CAGCACTTTCCCTGTGATAACACACTGACAGTACAGCACTTTCCCTGTGATAACCCACTGACAGTGCAGCACTTTCTCTGTGATAACCCACTGACAGTGCAGCACTTTCCCTGTGATAACCCACGGACAGTGCAGCACTTTCTCTGTGATAACCCACTGACAGTGCAGCACTTTCTCTGTGATAACCCACTGACAGTGCAGCACTTTCTCTGTGATAACCCACCGACAGTACAGCACTTTTTCTGTGATAACCCACCAACAGTACAGCACTTTCCCTGTGATAACCCACTGACAGTGCAGCACTTTCTCTGTGCTAAATCACCGACAGTGCAGCAGTTTCACTGTGATAACTTACCGACATTGCAGCACTTTCTCTGTGATAACCCACTGACAGTGCAGCACTTTCTCTGTGATAACACACTGACAGTACAGCACTTTCCCTGTGATAACCCACTGACAGTACAGCATTTTCCCTGTGATAACCCACTGACGGCACAGCACTTTCCCTGTGATAACCCACTGACAGTGAAGCACTTTCTCTGTGATAACCCACTGACAGTGCAGCACTTTCTCTGTGATAACTTACCGACATTGCAGCACTTTCTCTGTGATAACTTAAAGACAGTACAGCACTTTCCCTGTGATAACCCACTGACAGTGCAGCACTTTCTCTGTGATAACCCACTGACAGTGCAGCACGTTCTCTGTGATAACCCACTGACAGGGCAGCACTTTCTCTGTGATAACCCACTGACGGTGCAGCACTTTCTCTGTGATAACCCACCGACAGTGCAGCACTTTCTCTGTGATAACCCACTGACAGTGCAGCACGTTCCCTGTTATAACCCACTGATGGTGCAGCACTTTCTCTGTGATAACCCACTTACAGTGCAGGACTTTCCCTGTGATAACTCACTGACAGTGCAGCACTTTCTCTGTGATAAATCACCGACAGTGCAGCAATTTCACTGTGATAACTTACCGACAGTGCAGCACTTTCTCTGAGATAACCCACTGACAGTGCAGCACTTTCTCTGTGACAACACACTGACAGTACAGCACTTTCCCTGTGATAACCCACTGACAGCACAGCACTTTCCCTGTGATAACCCACTGACAGTGCATCCATTTTCCTTTGATAACCCACTGACAGTGCAGCACTTTCTCTGTGATAAATCACCGACAGTGCAGCACTTTCTCTGTGATAAATCACCGACAGGACAGTACGTTCCCTGTGATAACTCACCGACAGGACAGTACGTTCCCTGTGATAACCCACTGACAGGGCAGCACTTTCTCTGTGATAACTCACTGACAGGGCAACACTTTCTCTGTGATAACCCACCGACAGTGCAGCACTTTCTCTGTGATAACCCACTGACAGTGCAGCACTTTCCCTGTGATAAATCACCGACAGTGCAGCACTTTCTCTGTGATAACCCACTGACAGTGCAGCACTTTCTCTGTGATAAATCACCGACAGTGCAGCACTTTCTCTGTGATAACCCACCGACAGTACAGCACTTTTTCTGTGATAACCCACTGACAGTACAGCACTTTTTCTGTGATAACCCACCAACAGTGCAGCACTTTCTCTGTGATAACCCACTGACAGTGCAGCACTTTCTCTGTGATAACCCACCGACAGTGCAGCACTTTCCCTGTGATAAGCCACTGACAGTGCAGCACTTTCTCTGTGATAACGCACTGACAGTGCATCACTTTCTCTGTGATATCCCACTGACAGTGCAGCACTTTCTCTGTGATAACCCACCGACAGTACAGCACTTTTTCTGTGATAACCCACCGACAGTACAGCACTTTTTCTGTGATAACCCACCAACAGTGCAGGACTTTCCCTGTGATAACCCACTGACAGTGCAGCACTTTCTCTGTGATAAATCACCGACAGTGCAGCAATTTCACTGTGATAACTTACCTACAGTGCAGCACTTTCTCTGAGATAACCCACTGACAGTGCAGCACTTTCTCTGTGACAACACACTGACAGTACAGCACTTTCCCTGTGATAAACCACTGACAGCACAGCACTTTCCCTGTGATAACCCACTGACAGTGCATCCATTTTCCTTTGATAACCCACTGACAGTGCAGCACTTTCTCTGTGATAAATCACCGACAGTGCAGCACTTTCTCTGTGATAAATCACCGACAGGACAGTACGTTCCCTGTGATAACTCACCGACAGGACAGTACGTTCCCTGTGATAACCCACTGACAGGGCAGCACTTTCTCTGTGATAACTCACTGACAGGGCAACACTTTCTCTGTGATAACCCACCGACAGTGCAGCACTTTCTCTGTGATAACCCACTGACAGTGCAGCACTTTCCCTGTGATAAATCACCGACAGTGCAGCACTTTCTCTGTGATAACCCACTGACAGTGCAGCACTTTCTCTGTGATAAATCACCGACAGTGCAGCACTTTCTCTGTGATAACCCACCGACAGTACAGCACTTTTTCTGTGATAACCCACTGACAGTACAGCACTTTTTCTGTGATAACCCACCAACAGTGCAGCACTTTCTCTGTGATAACCCACTGACAGTGCAGCACTTTCTCTGTGATAACCCACCGACAGTGCAGCACTTTCCCTGTGATAAGCCACTGACAGTGCAGCACTTTCTCTGTGATAACGCACTGACAGTGCATCACTTTCTCTGTGATATCCCACTGACAGTGCAGCACTTTCTCTGTGATAACCCACCGACAGTACAGCACTTTTTCTGTGATAACCCACCGACAGTACAGCACTTTTTCTGTGATAACCCACCAACAGTGCAGGACTTTCCCTGTGATAACCCACTGACAGTGCAGCACTTTCTCTGTGATAAATCACCGACAGTGCAGCAATTTCACTGTGATAACTTACCGACAGTGCAGCACTTTCTCTGAGATAACCCACTGACAGTGCAGCACTTTCTCTGTGACAACACACTGACAGTACAGCACTTTCCCTGTGATAAACCACTGACAGCACAGCACTTTCCCTGTGATAACCCACTGACAGTGCATCCATTTTCCTTTGATAACCCACTGACAGTGCAGCACTTTCTCTGTGATAAATCACCGACAGTGCAGCACTTTCTCTGTGATAAATCACCGACAGGACAGTACGTTCCCTGTGATAACTCACCGACAGGACAGTACGTTCCCTGTGATAACCCACTGACAGGGCAGCACTTTCTCTGTGATAACTCACTGACAGGGCAGCACTTTCTCTGTGATAACCCACCGACAGTGCAGCACTTTCTCTGTGATAACCCACTGACAGTGCAGCACTTTCCCTGTGATAAATCACCGACAGTGCAGCACTTTCTCTGTGATAACCCACTGACAGTGCAGCACTTTCTCTGTGATAAATCACCGACAGTGCAGCACTTTCTCTCTGATAAATCACCGACAGTGCAGCAGTTTCACTGCGATAAATCACTGACATTGCAGCACTTTCTCTGTGATAACTCACCGACAGGACAGTACGTTCCCTGTGATAACTCACCGACAGGACAGTACGTTCCCTGTGATAACCCACTGACAGTGCAGCACTTTCTCTGTGATAACTCACTGACAGTGCAGCACTTTCTCTGTGATAACCCACTGACAGTGCAGCACTTTCTCTGTGATAACCCACCGACAGTGCAGCACTTTCCCTGTGATAACCCACTGACAGTGCAGCACTTTCTCTGTGATAACGCACTGACAGTGCATCACTTTCTCTGTGATATCCCACTGACAGTGCAGCACTTTCTCTGTGATAACCCACCGACAGTACAGCACTTTTTCTGTGATAACCCACCGACAGTACAGCACTTTTTCTGTGATAACCCACCAACAGTGCAGCACTTTCCCTGTGATAACCCACTGACAGTGCAGCACTTTCTCTGTGATAAATCACCGACAGTGCAGCAATTTCACTGTGATAACTTACCGACAGTGCAGCACTTTCTCTGAGATAACCCACTGACAGTGCAGCACTTTCTCTGTGATAACACACTGACAGTACAGCACTTTCCCTGTGATAACCCACTGACAGCACAGCACTTTCCCTGTGATAACCCACTGACAGTGCATCCATTTTCCTTTGATAACCCACTGACAGTGCAGCACTTTCTCTGTGATAAATCACCGACAGTGCAGCACTTTCTCTGTGATAAATCACCGACAGGACAGTACGTTCCCTGTGATAACTCACCGACAGGACAGTACGTTCCCTGTGATAACCCACTGACAGGGCAGCACTTTCTCTGTGATAACTCACTGACAGGGCAGCACTTTCTCTGTGATAACCCACTGACAGTGCAGCACTTTCTCTGTGATAACCCACTGACAGTGCAGCACTTTCCCTGTGATAAATCACCGACAGTGCAGCACTTTCTCTGTGATAACACACTGACAGTGCAGCACTTTCCCTGTGATAACCCACTGACAGTGCAGCACTTTCTCTGTGATAACTCACTGACAGTGCAGCACTTTCTCTGTGATAACCCACTGATAGTGCAGCACTTTCTCTGTGATAACCCACCGACAGTGCAGCACTTTCCCTGTGATAACCCACTGACAGTGTAGCACTTTCTCTGTGATAACCCACTGACAGTGCAGCACTTTCTCTGTGATAACCCCCTGACAGTGCAGCACTTTCTCTGTGATAACCCACCGACAGTACAGCACTTTTTCTGTGATAACCCACCAACAGTGCAGCACTTTCCCTGTGATAACCCACTGACAGTGCAGCACTATCTCTGTGATAAATCACTGATATTGCAGCACTTTCTCTGTGAGAACTTACCGACAGTGCAGCACTTTCTCTGTGATAACTCACCGACAGTACAGCACGTTCCCTGTGATAACCCACTGACAGTGCAGCACTTTCTCTGTGATAACCCACTGACAGTGCAGCACTTTCCCTGTGATAACACACTGACAGTGCAGCACTTTCCCTGTGATAACACACTGACAGTACAGCACTTTCCCTGTGATAACCCACTGACAGTGCAGCACTTTCTCTGTGATAACCCACTGACAGTGCAGCACTTTCCCTGTGATAACCCACGGACAGTGCAGCACTTTCTCTGTGATAACCCACTGACAGTGCAGCACTTTCTCTGTGATAACCCACTGACAGTGCAGCACTTTCTCTGTGATAACCCACCGACAGTACAGCACTTTTTCTGTGATAACCCACCAACAGTACAGCACTTTCCCTGTGATAACCCACTGACAGTGCAGCACTTTCTCTGTGCTAAATCACCGACAGTGCAGCAGTTTCACTGTGATAACTTACCGACATTGCAGCACTTTCTCTGTGATAACCCACTGACAGTGCAGCACTTTCTCTGTGATAACACACTGACAGTACAGCACTTTCCCTGTGATAACCCACTGACAGTACAGCATTTTCCCTGTGATAACCCACTGACGGCACAGCACTTTCCCTGTGATAACCCACTGACAGTGAAGCACTTTCTCTGTGATAACCCACTGACAGTGCAGCACTTTCTCTGTGATAACTTACCGACATTGCAGCACTTTCTCTGTGATAACTTAAAGACAGTACAGCACTTTCCCTGTGATAACCCACTGACAGTGCAGCACTTTCTCTGTGATAACCCACTGACAGTGCAGCACGTTCTCTGTGATAACCCACTGACAGGGCAGCACTTTCTCTGTGATAACCCACTGACGGTGCAGCACTTTCTCTGTGATAACCCACCGACAGTGCAGCACTTTCTCTGTGATAACCCACTGACAGTGCAGCACGTTCCCTGTTATAACCCACTGATGGTGCAGCACTTTCTCTGTGATAACCCACTTACAGTGCAGCACTTTCTCTGTGATAACCCACTGACAGTGCAGCAATTTCTCTGTGATAACCTACTGACAGTGCAGCACTTTCTTTGTGATAACTCGCGACAGTGCAGCACCTTCTCTGTGATAACTCACCGACAGTGCAGCACTTTCTCTGTGATAACTCACTGACAGTGCAGCACATTCTCTGTGATAAATCACTGACAGTGCAGCACTTTCTCTGTGATAACCCACCAGCAGTGCAGCAATTTCTCTGTGATAACTCACTGACAGTGCAGCACTTTCTCTGTGATAACTCACCGACAGTGCAGCACTTTCTCTGTGATAAATCACCGACAGTGCAGCACTTTCTCTGTGATAACCCACTGACAGTGCAGCACTTTCTCTGTGATAACCCACTGACAGTGCAGCACTTTCTCTGTGATAACTCACTGACAGTGCAGCACTTTTTCTGTGATAACCCACTGACAGTGCAGCACTTTCTCTGTATTAACCCACCGACAGTGCAGCACTTTCCCTGTGATAACCCACTGAAAGTGCAGCACTTTCTCTGTGATAACCCACTGACAGTGCAGCACGTTCTTTGTGATAACCCACTGACAGTGCAGCACTTTCTCTGTGATAACTCACTGACAGTGCAGCACTTTCTCTGTGATAACCCACTGATAGTGCAGCACTTTCTCTGTGATAACCCACCGACAGTGCAGCACTTTCCCTGTGATAACCCACTGACAGTGCAGCACTTTCTCTGTGATAACCCACTGACAGTGCAGCACTTTCTCTGTGATAACCCACCGACAGTACAGCACTTTTTCTGTGATAACCCACCAACAGTGCAGCACTTTCCCTGTGATAACCCACTGACAGTGCAGCACTATCTCTGTGATAAATCACTGACATTGCAGCACTTTCTCTGTGAGAACTTACCGACAGTGCAGCACTTTCTCTGTGATAACTCACCGACAGTACAGCACGTTGCCTGTGATAACCCACTGACAGTGCAGCACTTTCTCTGTGATAACCCACTGACAGTGCAGCACTTTCCCTGTGATAACACACTGACAGTGCAGCACTTTCCCTGTGATAACACACTGACAGTACAGCACTTTCCCTGTGATAACCCACTGACAGTACAGCACTTTCCCTGTGATAACCCACTGACAGTGCAGCACTTTCTCTGTGATAACCCACTGATAGTGCAGCACTTTCTCTGTGATAACCCACCGACAGTGCAGCACTTTCTCTGTGATAACCCACTGACAGTGCAGCACTTTCTCTGTGATAACCCAATGACAGTGCAGCACTTTCTTTGTGATAACTCGCGACAGTGCAGCACTTTCTCTGTGATAACTCACCGACAGTGCAGCACTTTCTCTGTGATAACTCACTGACAGTGCAGCACATTCTCTGTGATAAATCACTGACAGTGCAGCACTTTCTCTGTGATAAATCACCAGCAGTGCAGCAATTTCTCTGTGATAACTCACTGACAGTGCAGCACTTTCCTGTGATAAATCACCGTCTGTTCAGCACTTTCCCTGTGAGAGCTTACTGACAGTGCAGCACTTTCTCTGTGATAACCCACTGACAGTGCAGCACTTTCTCTGTGATAACCCACCAGCAGTGCAGCACTTTCTCTGTGATAACTCACTGACAGTGCAGCACTTTCTCTGTGATAACTCACCGACAGTGCAGCACTTTCTCTGTGATAAATCACCGACAGTGCAGCACTTTCTCTGTGATAACCCATTGACAGTGCAGCACTTTCTCTGTGATAACTCACTGACAGTGCAGCTCTTTCTCTGTGATAACCCACTGACAGTGCAGCACTTTCTCTGTGATAACCCACCGACAGTGCAGCACTTTCCCTGTGATAAGCCACTGACAGTGCAGCACTTTCTCTGTGATATCGCACTGACAGTGCATCACTTTCTCTGTGATATCCCACTGACAGTGCAGCACTTTCTCTGTGATAACCCACCGACAGTACAGCACTTTTTCTGTGATAACCCACCGACAGTACAGCACTTTTTCTGTGATAACCCACCAACAGTGCAGGACTTTCCCTGTGATAACCCACTGACAGTGCAGCACTTTCTCTGTGATAAATCACCGACAGTGCAGCAATTTCACTGTGATAACTTACCGACAGTGCAGCACTTTCTCTGAGATAACCCACTGACAGTGCAGCACTTTCTCTGTGACAACACACTGACAGTACAGCACTTTCCCTGTGATAACCCACTGACAGCACAGCACTTTCCCTGTGATAACCCACTGACAGTGCATCCATTTTCCTTTGATAACCCACTGACAGTGCAGCACTTTCTCTGTGATAAATCACCGACAGTGCAGCACTTTCTCTGTGATAAATCACCGACAGGACAGTACGTTCCCTGTGATAACTCACCGACAGGACAGTACGTTCCCTGTGATAACCCACTGACAGGGCAGCACTTTCTCTGTGATAACTCACTGACAGGGCAGCACTTTCTCTGTGATAACCCACCGACAGTGCAGCACTTTCTCTGTGATAACCCACTGACAGTGCAGCACTTTCCCTGTGATAAATCACCGACAGTGCAGCACTTTCTCTGTGATAACCCACTGACAGTGCAGCACTTTCTCTGTGATAAATCACCGACAGTGCAGCACTTTCTCTCTGATAAATCACCGACAGTGCAGCAGTTTCACTGCGATAAATCACTGACATTGCAGCACTTTCTCTGTGATAACTCACCGACAGGACAGTACGTTCCCTGTGATAACTCACCGACAGGACAGTACGTTCCCTGTGATAACCCACTGACAGTGCAGCATTTTCTCTGTGATAACTCACTGACAGTGCAGCACTTTCTCTGTGATAACCCACTGACAGTGCAGCACTTTCTCTGTGATAACCCACCGACAGTGCAGCACTTTCCCTGTGATAACCCACTGACAGTGCAGCACTTTCTCTGTGATAACGCACTGACAGTGCATCACTTACTCTGTGATATCCCACTGACAGTGCAGCACTTTCTCTGTGATAACCCACCGACAGTACAGCACTTTTTCTGTGATAACCCACCGACAGTACAGCACTTTTTCTGTGATAACCCACCAACAGTGCAGCACTTTCCCTGTGATAACCCACTGACAGTGCAGCACTTTCTCTGTGATAAATCACCGACAGTGCAGCAATTTCACTGTGATAACTTACCGACAGTGCAGCACTTTCTCTGAGATAACCCACTGACAGTGCAGCACTTTCTCTGTGATAACACACTGACAGTACAGCACTTTCCCTGTGATAACCCACTGACGGCACAGCACTTTCCCTGTGATAACCCACTGACAGTGCATCCATTTTCCTTTGATAACCCACTGACAGTGCAGCACTTTCTCTGTTATAAATCACCGACAGTGCAGCACTTTCTCTGTGATAAATCACCGACAGGACAGTACGTTCCCTGTGATAACTCACCGACAGGACAGTACGTTCCCTGTGATAACCCACTGACAGGGCAGCACTTTCTCTGTGATAACTCACTGACAGGGCAGCACTTTCTCTGTGATAACCCACCGACAGTGCAGCACTTTCTCTGTGATAACCCACTGACAGTGCAGCACTTTCCCTGTGATAAATCACCGACAGTGCAGCACTTTCTCTGTGATAACACACTGACAGTGCAGCACTTTCCCTGTGATAACCCACTGACAGTGCAGCACTTTCTCTGTGATAACTCACTGACAGTGCAGCACTTTCTCTGTGATAACCCACTGATAGTGCAGCACTTTCTCTGTGATAACCCACCGACAGTGCAGCACTTTCCCTGTGATAACCCACTGACAGTGTAGCACTTTCTCTGTGATAACCCACTGACAGTGCAGCACTTTCTCTGTGATAACCCCCTGACAGTGCAGCACTTTCTCTGTGATAACCCACCGACAGTACAGCACTTTTTCTGTGATAACCCACCAACAGTGCAGCACTTTCCCTGTGATAACCCACTGACAGTGCAGCACTATCTCTGTGATAAATCACTGATATTGCAGCACTTTCTCTGTGAGAACTTACCGACAGTGCAGCACTTTCTCTGTGATAACTCACCGACAGTACAGCACGTTCCCTGTGATAACCCACTGACAGTGCAGCACTTTCTCTGTGATAACCCACTGACAGTGCAGCACTTTCCCTGTGATAACACACTGACAGTGCAGCACTTTCCCTGTGATAACACACTGACAGTACAGCACTTTCCCTGTGATAACCCACTGACAGTGCAGCACTTTCTCTGTGATAACCCACTGACAGTGCAGCACTTTCCCTGTGATAACCCACGGACAGTGCAGCACTTTCTCTGTGATAACCCACTGACAGTGCAGCACTTTCTCTGTGATAACCCACTGACAGTGCAGCACTTTCTCTGTGATAACCCACCGACAGTACAGCACTTTTTCTGTGATAACCCACCAACAGTACAGCACTTTCCCTGTGATAACCCACTGACAGTGCAGCACTTTCTCTGTGCTAAATCACCGACAGTGCAGCAGTTTCACTGTGATAACTTACCGACATTGCAGCACTTTCTCTGTGATAACCCACTGACAGTGCAGCACTTTCTCTGTGATAACACACTGACAGTACAGCACTTTCCCTGTGATAACCCACTGACAGTACAGCATTTTCCCTGTGATAACCCACTGACGGCACAGCACTTTCCCTGTGATAACCCACTGACAGTGAAGCACTTTCTCTGTGATAACCCACTGACAGTGCAGCACTTTCTCTGTGATAACTTACCGACATTGCAGCACTTTCTCTGTGATAACTTAAAGACAGTACAGCACTTTCCCTGTGATAACCCACTGACAGTGCAGCACTTTCTCTGTGATAACCCACTGACAGTGCAGCACGTTCTCTGTGATAACCCACTGACAGGGCAGCACTTTCTCTGTGATAACCCACTGACGGTGCAGCACTTTCTCTGTGATAACCCACCGACAGTGCAGCACTTTCTCTGTGATAACCCACTGACAGTGCAGCACGTTCCCTGTTATAACCCACTGATGGTGCAGCACTTTCTCTGTGATAACCCACTTACAGTGCAGCACTTTCTCTGTGATAACCCACTGACAGTGCAGCAATTTCTCTGTGATAACCTACTGACAGTGCAGCACTTTCTTTGTGATAACTCGCGACAGTGCAGCACCTTCTCTGTGATAACTCACCGACAGTGCAGCACTTTCTCTGTGATAACTCACTGACAGTGCAGCACATTCTCTGTGATAAATCACTGACAGTGCAGCACTTTCTCTGTGATAACCCACCAGCAGTGCAGCAATTTCTCTGTGATAACTCACTGACAGTGCAGCACTTTCTCTGTGATAACTCACCGACAGTGCAGCACTTTCTCTGTGATAAATCACCGACAGTGCAGCACTTTCTCTGTGATAACCCACTGACAGTGCAGCACTTTCTCTGTGATAACCCACTGACAGTGCAGCACTTTCTCTGTGATAACTCACTGACAGTGCAGCACTTTTTCTGTGATAACCCACTGACAGTGCAGCACTTTCTCTGTATTAACCCACCGACAGTGCAGCACTTTCCCTGTGATAACCCACTGAAAGTGCAGCACTTTCTCTGTGATAACCCACTGACAGTGCAGCACGTTCTTTGTGATAACCCACTGACAGTGCAGCACTTTCTCTGTGATAACTCACTGACAGTGCAGCACTTTCTCTGTGATAACCCACTGATAGTGCAGCACTTTCTCTGTGATAACCCACCGACAGTGCAGCACTTTCCCTGTGATAACCCACTGACAGTGCAGCACTTTCTCTGTGATAACCCACTGACAGTGCAGCACTTTCTCTGTGATAACCCACCGACAGTACAGCACTTTTTCTGTGATAACCCACCAACAGTGCAGCACTTTCCCTGTGATAACCCACTGACAGTGCAGCACTATCTCTGTGATAAATCACTGACATTGCAGCACTTTCTCTGTGAGAACTTACCGACAGTGCAGCACTTTCTCTGTGATAACTCACCGACAGTACAGCACGTTGCCTGTGATAACCCACTGACAGTGCAGCACTTTCTCTGTGATAACCCACTGACAGTGCAGCACTTTCCCTGTGATAACACACTGACAGTGCAGCACTTTCCCTGTGATAACACACTGACAGTACAGCACTTTCCCTGTGATAACCCACTGACAGTACAGCACTTTCCCTGTGATAACCCACTGACAGTGCAGCACTTTCTCTGTGATAACCCACTGATAGTGCAGCACTTTCTCTGTGATAACCCACCGACAGTGCAGCACTTTCTCTGTGATAACCCACTGACAGTGCAGCACTTTCTCTGTGATAACCCAATGACAGTGCAGCACTTTCTTTGTGATAACTCGCGACAGTGCAGCACTTTCTCTGTGATAACTCACCGACAGTGCAGCACTTTCTCTGTGATAACTCACTGACAGTGCAGCACATTCTCTGTGATAAATCACTGACAGTGCAGCACTTTCTCTGTGATAAATCACCAGCAGTGCAGCAATTTCTCTGTGATAACTCACTGACAGTGCAGCACTTTCCTGTGATAAATCACCGTCTGTTCAGCACTTTCCCTGTGAGAGCTTACTGACAGTGCAGCACTTTCTCTGTGATAACCCACTGACAGTGCAGCACTTTCTCTGTGATAACCCACCAGCAGTGCAGCACTTTCTCTGTGATAACTCACTGACAGTGCAGCACTTTCTCTGTGATAACTCACCGACAGTGCAGCACTTTCTCTGTGATAAATCACCGACAGTGCAGCACTTTCTCTGTGATAACCCATTGACAGTGCAGCACTTTCTCTGTGATAACTCACTGACAGTGCAGCTCTTTCTCTGTGATAACCCACTGACAGTGCAGCACTTTCTCTGTGATAACCCACCGACAGTGCAGCACTTTCCCTGTGATAAGCCACTGACAGTGCAGCACTTTCTCTGTGATAACGCACTGACAGTGCATCACTTTCTCTGTGATATCCCACTGACAGTGCAGCACTTTCTCTGTGATAACCCACCGACAGTACAGCACTTTTTCTGTGATAACCCACCGACAGTACAGCACTTTTTCTGTGATAACCCACCAACAGTGCAGGACTTTCCCTGTGATAACCCACTGACAGTGCAGCACTTTCTCTGTGATAAATCACCGACAGTGCAGCAATTTCACTGTGATAACTTACCGACAGTGCAGCACTTTCTCTGAGATAACCCACTGACAGTGCAGCACTTTCTCTGTGACAACACACTGACAGTACAGCACTTTCCCTGTGATAACCCACTGACAGCACAGCACTTTCCCTGTGATAACCCACTGACAGTGCATCCATTTTCCTTTGATAACCCACTGACAGTGCAGCACTTTCTCTGTGATAAATCACCGACAGTGCAGCACTTTCTCTGTGATAAATCACCGACAGGACAGTACGTTCCCTGTGATAACTCACCGACAGGACAGTACGTTCCCTGTGATAACCCACTGACAGGGCAGCACTTTCTCTGTGATAACTCACTGACAGGGCAGCACTTTCTCTGTGATAACCCACCGACAGTGCAGCACTTTCTCTGTGATAACCCACTGACAGTGCAGCACTTTCCCTGTGATAAATCACCGACAGTGCAGCACTTTCTCTGTGATAACCCACTGACAGTGCAGCACTTTCTCTGTGATAAATCACCGACAGTGCAGCACTTTCTCTCTGATAAATCACCGACAGTGCAGCAGTTTCACTGCGATAAATCACTGACATTGCAGCACTTTCTCTGTGATAACTCACCGACAGGACAGTACGTTCCCTGTGATAACTCACCGACAGGACAGTACGTTCCCTGTGATAACCCACTGACAGTGCAGCATTTTCTCTGTGATAACTCACTGACAGTGCAGCACTTTCTCTGTGATAACCCACTGACAGTGCAGCACTTTCTCTGTGATAACCCACCGACAGTGCAGCACTTTCCCTGTGATAACCCACTGACAGTGCAGCACTTTCTCTGTGATAACGCACTGACAGTGCATCACTTTCTCTGTGATATCCCACTGACAGTGCAGCACTTTCTCTGTGATAACCCACCGACAGTACAGCACTTTTTCTGTGATAACCCACCGACAGTACAGCACTTTTTCTGTGATAACCCACCAACAGTGCAGCACTTTCCCTGTGATAACCCACTGACAGTGCAGCACTTTCTCTGTGATAAATCACCGACAGTGCAGCAATTTCACTGTGATAACTTACCGACAGTGCAGCACTTTCTCTGAGATAACCCACTGACAGTGCAGCACTTTCTCTGTGATAACACACTGACAGTACAGCACTTTCCCTGTGATAACCCACTGACGGCACAGCACTTTCCCTGTGATAACCCACTGACAGTGCATCCATTTTCCTTTGATAACCCACTGACAGTGCAGCACTTTCTCTGTTATAAATCACCGACAGTGCAGCACTTTCTCTGTGATAAATCACCGACAGGACAGTACGTTCCCTGTGATAACTCACCGACAGGACAGTACGTTCCCTGTGATAACCCACTGACAGGGCAGCACTTTCTCTGTGATAACTCACTGACAGGGCAGCACTTTCTCTGTGATAACCCACCGACAGTGCAGCACTTTCTCTGTGATAACCCACTGACAGTGCAGCACTTTCCCTGTGATAAATCACCGACAGTGCAGCACTTTCTCTGTGATAACCCACTGACAGTGCAGCACTTTCCCTGTTATAACCCACTGACAGTGCAGCACTTTCTCTGTGATAACTCACTGACAGTGCAGCACTTTCTCTGTGATAACCCACTGATAGTGCAGCACTTTCTCTGTGATAACCCACCGACAGTGCAGCACTTTCCCTGTGATAACCCAATGACAGTGTAGCACTTTCTCTGTGATAACCCACTGACAGTGCAGCACTTTCTCTGTGATAACCCCCTGACAGTGCAGCACTTTCTCTGTGATAACCCACCGACAGTACAGCACTTTTTCTGTGATAACCCACCAACAGTGCAGCACTTTCCCTGTGATAACCCACTGACACTGCAGCACTATCTCTGTGATAAATCACTGACTTTGCAGCACTTTCTCTGTGAGAACTTACCGACAGTGCAGCACTTTCTCTGTGATAACTCACCGACAGTACAGCACGTTCCCTGTGATAACCCACTGACAGTGCAGCACTTTCTCTGTGATAACCCACTGACAGTGCAACACTTTCCCTGTGATAACACACTGACAGTGCAGCACTTTCCCTGTGATAACACACTGACAGTACAGCACTTTCCCTGTGATAACCCACTGACAGTACAGCACTTTCCCTGTGATAACCCACTGACAGTGCAGCACTTTCTCTGTGATAACCCACTGATAGTGCAGCACTTTCTCTGTGATAACCCACCGACAGTGCAGCACTTTCTCTGTGATAACCCACTGACAGTGCAGCACTTTCTCTGTGATAACCCAATGACAGTGCAGCACTTTCTTTGTGATAACTCGCGACAGTGCAGCACTTTCTCTGTGATAACTCACCGACAGTGCAGCACTTTCTCTGTGATAACTCACTGACAGTGCAGCACATTCTCTGTGATAAATCACTGACAGTGCAGCACTTTCTCTGTGATAAATCACCAGCAGTGCAGCAATTTCTCTGTGATAACTCACTGACAGTGCAGCACTTTCTCTGTGATAAATCACCGTCTGTTCAGCACTTTCCCTGTGAGAGCTTACTGACAGTGCAGCACTTTCTCTGTGATAACCCACTGACAGTGCAGCACTTTCTCTGTGATAACCCACCAGCAGTGCAGCACTTTCTCTGTGATAACTCACTGACAGTGCAGCACTTTCTCTGTGATAACTCACCGACAGTGCAGCACTTTCTCTGTGATAAATCACCGACAGTGCAGCACTTTCTCTGTGATAACCCATTGACAGTGCAGCACTTTCTCTGTGATAACTCACTGACAGTGCAGCACTTTCTCTGTGATAACCCACTGACAGTGCAGCACTTTCTCTGTGATAACCCACCGACAGTGCAGCACTTTCCCTGTGATAAGCCACTGACAGTGCAGCACTTTCTCTGTGATAACGCACTGACAGTGCATCACTTTCTCTGTGATATCCCACTGACAGTGCAGCACTTTCTCTGTGATAACCCACCGACAGTACAGCACTTTTTCTGTGATAACCCACCGACAGTACAGCACTTTTTCTGTGATAACCCACCAACAGTGCAGGACTTTCCCTGTGATAACTCACTGACAGTGCAGCACTTTCTCTGTGATAAATCACCGACAGTGCAGCAATTTCACTGTGATAACTTACCGACAGTGCAGCACTTTCTCTGAGATAACCCACTGACAGTGCAGCACTTTCTCTGTGACAACACACTGACAGTACAGCACTTTCCCTGTGATAACCCACTGACAGCACAGCACTTTCCCTGTGATAACCCACTGACAGTGCATCCATTTTCCTTTGATAACCCACTGACAGTGCAGCACTTTCTCTGTGATAAATCACCGACAGTGCAGCACTTTCTCTGTGATAAATCACCGACAGGACAGTACGTTCCCTGTGATAACTCACCGACAGGACAGTACGTTCCCTGTGATAACCCACTGACAGGGCAGCACTTTCTCTGTGATAACTCACTGACAGGGCAGCACTTTCTCTGTGATAACCCACCGACAGTGCAGCACTTTCTCTGTGATAACCCACTGACAGTGCAGCACTTTCCCTGTGATAAATCACCGACAGTGCAGCACTTTCTCTGTGATAACCCACTGACAGTGCAGCACTTTCTCTGTGATAAATCACCGAGAGTGCAGCACTTTCTCTCTGATAAATCACCGACAGTGCAGCAGTTTCACTGCGATAAATCACTGACATTGCAGCACTTTCTCTGTGATAACTCACCGACAGGACAGTACGTTCCCTGTGATAACTCACCGACAGGACAGTACGTTCCCTGTGATAACCCACTGACAGTGCAGCACTTTCTCTGTGATAACTCACTGACAGTGCAGCACTTTCTCTGTGATAACCCACTGACAGTGCAGCACTTTCTCTGTGATAACCCACCGACAGTGCAGCACTTTCCCTGTGATAACCCACTGACAGTGCAGCACTTTCTCTGTGATAACGCACTGACAGTGCATCACTTTCTCTGTGATATCCCACTGACAGTGCAGCACTTTCTCTGTGATAACCCACCGACAGTACAGCACTTTTTCTGTGATAACCCACCGACAGTACAGCACTTTTTCTGTGATAACCCACCAACAGTGCAGCACTTTCCCTGTGATAACCCACTGACAGTGCAGCACTTTCTCTGTGATAAATCACCGACAGTGCAGCAATTTCACTGTGATAACTTACCGACAGTGCAGCACTTTCTCTGAGATAACCCACTGACAGTGCAGCACTTTCTCTGTGATAACACACTGACAGTACAGCACTTTCCCTGTGATAACCCACTGACAGCACAGCACTTTCCCTGTGATAACCCACTGACAGTGCATCCATTTTCCTTTGATAACCCACTGACAGTGCAGCACTTTCTCTGTGATAAATCACCGACAGTGCAGCACTTTCTCTGTGATAAATCACCGACAGGACAGTACGTTCCCTGTGATAACTCACCGACAGGACAGTACGTTCCCTGTGATAACCCACTGACAGGGCAGCACTTTCTCTGTGATAACTCACTGACAGGGCAGCACTTTCTCTGTGATAACCCACCGACAGTGCAGCACTTTCTCTGTGATAACCCACTGACAGTGCAGCACTTTCCCTGTGATAAATCAGCGACAGTGCAGCACTTTCTCTGTGATAACCCACTGACAGTGCAGCACTTTCCCTGTTATAACCCACTGACAGTGCAGCACTTTCTCTGTGATAACTCACTGACAGTGCAGCACTTTCTCTGTGATAACCCACTGATAGTGCAGCACTTTCTCTGTGATAACCCACCGACAGTGCAGCACTTTCCCTGTGATAACCCAATGACAGTGTAGCACTTTCTCTGTGATAACCCACTGACAGTGCAGCACTTTCTCTGTGATAACCCCCTGACAGTGCAGCACTTTCTCTGTGATAACCCACCGACAGTACAGCACTTTTTCTGTGATAACCCACCAACAGTGCAGCACTTTCCCTGTGATAACCCACTGACAGTGCAGCACTATCTCTGTGATAAATCACTGACATTGCAGCACTTTCTCTGTGAGAACTTACCGACAGTGCAGCACTTTCTCTGTGATAACTCACCGACAGTACAGCACGTTCCCTGTGATAACCCACTGACAGTGCAGCACTTTCTCTGTGATAACCCACTGACAGTGCAGCACTTTCCCTGTGATAACACACTGACAGTGCAGCACTTTCTCTGTGATAACCCACCAACAGTGCAGCACTTTCTCTGTGATAACCCACTGACAGTGCAGCACTTTCCCTGTGATAAATCAGCGACAGTGCAGCACTTTCTCTGTGATAACCCACTGACAGTGCAGCACTTTCCCTGTTATAACCCACTGACAGTGCAGCACTTTCTCTGTGATAACTCACTGACAGTGCAGCACTTTCTCTGTGATAACCCACTGATAGTGCAGCACTTTCTCTGTGATAACCCACCGAAGGTGCAGCACTTTCCCTGTGATAACCCAATGACAGTGTAGCACTTTCTCTGTGATAACACACTGACAGTGCAGCACTTTCTCTGTGATAACCCCCTGACAGTGCAGCACTTTCTCTGTGATAACCCACCGACAGTACAGCACTTTTTCTGTAATAACCCACCAACAGTGCAGCACTTTCCCTGTGATAACCCACTGACAGTGCAGCACTATCTCTGTGATAAATCACTGACATTGCAGCACTTTCTCTGTGAGAACTTACCGACAGTGCAGCACTTTCTCTGTGATAACTCACCGACAGTACAGCACGTTCCCTGTGATAACCCACTGACAGTGCAGCACTTTCTCTGTGATAACCCACTGACAGTGCAGCACTTTCCCTGTGATATCACACTGACAGTGCAGCACTTTCCCTGTGATAACACACTGACAGTACAGCACTTTCCCTGTGATAACCCACTGACAGTACAGCACTTTCCCTGTGATAACCCACTGACAGTGCAGCACTTTCTCTGTGATAACCCACTGATAGTGCAGCACTTTCTCTGTGATAACCCACCGACAGTGCAGCACTTTCTCTGTGATAACCCACTGACAGTGCAGCACTTTCTCTGTGATAACCCAATGACAGTGCAGCACTTTCTCTGTGATAACCCACCGACAGTACAGCACTTTTTCTGTGATAACCCACCGACAGTACAGCACTTTTTCTGTGATAACCCACCAACAGTGCAGGACTTTCCCTGTGATAACTCACTGACAGTGCAGCACTTTCTCTGTGATAAATCACCGACAGTGCAGCAATTTCACTGTGATAACTTACCGACAGTGCAGCACTTTCTCTGAGATAACCCACTGACAGTGCAGCACTTTCTCTGTGACAACACACTGACAGTACAGCACTTTCCCTGTGATAACCCACTGACAGCACAGCACTTTCCCTGTGATAACCCACTGACAGTGCATCCATTTTCCTTTGATAACCCACTGACAGTGCAGCACTTTCTCTGTGATAAATCACCGACAGTGCAGCACTTTCTCTGTGATAAATCACCGACAGGACAGTACGTTCCCTGTGATAACTCACCGACAGGACAGTACGTTCCCTGTGATAACCCACTGACAGGGCAGCACTTTCTCTGTGATAACTCACTGACAGGGCAGCACTTTCTCTGTGATAACCCACCGACAGTGCAGCACTTTCTCTGTGATAACCCACTGACAGTGCAGCACTTTCCCTGTGATAAATCACCGACAGTGCAGCACTTTCTCTGTGATAACCCAATGACAGTGCAGCACTTTCTCTGTGATAAATCACCGACAGTGCAGCACTTTCTCTCTGATAAATCACCGACAGTGCAGCAGTTTCACTGCGATAAATCACTGACATTGCAGCACTTTCTCTGTGATAACTCACCGACAGGACAGTACGTTCCCTGTGATAACTCACCGACAGGACAGTACGTTCCCTGTGATAACCCACTGACAGTGCAGCACTTTCTCTGTGATAACTCACTGACAGTGCAGCACTTTCTCTGTGATAACCCACTGACAGTGCAGCACTTTCTCTGTGATAACCCACCGACAGTGCAGCACTTTCCCTGTGATAACCCACTGACAGTGCAGCACTTTCTCTGTGATAACGCACTGACAGTGCATCACTTTCTCTGTGATATCCCACTGACAGTGCAGCACTTTCTCTGTGATAACCCACCGACAGTACAGCACTTTTTCTGTGATAACCCACCGACAGTACAGCACTTTTTCTGTGATAACCCACCAACAGTGCAGCACTTTCCCTGTGATAACCCACTGACAGTGCAGCACTTTCCCTGTGATAACTTACTGACAGTGCAGCTGCAGCACTTTCTATGTGATAACCCACCGACAGTGCAGCACTTTCCCTGTGATAACACACTGACAGTGCAGCACTTTCTCTGTGATAACTCACTGACAGTGCAGCGCTTTCCCTGTGATAACCCACTGACAGTGCAGCACTTTCCCTGTGATAACCCACTGACAGTGCAGCACTTTCTCTGTGATAACCCACCGACAGTACAGCACTTTCCCTGTGATAACCCACTGACAGTGCAGCACTTTCTCTGTGATAACTCAGTAACAGTGCAGCACTTTCTCTGTGACAACCCACTGACAGTGCAGCACTTTCTCTGTGATAACCCACCGACAGTGCAGCACTCTCCCTGTGATAACCCACGGACAGTGCAGCACTTTCTCTGTGATAACCCACTGACAGTGCAGCACTTTCTCTGTGATAACCCACTGACAGTGCAGCACTTTCTCTGTGATAACCCACCGACAGTACAGCACTTTTTCTGTGATAACCCACCAACAGTACAGCACTTTCCCTGTGATAACCCACTGACAGTGCAGCACTTTCTCTGTGATAAATCACCGACAGTGCAGCAGTTTCACTGTGATAACTTACCGACATTGCAGCACTTTCTCTGTGATAACCCACTGACAGTGCAGCACTTTCTCTGTGATAACACACTGACAGTACAGCACTTTCCCTGTGATAACCCACTGACAGTACAGCACTTTCCCTGTGATAACCCACTGACGGCACAGCACTTTCCCTGTGATAACCCACTGACAGTGAAGCACTTTCTCTGTGATAACCCACTGACAGTGCAGCACTTTCTCTGTGATAACTTACCGACATTGCAGCACTTTCTCTGTGATAACTTAAAGACAGTACAGCACTTTCCCTGTGATAACCCACTGACAGTGCAGCACTTTCTCTGTGATAACCCACTGACAGTGCAGCACGTTCTCTGTGATAACCCACTGACAGGGCAGCACTTTCTCTGTGATAACCCACTGACGGTGCAGCACTTTCTCTGTGATAACCCACCGACAGTGCAGCACTTTCTCTGTGATAACCCACTGACAGTGCAGCACGTTCCCTGTTATAACCCACTGATGGTGCAGCACTTTCTCTGTGATAACCCACTGACAGTGCAGCACTTTCTCTGTGATAACCCACTGACAGTGCAGCACTTTCTCTGTGATAACCTACTGACAGTGCAGCACTTTCTTTGTGATAACTCGCGACAGTGCAGCACCTTCTCTGTTTTAACTCACCGACAGTGCAGCACTTTCTCTGTGATAACTCACTGACAGTGCAGCACATTCTCTGTGATAAATCACTGACACTGCAGCACTTTCTCTGTGATAACCCACCAGCAGTGCAGCAATTTCTCTGTGATAACTCACTGACAGTGCAGCACTTTCTCTGTGATAAATCACCGACTATGCAGCACTTTCCCTGTGATAGCTTACTGACAGTGCAGCACTTTCTCTGTAATAACCCACTGACAGTGCAGCACTTTCTCTGTGATAACCCACCAGCAGTGCAGCACTTTCTCTGTGATAACTCACTGACAGTGCAGCACTTCCTCTGTGATAACTCACTGACAGTGCAGCACTTTCTCTGTGATAAATCACCGACAGTGCAGCACTTTCTCTGTGATAACCCACTGACAGTGCAGCACTTTCTCTGTGATAACCCACTGACAGTGCAGCACTTTCTCTGTGATAGCTCACTGACAGTGCAGCACTTTTTCTGTGATAACCCACTGACAGTGCAGCACTTTCTCTGTATTAACCCACCGACAGTGCAGCACTTTCCCTGTGATAACCCACTGAAAGTGCAGCACTTTCTCTGTGATAACCCACTGACAGTGCAGCACTTTCTTTGTGATAACCCACTGACAGTGCAGCACTTTCTCTGTGATAACTCACTGACAGTGCAGCACTTTCTCTGTGATAACCCACTGACAGTGCAGCACTTTCTTTGTGATAACCCACCGACAGTACAGCACTTTTTCTGTGATAACCCACCAACAGTGCAGCACTTTCCCTGTGATAACCCACTGACAGTGCAGCACTATCTCTGTGATAAATCACTGACATTGCAGCACTTTCTCTGTGAGAACTTACCGACAGTGCAGCACTTTCTCTGTGATAACTCACCGACAGTACAGCACGTTCCCTGTGATAACCCACTGACAGTGCAGCACTTTCTCTGTGATAACCCACTGACAGTGCAGCACTTTCCCTGTGATAACACACTGACAGTGCAGCACTTTCCCTGTGATAACACACTGACAGTACAGCACTTTCCCTGTGATAACCCACTGACAGTACAGCACTTTCCCTGTGATAACCCACTGACAGTGCAGCACTTTCTCTGTGATAACCCACTGATAGTGCAGCACTTTCTCTGTGATAACCCACCGACAGTGCAGCACTTTCTCTGTGATAACCCACTGACAGTGCAGCACTTTCTCTGTGATAACCCAATGACAGTGCAGCACTTTCTTTGTGATAACTCGCGACAGTGCAGCACTTTCTCTGTGATAACTCACCGACAGTGCAGCACTTTCTCTGTGATAACTCACTGACAGTGCAGCACATTCTCTGTGATAAATCACTGACAGTGCAGCACTTTCTCTGTGATAAATCACCTGCAGTGCAGCAATTTCTCTGTGATAACTCACTGACAGTGCAGCACTTTCTCTGTGATAAATCACCGTCTGTTCAGCACTTTCCCTGTGAGAGCTTACTGACAGTGCAGCACTTTCTCTGTGATAACCCACTGACAGTGCAGCACTTTCTCTGTGATAACCCACCAGCAGTGCAGCACTTTCACTGTGATAACTCACTGACAGTGCAGCACTTTCTCTGTGATAACTCACCGACAGTGCAGCACTTTCTCTGTGATAAATCACCGACAGTGCAGCACTTTCTCTGTGATAACCCATTGACAGTGCAGCACTTTCTCTGTGATAACTCACTGACAGTGCAGCACTTTCTCTGTGATAACCCACTGACAGTGCAGCACTTTCTCTGTGATAACCCACCGACAGT
Organism: Chiloscyllium punctatum; assembly: GCF_047496795.1. Classification (NCBI taxonomy): domain Eukaryota; kingdom Metazoa; phylum Chordata; class Chondrichthyes; order Orectolobiformes; family Hemiscylliidae; genus Chiloscyllium; species Chiloscyllium punctatum. The sequence continues at coordinate 74,981,514 of NC_092751.1, forward strand.
GCAGCACTTTCCCTGTGATAAGCCACTGACAGTGCAGCACTTTCTCTGTGATAACGCACTGACAGTGCATCACTTTCTCTGTGATATACCACTGACAGTGCAGCACTTTCTCTGTGATAACCCACCGACAGTACAGCACTTTTTCTGTGATAACCCACCGACAGTACAGCACTTTTTCTGTGATAACCCACCAACAGTGCAGGACTTTCCCTGTGATAACCCACTGACAGTGCAGCACTTTCTCTGTGATAAATCACCGACAGTGCAGCAATTTCACTGTGATAACTTACCGACAGTGCAGCACTTTGTCTGAGATAACCCACTGACAGTGCAGCACTTTCTCTGTGACAACACACTGACAGTACAGCACTTTCCCTGTGATAACCCACTGACAGCACAGCACTTTCCCTGTGATAACCCACTGACAGTGCATCCATTTTCCTTTGATAACCCACTGACAGTGCAGCACTTTCTCTGTGATAAATCACCGACAGTGCAGCACATTCTCTGTGATAAATCACCGACAGGACAGTACGTTCCCTGTGATAACTCACCGACAGGACAGTACGTTCCCTGTGATAACCCACTGACAGGGCAGCACTTTCTCTGTGATAACTCACTGACAGGGCAGCACTTTCTCTGTGATAACCCACCGACAGTGCAGCACTTTCTCTGTGATAACCCACTGACAGTGCAGCACTTTCCCTGTGATAAATCACCGACAGTGCAGCACTTTCTCTGTGATAACCCACTGACAGTGCAGCACTTTCTCTGTGATAAATCACCGACAGTGCAGCACTTTCTCTCTGATAAATCACCGACAGTGCAGCAGTTTCACTGCGATAAATCACTGACATTGCAGCACTTTCTCTGTGATAACTCACCGACAGGACAGTACGTTCCCTGTGATAACTCACCGACAGGACAGTACGTTCCCTGTGATAACCCACTGACAGTGCAGCACTTTCTCTGTGATAACTCACTGACAGTGCAGCACTTTCTCTGTGATAACCCACTGACAGTGCAGCACTTTCTCTGTGATAACCCACCGACAGTGCAGCACTTTCCCTGTGATAACCCACTGACAGTGCAGCACTTTCTCTGTGATAACGCACTGACAGTGCATCACTTTCTCTGTGATATCCCACTGACAGTGCAGCACTTTCTCTGTGATAACCCACCGACAGTACAGCACTTTTTCTGTGATAACCCACCGACAGTACAGCACTTTTTCTGTGATAACCCACCAACAGTGCAGCACTTTCCCTGTGATAACCCACTGACAGTGCAGCACTTTCTCTGTGATAAATCACCGACAGTGCAGCAATTTCACTGTGATAACTTACCGACAGTGCAGCACTTTCTCTGAGATAACCCACTGACAGTGCAGCACTTTCTCTGTGATAACACACTGACAGTACAGCACTTTCCCTGTGATAACCCACTGACAGCACAGCACTTTCCCTGTGATAACCCACTGACAGTGCACCATTTTCCTTTGATAACCCACTGACAGTGCAGCACTTTCTCTGTGATAAATCACCGAGAGTGCAGCACTTTCTCTGTGATAAATCACCGACAGGACAGTACGTTCCCTGTGATAACTCACCGACAGGACAGTACGTTCCCTGTGATAACCCACTGACAGGGCAGCACTTTCTCTGTGATAACTCACTGACAGGGCAGCACTTTCTCTGTGATAACCCACCGACAGTGCAGCACTTTCTCTGTGATAACCCACTGACAGTGCAGCACTTTCCCTGTGATAAATCACCGACAGTGCAGCACTTTCTCTGTGATAACCCACTGACAGTGCAGCACTTTCTCTGTGATAAATCACCGACAGTGCAGCACTTTCTCTCTGATAAATCACCGACAGTGCAGCAGTTTCACTGCGATAAATCACTGACATTGCAGCACTTTCTCTGTGATAACTCACCGACAGGACAGTACGTTCCCTGTGATAACTCACCGACAGGACAGTACGTTCCCTGTGATAACCCACTGACAGTGCAGCACTTTCTCTGTGATAACTCACTGACAGTGCAGCACTTTCTCTGTGATAACCCACTGACAGTGCAGCACTTTCTCTGTGATAACCCACCGACAGTGCAGCACTTTCCCTGTGATAACCCACTGACAGTGCAGCACTTTCTCTGTGATAACGCACTGACAGTGCATCACTTTCTCTGTGATATCCCACTGACAGTGCAGCACTTTCTCTGTGATAACCCACCGACAGTACAGCACTTTTTCTGTGATAACCCACCGACAGTACAGCACTTTTTCTGTGATAACCCACCAACAGTGCAGCACTTTCCCTGTGATAACCCACTGACAGTGCAGCACTTTCTCTGTGATAAATCACCGACAGTGCAGCAATTTCACTGTGATAACTTACCGACAGTGCAGCACTTTCTCTGAGATAACCCACTGACAGTGCAGCACTTTCTCTGTGATAACACACTGACAGTACAGCACTTTCCCTGTGATAACCCACTGACAGCACAGCACTTTCCCTGTGATAACCCACTGACAGTGCATCCATTTTCCTTTGATAACCCACTGACAGTGCAGCACTTTCTCTGTGATAAATCACCGACAGTGCAGCACTTTCTCTGTGATAAATCACCGACAGGACAGTACGTTCCCTGTGATAACTCACCGACAGGACAGTACGTTCCCTGTGATATCCCACTGACAGGGCAGCACTTTCTCTGTGATAACTCACTGACAGGGCAGCACTTTCTCTGTGATAACCCACCGACAGTGCAGCACTTTCTCTGTGATAACCCACTGACAGTGCAGCACTTTCTCTGTGATAAATCACCGACAGTGCAGCACTTTCTCTGTGATAACCCACTGACAGTGCAGCACTTTCTCTGTGATAAATCACCGACAGTGCAGCACTTTCTCTCTGATAAATCACCGACAGTGCAGCAGTTTCACTGCGATAAATCACTGACATTGCAGCACTTTCTCTGTGATAACTCACCGACAGGACAGTACGTTCCCTGTGATAACTCACCGACAGGACAGTACGTTCCCTGTGATAACCCACTGACAGTGCAGCACTTTCTCTCTGATAACCCACTGACAGGGCAGCACTTTCCCTGTGATAAACCACTGACAGTGCAGCACTTTCTCTGTGATAAATCACCGACAGTGCAGCAGTTTCACTGCGATAAATCACTGACATTGCAGCACTTTCTCTGTGATAACTTACCGACAGTGCAGCACTTTCTCTGTGATAACTCACCGACAGTACAGCACGTTCCCTGTGATAACCCACTGACAGTGCAGCACTTTCTCTGTGATAACCCACTGACAGTGCAGCACTTTCTCTGTGATAACCCACTGACAGGGCAGCACTTTCTCTGTGATAACCCACTGACAGTGCAGCACTTTCTCTGTGATAACCCATCGACAGTGCAGCACTTTCTCTGTGATAACCCACTGACAGTGCAGCACGTTCCCTGTGATAACCCACTGATAGTGCAGCACTTTCTCTGTGATAACCCACTGACAGTGCAGCACTTTCTCTGTGATAACCCACTGACAGTGCAGCACTTTCTCTGTGATAACCCACTGACAGTGCAGCACTTTCTCTGTGATAACCCACTGACAGTGCAGCACTTTCTTTGTGATAACTCGCGACAGTGCAGCACTTTCTCTGTGATAACTCACCGACAGTGCAGCACTTTCTCTGTGATAACTCACTGACAGTGCACCACATTCTCTGTGATAAATCGCTGACAGTGCAGCACTTTCTCTGTGATAACCCACCAGCAGTGCAGCAATTTCTCTGTGATAACTCACTGACAGTGCAGCACTTTCTCTGTGATAAATCACCGACTGTTCAGCACTTTCCCTGTGATAGCTTACTGACAGTGCAGCACTTTCTCTGTGATAACCCACTGACAGTGCAGCACTTTCTCTGTGATAACCCACCAGCAGTGCAGCACTTTCTCTGTGATAACCCACTGACAGTGCAGCACTTTCTCTGTGATAAATCACCGACAGTGCAGCACTTTCTCTGTGATAACCCACTGACAGTGCAGCACTTTCTCTGTGATAAATCACCGACAGTGCAGCACTTTCTCTCTGATAAATCACCGACAATGCAGCAGTTTCACTGCGATAAATCACTGACATTGCAGCACTTTCTCTGTGATAACTCACCGACAGGACAGTATGTTCCCTGTGATAACTCACCGACAGGACAGTACGTTCCCTGTGATAACCCACTGACAGTGCAGCACTTTCTCTCTGATAACCCACTGACAGGGCAGCACTTTCTCTGTGATCACTCACTGACAGTGCACCACATTCTCTGTGATAAATCGCTGACAGTGCAGCACTTTCTCTGTGATAACCCACCAGCAGTGCAGCAATTTCTCTGTGATAACTCACTGACAGTGCAGCACTTTCTCTGTGATAAATCACCGACTGTTCAGCACTTTCCCTGTGATAGCTTACTGACAGTGCAGCACTTTCTCTGTGATAACCCACTGACAGTGCAGCACTTTCTCTGTGATAACCCACCAGCAGTGCAGCACTTTCTCTGTGATAACTCACTGACATTGCAGCACTTTCTCTGTGATAACTCACCGACAGGACAGTACGTTCCCTGTGATAACTCACCGACAGGACAGTACGTTCCCTGTGATAACCCACTGACAGTGCAGCACTTTCTCTGTGATAACTCACTGACAGTGCAGCACTTTCTCTGTGATAACCCACTGACAGTGCAGCACTTTCTCTGTGATAACCCACCGACAGTGCAGCACTTTCCCTGTGATAACCCACTGACAGTGCAGCACTTTCTCTGTGATAACGCACTGACAGTGCATCACTTTCTCTGTGATATCCCACTGACAGTGCAGCACTTTCTCTGTGATAACCCACCGACAGTACAGCACTTTTTCTGTGATAACCCACCGACAGTACAGCACTTTTTCTGTGATAACCCACCAACAGTGCAGCACTTTCCCTGTGATAACCCACTGACAGTGCAGCACTTTCTCTGTGATAAATCACCGACAGTGCAGCAATTTCACTGTGATAACTTACCGACAGTGCAGCACTTTCTCTGAGATAACCCACTGACAGTGCAGCACTTTCTCTGTGATAACACACTGACAGTACAGCACTTTCCCTGTGATAACCCACTGACAGCACAGCACTTTCCCTGTGATAACCCACTGACAGTGCATCCATTTTCCTTTGATAACCCACTGACAGTGCAGCACTTTCTCTGTGATAAATCACCGAGAGTGCAGCACTTTCTCTGTGATAAATCACCGACAGGACAGTACGTTCCCTGTGATAACTCACCGACAGGACAGTACGTTCCCTGTGATAACCCACTGACAGGGCAGCACTTTCTCTGTGATAACTCACTGACAGGGCAGCACTTTCTCTGTGATAACCCACCGACAGTGCAGCACTTTCTCTGTGATAACCCACTGACAGTGCAGCACTTTCCCTGTGATAAATCACCGACAGTGCAGCACTTTCTCTGTGATAACCCACTGACAGTGCAGCACTTTCTCTGTGATAAATCACCGACAGTGCAGCACTTTCTCTCTGATAAATCACCGACAGTGCAGCAGTTTCACTGCGATAAATCACTGACATTGCAGCACTTTCTCTGTGATAACTCACCGACAGGACAGTACGTTCCCTGTGATAACTCACCGACAGGACAGTACGTTCCCTGTGATAACCCACTGACAGTGCAGCACTTTCTCTGTGATAACTCACTGACAGTGCAGCACTTTCTCTGTGATAACCCACTGACAGTGCAGCACTTTCTCTGTGATAAACCACCGACAGTGCAGCACTTTCCCTGTGATAACCCACTGACAGTGCAGCACTTTCTCTGTGATAACGCACTGACAGTGCATCACTTTCTCTGTGATATCCCACTGACAGTGCAGCACTTTCTCTGTGATAACCCACCGACAGTACAGCACTTTTTCTGTGATAACCCACCGACAGTACAGCACTTTTTCTGTGATAACCCACCAACAGTGCAGCACTTTCCCTGTGATAACCCACTGACAGTGCAGCACTTTCTCTGTGATAAATCACCGACAGTGCAGCAATTTCACTGTGATAACTTACCGACAGTGCAGCACTTTCTCTGAGATAACCCACTGACAGTGCAGCACTTTCTCTGTGATAACACACTGACAGTACAGCACTTTCCCTGTGATAACCCACTGACAGCACAGCACTTTCCCTGTGATAACCCACTGACAGTGCATCCATTTTCCTTTGATAACCCACTGACAGTGCAGCACTTTCTCTGTGATAAATCACCGACAGTGCAGCACTTTCTCTGTGATAAATCACCGACAGGACAGTACGTTCCCTGTGATAACTCACCGACAGGACAGTACGTTCCCTGTGATATCCCACTGACAGGGCAGCACTTTCTCTGTGATAACTCACTGACAGGGCAGCACTTTCTCTGTGATAACCCACCGACAGTGCAGCACTTTCTCTGTGATAACCCACTGACAGTGCAGCACTTTCTCTGTGATAAATCACCGACAGTGCAGCACTTTCTCTGTGATAACCCACTGACAGTGCAGCACTTTCTCTGTGATAAATCACCGACAGTGCAGCACTTTCTCTCTGATAAATCACCGACAGTGCAGCAGTTTCACTGCGATAAATCACTGACATTGCAGCACTTTCTCTGTGATAACTCACCGACAGGACAGTACGTTCCCTGTGATAACTCACCGACAGGACAGTACGTTCCCTGTGATAACCCACTGACAGTGCAGCACTTTCTCTCTGATAACCCACTGACAGGGCAGCACTTTCCCTGTGATAAACCACTGACAGTGCAGCACTTTCTCTGTGATAAATCACCGACAGTGCAGCAGTTTCACTGCGATAAATCACTGACATTGCAGCACTTTCTCTGTGATAACTTACCGACAGTGCAGCACTTTCTCTGTGATAACTCACCGACAGTACAGCACGTTCCCTGTGATAACCCACTGACAGTGCAGCACTTTCTCTGTGATAACCCACTGACAGTGCAGCACTTTCTCTGTGATAACCCACTGACAGGGCAGCACTTTCTCTGTGATAACCCACTGACAGTGCAGCACTTTCTCTGTGATAACCCATCGACAGTGCAGCACTTTCTCTGTGATAACCCACTGACAGTGCAGCACGTTCCCTGTGATAACCCACTGATAGTGCAGCACTTTCTCTGTGATAACCCACTGACAGTGCAGCACTTTCTCTGTGATAACCCACTGACAGTGCAGCACTTTCTCTGTGATAACCCACTGACAGTGCAGCACTTTCTCTGTGATAACCCACTGACAGTGCAGCACTTTCTTTGTGATAACTCGCGACAGTGCAGCACTTTCTCTGTGATAACTCACCGACAGTGCAGCACTTTCTCTGTGATAACTCACTGACAGTGCACCACATTCTCTGTGATAAATCGCTGACAGTGCAGCACTTTCTCTGTGATAACCCACCAGCAGTGCAGCAATTTCTCTGTGATAACTCACTGACAGTGCAGCACTTTCTCTGTGATAAATCACCGACTGTTCAGCACTTTCCCTGTGATAGCTTACTGACAGTGCAGCACTTTCTCTGTGATAACCCACTGACAGTGCAGCACTTTCTCTGTGATAACCCACCAGCAGTGCAGCACTTTCTCTGTGATAACCCACTGACAGTGCAGCACTTTCTCTGTGATAAATCACCGACAGTGCAGCACTTTCTCTGTGATAACCCACTGACAGTGCAGCACTTTCTCTGTGATAAATCACCGACAGTGCAGCACTTTCTCTCTGATAAATCACCGACAATGCAGCAGTTTCACTGCGATAAATCACTGACATTGCAGCACTTTCTCTGTGATAACTCACCGACAGTACAGTATGTTCCCTGTGATAACTCACCGACAGGACAGTACGTTCCCTGTGATAACCCACTGACAGTGCAGCACTTTCTCTCTGATAACCCACTGACAGGGCAGCACTTTCTCTGTGATAACTCACTGACAGTGCACCACATTCTCTGTGATAAATCGCTGACAGTGCAGCACTTTCTCTGTGATAACCCACCAGCAGTGCAGCAATTTCTCTGTGATAACTCACTGACAGTGCAGCACTTTCTCTGTGATAAATCACCGACTGTTCAGCACTTTCCCTGTGATAGCTTACTGACAGTGCAGCACTTTCTCTGTGATAACCCACTGACAGTGCAGCACTTTCTCTGTGATAACCCACCAGCAGTGCAGCACTTTCTCTGTGATAACTCACTGACAGTGCAGCACTTTCTCTGTGATAAATCACCGACAGTGCAGCACTTTCACTGTGATAAATCACCGACAGTGCAGCACTTTCTCTGTGATAACCCACTGACAGTGCAGCACTTTCTCTGTGATAACCCACTGACAGTGCAGCACTTTCTCTGTGATAACCCACTGACAGTGCAGCACTTTCTCTGTGATAACCCACTGACAGTGCAGCACTTTCTCTGTGATAACCCACTGACATTGCAGCACATTCTCTGTGATAACCCACCGACAGCGCAGCACTTTCTCTGTGATATCTCACTGACAGTGCAGCACTTTCTCTGTGATAACCCACTGACAGTGCAGCACTTTCTCTGTGATAACCCACCGACAGTGCAGCACTTTCCCTGTGATAACCCACAGACAGTGCAGCACTTTCTCTGTGATAACCCTGTGACAGTGCAGCACTTTCTCTGTGATAACCCACCGACAGTGCAGCACTTTCTCTGTGATAACGCACTGACAGTGCATCACTTTCTCTGTGATATCCCACTGACAGTGCAGCACTTTCTCTGTGATAACCCACCGACAGTACAGAACTTTTTCTGTGATAACCCACCGACAGTACAGCACTTTTTCTGTGATAACCCACCAACAGTGCAGCACTTTCCCTGTGATAACCCACTGACAGTGCAGCACTTTCTCTGTGATAAATCACCGACAGTGCAGCAATTTCACTGTGATAACTTACCGACAGTGCAGCACTTTCTCTGAGATAACCCACTGACAGTGCAGCACTTTCTCTGTGATAACACACTGACAGTACAGCACTTTCCCTGTGATAACCCACTGACAGCACAGCACTTTCCCTGTGATAACCCACTGACAGTGCATCCATTTTCCTTTGATAACCCACTGACAGTGCAGCACTTTCTCTGTGATAAATCACCGACAGTGCAGCACTTTCTCTGTGATAAATCACCGACAGGACAGTACGTTCCCTGTGATAACTCACCGACAGGACAGTACGTTCCCTGTGATATCCCACTGACAGGGCAGCACTTTCTCTGTGATAACTCACTGACAGGGCAGCACTTTCTCTGTGATAACCCACCGACAGTGCAGCACTTTCTCTGTGATAACCCACTGACAGTGCAGCACTTTCTCTGTGATAAATCACCGACAGTGCAGCACTTTCTCTGTGATAACCCACTGACAGTGCAGCACTTTCTCTGTGATAAATCACCGACAGGACAGTACGTTCCCTGTGATAACTCACCGACAGGACAGTACGTTCCCTGTGATAACCCACTGACAGGGCAGCACTTTCTCTGTGATAACTCACTGACAGGGCAGCACTTTCTCTGTGATAACCCACCGACAGTGCAGCACTTTCTCTGTGATAACCCACTGACAGTGCAGCACTTTCCCTGTGATAAATCACCGACAGTGCAGCACTTTCTCTGTGATAACCCACTGACAGTGCAGCACTTTCTCTGTGATAAATCACCGACAGTGCAGCACTTTCTCTCTGATAAATCACCGACAGTGCAGCAGTTTCACTGCGATAAATCACTGACATTGCAGCACTTTCTCTGTGATAACTCACCGACAGGACAGTACGTTCCCTGTGATAACTCACCGACAGGACAGTACGTTCCCTGTGATAACCCACTGACAGTGCAGCACTTTCTCTGTGATAACTCACTGACAGTGCAGCACTTTCTCTGTGATAACCCACTGACAGTGCAGCACTTTCTCTGTGATAACCCACCGACAGTGCAGCACTTTCCCTGTGATAACCCACTGACAGTGCAGCACTTTCTCTGTGATAACGCACTGACAGTGCATCACTTTCTCTGTGATATCCCACTGACAGTGCAGCACTTTCTCTGTGATAACCCACCGACAGTACAGCACTTTTTCTGTGATAACCCACCGACAGTACAGCACTTTTTCTGTGATAACCCACCAACAGTGCAGCACTTTCCCTGTGATAACCCACTGACAGTGCAGCACTTTCTCTGTGATAAATCACCGACAGTGCAGCAATTTCACTGTGATAACTTACCGACAGTGCAGCACTTTCTCTGAGATAACCCACTGACAGTGCAGCACTTTCTCTGTGATAACACACTGACAGTACAGCACTATCCCTGTGATAACCCACTGATAGCACAGCATTTTCCCTGTGATAACCCACTGACAGTGCATCCATTTTCCTTTGATAACCCACTGACAGTGCAGCACTTTCTCTGTGATAAATCACCGACAGTGCAGCACTTTCTCTGTGATAAATCACCGACAGGACAGTACGTTCCCTGTGATAACTCACCGACAGGACAGTACGTTCCCTGTGATAACCCACTGACAGGGCAGCACTTTCTCTGTGATAACTCACTGACAGGGCAGCACTTTCTCTGTGATAACCCACCGACAGTGCAGCACTTTCTCTGTGATAACCCACTGACAGTGCAGCACTTTCCCTGTGATAAATCACCGACAGTGCAGCACTTTCTCTGTGATAACCCACTGACAGTGCAGCACTTTCCCTGTTATAACCCACTGACAGTGCAGCACTTTCTCTGTGATAACTCACTGACAGTGCAGCACTTTCTCTGTGATAACCCACTGATAGTGCAGCACTTTCTCTGTGATAACCCACCGACAGTGCAGCACTTTCCCTGTGATAACCCACTGACAGTGTAGCACTTTCTCTGTGATAACCCACTGACAGTGCAGCACTTTCTCTGTGATAACCCCCTGACAGTGCAGCACTTTCTCTGTGATAACCCACCGACAGTACAGCACTTTTTCTGTGATAACCCACCAACAGTGCAGCACTTTCCCTGTGATAACCCACTGACAGTGCAGCACTATCTCTGTGATAAATCACTGACATTGCAGCACTTTCTCTGTGAGAACTTACCGACAGTGCAGCACTTTCTCTGTGATAACTCACCGACAGTACAGCACGTTCCCTGTGATAACCCACTGACAGTGCAGCACTTTCTCTGTGATAACCCACTGACAGTGCAGCACTTTCCCTGTGATAACACACTGACAGTGCAGCACTTTCCCTGTGATAACACACTGACAGTACAGCACTTTCCCTGTGATAACCCACTGACAGTACAGCACTTTCCCTGTGATAACCCACTGACAGTGCAGCACTTTCTCTGTGATAACCCACTGATAGTGCAGCACTTTCTCTGTGATAACCCACCGACAGTGCAGCACTTTCTCTGTGATAACCCACTGACAGTGCAGCACTTTCTCTGTGATAACCCAATGACAGTGCAGCACTTTCATTGTGATAACTCGCGACAGTGCAGCACTTTCTCTGTGATAACTCACCGACAGTGCAGCACTTTCTCTGTGATAACTCACTGACAGTGCAGCACATTCTCTGTGATAAATCACTGACAGTGCAGCACTTTCTCTGTGATAAATCACCAGCAGTGCAGCAATTTCTCTGTGATAACTCACTGACAGTGCAGCACTTTCTCTGTGATAAATCACCGTCTGTTCAGCACTTTCCCTGTGAGAGCTTACTGACAGTGCAGCACTTTCTCTGTGATAACCCACTGACAGTGCAGCACTTTCTCTGTGATAACCCACCAGCAGTGCAGCACTTTCTCTGTGATAACTCACTGACAGTGCAGCACTTTCTCTGTGATAACTCACCGACAGTGCAGCACTTTCTCTGTGATAAATCACCGACAGTGCAGCACTTTCTCTGTGATAACCCATTGACAGTGCAGCACTTTCTCTGTGATAACTCACTGACAGTGCAGCACTTTCTCTGTGATAACCCACTGACAGTGCAGCACTTTCTCTGTGATAACCCACCGACAGTGCAGCACTTTCCCTGTGATAAGCCACTGACAGTGCAGCACTTTCTCTGTGATAACGCACTGACAGTGCATCACTTTCTCTGTGATATCCCACTGACAGTGCAGCACTTTCTCTGTGATAACCCACCGACAGTACAGCACTTTTTCTGTGATAACCCACCGACAGTACAGCACTTTTTCTGTGATAACCCACCAACAGTGCAGGACTTTCCCTGTGATAACTCACTGACAGTGCAGCACTTTCTCTGTGATAAATCACAGACAGTGCAGCAATTTCACTGTGATAACTTACCGACAGTGCAGCACTTTCTCTGAGATAACCCACTGACAGTGCAGCACTTTCTCTGTGACAACACACTGACAGTACAGCACTTTCCCTGTGATAACCCACTGACAGCACAGCACTTTCCCTGTGATAACCCACTGACAGTGCATCCATTTTCCTTTGATAACCCACTGACAGTGCAGCACTTTCTCTGTGATAAATCACCGACAGTGCAGCACTTTCTCTGTGATAAATCACCGACAGGACAGTACGTTCCCTGTGATAACTCACCGACAGGACAGTACGTTCCCTGTGATAACCCACTGACAGGGCAGCACTTTCTCTGTGATAACTCACTGACAGGGCAGCACTTTCTCTGTGATAACCCAACGACAGTGCAGCACTTTCTCTGTGATAACCCACTGACAGTGCAGCACTTTCCCTGTGATAAATCACCGACAGTGCAGCACTTTCTCTGTGATAACCCACTGACAGTGCAGCACTTTCTCTGTGATAAATCACCGACAGTGCAGCACTTTCTCTCTGATAAATCACCGACAGTGCAGCAGTTTCACTGCGATAAATCACTGACATTGCAGCACTTTCTCTGTGATAACTCACCGACAGGACAGTACGTTCCCTGTGATAACTCACCGACAGGACAGTACGTTCCCTGTGATAACCCACTGACAGTGCAGCACTTTCTCTGTGATAACTCACTGACAGTGCAGCACTTTCTCTGTGATAACCCACTGACAGTGCAGCACTTTCTCTGTGATAACCCACCGACAGTGCAGCACTTTCCCTGTGATAACCCACTGACAGTGCAGCACTTTCTCTGTGATAACGCACTGACAGTGCATCACTTTCTCTGTGATATCCCACTGACAGTGCAGCACTTTCTCTGTGATAACCCACCGACAGTACAGCACTTTTTCTGTGATAACCCACCGACAGTACAGCACTTTTTCTGTGATAACCCACCAACAGTGCAGCACTTTCCCTGTGATAACCCACTGACAGTGCAGCACTTTCCCTGTGATAACTTACTGACAGTGCAGCTGCAGCACTTTCTATGTGATAACCCACCGACAGTGCAGCACTTTCCCTGTGATAACACACTGACAGTGCAGCACTTTCTCTGTGATAACTCACTGACAGTGCAGCGCTTTCCCTGTGATAACCCACTGACAGTGCAGCACTTTCCCTGTGATAACCCACTGACAGTGCAGCACTTTCTCTGTGATAACCCACCGACAGTACAGCACTTTCCCTGTGATAACCCACTGACAGTGCAGCACTTTCTCTGTGATAACTCAGTAACAGTGCAGCACTTTCTCTGTGACAACCCACTGACAGTGCAGCACTTTCTCTGTGATAACCCACCGACAGTGCAGCACTCTCCCTGTGATAACCCACGGACAGTGCAGCACTTTCTCTGTGATAACCCACTGACAGTGCAGCACTTTCTCTGTGATAACCCACTGACAGTGCAGCACTTTCTCTGTGATAACCCACCGACAGTACAGCACTTTTTCTGTGATAACCCACCAACAGTACAGCACTTTCCCTGTGATAACCCACTGACAGTGCAGCACTTTCTCTGTGATAAATCACCGACAGTGCAGCAGTTTCACTGTGATAACTTACCGACATTGCAGCACTTTCTCTGTGATAACCCACTGACAGTGCAGCACTTTCTCTGTGATAACACACTGACAGTACAGCACTTTCCCTGTGATAACCCACTGACAGTACAGCACTTTCCCTGTGATAACCCACTGACGGCACAGCACTTTCCCTGTGATAACCCACTGACAGTGAAGCACTTTCTCTGTGATAACCCACTGACAGTGCAGCACTTTCTCTGTGATAACTTACCGACATTGCAGCACTTTCTCTGTGATAACTTAAAGACAGTACAGCACTTTCCCTGTGATAACCCACTGACAGTGCAGCACTTTCTCTGTGATAACCCACTGACAGTGCAGCACGTTCTCTGTGATAACCCACTGACAGGGCAGCACTTTCTCTGTGATAACCCACTGACGGTGCAGCACTTTCTCTGTGATAACCCACCGACAGTGCAGCACTTTCTCTGTGATAACCCACTGACAGTGCAGCACGTTCCCTGTTATAACCCACTGATGGTGCAGCACTTTCTCTGTGATAACCCACCGACAGTGCAGCACTTTCTCTGTGATAACTCACTGACAGTGCAGCACATTCTCTGTGATAAATCACTGACAGTGCAGCACTTTCTCTGTGATAACCCACCAGCAGTGCAGCAATTTCTCTGTGATAACTCACTGACAGTGCAGCACTTTCTCTGTGATAAATCACCGACTATGCAGCACTTTCCCTGTGATAGCTTACTGACAGTGCAGCACTTTCTCTGTAATAACCCACTGACAGTGCAGCACTTTCTCTGTGATAACCCACCAGCAGTGCAGCACTTTCTCTGTGATAACTCACTGACAGTGCAGCACTTTCTCTGTGATAACTCACCGACAGTGCAGCACTTTCTCTGTGATAAATCACCGACAGTGCAGCAATTTCTCTGTGATAACCCACTGACAGTGCAGCACTTTCTTTGTGATAACCCACTGACAGTGCAGCACTTTCTCTGTGATAACTCACTGACAGTGCAGCACTTTTTCTGTGATAACCCACTGACAGTGCAGCACTTTCTCTTTATTAACCCACCGACAGTGCAGCACTTTCCCTGTGATAACCCACTGAAAGTGCAGCACTTTCTCTGTGATAACCCACTGACAGTGCAGCACTTTCTTTGTGATAACCCACTGACAGTGCAGCACTTTCTCTGTGATAACTCACTGACAGTGCAGCACTTTCTCTGTGATAACCCACTGATAGTGCAGCACTTTCTCTGTGATAACCCACCGACAGTGCAGCACTTTCCCTGTGATAACCCACTGACAGTGCAGCACTTTCTCTGTGATAACCCACTGACAGTGCAGCACTTTCTCTGTGATAACCCCCTGACAGTGCAGCACTTTCTCTGTGATAACCCACCGACAGTACAGCACTTTTTCTGTGATAACCCACCAACAGTGCAGCACTTTCCCTGTGATAACCCACTGACAGTGCAGCACTATCTCTGTGATAAATCACTGACATTGCAGCACTTTCTCTGTGAGAACTTACCGACAGTGCAGCACTTTCTCTGTGATAACTCACCGACAGTACAGCACGTTCCCTGTGATAACCCACTGACAGTGCAGCACTTTCTCTGTGATAACCCACTGACAGTGCAGCACTTTCCCTGTGATAACACACTGACAGTGCAGCACTTTCCCTGTGATAACACACTGACAGTACAGCACTTTCCCTGTGATAACCCACTGACAGTACAGCACTTTCCCTGTGTTAACCCACTGACAGTGCAGCACTTTCTCTGTGATAACCCACTGATAGTGCAGCACTTTCTCTGTGATAACCCACCGACAGTGCAGCACTTTCTCTGTGATAACCCACTGACAGTGCAGCACTTTCTCTGTGATAACCCAATGACAGTGCAGCACTTTCTTTGTGATAACTCGCGACAGTGCAACACTTTCTCTGTGATAACTCACCGACAGTGCAGCACTTTCTCTGTGATAACTCACTGACAGTGCAGCACATTCTCTGTGATAAATCACTGACAGTGCAGCACTTTCTCTGTGATAAATCACCTGCAGTGCAGCAATTTCTCTGTGATAACTCACTGACAGTGCAGCACTTTCTCTGTGATAAATCACCGTCTGTTCAGCACTTTCCCTGTGAGAGCTTACTGACAGTGCAGCACTTTCTCTGTGATAACCCACTGACAGTGCAGCACTTTCTCTGTGATAACCCACCAGCAGTGCAGCACTTTCTCTGTGATAACTCACTGACAGTGCAGCACTTTCTCTGTGATAACTCACCGACAGTGCAGCACTTTCTCTGTGATAAATCACCGACAGTGCAGCACTTTCTCTGTGATAACCCATTGACAGTGCAGCACTTTCTCTGTGATAACTCACTGACAGTGCAGCACTTTCTCTGTGATAACCCACTGACAGTGCAGCACTTTCTCTGTGATAACCCACCGACAGTGCAGCACTTTCCCTGTGATAAGCCACTGACAGTGCAGCACTTTCTCTGTGATAACGCACTGACAGTGCATCACTTTCTCTGTGATATCCCACTGACAGTGCAGCACTTTCTCTGTGATAACCCACCGACAGTACAGCACTTTTTCTGTGATAACCCACCGACAGTACAGCACTTTTTCTGTGATAACCCACCAACAGTGCAGGACTTTCCCTGTGATAACCCACTGACAGTGCAGCAATTTCACTGTGATAACTTACCGACAGTGCAGCACTTTGTCTGAGATAACCCACTGACAGTGCAGCACTTTCTCTGTGACAACACACTGACAGTACAGCACTTTCCCTGTGATAACCCACTGACAGCACAGCACTTTCCCTGTGATAACCCACTGACAGTGCATTCATTTTCCTTTGATAACCCACTGACAGTGCAGCACTTTCTCTGTGATAAATCACCGACAGTGCAGCACTTTCTCTGTGATAAATCACCGACAGGACAGTACGTTCCCTGTGATAACTCACCGACAGGACAGTACGTTCCCTGTGATAACCCACTGACAGGGCAGCACTTTCTCTGTGATAACTCACTGACAGGGCAGCACTTTCTCTGTGATAACCCACCGACAGTGCAGCACTTTCTCTGTGATAACCCACTGACAGCGCAGCACTTTCCCTGTGATAAATCACCGACAGTGCAGCACTTTCTCTGTGATAACCCACTGACAGTGCAGCACTTTCTCTGTGATAAATCACCGACAGTGCAGCACTTTCTCTCTGATAAATCACCGACAGTGCAGCAGTTTCACTGCGATAAATCACTGACATTGCAGCACTTTCTCTGTGATAACTCACCGACAGGACAGTACGTTCCCTGTGATAACTCACCGACAGGACAGTACGTTCCCTGTGATAACCCACTGACAGTGCAGCACTTTCTCTGTGATAACCCACCGACAGTGCAGCACTTTCCCTGTGATAACCCACTGACAGTGCAGCACTTTCTCTGTGATAACGCACTGACAGTGCATCACTTTCTCTGTGATATCCCACTGACAGTGCAGCACTTTCTCTGTGATAACCCACCGACAGTACAGCACTTTTTCTGTGATAACCCACCGACAGTACAGCACTTTTTCTGTGATAACCCACCAACAGTGCTGCACTTTCCCTGTGATAACCCACTGACAGTGCAGCACTTTCTCTGTGATAAATCACCGACAGTGCAGCAATTTCACTGTGATAACTTACCGACAGTGCAGCACTTTCTCTGAGATAACCCACTGACAGTGCAGCACTTTCTCTGTGATAACACACTGACAGTACAGCACTTTCCCTGCGATAACCCACTGACAGCACAGCACTTTCCCTGTGATAACCCACTGACAGTGCATCCATTTTCCTTTGATAACCCACTGACAGTGCAGCACTTTCTCTGTGATAAATCACCGACAGTGCAGCACTTTCTCTGTGATAAATCACCGACAGGACAGTACGTTCCCTGTGATAACTCACCGACAGGACAGTACGTTCCCTGTGATAACCCACTGACAGGGCAGCACTTTCTCTGTGATAACTCACTGACAGGGCAGCACTTTCTCTGTGATAACCCACCGACAGTGCAGCACTTTCTCTGTGATAACCCACTGACAGTGCAGCACTTTCCCTGTGATAAATCACCGACAGTGCAGCACTTTCTCTGTGATAACCCACTGACAGTGCAGCACTTTCTCTGTGATAAATCACCGACAGTGCAGCACTTTCTCTCTGATAAATCACCGACAGTGCAGCAGTTTCACTGCGATAAATCACTGACATTGCAGCACTTTCTCTGTGATAACTCACCGACAGGACAGTACGTTCCCTGTGATAACTCACCGACAGGACAGTACGTTCCCTGTGATAACCCACTGACAGTGCAGCACTTTCTCTGTGATAACTCACTGACAGTGCAGCACTTTCTCTGTGATAACCCACTGACAGTGCAGCACTTTCTCTGTGATAACCCACCGACAGTGCAGCACTTTCCCTGTGATAACCCACTGACAGTGCAGCACTTTCTCTGTGATAACGCACTGACAGTGCATCACTTTCTCTGTGATATCCCACTGACAGTGCAGCACTTTCTCTGTGATAACCCACCGACAGTACAGCACTTTTTCTGTGATAACCCACCGACAGTACAGCACTTTTTCTGTGATAACCCACCAACAGTGCAGCACTTTCCCTGTGATAACCCACTGACAGTGCAGCACTTTCTCTGTGATAAATCACCGACAGTGCAGCAATTTCACTGTGATAACTTACCGACAGTGCAGCACTTTCTCTGAGATAACCCACTGACAGTGCAGCACTTTCTCTGTGATAACACACTGACAGTACAGCACTTTCCCTGTGATAACCCACTGACAGCACAGCACTTTCCCTGTGATAACCCACTGACAGTGCATCCATTTTCCTTTGATAACCCACTGACAGTGCAGCACTTTCTCTGTGATAAATCACCGACAGTGCAGCACTTTCTCTGTGATAAATCACCGACAGGACAGTACGTTCCCTGTGATAACTCACCGACAGGACAGTACGTTCCCTGTGATATCCCACTGACAGGGCAGCACTTTCTCTGTGATAACTCACTGACAGGGCAGCACTTTCTCTGTGATAACCCACCGACAGTGCAGCACTTTCTCTGTGATAACCCACTGACAGTGCAGCACTTTCTCTGTGATAAATCACCGACAGTGCAGCACTTTCTCTGTGATAACCCACTGACAGTGCAGCACTTTCTCTGTGATAAATCACCGACAGTGCAGCACTTTCTCTCTGATAAATCACCGACAGTGCAGCAGTTTCACTGCGATAAATCACTGACATTGCAGCACTTTCTCTGTGATAACTCACCGACAGGACAGTACGTTCCCTGTGATAACTCACCGACAGGACAGTACGTTCCCTGTGATAACCCACTGACAGTGCAGCACTTTCTCTCTGATAACCCACTGACAGGGCAGCACTTTCCCTGTGATAACCCACTGACAGTGCAGCACTTTCTCTGTGATAACCCACTGACAGGGCAGCACTTTCTCTGTGATAACCCACTGACAGTGCAGCACTTTCTCTGTGATAACCCATCGACAGTGCAGCACTTTCTCTGTGATAACCCACTGACAGTGCAGCACGTTCCCTGTGATAACCCACTGATAGTGCAGCACTTTCTCTGTGATAACCCACTGACAGTGCAGCACTTTCTCTGTGATAACCCACTGACAGTGCAGCACTTTCTCTGTGATAACCCACTGACAGTGCAGCACTTTCTTTGTGATAACTCGCGACAGTGCAGCACTTTCTCTGTGATAACTCACCGACTGTGCAGCACTTTCTCTGTGATAACTCACTGACAGTGCACCACATTCTCTGTGATAAATCGCTGACAGTGCAGCACTTTCTCTGTGATAACCCACCAGCAGTGCAGCAATTTCTCTGTGATAACTCACTGACAGTGCAGCACTTTCTCTGTGATAAATCACCGACTGTTCAGCACTTTCCCTGTGATAGCTTACTGACAGTGCAGCACTTTCTCTGTGATAACCCACTGACAGTGCAGCACTTTCTCTGTGATAACCCACCAGCAGTGCAGCACTTTCTCTGTGATAACCCACTGACAGTGCAGCACTTTCTCTGTGATAAATCATCGACAGTGCAGCACTTTCTCTGTGATAACCCACTGACAGTGCAGCACTTTCTCTGTGATAAATCACCGACAGTGCAGCACTTTCTCTCTGATAAATCACCGACAATGCAGCAGTTTCACTGCGATAAATCACTGACATTGCAGCACTTTCTCTGTGATAACTCACCGACAGGACAGTACGTTCCCTGTGATAACTCACCGACAGGACAGTACGTTCCCTGTGATAACCCACTGACAGTGCAGCACTTTCTCTCTGATAACCCACTGACAGGGCAGCACTTTCTCTGTGATAACTCACTGACAGTGCACCACATTCTCTGTGATAAATCGCTGACAGTGCAGCACTTTCTCTGTGATAACCCACCAGCAGTGCAGCAATTTCTCTGTGATAACTCACTGACAGTGCAGCACTTTCTCTGTGATAAATCACCGACTGTTCAGCACTTTCCCTGATATAGCTTACTGACAGTGCAGCACTTTCTCTGTGATAACCCACTGACAGTGCAGCACTTTCTCTGTGATAACCCACCAGCAGTGCAGCACTTTCTCTGTGATAACTCACTGACAGTGCAGCACTTTCTCTGTGATAACTCACCGACAGTGCAGCACTTTCACTGTGATAAATCACCGACAGTGCAGCACTTTCTCTGTGATAACCCACTGACAGTGCAGCACTTTCTCTGTGATAACCCACTGACAGTGCAGCACTTTCTCTGTGATAACCCACTGACAGTGCAGCACTTTCTCTGTGATAACCCACTGACAGTGCAGCACTTTCTCTGTGATAACCCACTGACATTGCAGCACATTCTCTGTGATAACCCACCGACAGCGCAGCACTTTCTCTGTGATATCTCACTGACAGTGCAGCACTTTCTCTGTGATAACCCACTGACAGTGCAGCACTTTCTCTGTGATAACCCACCGACAGTGCAGCACTTTCCCTGTGATAACCCACAGACAGTGCAGCACTTTCTCTGTGATAACCCAGTGACAGTGCAGCACTTTCTCTGTGATAACCCACCGACAGTGCAGCACTTTCTCTGTGATAACGCACTGACAGTGCATCACTTTCTCTGTGATATCCCACTGACAGTGCAGCACTTTCTCTGTGATAACCCACCGACAGTACAGCACTTTTTCTGTGATAACCCACCGACAGTACAGCACTTTTTCTGTGATAACCCACCAACAGTGCAGCACTTTCCCTGTGATAACCCACTGACAGTGCAGCACTTTCTCTGTGATAAATCACCGACAGTGCAGCAATTTCACTGTGATAACTTACCGACAGTGCAGCACTTTCTCTGAGATAACCCACTGACAGTGCAGCACTTTCTCTGTGATAACACACTGACAGTACAGCACTTTCCCTGTGATAACCCACTGACAGCACAGCACTTTCCCTGTGATAACCCACTGACAGTGCATCCATTTTCCTTTGATAACCCACTGACAGTGCAGCACTTTCTCTGTGATAAATCACCGACAGTGCAGCACTTTCTCTGTGATAAATCACCGACAGGACAGTACGTTCCCTGTGATATCCCACTGACAGGGCAGCACTTTCTCTGTGATAACTCACTGACAGGGCAGCACTTTCTCTGTGATAACCCACCGACAGTGCAGCACTTTCTCTGTGATAACCCACTGACAGTGCAGCACTTTCTCTGTGATAAATCACCGACAGTGCAGCACTTTCTCTGTGATAACCCACTGACAGTGCAGCACTTTCTCTGTGATAAATCACCGACAGTGCAGCACTTTCTCTCTGATAAATCACCGACAGTGCAGCAGTTTCACTGCGATAAATCACTGACATTGCAGCACTTTCTCTGTGATAACTCACCGACAGGACAGTACGTTCCCTGTGATAACTCACCGACAGGACAGTACGTTCCCTGTGATAACCCACTGACAGTGCAGCACTTTCTCTCTGATAACCCACTGACAGGGCAGCACTTTCCCTGTGATAAACCACTGACAGTGCAGCACTTTCTCTGTGATAAATCACCGACAGTGCAGCAGTTTCACTGCGATAAATCACTGACATTGCAGCACTTTCTCTGTGATAACTTACCGACAGTGCAGCACTTTCTCTGTGATAACTCACCGACAGTACAGCACTTTCCCTGTGATAACCCACTGACAGTGCAGCACTTTCTCTGTGATAACCCACTGACAGTGCAGCACTTTCTCTGTGATAACCCACTGACAGGGCAGCACTTTCTCTGTGATAACCCACTGACAGTGCAGCACTTTCTCTGTGATAACCCACCGACAGTGCAGCACATTCTCTGTGATAACCCACTGACAGTGCAGCACGTTCCCTGTGATAACCCACTGATAGTGCAGCACTTTCTCTGTGATAACCCACTGACAGTGCAGCACTTTCTCTGTGATAACCCACTGACAGTGCAGCACTTTCTCTGTGATAACCCACTGACAGTGCAGCACTTTCTTTGTGATAACTCGCGACAGTGCAGCACTTTCTCTGTGATAACTCACCGACAGTGCAGCACTTTCTCTGTGATAACTCACTGACAGTGCACCACATTCTCTGTGATAAATCGCTGACAGTGCAGCACTTTCTCTGTGATAACCCACCAGCAGTGCAGCAATTTCTCTGTGATAACTCACTGACAGTGCAGCACTTTCTCTGTGATAAATCACCGACTGTTCAGCACTTTCCCTGTGATAGCTTACTGACAGTGCTGCACTTTCTCTGTGATAACCCACTGACAGTGCAGCACTTTCTCTGTGATAACCCACCAGCAGTGCAGCACTTTCTCTGTGATAACCCACTGACAGTGCAGCACTTTCTCTGTGATAAATCACCGACAGTGCAGCACTTTCTCTGTGATAACCCACTGACAGTGCAGCACTTTCTCTGTGATAAATCACCGACAGTGCAGCACTTTCTCTCTGATAAATCACCGACAATGCAGCAGTTTCACTGCGATAAATCACTGACATTGCAGCACTTTCTCTGTGATAACTCACCGACAGGACAGTACGTTCCCTGTGATAACTCACCGACAGGACAGTACGTTCCCTGTGATAACCCACTGACAGTGCAGCACTTTCTCTCTGATAACCCACTGACAGGGCAGCACTTTATCTGTGATAACTCACTGACAGTGCACCACATTCTCTGTGATAAATCGCTGACAGTGCAGCACTTTCTCTGTGATAACCCACTAGCAGTGCAGCAATTTCTCTGTGATAACTCACTGACAGTGCAGCACTTTGTCTGTGATAAATCACCGACTGTTCAGCACTTTCCCTGTGATAGCTTACTGACAGTGCAGCACTTTCTCTGTGATAACCCACTGACAGTGCAGCACTTTCTCTGTGATAACCCACCAGCAGTGCAGCACTTTCTCTGTGATAACCCACTGACAGTGCAGCACTTTCTCTGTGATAAATCACCGACAGTGCAGCACTTTCTCTGTGATAACCCACTGACAGTGCAGCACTTTCTCTGTGATAAATCACCGACAGTGCAGCACTTTCTCTGTGATAAATCACCGACAGTGCAGCACTTTCTCTCTGATAAATCACCGACAATGCAGCAGTTTCACTGCGATAAATCACTGACATTGCAGCACTTTCTCTGTGATAACTCACCGACAGGACAGTACGTTCCCTGTGATAACTCACCGACAGGACAGTACGTTTCCTGTGATAACCCACTGACAGTGCAGCACTTTCTCTCTGATAACCCACTGACAGGGCAGCACTTTATCTGTGATAACTCACTGACAGTGCACCACATTCTCTGTGATAAATCGCTGACAGTGCAGCACTTTCTCTGTGATAACCCACCAGCAGTGCAGCAATTTCTCTGTGATAACTCACTGACAGTGCAGCACTTTGTCTGTGATAAATCACCGACTGTTCAGCACTTTCCCTGTGATAGCGTACTGACAGTGCAGCACTTTCTCTGTGATAACCCACTGACAGTGCAGCACTTTCTCTGTGATAACCCACCAGCAGTGCAGCACTTTCTCTGTGATAACTCACTGACAGTGCAGCACTTTCTCTGTGATAACTCACCGACAGTGCAGCACTTTCACTGTGATAAATCACCGACAGTGCAGCACTTTCTCTGTGATAACCCACTGACAGTGCAGCACTTTCTCTGTGATAACCCACTGACAGTGCAGCACTTTCTCTGTGATAACCCACTGACAGTGCAGCACTTTCTCTGTGATAACCCACTGACAGTGCAGCACTTTCTCTGTGATAACCCACTGACATTGCAGCACATTCTCTGTGATAACCCAACGACAGCGCAGCACTTTCTCTGTGATATCTCACTGACAGTGCAGCACTTTCTCTGTGATAACCCACTGACAGTGCAGCACTTTCTCTGTGATAACCCACCGACAGTGCAGCACTTTCCCTGTGATAACCCACAGACAGTGCAGCACTTTCTCTGTGATAACCCAGTGACAGTGCAGCACTTTCTCTGTGATAACCCACCGACAGTGCAGCACTTTCTCTGAGATAACCCACTGACAGTGCAGCACTTTCTCTGTGATAACACACTGACAGTACAGCACTTTCCCTGTGATAACCCACTGACAGCACAGCACTTTCCCTGTGATAACCCACTGACAGTGCATCCATTTTCCTTTGATAACCCACTGACAGTGCAGCACTTTCTCTGTGATAAATCACCGACAGTGCAGCACTTTCTCTGTGATAAATCACCGACAGGACAGTACGTTCCCTGTGATAACTCACCGACAGGACAGTACGTTCCCTGTGATATCCCACTGACAGGGCAGCACTTTCTCTGTGATAACTCACTGACAGGGCAGCACTTTCTCTGTGATAACTCACTGACAGTGCAGCACTTTCTCTGTGATAACCCACTGACAGTGCAGCACTTTCTCTGTGATAACCCACCGACAGTGCAGCACTTTCTCTGTGATAACGCACTGACAGTGCATCACTTTCTCTGTGATATCCCACTGACAGTGCAGCACTTTCTCTGTGATAACCCACCGACAGTACAGCACTTTTTCTGTGATAACCCACCGACAGTACAGCACTTTTTCTGTGATAACCCACCAACAGTGCAGCACTTTCCCTGTGATAACCCACTGACAGTGCAGCACTTTCCCTGTGATAACTTACTGACAGTGCAGCTACAGCACTTTCTATGTGATAACCCACCGACAGTGCAGCACTTTCCCTGTGATAACACACTGACAGTGCAGCACTTTCTCTGTGATAACTCACTGACAGTGCAGCGCTTTCCCTGTGATAACCCACTGACAGTGCAGCACTTTCCCTGTGATAACCCACTGACAGTGCAGCACTTTCTCTGTGATAACCCACCGACAGTACAGCACTTTCCCTGTGATAACCCACTGACAGTGCAGCACTTTCTCTGTGATAACTCAGTAACAGTGCAGCACTTTCTCTGTGACAACCCACTGACAGTGCAGCACTTTCTCTGTGATAACCCACCGACAGTGCAGCACTCTCCCTGTGATAACCCACGGACAGTGCAGCACTTTCTCTGTGATAACCCACTGACAGTGCAGCACTTTCTCTGTGATAACCCACTGACAGTGCAGCACTTTCTCTGTGATAACCCACCGACAGTACAGCACTTTTTCTGTGATAACCCACCAACAGTACAGCACTTTCCCTGTGATAACCCACTGACAGTGCAGCACTTTCTCTGTGATAAATCACCGACAGTGCAGCAGTTTCACTGTGATAACTTACCGACATTGCAGCACTTTCTCTGTGATAACCCACTGACAGTGCAGCACTTTCTCTGTGATAACACACTGACAGTACAGCACTTTCCCTGTGATAACCCACTGACAGTACAGCACTTTCCCTGTGATAACCCACTGACGGCACAGCACTTTCCCTGTGATAACCCACTGACAGTGAAGCACTTTCTCTGTGATAACCCACTGACAGTGCAGCACTTTCTCTGTGATAACTTACCGACATTGCAGCACTTTCTCTGTGATAACTTAAAGACAGTACAGCACTTTCCCTGTGATAACCCACTGACAGTGCAGCACTTTCTCTGTGATAACCCACTGACAGTGCAGCACGTTCTCTGTGATAACCCACTGACAGGGCAGCACTTTCTCTGTGATAACCCACTGACGGTGCAGCACTTTCTCTGTGATAACCCACCGACAGTGCAGCACTTTCTCTGTGATAACCCACTGACAGTGCAGCACGTTCCCTGTTATAACCCACTGATGGTGCAGCACTTTCTCTGTGATAACCCACCGACAGTGCAGCACTTTCTCTGTGATAACTCACTGACAGTGCAGCACATTCTCTGTGATAAATCACTGACAGTGCAGCACTTTCTCTGTGATAACCCACCAGCAGTGCAGCAATTTCTCTGTGATAACTCACTGACAGTGCAGCACTTTCTCTGTGATAAATCACCGACTATGCAGCACTTTCCCTGTGATAGCTTACTGACAGTGCAGCACTTTCTCTGTAATAACCCACTGACAGTGCAGCACTTTCTCTGTGATAACCCACCAGCAGTGCAGCACTTTCTCTGTGATAACTCACTGACAGTGCAGCACTTTCTCTGTGATAACTCACCGACAGTGCAGCACTTTCTCTGTGATAAATCACCGACAGTGCAGCAATTTCTCTGTGATAACCCACTGACAGTGCAGCACTTTCTTTGTGATAACCCACTGACAGTGCAGCACTTTCTCTGTGATAACTCACTGACAGTGCAGCACTTTTTCTGTGATAACCCACTGACAGTGCAGCACTTTCTCTTTATTAACCCACCGACAGTGCAGCACTTTCCCTGTGATAACCCACTGAAAGTGCAGCACTTTCTCTGTGATAACCCACTGACAGTGCAGCACTTTCTTTGTGATAACCCACTGACAGTGCAGCACTTTCTCTGTGATAACTCACTGACAGTGCAGCACTTTCTCTGTGATAACCCACTGATAGTGCAGCACTTTCTCTGTGATAACCCACCGACAGTGCAGCACTTTCCCTGTGATAACCCACTGACAGTGCAGCACTTTCTCTGTGATAACCCACTGACAGTGCAGCACTTTCTCTGTGATAACCCCCTGACAGTGCAGCACTTTCTCTGTGATAACCCACCGACAGTACAGCACTTTTTCTGTGATAACCCACCAACAGTGCAGCACTTTCCCTGTGATAACCCACTGACAGTGCAGCACTATCTCTGTGATAAATCACTGACATTGCAGCACTTTCTCTGTGAGAACTTACCGACAGTGCAGCACTTTCTCTGTGATAACTCACCGACAGTACAGCACGTTCCCTGTGATAACCCACTGACAGTGCAGCACTTTCTCTGTGATAACCCACTGACAGTGCAGCACTTTCCCTGTGATAACACACTGACAGTGCAGCACTTTCCCTGTGATAACACACTGACAGTACAGCACTTTCCCTGTGATAACCCACTGACAGTACAGCACTTTCCCTGTGTTAACCCACTGACAGTGCAGCACTTTCTCTGTGATAACCCACTGATAGTGCAGCACTTTCTCTGTGATAACCCACCGACAGTGCAGCACTTTCTCTGTGATAACCCACTGACAGTGCAGCACTTTCTCTGTGATAACCCAATGACAGTGCAGCACTTTCTTTGTGATAACTCGCGACAGTGCAGCACTTTCTCTGTGATAACTCACCGACAGTGCAGCACTTTCTCTGTGATAACTCACTGACAGTGCAGCACATTCTCTGTGATAAATCACTGACAGTGCAGCACTTTCTCTGTGATAAATCACCTGCAGTGCAGCAATTTCTCTGTGATAACTCACTGACAGTGCAGCACTTTCTCTGTGATAAATCACCGTCTGTTCAGCACTTTCCCTGTGAGAGCTTACTGACAGTGCAGCACTTTCTCTGTGATAACCCACTGACAGTGCAGCACTTTCTCTGTGATAACCCACCAGCAGTGCAGCACTTTCTCTGTGATAACTCACTGACAGTGCAGCACTTTCTCTGTGATAACTCACCGACAGTGCAGCACTTTCTCTGTGATAAATCACCGACAGTGCAGCACTTTCTCTGTGATAACCCATTGACAGTGCAGCACTTTCTCTGTGATAACTCACTGACAGTGCAGCACTTTCTCTGTGATAACCCACTGACAGTGCAGCACTTTCTCTGTGATAACCCACCGACAGTGCAGCACTTTCCCTGTGATAAGCCACTGACAGTGCAGCACTTTCTCTGTGATAACGCACTGACAGTGCATCACTTTCTCTGTGATATCCCACTGACAGTGCAGCACTTTCTCTGTGATAACCCACCGACAGTACAGCACTTTTTCTGTGATAACCCACCGACAGTACAGCACTTTTTCTGTGATAACCCACCAACAGTGCAGGACTTTCCCTGTGATAACCCACTGACAGTGCAGCAATTTCACTGTGATAACTTACCGACAGTGCAGCACTTTGTCTGAGATAACCCACTGACAGTGCAGCACTTTCTCTGTGACAACACACTGACAGTACAGCACTTTCCCTGTGATAACCCACTGACAGCACAGCACTTTCCCTGTGATAACCCACTGACAGTGCATCCATTTTCCTTTGATAACCCACTGACAGTGCAGCACTTTCTCTGTGATAAATCACCGACAGTGCAGCACTTTCTCTGTGATAAATCACCGACAGGACAGTACGTTCCCTGTGATAACTCACCGACAGGACAGTACGTTCCCTGTGATAACCCACTGACAGGGCAGCACTTTCTCTGTGATAACTCACTGACAGGGCAGCACTTTCTCTGTGATAACCCACCGACAGTGCAGCACTTTCTCTGTGATAACCCACTGACAGCGCAGCACTTTCCCTGTGATAAATCACCGACAGTGCAGCACTTTCTCTGTGATAACCCACTGACAGTGCAGCACTTTCTCTGTGATAAATCACCGACAGTGCAGCACTTTCTCTCTGATAAATCACCGACAGTGCAGCAGTTTCACTGCGATAAATCACTGACATTGCAGCACTTTCTCTGTGATAACTCACCGACAGGACAGTACGTTCCCTGTGATAACTCACCGACAGGACAGTACGTTCCCTGTGATAACCCACTGACAGTGCAGCACTTTCTCTGTGACAACTCACTGACAGTGCAGCACTTTCTCTGTGATAACCCACTGACAGTGCAGCACTTTCTCTGTGATAACCCACCGACAGTGCAGCACTTTCCCTGTGATAACCCACTGACAGTGCAGCACTTTCTCTGTGATAACGCACTGACAGTGCATCACTTTCTCTGTGATATCCCACTGACAGTGCAGCACTTTCTCTGTGATAACCCACCGACAGTACAGCACTTTTTCTGTGATAACCCACCGACAGTACAGCACTTTTTCTGTGATAACCCACCAACAGTGCAGCACTTTCCCTGTGATAACCCACTGACAGTGCAGCACTTTCTCTGTGATAAATCACCGACAGTGCAGCAATTTCACTGTGATAACTTACCGACAGTGCAGCACTTTCTCTGAGATAACCCACTGACAGTGCAGCACTTTCTCTGTGATAACACACTGACAGTACAGCACTTTCCCTGTGATAACCCACTGACAGCACAGCACTTTCCCTGTGATAACCCACTGACAGTGCATCCATTTTCCTTTGATAACCCACTGACAGTGCAGCACTTTCTCTGTGATAAATCACCGACAGTGCAGCACTTTCTCTGTGATAAATCACCGACAGGACAGTACGTTCCCTGTGATAACTCACCGACAGGACTGTACGTTCCCTGTGATAACCCACTGACAGGGCAGCACTTTCTCTGTGATAACTCACTGACAGGGCAGCACTTTCTCTGTGATAACCCACCGACAGTGCAGCACTTTCTCTGTGATAACCCACTGACAGTGCAGCACTTTCCCTGTGATAAATCACCGACAGTGCAGCACTTTCTCTGTGATAACCCACTGACAGTGCAGCACTTTCTCTGTGATAAATCACCGACAGTGCAGCACTTTCTCTCTGATAAATCACCGACAGTGCAGCAGTTTCACTGCGATAAATCACTGACATTGCAGCACTTTCTCTGTGATAACTCACCGACAGGACAGTACGTTCCCTGTGATAACTCACCGACAGGACAGTACGTTCCCTGTGATAACCCACTGACAGTGCAGCACTTTCTCTGTGATAACTCACTGACAGTGCAGCACTTTCTCTGTGATAACCCACTGACAGTGCAGCACTTTCTCTGTGATAACCCACCGACAGTGCAGCACTTTCCCTGTGATAACCCACTGACAGTGCAGCACTTTCTCTGTGATAACGCACTGACAGTGCATCACTTTCTCTGTGATATCCCACTGACAGTGCAGCACTTTCTCTGTGATAACCCACCGACAGTACAGCACTTTTTCTGTGATAACCCACCGACAGTACAGCACTTTTTCTGTGATAACCCACCAACAGTGCAGCACTTTCCCTGTGATAACCCACTGACAGTGCAGCACTTTCTCTGTGATAAATCACCGACAGTGCAGCAATTTCACTGTGATAACTTACCGACAGTGCAGCACTTTCTCTGAGATAACCCACTGACAGTGCAGCACTTTCTCTGTGATAACACACTGACAGTACAGCACTTTCCCTGTGATAACCCACTGACAGCACAGCACTTTCCCTGTGATAACCCACTGACAGTGCATCCATTTTCCTTTGATAACCCACTGACAGTGCAGCACTTTCTCTGTGATAAATCACCGACAGTGCAGCACTTTCTCTGTGATAAATCACCGACAGGACAGTACGTTCCCTGTGATAACTCACCGACAGGACAGTACGTTCCCTGTGATATCCCACTGACAGGGCAGCACTTTCTCTGTGATAACTCACTGACAGGGCAGCACTTTCTCTGTGATAACCCACCGACAGTGCAGCACTTTCTCTGTGATAACCCACTGACAGTGCAGCACTTTCTCTGTGATAAATCACCGACAGTGCAGCACTTTCTCTGTGATAACCCACTGACAGTGCAGCACTTTCTCTGTGATAAATCACCGACAGTGCAGCACTTTCTCTCTGATAAATCACCGACAGTGCAGCAGTTTCACTGCGATAAATCACTGACATTGCAGCACTTTCTCTGTGATAACTCACCGACAGGACAGTACGTTCCCTGTGATAACTCACCGACAGGACAGTACGTTCCCTGTGATAACCCACTGACAGTGCAGCACTTTCTCTCTGATAACCCACTGACAGGGCAGCACTTTCCCTGTGATAACCCACTGACAGTGCAGCACTTTCTCTGTGATAACCCACTGACAGGGCAGCACTTTCTCTGTGATAACCCACTGACAGTGCAGCACTTTCTCTGTGATAACCCATCGACAGTGCAGCACTTTCTCTGTGATAACCCACTGACAGTGCAGCACGTTCCCTGTGATAACCCACTGATAGTGCAGCACTTTCTCTGTGATAACCCACTGACAGTGCAGCACTTTCTCTGTGATAACCCACTGACAGTGCAGCACTTTCTCTGTGATAACCCACTGACAGTGCAGCACTTTCTTTGTGATAACTCGCGACAGTGCAGCACTTTCTCTGTGATAACTCACCGACTGTGCAGCACTTTCTCTGTGATAACTCACTGACAGTGCACCACATTCTCTGTGATAAATCGCTGACAGTGCAGCACTTTCTCTGTGATAACCCACCAGCAGTGCAGCAATTTCTCTGTGATAACTCACTGACAGTGCAGCACTTTCTCTGTGATAAATCACCGACTGTTCAGCACTTTCCCTGTGATAGCTTACTGACAGTGCAGCACTTTCTCTGTGATAACCCACTGACAGTGCAGCACTTTCTCTGTGATAACCCACCAGCAGTGCAGCACTTTCTCTGTGATAACCCACTGACAGTGCAGCACTTTCTCTGTGATAAATCACCGACAGTGCAGCACTTTCTCTGTGATAACCCACTGACAGTGCAGCACTTTCTCTGTGATAAATCACCGACAGTGCAGCACTTTCTCTCTGATAAATCACCGACAATGCAGCAGTTTCACTGCGATAAATCACTGACATTGCAGCACTTTCTCTGTGATAACTCACCGACAGGACAGTACGTTCCCTGTGATAACTCACCGACAGGACAGTACGTTCCCTGTGATAACCCACTGACAGTGCAGCACTTTCTCTCTGATAACCCACTGACAGGGCAGCACTTTCTCTGTGATAACTCACTGACAGTGCACCACATTCTCTGTGATAAATCGCTGACAGTGCAGCACTTTCTCTGTGATAACCCACCAGCAGTGCAGCAATTTCTCTGTGATAACTCACTGACAGTGCAGCACTTTCTCTGTGATAAATCACCGACTGTTCAGCACTTTCCCTGATATAGCTTACTGACAGTGCAGCACTTTCTCTGTGATAACCCACTGACAGTGCAGCACTTTCTCTGTGATAACCCACCAGCAGTGCAGCACTTTCTCTGTGATAACTCACTGACAGTGCAGCACTTTCTCTGTGATAACTCACCGACAGTGCAGCACTTTCACTGTGATAAATCACCGACAGTGCAGCACTTTCTCTGTGATAACCCACTGACAGTGCAGCACTTTCTCTGTGATAACCCACTGACAGTGCAGCACTTTCTCTGTGATAACCCACTGACAGTGCAGCACTTTCTCTGTGATAACCCACTGACAGTGCAGCACTTTCTCTGTGATAACCCACTGACATTGCAGCACATTCTCTGTGATAACCCACCGACAGCGCAGCACTTTCTCTGTGATATCTCACTGACAGTGCAGCACTTTCTCTGTGATAACCCACTGACAGTGCAGCACTTTCTCTGTGATAACCCACCGACAGTGCAGCACTTTCCCTGTGATAACCCACAGACAGTGCAGCACTTTCTCTGTGATAACCCAGTGACAGTGCAGCACTTTCTCTGTGATAACCCACCGACAGTGCAGCACTTTCTCTGTGATAACGCACTGACAGTGCATCACTTTCTCTGTGATATCCCACTGACAGTGCAGCACTTTCTCTGTGATAACCCACCGACAGTACAGCACTTTTTCTGTGATAACCCACCGACAGTACAGCACTTTTTCTGTGATAACCCACCAACAGTGCAGCACTTTCCCTGTGATAACCCACTGACAGTGCAGCACTTTCTCTGTGATAAATCACCGACAGTGCAGCAATTTCACTGTGATAACTTACCGACAGTGCAGCACTTTCTCTGAGATAACCCACTGACAGTGCAGCACTTTCTCTGTGATAACACACTGACAGTACAGCACTTTCCCTGTGATAACCCACTGACAGCACAGCACTTTCCCTGTGATAACCCACTGACAGTGCATCCATTTTCCTTTGATAACCCACTGACAGTGCAGCACTTTCTCTGTGATAAATCACCGACAGTGCAGCACTTTCTCTGTGATAAATCACCGACAGGACAGTACGTTCCCTGTGATAACTCACCGACAGGACAGTACGTTCCCTGTGATATCCCACTGACAGGGCAGCACTTTCTCTGTGATAACTCACTGACAGGGCAGCACTTTCTCTGTGATAACCCACCGACAGTGCAGCACTTTCTCTGTGATAACCCACTGACAGTGCAGCACTTTCTCTGTGATAAATCACCGACAGTGCAGCACTTTCTCTGTGATAACCCACTGACAGTGCAGCACTTTCTCTGTGATAAATCACCGACAGTGCAGCACTTTCTCTCTGATAAATCACCGACAGTGCAGCAGTTTCACTGCGATAAATCACTGACATTGCAGCACTTTCTCTGTGATAACTCACCGACAGGACAGTACGTTCCCTGTGATAACTCACCGACAGGACAGTACGTTCCCTGTGATAACCCACTGACAGTGCAGCACTTTCTCTCTGATAACCCACTGACAGGGCAGCACTTTCCCTGTGATAAACCACTGACAGTGCAGCACTTTCTCTGTGATAAATCACCGACAGTGCAGCAGTTTCACTGCGATAAATCACTGACATTGCAGCACTTTCTCTGTGATAACTTACCGACAGTACAGCACTTTCCCTGTGATAACCCACTGACAGTGCAGCACTTTCTCTGTGATAACCCACTGACAGTGCAGCACTTTCTCTGTGATAACCCACTGACAGGGCAGCACTTTCTCTGTGATAACCCACTGACAGTGCAGCACTTTCTCTGTGATAACCCACCGACAGTGCAGCACTTTCTCTGTGATAACCCACTGACAGTGCAGCACGTTCCCTGTGATATCCCACTGATAGTGCAGCACTTTCTCTGTGATAACCCACTGACAGTGCAGCACTTTCTCTGTGATAACCCACTGACAGTGCAGCACTTTCTCTGTGATAACCCACTGACAGTGCAGCACTTTCTTTGTGATAACTCGCGACAGTGCAGCACTTTCTCTGTGATAACTCACCGACAGTGCAGCACTTTCTCTGTGATAACTCACTGACAGTGCACCACATTCTCTGTGATAAATCGCTGACAGTGCAGCACTTTCTCTGTGATAACCCACCAGCAGTGCAGCAATTTCTCTGTGATAACTCACTGACAGAGCAGCACTTTCTCTGTGATAAATCACCGACTGTTCAGCACTTTCCCTGTGATAGCTTACTGACAGTGCTGCACTTTCTCTGTGATAACCCACTGACAGTGCAGCACTTTCTCTGTGATAACCCACCAGCAGTGCAGCACTTTCTCTGTGATAACCCACTGACAGTGCAGCACTTTCTCTGTGATAAATCACCGACAGTGCAGCACTTTCTCTGTGATAACCCACTGACAGTGCAGCACTTTCTCTGTGATAAATCACCGACAGTGCAGCACTTTCTCTCTGATAAATCACCGACAATGCAGCAGTTTCACTGCGATAAATCACTGACATTGCAGCACTTTCTCTGTGATAACTCACCGACAGGACAGTACGTTCCCTGTGATAACTCACCGACAGGACAGTACGTTCCCTGTGATAACCCACTGACAGTGCAGCACTTTCTCTCTGATAACCCACTGACAGGGCAGCACTTTATCTGTGATAACTCACTGACAGTGCACCACATTCTCTGTGATAAATCGCTGACAGTGCAGCACTTTCTCTGTGATAACCCACCAGCAGTGCAGCAATTTCTCTGTGATAACTCACTGACAGTGCAGCACTTTGTCTGTGATAAATCACCGACTGTTCAGCACTTTCCCTGTGATAGCTTACTGACAGTGCAGCACTTTCTCTGTGATAACCCACTGACAGTGCAGCACTTTCTCTGTGATAACCCACCAGCAGTGCAGCACTTTCTCTGTGATAACCCACTGACAGTGCAGCACTTTCTCTGTGATAAATCACCGACAGTGCAGCACTTTCTCTGTGATAACCCACTGACAGTGCAGCACTTTCTCTGTGATAAATCACCGACAGTGCAGCACTTTCTCTGTGATAAATCACCGACAGTGCAGCACTTTCTCTCTGATAAATCACCGACAATGCAGCAGTTTCACTGCGATAAATCACTGACATTGCAGCACTTTCTCTGTGATAACTCACCGACAGGACAGTACGTTCCCTGTGATAACTCACCGACAGGACAGTACGTTCCCTGTGATAACCCACTGACAGTGCAGCACTTTCTCTCTGATAACCCACTGACAGGGCAGCACTTTATCTGTGATAACTCACTGACAGTGCACCACATTCTCTGTGATAAATCGCTGACAGTGCAGCACTTTCTCTGTGATAACCCACCAGCAGTGCAGCAATTTCTCTGTGATAACTCACTGACAGTGCAGCACTTTGTCTGTGATAAATCACCGACTGTTCAGCACTTTCCCTGTGATAGCGTACTGACAGTGCAGCACTTTCTCTGTGATAACCCACTGACAGTGCAGCACTTTCTCTGTGATAACCCACCAGCAGTGCAGCACTTTCTCTGTGATAACTCACTGACAGTGCAGCACTTTCTCTGTGATAACTCACCGACAGTGCAGCACTTTCACTGTGATAAATCACCGACAGTGCAGCACTTTCTCTGTGATAACCCACTGACAGTGCAGCACTTTCTCTGTGATAACCCACTGACAGTGCAGCACTTTCTCTGTGATAACCCACTGACAGTGCAGCACTTTCTCTGTGATAACCCACTGACAGTGCAGCACTTTCTCTGTGATAACCCACTGACATTGCAGCACATTCTCTGTGATAACCCAACGACAGCGCAGCACTTTCTCTGTGATATCTCACTGACAGTGCAGCACTTTCTCTGTGATAACCCACTGACAGTGCAGCACTTTCTCTGTGATAACCCACCGACAGTGCAGCACTTTCCCTGTGATAACCCACAGACAGTGCAGCACTTTCTCTGTGATAACCCAGTGACAGTGCAGCACTTTCTCTGTGATAACCCACCGACAGTGCAGCACTTTCTCTGAGATAACCCACTGACAGTGCAGCACTTTCTCTGTGATAACACACTGACAGTACAGCACTTTCCCTGTGATAACCCACTGACAGCACAGCACTTTCCCTGTGATAACCCACTGACAGTGCATCCATTTTCCTTTGATAACCCACTGACAGTGCAGCACTTTCTCTGTGATAAATCACCGACAGTGCAGCACTTTCTCTGTGATAAATCACCGACAGGACAGTACGTTCCCTGTGATAACTCACCGACAGGACAGTACGTTCCCTGTGATATCCCACTGACAGGGCAGCACTTTCTCTGTGATAACTCACTGACAGGGCAGCACTTTCTCTGTGATAACCCACCGACAGTGCAGCACTTTCTCTGTGATAACCCACTGACAGTGCAGCACTTTCTCTGTGATAAATCACCGACAGTGCAGCACTTTCTCTGTGATAAATCACCGACAGTGCAGCACTTTCTCTGTGATAAATCACCGACAGGACAGTACGTTCCCTGTGATAACTCACCGACAGGACTGTACGTTCCCTGTGATAACCCACTGACAGGGCAGCACTTTCTCTGTGATAACTCACTGACAGGGCAGCACTTTCTCTGTGATAACCCACCGACAGTGCAGCACTTTCTCTGTGATAACCCACTGACAGTGCAGCACTTTCCCTGTGATAAATCACCGACAGTGCAGCACTTTCTCTGTGATAACCCACTGACAGTGCAGCACTTTCTCTGTGATAAATCACCGACAGTGCAGCACTTTCTCTCTGATAAATCACCGACAGTGCAGCAGTTTCACTGCGATAAATCACTGACATTGCAGCACTTTCTCTGTGATAACTCACCGACAGGACAGTACGTTCCCTGTGATAACTCACCGACAGGACAGTACGTTCCCTGTGATAACCCACTGACAGTGCAGCACTTTCTCTGTGATAACTCACTGACAGTGCAGCACTTTCTCTGTGATAACCCACTGACAGTGCAGCACTTTCTCTGTGATAAC
The DNA here is from genome assembly GCF_047496795.1 of Chiloscyllium punctatum. Lineage (NCBI taxonomy): Eukaryota > Metazoa > Chordata > Chondrichthyes > Orectolobiformes > Hemiscylliidae > Chiloscyllium > Chiloscyllium punctatum. The sequence goes on from NC_092751.1 coordinate 75,019,158, forward strand.
CCACCGACAGTGCAGCACTTTCCCTGTGATAACCCACTGACAGTGCAGCACTTTCTCTGTGATAACGCACTGACAGTGCATCACTTTCTCTGTGATATCCCACTGACAGTGCAGCACTTTCTCTGTGATAACCCACCGACAGTACAGCACTTTTTCTGTGATAACCCACCGACAGTACAGCACTTTTTCTGTGATAACCCACCAACAGTGCAGCACTTTCCCTGTGATAACCCACTGACAGTGCAGCACTTTCTCTGTGATAAATCACCGACAGTGCAGCAATTTCACTGTGATAACTTACCGACAGTGCAGCACTTTCTCTGAGATAACCCACTGACAGTGCAGCACTTTCTCTGTGATAACACACTGACAGTACAGCACTTTCCCTGTGATAACCCACTGACAGCACAGCACTTTCCCTGTGATAACCCACTGACAGTGCATCCATTTTCCTTTGATAACCCACTGACAGTGCAGCACTTTCTCTGTGATAAATCACCGACAGTGCAGCACTTTCTCTGTGATAAATCACCGACAGGACAGTACGTTCCCTGTGATAACTCACCGACAGGACAGTACGTTCCCTGTGATATCCCACTGACAGGGCAGCACTTTCTCTGTGATAACTCACTGACAGGGCAGCACTTTCTCTGTGATAACCCACCGACAGTGCAGCACTTTCTCTGTGATAACCCACTGACAGTGCAGCACTTTCTCTGTGATAAATCACCGACAGTGCAGCACTTTCTCTGTGATAACCCACTGACAGTGCAGCACTTTCTCTGTGATAAATCACCGACAGTGCAGCACTTTCTCTCTGATAAATCACCGACAGTGCAGCAGTTTCACTGCGATAAATCACTGACATTGCAGCACTTTCTCTGTGATAACTCACCGACAGGACAGTACGTTCCCTGTGATAACTCACCGACAGGACAGTACGTTCCCTGTGATAACCCACTGACAGTGCAGCACTTTCTCTCTGATAACCCACTGACAGGGCAGCACTTTCCCTGTGATAACCCACTGACAGTGCAGCACTTTCTCTGTGATAACCCACTGACAGGGCAGCACTTTCTCTGTGATAACCCACTGACAGTGCAGCACTTTCTCTGTGATAACCCATCGACAGTGCAGCACTTTCTCTGTGATAACCCACTGACAGTGCAGCACGTTCCCTGTGATAACCCACTGATAGTGCAGCACTTTCTCTGTGATAACCCACTGACAGTGCAGCACTTTCTCTGTGATAACCCACTGACAGTGCAGCACTTTCTCTGTGATAACCCACTGACAGTGCAGCACTTTCTTTGTGATAACTCGCGACAGTGCAGCACTTTCTCTGTGATAACTCACCGACTGTGCAGCACTTTCTCTGTGATAACTCACTGACAGTGCACCACATTCTCTGTGATAAATCGCTGACAGTGCAGCACTTTCTCTGTGATAACCCACCAGCAGTGCAGCAATTTCTCTGTGATAACTCACTGACAGTGCAGCACTTTCTCTGTGATAAATCACCGACTGTTCAGCACTTTCCCTGTGATAGCTTACTGACAGTGCAGCACTTTCTCTGTGATAACCCACTGACAGTGCAGCACTTTCTCTGTGATAACCCACCAGCAGTGCAGCACTTTCTCTGTGATAACCCACTGACAGTGCAGCACTTTCTCTGTGATAAATCACCGACAGTGCAGCACTTTCTCTGTGATAACCCACTGACAGTGCAGCACTTTCTCTGTGATAAATCACCGACAGTGCAGCACTTTCTCTCTGATAAATCACCGACAATGCAGCAGTTTCACTGCGATAAATCACTGACATTGCAGCACTTTCTCTGTGATAACTCACCGACAGGACAGTACGTTCCCTGTGATAACTCACCGACAGGACAGTACGTTCCCTGTGATAACCCACTGACAGTGCAGCACTTTCTCTCTGATAACCCACTGACAGGGCAGCACTTTCTCTGTGATAACTCACTGACAGTGCACCACATTCTCTGTGATAAATCGCTGACAGTGCAGCACTTTCTCTGTGATAACCCACCAGCAGTGCAGCAATTTCTCTGTGATAACTCACTGACAGTGCAGCACTTTCTCTGTGATAAATCACCGACTGTTCAGCACTTTCCCTGATATAGCTTACTGACAGTGCAGCACTTTCTCTGTGATAACCCACTGACAGTGCAGCACTTTCTCTGTGATAACCCACCAGCAGTGCAGCACTTTCTCTGTGATAACTCACTGACAGTGCAGCACTTTCTCTGTGATAACTCACCGACAGTGCAGCACTTTCACTGTGATAAATCACCGACAGTGCAGCACTTTCTCTGTGATAACCCACTGACAGTGCAGCACTTTCTCTGTGATAACCCACTGACAGTGCAGCACTTTCTCTGTGATAACCCACTGACAGTGCAGCACTTTCTCTGTGATAACCCACTGACAGTGCAGCACTTTCTCTGTGATAACCCACTGACATTGCAGCACATTCTCTGTGATAACCCACCGACAGCGCAGCACTTTCTCTGTGATATCTCACTGACAGTGCAGCACTTTCTCTGTGATAACCCACTGACAGTGCAGCACTTTCTCTGTGATAACCCACCGACAGTGCAGCACTTTCCCTGTGATAACCCACAGACAGTGCAGCACTTTCTCTGTGATAACCCACTGACAGTGCAGCACTTTCTCTGTGATAACCCACCGACAGTGCAGCACTTTCTCTGTGATAACGCACTGACAGTGCATCACTTTCTCTGTGATATCCCACTGACAGTGCAGCACTTTCTCTGTGATAACCCACCGACAGTACAGCACTTTTTCTGTGATAACCCACCGACAGTACAGCACTTTTTCTGTGATAACCCACCAACAGTGCAGCACTTTCCCTGTGATAACCCACTGACAGTGCAGCACTTTCTCTGTGATAAATCACCGACAGTGCAGCAATTTCACTGTGATAACTTACCGACAGTGCAGCACTTTCTCTGAGATAACCCACTGACAGTGCAGCACTTTCTCTGTGATAACACACTGACAGTACAGCACTTTCCCTGTGATAACCCACTGACAGCACAGCACTTTCCCTGTGATAACCCACTGACAGTGCATCCATTTTCCTTTGATAACCCACTGACAGTGCAGCACTTTCTCTGTGATAAATCACCGACAGTGCAGCACTTTCTCTGTGATAAATCACCGACAGGACAGTACGTTCCCTGTGATAACTCACCGACAGGACAGTACGTTCCCTGTGATATCCCACTGACAGGGCAGCACTTTCTCTGTGATAACTCACTGACAGGGCAGCACTTTCTCTGTGATAACCCACCGACAGTGCAGCACTTTCTCTGTGATAACCCACTGACAGTGCAGCACTTTCTCTGTGATAAATCACCGACAGTGCAGCACTTTCTCTGTGATAACCCACTGACAGTGCAGCACTTTCTCTGTGATAAATCACCGACAGTGCAGCACTTTCTCTCTGATAAATCACCGACAGTGCAGCAGTTTCACTGCGATAAATCACTGACATTGCAGCACTTTCTCTGTGATAACTCACCGACAGGACAGTACGTTCCCTGTGATAACTCACCGACAGGACAGTACGTTCCCTGTGATAACCCACTGACAGTGCAGCACTTTCTCTCTGATAACCCACTGACAGGGCAGCACTTTCCCTGTGATAAACCACTGACAGTGCAGCACTTTCTCTGTGATAAATCACCGACAGTGCAGCAGTTTCACTGCGATAAATCACTGACATTGCAGCACTTTCTCTGTGATAACTTACCGACAGTACAGCACTTTCCCTGTGATAACCCACTGACAGTGCAGCACTTTCTCTGTGATAACCCACTGACAGTGCAGCACTTTCTCTGTGATAACCCACTGACAGGGCAGCACTTTCTCTGTGATAACCCACTGACAGTGCAGCACTTTCTCTGTGATAACCCACCGACAGTGCAGCACTTTCTCTGTGATAACCCACTGACAGTGCAGCACGTTCCCTGTGATATCCCACTGATAGTGCAGCACTTTCTCTGTGATAACCCACTGACAGTGCAGCACTTTCTCTGTGATAACCCACTGACAGTGCAGCACTTTCTCTGTGATAACCCACTGACAGTGCAGCACTTTCTTTGTGATAACTCGCGACAGTGCAGCACTTTCTCTGTGATAACTCACCGACAGTGCAGCACTTTCTCTGTGATAACTCACTGACAGTGCACCACATTCTCTGTGATAAATCGCTGACAGTGCAGCACTTTCTCTGTGATAACCCACCAGCAGTGCAGCAATTTCTCTGTGATAACTCACTGACAGAGCAGCACTTTCTCTGTGATAAATCACCGACTGTTCAGCACTTTCCCTGTGATAGCTTACTGACAGTGCTGCACTTTCTCTGTGATAACCCACTGACAGTGCAGCACTTTCTCTGTGATAACCCACCAGCAGTGCAGCACTTTCTCTGTGATAACCCACTGACAGTGCAGCACTTTCTCTGTGATAAATCACCGACAGTGCAGCACTTTCTCTGTGATAACCCACTGACAGTGCAGCACTTTCTCTGTGATAAATCACCGACAGTGCAGCACTTTCTCTCTGATAAATCACCGACAATGCAGCAGTTTCACTGCGATAAATCACTGACATTGCAGCACTTTCTCTGTGATAACTCACCGACAGGACAGTACGTTCCCTGTGATAACTCACCGACAGGACAGTACGTTCCCTGTGATAACCCACTGACAGTGCAGCACTTTCTCTCTGATAACCCACTGACAGGGCAGCACTTTATCTGTGATAACTCACTGACAGTGCACCACATTCTCTGTGATAAATCGCTGACAGTGCAGCACTTTCTCTGTGATAACCCACCAGCAGTGCAGCAATTTCTCTGTGATAACTCACTGACAGTGCAGCACTTTGTCTGTGATAAATCACCGACTGTTCAGCACTTTCCCTGTGATAGCTTACTGACAGTGCAGCACTTTCTCTGTGATAACCCACTGACAGTGCAGCACTTTCTCTGTGATAACCCACCAGCAGTGCAGCACTTTCTCTGTGATAACCCACTGACAGTGCAGCACTTTCTCTGTGATAAATCACCGACAGTGCAGCACTTTCTCTGTGATAACCCACTGACAGTGCAGCACTTTCTCTGTGATAAATCACCGACAGTGCAGCACTTTCTCTGTGATAAATCACCGACAGTGCAGCACTTTCTCTCTGATAAATCACCGACAATGCAGCAGTTTCACTGCGATAAATCACTGACATTGCAGCACTTTCTCTGTGATAACTCACCGACAGGACAGTACGTTCCCTGTGATAACTCACCGACAGGACAGTACGTTCCCTGTGATAACCCACTGACAGTGCAGCACTTTCTCTCTGATAACCCACTGACAGGGCAGCACTTTATCTGTGATAACTCACTGACAGTGCACCACATTCTCTGTGATAAATCGCTGACAGTGCAGCACTTTCTCTGTGATAACCCACCAGCAGTGCAGCAATTTCTCTGTGATAACTCACTGACAGTGCAGCACTTTGTCTGTGATAAATCACCGACTGTTCAGCACTTTCCCTGTGATAGCGTACTGACAGTGCAGCACTTTCTCTGTGATAACCCACTGACAGTGCAGCACTTTCTCTGTGATAACCCACCAGCAGTGCAGCACTTTCTCTGTGATAACTCACTGACAGTGCAGCACTTTCTCTGTGATAACTCACCGACAGTGCAGCACTTTCACTGTGATAAATCACCGACAGTGCAGCACTTTCTCTGTGATAACCCACTGACAGTGCAGCACTTTCTCTGTGATAACCCACTGACAGTGCAGCACTTTCTCTGTGATAACCCACTGACAGTGCAGCACTTTCTCTGTGATAACCCACTGACAGTGCAGCACTTTCTCTGTGATAACCCACTGACATTGCAGCACATTCTCTGTGATAACCCAACGACAGCGCAGCACTTTCTCTGTGATATCTCACTGACAGTGCAGCACTTTCTCTGTGATAACCCACTGACAGTGCAGCACTTTCTCTGTGATAACCCACCGACAGTGCAGCACTTTCCCTGTGATAACCCACAGACAGTGCAGCACTTTCTCTGTGATAACCCAGTGACAGTGCAGCACTTTCTCTGTGATAACCCACCGACAGTGCAGCACTTTCTCTGAGATAACCCACTGACAGTGCAGCACTTTCTCTGTGATAACACACTGACAGTACAGCACTTTCCCTGTGATAACCCACTGACAGCACAGCACTTTCCCTGTGATAACCCACTGACAGTGCATCCATTTTCCTTTGATAACCCACTGACAGTGCAGCACTTTCTCTGTGATAAATCACCGACAGTGCAGCACTTTCTCTGTGATAAATCACCGACAGGACAGTACGTTCCCTGTGATAACTCACCGACAGGACAGTACGTTCCCTGTGATATCCCACTGACAGGGCAGCACTTTCTCTGTGATAACTCACTGACAGGGCAGCACTTTCTCTGTGATAACCCACCGACAGTGCAGCACTTTCTCTGTGATAACCCACTGACAGTGCAGCACTTTCTCTGTGATAAATCACCGACAGTGCAGCACTTTCTCTGTGATAACCCACTGACAGTGCAGCACTTTCTCTGTGATAAATCACCGACAGTGCAGCACTTTCTCTCTGATAAATCACCGACAGTGCAGCAGTTTCACTGCGATAAATCACTGACATTGCAGCACTTTCTCTGTGATAACTCACCGACAGGACAGTACGTTCCCTGTGATAACTCACCGACAGGACAGTACGTTCCCTGTGATAACCCACTGACAGTGCAGCACTTTCTCTCTGATAACCCACTGACAGGGCAGCACTTTCCCTGTGATAAACCACTGACAGTGCAGCACTTTCTCTGTGATAAATCACCGACAGTGCAGCAGTTTCACTGCGATAAATCACTGACATTGCAGCACTTTCTCTGTGATAACTTACCGACAGTGCAGCACTTTCTCTGTGATAACTCACCGACAGTACAGCACTTTCCCTGTGATAACCCACTGACAGTGCAGCACTTTCTCTGTGATAACCCACTGACAGTGCAGCACTTTCTCTGTGATAACCCACTGACAGGGCAGCACTTTCTCTGTGATAACCCACTGACAGTGCAGCACTTTCTCTGTGATAACCCACCGACAGTGCAGCACTTTCTCTGTGATAACCCACTGACAGTGCAGCACGTTCCCTGTGATAACCCACTGATAGTGCAGCACTTTCTCTGTGATAACCCACTGACAGTGCAGCACTTTCTCTGTGATAACCCACTGACAGTGCAGCACTTTCTCCGTGATAACCCACTGACAGTGCAGCACTTTCTTTGTGATAACTCGCGACAGTGCAGCACTTTCTCTGTGATAACTCACCGACAGTGCAGCACTTTCTCTGTGATAACTCACTGACAGTGCACCACATTCTCTGTGATAAATCGCTGAGAGTGCAGCACTTTCTCTGTGATAACCCACCAGCAGTGCAGCAATTTCTCTGTGATAACTCACTGACAGTGCAGCACTTTCTCTGTGATAAATCACCGACTGTTCAGCACTTTCCCTGTGATAGCTTACTGACAGTGCTGCACTTTCTCTGTGATAACCCACTGACAGTGCAGCACTTTCTCTGTGATAACCCACCAGCAGTGCAGCACTTTCTCTGTGATAACCCACTGACAGTGCAGCACTTTCTCTGTGATAAATCACCGACAGTGCAGCACTTTCTCTGTGATAACCCACTGACAGTGCAGCACTTTCTCTGTGATAAATCACCGACAGTGCAGCACTTTCTCTCTGATAAATCACCGACAATGCAGCAGTTTCACTGCGATAAATCACTGACATTGCAGCACTTTCTCTGTGATAACTCACCGACAGGACAGTACGTTCCCTGTGATAACTCACCGACAGGACAGTACGTTCCCTGTGATAACCCACTGACAGTGCAGCACTTTCTCTCTGATAACCCACTGACAGGGCAGCACTTTATCTGTGATAACTCACTGACAGTGCACCACATTCTCTGTGATAAATCGCTGACAGTGCAGCACTTTCTCTGTGATAACCCACCAGCAGTGCAGCAATTTCTCTGTGATAACTCACTGACAGTGCAGCACTTTCTCTGTGATAAATCACCGACTGTTCAGCACTTTCCCTGTGATAGCTTACTGACAGTGCAGCACTTTCTCTGTGATAACCCACCAGCAGTGCAGCACTTTCTCTGTGATAACTCACTGACAGTGCAGCACTTTCTCTGTGATAACTCACCGACAGTGCAGCACTTTCACTGTGATAAATCACCGACAGTGCAGCACTTTCTCTGTGATAACCCACTGACAGTGCAGCACTTTCTCTGTGATAACCCACTGACAGTGCAGCACTTTCTCTGTGATAACCCACTGACAGTGCAGCACTTTCTCTGTGATAACCCACTGACAGTGCAGCACTTTCTCTGTGATAACCCACTGACAGTGCAGCACATTCTCTGTGATAACCCACCGACAGTGCAGCACTTTCTCTGTGATATCTCACTGACAGTGCAGCACTTTCTCTGTGATAACCCACTGACAGTGCAGCACTTTCTCTGTGATAACCCACCGACAGTGCAGCACTTTCCCTGTGATAACACACAGACAGTGCAGCACTTTCTCTGTGATAACCCAGTGACAGTGCAGCACATTCTCTGTGATAACCCACCGACAGTGCAGCACTTTCTCTGTGATATCTCACTGACAGTGCAGCACTTTCTCTGTGATAACCCACTGACAGTGCAGCACTTTCTCTGTGATAACCCACTGACAGTGCAGCACTTTCTCTGTGATAACCCACTGACAGTGCAGCACATTCTCTGTGATAACCCACCGACAGTGCAGCACTTTCTCTGTGATATCTCACTGACAGTGCAGCACTTTCTCTGTGATAACCCACTGACAGTGCAGCACTTTCTCTGTGATAACCCACCGACAGTGCAGCACTTTCCCTGTGATAACACACAGACAGTGCAGCACTTTCTCTGTGATAACCCAGTGACAGTGCAGCACTTTCTCTGTGATAACCCACCGACAGTGCAGCACTTTCTCTGTGATAACTCACTGACAGTGCAGCACTTTCTCTGTGATAACCCACTGACAGTGCAGCACTGTCTCGGTGATAACCCACCGACAGTACAGCACTTTTTTTGTGATAACCCACCAACAGTTCAGCACTTTCCCTGTGATAACCCACTGACAGTGCAGCACTTTCTCTGTGATAAATCACTGACATTGCAGCACTTTCTCTGTGAGAACTTACCGACAGTGCAGCACTTTCTCTGTGATAGCTCACCGACAGTACAGCACGTTCCCTGTGATAACCCACTGACAGTGCAGCACTTTCTCTGTGATAACCCAGTGGCAGTGTAGCACATTCTCTGTGATAACCCACTGACAGTGCAGCACTTTCTCTGTGATAACCCACTGACAGGGCAGCACTTTCTCTGTGATAACCCACTGACAGTGCAGCACTTTCTTTGTGATAACTCGCGACAGTGCAGCACTTTCTCTGTGATAACCCACCGACAGTGCAGCACTCTCTCTGTGATATCCCACTGACAGTGCAGCACGTTCCCTGTGATAACCCACTGATAGTGCAGCACTTTCTCTGTGATAACCCACTGACAGTGCAGCACTTTCTCTGTGATAACCCACTGACAGTGCAGCACTTTCTCTGTGATTACCCACTGACAGTGCAGCACTTTCTTTGTGATAACTCGCGACAGTGCAGCACTTTCTCTGTGATAACTCACCGACAGTGCAGCACTTTCTCTGTGATAACTCACTGACAGTGCAGCACATTCTCTGTGATAAATCACTGACAGTGCAGCACTTTCTCTGTGATAACCCACCAGCAGTGCAGCACTTTCTCTGTGATAACTCACTGACAGTGCAGCACTTTCTCTGTGATAAATCACCGAATGTGCAGCACTTTCCCTGTGATACCTTACTGACAGTGCAGCACTTTCTCTGTGATAACCCACTGACAGTGCAGCACTTTCTCTGTGATAACCCACCAGCAGTGCAGCACTTTCTCTGTGATAACTCACTGACAGTGCAGCACTTTCTCTGTGATAACTCACCGACAGTGCAGCACTTTCTCTGTGATAAATCACCGACAGTGCAGCACTTTCTCTATGATAACCCACTGACAGTGCAGCACTTTCTCTGTGATAAATCACCGACAGTGCAGCACTTTCTCTGTGAGAACTCACTGACCGTGCAGCACTTTCTCTGTGATAAATCACTGACAGTGCAGCACTTTCCCTGTGATAACTTACTGAGAGTGCAGCACTTTCTCTGTGATAACCCACCGACAGTGCAGCACTTTCCCTGTGATAACCCACTGACAGTGCAGCACTTTCCCTGTGATAACCCACTGACAGTGCAGCACTTTCTCTGTGATAAATCACCGACAGTGCAGCACGTTCCCTGTGATAACTTACTGACAGTGCAGCACTTTCTCTGTGATAACCCACCGACAGTGCCGCACTTTACCTGTGATAACCCACTGACAGTGCAGCACTTTCCCTGTGATAACTTACTGACAGTGCAGCTGCAGCACTTTCTATGTGATAACCCACCGACAGTGCAGCACTTTCTCTGTGATAACTCACTGACAGTGCAGCGCTTTCCCTGTGATAACCCACTGACAGTGCAGCACTTTCCCTGTGATAACCCACTGACAGTGCAGCACTTTCTCTGTGATAACCCACCGACAGTACAGCACTTTCCCTGTCATAACCCACTGACAGTGCAGCACTTTCTCTGTGATAACTCACTGACAGTGCAGCACTTTCTCTGTGATAACCCACTGACAGTGCAGCACTTTCTCTGTGATAACCCACCGACAGTGCAGCACTTTCCCTGTGATAACCCACGGACAGTGCAGCACTTTCTCTGTGATAACCCACTGACAGTGCAGCACTTTCTCTGTGATAACCCACTGACAGTGCAGCACTTTCTCTGTGATAACCCACCGACAGTACAGCACTTTTTCTGTGATAACCCACCAACAGTACAGCACTTTCCCTGTGATAACCCACTGACAGTGCAGCACTTTCTCTGTGATAACCCACTGACAGTGCAGCACTTTCTCTGTGATAACCCACTGACAGTGCAGCACTTTCTCTGTGATAACACACTGACAGTACAGCACTTTCCCTGTGATAACCCACTGACAGTACAGCACTTTCCCTGTGATAACCCACTGACGGCACAGCAATTTCCCTGTGATAACCCACTGACAGTGAAGCACTTTCTCTGTGATAATCCACTGACAGTGCAGCACTTTCTCTGCGATAACTTACCGACATTGCAGCACTTTCTCTGTGATAACTTAAAGACAGTACAGCACTTTCCCTGTGATAACCCACTGACAGTGCAGCACTTTCTCTGTGATAACCCACTGACAGTGCAGCACGTTCTCTGTGATAACCCACTGACAGGGCAGCACTTTCTCTGTGATAACCCACTGACGGTGCAGCACTTTCTCTGTGATAACCCACCGACAGTGCAGCACTTTCTCTGTGATAACCCACTGACAGTGCAGCACGTTCCCTGTTATAACCCACTGATGGTGCAGCACTTTCTCTGTGATAACCCACTGACAGTGCAGCACTTTCTCTGTGATAACCCACTGACAGTGCAGCACTTTCTCTGTGATAACCCACTGACAGTGCAGCACTTTCTTTGTGATAACTCGCGACAGTGCAGCACCTTCTCTGTGATAACTCACCGACAGTGCAGCACTTTCTCTGTGATAACTCACTGACAGTGCAGCACATTCTCTGTGATAAATCACTGACAGTGCAGCACTTTCTCTGTGGTAACCCACCAGCAGTGCAGCAATTTCTCGGTGATAACTCACTGACAGTGCAGCACTTTCTCTGTGATAAATCACCGACTGTGCAGCACTTTCCCTGTGATAGCTTACTGACAGTGCAGCACTTTCTCTGTAATAACCCACTGACAGTGCAGCACTTTCTCTGTGATAACCCACCAGCAGTGCAGCACTTTCTCTGTGATAACTCACTGACAGTGCAGCACTTTCTCTGTGATAACTCACCGACAGTGCAGCACTTTCTCTGTGATAAATCACCGACAGTGCAGCACTTTCTCTGTGATAACCCACTGACAGTGCAGCACTTTCTCTGTGATAACCCACTGACAGTGCAGCACTTTCTCTGTGATAACTCACTGACAGTGCAGCACTTTTTCTGTGATAACCCACTGACAGTGCAGCACTTTCTCTGTATTAACCCACCGACAGTGCAGCACTTTCCCTGTGATAACCCACTGACAGTGCAGCACCTTCTCTGTGATAACCCACTGACAGTGCAGCACTTTCTTTGTGATAACCCACTGACAGTGCAGCACTTTCTCTGTGATAACTCACTGACAGTGCAGCACTTTCTCTGTGATAACCCACTGATAGTGCAGCACTTTCTCTGTGATAACCCACCGACAGTGCAGCACTTTCGCTGTGATAACCCACTGACAGTGCAGCACTTTCTCTGTGATAACCCACTGACAGTGCAGCACTTTCTCTGTGATAACCCACTGACAGTGCAGCACTTTCTCTGTGATAACCCACCGACAGTACAGCACTTTTTCTGTGATAACCCACTGACAGTGCAGCACTTTCTCTGTGATAACCCACTGACAGTGCAGCACTTTCTCTGTGATAACCCACTGACAGTGCAGCACTTTCTCTGTGATAACCCACCGACAGTACAGCACTTTTTCTGTGATAACCCACCGACAGTACAGCACTTTTTCTGTGATAACCCACCAACAGTGCAGCACTTTCCCTGTGATAACCCACTGACAGTACAGCACTTTCTCTGTGATAAATCACAGACAGTGCAGCAGTTTCACAGTGATAACTTACCGACAGTGCAGCACTTTCTCTGAGATAACCCACTGACAGTGCAGCACTTTCTCTGTGATAACCCACCGACAGTACAGCACTTTTTCTGTGATAACCCACCAACAGTGCAGCACTTTCCCTGTGATAACCCACTGACAGTGCAGCACTATCTCTGTGATAAATCACTGACATTGCAGCACTTTCTCTGTGAGAACTTACCGACAGTGCAGCACTTTATCTGTGATAACTCTCCGACAGTACAGCACGTTCCCTGTGATAACCCACTGACAGTGCAGCACTTTCTCTGTGATAACCCACTGACACTGCAGCACTTTCCCTGTGATAACACACTGACAGTGCAGCACTTTCCCTGTGATAACACACTGACAGTACAGCACTTTCCCTGTGTTAACTCACTGACAGTACAGCACTTTCCCTGTGATAACCCACTGAGAGTGCAGCACTTTCTCTGTGATAACCCACTGATAGTGCAGCACTTTCTCTGTGATAACCCACCGACAGTGCAGCACTTTCTCTGTGATAACCCACTGACAGTGCAGCACTTTCTCTGTGATAACCCACTGACAGTGCAGCACTTTCCTTGTGATAACTCGCGACAGTGCAGCACTTTCTCTGTGATAACTCACCGACAGTGCAGCACTTTCTCTGTGATAACTCACAGACAGTGCAGCACATTCTCTGTGATAAATCACTGACAGTGCAGCACTTTCTCTGTGATAACCCACCAGCAGTGCAGCAATTTCTCTGTGATAACTCACTGACAGTGCAGCACTTTCTCTGTGATAACCCACCGACAGTACAGCACTTTTTCTCTGATAACCCACCAGCAGTGCAGCACTTTCTCTGTGATAACTCACTGACAGTGCAGCACTTTCTCTGTGATAACTCACCGACAGTGCAGCACTTTCTCTGTGACAAATCACCGACATTGCAGCACTTTCTCTGTGATAACCCATTGACAGTGCAGCACTTTCTCTGTGATAACCCACTGACAGTGCAGCACTTTCTCTGCGATAACTCACTGACAGTGCAGCACTTTCTCTGTGATAACCCACTGACAGTGCAGCACTTTCTCTGTGATAACCCACCGACAGTGCAGCACTTTCCCTGTGATAACCCACTGACAGTGCAGCACTTTCTCTGTGATAACGCACTGACAGTGCAGCACTTTCTCTGTGATATCCCACTGACAGTGCAGCACTTTCTCTGTGATAACCCACCGACAGTACAGCACTTTTTCTCTGATAACCCACCGACAGTACAGCACTTTTTCTGTGATAACCCACCAACAGTGCAGCACTTTCCCTGTGATAACCCAATGACAGTGCAGCACTTTCTCTGTGATAAATCACCGACAGTGCAGCAATTTCACTGTGATAACTTACCGACAGTGCAGCACTTTCTCTGAGATAACCCACTGACAGTGCAGCAATTTCTCTGTGATAACACACTGACAGTACAGCACTTTCCCTGTGATAACCCACTGACAGCACAGCACTTTCCCTGTGATAACCCACTGACAGTGCATCCATTTTCCTTTGATAATCCACTGACAGTGCAGCACTTTCTCTGTGATAAATCACCGACAGTGCAGCACTTTCTCTGTGATAAATCACCGACAGGACAGTACGTACCCTGTGATAACTCACCGACAGGACAGTACGTTCCCTGTGATAACTCACCGACAGGACAGTACGTTCCCTGTGATAACCCACTGACAGTGCAGCACTTTCTCTGTGATAACCCACTGACAGGGCAGCACTTTCTCTGTGATAACCCACTGACAGGGCAGCACTTTCTCTGTGATTACCCACCAACAGTGCAGCACTTTCTCTGTGATAACCCACTGACAGTGCAGCACTTTCTCTGTGATAAATCACCGACAGTGCAGCACTTTCTCTGTGATAACCCACTGAAAGTGCAGCACTTTCTCTGTGATAAATCACCGACAGTGCAGCACTTTCTCTGTGAGAACTCACTGACCGTGCAGCACTCTCTCTGTGATAAATCACTGACAGTGCAGCACTTTCCCTGTGATAACTTACTGAGAGTGCAGCACTTTCTCTGTGATAACCCACCGACAGTGCAGCACTTTCCCTGTGATAACCCACTGACAGTGAGGCACCTTCTCTGTGATAAATCACCGACAGTGCAGCACTTTCTCTGTGATAACCCACTGACAGTGCAGCACTTTCTCTGTGATAAATCACCGACAGTGCAGCACTTTCTCTGTGAGAACTCACTGACCGTGCAGCACTTTCTCTGTGATAAATCACTGACAGTGCAGCACTTTCCCTGTGATAACTTACTGACAGTGCAGCACTTTCTCTGTGATAACCCACTGACAGTGCAGCACTTTCTCTGTGATAACCCACCAGCAGTGCAGCACTTTCTCTGTGATAACTCACTGACAGTGCAGCACTTTCTCTGTGATAACTCACCGACAGTGCAACACTTTCTCTGTGATAAATCACCGACAGTGCAGCACTTTCTCTGTGATAACCCACTGACAGTGCAGCACTTTCTCTGTGATAAATCACCGACAGTGCAGCACTTTCTCTGTGAGAACTCACTGACCGTGCAGCACTTTCTCTGTGATAAATCACTGACAGTGCAGCACTTTCCCTGTGATAACTTACTGACAGTGCAGCACTTTCTCTGTGATAACCCACCGACAGTGCAGCACTTTCCCTGTGATAGCCCACGGACAGTGCAGCACTTTCCCTGTGATAACCCACTGACAGTGCAGCACTTTCTCTGTGATAAATCACCGACAGTGCAGCACTTTCCCTGTCATAACTTACTGACAGTGCAGCAATTTCTCTGTGATAACCCGCCGACAGTGCAGCACTTTCCCTGTGATAACCCACTGACAGTGCAGCACTTTCCCTGTGATAACTTACTGACAGTGCAGCTGCAGCACTTTCTCTGTGATAACCCACCGACAGTACAGCACTTTTTCTGTGATAACCCACTGACAGTGCAGCACTTTCTCTGTGATAACCCACTGACAGTGCAGCACTTTCTCTGTGATAACCCACTGACAGTGCAGCACTTTCTCTGTGATAACCCACCGACAGTACAGCACTTTTTCTGTGATAACCCACCGACAGTACAGCACTTTTTCTGTGATAACCCACCAACAGTGCAGCACTTTCCCTGTGATAACCCACTGACAGTACAGCACTTTCTCTGTGATAAATCACAGACAGTGCAGCAGTTTCACTGTGATAACTTACCGACAGTGCAGCACTTTCACTGAGATAACCCACTGACAGTGCAGCACTTTCTCTGTGATAACCCACCGACAGTACAGCACTTTTTCTGTGATAACCCACCAACAGTGCAGCACTTTCCCTGTGATAACCCACTGACAGTGCAGCACTATCTCTGTGATAAATCACTGACATTGCAGCACTTTCTCTGTGAGAACTTACCGACAGTGCAGCACTTTATCTGTGATAACTCTCCGACAGTACAGCACGTTCCCTGTGATAACCCACTGACAGTGCAGCACTTTCTCTGTGATAACCCACTGACACTGCAGCACTTTCCCTGTGATAACACACTGACAGTGCAGCACTTTCCCTGTGATAACACACTGACAGTACAGCACTTTCCCTGTGTTAACTCACTGACAGTACAGCACTTTCCCTGTGATAACCCACTGAGAGTGCAGCACTTTCTCTGTGATAACCCACTGAGAGTGCAGCACTTTCTCTGTGATAACCCACCGACAGTGCAGCACTTTCTCTGTGATAACCCACTGACAGTGCAGCACTTTCTCTGTGATAACCCACTGACAGTGCAGCACTTTCCTTGTGATAACTCGCGACAGTGCAGCACTTTCTCTGTGATAACTCACCGACAGTGCAGCACTTTCTCTGTGATAACTCACAGACAGTGCAGCACATTCTCTGTGATAAATCACTGACAGTGCAGCACTTTCTCTGTGATAACCCACCAGCAGTGCAGCAATTTCTCTGTGATAACTCACTGACAGTGCAGCACTTTCTCTGTGATAACCCACCGACAGTACAGCACTTTTTCTCTGATAACCCACCAGCAGTGCAGCACTTTCTCTGTGATAACTCACTGACAGTGCAGCACTTTCTCTGTGATAACTCACCGACAGTGCAGCACTTTCTCTGTGACAAATCACCGACAGTGCAGCACTTTCTCTGTGATAACCCATTGACAGTGCAGCACTTTCTCTGTGATAACCCACTGACAGTGCAGCACTTTCTCTGCGATAACTCACTGACAGTGCAGCACTTTCTCTGTGATAACCCACTGACAGTGCAGCACTTTCTCTGTGATAACCCACCGACAGTGCAGCACTTTCCCTGTGATAACCCACTGACAGTGCAGCACTTTCTCTGTGATAACGCACTGACAGTGCAGCACTTTCTCTGTGATATCCCACTGACAGTGCAGCACTTTCTCTGTGATAACCCACCGACAGTACAGCACTTTTTCTCTGATAACCCACCGACAGTACAGCACTTTTTCTGTGATAACCCACCAACAGTGCAGCACTTTCCCTGTGATAACCCAATGACAGTGCAGCACTTTGTCTGTGATAAATCACCGACAGTGCAGCAATTTCACTGTGATAATTTACCGACAGTGCAGCACTTTCTCTGAGATAACCCACTGACAGTGCAGCAATTTCTCTGTGATAACACACTGACAGTACAGCACTTTCCCTGTGATAACCCACTGACAGCACAGCACTTTCCCTGTGATAACCCACTGACAGTGCATCCATTTTCCTTTGATAATCCACTGACAGTGCAGCACTTTCTCTGTGATAAATCACCGACAGTGCAGCACTTTCTCTGTGATAAATCACCGACAGGACAGTACGTACCCTGTGATAACTCACCGACAGGACAGTACGTTCCCTGTGATAACTCACCGACAGGACAGTACGTTCCCTGTGATAACCCACTGACAGTGCAGCACTTTCTCTGTGATAACCCACTGACAGGGCAGCACTTTCTCTGTGATAACCCACTGACAGGGCAGCACTTTCTCTGTGATTACCCACCGACAGTGCAGCACTTTCTCTGTGATAACCCACTGACAGTGCAGCACTTTCTCTGTGATAAATCACCGACAGTGCAGCACTTTCTCTGTGATAACCCACTGAAAGTGCAGCACTTTCTCTGTGATAAATCACCGACAGTGCAGCACTTTCTCTGTGAGAACTCACTGACCGTGCAGCACTCTCTCTGTGATAAATCACTGACAGTGCAGCACTTTCCCTGTGATAACTTACTGAGAGTGCAGCACTTTCTCTGTGATAACCCACCGACAGTGCAGCACTTTCCCTGTGATAACCCACTGACAGTGCAGCACCTTCTCTGTGATAAATCACCGACAGTGCAGCACTTTCTCTGTGATAACCCACTGACAGTGCAGCACTTTCTCTGTGATAAATCACCGACAGTGCAGCACTTTCTCTGTGAGAACTCACTGACCGTGCAGCACTTTCTCTGTGATAAATCACTGACAGTGCAGCACTTTCCCTGTGATAACTTACTGACAGTGCAGCACTTTCTCTGTGATAACCCACTGACAGTGCAGCACTTTCTCTGTGATAACCCACCAGCAGTGCAGCACTTTCTCTGTGATAACTCACTGACAGTGCAGCACTTTCTCTGTGATAACTCACCGACAGTGCAACACTTTCTCTGTGATAAATCACCGACAGTGCAGCACTTTCTCTGTGATAACCCACTGACAGTGCAGCACTTTCTCTGTGATAAATCACCGACAGTGCAGCACTTTCTCTGTGAGAACTCACTGACCGTGCAGCACTTTCTCTGTGATAAATCACTGACAGTGCAGCACTTTCCCTGTGATAACATACTGACAGTGCAGCACTTTCTCTGTGATAACCCACCGACAGTGCAGCACTTTCCCTGTGATAGCCCACGGACAGTGCAGCACTTTCCCTGTGATAACCCACTGACAGTGCAGCACTTTCTCTGTGATAAATCACCGACAGTGCAGCACTTTCCCTGTGATAACTTACTGACAGTGCAGCAATTTCTCTGTGATAACCCGCCGACAGTGCAGCACTTTCCCTGTGATAACCCACTGACAGTGCAGCACTTTCCCTGTGATAACTTACTGACAGTGCAGCTGCAGCACTTTCTCTGTGATAACCCACCGACAGTGCAGCACTTTCCCTGTGATGACACACTGACAGTGCAGCATTTTCTCTGTGATAACTCACTGACAGTGCAGCACTTTCCCTGTGATAAACCACTGACAGTGCAGCACTTTCCCTGTGATATCCCACTGACAGAGCAGCACTTTCTCTGTGATAACCCGCCGACAGTGCAGCAGTTTCTCCGTGATAACCTACTGACAGTGCAGCACTTTCTCTGTGATAACCCACTGACAGTGCAGCACTTTCTCTGTGATAACCCATCAGCAGTGCAGCACTTTCTCTGTGATAACTCACTGACAGTGCAGCACTTTCTCTGTGATAAATCACCGAATGTGCAGCACTTTCCCTGTGATAGCTTACTGACAGTGCAGCACTTTCTCTGTGATAACCCACTGACAGTGCAGCACTTTCTCTGTGATAACCCACCAGCAGTGCAGCACTTTCTCTGTGATAACCCGCCGACAGTGCAGCACTTTCTCCGTGATAACCTACTGACAGTGCAGCACATTCTCTGTGATAAATCACTGACAGTGCAGCACTTTCTCTGTGATAACCCATCAGCAGTGCAGCACTTTCTCTGTGATAACTCACTGACAGTGCAGCACTTTCTCTGTGATAAATCACCGAATGTGCAGCACTTTCCCTGTGATAGCTTACTGACAGTGCAGCACTTTCTCTGTGATAACCCACTGACAGTGCAGCACTTTCTCTGTGATAACCCACCAGCAGTGCAGCACTTTCTCTGTGATAACTCACTGACAGTGCAGCACTTTCTCTGTGATAACCCACCGACAGTGCAGCACTTTCTTTGTGATAACTCGCGACAGTGCAGCACTTTCTCTGTGATAACTCATCGACAGTGCAGCACTTTCTCTGTGATAACCCACTGACAGTGCAGCACGTTCCCTGTGATAACCCACTGATAGTGCAGCACTTTCTCTGTGATAACCCACTGACAGTGCAGCACTTTCTCTGTGATAACCCACTGACAGTGCAGCACTTTCTCTGTGATAACCCACTGACAGTGCAGCACTTTCTCTGTGATAACCCACCCACAGTACAGCACTTTTTCTGTGATAACCCACCAACAGTACAGCACTTTCCCTGTGATAACCCACTGACAGTGCAGCACTTTCTCTGTGATAAATCACCGACAGTGCAGTAGTTTCACTGTGATAACTTACCGACATTGCAGCACTTTCTCTGTGATAACCCACTGACAGTGCAGCACTTTCTCTGTGATAACACCCTGACAGTACAGCACTTTCCCTGTGATAACCCACTGACAGTACAGCACTTTCCCTGTGATAACCCACTGACAGTACAGCACTTTCCCTGTGATAACGCACTGACGGCACAGCACTTTCCCTGTGATAACCCACTGACAGTGAAGCACTTTCTCTGTGATAACCCACTGACAGTGCAGCACTTTCTCTGTGATAACTTACCGACATTGCAGCACTTTCTCTGTGATAACTTAAAGACAGTGCAGCACTTTCTCTGGGATAACTCACCGACAGTACAGCATTTTCCCTGTTATAACCCACTGACAGTGCAGCACTTTCTCTGTGATAACCCACTGACAGTGCAGCACTTTCTCTGTGATAACCCACTGACAGGGCAGCACTTTCTCTGTGATAACCCACTGACAGTGCAGCACTTTCTCTGTGATAACCCACCGACAGTGCAGCACTTTCTCTGTGATAACCCACTGACAGTGCAGCACGTTCCCTGTGATAACCCACTGATAGTGCAGCACTTTCTCTGTGATAACCCACTGACAGTGCAGCACTTTCTCTGTGATAACCCACTGACAGTGCAGCACTTTCTCTGTGATACCCCACTGACAGTGCAGCACTTTCTTTGTGATAACTCGCGACAGTGCAGCACCTTCTCTGTGATAACTCACCGACAGTGCAGCACTTTCTCTGTGATATCTCACTGACAGTGCAGCACATTCTCTGTGATAAATCACTGACAGTGCAGCACTTTCTCTGTGATAACCCACCAGCAGTGCAGCAATTTCTCTGTGATAACTCACTGACAGTGCAGCACTTTCTCTGTGATAAATCACCGACTGTGCAGCACTTTCACTGTGATAACTTACTGACAGTGCAGCACTTTCTCTGTGATAACCCACTGACAGTGCAGCACTTTCTCTGTGATAACCCACCAGCAGTGCAGCACTTTCTCTGTGATAACTCACTGACAGTGCAGCACTTTCTCTGTGATAACTCACCGACAGTGCAGCACTTTCTCTGTGATAACTCACTGACAGTGCAGCACTTTTTCTGTGATAACCCACTGACAGTGCAGCACTTTCTCTGTATTAACCCACCGACAGTGCAGCACTTTCCCTGTGATAACACACTGACAGTGCAGCACTTTCTCTGTGATAACCCACTGACAGTGCAGCACTTTCTCTGTGATAACCCACTGACAGTGCAGCACTTTCTCTGTGATAAATCACTGACATTGCAGCACTTTCTCTGTGAGATCTTACCGACAGTGCAGCACTTTCTCTGTGATAACTCACCGACAGTACAGCACGTTCCCTGTGATAACCCACTGACAGTGCAGCACTTTCTCTGTGATAAATCACTGACATTGCAGCACTTTCTCTGTGAGAACTTACCGACAGTGCAGCACTTTCTCTGTGATAACTCACCGACAGTACAGCACGTTCCCTGTGATAACCCACTGACAGTGCAGCACTTTCTCTGTGATAACCCACTGACAGTGCAGCACTTTCCCTGTGATAACCCACTGAGAGTGCAGCACTTTCCCTGTGATAACACACTGACAGTACAGCACTTTCCCTGTGATAACCCACTGACAGTACAGCACTTTCCCTGTGATAACCCACTGACAGTGCAGCACTTTCTCTGTGATAACCCACTGATAGTGCAGCACTTTCTCTGTGATAACCCACCGACAGTGCAGCACTTTCTCTGTGATAACCCACTGACAGTGCAGCACTTTCTCTGTGATAACCCACTGACAGTGCAGCACTTTCTTTGTGATAACTCGAGACAGTGCAGCACTTTCTCTGTGATAACTCACCGACAGTGCAGCACTTTCTCTGTGATAACTCACTGACAGTGCAGCACATTCTCTGTGATAAATCACTGACAGTGCAGCACTTTCTCTGTGATAACCCACCAGCAGTGCAGCAATTTCTCTGTGATAACTCACTGACAGTGCAGCACTTTCTCTGTGATAAATCACTGACAGTGCAGCACTTTCTCTGTGATAACCCACCAGCAGTGCAGCAATTTCTCTCTGATAACTCACTGACAGTGCAGCACTTTCTCTGTGATAAAGCACCGACTGTTCAGCACTTTCCCTGTGAGAGCTTACTGACAGTGCAGCACTTTCTCTGTGATAACCCACTGACAGTGCAGCACTTTCTCTGTGATAACCCACCAGCAGTGCAGCACTTTCTCTGTGATAACTCACTGACAGTGCAGCACTTTCTCTGTGATAACTCACCGACAGTGCAGCACTTTCTCTGTGATAAATCACCGACAGTGCAGCACGTTCTCTGTGATAACCCATTGACAGTGCAGCACTTTCTCTGTGATAACCCACTGACAGTGCAGCACTTTCTCTGTGATAACTCACTGACAGTGCAGCACTTTCTCTGTGATAACCCACTGACAGTGCAGCACTTTCTCTGTGATAACCCACCGACAGTGCAGCACTTTCCCTGTGATAACCCACTGACAGTGCAGCACTTTCTCTGTGATAACGCACTGACAGTGCAGCACTTTCTCTGTGATATCCCACTGACAGTGCAGCACTTTCTCTGTGATAACCCACCGACAGTACAGCACTTTTTCTGTGATAACCCACCGACAGTACAGCACTTTTTCTGTGATAACCCACCAACAGTGCAGCACTTTCCCTGTGATAACCCACTGACAGTGCAGCACTTTCTCTGTGATAAATCACCGACAGTGCAGCAGTTTCACTGTGATAACTTACCGACAGTGCAGCACTTTCTCTGAGATAACCCACTGACAGTGCAGCACTTTCTCTGAGATAACCCACTGACAGTGCAGCACTTTCTCTGTGATAACACACTGACAGTACAGCCCTTTCCCTGTGATAACCCACTGACAGCACAGCACTTTCCCTGTGATAACCCACTGACAGTGCATCCATTTTCCTTTGATAACCCACTGACAGTGCAGCACTTTCTCTGTGATAACCCACCAGCAGTGCAGCAATTTCTCTGTGATAACTCACTGACAGTGCAGCACTTTCTCTGTGATAAATCACCGACTGTTCAGCACTTTCCCTGTGATAGCTTACTGACAGTGCTGCACTTTCTCTGTGATAACCCACTGACAGTGCAGCACTTTCTCTGTGATAACCCACCAGCAGTGCAGCACTTTCTCTGTGATAACCCACTGACAGTGCAGCACTTTCTCTGTGATAAATCACCGACAGTGCAGCACTTTCTCTGTGATAACCCACTGACAGTGCAGCACTTTCTCTGTGATAAATCACCGACAGTGCAGCACTTTCTCTCTGATAAATCACCGACAATGCAGCAGTTTCACTGCGATGAATCACTGACATTGCAGCACTTTCTCTGTGATAACTCACCGACAGGACAGTACGTTCCCTGTGATAACTCACCGACAGGACAGTACGTTCCCTGTGATAACCCACTGACAGTGCAGCACTTTCTCTCTGATAACCCACTGACAGGGCAGCACTTTATCTGTGATAACTCACTGACAGTGCACCACATTCTCTGTGATAAATCGCTGACAGTGCAGCACTTTCTCTGTGATAACCCACCAGCAGTGCAGCAATTTCTCTGTGATAACTCACTGACAGTGCAGCACTTTCTCTGTGATAAATCACCGACTGTTCAGCACTTTCCCTGTGATAGCTTACTGACAGTGCAGCACTTTCTCTGTGATAACCCACTGACAGTGCAGCACTTTCTCTGTGATAACCCACCAGCAGTGCAGCACTTTCTCTGTGATAACTCACTGACAGTGCAGCACTTTCTCTGTGATAACTCACCGACAGTGCAGCACTTTCACTGTGATAAATCACCGACAGTGCAGCACTTTCTCTGTGATAACCCACTGACAGTGCAGCACTTTCTCTGTGATAACCCACTGACAGTGCAGCACTTTCTCTGTGATAACCCACTGACAGTGCAGCACTTTCTCTGTGATAACCCACTGACAGTGCAGCACTTTCTCTGTGATAACCCACTGACAGTGCAGCACATTCTCTGTGATAACCCACCGACAGTGCAGCACTTTCTCTGTGATATCTCACTGACAGTGCAGCACTTTCTCTGTGATAACCCACTGACAGTGCAGCACTTTCTCTGTGATAACCCACCGACAGTGCAGCACTTTCCCTGTGATAACACACAGACAGTGCAGCACTTTCTCTGTGATAACCCAGTGACAGTGCAGCACTTTCTCTGTGATAACCCACCGACAGTGCAGCACTTTCTCTGTGATAACTCACTGACAGTGCGGCACTTTCTCTGTGATAACCCACTGACAGTGCAGCACTGTCTCGGTGATAACCCACCGACAGTACAGCACTTTTTTTGTGATAACCCACCAACAGTTCAGCACTTTCCCTGTGCTAACCCACTGACAGTGCAGCATTTTCTCTGTGATAAATCACTGACATTGCAGCACTTTCTCTGTGAGAACTTACCGACAGTGCAGCACTTTCTCTGTGATAACTCACCGACAGTACAGCACGTTCCCTGTGATAACCCACTGACAGTGCAGCACTTTCTCTGTGATAACCCAGTGGCAGTGTAGCACATTCTCTGTGATAACCCACTGACAGTGCAGCACTTTCTCTGTGATAACCCACTGACAGGGCAGCACATTCTCTGTGATAACCCACTGACAGTGCAGCACTTTCTTTGTGATAACTCGCGACAGTGCAGCACTTTCTCTGTGATAACCCACCGACAGTGCAGCACTCTCTCTGTGATATCCCACTGACAGTGCAGCACGTTCCCTGTGATAACCCACTGATAGTGCAGCACTTTCTCTGTGATAACCCACTGACAGTGCAGCACTTTCTCTGTGATAACCCACTGACAGTGCAGCACTTTCTCTGTGATTACCCACTGACAGTGCAGCACTTTCTTTGTGATAACTCGCGACAGTGCAGCACTTTCTCTGTGATAACTCACCGACAGTGCAGCACTTTCTCTGTGATAACTCACTGACAGTGCAGCACATTCTCTGTGATAAATCACTGACAGTGCAGCACTTTCTCTGTGATAACCCACCAGCAGTGCAGCACTTTCTCTGTGATAACTCACTGACAGTGCAGCACTTTCTCTGTGATAAATCACCGAATGTGCAGCACTTTCCCTGTGATACCTTACTGACAGTGCAGCACTTTCTCTGTGATAACCCACTGACAGTGCAGCACTTTCTCTGTGATAACCCACCAGCAGTGCAGCACTTTCTCTGTGATAACTCACTGACAGTGCAGCACTTTCTCTGTGATAACTCACCGACAGTGCAGCACTTTCTCTGTGATAAATCACCGACAGTGCAGCACTTTCTCTATGATAACCCACTGACAGTGCAGCACTTTCTCTGTGATAAATCACCGACAGTGCAGCACTTTCTCTGTGAGAACTCACTGACCGTGCAGCACTTTCTCTGTGATAAATCACTGACAGTGCAGCACTTTCCCTGTGATAACTTACTGAGAGTGCAGCACTTTCTCTGTGATAACCCACCGACAGTGCAGCACTTTCCCTGTGATAACCCACTGACAGTGCAGCACTTTCCCTGTGATAACCCACTGACAGTGCAGCACTTTCTCTGTGATAAATCACCGACAGTGCAGCACGTTCCCTGTGATAACTTACTGACAGTGCAGCACTTTCTCTGTGATAACCCACCGACAGTGCCGCACTTTCCCTGTGATAACCCACTGACAGTGCAGCACTTTCCCTGTGATAACTTACTGACAGTGCAGCTGCAGCACTTTCTATGTGATAACCCACCGACAGTGCAGCACTTTCTCTGTGATAACTCACTGACAGTGCAGCGCTTTCCCTGTGATAACCCACTGACAGTGCAGCACTTTCCCTGTGATAACCCACTGACAGTGCAGCACTTTCTCTGTGATAACCCACCGACAGTACAGCACTTTCCCTGTGATAACCCACTGACAGTGCAGCACTTTCTCTGTGATAACTCACTGACAGTGCAGCACTTTCTCTGTGATAACCCACTGACAGTGCAGCACTTTCTCTGTGATAACCCACCGACAGTGCAGCACTTTCCCTGTGATAACCCACGGACAGTGCAGCACTTTCTCTGTGATAACCCACTGACAGTGCAGCACTTTCTCTGTGATAACCCACTGACAGTGCAGCACTTTCTCTGTGATAACCCACCGACAGTACAGCACTTTTTCTGTGATAACCCACCAACAGTACAGCACTTTCCCTGTGATAACCCACTGACAGTGCAGCACTTTCTCTGTGATAACCCACTGACAGTGCGGCACTTTCTCTGTGATAACCCACTGACAGTGCAGCACTTTCTCTGTGATAACACACTGACTGTACAGCACTTTCCCTGTGATAACCCACTGACAGTACAGCACTTTCCCTGTGATAACCCACTGACGGCACAGCAATTTCCCTGTGATAACCCACTGACAGTGAAGCACTTTCTCTGTGATAATCCACTGACAGTGCAGCACTTTCTCTGTGATAACTTACCGACATTGCAGCACTTTCTCTGTGATAACTTAAAGACAGTACAGCACTTTCCCTGTGATAACCCACTGACAGTGCAGCACGTTCTCTGTGATAACCCACTGACAGCGCAGCACTTTCTCTGTGATAACCCACTGACGGTGCAGCACTTTCTCTGTGATAACCCACCGACAGTGCAGCACTTTCTCTGTGATAACCCACTGACAGTGCAGCACGTTCCCTGTTATAACCCACTGATGGTGCAGCACTTTCTCTGTGATAACCCACTGACAGTGCAGCACTTTCTCTGTGATAACCCACTGACAGTGCAGCACTTTCTCTGTGATAACCCACTGACAGTGCAGCACTTTCTTTGTGATAACTCGCGACAGTGCAGCACCTTCTCTGTGATAACTCACCGACAGTGCAGCACTTTCTCTGTGATAACTCACTGACAGTGCAGCACATTCTCTGTGATAAATCACTGACAGTGCAGCACTTTCTCTGTGGTAACCCACCAGCAGTGCAGCAATTTCTCGGTGATAACTCACTGACAGTGCAGCACTTTCTCTGTGATAAATCACCGACTGTGCAGCACTTTCCCTGTGATAGCTTACTGACAGTGCAGCACTTTCTCTGTAATAACCCACTGACAGTGCAGCACTTTCTCTGTGATAACCCACCAGCAGTGCAGCACTTTCTCTGTGATAACTCACTGACAGTGCAGCACTTTCTCTGTGATAACTCACCGACAGTGCAGCACTTTCTCTGTGATAAATCACCGACAGTGCAGCACTTTCTCTGTGATAACCCACTGACAGTGCAGCACTTTCTCTGTGATAACCCACTGACTGTGCAGCACTTTCTCTGTGATAACTCACTGACAGTGCAGCACTTTTTCTGTGATAACCCACTGACAGTGCAGCACTTTCTCTGTATTAACCCACCGACAGTGCAGCACTTTCGCTGTGATAACCCACTGACAGTGCAGCACCTTCTCTGTGATAACCCACTGACAGTGCAGCACTTTCTTTGTGATAACCCACTGACAGTGCAGCACTTTCTCTGTGATAACTCACTGACAGTGCAGCACTTTCTCTGTGATAACCCACTGATAGTGCAGCACTTTCTCTGTGATAACCCACCGACAGTGCAGCACTTTCGCTGTGATAACCCACTGACAGTGCAGCACTTTCTCTGTGATAACCCACTGACAGTGCAGCACTTTCTCTGTGATAACCCACTGACAGTGCAGCACTTTCTCTGTGATAACCCACCGACAGTACAGCACTTTTTCTGTGATAACCCACTGACAGTGCAGCACTTTCTCTGTGATAACCCACTGACAGTGCAGCACTTTCTCTGTGATAACCCACTGACAGTGCAGCACTTTCTCTGTGATAACCCACCGACAGTACAGCACTTTTTCTGTGATAACCCACCGACAGTACAGCACTTTTTCTGTGATAACCCACCAACAGTGCAGCACTTTCCCTGTGATAACCCACTGACAGTACAGCACTTTCTCTGTGATAAATCACAGACAGTGCAGCAGTTTCACTGTGATAACTTACCGACAGTGCAGCACTTTCTCTGAGATAACCCACTGACAGTGCAGCACTTTCTCTGTGATAACCCACCGACAGTACAGCACTTTTTCTGTGATAACCCACCAACAGTGCAGCACTTTCCCTGTGATAACCCACTGACAGTGCAGCACTATCTCTGTGATAAATCACTGACATTGCAGCACTTTCTCTGTGAGAACTTACCGACAGTGCAGCACTTTATCTGTGATAACTCTCCGACAGTACAGCACGTTCCCTGTGATAACCCACTGACAGTGCAGCACTTTCTCTGTGATAACCCACTGACACTGCAGCACTTTCCCTGTGATAACACACTGACAGTGCAGCACTTTCCCTGTGATAACACACTGACAGTACAGCACTTTCCCTGTGTTAACTCACTGACAGTACAGCACTTTCCCTGTGATAACCCACTGACAGTGCAGCACTTTCTCTGTGATAACCCACTGATAGTGCAGCACTTTCTCTGTGATAACCCACCGACAGTGCAGCACTTTCTCTGTGATAACCCACTGACAGTGCAGCACTTTCTCTGTGATAACCCACTGACAGTGCAGCACTTTCTTTGTGATAACTCGCGACAGTGCAGCACTTTCTCTGTGATAACTCACCGACAGTGCAGCACTTTCTCTGTGATAACTCACAGACAGTGCAGCACATTCTCTGTGATAAATCACTGACAGTGCAGCACTTTCTCTGTGATAACCCACCAGCAGTGCAGCAATTTCTCTGTGATAACTCACTGACAGTGCAGCACTTTCTCTGTGATAAATCACCGACTGTTCAGCACTTTCCCTGTGAGAGCTTACTGACAGTGCAGCACTTTCTCTGTGATAACCCACTGACAGTGCAGCACTTTCTCTGTGATAACCCACCAGCAGTGCAGCACTTTCTCTGTGATAACTCACTGACAGTGCAGCACTTTCTCTGTGATAACTCACCGACAGTGCAGCACTTTCTCTGTGACAAATCACCGACAGTGCAGCACTTTCTCTGTGATAACCCATTGACAGTGCAGCACTTTCTCTGTGATAACCCACTGACAGTGCAGCACTTTCTCTGTGATAACTCACTGACAGTGCAGCACTTTCTCTGTGATAACCCACTGACAGTGCAGCACTTTCTCTGTGATAACCCACCGACAGTGCAGCACTTTCCCTGTGATAACCCACTGACAGTGCAGCACTTTCTCTGTGATAACGCACTGACAGTGCAGCACTTTCTCTGTGATATCCCACTGACAGTGCAGCACTTTCTCTGTGATAACCCACCGACAGTACAGCACTTTTTCTCTGATAACCCACCGACAGTACAGTACTTTTTCTGTGATAACCCACCAACAGTGCAGCACTTTCCCTGTGATAACCCACTGACAGTGCAGCACTTTCTCTGTGATAAATCACCGACAGTGCAGCAATTTCACTGTGATAACTTACCGACAGTGCAGCACTTTCTCTGAGATAACCCACTGACAGTGCAGCAATTTCTCTGTGATAACACACTGACAGTACAGCACTTTCCCTGTGATAACCCACTGACAGCACAGCACTTTCCCTGTGATAACCCACTGACAGTGCATCCATTTTCCTTTGATAATCCACTGACAGTGCAGCACTTTCTCTGTGATAAATCACCGACAGTGCAGCACTTTCTCTGTGATAAATCACCGACAGGACAGTACGTACCCTGTGATAACTCACCGACAGGACAGTACGTTCCCTGTGATAACTCACCGACAGGACAGTACGTTACCTGTGATAACCCACTGACAGTGCAGCACTTTCTCTGTGATAACCCACTGACAGGGCAGCACTTTCTCTGTGATAACCCACTGACAGGGCAGCACTTTCTCTGTGATAACCCACCGACAGTGCAGCACTTTCTCTGTGATAACCCACTGACAGTGCAGCACTTTCTCTGTGATAAATCACCGACAGTGCAGCACTTTCTCTGTGATAACCCACTGAAAGTGCAGCACTTTCTCTGTGATAAATCACCGACAGTGCAGCACTTTCTCTGTGAGAACTCACTGACCGTGCAGCACTTTCTCTGTGATAAATCACTGACAGTGCAGCACTTTCCCTGTGATAACTTACTGAGAGTGCAGCACTTTCTCTGTGATAACCCACCGACAGTGCAGCACTTTCCCTGTGATAACCCACTGACAGTGCAGCACCTTCTCTGTGATAAATCACCGACAGTGCAGCACTTTCTCTGTGATAACCCACTGACAGTGCAGCACTTTCTCTGTGATAAATCACCGACAGTGCAGCACTTTCTCTGTGAGAACTCACTGACCGTGCAGCACTTTCTCTGTGATAAATCACTGACAGTGCAGCACTTTCCCTGTGATAACTTACTGACAGTGCAGCACTTTCTCTGTGATAACCCACTGACAGTGCAGCACTTTCTCTGTGATAACCCACCAGCAGTGCAGCACTTTCTCTGTGATAACTCACTGACAGTGCAGCACTTTCTCTGTGATAACTCACCGACAGTGCAACACTTTCTCTGTGATAAATCACCGACAGTGCAGCACTTTCTCTGTGATAACCCACTGACAGTGCAGCACTTTCTCTGTGATAAATCACCGACAGTGCAGCACTTTCTCTGTGAGAACTCACTGACCGTGCAGCACTTTCTCTGTGATAAATCACTGACAGTGCAGCACTTTCCCTGTGATAACTTACTGACAGTGCAGCACTTTCTCTGTGATAACCCACCGACAGTGCAGCACTTTCCCTGTGATAGCCCACGGACAGTGCAGCACTTTCCCTGTGATAACCCACTGACAGTGCAGCACTTTCTCTGTGATAAATCACCGACAGTGCAGCACTTTCCCTGTGATAACTTACTGACAGTGCAGCAATTTCTCTGTGATAACCCGCCGACAGTGCAGCACTTTCCCTGTGATAACCCACTGACAGTGCAGCACATTCCCTGTGATAACTTACTGACAGTGCAGCTGCAGCACTTTCTCTGTGATAACCCACCGACAGTGCAGCACTTTCCCTGTGATGACACACTGACAGTGCAGCATTTTCTCTGTGATAACTCACTGACAGTGCAGCACTTTCCCTGTGATAAACCACTGACAGTGCAGCACTTTCCCTGTGATATCCCACTGACAGAGCAGCACTTTCTCTGTGATAACCCGCCGACAGTGCAGCAGTTTCTCCGTGATAACCTACTGACAGTGCAGCACTTTCTCTGTGATAACCCACTGACAGTGCAGCACTTTCTCTGTGATAACCCATCAGCAGTGCAGCACTTTCTCTGTGATAACTCACTGACAGTGCAGCACTTTCTCTGTGATAAATCACCGAATGTGCAGCACTTTCCCTGTGATAGCTTACTGACAGTGCAGCACTTTCTCTGTGATAACCCACTGACAGTGCAGCACTTTCTCTGTGATAACCCACCAGCAGTGCAGCACTTTCTCTGTGATAACCCGCCGACAGTGCAGCACTTTCTCCGTGATAACCTACTGACAGTGCAGCACATTCTCTGTGATAAATCACTGACAGTTCAGCACTTTCTCTGTGATAACCCATCAGCAGTGCAGCACTTTCTCTGTGATAACTCACTGACAGTGCAGCACTTTCTCTGTGATAAATCACCGAATGTGCAGCACTTTCCCTGTGATAGCTTACTGACAGTGCAGCACTTTCTCTGTGATAACCCACTGACAGTGCAGCACTTTCTCTGTGATAACCCACCAGCAGTGCAGCACTTTCTCTGTGATAACTCACTGACAGTGCAGCACTTTCTCTGTGATAACCCACCGACAGTGCAGCACTTTCTTTGTGATAACTCGCGACAGTGCAGCACTTTCTCTGTGATAACTCATCGACAGTGCAGCACTTTCTCTGTGATAACCCACTGACAGTGCAGCACGTTCCCTGTGATAACCCACTGATAGTGCAGCACTTTCTCTGTGATAACCCACTGACAGTGCAGCACTTTCTCTGTGATAACCCACTGACAGTGCAGCACTTTCTCTGTGATAACCCACTGACAGTGCAGCACTTTCTCTGTGATAACCCACCCACAGTACAGCACTTTTTCTGTGATAACCCACCAACAGTACAGCACTTTCCCTGTGATAACCCACTGACAGTGCAGCACTTTCTCTGTGATAAATCACCGACAGTGCAGCAGTTTCACTGTGATAACTTACCGACATTGCAGCACTTTCTCTGTGATAACCCACTGACAGTGCAG
The DNA here is from genome assembly GCF_047496795.1 of Chiloscyllium punctatum. Classification (NCBI taxonomy): domain Eukaryota; kingdom Metazoa; phylum Chordata; class Chondrichthyes; order Orectolobiformes; family Hemiscylliidae; genus Chiloscyllium; species Chiloscyllium punctatum. The sequence goes on from NC_092751.1 coordinate 75,051,857, forward strand.
CACTTTCTCTGTGATAACACCCTGACAGTACAGCACTTTCCCTGTGATAACCCACTGACAGTACAGCACTTTCCCTGTGATAACCCACTGACAGTACAGCACTTTCCCTGTGATAAACCACTGACGGCACAGCACTTTCCCTGTGATAACCCACTGACAGTGAAGCACTTTCTCTGTGATAACCCACTGACAGTGCAGCACTTTCTCTGTGATAACTTACCGACATTGCAGCACTTTCTCTGTGATAACTTAAAGACAGTGCAGCACTTTCTCTGGGATAACTCACCGACAGTACAGCATTTTCCCTGTTATAACCCACTGACAGTGCAGCACTTTCTCTGTGATAACCCACTGACAGTGCAGCACTTTCTCTGTGATAACCCACTGACAGGGCAGCACTTTCTCTGTGATAACCCACTGACAGTGCAGCACTTTCTCTGTGATAACCCACCGACAGTGTAGCACTTTCTCTGTGATAACCCACTGACAGTGCAGCACGTTCCCTGTGATAACCCACTGATAGTGCAGCACTTTCTCTGTGATAACCCACTGACAGTGCAGCACTTTCTCTGTGATAACCCACTGACAGTGCAGCACTTTCTCTGTGATACCCCACTGACAGTGCAGCACTTTCTTTGTGATAACTCGCGACAGTGCAGCACCTTCTCTGTGATAACTCACCGACAGTGCAGCACTTTCTCTGTGATATCTCACTGACAGTGCAGCACGTTCTCTGTGATAAATCACTGACAGTGCAGCACTTTCTCTGTGATAACCCACCAGCAGTGCAGCAATTTCTCTGTGATAACTCACTGACAGTGCAGCACTTTCTCTGTGATAAATCACCGACTGTGCAGCACTTTCACTGTGATAGCTTACTGACAGTGCAGCACTTTCTCTGTGATAACCCACTGACAGTGCAGCACTTTCTCTGTGATAACCCACCAGCAGTGCAGCACTTTCTCTGTGATAACTCACTGACAGTGCAGCACTTTCTCTGTGATAACTCACCGACAGTGCAGCACTTTCTCTGTGATAAATCACCGACAGTGCAGCACTTTCTCTCTGATAACCCACTGACAGTGCAGCACTTTCTCTGTGATAACCCACTGACAGTGCAGCTCTTTCTCTGTGATAACTCACTGACAGTGCAGCACTTTTTCTGTGATAACCCACTGACAGTGCAGCACTTTCTCTGTATTAACCCACCGACAGTGCAGCACTTTCCCTGTGATAACACACTGACAGTGCAGCACTTTCTCTGTGATAACCCACTGACAGTGCAGCACTTTCTCTGTGATAACCCACTGACAGTGCAGCACTTTCTCTGTGATAAATCACTGACATTGCAGCACTTTCTCTGTGAGATCTTACCGACAGTGCAGCACTTTCTCTGTGATTACTCACCGACAGTACAGCACGTTCCCTGTGATAACCCACTGACAGTGCAGCACTTTCTCTGTGATAAATCACTGACATTGCATCACTTTCTCTGTGAGAACTTACCGACAGTGCAGCACTTTCTCTGTGATAACTCACCGACAGTACAGCACGTTCCCTGTGATAACCCACTGACAGTGCAGCACTTTCTCTGTGATAACCCACTGACAGTGCAGCACTTTCCCTGTGATAACCCACTGAGAGTGCAGCACTTTCCCTGTGATAACACACTGACAGTACAGCACTTTCCCTGTGATAACCCACTGACAGTACAGCACTTTCCCTGTGATAACCCACTGACAGTGCAGCACTTTCTCTGTGATAACCCACTGATAGTGCAGCACTTTCTCTGTGATAACCCACCGACAGTGCAGCACTTTCTCTGTGATAACCCACTGACAGTGCAGCACTTTCTCTGTGATAACCCACTGACAGTGCAGCACTTTCTTTGTGATAACTCGAGACAGTGCAGCACTTTCTCTGTGATAACTCACCGACAGTGCAGCACTTTCTCTGTGATAACTCACTGACAGTGCAGCACATTCTCTGTGATAAATCACTGACAGTGCAGCACTTTCTCTGTGATAACCCACCAGCAGTGCAGCAATTTCTCTGTGATAACTCACTGACAGTGCAGCACTTTCTCTGTGATAACCCACTGACAGTGCAGCACTTTCTCTGTGATAACCCACCAGCAGTGCAGCACTTTCTCTGTGATAACTCACTGACAGTGCAGCACTTTCTCTGTGATAACTCACCGACAGTGCAGCACTTTCTCTGTGATAAATCACCGACAGTGCAGCACGTTCTCTGTGATAACCCATTGACAGTGCAGCACTTTCTCTGTGATAACCCACTGACAGTGCAGCACTTTCTCTGTGATAACTCACTGACAGTGCAGCACTTTCTCTGTGATAACCCACTGACAGTGCAGCACTTTCTCTGTGATAACCCACCGACAGTGCAGCACTTTCCCTGTGATAACCCACTGACAGTGCAGCACTTTCTCTGTGATAACGCACTGACAGTGCAGCACTTTCTCTGTGATATCCCACTGACAGTGCAGCACTTTCTCTGTGATAACCCACCGACAGTACAGCACTTTTTCTGTGATAACCCACCGACAGTACAGCACTTTTTCTGTGATAACCCACCAACAGTGCAGCACTTTCCCTGTGATAACCCACTGACAGTGCAGCACTTTCTCTGTGATAAATCACCGACAGTGCAGCAGTTTCACTGTGATAACTTACCGACAGTGCAGCACTTTCTCTGAGATAACCCACTGACAGTGCAGCACTTTCTCTGAGATAACCCACTGACAGTGCAGCACTTTCTCTGTGATAACACACTGACAGTACAGCCCTTTCCCTGTGATAACCCACTGACAGCACAGCACTTTCCCTGTGATAACCCACTGACAGTGCATCCATTTTCCTTTGATAACCCACTGACAGTGCAGCACTTTCTCTGTGATAAATCACCGACAGTGCAGCACTTTCTCTGTGATAAATCACCGACAGTGCAGCAGTTTCACTGTGATAACTTACCGACAGTGCATCACTTTCTCTCTGATAAATCACCGACAGTGCAGCAGTTTCACTGCGATAAATCACTGACAATGCAGCACTTTCTCTGTGATAACTCACCGACAGGACAGTACGTTCCCTGTGATAACTCACCGACAGGACAGTACGTTCCCTGTGATAACCCACTGACAGTGCAGCACTTTCTCTGTGATAACCCACTGACAGGGCAGCACTTTCTCTGTGATAACCCACTGACAGGGCAGCACTTTCTCTGTGATAACCCACCGACAGTGCAGCACTTTCTCTGTGATAACCCACTGAGAGTGCAGCACTTTCTCTGTGATAAATCACCGACAGTGCAGCACTTTCTCTGTGATAACCCACTGACAGTGCAGCACTTTCTCTGTGATAAATCACCGATAGTGCAGCACGTTCTCTGTGAGAACTCACTGACCGTTCAGCACTTTCTCTGTGATAAATCACTGACAGTGCAGCACTTTCCCTGTGATAACTTACTGAGAGTGCAGCACTTTCTCTGTGATAACCCACCGACAGTGCAGCACTTTCCCTGTGATAACCCACTGACAGTGCAGCACTTTCTCTGTGATAAATCACCGACAGTGCAGCACTTTCTCTGTGATAACCCACTGACAGTGCAGCACTTTCTCTGTGATAAATCACCGACAGTGCAGCACTTTCTCTGTGAGAACTCACTGACCGTGCAGCACTTTCTCTGTGATAAATCACTGACAGTGCAGCATTTTCCCTGTGATAACTTACTGACAGTGCAGCACTTTCTCTGTGATAACCCACTGACAGTGCAGCACTTTCTCTGTGATAACCCACCAGCAGTGCAACACTTTCTCTGTGATAACTCACTGACAGTGCAGCACTTTCTCTGTGATAACTCACCGACAGTTCAGCACTTTCTCTGTGATAAATCACCGACAGTGCAGCAATTTCTCTGTGATAACCCAATGACAGTGCAGCACTTTCTCTGTGATAAATCACCGACAGTGCAGCACTTTCTCTGTGAGAACTCACTGACCGTGCAGCACTTTCTCTCTGATAAATCACTGACAGTGCAGCACTTTCCCTGTGATAACTTACTGACAGTGCAGCACTTTCTCTGTGATAACCCACCGACAGTGCAGCACTTTCCCTGTGATAGCCCACGGACAGTGCAGCACTTTCCCTGTGATAACCCACTGACAGTGCAGCACTTTCTCTGTGATAAATCACCGACAGTGCAGCACTTTCCCTGTGATAACTTACTGACAGTGCAGCACTTTCTCTGTGATAACCCACCGACAGTGCAGCACTTTCTCTGTGATAAATCACTGACAGTGCAGCACTTTCCCTGTGATAACTTACTGACAGTGCAGCACTTTCTCTGTGATAACCCACCGACAGTGCAGCACTTTCCCTGTGATAGCCCACGGACAGTGCAGCACTTTCCCTGTGATAACCCACTGACAGTGCAGCACTTTCTCTGTGATAAATCACCGACAGTGCAGCACTTTCTTTGTGATAACCCATTGACAGTGCAGCACTTTCTCTGTGATAACACACTGACAGTGCAGCACTTTCTCTGTGATAACTCACTGACAGTGCAGCACTTTCTCTGTGATAACCCACTGACAGTGCAGCACTTTCTCTGTGATAACCCACCGACAGTGCAGCACTTTCCCTGTGATAACCCACTGACAGTGCAGCACTTTCTCTGTGATAACGCACTGACAGTGCAGCACTTTCTCTGTGATATCCCACTGACAGTGCAGCACTTTCTCTGTGATAACCCACCGACAGTACAGCACTTTTTCTGTGATAACCCACCGACAGTACAGCACTTTTTCTGTGATAACCCACCAACAGTGCAGCACTTTCCCTGTGATAACCCACTGACAGTGCAGCACTTTCTCTGTGATAAATCACCGACAGTGCAGCAGTTTCACTGTGATAACTTACCGACAGTGCAGCACTTTCTCTGAGATAACCCACTGACAGTGCAGCACTTTCTCTGTGATAACACACTGACAGTACAGCACTTTCCCTGTGATAACCCACTGACAGCACAGCACTTTCCCTGTGATAACCCACTGACAGTGCATCCATTTTCCTTTGATAACCCACTGACAGTGCAGCACTTTCTCTGTGATAAATCACCGACAGTGCAGCACTTTCTCTGTGATAAATCACCGACAGTGCAGCAGTTTCACTGTGATAACTTACCGACAGTGCATCACTTTCTCTCTGATAAATCACCGACAGTGCAGCAGTGTCACTGCGATAAATCACTGACATTGCAGCACTTTCTCTGTGATAACTCACCGACAGGACAGTACGTTCCCTGTGATAACTCACCGACAGGACAGTACGTTCCCTGTGATAACCCACTGACAGTGCAGCACTTTCTCTGTGATAACCCAATGACAGGGCAGCACTTTCTCTGTGATAACCCACTGACAGGGCAGCACTTTCTCTGTGATAACCCACCGACAGTGCAGCACTTTCTCTGTGATAACCCACTGACAGTGCAGCACTTTCTCTGAAATAAATCACCGACAGTGCAGCACTTTCTCTGTGATAACCCACTGACAGTGCAGCACTTTCTCTGTGATAAATCACCGATAGTGCAGCACTTTCTCTGTGAGAACTCACTGACCGTGCAGCACTTTCTCTGTGATAAATCACTGACAGTGCAGCACTTTCCCTGTGATAACTTACTGACAGTGCAGCACTTTCTCTGTGATAACCCACTGACAGTGCAGCACTTTCTCTGTGATAACCCACTAGCAGTGCAACACTTTCTCTGTGATAACTCACTGACAGTGCAGCACTTTCTCTGTGATAACTCACCGACAGTGCAGCACTTTCTCTGTGATAAATCACCGACAGTGCAGCACTTTCTCTGTGATAACCCACTGACAGTGCAGCACTTTCTCTGTGATAAATCACCGACAGTGCAGCACTTTCTCTGTGAGAACTCGCTGACCGTGCAGCACTTTCTCTGTGATAAATCACTGACAGTGCAGCACTTTCCCTGTGATAACTTACTGACAGTGCAGCACTTTCTCTGTGATAACCCACCGACAGTGCAGCACTTTCCCTGTGATAGCCCACGGACAGTGCAGCACTTTCCCTGTGATAACCCACTGACAGTGCAGCACTTTCTCTGTGATAAATCACCGACAGTGCAGTACTTTCCCTGTGATAACTTACTGACAGTGCAGCACTTTCTCTGTGATAACCCACCGACAGTGCAGCACTTTCTCTGTGATAAATCACTGGCAGTGCAGCACTTTCCCTGTGATAACTTACTGACAGTGCAGCACTTTCTCTGTGATAACCCACCGACAGTGCAGCACTTTCCCTGTGATAGCCCACGGACAGTGCAGCACTTTCCCTGTGATAACCCACTGACAGTGCAGCACTTTCTCTGTGATAAATCACCGACAGTGCAGCACTTTCTCTGTGATAACCCATTGACAGTGCAGCACTTTCTCTGTGATAACCCACTGACAGTGCAGCACTTTCTCTGTGATAACTCACTGACAGTGCAGCACTTTCTCTGTGATAACCCACTGACAGTGCAGCACTTTCTCTGTGATAACCCACCGACAGTGCAGCACTTTCCCTGTGATAACCCACTGACAGTGCAGCACTTTCTCTGTGATAACGCACTGACAGTGCAGCACTTTCTCTGTGATATCCCACTGACAGTGCAGCACTTTCTCTGTGATAACCCACCGACAGTACAGCACTTTTTCTGTGATAACCCACCGACAGTACAGCACTTTTTCTGTGATAACCCACCAACAGTGCAGCACTTTCCCTGTGATAACCCACTGACAGTGCAGCACTTTCTCTGTGATAAATCACCGACAGTGCAGCAGTTTCACTGTGATAACTTACCGACAGTGCAGCACTTTCTCTGAGATAACCCACTGATAGTGCAACACTTTCTCTGTGATAACACACTGACAGTACAGCACTTTCCCTGTGATAACCCACTGACAGCACAGCACTTTCCCTGTGATAACCCACTGACAGTGCATCCATTTTCCTTTGATAACCCACTGACAGTGCAGCACTTTCTCTGTGATAAATCACCGACAGTGCAGCACTTTCTCTGTGATAAATATCTGACAGTGCAGCAGTTTCACTGTGATAACTTACCGACAGTGCATCACTTTCTCTCTGATAAATCACCGACAGTGCAGCAGTTTCACTGCTATAAATCACTGACATTGCAGCACTTTCTCTGTGATAACTCACCGACAGGACAGTACGTTCCCTGTGATAACTCACCGACAGGACAGTACGTTCCCTGTGATAACCCACTGACAGGGCAGCACTTTCTCTGTGATAACCCACCGACAGTGCAGCACTTTCTCTGTGATAACCCACTGACAGTGCAGCACTTTCTCTGTGATAAATCACCGACAGTGCAACACTTTCTCTGTGATAACCCACTGACAGTGCAGCACTTTCTCTGTGATAAATCACCGACAGTGCAGCACTTTCTCTGTGAAAACCCACTGACAGTGCAGCACTTGCTCTGTGATAAATCACCGATAGTGCAGCACTTTCTCTGTGAGAACTCACTGACCGTGCAGCACTTTCTCTGTGATAAATCACTGACAGTGCAGCACTTTCCCTGTGATAACTTACTGAGAGTGCAGCACTTTCTCTGTGATAACCCACCGACAGTGCAGCACTTTCCCTGTGATAACCCACTGACAGTGCAGCACTTTCTCTGTGATAAATCACCGACAGTGCAGCACTTTCTCTGTGATAACCCACTGACAGTGCAGCACTTTCTCTGTGATAAATCACCGACAGTGCAGCACTTTCTCTGTGAGAACTCACTGACCGTGCAGCACTTTCTCTGTGATAAATCACTGACAGTGCAGCACTTTCCCTGTGATAACTTACTGACAGTGCAGCACTTTCTCTGTGATAACCCACTGACAGTGCAGCACTTTCTCTGTGATAACCCACCAGCAGTGCAACACTTTCTCTGTGATAACTCACTGACAGTGCAGCACTTTCTCTGTGATAACTCACCGACAGTGCAGCACTTTCTCTGTGATAAATCACCGACAGTGCAGCACTTTCTCTGTGATAACCCACTGACAGTGCAGCACTTTCTCTGTGATAAATCACCGACAGTGCAGCACTTTCTCTGTGAGAACTCGCTGACCGTGCAGCACTTTCTCTGTGATAACCCACTGACAGTGCAGCACTTTCTCTGTGATAAATCACCGACAGTGCAGTACTTTCCCTGTGATAACTTACTGACAGTGCAGCACTTTCTCTGTGATAACCCACCGACAGTGCAGCACTTTCTCTGTGATAAATCACTGGCAGTGCAGCACTTTCCCTGTGATAACTTACTGACAGTGCAGCACTTTCTCTGTGATAACCCACCGACAGTGCAGCACTTTCCCTGTGATAGCCCACGGACAGTGCAGCACTTTCCCTGTGATAACCCACTGACAGTGCAGCACTTTCTCTGTGATAAATCACCGACAGTGCAGCACTTTCTCTGTGATAACCCATTGACAGTGCAGCACTTTCTCTGTGATAACCCACTGACAGTGCAGCACTTTCTCTGTGATAACTCACTGACAGTGCAGCACTTTCTCTGTGATAACCCACTGACAGTGCAGCACTTTCTCTGTGATAACCCACCGACAGTGCAGCACTTTCCCTGTGATAACCCACTGACAGTGCAGCACTTTCTCTGTGATAACGCACTGACAGTGCAGCACTTTCTCTGTGATATCCCACTGACAGTGCAGCACTTTCTCTGTGATAACCCACCGACAGTACAGCACTTTTTCTGTGATAACCCACCGACAGTACAGCACTTTTTCTGTGATAACCCACCAACAGTGCAGCACTTTCCCTGTGATAACCCACTGACAGTGCAGCACTTTCTCTGTGATAAATCACCGACAGTGCAGCAGTTTCACTGTGATAACTTACCGACAGTGCAGCACTTTCTCTGAGATAACCCACTGATAGTGCAACACTTTCTCTGTGATAACACACTGACAGTACAGCACTTTCCCTGTGATAACCCACTGACAGCACAGCACTTTCCCTGTGATAACCCACTGACAGTGCATCCATTTTCCTTTGATAACCCACTGACAGTGCAGCACTTTCTCTGTGATAAATCACCGACAGTGCAGCACTTTCTCTGTGATAAATATCTGACAGTGCAGCAGTTTCACTGTGATAACTTACCGACAGTGCATCACTTTCTCTCTGATAAATCACCGACAGTGCAGCAGTTTCACTGCTATAAATCACTGACATTGCAGCACTTTCTCTGTGATAACTCACCGACAGGACAGTACGTTCCCTGTGATAACTCACCGACAGGACAGTACGTTCCCTGTGATAACCCACTGACAGGGCAGCACTTTCTCTGTGATAACCCACCGACAGTGCAGCACTTTCTCTGTGATAACCCACTGACAGTGCAGCACTTTCTCTGTGATAAATCACCGACAGTGCAACACTTTCTCTGTGATAACCCACTGACAGTGCAGCACTTTCTCTGTGATAAATCACCGACAGTGCAGCACTTTCTCTGTGAAAACCCACTGACAGTGCAGCACTTTCTCTGTGATAAATCACCGATAGTGCAGCACTTTCTCTGTGAGAACTCACTGACCGTGCAGCACTTTCTCTGTGATAAATCACTGACAGTGCAGCACTTTCCCTGTGATAACTTACTGAGAGTGCAGCACTTTCTCTGTGATAACCCACCGACAGTGCAGCACTTTCCCTGTGATAACCCACTGACAGTGCAGCACTTTCTCTGTGATAAATCACCGACAGTGCAGCACTTTCTCTGTGATAACCCACTGACAGTGCAGCACTTTCTCTGTGATAAATCACCGACAGTGCAGCACTTTCTCTGTGAGAACTCACTGACCGTGCAGCACTTTCTCTGTGATAAATCACTGACAGTGCAGCACTTTCTCTGTGATAACCCAATGACAGGGCAGCACTTTCTCTGTGATAACCCACTGACAGGGCAGCACTTTCTCTGTGATAACCCACCGACAGTGCAGCACTTTCTCTGTGATAACCCACTGACAGTGCAGCACTTTCTCTGAAATAAATCACCGACAGTGCAGCACTTTCTCTGTGATAACCCACTGACAGTGCAGCACTTTCTCTGTGATAAATCACCGATAGTGCAGCACTTTCTCTGTGAGAACTCACTGACCGTGCAGCACTTTCTCTGTGATAAATCACTGACAGTGCAGCACTTTCCCTGTGATAACTTACTGACAGTGCAGCACTTTCTCTGTGATAACCCACTGACAGTGCAGCACTTTCTCTGTGATAACCCACTAGCAGTGCAACACTTTCTCTGTGATAACTCACTGACAGTGCAGCACTTTCTCTGTGATAACTCACCGACAGTGCAGCACTTTCTCTGTGATAAATCACCGACAGTGCAGCACTTTCTCTGTGATAACCCACTGACAGTGCAGCACTTTCTCTGTGATAAATCACCGACAGTGCAGCACTTTCTCTGTGAGAACTCGCTGACCGTGCAGCACTTTCTCTGTGATAAATCACTGACAGTGCAGCACTTTCCCTGTGATAACTTACTGACAGTGCAGCACTTTCTCTGTGATAACCCACCGACAGTGCAGCACTTTCCCTGTGATAGCCCACGGACAGTGCAGCACTTTCCCTGTGATAACCCACTGACAGTGCAGCACTTTCTCTGTGATAAATCACCGACAGTGCAGTACTTTCCCTGTGATAACTTACTGACAGTGCAGCACTTTCTCTGTGATAACCCACCGACAGTGCAGCACTTTCTCTGTGATAAATCACTGGCAGTGCAGCACTTTCCCTGTGATAACTTACTGACAGTGCAGCACTTTCTCTGTGATAACCCACCGACAGTGCAGCACTTTCCCTGTGATAGCCCACGGACAGTGCAGCACTTTCCCTGTGATAACCCACTGACAGTGCAGCACTTTCTCTGTGATAAATCACCGACAGTGCAGCACTTTCTCTGTGATAACCCATTGACAGTGCAGCACTTTCTCTGTGATAACCCACTGACAGTGCAGCACTTTCTCTGTGATAACTCACTGACAGTGCAGCACTTTCTCTGTGATAACCCACTGACAGTGCAGCACTTTCTCTGTGATAACCCACCGACAGTGCAGCACTTTCCCTGTGATAACCCACTGACAGTGCAGCACTTTCTCTGTGATAACGCACTGACAGTGCAGCACTTTCTCTGTGATATCCCACTGACAGTGCAGCACTTTCTCTGTGATAACCCACCGACAGTACAGCACTTTTTCTGTGATAACCCACCGACAGTACAGCACTTTTTCTGTGATAACCCACCAACAGTGCAGCACTTTCCCTGTGATAACCCACTGACAGTGCAGCACTTTCTCTGTGATAAATCACCGACAGTGCAGCAGTTTCACTGTGATAACTTACCGACAGTGCAGCACTTTCTCTGAGATAACCCACTGATAGTGCAACACTTTCTCTGTGATAACACACTGACAGTACAGCACTTTCCCTGTGATAACCCACTGACAGCACAGCACTTTCCCTGTGATAACCCACTGACAGTGCATCCATTTTCCTTTGATAACCCACTGACAGTGCAGCACTTTCTCTGTGATAAATCACCGACAGTGCAGCACTTTCTCTGTGATAAATATCTGACAGTGCAGCAGTTTCACTGTGATAACTTACCGACAGTGCATCACTTTCTCTCTGATAAATCACCGACAGTGCAGCAGTTTCACTGCTATAAATCACTGACATTGCAGCACTTTCTCTGTGATAACTCACCGACAGGACAGTACGTTCCCTGTGATAACTCACCGACAGGACAGTACGTTCCCTGTGATAACCCACTGACAGGGCAGCACTTTCTCTGTGATAACCCACCGACAGTGCAGCACTTTCTCTGTGATAACCCACTGACAGTGCAGCACTTTCTCTGTGATAAATCACCGACAGTGCAACACTTTCTCTGTGATAACCCACTGACAGTGCAGCACTTTCTCTGTGATAAATCACCGACAGTGCAGCACTTTCTCTGTGAAAACCCACTGACAGTGCAGCACTTGCTCTGTGATAAATCACCGATAGTGCAGCACTTTCTCTGTGAGAACTCACTGACCGTGCAGCACTTTCTCTGTGATAAATCACTGACAGTGCAGCACTTTCCCTGTGATAACTTACTGAGAGTGCAGCACTTTCTCTGTGATAACCCACCGACAGTGCAGCACTTTCCCTGTGATAACCCACTGACAGTGCAGCACTTTCTCTGTGATAAATCACCGACAGTGCAGCACTTTCTCTGTGATAACCCACTGACAGTGCAGCACTTTCTCTGTGATAAATCACCGACAGTGCAGCACTTTCTCTGTGAGAACTCACTGACCGTGCAGCACTTTCTCTGTGATAAATCACTGACAGTGCAGCACTTTCCCTGTGATAACTTACTGACAGTGCAGCACTTTCTCTGTGATAACCCACTGACAGTGCAGCACTTTCTCTGTGATAACCCACCAGCAGTGCAACACTTTCTCTGTGATAACTCACTGACAGTGCAGCACTTTCTCTGTGATAACTCACCGACAGTGCAGCACTTTCTCTGTGATAAATCACCGACAGTGCAGCACTTTCTCTGTGATAACCCACTGACAGTGCAGCACTTTCTCTGTGATAAATCACCGACAGTGCAGCACTTTCTCTGTGAGAACTCGCTGACCGTGCAGCACTTTCTCTGTGATAACCCACTGACAGTGCAGCACTTTCTCTGTGATAAATCACCGACAGTGCAGTACTTTCCCTGTGATAACTTACTGACAGTGCAGCACTTTCTCTGTGATAACCCACCGACAGTGCAGCACTTTCTCTGTGATAAATCACTGGCAGTGCAGCACTTTCCCTGTGATAACTTACTGACAGTGCAGCACTTTCTCTGTGATAACCCACCGACAGTGCAGCACTTTCCCTGTGATAGCCCACGGACAGTGCAGCACTTTCCCTGTGATAACCCACTGACAGTGCAGCACTTTCTCTGTGATAAATCACCGACAGTGCAGCACTTTCTCTGTGATAACCCATTGACAGTGCAGCACTTTCTCTGTGATAACCCACTGACAGTGCAGCACTTTCTCTGTGATAACTCACTGACAGTGCAGCACTTTCTCTGTGATAACCCACTGACAGTGCAGCACTTTCTCTGTGATAACCCACCGACAGTGCAGCACTTTCCCTGTGATAACCCACTGACAGTGCAGCACTTTCTCTGTGATAACGCACTGACAGTGCAGCACTTTCTCTGTGATATCCCACTGACAGTGCAGCACTTTCTCTGTGATAACCCACCGACAGTACAGCACTTTTTCTGTGATAACCCACCGACAGTACAGCACTTTTTCTGTGATAACCCACCAACAGTGCAGCACTTTCCCTGTGATAACCCACTGACAGTGCAGCACTTTCTCTGTGATAAATCACCGACAGTGCAGCAGTTTCACTGTGATAACTTACCGACAGTGCAGCACTTTCTCTGAGATAACCCACTGATAGTGCAACACTTTCTCTGTGATAACACACTGACAGTACAGCACTTTCCCTGTGATAACCCACTGACAGCACAGCACTTTCCCTGTGATAACCCACTGACAGTGCATCCATTTTCCTTTGATAACCCACTGACAGTGCAGCACTTTCTCTGTGATAAATCACCGACAGTGCAGCACTTTCTCTGTGATAAATATCTGACAGTGCAGCAGTTTCACTGTGATAACTTACCGACAGTGCATCACTTTCTCTCTGATAAATCACCGACAGTGCAGCAGTTTCACTGCTATAAATCACTGACATTGCAGCACTTTCTCTGTGATAACTCACCGACAGGACAGTACGTTCCCTGTGATAACTCACCGACAGGACAGTACGTTCCCTGTGATAACCCACTGACAGGGCAGCACTTTCTCTGTGATAACCCACCGACAGTGCAGCACTTTCTCTGTGATAACCCACTGACAGTGCAGCACTTTCTCTGTGATAAATCACCGACAGTGCAACACTTTCTCTGTGATAACCCACTGACAGTGCAGCACTTTCTCTGTGATAAATCACCGACAGTGCAGCACTTTCTCTGTGAAAACCCACTGACAGTGCAGCACTTTCTCTGTGATAAATCACCGATAGTGCAGCACTTTCTCTGTGAGAACTCACTGACCGTGCAGCACTTTCTCTGTGATAAATCACTGACAGTGCAGCACTTTCCCTGTGATAACTTACTGAGAGTGCAGCACTTTCTCTGTGATAACCCACCGACAGTGCAGCACTTTCCCTGTGATAACCCACTGACAGTGCAGCACTTTCTCTGTGATAAATCACCGACAGTGCAGCACTTTCTCTGTGATAACCCACTGACAGTGCAGCACTTTCTCTGTGATAAATCACCGACAGTGCAGCACTTTCTCTGTGAGAACTCACTGACCGTGCAGCACTTTCTCTGTGATAAATCACTGACAGTGCAGCACTTTCCCTGTGATAACTTACTGACAGTGCAGCACTTTCTCTGTGATAACCCACTGACAGTGCAGCACTTTCTCTGTGATAACCCACCAGCAGTGCAACACTTTCTCTGTGATAACTCACTGACAGTGCAGCACTTTCTCTGTGATAACTCACCGACAGTGCAGCACTTTCTCTGTGATAAATCACCGACAGTGCAGCACTTTCTGTGTGATAACCCACTGACAGTGCAGCACTTTCTCTGTGATAAATCACTGACTGTGCAGCACTTTCCCTGTGATAACTTACTGACAGTGCAGCACTTTCTCTGTGATAACCCACCGACAGTGCAGCACTTTCCCTGTGATAGCCCACGGACAGTGCAGCACTTTCTCTGTGATAACCCACTGACAGTGCAGCACTTTCTCTGTGATAAATCACCGACAGTGCAGCACTTTCCCTGTGATAACTTACTGACAGTGCAGCACTTTCTCTGTGATAACCCGCCGACAGTGCAGCACTTTCCCTGTGATAACCCACTGACAGTGCAGCACTTTCCCTGTGATAACTTACTGACAGTGCAGCTGCAGCACTTTCTCTGTGATAACCCACCGACAGTGCAGCACTTTCCCTGTGATGACACACTGACAGTGCAGCACTTTCTCTGTGATAACTCACTGACAGTGCAGCGCTTTCCCTGTGATAAACCACTGACAGTGCAGCACTTTCCCTGTGATATCCCACTGACAGAGCAGCACTTTCTCTGTGATAACCCGCCGAGAGTGCAGCACTTTCTCCGTGATAACCTACTGACAGTGCAGCACTTTCTCTGTGATAACCCACTGACAGTGCAGCACTTTCTCTGTGATAACCCATCAGCAGTGCAGCACTTTCTCTGTGATAACTCACTGACAGTGCAGCACTTTCTCTATGATAAATCACAGAATGTGCAGCACTTTCCCTGTGATAGCTTACTGACAGTGCAGCACTTTCTCTGTGATAACCCACTGACAGTGCAGCACTTTCTCTGTGATAACCCACCAGCAGTGCAGCACTTTCTCTGTGATAACCCGTCGACAGTGCAGCACTTTCTCCGTGATAACCTACTGACAGTGCAGCACATTCTCTGTGATAAATCACTGACAGTGCAGCACTTTCTCTGTGATAACCCATCAGCAGTGCAGCACTTTCTCTGTGATAACTCACTGACAGTGCAGCACTTTCTCTGTGATAAATCACTGACAGTACAGCACTTTCCCTGTGATAGCTTACTGACAGTGCAGCACTTTCTCTGTGATAACCCACTGACAGTGCAGCACTTTCTCTGTGATAACCCACAAGCAGTGCAGCACTTTCTCTGTGATAACTCACTGACAGTGCAGCACTTTCTCTGTGATAACCCACAAGCAGTGCAGCACTTTCTCTGTGATAACCCACCGACAGTGCAGCACTTTCTTTGTGATAACTCGCGACAGTGCAGCACTTTCTCTGTGATAACCCATCGACAGTGCAGCACTTTCTCTGTGATAACCCACTGACAGTGCAGCACGTTCCCTGTGATAACCCACTGATAGTGCAGCACTTTCTCTGTGATAACCCACTGACAGTGCAGCACTTTCTCTGTGATAACCCACTGACAGTGCAGCACTTTCTCTGTGATAACCCACTGACAGTGCAGCACTTTCTTTGTGATAACTCGCGACAGTTCCGCACTTTCTCTGTGATAACTCACCGACAGTGCAGCACTTTCTCTGTGATAACTCACTGACAGTGCAGCACATTCTCTGTGATAAATCACTGACAGTGCAGCACTTTCTCTGTGATAACCCACTAGCAGTGCAGCACTTTCTCTGTGATAACTCACTGACAGTGCAGCACTTTCTCTGTGATAAATCACCGAATGTGCAGCACTTTCCCTGTGATAGCTTACTGACAGTGCAGCACTTTCTCTGTGATAACCCACTGACAGTGCAGCACTTTCTCTGTGATAACCCACCAGCAGTGCAGCACTTTCTCTGTGATGACTCACTGACAGTGCAGCACTTTCTCTGTGATAACTCACCGACAGTGCAGCACTTTCTCTGTGATAAATCACCGACAGTGCAGCACTTTCTCTGTGATAACCCACTGACAGTGCAGCACTTTCTCTGTGATAAATCACCGACAGTGCAGCACTTTCTCTGTGAGAACTCACTGACCGTGCAGCACTTTCTCTGTGATAAATCACTGACAGTGCAGCACATTCTCTGTGATAAATCACTGACAGTGCAGCACTTTCTCTGTGATAAACCACTAGCAGTGCAGCACTTTCTCTGTGATAACTCACTGACAGTGCAGCACTTTCTCTGTGATAACTCACTGACAGTGCAGCACATTCTCTGTGATAACTCACTGACAGTGCAGCACATTCTCTGTGATAAATCACTGACAGTGCAGCACTTTCTCTGTGATAACCCACTGACAGTGCAGCACTTTCTTTGTGATAACTCGCGACAGTGCCGCACTTTCTCTGTGATAACTCACCGACAGTGCAGCACTTTCTCTGTGATAACTCACTGACAGTGCAGCACATTCTCTGTGATAAATCACTGACAGTGCAGCACTTTCTCTGTGATAACCCACTAGCAGTGCAGCACTTTCTCTGTGATAACTCACTGACAGTGCAGCACTTTCTCTGTGATAAATCACCGAATGTGCAGCACTTTCCCTGTGATAGCTTACTGACAGTGCAGCACTTTCTCTGTGATAACCCACTGACAGTGCAGCACTTTCTCTGTGATAACCCACCAGCAGTGCAGCACTTTCTCTGTGATAAATCACCGACAGTGCAGCACTTTCTCTGTGAGAACTCA
Source organism: Chiloscyllium punctatum (assembly GCF_047496795.1). Taxonomy (NCBI): domain Eukaryota; kingdom Metazoa; phylum Chordata; class Chondrichthyes; order Orectolobiformes; family Hemiscylliidae; genus Chiloscyllium; species Chiloscyllium punctatum. Next base: position 75,069,237 of record NC_092751.1, read on the forward strand.
CTGACCGTGCAGCACTTTCTCTGTGATAAATCACTGACAGTGCCGCACTTTCCCTGTGATAACTTACTGACAGTGCAGCACTTTCTCTGTGATAACCCACCGACAGTGCAGCACTTTCCCTGTGATAGCCCACGGACAGTGCAGCACTTTCCCTGTGATAACCCACTGATAGTGCAGCACTTTCTCTGTGATAACCCACTGACAGTGCAGCACTTTCTCTGTGATAACCCACTGACAGTGCAGCACTTTCTCTGTGATAACCCACTGACAGTGCAGCACTTTCTTTGTGATAACTCGCGACAGTGCCGCACTTTCTCTGTGATAACTCACCGACAGTGCAGCACTTTCTCTGTGATAACTCACTGACAGTGCAGCACATTCTCTGTGATAACTCACTGACAGTGCAGCACTTTCTCTGTGAGAAATCACCGAATGTGCAGCACTTTCCCTGTGATAGCTTACTGACAGTGCAGCACTTTCTCTGTGATAACCCACTGACAGTGCAGCACTTTCTCTGTGATAACCCACCAGCAGTGCAGCACTTTCTCTGTGATAACTCACTGACAGTGCAGCACTTTCTCTGTGATAACTCACCGACAGTGCAGCACTTTCTTTGTGATAACTCGCGACAGTGCCGCACTTTCTCTGTGATAACTCACCGACAGTGCAGCACTTTCTCTGTGATAACTCACTGACAGTGCAGCACATTCTCTGTGATAACTCACTGACAGTGCAGCACTTTCTCTGTGAGAAATCACCGAATGTGCAGCACTTTCCCTGTGATAGCTTACTGACAGTGCAGCACTTTCTCTGTGATAACCCACTGACAGTGCAGCACTTTCTCTGTGATAACCCACCAGCAGTGCAGCACTTTCTCTGTGATAACTCACTGACAGTGCAGCACTTTCTCTGTGATAACTCACCGACAGTGCAGCACTTTCTCTGTGATAAATCACCGACAGTGCAGCACTTTCTCTGTGATAACCCACTGACAGTGCAGCACTTTCTCTGTGATAAATCACCGACAGTGCAGCACTTTCTCTGTGAGAACTCACTGACCGTGCAGCACTTTCTCCGTGATAAATCACTGACAGTGCAGCACTTTCCCTGTGATAACTTACTGACAGTGCAGCACTTTCTCTGTGATAACCCACCGACAGTGCAGCACTTTCCCTGTGATAGCCCACGGACAGTGCAGCACTTTCCCTGTGATAACCCACTGACAGTGCAGCACTTTCTCTGTGATAAATCACCGACAGTGCAGCACTTTCCCTGTGATAACTTACTGACAGTGCAGCACTTTCTCTGTGATAACCCGCCGACAGTGCAGCACTTTCACTGTGATAACCCACTGACAGTGCAGCACTTTCCCTGTGATAACTTACTGACAGTGCAGCTGCAGCACTTTCTCTGTGATAACCCACCGACAGTGCAGCACTTTCCCTGTGATGACACACTGACAGTGCAGCACTTTCTCTGTGATAACTCACTGACAGTGCAGCGCTTTCCCTGTGATAAACCACTGACAGTGCAGCACTTTCCCTGTGATAACCCACTGACAGTGCAGCACTTTCCCTGTGATAACCCACTGACAGTGCAGCACTTTCTCTGTGATAACCCATTGACAGTGCAGCACTTTCTCTGTGATAACCCACTGACAGTGCAGCACTTTCTCTGTGATAACTCACTGACAGTGCAGCACTTTCTCTGTGATAACCCACTGACAGTGCAGCACTTTCTCTGTGATAACCCACCGACAGTGCAGCACTTTCCCTGTGATAACCCACTGACAGTGCAGCACTTTCTCTGTGATAACCCACTGACAGTGCAGCACTTTCTCTGTGATAACCCACCAGCAGTGCAGCACTTTCTCTGTGATAACTCACTGACAGTGCAGCACTTTCTCTGTGATAACTCACCGACAGTGCAGCACTTTCACTGTGATAAATCACCGACAGTGCAGCACTTTCTCTGTGATAACCCACTGACAGTGCAGCACTTTCTCTGTGATAACCCACTGACAGTGCAGCACTTTCTCTGTGATAACCCACTGACAGTGCAGCACTTTCTCTGTGATAACCCACTGACAGTGCAGCACTTTCTCTGTGATAACCCACTGACAGTGCAGCACATTCTCTGTGATAACCCACCGACAGTGCAGCACTTTCTCTGTGATATCTCACTGACAGTGCAGCACTTTCTCTGTGATAACCCACTGACAGTGCAGCACTTTCTCTGTGATAACCCACCGACAGTGCAGCACTTTCCCTGTGATAACACACAGACAGTGCAGCACTTTCTCTGTGATAACCCAGTGACAGTGCAGCACTTTCTCTGTGATTACCCACCGACAGTGCAGCACTTTCTCTGTGATAACTCACTGACAGTGCGGCACTTTCTCTGTGATAACCCACTGACAGTGCAGCACTGTCTCGGTGATAACCCACCGACAGTACAGCACTTTTTTTGTGATAACCCACCAACAGTTCAGCACTTTCCCTGTGCTAACCCACTGACAGTGCAGCATTTTCTCTGTGATAAATCACTGACATTGCAGCACTTTCTCTGTGAGAACTTACCGACAGTGCAGCACTTTCTCTGTGATAACTCACCGACAGTACAGCACGTTCCCTGTGATAACCCACTGACAGTGCAGCACTTTCTCTGTGATAACCCAGTGGCAGTGTAGCACATTCTCTGTGATAACCCACTGACAGTGCAGCACTTTCTCTGTGATAACCCACTGACAGGGCAGCACTTTCTCTGTGATAACCCACTGACAGTGCAGCACTTTCTTTGTGATAACTCGCGACAGTGCAGCACTTTCTCTGTGATAACCCACCGACAGTGCAGCACTCTCTCTGTGATATCCCACTGACAGTGCAGCACGTTCCCTGTGATAACCCACTGATAGTGCAGCACTTTCTCTGTGATAACCCACTGACAGTGCAGCACTTTCTCTGTGATAACCCACTGACAGTGCAGCACTTTCTCTGTGATTACCCACTGACAGTGCAGCACTTTCTTTGTGATAACTCGCGACAGTGCAGCACTTTCTCTGTGATAACTCACCGACAGTGCAGCACTTTCTCTGTGATAACTCACTGACAGTGCAGCACATTCTCTGTGATAAATCACTGACAGTGCAGCACTTTCTCTGTGATAACCCACCAGCAGTGCAGCACTTTCTCTGTGATAACTCACTGACAGTGCAGCACTTTCTCTGTGATAAATCACCGAATGTGCAGCACTTTCCCTGTGATACCTTACTGACAGTGCAGCACTTTCTCTGTGATAACCCACTGACAGTGCAGCACTTTCTCTGTGATAACCCACCAGCAGTGCAGCACTTTCTCTGTGATAACTCACTGACAGTGCAGCACTTTCTCTGTGATAACTCACCGACAGTGCAGCACTTTCTCTGTGATAAATCACCGACAGTGCAGCACTTTCTCTATGATAACCCACTGACAGTGCAGCACTTTCTCTGTGATAAATCACCGACAGTGCAGCACTTTCTCTGTGAGAACTCACTGACCGTGCAGCACTTTCTCTGTGATAAATCACTGACAGTGCAGCACTTTCCCTGTGATAACTTACTGAGAGTGCAGCACTTTCTCTGTGATAACCCACCGACAGTGCAGCACTTTCCCTGTGATAACCCACTGACAGTGCAGCACTTTCCCTGTGATAACCCACTGACAGTGCAGCACTTTCTCTGTGATAAATCACCGACAGTGCAGCACGTTCCCTGTGATAACTTACTGACAGTGCAGCACTTTCTCTGTGATAACCCACCGACAGTGCCGCACTTTCCCTGTGATAACCCACTGACAGTGCAGCACTTTCCCTGTGATAACTTACTGACAGTGCAGCTGCAGCACTTTCTATGTGATAACCCACCGACAGTGCAGCACTTTCTCTGTGATAACTCACTGACAGTGCAGCGCTTTCCCTGTGATAACCCACTGACAGTGCAGCACTTTCCCTGTGATAACCCACTGACAGTGCAGCACTTTCTCTGTGATAACCCACCGACAGTACAGCACTTTCCCTGTGATAACCCACTGACAGTGCAGCACTTTCTCTGTGATAACTCACTGACAGTGCAGCACTTTCTCTGTGATAACCCACTGACAGTGCAGCACTTTCTCTGTGATAACCCACCGACAGTGCAGCACTTTCCCTGTGATAACCCACGGACAGTGCAGCACTTTCTCTGTGATAACCCACTGACAGTGCAGCACTTTCTCTGTGATAACCCACTGACAGTGCAGCACTTTCTCTGTGATAACCCACCGACAGTACAGCACTTTTTCTGTGATAACCCACCAACAGTACAGCACTTTCCCTGTGATAACCCACTGACAGTGCAGCACTTTCTCTGTGATAACCCACTGACAGTGCGGCACTTTCTCTGTGATAACCCACTGACAGTGCAGCACTTTCTCTGTGATAACACACTGACTGTACAGCACTTTCCCTGTGATAACCCACTGACAGTACAGCACTTTCCCTGTGATAACCCACTGACGGCACAGCAATTTCCCTGTGATAACCCACTGACAGTGAAGCACTTTCTCTGTGATAATCCACTGACAGTGCAGCACTTTCTCTGTGATAACTTACCGACATTGCAGCACTTTCTCTGTGATAACTTAAAGACAGTACAGCACTTTCCCTGTGATAACCCACTGACAGTGCAGCACGTTCTCTGTGATAACCCACTGACAGCGCAGCACTTTCTCTGTGATAACCCACTGACGGTGCAGCACTTTCTCTGTGATAACCCACCGACAGTGCAGCACTTTCTCTGTGATAACCCACTGACAGTGCAGCACGTTCCCTGTTATAACCCACTGATGGTGCAGCACTTTCTCTGTGATAACCCACTGACAGTGCAGCACTTTCTCTGTGATAACCCACTGACAGTGCAGCACTTTCTCTGTGATAACCCACTGACAGTGCAGCACTTTCTTTGTGATAACTCGCGACAGTGCAGCACCTTCTCTGTGATAACTCACCGACAGTGCAGCACTTTCTCTGTGATAACTCACTGACAGTGCAGCACATTCTCTGTGATAAATCACTGACAGTGCAGCACTTTCTCTGTGGTAACCCACCAGCAGTGCAGCAATTTCTCGGTGATAACTCACTGACAGTGCAGCACTTTCTCTGTGATAAATCACCGACTGTGCAGCACTTTCCCTGTGATAGCTTACTGACAGTGCAGCACTTTCTCTGTAATAACCCACTGACAGTGCAGCACTTTCTCTGTGATAACCCACCAGCAGTGCAGCACTTTCTCTGTGATAACTCACTGACAGTGCAGCACTTTCTCTGTGATAACTCACCGACAGTGCAGCACTTTCTCTGTGATAAATCACCGACAGTGCAGCACTTTCTCTGTGATAACCCACTGACAGTGCAGCACTTTCTCTGTGATAACCCACTGACAGTGCAGCACTTTCTCTGTGATAACTCACTGACAGTGCAGCACTTTTTCTGTGATAACCCACTGACAGTGCAGCACTTTCTCTGTATTAACCCACCGACAGTGCAGCACTTTCGCTGTGATAACCCACTGACAGTGCAGCACCTTCTCTGTGATAACCCACTGACAGTGCAGCACTTTCTTTGTGATAACCCACTGACAGTGCAGCACTTTCTCTGTGATAACTCACTGACAGTGCAGCACTTTCTCTGTGATAACCCACTGATAGTGCAGCACTTTCTCTGTGATAACCCACCGACAGTGCAGCACTTTCGCTGTGATAACCCACTGACAGTGCAGCACTTTCTCTGTGATAACCCACTGACAGTGCAGCACTTTCTCTGTGATAACCCACTGACAGTGCAGCACTTTCTCTGTGATAACCCACCGACAGTACAGCACTTTTTCTGTGATAACCCACTGACAGTGCAGCACTTTCTCTGTGATAACCCACTGACAGTGCAGCACTTTCTCTGTGATAACCCACTGACAGTGCAGCACTTTCTCTGTGATAACCCACCGACAGTACAGCACTTTTTCTGTGATAACCCACCGACAGTACAGCACTTTTTCTGTGATAACCCACCAACAGTGCAGCACTTTCCCTGTGATAACCCACTGACAGTACAGCACTTTCTCTGTGATAAATCACAGACAGTGCAGCAGTTTCACTGTGATAACTTACCGACAGTGCAGCACTTTCTCTGAGATAACCCACTGACAGTGCAGCACTTTCTCTGTGATAACCCACCGACAGTACAGCACTTTTTCTGTGATAACCCACCAACAGTGCAGCACTTTCCCTGTGATAACCCACTGACAGTGCAGCACTATCTCTGTGATAAATCACTGACATTGCAGCACTTTCTCTGTGAGAACTTACCGACAGTGCAGCACTTTATCTGTGATAACTCTCCGACAGTACAGCACGTTCCCTGTGATAACCCACTGACAGTGCAGCACTTTCTCTGTGATAACCCACTGACACTGCAGCACTTTCCCTGTGATAACACACTGACAGTGCAGCACTTTCCCTGTGATAACACACTGACAGTACAGCACTTTCCCTGTGTTAACTCACTGACAGTACAGCACTTTCCCTGTGATAACCCACTGACAGTGCAGCACTTTCTCTGTGATAACCCACTGATAGTGCAGCACTTTCTCTGTGATAACCCACCGACAGTGCAGCACTTTCTCTGTGATAACCCACTGACAGTGCAGCACTTTCTCTGTGATAACCCACTGACAGTGCAGCACTTTCTTTGTGATAACTCGCGACAGTGCAGCACTTTCTCTGTGATAACTCACCGACAGTGCAGCACTTTCTCTGTGATAACTCACAGACAGTGCAGCACATTCTCTGTGATAAATCACTGACAGTGCAGCACTTTCTCTGTGATAACCCACCAGCAGTGCAGCAATTTCTCTGTGATAACTCACTGACAGTGCAGCACTTTCTCTGTGATAAATCACCGACTGTTCAGCACTTTCCCTGTGAGAGCTTACTGACAGTGCAGCACTTTCTCTGTGATAACCCACTGACAGTGCAGCACTTTCTCTGTGATAACCCACCAGAAGTGCAGCACTTTCTCTGTGATAACTCACTGACAGTGCAGCACTTTCTCTGTGATAACTCACCGACAGTGCAGCACTTTCTCTGTGACAAATCACCGACAGTGCAGCACTTTCTCTGTGATAACCCATTGACAGTGCAGCACTTTCTCTGTGATAACCCACTGACAGTGCAGCACTTTCTCTGTGATAACTCACTGACAGTGCAGCACTTTCTCTGTGATAACCCACTGACAGTGCAGCACTTTCTCTGTGATAACCCACCGACAGTGCAGCACTTTCCCTGTGATAACCCACTGACAGTGCAGCACTTTCTCTGTGATAACGCACTGACAGTGCAGCACTTTCTCTGTGATATCCCACTGACAGTGCAGCACTTTCTCTGTGATAACCCACCGACAGTACAGCACTTTTTCTCTGATAACCCACCGACAGTACAGTACTTTTTCTGTGATAACCCACCAACAGTGCAGCACTTTCCCTGTGATAACCCACTGACAGTGCAGCACTTTCTCTGTGATAAATCACCGACAGTGCAGCAATTTCACTGTGATAACTTACCGACAGTGCAGCACTTTCTCTGAGATAACCCACTGACAGTGCAGCAATTTCTCTGTGATAACACACTGACAGTACAGCACTTTCCCTGTGATAACCCACTGACAGCACAGCACTTTCCCTGTGATAACCCACTGACAGTGCATCCATTTTCCTTTGATAATCCACTGACAGTGCAGCACTTTCTCTGTGATAAATCACCGACAGTGCAGCACTTTCTCTGTGATAAATCACCGACAGGACAGTACGTACCCTGTGATAACTCACCGACAGGACAGTACGTTCCCTGTGATAACTCACCGACAGGACAGTACGTTACCTGTGATAACCCACTGACAGTGCAGCACTTTCTCTGTGATAACCCACTGACAGGGCAGCACTTTCTCTGTGATAACCCACTGACAGGGCAGCACTTTCTCTGTGATAACCCACCGACAGTGCAGCACTTTCTCTGTGATAACCCACTGACAGTGCAGCACTTTCTCTGTGATAAATCACCGACAGTGCAGCACTTTCTCTGTGATAACCCACTGAAAGTGCAGCACTTTCTCTGTGATAAATCACCGACAGTGCAGCACTTTCTCTGTGAGAACTCACTGACCGTGCAGCACTTTCTCTGTGATAAATCACTGACAGTGCAGCACTTTCCCTGTGATAACTTACTGAGAGTGCAGCACTTTCTCTGTGATAACCCACCGACAGTGCAGCACTTTCCCTGTGATAACCCACTGACAGTGCAGCACCTTCTCTGTGATAAATCACCGACAGTGCAGCACTTTCTCTGTGATAACCCACTGACAGTGCAGCACTTTCTCTGTGATAAATCACCGACAGTGCAGCACTTTCTCTGTGAGAACTCACTGACCGTGCAGCACTTTCTCTGTGATAAATCACTGACAGTGCAGCACTTTCCCTGTGATAACTTACTGACAGTGCAGCACTTTCTCTGTGATAACCCACTGACAGTGCAGCACTTTCTCTGTGATAACCCACCAGCAGTGCAGCACTTTCTCTGTGATAACTCACTGACAGTGCAGCACTTTCTCTGTGATAACTCACCGACAGTGCAACACTTTCTCTGTGATAAATCACCGACAGTGCAGCACTTTCTCTGTGATAACCCACTGACAGTGCAGCACTTTCTCTGTGATAAATCACCGACAGTGCAGCACTTTCTCTGTGAGAACTCACTGACCGTGCAGCACTTTCTCTGTGATAAATCACTGACAGTGCAGCACTTTCCCTGTGATAACTTACTGACAGTGCAGCACTTTCTCTGTGATAACCCACCGACAGTGCAGCACTTTCCCTGTGATAGCCCACGGACAGTGCAGCACTTTCCCTGTGATAACCCACTGACAGTGCAGCACTTTCTCTGTGATAAATCACCGACAGTGCAGCACTTTCCCTGTGATAACTTACTGACAGTGCAGCAATTTCTCTGTGATAACCCGCCGACAGTGCAGCACTTTCCCTGTGATAACCCACTGACAGTGCAGCACTTTCCCTGTGATAACTTACTGACAGTGCAGCTGCAGCACTTTCTCTGTGATAACCCACCGACAGTGCAGCACTTTCCCTGTGATGACACACTGACAGTGCAGCATTTTCTCTGTGATAACTCACTGACAGTGCAGCACTTTCCCTGTGATAAACCACTGACAGTGCAGCACTTTCCCTGTGATATCCCACTGACAGAGCAGCACTTTCTCTGTGATAACCCGCCGACAGTGCAGCAGTTTCTCCGTGATAACCTACTGACAGTGCAGCACTTTCTCTGTGATAACCCACTGACAGTGCAGCACTTTCTCTGTGATAACCCATCAGCAGTGCAGCACTTTCTCTGTGATAACTCACTGACAGTGCAGCACTTTCTCTGTGATAAATCACCGAATGTGCAGCACTTTCCCTGTGATAGCTTACTGACAGTGCAGCACTTTCTCTGTGATAACCCACTGACAGTGCAGCACTTTCTCTGTGATAACCCACCAGCAGTGCAGCACTTTCTCTGTGATAACCCGCCGACAGTGCAGCACTTTCTCCGTGATAACCTACTGACAGTGCAGCACATTCTCTGTGATAAATCACTGACAGTGCAGCACTTTCTCTGTGATAACCCATCAGCAGTGCAGCACTTTCTCTGTGATAACTCACTGACAGTGCAGCACTTTCTCTGTGATAAATCACCGAATGTGCAGCACTTTCCCTGTGATAGCTTACTGACAGTGCAGCACTTTCTCTGTGATAACCCACTGACAGTGCAGCACTTTCTCTGTGATAACCCACCAGCAGTGCAGCACTTTCTCTGTGATAACTCACTGACAGTGCAGCACTTTCTCTGTGATAACCCACCGACAGTGCAGCACTTTCTTTGTGATAACTCGCGACAGTGCAGCACTTTCTCTGTGATAACTCATCGACAGTGCAGCACTTTCTCTGTGATAACCCACTGACAGTGCAGCACGTTCCCTGTGATAACCCACTGATAGTGCAGCACTTTCTCTGTGATAACCCACTGACAGTGCAGCACTTTCTCTGTGATAACCCACTGACAGTGCAGCACTTTCTCTGTGATAACCCACTGACAGTGCAGCACTTTCTCTGTGATAACCCACCCACAGTACAGCACTTTTTCTGTGATAACCCACCAACAGTACAGCACTTTCCCTGTGATAACCCACTGACAGTGCAGCACTTTCTCTGTGATAAATCACCGACAGTGCAGCAGTTTCACTGTGATAACTTACCGACATTGCAGCACTTTCTCTGTGATAACCCACTGACAGTGCAGCACTTTCTCTGTGATAACACCCTGACAGTACAGCACTTTCCCTGTGATAACCCACTGACAGTACAGCACTTTCCCTGTGATAACCCACTGACAGTACAGCACTTTCCCTGTGATAAACCACTGACGGCACAGCACTTTCCCTGTGATAACCCACTGACAGTGAAGCACTTTCTCTGTGATAACCCACTGACAGTGCAGCACTTTCTCTGTGATAACTTACCGACATTGCAGCACTTTCTCTGTGATAACTTAAAGACAGTGCAGCACTTTCTCTGGGATAACTCACCGACAGTACAGCATTTTCCCTGTTATAACCCACTGACAGTGCAGCACTTTCTCTGTGATAACCCACTGACAGTGCAGCACTTTCTCTGTGATAACCCACTGACAGGGCAGCACTTTCTCTGTGATAACCCACTGACAGTGCAGCACTTTCTCTGTGATAACCCACCGACAGTGTAGCACTTTCTCTGTGATAACCCACTGACAGTGCAGCACGTTCCCTGTGATAACCCACTGATAGTGCAGCACTTTCTCTGTGATAACCCACTGACAGTGCAGCACTTTCTCTGTGATAACCCACTGACAGTGCAGCACTTTCTCTGTGATACCCCACTGACAGTGCAGCACTTTCTTTGTGATAACTCGCGACAGTGCAGCACCTTCTCTGTGATAACTCACCGACAGTGCAGCACTTTCTCTGTGATATCTCACTGACAGTGCAGCACGTTCTCTGTGATAAATCAGTGACAGTGCAGCACTTTCTCTGTGATAACCCACCAGCAGTGCAGCAATTTCTCTGTGATAACTCACTGACAGTGCAGCACTTTCTCTGTGATAAATCACCGACTGTGCAGCACTTTCACTGTGATAGCTTACTGACAGTGCAGCACTTTCTCTGTGATAACCCACTGACAGTGCAGCACTTTCTCTGTGATAACCCACCAGCAGTGCAGCACTTTCTCTGTGATAACTCACTGACAGTGCAGCACTTTCTCTGTGATAACTCACCGACAGTGCAGCACTTTCTCTGTGATAAATCACCGACAGTGCAGCACTTTCTCTCTGATAACCCACTGACAGTGCAGCACTTTCTCTGTGATAACCCACTGACAGTGCAGCTCTTTCTCTGTGATAACTCACTGACAGTGCAGCACTTTTTCTGTGATAACCCACTGACAGTGCAGCACTTTCTCTGTATTAACCCACCGACAGTGCAGCACTTTCCCTGTGATAACACACTGACAGTGCAGCACTTTCTCTGTGATAACCCACTGACAGTGCAGCACTTTCTCTGTGATAACCCACTGACAGTGCAGCACTTTCTCTGTGATAAATCACTGACATTGCAGCACTTTCTCTGTGAGATCTTACCGACAGTGCAGCACTTTCTCTGTGATTACTCACCGACAGTACAGCACGTTCCCTGTGATAACCCACTGACAGTGCAGCACTTTCTCTGTGATAAATCACTGACATTGCATCACTTTCTCTGTGAGAACTTACCGACAGTGCAGCACTTTCTCTGTGATAACTCACCGACAGTACAGCACGTTCCCTGTGATAACCCACTGACAGTGCAGCACTTTCTCTGTGATAACCCACTGACAGTGCAGCACTTTCCCTGTGATAACCCACTGAGAGTGCAGCACTTTCCCTGTGATAACACACTGACAGTACAGCACTTTCCCTGTGATAACCCACTGACAGTACAGCACTTTCCCTGTGATAACCCACTGACAGTGCAGCACTTTCTCTGTGATAACCCACTGATAGTGCAGCACTTTCTCTGTGATAACCCACCGACAGTGCAGCACTTTCTCTGTGATAACCCACTGACAGTGCAGCACTTTCTCTGTGATAACCCACTGACAGTGCAGCACTTTCTTTGTGATAACTCGAGACAGTGCAGCACTTTCTCTGTGATAACTCACCGACAGTGCAGCACTTTCTCTGTGATAACTCACTGACAGTGCAGCACATTCTCTGTGATAAATCACTGACAGTGCAGCACTTTCTCTGTGATAACCCACCAGCAGTGCAGCAATTTCTCTGTGATAACTCACTGACAGTGCAGCACTTTCTCTGTGATAAATCACTGACAGTGCAGCACTTTCTCTGTGATAACCCACCAGCAGTGCAGCAATTTCTCTGTGATAACTCACTGACAGTGCAGCACTTTCTCTGTGATAAAGCACCGACTGTTCAGCACTTTCCCTGTGAGAGCTTACTGACAGTGCAGCACTTTCTCTGTGATAACCCACTGACAGTGCAGCACTTTCTCTGTGATAACCCACCAGCAGTGCAGCACTTTCTCTGTGATAACTCACTGACAGTGCAGCACTTTCTCTGTGATAACTCACCGACAGTGCAGCACTTTCTCTGTGATAAATCACCGACAGTGCAGCACGTTCTCTGTGATAACCCATTGACAGTGCAGCACTTTCTCTGTGATAACCCACTGACAGTGCAGCACTTTCTCTGTGATAACTCACTGACAGTGCAGCACTTTCTCTGTGATAACCCACTGACAGTGCAGCACTTTCTCTGTGATAACCCACCGACAGTGCAGCACTTTCCCTGTGATAACCCACTGACAGTGCAGCACTTTCTCTGTGATAACGCACTGACAGTGCAGCACTTTCTCTGTGATATCCCACTGACAGTGCAGCACTTTCTCTGTGATAACCCACCGACAGTACAGCACTTTTTCTGTGATAACCCACCGACAGTACAGCACTTTTTCTGTGATAACCCACCAACAGTGCAGCACTTTCCCTGTGATAACCCACTGACAGTGCAGCACTTTCTCTGTGATAAATCACCGACAGTGCAGCAGTTTCACTGTGATAACTTACCGACAGTGCAGCACTTTCTCTGAGATAACCCACTGACAGTGCAGCACTTTCTCTGAGATAACCCACTGACAGTGCAGCACTTTCTCTGTGATAACACACTGACAGTACAGCCCTTTCCCTGTGATAACCCACTGACAGCACAGCACTTTCCCTGTGATAACCCACTGACAGTGCATCCATTTTCCTTTGATAACCCACTGACAGTGCAGCACTTTCTCTGTGATAAATCACCGACAGTGCAGCACTTTCTCTGTGATAAATCACCGACAGTGCAGCAGTTTCACTGTGATAACTTACCGACAGTGCATCACTTTCTCTCTGATAAATCACCGACAGTGCAGCAGTTTCACTGCGATAAATCACTGACAATGCAGCACTTTCTCTGTGATAACTCACCGACAGGACAGTACGTTCCCTGTGATAACTCACCGACAGGACAGTACGTTCCCTGTGATAACCCACTGACAGTGCAGCACTTTCTCTGTGATAACCCACTGACAGGGCAGCACTTTCTCTGTGATAACCCACCGACAGTGCAGCACTTTCTCTGTGATAACCCACTGAGAGTGCAGCACTTTCTCTGTGATAAATCACCGACAGTGCAGCACTTTCTCTGTGATAACCCACTGACAGTGCAGCACTTTCTCTGTGATAAATCACCGATAGTGCAGCACGTTCTCTGTGAGAACTCACTGACCGTTCAGCACTTTCTCTGTGATAAATCACTGACAGTGCAGCACTTTCCCTGTGATAACTTACTGAGAGTGCAGCACTTTCTCTGTGATAACCCACCGACAGTGCAGCACTTTCCCTGTGATAACCCACTGACAGTGCAGCACTTTCTCTGTGATAAATCACCGACAGTGCAGCACTTTCTCTGTGATAACCCACTGACAGTGCAGCACTTTCTCTGTGATAAATCACCGACAGTGCAGCACTTTCTCTGTGAGAACTCACTGACCGTGCAGCACTTTCTCTGTGATAAATCACTGACAGTGCAGCATTTTCCCTGTGATAACTTACTGACAGTGCAGCACTTTCTCTGTGATAACCCACTGACAGTGCAGCACTTTCTCTGTGATAACCCACCAGCAGTGCAACACTTTCTCTGTGATAACTCACTGACAGTGCAGCACTTTCTCTGTGATAACTCACCGACAGTTCAGCACTTTCTCTGTGATAAATCACCGACAGTGCAGCAATTTCTCTGTGATAACCCAATGACAGTGCAGCACTTTCTCTGTGATAAATCACCGACAGTGCAGCACTTTCTCTGTGAGAACTCACTGACCGTGCAGCACTTTCTCTCTGATAAATCACTGACAGTGCAGCACTTTCCCTGTGATAACTTACTGACAGTGCAGCACTTTCTCTGTGATAACCCACCGACAGTGCAGCACTTTCCCTGTGATAGCCCACGGACAGTGCAGCACTTTCCCTGTGATAACCCACTGACAGTGCAGCACTTTCTCTGTGATAAATCACCGACAGTGCAGCACTTTCCCTGTGATAACTTACTGACAGTGCAGCACTTTCTCTGTGATAACCCACCGACAGTGCAGCACTTTCTCTGTGATAAATCACTGACAGTGCAGCACTTTCCCTGTGATAACTTACTGACAGTGCAGCACTTTCTCTGTGATAACCCACCGACAGTGCAGCACTTTCCCTGTGATAGCCCACGGACAGTGCAGCACTTTCCCTGTGATAACCCACTGACAGTGCAGCACTTTCTCTGTGATAAATCACCGACAGTGCAGCACTTTCTTTGTGATAACCCATTGACAGTGCAGCACTTTCTCTGTGATAACACACTGACAGTGCAGCACTTTCTCTGTGATAACTCACTGACAGTGCAGCACTTTCTCTGTGATAACCCACTGACAGTGCAGCACTTTCTCTGTGATAACCCACCGACAGTGCAGCACTTTCCCTGTGATAACCCACTGACAGTGCAGCACTTTCTCTGTGATAACGCACTGACAGTGCAGCACTTTCTCTGTGATATCCCACTGACAGTGCAGCACTTTCTCTGTGATAACCCACCGACAGTACAGCACTTTTTCTGTGATAACCCACCGACAGTACAGCACTTTTTCTGTGATAACCCACCAACAGTGCAGCACTTTCCCTGTGATAACCCACTGACAGTGCAGCACTTTCTCTGTGATAAATCACCGACAGTGCAGCAGTTTCACTGTGATAACTTACCGACAGTGCAGCACTTTCTCTGAGATAACCCACTGACAGTGCAGCACTTTCTCTGTGATAACACACTGACAGTACAGCACTTTCCCTGTGATAACCCACTGACAGCACAGCACTTTCCCTGTGATAACCCACTGACAGTGCATCCATTTTCCTTTGATAACCCACTGACAGTGCAGCACTTTCTCTGTGATAAATCACCGACAGTGCAGCACTTTCTCTGTGATAAATCACCGACAGTGCAGCAGTTTCACTGTGATAACTTACCGACAGTGCATCACTTTCTCTCTGATAAATCACCGACAGTGCAGCAGTGTCACTGCGATAAATCACTGACATTGCAGCACTTTCTCTGTGATAACTCACCGACAGGACAGTACGTTCCCTGTGATAACTCACCGACAGGACAGTACGTTCCCTGTGATAACCCACTGACAGTGCAGCACTTTCTCTGTGATAACCCAATGACAGGGCAGCACTTTCTCTGTGATAACCCACTGACAGGGCAGCACTTTCTCTGTGATAACCCACCGACAGTGCAGCACTTTCTCTGTGATAACCCACTGACAGTGCAGCACTTTCTCTGAAATAAATCACCGACAGTGCAGCACTTTCTCTGTGATAACCCACTGACAGTGCAGCACTTTCTCTGTGATAAATCACCGATAGTGCAGCACTTTCTCTGTGAGAACTCACTGACCGTGCAGCACTTTCTCTGTGATAAATCACTGACAGTGCAGCACTTTCCCTGTGATAACTTACTGACAGTGCAGCACTTTCTCTGTGATAACCCACTGACAGTGCAGCACTTTCTCTGTGATAACCCACTAGCAGTGCAACACTTTCTCTGTGATAACTCACTGACAGTGCAGCACTTTCTCTGTGATAACTCACCGACAGTGCAGCACTTTCTCTGTGATAAATCACCGACAGTGCAGCACTTTCTCTGTGATAACCCACTGACAGTGCAGCACTTTCTCTGTGATAAATCACCGACAGTGCAGCACTTTCTCTGTGAGAACTCGCTGACCGTGCAGCACTTTCTCTGTGATAAATCACTGACAGTGCAGCACTTTCCCTGTGATAACTTACTGACAGTGCAGCACTTTCTCTGTGATAACCCACCGACAGTGCAGCACTTTCCCTGTGATAGCCCACGGACAGTGCAGCACTTTCCCTGTGATAACCCACTGACAGTGCAGCACTTTCTCTGTGATAAATCACCGACAGTGCAGTACTTTCCCTGTGATAACTTACTGACAGCGCAGCACTTTCTCTGTGATAACCCACCGACAGTGCAGCACTTTCTCTGTGATAAATCACTGGCAGTGCAGCACTTTCCCTGTGATAACTTACTGACAGTGCAGCACTTTCTCTGTGATAACCCACCGACAGTGCAGCACTTTCCCTGTGATAGCCCACGGACAGTGCAGCACTTTCCCTGTGATAACCCACTGACAGTGCAGCACTTTCTCTGTGATAAATCACCGACAGTGCAGCACTTTCTCTGTGATAACCCATTGACAGTGCAGCACTTTCTCTGTGATAACCCACTGACAGTGCAGCACTTTCTCTGTGATAACTCACTGACAGTGCAGCACTTTCTCTGTGATAACCCACTGACAGTGCAGCACTTTCTCTGTGATAACCCACCGACAGTGCAGCACTTTCCCTGTGATAACCCACTGACAGTGCAGCACTTTCTCTGTGATAACGCACTGACAGTGCAGCACTTTCTCTGTGATATCCCACTGACAGTGCAGCACTTTCTCTGTGATAACCCACCGACAGTACAGCACTTTTTCTGTGATAACCCACCGACAGTACAGCACTTTTTCTGTGATAACCCACCAACAGTGCAGCACTTTCCCTGTGATAACCCACTGACAGTGCAGCACTTTCTCTGTGATAAATCACCGACAGTGCAGCAGTTTCACTGTGATAACTTACCGACAGTGCAGCACTTTCTCTGAGATAACCCACTGATAGTGCAACACTTTCTCTGTGATAACACACTGACAGTACAGCACTTTCCCTGTGATAACCCACTGACAGCACAGCACTTTCCCTGTGATAACCCACTGACAGTGCATCCATTTTCCTTTGATAACCCACTGACAGTGCAGCACTTTCTCTGTGATAAATCACCGACAGTGCAGCACTTTCTCTGTGATAAATATCTGACAGTGCAGCAGTTTCACTGTGATAACTTACCGACAGTGCATCACTTTCTCTCTGATAAATCACCGACAGTGCAGCAGTTTCACTGCTATAAATCACTGACATTGCAGCACTTTCTCTGTGATAACTCACCGACAGGACAGTACGTTCCCTGTGATAACTCACCGACAGGACAGTACGTTCCCTGTGATAACCCACTGACAGGGCAGCACTTTCTCTGTGATAACCCACCGACAGTGCAGCACTTTCTCTGTGATAACCCACTGACAGTGCAGCACTTTCTCTGTGATAAATCACCGACAGTGCAACACTTTCTCTGTGATAACCCACTGACAGTGCAGCACTTTCTCTGTGATAAATCACCGACAGTGCAGCACTTTCTCTGTGAAAACCCACTGACAGTGCAGCACTTGCTCTGTGATAAATCACCGATAGTGCAGCACTTTCTCTGTGAGAACTCACTGACCGTGCAGCACTTTCTCTGTGATAAATCACTGACAGTGCAGCACTTTCCCTGTGATAACTTACTGAGAGTGCAGCACTTTCTCTGTGATAACCCACCGACAGTGCAGCACTTTCCCTGTGATAACCCACTGACAGTGCAGCACTTTCTCTGTGATAAATCACCGACAGTGCAGCACTTTCTCTGTGATAACCCACTGACAGTGCAGCACTTTCTCTGTGATAAATCACCGACAGTGCAGCACTTTCTCTGTGAGAACTCACTGACCGTGCAGCACTTTCTCTGTGATAAATCACTGACAGTGCAGCACTTTCCCTGTGATAACTTACTGACAGTGCAGCACTTTCTCTGTGATAACCCACTGACAGTGCAGCACTTTCTCTGTGATAACCCACCAGCAGTGCAACACTTTCTCTGTGATAACTCACTGACAGTGCAGCACTTTCTCTGTGATAACTCACCGACAGTGCAGCACTTTCTCTGTGATAAATCACCGACAGTGCAGCACTTTCTCTGTGATAACCCACTGACAGTGCAGCACTTTCTCTGTGATAAATCACCGACAGTGCAGCACTTTCTCTGTGAGAACTCGCTGACCGTGCAGCACTTTCTCTGTGATAACCCACTGACAGTGCAGCACTTTCTCTGTGATAAATCACCGACAGTGCAGTACTTTCCCTGTGATAACTTACTGACAGTGCAGCACTTTCTCTGTGATAACCCACCGACAGTGCAGCACTTTCTCTGTGATAAATCACTGGCAGTGCAGCACTTTCCCTGTGATAACTTACTGACAGTGCAGCACTTTCTCTGTGATAACCCACCGACAGTGCAGCACTTTCCCTGTGATAGCCCACGGACAGTGCAGCACTTTCCCTGTGATAACCCACTGACAGTGCAGCACTTTCTCTGTGATAAATCACCGACAGTGCAGCACTTTCTCTGTGATAACCCATTGACAGTGCAGCACTTTCTCTGTGATAACCCACTGACAGTGCAGCACTTTCTCTGTGATAACTCACTGACAGTGCAGCACTTTCTCTGTGATAACCCACTGACAGTGCAGCACTTTCTCTGTGATAACCCACCGACAGTGCAGCACTTTCCCTGTGATAACCCACTGACAGTGCAGCACTTTCTCTGTGATAACGCACTGACAGTGCAGCACTTTCTCTGTGATATCCCACTGACAGTGCAGCACTTTCTCTGTGATAACCCACCGACAGTACAGCACTTTTTCTGTGATAACCCACCGACAGTACAGCACTTTTTCTGTGATAACCCACCAACAGTGCAGCACTTTCCCTGTGATAACCCACTGACAGTGCAGCACTTTCTCTGTGATAAATCACCGACAGTGCAGCAGTTTCACTGTGATAACTTACCGACAGTGCAGCACTTTCTCTGAGATAACCCACTGATAGTGCAACACTTTCTCTGTGATAACACACTGACAGTACAGCACTTTCCCTGTGATAACCCACTGACAGCACAGCACTTTCCCTGTGATAACCCACTGACAGTGCATCCATTTTCCTTTGATAACCCACTGACAGTGCAGCACTTTCTCTGTGATAAATCACCGACAGTGCAGCACTTTCTCTGTGATAAATATCTGACAGTGCAGCAGTTTCACTGTGATAACTTACCGACAGTGCATCACTTTCTCTCTGATAAATCACCGACAGTGCAGCAGTTTCACTGCTATAAATCACTGACATTGCAGCACTTTCTCTGTGATAACTCACCGACAGGACAGTACGTTCCCTGTGATAACTCACCGACAGGACAGTACGTTCCCTGTGATAACCCACTGACAGGGCAGCACTTTCTCTGTGATAACCCACCGACAGTGCAGCACTTTCTCTGTGATAACCCACTGACAGTGCAGCACTTTCTCTGTGATAAATCACCGACAGTGCAACACTTTCTCTGTGATAACCCACTGACAGTGCAGCACTTTCTCTGTGATAAATCACCGACAGTGCAGCACTTTCTCTGTGAAAACCCACTGACAGTGCAGCACTTTCTCTGTGATAAATCACCGATAGTGCAGCACTTTCTCTGTGAGAACTCACTGACCGTGCAGCACTTTCTCTGTGATAAATCACTGACAGTGCAGCACTTTCCCTGTGATAACTTACTGAGAGTGCAGCACTTTCTCTGTGATAACCCACCGACAGTGCAGCACTTTCCCTGTGATAACCCACTGACAGTGCAGCACTTTCTCTGTGATAAATCACCGACAGTGCAGCACTTTCTCTGTGATAACCCACTGACAGTGCAGCACTTTCTCTGTGATAAATCACCGACAGTGCAGCACTTTCTCTGTGAGAACTCACTGACCGTGCAGCACTTTCTCTGTGATAAATCACTGACAGTGCAGCACTTTCCCTGTGATAACTTACTGACAGTGCAGCACTTTCTCTGTGATAACCCACTGACAGTGCAGCACTTTCTCTGTGATAACCCACCAGCAGTGCAACACTTTCTCTGTGATAACTCACTGACAGTGCAGCACTTTCTCTGTGATAACTCACCGACAGTGCAGCACTTTCTCTGTGATAAATCACCGACAGTGCAGCACTTTCTGTGTGATAACCCACTGACAGTGCAGCACTTTCTCTGTGATAAATCACTGACTGTGCAGCACTTTCCCTGTGATAACTTACTGACAGTGCAGCACTTTCTCTGTGATAACCCACCGACAGTGCAGCACTTTCCCTGTGATAGCCCACGGACAGTGCAGCACTTTCTCTGTGATAACCCACTGACAGTGCAGCACTTTCTCTGTGATAAATCACCGACAGTGCAGCACTTTCCCTGTGATAACTTACTGACAGTGCAGCACTTTCTCTGTGATAACCCGCCGACAGTGCAGCACTTTCCCTGTGATAACCCACTGACAGTGCAGCACTTTCCCTGTGATAACTTACTGACAGTGCAGCTGCAGCACTTTCTCTGTGATAACCCACCGACAGTGCAGCACTTTCCCTGTGATGACACACTGACAGTGCAGCACTTTCTCTGTGATAACTCACTGACAGTGCAGCGCTTTCCCTGTGATAAACCACTGACAGTGCAGCACTTTCCCTGTGATATCCCACTGACAGAGCAGCACTTTCTCTGTGATAACCCGCCGAGAGTGCAGCACTTTCTCCGTGATAACCTACTGACAGTGCAGCACTTTCTCTGTGATAACCCACTGACAGTGCAGCACTTTCTCTGTGATAACCCATCAGCAGTGCAGCACTTTCTCTGTGATAACTCACTGACAGTGCAGCACTTTCTCTATGATAAATCACAGAATGTGCAGCACTTTCCCTGTGATAGCTTACTGACAGTGCAGCACTTTCTCTGTGATAACCCACTGACAGTGCAGCACTTTCTCTGTGATAACCCACCAGCAGTGCAGCACTTTCTCTGTGATAACCCGTCGACAGTGCAGCACTTTCTCCGTGATAACCTACTGACAGTGCAGCACATTCTCTGTGATAAATCACTGACAGTGCAGCACTTTCTCTGTGATAACCCATCAGCAGTGCAGCACTTTCTCTGTGATAACTCACTGACAGTGCAGCACTTTCTCTGTGATAAATCACTGACAGTACAGCACTTTCCCTGTGATAGCTTACTGACAGTGCAGCACTTTCTCTGTGATAACCCACTGACAGTGCAGCACTTTCTCTGTGATAACCCACAAGCAGTGCAGCACTTTCTCTGTGATAACTCACTGACAGTGCAGCACTTTCTCTGTGATAACCCACCGACAGTGCAGCACTTTCTTTGTGATAACTCGCGACAGTGCAGCACTTTCTCTGTGATAACCCATCGACAGTGCAGCACTTTCTCTGTGATAACCCACTGACAGTGCAGCACGTTCCCTG
Organism: Chiloscyllium punctatum; assembly: GCF_047496795.1. Classification (NCBI taxonomy): domain Eukaryota; kingdom Metazoa; phylum Chordata; class Chondrichthyes; order Orectolobiformes; family Hemiscylliidae; genus Chiloscyllium; species Chiloscyllium punctatum. Next base: position 75,091,252 of record NC_092751.1, read on the forward strand.
TGATAACCCACTGATAGTGCAGCACTTTCTCTGTGATAACCCACTGACAGTGCAGCACTTTCTCTGTGATAACCCACTGACAGTGCAGCACTTTCTCTGTGATAACCCACTGACAGTGCAGCACTTTCTTTGTGATAACTCGCGACAGTGCCGCACTTTCTCTGTGATAACTCACCGACAGTGCAGCACTTTCTCTGTGATAACTCACTGACAGTGCAGCACATTCTCTGTGATAAATCACTGACAGTGCAGCACTTTCTCTGTGATAACCCACTAGCAGTGCAGCACTTTCTCTGTGATAACTCACTGACAGTGCAGCACTTTCTCTGTGATAAATCACCGAATGTGCAGCACTTTCCCTGTGATAGCTTACTGACAGTGCAGCACTTTCTCTGTGATAACCCACTGACAGTGCAGCACTTTCTCTGTGATAACCCACCAGCAGTGCAGCACTTTCTCTGTGATGACTCACTGACAGTGCAGCACTTTCTCTGTGATAACTCACCGACAGTGCAGCACTTTCTCTGTGATAAATCACCGACAGTGCAGCACTTTCTCTGTGATAACCCACTGACAGTGCAGCACTTTCTCTGTGATAAATCACCGACAGTGCAGCACTTTCTCTGTGAGAACTCACTGACCGTGCAGCACTTTCTCTGTGATAAATCACTGACAGTGCAGCACATTCTCTGTGATAAATCACTGACAGTGCAGCACTTTCTCTGTGATAAACCACTAGCAGTGCAGCACTTTCTCTGTGATAACTCACTGACAGTGCAGCACTTTCTCTGTGATAACTCACTGACAGTGCAGCACATTCTCTGTGATAACTCACTGACAGTGCAGCACATTCTCTGTGATAAATCACTGACAGTGCAGCACTTTCTCTGTGATAACCCACTGACAGTGCAGCACTTTCTTTGTGATAACTCGCGACAGTGCCGCACTTTCTCTGTGATAACTCACCGACAGTGCAGCACTTTCTCTGTGATAACTCACTGACAGTGCAGCACATTCTCTGTGATAAATCACTGACAGTGCAGCACTTTCTCTGTGATAACCCACTAGCAGTGCAGCACTTTCTCTGTGATAACTCACTGACAGTGCAGCACTTTCTCTGTGATAAATCACCGAATGTGCAGCACTTTCCCTGTGATAGCTTACTGACAGTGCAGCACTTTCTCTGTGATAACCCACTGACAGTGCAGCACTTTCTCTGTGATAACCCACCAGCAGTGCAGCACTTTCTCTGTGATAAATCACCGACAGTGCAGCACTTTCTCTGTGAGAACTCACTGACCGTGCAGCACTTTCTCTGTGATAAATCACTGACAGTGCCGCACTTTCCCTGTGATAACTTACTGACAGTGCAGCACTTTCTCTGTGATAACCCACCGACAGTGCAGCACTTTCCCTGTGATAGCCCACGGACAGTGCAGCACTTTCCCTGTGATAACCCACTGATAGTGCAGCACTTTCTCTGTGATAACCCACTGACAGTGCAGCACTTTCTCTGTGATAACCCACTGACAGTGCAGCACTTTCTCTGTGATAACCCACTGACAGTGCAGCACTTTCTTTGTGATAACTCGCGACAGTGCCGCACTTTCTCTGTGATAACTCACCGACAGTGCAGCACTTTCTCTGTGATAACTCACTGACAGTGCAGCACATTCTCTGTGATAACTCACTGACAGTGCAGCACTTTCTCTGTGAGAAATCACCGAATGTGCAGCACTTTCCCTGTGATAGCTTACTGACAGTGCAGCACTTTCTCTGTGATAACCCACTGACAGTGCAGCACTTTCTCTGTGATAACCCACCAGCAGTGCAGCACTTTCTCTGTGATAACTCACTGACAGTGCAGCACTTTCTCTGTGATAACTCACCGACAGTGCAGCACTTTCTTTGTGATAACTCGCGACAGTGCCGCACTTTCTCTGTGATAACTCACCGACAGTGCAGCACTTTCTCTGTGATAACTCACTGACAGTGCAGCACATTCTCTGTGATAACTCACTGACAGTGCAGCACTTTCTCTGTGATAAATCACCGAATGTGCAGCACTTTCCCTGTGATAGCTTACTGACAGTGCAGCACTTTCTCTGTGATAACCCACTGACAGTGCAGCACTTTCTCTGTGATAACCCACCAGCAGTGCAGCACTTTCTCTGTGATAACTCACTGACAGTGCAGCACTTTCTCTGTGATAACTCACCGACAGTGCAGCACTTTCTCTGTGATAAATCACCGACAGTGCAGCACTTTCTCTGTGATAACCCACTGACAGTGCAGCACTTTCTCTGTGATAAATCACCGACAGTGCAGCACTTTCTCTGTGAGAACTCACTGACCGTGCAGCACTTTCTCCGTGATAAATCACTGACAGTGCAGCACTTTCCCTGTGATAACTTACTGACAGTGCAGCACTTTCTCTGTGATAACCCACCGACAGTGCAGCACTTTCCCTGTGATAGCCCACGGACAGTGCAGCACTTTCCCTGTGATAACCCACTGACAGTGCAGCACTTTCTCTGTGATAAATCACCGACAGTGCAGCACTTTCCCTGTGATAACTTACTGACAGTGCAGCACTTTCTCTGTGATAACCCGCCGACAGTGCAGCACTTTCACTGTGATAACCCACTGACAGTGCAGCACTTTCCCTGTGATAACTTACTGACAGTGCAGCTGCAGCACTTTCTCTGTGATAACCCACCGACAGTGCAGCACTTTCCCTGTGATGACACACTGACAGTGCAGCACTTTCTCTGTGATAACTCACTGACAGTGCAGCGCTTTCCCTGTGATAAACCACTGACAGTGCAGCACTTTCCCTGTGATAACCCACTGACAGTGCAGCACTTTCCCTGTGATAACCCACTGACAGTGCAGCACTTTCTCTGTGATAAATCACCGACAGTGCAGCACTTTCCCTGTGATAACTTACTGACAGTGCAGCACTTTCTCTGTGATAACCCACCGACAGTGCAGCACTTTCCCTGTGATAACCCACTGACAGTGCAGCACTTTCCCTGTAATAACTTACTGACAGTGCAGCTGCAGCACTTTCTCTGTGATAACCCACCGACAGTGCAGCACTTTCCCTGTGATAACACACTGACAGTGCAGCACTTTCTCTGTGAGAACTCACTGACAGTGCAGCGCTTTCCCTGTGATAACCCAGTGACAATGCAGCACTTTCCCTGTGACAACCGACTGACAGTGCAGCACTTTCTCTGTGATAACCCACTGACAGTGCAGCACTTTCTCTGTGATAACCCACCGACAGTGCAGCACTTTCTTTGTGATAACCCACCGACAGTGCAGCACTTTCCCTGTGATAGCCCACGGACAGTGCAGCACTTTCCCTGTGATAACCCACTGACAGTGCAGCACTTTCTCTGTGATAAATCACCGACAGTGCAGCACTTTCCCTGTGATAGCCCACGGACAGTGCAGCACTTTCCCTGTGATAACCCACTGATAGTGCAGCACTTTCTCTGTGATAACCCACTGACAGTGCAGCACTTTCTCTGTGATAACCCACTGACAGTGCAGCACTTTCTCTGTGATAACCCACTGACAGTGCAGCACTTTCTTTGTGATAACTCGCGACAGTGCCGCACTTTCTCTGTGATAACTCACCGACAGTGCAGCACTTTCTCTGTGATAACTCACTGACAGTGCAGCACATTCTCTGTGATAACTCACTGACAGTGCAGCACTTTCTCTGTGAGAAATCACCGAATGTGCAGCACTTTCCCTGTGATAGCTTACTGACAGTGCAGCACTTTCTCTGTGATAACCCACTGACAGTGCAGCACTTTCTCTGTGATAACCCACCAGCAGTGCAGCACTTTCTCTGTGATAACTCACTGACAGTGCAGCACTTTCTCTGTGATAACTCACCGACAGTGCAGCACTTTCTTTGTGATAACTCGCGACAGTGCCGCACTTTCTCTGTGATAACTCACCGACAGTGCAGCACTTTCTCTGTGATAACTCACTGACAGTGCAGCACATTCTCTGTGATAACTCACTGACAGTGCAGCACTTTCTCTGTGAGAAATCACCGAATGTGCAGCACTTTCCCTGTGATAGCTTACTGACAGTGCAGCACTTTCTCTGTGATAACCCACTGACAGTGCAGCACTTTCTCTGTGATAACCCACCAGCAGTGCAGCACTTTCTCTGTGATAACTCACTGACAGTGCAGCACTTTCTCTGTGATAACTCACCGACAGTGCAGCACTTTCTCTGTGATAAATCACCGACAGTGCAGCACTTTCTCTGTGATAACCCACTGACAGTGCAGCACTTTCTCTGTGATAAATCACCGACAGTGCAGCACTTTCTCTGTGAGAACTCACTGACCGTGCAGCACTTTCTCCGTGATAAATCACTGACAGTGCAGCACTTTCCCTGTGATAACTTACTGACAGTGCAGCACTTTCTCTGTGATAACCCACCGACAGTGCAGCACTTTCCCTGTGATAGCCCACGGACAGTGCAGCACTTTCCCTGTGATAACCCACTGACAGTGCAGCACTTTCTCTGTGATAAATCACCGACAGTGCAGCACTTTCCCTGTGATAACTTACTGACAGTGCAGCACTTTCTCTGTGATAACCCGCCGACAGTGCAGCACTTTCACTGTGATAACCCACTGACAGTGCAGCACTTTCCCTGTGATAACTTACTGACAGTGCAGCTGCAGCACTTTCTCTGTGATAACCCACCGACAGTGCAGCACTTTCCCTGTGATGACACACTGACAGTGCAGCACTTTCTCTGTGATAACTCACTGACAGTGCAGCGCTTTCCCTGTGATAAACCACTGACAGTGCAGCACTTTCCCTGTGATAACCCACTGACAGTGCAGCACTTTCCCTGTGATAACCCACTGACAGTGCAGCACTTTCTCTGTGATAAATCACCGACAGTGCAGCACTTTCCCTGTGATAACTTACTGACAGTGCAGCACTTTCTCTGTGATAACCCACCGACAGTGCAGCACTTTCCCTGTGATAACCCACTGACAGTGCAGCACTTTCCCTGTGATAACTTACTGACAGTGCAGCTGCAGCACTTTCTCTGTGATAACCCACCGACAGTGCAGCACTTTCCCTGTGATAACACACTGACAGTGCAGCACTTTCTCTGTGAGAACTCACTGACAGTGCAGCGCTTTCCCTGTGATAACCCAGTGACAATGCAGCACTTTCCCTGTGACAATCGACTGACAGTGCAGCACTTTCTCTGTGATAACCCACTGACAGTGCAGCACTTTCTCTGTGATAACCCACTGACAGTGCAGCACTTTCTTTGTGATAACCCACCGACAGTGCAGCACTTTCCCTGTGATAGCCCACGGACAGTGCAGCACTTTCCCTGTGATAACCCACTGACAGTGCAGCACTTTCTCTGTGATAAATCACCGACAGTGCAGCACTTTCCCTGTGATAACTTACTGACAGTGCAGCACTTTCTCTGTGATAACCCACCGACAGTGCAGCACTTTCTCTGTGATAAATCACTGACAGTGCAGCACTTTCCCTGTGGTAACTTACTGACAGTGCAGCACTTTCTCTGTGATAACCCACCGACAGTGCAGCACTTTCCCTGTGATAGCCCACGGACAGTGCAGCACTTTCCCTGTGATAACCCACTGACAGTGCAGCACTTTCTCTGTGATAAATCACCGACAGTGCAGCACTTTCTCTGTGATAACCCACTGACAGTGCAGCACTTTCTCTGTGATAACTCACTGACAGTGCAGCACTTTCTCTGTGATAACCCACTGACAGTGCAGCACTTTCTCTGTGATAACCCACCGACAGTGCAGCACTTTCCCTGTGATAACCCACTGACAGCACAGCACTTTCTCTGTGATAACGCACTGACAGTGCAGCACTTTCTCTGTGATATCCCACTGACAGTGCAGCACTTTCTCTGTGATAACCCACCGACAGTGCAGCAGTTTCACTGTGATAACTTACCGACAGTGCAGCACTTTCTCTGAGATAACCCACTGACAGTGCAGCACTTTCTCTGTGATAACACACTGACAGTACAGCACTTTCCCTGTGATAACCCACTGACAGCACAGCACTTTCCCTGTGATAACCCACTGACAGTGCATCCATTTTCCTTTGATAACCCACTGACAGTGCAGCACTTTCTCTGTGATAAATCACCGACAGTGCAGCACTTTCTCTGTGATAAATCACCGACAGTGCAGCAGTTTCACTGTGATAACTTACCGACAGTGCATCACTTTCTTTCTGATAAATCACCGACAGTGCAGCAGTTTCACTGCGATAAATCACTGACATTGCAGCACTTTCTCTGTGATAACTCACCGACAGGACAGTACGTTCCCTGTGATAACTCACCGACAGGACAGTACGTTCCCTGTGATAACCCACTGACAGGGCAGCACTTTCTCTGTGATAACTCACTGACAGGGCAGCACTTTCTCTGTGATAACCCACCGACAGTGCAGCACTTTCTCTGTGATAACCCACTGACAGTGCAGCACTTTCCCTGTGATAAATCACCGACAGTGCAGCACTTTCTCTGTGATAACCCACTGACAGTGCAGCACTTTCTCTGTGATAAATCACCGATAGTGCAGCACTTTCTCTGTGAGAACTCACTGACCGTGCAGCACTTTCTCTGTGATAAATCACTGACAGTGCAGCACTTTCCCTGTGATAACTTACTGAGAGTGCAGCACTTTCTCTGTGATAACCCACCGACAGTGCAGCACTTTCCCTGTGATAACCCACTGACAGTGCAGCACTTTCTCTGTGATAAATCACCGACAGTGCAGCACTTTCTCTGTGATAACCCACTGACAGTGCAGCACTTTCTCTGTGATAAATCACCGACAGTGCAGCACTTTCTCTGTGAGAACTCACTGACCGTGCAGCACTTTCTCTGTGATAAATCACTGACAGTGCAGCACTTTCCCTGTGATAACTTACTGACAGTGCAGCACTTTCTCTGTGATAACCCACTGACAGTGCAGCACTTTCTCTGTGATAACCCACCAGCAGTGCAACACTTTCTCTGTGATAACTCACTGACAGTGCAGCACTTTCTCTGTGATAACTCACCGACAGTGCAGCACTTTCTCTGTGATAAATCACCGACAGTGCAGCACTTTCTCTGTGATAACCCACTGACAGTGCAGCACTTTCTCTGTGATAAATCACCGACAGTGCAGCACTTTCTCTGTGAGAACTCGCTGACCGTGCAGCACTTTCTCTGTGATAAATCACTGACTGTGCAGCACTTTCCCTGTGATAACTTACTGACAGTGCAGCACTTTCTCTGTGATAACCCACCGACAGTGCAGCACTTTCCCTGTGATAGCCCACGGACAGTGCAGCACTTTCTCTGTGATAACCCACTGACAGTGCAGCATTTTCTCTGTGATAAATCACCGACAGTGCAGCACTTTCTCTGTGATAACCCACTGACAGTGCAGCACTTTCTCTGTGATAACCCGCCGACAGTGCAGCACTTTCCCTGTGATAACCCACTGACAGTGCAGCACTTTCCCTGTGATAACTTACTGACAGTGCAGCTGCAGCACTTTCTCTGTGTTAACCCACCGACAGTGCAGCACTTTCCCTGTGATGACACACTGACAGTGCAGCACTTTCTCTGTGATAACTCACAGACAGTGCAGCGCTTTCCCTGTGATAAACCACTGACAGTGCAGCACTTTCCCTGTGATATCCCACTGACAGAGCAGCACTTTCTCTGTGATAACCCGCCGACAGTGCAGCACTTTCTCCGTGATAACCTACTGACAGTGCAGCACTTTCTCTGTGATAACCCACTGACAGTGCAGCACTTTCTCTGTGATAACCCATCAGCAGTGCAGCACTTTCTCTGTGATAACTCACTGACAGTGCATCACTTTCTCTATGATAAATCACCGAATGTGCAGCACTTTCCCTGTGATAGCTTACTGACAGTGCAGCACTTTCTCTGTGATAACCCACTGACAGTGCAGCACTTTCTCTGTGATAACCCACCAGCAGTGCAGCACTTTCTCTGTGATAACCCGCCGACAGTGCAGCACTTTCTCCGTGATAACCTACTGACAGTGCAGCACATTCTCTGTGATAAATCACTGACAGTGCAGCACTTTCTCTGTGATAACCCATCAGCAGTGCAGCACTTTCTCTGTGATAACTCACTGACAGTGCAGCACTTTCTCTGTGATAAATCACCGAATGTGCAGCACTTTCCCTGTGATAGCTTACTGACAGTGCAGCACTTTCTCTGTGATAACCCACTGACAGTGCAGCACTTTCTCTGTGATAACCCACCAGCAGTGCAGCACTTTCTCTGTGATAACTCACTGACAGTGCAGCACTTTCTCTGTGATAACCCACCGACAGTGTAGCACTTTCTTTGTGATAACTCGCGACAGTGCAGCACTTTCTCTGTGATAACCCATCGACAGTGCAGCACTTTCTCTGTGATAACCCACTGACAGTGCAGCACGTTCCCTGTGATAAACCACTGATAGTGCAGCACTTTCTTTGTGATAACTCGCGACAGTGCAGCACTTTCTCTGTGATAACCCATCGACAGTGCAGCACTTTCTCTGTGATAACCCACTGACAATGCAGCACGTTCCCTGTGATAACCCACTGACAGTGCAGCACTTTCTCTGTGATAACCCACTGACAGTGCAGCACTTTCTCTGTGATAACCCACTGACAGTGTAGCATTTTCTTTGTGATAACTCGCGACAGTGCAGCACTTTCTCTGTGATAACCCATCGACAGTGCAGCACTTTCTCTGTGATAACCCACTGACAGTGCAGCACGTTCCCTGTGATAACCCACTGACAGTGCAGCACTTTCTCTGTGATAACCCACTGACAGTGCAGCACTTTCTCTGTGATAACCCACTGACAGTGCAGCACTTTCTTTGTGATAACTCGCGACAGTGCAGCACTTTCTCTGTGATAACTCACCGACAGTGCAGCACATTCTCTGTGATAAATCACTGACAGTGCAGCACTTTCTCTGTGATAACCCACTAGCAGTGCAGCACTTTCTCTGTGATAACTCACTGACAGTGCAGCACTTTCTATGTGATAAATCACCGAATGTGCAGCACTTTCCCTGTGATAGCTTACTGACAGTGCAGCACTTTCTCTGTGATAACCCACTGACAGTGCAGCACTTTCTCTGTGATAACCCACCAGCAGTGCAGCACTTTCTCTGTGATGACTCACTGACAGTGCAGCACTTTCTCTGTGATAACTCACCGACAGTGCAGCACTTTCTCTGTGATAAATCACCGACAGTGCAGCACTTTCTCTGTGATAACCCACTGACAGTGCAGCACTTTCTCTGTGATAAATCACCGACAGTGCAGCACTTTCTCTGTGAGAACTCACTGACCGTGCAGCACTTTCTCTGTGATAACTCACTGACAGTGCAGCACTTTCTCTGTGATAAATCACCGAATGTGCAGCACTTTCCCTGTGATAGCTTACTGACAGTGCAGCACTTTCTCTGTGATAACCCACTGACAGTGCAGCACTTTCTCTGTGATAACCCACCAGCAGTGCAGCACTTTCTCTGTGATAACTCACTGACAGTGCAGCACTTTCTCTGTGATAACTCACCGACAGTGCAGCACTTTCTCTGTGATAAATCACCGACAGTGCAGCACTTTCTCTGTGATAACCCACTGACAGTGCAGTACTTTCTCTGTGATAAATCACTGACAGTGCAGCACTTTCCCTGTGATAACTTACAGACAGTGCAGCACTTTCTCTGTGATAACCCACCGATAGTGCAGCACTTTCCCTGTGATAGCCCACTGACAGTGCAGCACTTTCCCTGTGATAACCCACTGACAGTGCAGCACTTTCTCTGTGATAAATCACCGACATTGCAGCACTTTCTCTGTGATAACCCATTGACAGTGCAGCACTTTCTCTGTGATAACCCACTGACAGTGCAGCACTTTCTCTGTGATAACTCACTGACAGTGCAGCACTTTCTCTGTGATAACCCACTGACAGTGCAGCACTTTCTCTGTGATAACCCACCGACAGTGCAGCAGTTTCCCTGTGATAACCCACTGACAGTGCAGCACTTTCTCTGTGATAACGCACTGACAGTGCAGCACTTTCTCTGTGATATCCCACTGACAGTGCAGCACTTTCTCTGTGATAACCCACCGACAGTACAGCACTTTTTCTGTGATAACCCACCGACAGTACAGCACTTTTTCTGTGATAACCCACCAACAGTGCAGCACTTTCCCTGTGATAACCCACTGACAGTGCAGCACTTTCTCTGTGATAAATCACCGACAGTGCAGCAGTTTCACTGTGATAACTTACAGACAGTGCAGCACTTTCTCTGAGATAAATCACCGACAGTGCAGCACTTTCTCTGTGATAAATCACCGACAGTGCAGCAGTTTCACTGTGATAACTTACCGACAGTGCATCACTTTCTCTCTGATAAATCACCGACAGTGCAGCAGTTTCACTGCGATAAATCACTGACATTGCAGCACTTTCTCTGTGATAACTCACCGACAGGACAGTACGTTCCCTGTGATAACTCACCGACAGGACAGTACGTTCCCTGTGATAACCCACTGACAGTGCAGCACTTTCTCTGTGATAACCCACTGACAGGGCAGAACTTTCTCTGTGATAACCCACTGACAGGGCAGCACTTTCTCTGTGATAACCCACCGACAGTGCAGCACTTTCTCTGTGATAACCCACTGACAGTGCAGCACTTTCTCAGTGATAAATCACCGACAGTGCAGCACTTTCTCTGTGATAACCCACTGACAGTGCAGCACTTTCTCTGTGATAAATCACCGATAGTGCAGCACTTTCTCTGTGAGAACTCACTGACCGTGCAGCACTTTCTCTGTGATAAATCACTGACAGTGCAGCACTTTCTCTGTGATAACTTACTGAGAGTGCAGCACTTTCTCTGTGATAACCCACCGACAGTGCAGCACTTTCCCTGTGATAACCCACTGACAGTGCAGCACTTTCTCTGTGATAAATCAGCGACAGTACAGCACTTTCTCTGTGATAACCCACTGACAGTGCAGCACTTTCTCTGTGATAAATCACCGACAGTGCAGCACTTTCTCTGTGAGAACTCACTGACAGTGCAGCACTTTCTCTGTGATAAATCACTGACAGTGCAGCACTTTCCCTGTGATAACTTACTGACAGTGCAGCACTTTCTCTGTGATAACCCACTGACAGTGCAGCACTTTCTCTGTGATAACCCACCAGCAGTGCAACACTTTCTCTGTGATAACTCACTGACAGTGCAGCACTTTCTCTGTGATAACTCACCGACAGTGCAGCACTTTCTCTGTGATAAATCACCGACAGTGCAGCACTTTCTCTGTGATAACCCACTGACAGTGCAGCACTTTCTCTGTGATAAATCACCGACAGTGCAGCACTTTCTCTGTGAGAACTCGCTGACCGTGCAGCACTTTCTCTGTGATAAATCACTGACTGTGCAGCACTTTCCCTGTGATAACTTACTGACAGTGCAGCACTTTCTCTGTGATAACCCACCGACAGTGCAGCACTTTCCCTGTGATAGCCCACGGACAGTGCAGCACTTTCCCTGTAATAACCCACTGACAGTGCAGCACTTTCTCTGTGATAAATCACCGACAGTGCAGCACTTTCCCTGTGATAACTTACTGACAGTGCAGCACTTTCTCTGTGATAACCCGCCGACAGTGCAGCACTTTCCCTGTGATAACCCACTGACAGTGCAGCACTTTCCCTGTGATAACTTACTGACAGTGCAGCTGCAGCACTTTCTCTGTGATAACCCACCGACAGTGCAGCACTTTCCCTGTGATGACACACTGACAGTGCAGCACTTTCTCTGTGATAACTCACTGACAGTGCAGCGCTTTCCCTGTGATAAACCACTGACAGTGCCGCACTTTCCCTGTGATATCCCACTGACAGAGCAGCACTTTCTCTGTGATAACCCGCCGACAGTGCAGCACTTTCTCCGTGATAACCTACTGACAGTGCAGCACTTTCTCTGTGATAACCCACTGACAGTGCAGCACTTTCTCTGTGATAACCCATCAGCAGTGCAGCACTTTCTCTGTGATAACTCACTGACAGTGCAGCACTTTCTCTATGATAAATCACCGAATGTGCAGCACTTTCCCTGTGATAGCTTACTGACAGTGCAGCACTTTCTCTGTGATAACTCACTGACATTGCAGCACTTTCTCTGTGATAACCCACCAGCAGTGCAGCACTTTCTCTGTGATAACCCGCCGACAGTGCAGCACTTTCTCCGTGATAACCTACTGAAAGTGCAGCACATTCTCTGTGATAAATCACTGACAGTGCAGCACTTTCTCTGTGATAACCCATCAGCAGTGCAGCACTTTCTCTGTGATAACTCACTGACAGTGCAGCACTTTCTCTGTGATAAATCACCGAATGTGCAGCACTTTCCCTGTGATAGCTTACTGACAGTGCAGCACTTTCTCTGTGATAACCCACTGACAGTGCAGCACTTTCTCTGTGATAACCCAACAGCAGTGCAGCACTTTCTCTGTGATAACTCACTGACAGTGCAGCACTTTCTCTGTGATAACCCACCGACAGTGCAGCACTTTCTTTGTGATAACTCGCGACAGTGCAGCACTTTCTCTGTGATAACCCATCGACAGTGCAGCACTTTCTCTGTGATAACCCACTGACAGTGCAGCACGTTCCCTGTGATAACCCACTGTTAGTGCAGCACTTTCTCTGTGATAACCCACTGACAGTGCAGCATTTTCTCTGTGATAACCCACTGACAGTGCAGCACTTTCTCTGTGATAACCCATTGACAGTGCAGCACTTTCTTTGTGATAACTCGCGACAGTGCCGCACTTTCTCTGTGATAACTCACCGACAGTGCAGCACTTTCTCTGTGATAACTCACTGACAGTGCAGCACATTCTCTGTGATAAATCACTGACAGTGCAGCACTTTCTCTGTGATAACCCACTAGCAGTGCAGCACTTTCTCTGTGATAACTCACTGACAGTGCAGCACTTTCTCTGTGATAAATCACCGAATGTGCAGCACTTTCCCTGTGATAGCTTACTGACAGTGCAGCACTTTCTCTGTGATAACCCACTGACAGTGCAGCACTTTCTCTGTGATAACCCACCAGCAGTGCAGCACTTTCTCTGTGATGACTCACTGACAGTGCAGCACTTTCTCTGTGATAACTCACCGACAGTGCAGCACTTTCTCTGTGATAAATCACCGACAGTGCAGCACTTTCTCTGTGATAACGCACTGACAGTGCAGCACTTTCTCTGTGATATCCCACTGACAGTGCAGCACTTTCTCTGTGATAACCCACCGACAGTACAGCACTTTTTCTGTGATAACCCACCGACAGTACAGCACTTTTTCTGTGATAACCCACCAACAGTGCAGCACTTTCCCTGTGATAACCCACTGACAGTGCAGCACTTTCTCTGTGATAAATCACCGACAGTGCAGCAGTTTCACTGTGATAACTTACAGACAGTGCAGCACTTTCTCTGAGATAAATCACCGACAGTGCAGCACTTTCTCTGTGATAAATCACCGACAGTGCAGCAGTTTCACTGTGATAACTTACCGACAGTGCATCACTTTCTCTCTGATAAATCACCGACAGTGCAGCAGTTTCACTGCGATAAATCACTGACATTGCAGCACTTTCTCTGTGATAACTCACCGACAGGACAGTACGTTCCCTGTGATAACTCACCGACAGGACAGTACGTTCCCTGTGATAACCCACTGACAGTGCAGCACTTTCTCTGTGATAACCCACTGACAGGGCAGAACTTTCTCTGTGATAACCCACTGACAGGGCAGCACTTTCTCTGTGATAACCCACCGACAGTGCAGCACTTTCTCTGTGATAACCCACTGACAGTGCAGCACTTTCTCAGTGATAAATCACCGACAGTGCAGCACTTTCTCTGTGATAACCCACTGACAGTGCAGCACTTTCTCTGTGATAAATCACCGATAGTGCAGCACTTTCTCTGTGAGAACTCACTGACCGTGCAGCACTTTCTCTGTGATAAATCACTGACAGTGCAGCACTTTCTCTGTGATAACTTACTGAGAGTGCAGCACTTTCTCTGTGATAACCCACCGACAGTGCAGCACTTTCCCTGTGATAACCCACTGACAGTGCAGCACTTTCTCTGTGATAAATCAGCGACAGTACAGCACTTTCTCTGTGATAACCCACTGACAGTGCAGCACTTTCTCTGTGATAAATCACCGACAGTGCAGCACTTTCTCTGTGAGAACTCACTGACAGTGCAGCACTTTCTCTGTGATAAATCACTGACAGTGCAGCACTTTCCCTGTGATAACTTACTGACAGTGCAGCACTTTCTCTGTGATAACCCACTGACAGTGCAGCACTTTCTCTGTGATAACCCACCAGCAGTGCAACACTTTCTCTGTGATAACTCACTGACAGTGCAGCACTTTCTCTGTGATAACTCACCGACAGTGCAGCACTTTCTCTGTGATAAATCACCGACAGTGCAGCACTTTCTCTGTGATAACCCACTGACAGTGCAGCACTTTCTCTGTGATAAATCACCGACAGTGCAGCACTTTCTCTGTGAGAACTCGCTGACCGTGCAGCACTTTCTCTGTGATAAATCACTGACTGTGCAGCACTTTCCCTGTGATAACTTACTGACAGTGCAGCACTTTCTCTGTGATAACCCACCGACAGTGCAGCACTTTCCCTGTGATAGCCCACGGACAGTGCAGCACTTTCCCTGTAATAACCCACTGACAGTGCAGCACTTTCTCTGTGATAAATCACCGACAGTGCAGCACTTTCCCTGTGATAACTTACTGACAGTGCAGCACTTTCTCTGTGATAACCCGCCGACAGTGCAGCACTTTCCCTGTGATAACCCACTGACAGTGCAGCACTTTCCCTGTGATAACTTACTGACAGTGCAGCTGCAGCACTTTCTCTGTGATAACCCACCGACAGTGCAGCACTTTCCCTGTGATGACACACTGACAGTGCAGCACTTTCTCTGTGATAACTCACTGACAGTGCAGCGCTTTCCCTGTGATAAACCACTGACAGTGCCGCACTTTCCCTGTGATATCCCACTGACAGAGCAGCACTTTCTCTGTGATAACCCGCCGACAGTGCAGCACTTTCTCCGTGATAACCTACTGACAGTGCAGCACTTTCTCTGTGATAACCCACTGACAGTGCAGCACTTTCTCTGTGATAACCCATCAGCAGTGCAGCACTTTCTCTGTGATAACTCACTGACAGTGCAGCACTTTCTCTATGATAAATCACCGAATGTGCAGCACTTTCCCTGTGATAGCTTACTGACAGTGCAGCACTTTCTCTGTGATAACTCACTGACATTGCAGCACTTTCTCTGTGATAACCCACCAGCAGTGCAGCACTTTCTCTGTGATAACCCGCCGACAGTGCAGCACTTTCTCCGTGATAACCTACTGAAAGTGCAGCACATTCTCTGTGATAAATCACTGACAGTGCAGCACTTTCTCTGTGATAACCCATCAGCAGTGCAGCACTTTCTCTGTGATAACTCACTGACAGTGCAGCACTTTCTCTGTGATAAATCACCGAATGTGCAGCACTTTCCCTGTGATAGCTTACTGACAGTGCAGCACTTTCTCTGTGATAACCCACTGACAGTGCAGCACTTTCTCTGTGATAACCCAACAGCAGTGCAGCACTTTCTCTGTGATAACTCACTGACAGTGCAGCACTTTCTCTGTGATAACCCACCGACAGTGCAGCACTTTCTTTGTGATAACTCGCGACAGTGCAGCACTTTCTCTGTGATAACCCATCGACAGTGCAGCACTTTCTCTGTGATAACCCACTGACAGTGCAGCACGTTCCCTGTGATAACCCACTGTTAGTGCAGCACTTTCTCTGTGATAACCCACTGACAGTGCAGCATTTTCTCTGTGATAACCCACTGACAGTGCAGCACTTTCTCTGTGATAACCCATTGACAGTGCAGCACTTTCTTTGTGATAACTCGCGACAGTGCCGCACTTTCTCTGTGATAACTCACCGACAGTGCAGCACTTTCTCTGTGATAACTCACTGACAGTGCAGCACATTCTCTGTGATAAATCACTGACAGTGCAGCACTTTCTCTGTGATAACCCACTAGCAGTGCAGCACTTTCTCTGTGATAACTCACTGACAGTGCAGCACTTTCTCTGTGATAAATCACCGAATGTGCAGCACTTTCCCTGTGATAGCTTACTGACAGTGCAGCACTTTCTCTGTGATAACCCACTGACAGTGCAGCACTTTCTCTGTGATAACCCACCAGCAGTGCAGCACTTTCTCTGTGATGACTCACTGACAGTGCAGCACTTTCTCTGTGATAACTCACCGACAGTGCAGCACTTTCTCTGTGATAAATCACCGACAGTGCAGCACTTTCTCTGTGATAACCCACTGACAGTGCAGCACTTTCTCTGTGATAAATCACCGACAGTGCAGCACTTTCTCTGAGAGAACTCACTGACCGTGCAGCACTTTCTCTGTGATAACTCACTGACAGTGCAGCACTTTCTCTGTGATAAATCACCGAATGTGCAGCACTTTCCCTGTGATAGCTTACTGACAGTGCAGCACTTTCTCTGTGATAACCCACTGACAGTGCAGCACTTTCTCTGTGATAACCCACCAGCAGTGCAGCACTTTCTCTGTGATAACTCACTGACAGTGCAGCACTTTCTCTGTGATAACTCACCGACAGTGCAGCACTTTCTCTGTGATAAATCACCGACAGTGCAGCACTTTCTCTGTGATAACCCACTGACAGTGCAGCACTTTCTCTGTGATAAATCACCGACAGTGCAGCACTTTCTCTGTGAGAACTCACTGACCGTGCAGCACTTTCTCTGTGATAAATCACTGACAGTGCCGCACTTTCCCTGTGATAACTTACTGACAGTGCAGCACTTTCTCTGCGATAACCCACCGACAGTGCAGCACTTTCCCTGTGATAGCCCACGGACAGTGCAGCACTTTCCCTGTGATAAGCCACTGATAGTGCAGCACTTTCTCTGTGATAACCCCCTGACAGTGCAGCACTTTTTCTGTGATAACCCACTGACAGTGCAGCACTTTCTCTGTGATAACCCACTGACAGTGCAGCACTTTCTTTGTGATAACTCGCGACAGTGACGCACTTTCTCTGTGATAACTCACCGACAGTGCAGCACTTTCTCTGTGATAACTCACTGACAGTGCAGCACATTCTCTGTGATAAATCACTGACAGTGCAGCACTTTCTCTGTGATAACCCACTAGCAGTGCAGCACTTTCTCTGTGATAACTCACTGACAGTGCAGCACTTTCTCTGTGATAAATCACTGACAGTGCCGCACTTTCCCTGTGATAGCTTACTGACAGTGCAGCACTTTCTCTGTGATAACCCACTGACAGTGCAGCACTTTCTCTGTGATAACCCACCAGCAGTGCAGCACTTTCTCTGTGATAACTCACTGACAGTGCAGCACTTTCTCTGTGAGAAATCACCGAATGTGCAGCACTTTCCCTGTGATAGCTTACTGACAGTGCAGCACTTTCTCGGTGATAACCCACTGACAGTGCAGCACTTTCTCTGTGATAACACACCAGCAGTGCAGCACTTTCTCTGTGATAACTCACTGACAGTGCAGCACTTTCTCTGTGATAACTCACCGACAGTGCAGCACTTTCTCTGTGATAAATCACCGACAGTGCAGCACTTTCTCTGTGATAACCCACTGACAGTGCAGCACTTTCTCTGTGATAAATCACCGACAGTGCAGCACTTTCTCTGTGAGAACTCCCTGACCGTGCAGCACTTTCTCTGTGATAATCACTGACAGTGCAGCACTTTCCCTGTGATAACTTACTGACAGTGCAGCACTTTCTCTGTGATAACACACCGACAGTGCAGCACTTTCCCTGTGATAGCCCACGGACAGTGCAGCACTTTCCCTGTGATAACCCACTGACAGTGCAGCACTTTCTCTGTGATAAATCACCGACAGTGCAGCACTTTCCCTGTGATAACTTACTGACAGTGCAGCACTTTCTCTGTGATAACCCGCCGACAGTGCAGCACTTTCCCTGTGATAACCCACTGACAGTGCAGCACTTTCCCTGTGATAACTTACTGATAGTGCAGCTGCAGCACTTCCTCTGTGATAACCCACCGACAGTGCAGCACTTTCCCTGTGATGACACACTGACAGTGCAGCACTTTCTCTGTGATAACTCACTGACAGTGCAGCGCTTTCCCTGTGATAAACCACTGACAGTGCAGCACTTTCCCTGTGATAACCCACCGACAGTGCAGCACTTTCCCTGTGATAACACACTGACAGTGCAGCACTTTCTCTGTGAGAACTCACTGACAGTGCAGCGCTTTCCCTGTGATAACCCAGTGACAATGCAGCACTTTCCCTGTGACAACCGACTGACAGTGCAGCACTTTCCCTGTGATAACCCACTGACAGTGCAGTACTTTCTCTGTGATAACCCACTGACAGTGCAGCACTTTCTTTGTGATAACTCGCGACAGTGCCGCACTTTCTCTGTGATAACTCACCGACAGTGCAGCACTTTCTCTGTGATAACTCACTGACAGTGCAGCACATTCTCTGTGATAAATCACTGACAGTGCAGCACTTTCTCTGTGATAACCCACTAGCAGTGCAGCACTTTCTCTGTGATAACTCACTGACAGTGCAGCACTTTCTCTGTGATAAATCACCGAATGTGCAGCACTTTCCCTGTGATAGCTTACTGACAGTGCAGCACTTTCTCTGTGATAACCCACTGACAGTGCAGCACTTTCTCTGTGATAACCCACCAGCAGTGCAGCACTTTCTCTGTGATGACTCACTGACAGTGCAGCACTTTCTCTGTGATAACTCACCGACAGTGCAGCACTTTCTCTGTGATAAATCACCGACAGTGCAGCACTTTCTCTGTGATAACCCACTGACAGTGCAGCACTTTCTCTGTGATAAATCACCGACAGTGCAGCACTTTCTCTGTGAGAACTCACTGACCGTGCAGCACTTTCTCTGTGATAACTCACTGACAGTGCAGCACTTTCTCTGTGATAAATCACCGAATGTGCAGCACTTTCCCTGTGATAGCTTACTGACAGTGCAGCACTTTCTCTGTGATAACCCACTGACAGTGCAGCACTTTCTCTGTGATAACCCACTGACAGTGCAGCACTTTCTTTGTGATAACTCGCGACAGTGCCGCACTTTCTCTGTGATAACTCACCGACAGTGCAGCACTTTCTCTGTGATAACTCACTGACAGTGCAGCACATTCTCTGTGATAAATCACTGACAGTGCAGCACTTTCTCTGTGATAACCCACTAGCAGTGCAGCAATTTCTCTGTGATAACTCACTGACAGTGCAGCACTTTCTCTGTGATAAATCACCGAATGTGCAGCACTTTCCCTGTGATAGCTTACTGACAGTGCAGCACTTTCTCTGTGATAACCCACTGACAGTGCAGCACTTTCTCTGTGATAACCCACCAGCAGTGCAGCACTTTCTCTGTGATAACTCACTGACAGTGCAGCACTTTCTCTGTGATAACTCACCGACAGTGCAGCACTTTCTCTGTGATAAATCACCGACAGTGCAGCACTTTCTCTGTGATAACCCACTGACAGTGCAGCACTTTCTCTGTGATAAATCACCGACAGTGCAGCACTTTCTCTGTGAGAACTCACTGACCGTGCAGCACTTTCTCTGTGATAAATCACTGACAGTGCAGCACTTTCCCTGTGATAACTTACTGACAGTGCAGCACTTTCTCTGTGATAACCCACCGACAGTGCAGCACTTTCCCTGTGATAGCCCACGGACAGTGCAGCACTTTCCCTGTGATAACCCACTGACAGTGCAGCACTTTCTCTGTGATAAATCACCAACAGTGCAGCACTTTCCCTGTGATAACTTACTGACAGTGCAGCACTTTCTTTGTGATAACTCGCGACAGTGCCGCACTTTCTCTGTGATAACTCACCGACAGTGCAGCACTTTCTCTGTGATAACTCACTGACAGTGCAGCACATTCTCTGTGATAACTCACCGACAGTGCAGCACTTTCTCTGTGATAAATCACCGACAGTGCAGCACTTTCTCTGTGATAACCCACTGACAGTGCAGCACTTTCTCTGTGATAAATCACCGACAGTGCAGCACTTCCTCTGTGAGAACTCGCTGACCGTGCAGCACTTTCTCTGTGATAAATCACTGACTGTGCAGCACTTTCCCTGTGATAACTTACTGACAGTGCAGCACTTTCTCTGTGATAACCCACCGACAGTGCAGCACTTTCCCTGTGATAGCCCACGGACAGTGCAGCACTTTCCCTGTAATAACCCACTGACAGTGCAGCACTTTCTCTGTGATAAATCACCGACAGTGCAGCACTTTCCCTGTGATAACTTACTGACAGTGCAGCACTTTCTCTGTGATAACCCGCCGACAGTGCAGCACTTTCCCTGTGATAACCCACTGACAGTGCAGCACTTTCCCTGTGATAACTTACTGACAGTGCAGCTGCAGCACTTTCTCTGTGATAACCCACCGACAGTGCAGCACTTTCCCTGTGATGACACACTGACAGTGCAGCACTTTCTCTGTGATAACTCACTGACAGTGCAGCGCTTTCCCTGTGATAAACCACTGACAGTGCCGCACTTTCCCTGTGATATCCCACTGACAGAGCAGCACTTTCTCTGTGATAACCCGCCGACAGTGCAGCACTTTCTCCGTGATAACCTACTGACAGTGCAGCACTTTCTCTGTGATAACCCACTGACAGTGCAGCACTTTCTCTGTGATAACCCATCAGCAGTGCAGCACTTTCTCTGTGATAACTCACTGACAGTGCAGCACTTTCTCTATGATAAATCACCGAATGTGCAGCACTTTCCCTGTGATAGCTTACTGACAGTGCAGCACTTTCTCTGTGATAACTCACTGACATTGCAGCACTTTCTCTGTGATAACCCACCAGCAGTGCAGCACTTTCTCTGTGATAACCCGCCGACAGTGCAGCACTTTCTCCGTGATAACCTACTGACAGTGCAGCACATTCTCTGTGATAAATCACTGACAGTGCAGCACTTTCTCTGTGATAACCCATCAGCAGTGCAGCACTTTCCCTGTGATAGCTTACTGACAGTGCAGCACTTTCTCTGTGATAACCCACTGACAGTGCAGCACTTTCTCTGTGATAACCCAACAGCAGTGCAGCACTTTCTCTGTGATAACTCACTGACAGTGCAGCACTTTCTCTGTGATAACCCACCGACAGTGCAGCACTTTCTTTGTGATAACTCGCGACAGTGCAGCACTTTCTCTGTGATAACCCATCGACAGTGCAGCACTTTCTCTGTGATAACCCACTGACAGTGCAGCACGTTCCCTGTGATAACCCACTGTTAGTGCAGCACTTTCTCTGTGATAAATCACCGACAGTGCAGCACTTTCTCTGTGATAACCCACTGACAGTGCAGCACTTTCTCTGTGATAAATCACCGACAGTGCAGCACTTTCTCTGTGAGAACTCACTGACCGTGCAGCACTTTCTCTGTGATAACTCACTGACAGTGCAGCACTTTCTCTGTGATAAATCACCGAATGTGCAGCACTTTCCCTGTGATAGCTTACTGACAGTGCAGCACTTTCTCTGTGATAACCCACTGACAGTGCAGCACTTTCTCTGTGATAACCCACCAGCAGTGCAGCACTTTCTCTGTGATAACTCACTGACAGTGCAGCACTTTCTCTGTGATAACTCACCGACAGTGCAGCACTTTCTCTGTGATAAATCACCGACAGTGCAGCACTTTCTCTGTGATAACCCACTGACAGTGCAGCACCTTCTCTGTGATAAATCACCGACAGTGCAGCACTTTCTCTGTGAGAACTCACTGACCGTGCAGCACTTTCTCTGTGATAAATCACTGACAGTGCCGCACTTTCCCTGTGATAACTTACTGACAGTGCAGCACTTTCTCTGTGATAACCCACCGACAGTGCAGCACTTTCCCTGTGATAGCCCACGGACAGTGCAGCACTTTCCCTGTGATAACCCACTGATAGTGCAGCACTTTCTCTGTGATAACCCACTGACAGTGCAGCACTTTCTCTGTGATAAATCACCAACAGTGCAGCACTTTCCCTGTGATAACTTACTGACAGTGCAGCACTTTCTTTGTGATAACTCGCGACAGTGCCGCACTTTCTCTGTGATAACTCACCGACAGTGCAGCACTTTCTCTGTGATAACTCACTGACAGTGCAGCACATTCTCTGTGATAACTCACCGACAGTGCAGCACTTTCTCTGTGATAAATCACCGACAGT
Organism: Chiloscyllium punctatum; assembly: GCF_047496795.1. Lineage (NCBI taxonomy): Eukaryota > Metazoa > Chordata > Chondrichthyes > Orectolobiformes > Hemiscylliidae > Chiloscyllium > Chiloscyllium punctatum. The sequence goes on from NC_092751.1 coordinate 75,113,776, forward strand.
GCAGCACTTTCTCTGTGATAACCCACTGACAGTGCAGCACTTTCTCTGTGATAAATCACCGACAGTGCAGCACTTCCTCTGTGAGAACTCGCTGACCGTGCAGCACTTTCTCTGTGATAAATCACTGACTGTGCAGCACTTTCCCTGTGATAACTTACTGACAGTGCAGCACTTTCTCTGTGATAACCCACCGACAGTGCAGCACTTTCCCTGTGATAGCCCACGGACAGTGCAGCACTTTCCCTGTAATAACCCACTGACAGTGCAGCACTTTCTCTGTGATAAATCACCGACAGTGCAGCACTTTCCCTGTGATAACTTACTGACAGTGCAGCACTTTCTCTGTGATAACCCGCCGACAGTGCAGCACTTTCCCTGTGATAACCCACTGACAGTGCAGCACTTTCCCTGTGATAACTTACTGACAGTGCAGCTGCAGCACTTTCTCTGTGATAACCCACCGACAGTGCAGCACTTTCCCTGTGATGACACACTGACAGTGCAGCACTTTCTCTGTGATAACTCACTGACAGTGCAGCGCTTTCCCTGTGATAAACCACTGACAGTGCCGCACTTTCCCTGTGATATCCCACTGACAGAGCAGCACTTTCTCTGTGATAACCCGCCGACAGTGCAGCACTTTCTCCGTGATAACCTACTGACAGTGCAGCACTTTCTCTGTGATAACCCACTGACAGTGCAGCACTTTCTCTGTGATAACCCATCAGCAGTGCAGCACTTTCCCTGTGATAGCTTACTGACAGTGCAGCACTTTCTCTGTGATAACCCACTGACAGTGCAGCACTTTCTCTGTGATAACCCAACAGCAGTGCAGCACTTTCTCTGTGATAACTCACTGACAGTGCAGCACTTTCTCTGTGATAACCCACCGACAGTGCAGCACTTTCTTTGTGATAACTCGCGACAGTGCAGCACTTTCTCTGTGATAACCCATCGACAGTGCAGCACTTTCTCTGTGATAACCCACTGACAGTGCAGCACGTTCCCTGTGATAACCCACTGTTAGTGCAGCACTTTCTCTGTGATAAATCACCGACAGTGCAGCACTTTCTCTGTGATAACCCACTGACAGTGCAGCACTTTCTCTGTGATAAATCACCGACAGTGCAGCACTTTCTCTGTGAGAACTCACTGACCGTGCAGCACTTTCTCTGTGATAACTCACTGACAGTGCAGCACTTTCTCTGTGATAAATCACCGAATGTGCAGCACTTTCCCTGTGATAGCTTACTGACAGTGCAGCACTTTCTCTGTGATAACCCACTGACAGTGCAGCACTTTCTCTGTGATAACCCACCAGCAGTGCAGCACTTTCTCTGTGATAACTCACTGACAGTGCAGCACTTTCTCTGTGATAACTCACCGACAGTGCAGCACTTTCTCTGTGATAAATCACCGACAGTGCAGCACTTTCTCTGTGATAACCCACTGACAGTGCAGCACCTTCTCTGTGATAAATCACCGACAGTGCAGCACTTTCTCTGTGAGAACTCACTGACCGTGCAGCACTTTCTCTGTGATAAATCACTGACAGTGCCGCACTTTCCCTGTGATAACTTACTGACAGTGCAGCACTTTCTCTGTGATAACCCACCGACAGTGCAGCACTTTCCCTGTGATAGCCCACGGACAGTGCAGCACTTTCCCTGTGATAACCCACTGATAGTGCAGCACTTTCTCTGTGATAACCCACTGACAGTGCAGCACTTTCTCTGTGATAACCCACTGACAGTGCAGCACTTTCTCTGTGATAACCCACTGACAGTGCAGCACTTTCTTTGTGATAACTCGCGACAGTGCCGCACTTTCTCTGTGATAACTCACCGACAGTGCAGCACTTTCTCTGTGATAACTCACTGACAGTGCAGCACATTCTCTGTGATAAATCACTGACAGTGCAGCACTTTCTCTGTGATAACCCACTAGCAGTGCAGCAATTTCTCTGTGATAACTCACTGACAGTGCAGCACTTTCTCTGTGATAAATCACCGAATGTGCAGCACTTTCCCTGTGATAGCTTACTGACAGTGCAGCACTTTCTCTGTGATAACCCACTGACAGTGCAGCACTTTCTCTGTGATAACCCACCAGCAGTGCAGCACTTTCTCTGTGATAACTCACTGACAGTGCAGCACTTTCTCTGTGATAACTCACCGACAGTGCAGCACTTTCTCTGTGATAAATCACCGACAGTGCAGCACTTTCTCTGTGATAACCCACTGACAGTGCAGCACTTTCTCTGTGATAAATCACCGACAGTGCAGCACTTTCTCTGTGAGAACTCACTGACCGTGCAGCACTTTCTCTGTGATAAATCACTGACAGTGCAGCACTTTCCCTGTGATAACTTACTGACAGTGCAGCACTTTCTCTGTGATAACCCACCGACAGTGCAGCACTTTCCCTGTGATAGCCCACGGACAGTGCAGCACTTTCCCTGTGATAACCCACTGACAGTGCAGCACTTTCTCTGTGATAAATCACCAACAGTGCAGCACTTTCCCTGTGATAACTTACTGACAGTGCAGCACTTTCTTTGTGATAACTCGCGACAGTGCCGCACTTTCTCTGTGATAACTCACCGACAGTGCAGCACTTTCTCTGTGATAACTCACTGACAGTGCAGCACATTCTCTGTGATAACTCACCGACAGTGCAGCACTTTCTCTGTGATAAATCACCGACAGTGCAGCACTTTCTCTGTGATAACCCACTGACAGTGCAGCACTTTCTCTGTGATAAATCACCGACAGTGCAGCACTTCCTCTGTGAGAACTCGCTGACCGTGCAGCACTTTCTCTGTGATAAATCACTGACTGTGCAGCACTTTCCCTGTGATAACTTACTGACAGTGCAGCACTTTCTCTGTGATAACCCACCGACAGTGCAGCACTTTCCCTGTGATAGCCCACGGACAGTGCAGCACTTTCCCTGTAATAACCCACTGACAGTGCAGCACTTTCTCTGTGATAAATCACCGACAGTGCAGCACTTTCCCTGTGATAACTTACTGACAGTGCAGCACTTTCTCTGTGATAACCCGCCGACAGTGCAGCACTTTCCCTGTGATAACCCACTGACAGTGCAGCACTTTCCCTGTGATAACTTACTGACAGTGCAGCTGCAGCACTTTCTCTGTGATAACCCACCGACAGTGCAGCACTTTCCCTGTGATGACACACTGACAGTGCAGCACTTTCTCTGTGATAACTCACTGACAGTGCAGCGCTTTCCCTGTGATAAACCACTGACAGTGCCGCACTTTCCCTGTGATATCCCACTGACAGAGCAGCACTTTCTCTGTGATAACCCGCCGACAGTGCAGCACTTTCTCCGTGATAACCTACTGACAGTGCAGCACTTTCTCTGTGATAACCCACTGACAGTGCAGCACTTTCTCTGTGATAACCCATCAGCAGTGCAGCACTTTCTCTGTGATAACTCACTGACAGTGCAGCACTTTCTCTATGATAAATCACCGAATGTGCAGCACTTTCCCTGTGATAGCTTACTGACAGTGCAGCACTTTCTCTGTGATAACTCACTGACATTGCAGCACTTTCTCTGTGATAACCCACCAGCAGTGCAGCACTTTCTCTGTGATAACCCGCCGACAGTGCAGCACTTTCTCCGTGATAACCTACTGACAGTGCAGCACATTCTCTGTGATAAATCACTGACAGTGCAGCACTTTCTCTGTGATAACCCATCAGCAGTGCAGCACTTTCTCTGTGATAACTCACTGACAGTGCAGCACTTTCTCTGTGATAAATCACCGAATGTGCAGCACTTTCCCTGTGATAGCTTACTGACAGTGCAGCACTTTCTCTGTGATAACCCACTGACAGTGCAGCACTTTCTCTGTGATAACCCAACAGCAGTGCAGCACTTTCTCTGTGATAACTCACTGACAGTGCAGCACTTTCTCTGTGATAACCCACCGACAGTGCAGCACTTTCTTTGTGATAACTCGCGACAGTGCAGCACTTTCTCTGTGATAACCCATCGACAGTGCAGCACTTTCTCTGTGATAACCCACTGACAGTGCAGCACGTTCCCTGTGATAACCCACTGTTAGTGCAGCACTTTCTCTGTGATAACCCACTGACAGTGCAGCATTTTCTCTGTGATAACCCACTGACAGTGCAGCACTTTCTCTGTGATAACCCACTGACAGTGCAGCACTTTCTTTGTGATAACTCGCGACAGTGCCGCACTTTCTCTGTGATAACTCACCGACAGTGCAGCACTTTCTCTGTGATAACTCACTGACAGTGCAGCACATTCTCTGTGATAAATCACTGACAGTGCAGCACTTTCTCTGTGATAACCCACTAGCAGTGCAGCACTTTCTCTGTGATAACTCACTGACAGTGCAGCACTTTCTCTGTGATAAATCACCGAATGTGCAGCACTTTCCCTGTGATAGCTTACTGACAGTGCAGCACTTTCTCTGTGATAACCCACTGACAGTGCAGCACTTTCTCTGTGATAACCCACCAGCAGTGCAGCACTTTCTCTGTGATGACTCACTGACAGTGCAGCACTTTCTCTGTGATAACTCACCGACAGTGCAGCACTTTCTCTGTGATAAATCACCGACAGTGCAGCACTTTCTCTGTGATAACCCACTGACAGTGCAGCACTTTCTCTGTGATAAATCACCGACAGTGCAGCACTTTCTCTGAGAGAACTCACTGACCGTGCAGCACTTTCTCTGTGATAACTCACTGACAGTGCAGCACTTTCTCTGTGATAAATCACCGAATGTGCAGCACTTTCCCTGTGATAGCTTACTGACAGTGCAGCACTTTCTCTGTGATAACCCACTGACAGTGCAGCACTTTCTCTGTGATAACCCACCAGCAGTGCAGCACTTTCTCTGTGATAACTCACTGACAGTGCAGCACTTTCTCTGTGATAACTCACCGACAGTGCAGCACTTTCTCTGTGATAAATCACCGACAGTGCAGCACTTTCTCTGTGATAACCCACTGACAGTGCAGCACTTTCTCTGTGATAAATCACCGACATTGCAGCACTTTCTCTGTGAGAACTCACTGACCGTGCAGCACTTTCTCTGTGATAAATCACTGACAGTGCCGCACTTTCCCTGTGATAACTTACTGACAGTGCAGCACTTTCTCTGTGATAACCCACCGACAGTGCAGCACTTTCCCTGTGATAGCCCACGGACAGTGCAGCACTTTCCCTGTGATAACCCACTGATAGTGCAGCACTTTCTCTGTGATAACCCACTGACAGTGCAGCACTTTTTCTGTGATAACCCACTGACAGTGCAGCACTTTCTCTGTGATAACCCACTGACAGTGCAGCACTTTCTTTGTGATAACTCGCGACAGTGCCGCACTTTCTCTGTGATAACTCACCGACAGTGCAGCACTTTCTCTGTGATAACTCACTGACAGTGCAGCACATTCTCTGTGATAAATCACTGACAGTGCAGCACTTTCTCTGTGATAACCCACTAGCAGTGCAGCACTTTCTCTGTGATAACTCACTGACAGTGCAGCACTTTCTCTGTGAGAAATCACCGAATGTGCAGCACTTTCCCTGTGATAGCTTACTGACAGTGCAGCACTTTCTCTGTGATAACCCACTGACAGTGCAGCACTTTCTCTGTGATAACCCACCAGCAGTGCAGCACTTTCTCTGTGATAACTCACTGACAGTGCAGCACTTTCTCTGTGAGAAATCACCGAATGTGCAGCACTTTCCCTGTGATAGCTTACTGACAGTGCAGCACTTTCTCTGTGATAACCCACTGACAGTGCAGCACTTTCTCTGTGATAACACACCAGCAGTGCAGCACTTTCTCTGTGATAACTCACTGACAGTGCAGCACTTTCTCTGTGATAACTCACCGACAGTGCAGCACTTTCTCTGTGATAAATCACCGACAGTGCAGCACTTTCTCTGTGATAACCCACTGACAGTGCAGCACTTTCTCTGTGATAAATCACCGACAGTGCAGCACTTTCTCTGTGAGAACTCCCTGACCGTGCAGCACTTTCTCTGTGATAATCACTGACAGTGCAGCACTTTCCCTGTGATAACTTACTGACAGTGCAGCACTTTCTCTGTGATAACACACCGACAGTGCAGCACTTTCCCTGTGATAGCCCACGGACAGTGCAGCACTTTCCCTGTGATAACCCACTGACAGTGCAGCACTTTCTCTGTGATAAATCACCGACAGTGCAGCACTTTCCCTGTGATAACTTACTGACAGTGCAGCACTTTCTCTGTGATAACCCGCCGACAGTGCAGCACTTTCCCTGTGATAACCCACTGACAGTGCAGCACTTTCCCTGTGATAACTTACTGATAGTGCAGCTGCAGCACTTCCTCTGTGATAACCCACCGACAGTGCAGCACTTTCCCTGTGATGACACACTGACAGTGCAGCACTTTCTCTGTGATAACTCACTGACAGTGCAGCGCTTTCCCTGTGATAAACCACTGACAGTGCAGCACTTTCCCTGTGATAACCCACCGACAGTGCAGCACTTTCCCTGTGATAACACACTGACAGTGCAGCACTTTCTCTGTGAGAACTCACTGACAGTGCAGCGCTTTCCCTGTGATAACCCAGTGACAATGCAGCACTTTCCCTGTGACAACCGACTGACAGTGCAGCACTTTCTCTGTGATAACCCACTGACAGTGCAGTACTTTCTCTGTGATAACCCACTGACAGTGCAGCACTTTCTTTGTGATAACTCGCGACAGTGCCGCACTTTCTCTGTGATAACTCACCGACAGTGCAGCACTTTCTCTGTGATAACTCACTGACAGTGCAGCACATTCTCTGTGATAAATCACTGACAGTGCAGCACTTTCTCTGTGATAACCCACTAGCAGTGCAGCACTTTCTCTGTGATAACTCACTGACAGTGCAGCACTTTCTCTGTGATAAATCACCGAATGTGCAGCACTTTCCCTGTGATAGCTTACTGACAGTGCAGCACTTTCTCTGTGATAACCCACTGACAGTGCAGCACTTTCTCTGTGATAACCCACCAGCAGTGCAGCACTTTCTCTGTGATGACTCACTGACAGTGCAGTACTTTCTCTGTGATAACCCACTGACAGTGCAGCACTTTCTCTGTGATAAATCACCGACAGTGCAGCACTTTCTCTGTGAGAACTCACTGACCGTGCAGCACTTTCTCTGTGATAACTCACTGACAGTGCAGCGCTTTCCCTGTGATAACCCAGTGACAATGCAGCACTTTCCCTGTGACAACCGACTGACAGTGCAGCACTTTCTCTGTGATAACCCACTGACAGTGCAGTACTTTCTCTGTGATAACCCACTGACAGTGCAGCACTTTCTCTGTGATAAATCACCGACAGTGCAGCACTTTCTCTGTGAGAACTCACTGACCGTGCAGCACTTTCTCTGTGATAACTCACTGACAGTGCAGCACTTTCTCTGTGATAAATCACCGAATGTGCAGCACTTTCCCTGTGATAGCTTACTGACAGTGCAGCACTTTCTCTGTGATAACCCACTGACAGTGCAGCACTTTCTCTGTGATAACCCACCAGCAGTGCAGCACTTTCTCTGTGATAACTCACTGACAGTGCAGCACTTTCTCTGTGATAACTCACCGACAGTGCAGCACTTTCTCTGTGATAAATCACCGACAGTGCAGCACTTTCTCTGTGATAACCCACTGACAGTGCAGCACCTTCTCTGTGATAAATCACCGACAGTGCAGCACTTTCTCTGTGAGAACTCACTGACCGTGCAGCACTTTCTCTGTGATAAATCACTGACAGTGCCGCACTTTCCCGGTGATAACTTACTGACAGTGCAGCACTTTCTCTGTGATAACCCACCGACAGTGCAGCACTTTCCCTGTGATAGCCCACGGACAGTGCAGCACTTTCCCTGTGATAACCCACTGATAGTGCAGCACTTTCTCTGTGATAACCCACTGACAGTGCAGCACTTTCTCTGTGATAACCCACTGACAGTGCAGCACTTTCTCTGTGATAACCCACTGACAGTGCAGCACTTTCTTTGTGATAACTCGCGACAGTGCCGCACTTTCTCTGTGATAACTCACCGACAGTGCAGCACTTTCTCTGTGATAACTCACTGACAGTGCAGCACATTCTCTGTGATAAATCACTGACAGTGCAGCACTTTCTCTGTGATAACCCACTAGCAGTGCAGCAATTTCTCTGTGATAACTCACTGACAGTGCAGCACTTTCTCTGTGATAAATCACCGAATGTGCAGCACTTTCCCTGTGATAGCTTACTGACAGTGCAGCACTTTCTCTGTGATAACCCACTGACAGTGCAGCACTTTCTCTGTGATAACCCACCAGCAGTGCAGCACTTTCTCTGTGATAACTCACTGACAGTGCAGCACTTTCTCTGTGATAACTCACCGACAGTGCAGCACTTTCTCTGTGATAAATCACCGACAGTGCAGCACTTTCTCTGTGATAACCCACTGACAGTGCAGCACTTTCTCTGTGATAAATCACTGACAGTGCAGCACTTTCCCTGTGATAACTTACTGACAGTGCAGCACTTTCTCTGTGATAACCCACCGACAGTGCAGCACTTTCCCTGTGATAGCCCACGGACAGTGCAGCACTTTCCCTGTGATAACCCACTGACAGTGCAGCACTTTCTCTGTGATAAATCACCAACAGTGCAGCACTTTCCCTGTGATAACTTACTGACAGTGCAGCACTTTCTCTGTGATAACCCGCCGACAGTGCAGCACTTTCCCTGTGATAACCCACTGACAGTGCAGCACTTTCCCTGTGATAACTTACTGACAGTGCAGCTGCAGCACTTTCTCTGTGATAACCCACCGACAGTGCAGCACTTTCCCTGTGATGACACACTGACAGTGCAGCACTTTCTCTGTGATAACTCACTGACAGTGCAGCGCTTTCCCTGTGATAAACCACTGACAGTGCAGCACTTTCCCTGTGATAACCCACTGACAGTGCGCCACTTTCCCTGTGATAACCCACTGACAGTGCAGCACTTTCTCTGTGATAAATCACCGACAGTGCAGCACTTTCCCTGTGATAACTTACTGACAGTGCAGCACTTTCTCTGTGATAACCCACCGACAGTGCAGCACTTTCCCTGTGATAACCCACTGACAGTGCAGCACTTTCCCTGTGATAACTTACTGACAGTGCAGCTGCAGCACTTTCTCTATGATAACCCACCGACAGTGCAGCACTTTCCCTGTGATAACACACTGACAGTGCAGCACTTTCTCTGTGAGAACTCACTGACAGTGCAGCGCTTACCCTGTGATAACCCAGTGACAATGCAGCACTTTCCCTGTGACAACCGACTGACAGTGCAGCACTTTCTCTGTGATAACCCACTGACAGTGCAGCACTTTCTCTGTGATAACTCACTGACAGTGCAGCACTTTCTCTGTGATAACCCACTGACAGTGCAGCACTTTCCCTGTGATAACCCACTGACAGTGCAGCACTTTCCCTGTGATAACCCACGGACAGTGCAGCACTTTCTCTGTGATAACCCACTGACAGTGCAGCACCTTCTCTGTGATAACCCACTGACAGTGCAGCACTTTCTCTGTGATAACCCACCGACAGTACAGCACTTTGTCTTTGATAACCCACCAACAGTACAGCACTTTCCCTGTGATAACCCACTGACAGTGCAGCACTTTCTCTGTGATAAATCACCGACAGTGCAGCAGTTTCACTGTGATAACTTACCGACATTGCAGCACTTTCTCTGTGATGACCACTGACAGTGCAGGACTTTCTCTGTGATAACACACTGACAGTACAGCACTTTCCCTGTGATAACCCACTGACAGTACAGCACTTTCCCTGTGATAACCCACTGACAGTGCAGCACTTTCTCTGTGATAACACACTGACAGTACAGCACTTTCCCTGTGATAACCCACTGACAGTACAGCACTTTCCCTGTGATAACCCACTGACAGTACGGCACTTTCCCTGTGATAACCCACTGACAGTGCATCAATTTCCCGGTGATAACCCACAGACGGCACAGCACTTTCCCTGTGATAACCCACTGACAGTGCAGCACTTTCTCTGTGATAAATCACCGACAGTGCAGCAGTTTCACTGTGATAACTTACCGACAGTGCAGCACTTTCTCTGTGATAAATCACCGACAGTGCAGCAGTTTCACTGCGATAAATCACTGACATTGCAGCACTTTCTCTGTGATAACTTACCGACAGTGCAGCACTTTCTCTGTGATAACTCACCGACAGTACAGCACTTTCCCTGTGATAACCCACTGACAGTGCAGCACTTTCTCTTGATAACCCACTGACAGTGCAGCACTTTCTCTGTGATAACCCACTGACAGGGCAGCACTTTCTCTGTGATAACCAACTGACAGTGCAGCACTTTCTCTGTGATAACCCACCGACAGTGCAGCACTTTCTCCGTGATAACCCACTGACAGTGCAGCACTTTCTCTGTGATAACCCACTGATAGTGCAGCACTTTCCCTGTGATAACCCACTAAGAGTGCAGCACTTTCTCTGTGATAACCCACTGACAGTGCAGCACTTTCTCTGTGATAACCTACCGACAGTGCAGCACTTTCTCTGTGATAACCCACTGACAGTGCAGCACTTTCCCTGTGATAACAAACTGACAGTACAGCACTTTCCCTGTGATAACCCACTGACAGTACAGCACTTTCCCTGTGATAACCCACTGACAGTACAGCACTTTCCCTGTGATAACCCACTGACAGTACAGCACTTTCTCTGGGATAACCCACTAACAGTGCCGCACTTACTCTGTGATAACCCACTGACAGTGCAGCACTTTCTCTGTGATAACCCACTGACAGTGCAGCACTTTCCCTGTGATAACCCACTGAGAGTGCAGCACTTTCCCTGTGATAACACACTGACAGTACAGCACTTTCCCTGTGATAACCCACTGACAGTACAGCACTTTCCCTGTGATAACCCACTGACTGTGCAGCACTTTCTCTGTGATAACCCACTGACAGTGCAGCACTTTCTCTGTGATAACCCATTGACAGTGCAGCACTTTCTCTGTGATAACCCACTGACAGTGCAGCACTTTCTCTGTGATAACCCACTGACAGTGCAGCACTTTCTCTGTGATAACCCACTGACAGGGCAGCACTTTCTCTGTGATAACCCACTGACAGTGCAGCACTTTCTCTGTGATAACCCACCGACAGTGCAGCACTTTCTCTGTGATAACCCACTGACAGTGCAGCACGTTCCCTGTGATAACCCACTGATAGTGCAGCACTTTCTCTGTGATAACCCACTGACAGTGCAGCACTTTCTCTGTGATAACCCACTGACAGTGCAGCACTTTCTCTGTGATAACCCACTGACCGTGCAGCACTTTCTTTGTGATAACTCGCGACAGTGCAGCACTTTCTCTGTGATAACCCACTGACAGTGCAGCACTTTCTCTGTGATAACCCACTGACAGTGCAGCACTTTCTTTGTGATAACTCGCGACAGTGCCGCACTTTCTCTGTGATAACTCACCGACAGTGCAGCACTTTCTCTGTGATAACTCACTGACAGTGCAGCACATTCTCTGTGATAAATCACTGACAGTGCAGCACTTTCTCTGTGATAACCCACTAGCAGTGCAGCACTTTCTCTGTGATAACTCACTGACAGTGCAGCACTTTCTCTGTGATAAATCACCGAATGTGCAGCACTTTCCGTGTGATAGCTTACTGACAGTGCAGCACTTTCTCTGTGATAACCCACTGACAGTGCAGCACTTTCTCTCTGATAACCCACCAGCAGTGCAGCACTTTCTCTGTGATAACTCACTGACAGTGCAGCACTTTCTCTGTGATAACTCACCGACAGTGCAGCACTTTCTCTGTGATAAATCACCGACAGTGCAGCACTTTCTCTGTGATAACCCACTGACAGTGCAGCACTTTCTCTGTGATAAATCACCGACAGTGCAGCACTTTCTCTGTGAGAACTCACTGACCGTGCAGCACTTTCTCTGTGATAAATCACTGACGGTGCAGCACTTTCCCTGTGATAACTTACTGACAATGCAGCACTTTCTCTGTGATAACCCACCGACAGTGCAGCACTTTCCCTGTGATAGCCCACGGACAGTGCAGCACTTTCCCTGTGATAACCCACTGACAGTGCAGCACTTTCTCTGTGATAAATCACCAACAGTGCAGCACTTTCCCTGTGATAACTTACTGACAGTGCAGCACTTTCTCTGTGATAACCCACTGACAGTGCAGCACTTTCCCTGTGATAACTTACTGACAGTGCAGCTGCAGCACTTTCTCTGTGATAACCCACCGACAGTGCAGCACTTTCCCTGTGATGACACACTGACAGTGCAGCACTTTCTCTGTGATAAATCACCGACAGTGCAGCACTTTCTCTGTGAGAACTCACTGACCGTGCAGCACTTTCTCTGTGATAACTCACTGACAGTGCAGCACTTTCTCTGTGATAAATCACCGAATGTGCAGCACTTTCCCTGTGATAGCTTACTGACAGTGCAGCACTTTCTCTGTGATAACCCACTGACAGTGCAGCACTTTCTCTGTGATAACCCACCAGCAGTGCAGCACTTTCTCTGTGATAACTCACTGACAGTGCAGCACTTTCTCTGTGATAACTCACCGACAGTGCAGCACTTTCTCTGTGATAAATCACCGACAGTGCAGCACTTTCTCTGTGATAACCCACTGACAGTGCAGCACCTTCTCTGTGATAAATCACCGACAGTGCAGCACTTTCTCTGTGAGAACTCACTGACCGTGCAGCACTTTCTCTGTGATAAATCACTGACAGTGCCGCACTTTCCCTGTGATAACTTACTGACAGTGCAGCACTTTCTCTGTGATAACCCACCGACAGTGCAGCACTTTCCCTGTGATAGCCCACGGACAGTGCAGCACTTTCCCTGTGATAACCCACTGATAGTGCAGCACTTTCTCTGTGATAACCCACTGACAGTGCAGCACTTTCTCTGTGATAACCCACTGACAGTGCAGCACTTTCTCTGTGATAACCCACTGACAGTGCAGCACTTTCTTTGTGATAACTCGCGACAGTGCCGCACTTTCTCTGTGATAACTCACCGACAGTGCAGCACTTTCTCTGTGATAACTCACTGACAGTGCAGCACATTCTCTGTGATAAATCACTGACAGTGCAGCACTTTCTCTGTGATAACCCACTAGCAGTGCAGCAATTTCTCTGTGATAACTCACTGACAGTGCAGCACTTTCTCTGTGATAAATCACCGAATGTGCAGCACTTTCCCTGTGATAGCTTACTGACAGTGCAGCACTTTCTCTGTGATAACCCACTGACAGTGCAGCACTTTCTCTGTGCTAACCCACCAGCAGTGCAGCACTTTCTCTGTGATAACTCACTGACAGTGCAGCACTTTCTCTGTGATAACTCACCGACAGTGCAGCACTTTCTCTGTGATAAATCACCGACAGTGCAGCACTTTCTCTGTGATAACCCACTGACAGTGCAGCACTTTCTCTGTGATAAATCACCGACAGTGCAGCACTTTCTCTGTGAGAACTCACTGACCGTGCAGCACTTTCTCTGTGATAAATCACTGACAGTGCAGCACTTTCCCTGTGATAACTTACTGACAGTGCAGCACTTTCTCTGTGATAACCCACCGACAGTGCAGCACTTTCCCTGTGATTGCCCACGGACAGTGCAGCACTTTCCCTGTGATAACCCACTGACAGTGCAGCACTTTCTCTGTGATAAATCACCAACATTGCAGCACTTTCCCTGTGATAACTTACTGACAGTGCAGCACTTTCTCTGTGATAACCCGCCGACAGTGCAGCACTTTCCCTGTGATAACCCACTGACAGTGCAGCACTTTCCCTGTGATAACTTACTGACAGTGCAGCTGCAGCACTTTCTCTGTGATAACCCACCGACAGTGCAGCACTTTCCCTGTGATGACACACTGACAGTGCAGCACTTTCTCTGTGATAACTCACTGACAGTGCAGCGCTTTCCCTGTGATAAACCACTGACAGTGCAGCACTTTCCCTGTGATAACCCACTGACAGTGCGGCACTTTCCCTGTGATAACCCACTGACAGTGCAGCACTTTCTCTGTGATAAATCACCGACAGTGCAGCACTTTCCCTGTGATAACTTACTGACAGTGCAGCACTTTCTCTGTGATAACCCACCGACAGTGCAGCACTTTCCCTGTGATAACCCACTGACAGTGCAGCACTTTCCCTGTGATAACTTACTGACAGTGCAGCTGCAGCACTTTCTCTATGATAACCCACCGACAGTGCAGCACTTTCTCTGTGATAACACACTGACAGTGCAGCACTTTCTCTGTGAGAACTCACTGACAGTGCAGCGCTTACCCTGTGATAACCCAGTGACAATGCAGCACTTTCCCTGTGACAACCGACTGACAGTGCAGCACTTTCTCTGTGATAACCCACTGACAGTGCAGCACTTTCTCTGTGATAACTCACTGACAGTGCAGCACTTTCTCTGTGATAACCCACTGACAGTGCAGCACTTTCCCTGTGATAACCCACTGACAGTGCAGCACTTTCCCTGTGATAACCCACGGACAGTGCAGCACTTTCTCTGTGATAACCCACTGACAGTGCAGCACCTTCTCTGTGATAACCCACTGACAGTGCAGCACTTTCTCTGTGATAACCCACCGACAGTACAGCACTTTGTCTTTGATAACCCACCAACAGTACAGCACTTTCCCTGTGATAACCCACTGACAGTGCAGCACTTTCTCTGTGATAAATCACCGACAGTGCAGCAGTTTCACTGTGATAACTTACCGACATTGCAGCACTTTCTCTGTGATGACCACTGACAGTGCAGGACTTTCTCTGTGATAACACACTGACAGTACAGCACTTTCCCTGTGATAACCCACTGACAGTACAGCACTTTCCCTGTGATAACCCACTGACAGTGCAGCACTTTCTCTGTGATAACACACTGACAGTACAGCACTTTCCCTGTGATAACCCACTGACAGTACAGCACTTTCCCTGTGATAACCCACTGACAGTACGGCACTTTCCCTGTGATAACCCACTGACAGTGCATCAATTTCCCGTTGATAACCCACAGACGGCACAGCACTTTCCCTGTGATAACCCACTGACAGTGCAGCACTTTCTCTGTGATAAATCACCGACAGTGCAGCAGTTTCACTGTGATAACTTACCGACAGTGCAGCACTTTCTCTGTGATAAATCACCGACAGTGCAGCAGTTTCACTGCGATAAATCACTGACATTGCAGCACTTTCTCTGTGATAACTTACCGACAGTGCAGCACTTTCTCTGTGATAACTCACCGACAGTACAGCACTTTCCCTGTGATAACCCACTGACAGTGCAGCACTTTCTCTGTGATAACCCACTGACAGTGCAGCACTTTCTCTGTGATAACCCACTGACAGGGCAGCACTTTCTCTGTGATAACCAACTGACAGTGCAGCACTTTCTCTGTGATAACCCACCGACAGTGCAGCACTTTCTCCGTGATAACCCACTGACAGTGCAGCACTTTCTCTGTGATAACCCACTGATAGTGCAGCACTTTCCCTGTGATAACCCACTAAGAGTGCAGCACTTTCTCTGTGATAACCCACTGACAGTGCAGCACTTTCTCTGTGATAACCTACCGACAGTGCAGCACTTTCTCTGTGATAACCCACTGACAGTGCAGCACTTTCCCTGTGATAACAAACTGACAGTACAGCACTTTCCCTGTGATAACCCACTGACAGTACAGCACTTTCCCTGTGATAACCCACTGACAGTACAGCACTTTCCCTGTGATAACCCACTGACAGTACAGCACTTTCTCTGTGATAACCCACTAACAGTGCCGCACTTACTCTGTGATAACCCACTGACAGTGCAGCACTTTCTCTGTGATAACCCACTGACAGTGCAGCACTTTCCCTGTGATAACCCACTGAGAGTGCAGCACTTTCCCTGTGATAACACACTGACAGTACAGCACTTTCCCTGTGATAACCCACTGACAGTACAGCACTTTCCCTGTGATAACCCACTGACTGTGCAGCACTTTCTCTGTGATAACCCACTGACAGTGCAGCACTTTCTCTGTGATAACCCATTGACAGTGCAGCACTTTCTCTGTGATAACCCACTGACAGTGCAGCACTTTCTCTGTGATAACCCACTGACAGTGCAGCACTTTCTCTGTGATAACCCACTGACAGGGCAGCACTTTCTCTGTGATAACCCACTGACAGTGCAGCACTTTCTCTGTGATAACCCACCGACAGTGCAGCACTTTCTCTGTGATAACCCACTGACAGTGCAGCACGTTCCCTGTGATAACCCACTGATAGTGCAGCACTTTCTCTGTGATAACCCACTGACAGTGCAGCACTTTCTCTGTGATAACCCACTGACAGTGCAGCACTTTCTCTGTGATAACCCACTGACCGTGCAGCACTTTCTTTGTGATAACTCGCGACAGTGCAGCACTTTCTCTGTGATAACCCACTGACAGTGCAGCACTTTCTCTGTGATAACCCACTGACAGGGCAGCACTTTCTCTGTGATAACCCACTGACAGTGCAGCACTTTCTTTGTGATAACTCGCGACAGTGCAGCACTTTCTCTGTGATAACCCACTGACAGTGCAGCACTTTCTCTGTGATAACCCACTGACAGTGCAGCACTTTCTTTGTGATAACTCGCGACAGTGCCGCACTTTCTCTGTGATAACTCACCGACAGTGCAGCACTTTCTCTGTGATAACTCACTGACAGTGCAGCACATTCTCTGTGATAAATCACTGACAGTGCAGCACTTTCTCTGTGATAACCCACTAGCAGTGCAGCACTTTCTCTGTGATAACTCACTGACAGTGCAGCACTTTCTCTGTGATAAATCACCGAATGTGCAGCACTTTCCGTGTGATAGCTTACTGACAGTGCAGCACTTTCTCTGTGATAACCCACTGACAGTGCAGCACTTTCTCTCTGATAACCCACCAGCAGTGCAGCACTTTCTCTGTGATAACTCACTGACAGTGCAGCACTTTCTCTGTGATAACTCACCGACAGTGCAGCACTTTCTCTGTGATAAATCACCGACAGTGCAGCACTTTCTCTGTGATAACCCACTGACAGTGCAGCACTTTCTCTGTGATAAATCACCGACAGTGCAGCACTTTCTCTGTGAGAACTCACTGACCGTGCAGCACTTTCTCTGTGATAAATCACTGACAGTGCAGCACTTTCCCTGTGATAACTTACTGACAATGCAGCACTTTCTCTGTGATAACCCACCGACAGTGCAGCACTTTCCCTGTGATAGCCCACGGACAGTGCAGCACTTTCCCTGTGATAACCCACTGACAGTGCAGCACTTTCTCTGTGATAAATCACCAACAGTGCAGCACTTTCCCTGTGATAACTTACTGACAGTGCAGCACTTTCTCTGTGATAACCCGCCGACAGTGCAGCACTTTCCCTGTGATAAACAACTGACAGTGCAGCACTTTCCCTGTGATAACTTACTGACAGTGCAGCTGCAGCACTTTCTCTGTGATAACCCACCGACAGTGCAGCACTTTCCCTGTGATGACACACTGACAGTGCAGCACTTTCTCTGTGATAACTCACTGACAGTGCAGCGCTTTCCCTGTGATAAACCACTGACAGTGCAGCACTTTCCCTGTGATAACCCACTGACAGTGCGGCACTTTCCCTGTGATAACCCACTGACAGTGCAGCACTTTCTCTGTGATAAATCACCGACAGTGCAGCACTTTCCCTGTGATAACTTACTGACAGTGCAGCACTTTCTCTGTGATAACCCGCCGACAGTGCAGCACTTTCCCTGTGATAACCCACTGACAGTGCAGCACTTTCCCTGTGATAACCTACTGACAGTGCAGCTGCAGCACTTTCTCTATGATAACCCACCGACAGTGCAGCACTTTCCCTGTGATAACACACTGACAGTGCAGAACTTTCTCTGTGAGAACTCACTGACAGTGCAGCGCTTACCCTGTGATAACCCAGTGACAATGCAGCACTTTCCCTCTGACAACCGACTGACAGTGCAGCACTTTCTCTGTGATAACCCACTGACAGTGCAGCACTTTCTCTGTGATAACTCACTGACAGTGCAGCACTTTCTCTGTGATAACCCACTGACAGTGCAGCACTTTCCCTGTGATAACCCACTGACAGTGCAGCACTTTCCCTGTGATAACCCACGGACAGTGCAGCACTTTCTCTGTGATAACCCACTGACAGTGCAGCACCTTCTCTGTGATAACCCACTGACAGTGCAGCACTTTCTCTGTGATAACCCACCGACAGTACAGCACATTGTCTGTGATAACCCACCAACAGTACTGCACTTTCCCTGTGATAACCCACTGACAGTGCAGCACTTTCTCTGTGATAAATCACCGACAGTGCAGCAGTTTCACTGTGATAACTTACCGACATTGCAGCACTTTCTCTGTGATGACCACTGACAGTGCAGGACTTTCTCTGTGATAACACACTGACAGTACAGCACTTTCCCTGTGATAACCCACTGACAGTACAGCACTTTCCCTGTGATAACCCACTGACAGTGCAGCACTTTCTCTGTGATAACACACTGACAGTACAGCACTTTCCCTGTGATAACCCACTGACAGTACAGCACTTTCCCTGTGATAACCCACTGACAGTATGGCACTTTCCCTGTGATAACCCACTGACAGTGCATCAATTTCCCGGTGATAACCCACAGACGGCACAGCACTTTCCCTGTGATAACCCACTGACAGTGCAGCACTTTCTCTGTGATAAATCACCGACAGTGCAGCAGTTTCACTGTGATAACTTACCGACAGTGCAGCACTTTCTCTGTGATAAATCACCGACAGTGCAGCAGTTTCACTGAGATAAATCACTGACATTGCAGCACTTTCTCTGTGATAACTTACCGACAGTGCAGCACTTTCTCTGTGATAACTCACCGACAGTACAGCACTTTCCCTGTGATAACCCACTGACAGTGCAGCACTTTCTCTGTGATAACCCACTGACAGTGCAGCACTTTCTCTGTGATAACCCACTGACAGGGCAGCACTTTCTCTGTGATAACCAACTGACAGTGCAGCACTTTCTCTGTGATAACCCACCGACAGTGCAGCACTTTCTCCGTGATAACCCACTGACAGTGCAGCACTTTCTCTGTGATAACCCACTGATAGTGCAGCACTTTCCCTGTGATAACCCACTAAGAGTGCAGCACTTTCTCTGTGATAACCCACTGACAGTGCAGCACTTTCTCTGTGATAACCTACCGACAGTGCAGCACTTTCTCTGTGATAACCCACTGACAGTGCAGCACTTTCCCTGTGATAACAAACTGACAGTACAGCACTTTCCCTGTGATAACCCACTGACAGTACAGCACTTTCCCTGTGATAACCCACTGACAGTACAGCACTTTCCCTGTGATAACCCACTGACAGTACAGCACTTTCTCTGTGATAACCCACTAACAGTGCCGCACTTACTCTGTGATAACCCACTGACAGTGCAGCACTTTCTCTGTGATAACCCACTGACAGTGCAGCACTTTCCCTGTGATAACCCACTGAGAGTGCAGCACTTTCCCTGTGATAACACACTGACAGTACAGCACTTTCCCTGTGATAACCCACTGACAGTACAGCACTTTCCCTGTGATAACCCACTGACTGTGCAGCACTTTCTCTGTGATAACCCACTGACAGTGCAGCACTTTCTCTGTGATAACCCATTGACAGTGCAGCACTTTCTCTGTGATAACCCACTGACAGTGCAGCACTTTCTCTGTGATAACCCACTGACAGTGCAGCACTTTCTCTGTGATAACCCACTGACAGGGCAGCACTTTCTCTGTGATAACCCACTGACAGTGCAGCACTTTCTCTGTGATAACCCACCGACAGTGCAGCACTTTCTCTGTGATAACCCACTGACAGTGCAGCACGTTCCCTGTGATAACCCACTGATAGTGCAGCACTTTCTCTGTGATAACCCACTGACAGTGCAGCACTTTCTCTGTGATAACCCACTGACAGTGCAGCACTTTCTCTGTGATAACCCACTGACCGTGCAGCACTTTCTTTGTGATAACGCGCGACAGTGCAGCACTTTCTCTGTGATAACCCACTGACAGTGCAGCACTTTCTCTGTGATAACCCACTGATAGTGCAGCACTTTCTCTGTGATAACCCACTGACAGTGCAGCACTTTCTTTGTGATAACTCGCGACAGTGCCGCACTTTCTCTGTGATAACTCACCGACAGTGCAGCACTTTCTCTGTGATAACACACTGACAGTGCAGCACGTTCCCTGTGATAACCCACTGATAGTGCAGCACTTTCTCTGTGATAACCCACTGACAGTGCAGCACTTTCTCTGTGATAACCCACTGACAGTGCAGCACTTTCTCTGTGATAACCCACTGACAGTGCATCACTTTCTTTGTGATAACTCGCGACAGTGCCGCACTTTCTCTGTGATAACTCACCGACAGTGCAGCACTTTCTCTGTGATAACTCACTGACAGTGCAGCACATTCTCTGTGATAAATCACTGACAGTGCAGCACTTTCTCTGTGATAACCCACTAGCAGTGCAGCACTTTCTCTGTGATAACTCACTGACAGTGCAGCACTTTCTCTGTGATAAATCACCGAATGTGCAGCACTTTCCGTGTGATAGCTTACTGACAGTGCAGCACTTTCTCTGTGATAACCCACTGACAGTGCAGCACTTTCTCTCTGATAACCCACCAGCAGTGCAGCACTTTCTCTGTGATAACTCACTGACAGTGCAGCACTTTCTCTGTGATAACCCACTGACAGTGCAGCACTTTCTCTGTGATAAATCACCGACAGTGCAGCACTTTCTCTGTGAGAACTCACTGACCGTGCAGCACTTTCTCTGTGATAAATCACTGACAGTGCAGCACTTTCCCTGTGATAACTTACTGACAATGCAGCACTTTCTCTGTGATAACCCACCGACAGTGCAGCACTTTCCCTGTGATAGCCCACGGACAGTGCAGCACTTTCCCTGTGATAACCCACTGACAGTGCAGCACTTTCTCTGTGATAAATCACCAACAGTGCAGCACTTTCCCTGTGATAACTTACTGACAGTGAAGCACTTTCTCTGTGATAACCCGCCGACAGTGCAGCACTTTCCCTGTGATAACCCACTGACAGTGCAGCACTTTCCCTGTGATAACTTACTGACAGTGCAGCTGCAGCACTTTCTCTGTGATAACCCACCGACAGTGCAGCACTTTCCCTGTGATGACACACTGACAGTGCAGCACTTTCTCTGTGATAACTCACTGACAGTGCAGCGCTTTCCCTGTGATAAACCACTGACAGTGCAGCACTTTCCCTGTGATAACCCACTGACAGTGCGGCACTTTCCCTGTGATAACCCACTGACAGTGCAGCACTTTCTCTGTGATAAATCACCGACAGTGCAGCTCTTTCCCTGTGATAACTTACTGACAGTGCAGCACTTTCTCTGTGATAACCCGCCGACAGTGCAGCACTTTCCCTGTGATAACCCACTGACAGTGCAGCACTTTCTCTGTGATAACCCACTAGCAGTGCAGCACTTTCTCTGTGATAACTCACTGACAGTGCAGCACTTTCTCTGTGATAAATCACCGAATGTGCAGCACTTTCCGTGTGATAGCTTACTGACAGTGCAGCACTTTCTCTGTGATAACCCACTGACAGTGCAGCACTTTCTCTCTGATAACCCACCAGCAGTGCAGCACTTTCTCTGTGATAACTCACTGACAGTGCAGCACTTTCTCTGTGATAACTCACCGACAGTGCAGCACTTTCTCTGTGATAAATCACCGACAGTGCAGCACTTTCTCTGTGATAACCCACTGACAGTGCAGCACTTTCTCTGTGATAAATCACCGACAGTGCAGCACTTTCTCTGTGAGAACTCACTGACCGTGCAGCACTTTCTCTGTGATAAATCACTGACAGTGCAGCAGTTTCCCTGTGATAACTTACTGACAATGCAGCACTTTCTCTGTGATAACCCACCGACAGTGCAGCACTTTCCCTGTGATAGCCCACGGACAGTGCAGCACTTTCCCTGTGATAACCCACTGACAGTGCAGCACTTTCTCTGTGATAAATCACCAACAGTGCAGCACTTTCCCTGTGATAACTTACTGACAGTGCAGCACTTTCTCTGTAATAACCCGCCGACAGTGCAGCACTTTCCCTGTGATAACCCACTGACAGTGCAGCACTTTCCCTGTGATAACTTACTGACAGTGCAGCTGCAGCACTTTCTCTGTGATAACCCACCGACAGTGCAGCACTTTCCCTGTGATGACACACTGACAGTGCAGCACTTTCTCTGTGATAACTCACTGACAGTGCAGCGCTTTCCCTGTGATAAACCACTGACAGTGCAGCACTTTCCCTGTGATAACCCACTGACAGTGCGGCACTTTCCCTGTGATAACCCACTGACAGTGCAGCACTTTCTCTGTGATAAATCACCGACAGTGCAGCACTTTCCCTGTGATAACTTACTGACAGTGCAGCACTTTCTCTGTGATAACCCGCCGACAGTGCAGCACTTTCCCTGTGATAACCCACTGACAGTGCAGCACTTTCCCTGTGATAACCTACTGACAGTGCAGCTGCAGCACTTTCTCTATGATAACCCACCGACAGTGCAGCACTTTCCCTGTGATAACACACTGACAGTGCAGAACTTTCTCTGTGAGAACTCACTGACAGTGCAGCGCTTACCCTGTGATAACCCAGTGACAATGCAGCACTTTCCCTGTGACAACCGACTGACAGTGCAGCACTTTCTCTGTGATAACCCACTGACAGTGCAGCACTTTCTCTGTGATAACTCACTGACAGTGCAGCACTTTCTCTGTGATAACCCACTGACAGTGCAGCACTTTCCCTGTGATAACCCACTGACAGTGCAGCACTTTCCCTGTGATAACCCACGGACAGTGCAGCACTTTCTCTGTGATAACCCACTGACAGTGCAGCACCTTCTCTGTGATAACCCACTGACAGTGCAGCACTTTCTCTGTGATAACCCACCGACAGTACAGCACATTGTCTGTGATAACCCACCAACAGTACAGCACTTTCCCTGTGATAACCCACTGACAGTGCAGCACTTTCTCTGTGATAAATCACCGACAGTGCAGCAGTTTCACTGTGATAACTTACCGACATTGCAGCACTTTCTCTGTGATGACCACTGACAGTGCAGGACTTTCTCTGTGATAACACACTGACAGTACAGCACTTTCCCTGTGATAACCCACTGACAGTACAGCACTTTCCCTGTGATAACCCACTGACAGTGCAGCACTTTCTCTGTGATAACACACTGACAGTACAGCACTTTCCCTGTGATAACCCACTGACAGTACAGCACTTTCCCTGTGATAACCCACTGACAGTATGGCACTTTCCCTGTGATAACCCACTGACAGTGCATCAATTTCCCGGTGATAACCCACAGACGGCACAGCACTTTCCCTGTGATAACCCACTGACAGTGCAGCACTTTCTCTGTGATAAATCACCGACAGTGCAGCAGTTTCACTGTGATAACTTACCGACAGTGCAGCACTTTCTCTGTGATAAATCACCGACAGTGCAGCAGTTTCACTGCGATAAATCACTGACATTGCAGCACTTTCTCTGTGATAACTTACCGACAGTGCAGCACTTTTTCTGTGATAACTCACCGACAGTACAGCACTTTCCCTGTGATAACCCACTGACAGTGCAGCACTTTCTCTGTGATAACCCACTGACAGTGCAGCACTTTCTCTGTGATAACCCACTGACAGGGCAGCACTTTCTCTGTGATAACCAACTGACAGTGCAGCACTTTCTCTGTGATAACCCACCGACAGTGCAGCACTTTCTCCGTGATAACCCACTGACAGTGCAGCACTTTCTCTGTGATAACCCACTGATAGTGCAGCACTTTCCCTGTGATAACCCACTAAGAGTGCAGCACTTTCTCTGTGATAACCCACTGACAGTGCAGCACTTTCTCTGTGATAACCTACCGACAGTGCAGCACTTTCTCTGTGATAACCCACTGACAGTGCAGCACTTTCCCTGTGATAACAAACTGACAGTACAGCACTTTCCCTGTGATAACCCACTGACAGTACAGCACTTTCCCTGTGATAACCCACTGACAGTACAGCACTTTCCCTGTGATAACCCACTGACAGTACAGCACTTTCTCTGTGATAACCCACTAACAGTGCCGCACTTACTCTGTGATAACCCACTGACAGTGCAGCACTTTCTCTGTGATAACCCACTGACAGTGCAGCACTTTCCCTGTGATAACCCACTGAGAGTGCAGCACTTTCCCTGTGATAACACACTGACAGTACAGCACTTTCCCTGTGATAACCCACTGACAGTACAGCACTTTCCCTGTGATAACCCACTGACTGTGCAGCACTTTTTCTGTGATAACCCACTGACAGTGCAGCACTTTCTCTGTGATAACCCATTGACAGTGCAGCACTTTCTCTGTGATAACCCACTGACAGTGCAGCACTTTCTCTGTGATAACCCACTGACAGTGCAGCACTTTCTCTGTGATAACCCACTGACAGGGCAGCACTTTCTCTGTGATAACCCACTGACAGTGCAGCACTTTCTCTGTGATAACCCACCGACAGTGCAGCACTTTCTCTGTGATAACCCACTGACAGTGCAGCACGTTCCCTGTGATAACCCACTGATAGTGCAGCACTTTCTCTGTGATAACCCACTGACAGTGCAGCACTTTCTCTGTGATAACCCACTGACAGTGCAGCACTTTCTCTGTGATAACCCACTGACCGTGCAGCACTTTCTTTGTGATAACTCGCGACAGTGCAGCACTTTCTCTGTGATAACCCACTGACAGTGCAGCACTTTCTCTGTGATAACCCACTGACAGGGCAGCACTTTCTCTGTGATAACCCACTGACAGTGCAGCACTTTCTTTGTGATAACTCGCGACAGTGCAGCACTTTCTCTGTGATAACCCACCGACAGTGCAGCACTTTCTCTGTGATAACACACTGACAGTGCAGCACGTTCCCTGTGATAACCCACTGATAGTGCAGCACTTTCTCTGTGATAACCCACTGACAGTGCAGCACTTTCTCTGTGATAACCCACTGACAGTGCAGCACTTTCTCTGTGATTACCCACTGACAGTGCAGCACTTTCTTTGTGATAACTCGCGACAGTGCAGCACTTTCTCTGTGATAACTCACCGACAGTGCAGCACTTTCTCTGTGATAACTCACTGACAGTGCAGCACATTCTCTGTGATAAATCACTGACAGTGCAGCACTTTCTCTGTGATAACCCACCAGCAGTGCAGCACTTGCTCTGTGATAACTCACTGACAGTGCAGCACTTTCTCTGTGATAAATCACCGAATGTGCAGCACTTTCCCTGTGATAGCTTACTGACAGTGCAGCACTTTCTCTGTGATAACTCACTGACAGTGCAGCACTTTCTCTGTGATAAATCACCGAATGTGCAGCACTTTCCCTGTGATAGCTTACTGACAGTGCAGCACTTTCTCTGTGATAACCCACTGACAGTGCAGCACTTTCTCTGTGATAACCCACCAGCAGTGCAGCACTTTCTCTGTGATAACTCATTGACAGTGCAGCACTTTCTCTGTGATAACTCACCGACAGTGCAGCACTTTCTCTGTGATAAATCACCGACAGGGCAGCACTTTCTCTGTGATAACCCACTGACAGTGCAGCACTTTCTCTGTGATAAATCAACGACAGTGCAGCACTTTCTCTGTGAGAACTCACTGACCGTGCAGCACTATCTCTGTGATAAATCACTGACAGTGCAGCACTTTCCCTGTGATAACTTACTGACAGTGCAGCACTTTCTCTGTGATAACCCACCGACAGTGCAGCACTTTCCCTGTGAGAACCCACTGACAGTGCAGCACTTTCCCTGTGATAACCCACTGACAGTGCAGCACTTTCTCTGTGATAAATCACCGACAGTGCAGCACTTTCCCTGTGATAACCCAGTGACAATGCAGCACTTTCCCTGTGATAACCGACTGACAGAGAAGCACTTTCTCTGTGATAACCCGCCGACAGTGCAGCACTTTCTCTGTGATAACCTACTGACAGTGCAGCACTTTCTCTGTGATAACCCACTGACAGTGCAGCACTTTCTCCGTGATAACCCACTGACAGTGCAGCACTTTCTCTGTGATAACCCACTGACAGTGCAGCACTTTCCCTGTGATAACCCACTGACAGTGCAGCACTTTCTCTGTGATAACCCACTGACAGTGCAGCACTTTCTCTGTGATAACCCACTGACAGTGCAGCACTTTCTCTGTGATAACTCACTGACAGTGCAGCACTTTCTCTGTGATAACCCACTGAGAGTGCAGCGCTTTCTCTGTGATAACCCACCGTCAGTGCAGCACTTTCCCTGTGATAACCCACTGACAGTGCAGCACTTTCTCTGTGATAACCCACTGACAGTGCAGCACTTTCTCTGTGATAACCCACTGACAGTGCAGCACTTTCTCTGTGATAACCCACCGACAGTACAGCACTTTTTCTGTGATAACCCACCAACAGTGCAGCACTTTCCCTGTGATAACCCACTGACAGTGCAGCACTTTCTGTGTGATAAATCACTGACATTGCAGCACTTTCTCTGTGAGAACTTACCGACAGTGCAGCACTTTCTCTGTGATAACTCACCGACAGTACAGCACGTTCCCTGTGATAACCCACTGACAGTGCAGCACTTTCTCTGTGATAACCCACTGACAGTGCAGCACTTTCTCTGTGATAACCCACTGACAGTGCAGCACTTTCTCTGTGATAACCCACTGACAGGACAGCACTTTCTCTGTGATAACCCACTGACAGTGCAGCACTTTCTTTGTGATAACTCGCGACAGTGCAGCACTTTCTCTGTGATAACCCACCGACAGTGCAACACTTTCTCTGTGATAACCCACTGACAGTGCAGCACGTTCCCTGTGATAACCCACTGATAGTGCAGCACTTTCTCTGTGATAACCCACTGACAGTGCAGCACTTTCTCTGTGATAACCCACTGACAGTGCAGCACTTTCTCTGTGATTACCCACTGACAGTGCAGCACTTTCTTTGTGATAACTCGCGACAGTGCAGCACTTTCCGTGTGATAGCTTACTGACAGTGCAGCACTTTCTCTGTGATAACCCACTGACAGTGCAGCACTTTCTCTCTGATAACCCACCAGCAGTGCAGCACTTTCTCTGTGATAACTCACTGACAGTGCAGCACTTTCTCTGTGATAACTCACCGACAGTGCAGCACTTTCTCTGTGATAAATCACCGACAGTGCAGCACTTTCTCTGTGATAACCCACTGACAGTGCAGCACTTTCTCTGTGATAAATCACCGACAGTGCAGCACTTTCTCTGTGAGAACTCACTGACCGTGCAGCACTTTCTCTGTGATAAATCACTGACAGTGCAGCACTTTCCCTGTGATAACTTACTGACAATGCAGCACTTTCTCTGTGATAACCCACCGACAGTGCAGCACTTTCCCTGTGATAGCCCACGGACAGTGCAGCACTTTCCCTGTGATAAACCACTGACAGTGCAGCACTTTCCCTGTGATAACCCACTGACAGTGCGGCACTTTCCCTGTGATAACCCACTGACAGTGCAGCACTTTCTCTGTGATAAATCACCGACAGTGCAGCACTTTCCCTGTGATAACTTACTGACAGTGCAGCACTTTCTCTGTGATAACCCGCCGACAGTGCAGCACTTTCCCTGTGATAACCCACTGACAGTGCAGCACTTTCCCTGTGATAACCTACTGACAATGCAGCTGCAGCACTTTCTCTATGATAACCCACCGACAGTGCAGCACTTTCCCTGTGATAACACACTGACAGTGCAGAACTTTCTCTGTGAGAACTCACTGACAGTGCAGCGCTTACCCTGTGATAACCCAGTGACAATGCAGCACTTTCCCTGTGACAACCGACTGACAGTGCAGCACTTTCTCTGTGATAACCCACTGACAGTGCAGCACTTTCTCTGTGATAACTCACTGACAGTGCAGCACTTTCTCTGTGATAACCCACTGACAGTGCAGCACTTTCCCTGTGATAACCCACTGACAGTGCAGCACTTTCCCTGTGATAACCCACGGACAGTGCAGCACTTTCTCTGTGATAACCCACTGACAGTGCAGCACCTTCTCTGTGATAACCCACTGACAGTGCAGCACTTTCTCTGTGATAACCCACCGACAGTACAGCACATTGTCTGTGATAACCCACCAACAGTACAGCACTTTCCCTGTGATAACCCACTGACAGTGCAGCACTTTCTCTGTGATAAATCACCGACAGTGCAGCAGTTTCACTGTGATAACTTACCGACATTGCAGCACTTTCTCTGTGATGACCACTGACAGTGCAGGACTTTCTCTGTGATAACACACTGACAGTACAGCACTTTCCCTGTGATAACCCACTGACAGTACAGCACTTTCCCTGTGATAACCCACTGACAGTGCAGCACTTTCTCTGTGATAACACACTGACAGTACAGCACTTTCCCTGTGATAACCCACTGACAGTACAGCACTTTCCCTGTGATAACCCACTGACAGTATGGCACTTTCCCTGTGATAACCCACTGACAGTGCATCAATTTCCCGGTGATAACCCACAGACGGCACAGCACTTTCCCTGTGATAACCCACTGACAGTGCAGCACTTTCTCTGTGATAAATCACCGACAGTGCAGCAGTTTCACTGTGATAACTTACCGACAGTGCAGCACTTTCTCTGTGATAAATCACCGACAGTGCAGCAGTTTCACTGCGATAAATCACTGACATTGCAGCACTTTCTCTGTGATAACTTACCGACAGTGCAGCACTTTCTCTGTGATAACTCACCGACAGTACAGCACTTTCCCTGTGATAACCCACTGACAGTGCAGCACTTTCTCTGTGATAACCCACTGACAGTGCAGCACTTTCTCTGTGATAACCCACTGACAGGGCAGCACTTTCTCTGTGATAACCAACTGACAGTGCAGCACTTTCTCTGTGATAACCCACCGACAGTGCAGCACTTTCTCCGTGATAACCCACTGACAGTGCAGCACTTTCTCTGTGATAACCCACTGATAGTGCAGCACTTTCCCTGTGATAACCCACTAAGAGTGCAGCACTTTCTCTGTGATAACCCACTGACAGTGCAGCACTTTCTCTGTGATAACCTACCGACAGTGCAGCACTTTCGCTGTGATAACCCACTGACAGTGCAGCACTTTCCCTGTGATAACAAACTGACAGTACAGCACTTTCCCTGTGATAACCCACTGACAGTACAGCACTTTCCCTGTGATAACCCACTGACAGTACAGCACTTTCCCTGTGATAACCCACTGACAGTACAGCACTTTCTCTGTGATAACCCACTAACAGTGCCGCACTTACTCTGTGATAACCCACTGACAGTGCAGCACTTTCTCTGTGATAACCCACTGACAGTGCAGCACTTTCCCTGTGATAACCCACTGAGAGTGCAGCACTTTCCCTGTGATAACACACTGACAGTACAGCACTTTCCCTGTGATAACCCACTGACAGTACAGCACTTTCCCTGTGATAACCCACTGACTGTGCAGCACTTTCTCTGTGATAACCCACTGAGAGTGCAGCACTTTCTCTGTGATAACCCATTGACAGTGCAGCACTTTCTCTGTGATAACCCACTGACAGTGCAGCACTTTCTCTGTGATAACCCACTGACAGTGCAGCACTTTCTCTGTGATAACCCACTGACAGGGCAGCACTTTCTCTGTGATAACCCACTGACAGTGCAGCACTTTCTCTGTGATAACCCACCGACAGTGCAGCACTTTCTCTGTGATAACCCACTGACAGTGCAGCACGTTCCCTGTGATAACCCACTGATAGTGCAGCACTTTCTCTGTGATAACCCACTGACAGTGCAGCACTTTCTCTGTGATAACCCACTGACAGTGCAGCACTTTCTCTGTGATAACCCACTGACCGTGCAGCACTTGCTTTGTGATAACTCGCGACAGTGCAGCACTTTCTCTGTGATAACCCACTGACAGTGCAGCACTTTCTCTGTGATAACCCACTGACAGGGCAGCACTTTCTCTGTGATAACCCACTGACAGTGCAGCACTTTCTTTGTGATAACTCGCGACAGTGCAGCACTTTCTCTGTGATAACCCACCGACAGTGCAGCACTTTCTCTGTGATAACACACTGACAGTGCAGCACGTTCCCTGTGATAACCCACTGATAGTGCAGCACTTTCTCTGTGATAACCCACTGACAGTGCAGCACTTTCTCTGTGATAACCCACTGACAGTGCAGCACTTTCTCTGTGATTACCCACTGACAGTGCAGCACTTTCTTTGTGATAACTCGCGACAGTGCAGCACTTTCTCTGTGATAACTCACCGACAGTGCAGCACTTTCTCTGTGATAACTCACTGACAGTGCAGCACATTCTCTGTGATAAATCACTGACAGTGCAGCACTTTCTCTGTGATAACCCACCAGCAGTGCAGCACTTGCTCTGTGATAACTCACTGACAGTGCAGCACTTTCTCTGTGATAAATCACCGAATGTGCAGCACTTTCCCTGTGATAGCTTACTGACAGTGCAGCACTTTCTCTGTGATAACTCACTGAGAGTGCAGCACTTTCTCTGTGATAAATCACCGAATGTGCAGCACTTTCCCTGTGATAGCTTACTGACAGTGCAGCACTTTCTCTGTGATAACCCACTGACAGTGCAGCACTTTCTCTGTGATAACCCACCAGCAGTGCAGCACTTTCTCTGTGATAACTCATTGACAGTGCAGCACTTTCTCTGTGATAACTCACCGACAGTGCAGCACTTTCTCTGTGATAAATCACCGACAGGGCAGCACTTTCTCTGTGATAACCCACTGACAGTGCAGCACTTTCTCTGTGATAAATCAACGACAGTGCAGCACTTTCTCTGTGAGAACTCACTGACCGTGCAGCACTATCTCTGTGATAAATCACTGACAGTGCAGCACTTTCCCTGTGATAACTTACTGACAGTGCAGCACTTTCTCTGTGATAACCCACCGACAGTGCAGCACTTTCCCTGTGAGAACCCACTGACAGTGCAGCACTTTCCCTGTGATAACCCACTGACAGTGCAGCACTTTCTCTGTGATAAATCACCGACAGTGCAGCACTTTCCCTGTGATAACCCAGTGACAATGCAGCACTTTCCCTGTGATAACCGACTGACAGAGAAGCACTTTCTCTGTGATAACCCGCCGACAGTGCAGCACTTTCTCTGTGATAACCTACTGACAGTGCAGCACTTTCTCTGTGATAACCCACTGACAGTGCAGCACTTTCTCCGTGATAACCCACTGACAGTGCAGCACTTTCTCTGTGATAACCCACTGACAGTGCAGCACTTTCCCTGTGATAACCCACTGACAGTGCAGCACTTTCTCTGTGATAACCCACTGACAGTGCAGCACTTTCTCTGTGATAACCCACTGACAGTGCAGCACTTTCTCTGTGATAACTCACTGACAGTGCAGCACTTTCTCTGTAATAACCCACTGAGAGTGCAGCGCTTTCTCTGTGATAACCCACCGTCAGTGCAGCACTTTCCCTGTGATAACCCACTGACAGTGCAGCACTTTCTCTGTGATAACCCACTGACAGTGCAGCACTTTCTCTGTGATAACCCACTGACAGTGCAGCACTTTCTCTGTGATAACCCACCGACAGTACAGCACTTTTTCTGTGATAACCCACCAACAGTGCAGCACTTTCCCTGTGATAACCCACTGACAGTGCAGCACTTTCTGTGTGATAAATCACTGACATTGCAGCACTTTCTCTGTGAGAACTTACCGACAGTGCAGCACTTTCTCTGTGATAACTCACCGACAGTACAGCACGTTCCCTGTGATAACCCACTGACAGTGCAGCACTTTCTCTGTGATAACCCACTGACAGTGCAGCACTTTCTCTGTGATAACCCACTGACAGTGCAGCACTTTCTCTGTGATAACCCACTGACAGGACAGCACTTTCTCTGTGATAACCCACTGACAGTGCAGCACTTTCTTTGTGATAACTCGCGACAATGCAGCACTTTCTCTGTGATAACCCACCGACAGTGCAACACTTTCTCTGTGATAACCAACTGACAGTGCAGCACGTTCCCTGTGATAACCCACTGATAGTGCAGCACTTTCTCTGTGATAACCCACTGACAGTGCAGCACTTTCTCTGTGATAACCCACTGACAGTGCAGCACTTTCTCTGTGATTACCCACTGACAGTGCAGCACTTTCTTTGTGATAACTCGCGACAGTGCAGCACTTTCTCTGTGATAACTCACCGACAGTGCAGCACTTTCTCTGTGATAACCCACTGACAGTGCAGCACTTTCTCTGTGATTACCCACTGACAGTGCAGCACTTTCTTTGTGATAACTGGCGACAGTGCAGCACTTTCTCTGTGATAACTCACCGACAGTGCAGCACTTTTTCTGTGATAACTCAGTGACAGTGCAGCACATTCTCTGTGATAAATCACTGACAGTGCAGCACTTTCTCTGTGATAACCCACCAGCAGTGCAGCACTTTCTCTGTGATAACTCACTGACAGTGCAGCACTTTCTCTGTGATAAATCACCGAATGTGCAGCACTTTCCCTGTGATAGCTTACTGACAGTGCAGCACTTCCTCTGTGATAACCCACTGGCAGTGCAGCACTTTCTCTGTGATAACCCACCAGCAGTGCAGCACTTTCTCTGTGATAACTCATTGACAGTGCAGCACTTTCTCTGTGATAACTCACCGACAGTGCAGCACTTTCTCTGTGATAAATCACCGACAGGGCAGCACTTTCTCTGTGATAACCCACTGACAGTGCAGCAATTTCTCTGTGATAAATCAACGACAGTGCAGCACTTTCTCTGTGAGAACTCACTGACCGTGCAGCACTTTCTCTGTGATAAATCACTGACAGTGCAGCACTTTCCCTGTGATAACTTACTGACAGTGCAGCACTTTCTCTGTGATAACCCACCGTCAGTGCAGCACTTTCCCTGTGAGAACCCACTGACAGTGCAGCACTTTCTCTGTGATAAATC
Organism: Chiloscyllium punctatum; assembly: GCF_047496795.1. Taxonomy (NCBI): domain Eukaryota; kingdom Metazoa; phylum Chordata; class Chondrichthyes; order Orectolobiformes; family Hemiscylliidae; genus Chiloscyllium; species Chiloscyllium punctatum. The sequence continues at coordinate 75,147,179 of NC_092751.1, forward strand.
ACCGACAGTGCAGCACTTTCCCTGTGATAACTTACTGACAGTGCAGCACTTTCTCTGTGATAACCCACCGACAGTGCAGCACTTTCCCTGTGATAACCCACTGACAGTGCAGCACTTTCCCTGTGATAACTTACTGACAGTGCAGCTGCAGCACTTTCTCTGTGATAACCCACTGACAGTGCAGCACTTTCCCTGTGATAACACACTGACAGTGCAGCACTTTCTCTGTGAGAACTCACTGACAGTGCAGCGCTTTCCCTGTGATAACCCAGTGACAATGCAGCACTTTCCCTGTGATAACCCACTGACAGTGCAGCACTTTCTCTGTGATAACTCACTGACAGTGCAGCACTTTCTCTGTGATAACCCACTGATAGTGCAGCACTTTCTCTGTGATAACCCACCGTCAGTGCAGCACTTTCCCTGTGATAACCCACTGACAGTGCAGCACTTTCTCTGTGATAACCCACTGACAGTGCAGCACTTTCTCTGTGATAACCCACTGACAGTGCAGCACTTTCTCTGTGATAACCCACCGACAGTACAGCACTTTTTCTGTGATAACCCACCGACAGTGCAGCACTTTCCCTGTGATAACCCACTGACAGTGCAGCACTTTCTGTGTGATAAATCACTGACATTGCAGCACTTTCTCTGTGAGAACTTACCGACAGTGCAGCACTTTCACTGTGATAACTCACCGACAGTACAGCACGTTCCCTGTGATAACCCACTGACAGTGCAGCACATTCTCTGTGATAACCCACTGACAGTGCAGCACTTTCCCTGTGATAACCCACTGACAGTGCAGCACTTTCTCTGTGATAACCCACTGACAGGGCAGCACTTTCTCTGTGATAACCCACTGACAGTGCAGCACTTTCTTTGTGATAACTCGCGACAGTGCAGCACTTTCTCTGTGATAACCCACCGACAGTGCAACACTTTCTCTGTGATAACCCACTGACAGTGCAGCACGTTCCCTGTGATAACCCACTGATAGTGCAGCACTTTCTCTGTGATAACCCACTGACAGTGCAGCACTTTCTCTGTGATAACCCACTGACAGTGCAGCACTTTCTCTGTGATTACCCACTGACAGTGCAGCACTTTCTTTGTGATAACTCGCGACAGTGCAGCACTTTCTCTGTGATAACTCACCGACAGTGCAGCACTTTCTCTGTGATAACTCAGTGACAGTGCAGCACATTCTCTGTGATAAATCACTGACAGTGCAGCACTTTCTCTGTGATAACCCACCAGCAATGCAGCACTTTCTCTGTGATAACTCACTGACAGTGCAGCACTTTCTCTGTGATAAATCACCGAATGTGCAGCACTTTCCCTGTGATAGCTTACTGACAGTGCAGCACTTTCTCTGTGATAACCCACTGGCAGTGCAGCACTTTCTCTGTGATAACCCACAAGCAGTGCAGCACTTTCTCTGTGATAACTCATTGACAGTGCAGCACTTTCTCTGTGATAACTCACCGACAGTGCAGCACTTTCTCTGTGATAAATCACTGACCGTGCAGCACTTTCTCTGTGATAAATCACTGACAGTGCAGCACTTTCCCTTTGATAACTTACTGACAGTGCAGCACTTTCTCTGTGACAACCCACCGACAGTGCAGCACTTTCCCTGTGAGAACCCACTGACAGTGCAGCACTTTCCCTGTGATAACCCACTGACAGTGCAGCACTTTCTCTGTGATAAATCACCGACAGTGCAGCACTTTCCCTGTGATAACTTACTGACAGTGCAGCACTTTCTCTGTGATAACCCACCGACAGTGCAGCACTTTCCCTGTGATAACCCACTGACAGTGTAGCACTTTCCCTGTGATAACTTACTGACAGTGCAGCTGCAGCACTTTCTCTGTGATAACCCACTGACAGTGAAGCACTTTCCCTGTGATAACACACTGACAGTGCAGCACTTTCTCTGTGAGAACTCACTGACAGTGCAGCGCTTTCCCTGTGATAACCCAGTGACAATGCAGCACTTTCCCTGTGATAACCCACTAACAGTGCAGCACTTTCTCTGTGATAACCCACTGACAGTGCAGCACTTTCTCTGTGATAACCTACCGATAGTGCAGCACTTTCTCTGTGATAACCCACTGACAGTGCAGCACTTTCCCTGTGATAACAAACTGACAGTACAGCACTTTCCCTGTGATAACCCACTGACAGTACAGCACTTTCCCTGTGATAACCCACTGACAGTACAGCACTTTCCCTGTGATAACCCACTGACAGTACAGCACTTTCTCTGTGATAACCCACTAACAGTGTCGCACTTTCTCTGTGATAACCCACTGACAGTGCAGCACTTTCTCTGTGATAACCCACTGACAGTGCAGCACTTTCCCTGTGATAACCCACTGAGAGTGCAGCACTTTCCCTGTGATAACACACTGACAGTACAGCACTTTCCCTGTGAAAACCCACTGACAGTACAGCACTTTCCCTGTGATAACCCACTGACAGTGCAGCACTTTCTCTGTGATAACCCACTGACAGTGCAGCACTTTCTCTGTGATAACCCACTGACAGTGCAGCACTTTCTCTGTGATAACCCACCGACAGGGCAGCACTTTCCCTGTGATAACCCACTGACAGTGCAGCACTTTCTCTGTGATAACTCACTGACAGTGCAGCACTTTCTCTGTGATAACCCACTGACAGTGCAGCACTTTCTCTGTGATAACCCACCGACAGTGCAGCACTTTCCCTGTGATAACCCACGGACAGTGCAACACTTTCTCTGTGATATCCCACTGACAGTGCAGCACTTTCTCTGTGATAACCCACTGACAGTGCAGCACTTTCTCTGTGATAACCCACCGACAGTACAGCACTTTGTCTGTGATAACCCACCAACAGTACAGCACTTTCCCTGTGATAACCCACTGACAGTGCAGCACTTTCTCTGTGATAAATCACCGACAGTGCAGCAGTTTCACTGTGATAACTTACCGACATTGCAGCACTTTCTCTGTGATAACCCACTGACAGTGCAGCACTTTCTCTGTGATAACACACTGACAGTACAGCACTTTCCCTGTGATAACCCACTGACAGTACAGCACTTTCCCTGTGATAACCCACTGACAGTGCATCAATTTCCCGGTGATAACCCACTGACGGCACAGCACTTTCCCTGTGATAACCCACTGACAGTGCAGCACTTTCTCTGTGGTAAATCACCGACAGTGCAGCAGTTTCACTGTGATAACTTACCGACAGTGCAGCACTTTCCCTGTGATAAATCAGCGACAGAGCAGCAGTTTCACTGCGATAAATCACTGACATTGCAGCACTTTCTCTGTGATAACTTACCGACAGTGCAGCACTTTCTCTGTGATAACTCACCGACAGTACAGCACGTTCCCTGTGATAACCCACTGACAGTGCAGCACTTTCTCTGTGATAAACCACTGACAGTGCAGCACTTTCTCTGTGATAACCCACTGACAGTGCAGCACTTTCTCTGTGATAACCCACTGACAGGGCAGCACTTTCTCTGTGATAACCCACTGACAGTGCAGCACTTTCTTTGTGATAACTCGCGACAGTGCAGCACTTTCTCTGTGATTACCCACCGACAGTGCAGCACTTTCTCTGTGATAACCCACTGACAGTGCAGCACGTTCCCTGTGATAACCCACTGATAGTGCAGCACTTTCTCTATGATAACCCACTGGCAGTGCAGCCCTTTCTCTGTGATAACCCACTGACAGTGCAACACTTTCTCTGTGATTACCCACTGACTGTGCAGCACATTCTCTGTGATAAATCACTGACAGTGCAGCACTTTCTCTGTGATAACCCATCAGCAGTGCAGCACTTTCTCTGTGATAACTCACTGACAGTGCAGCACTTTCTCTGTGATAAATCACCGAATGTGCAGCACTTTCCCTGTGATAGCTTACTGACAGTGCAGCACTTTCTCTGTGATAACCCACTGACAGTGCAGCACTTTCTCTGTGATAACCCACCAGCAGTGCAGCACTTTCTCTGTGATAACTCACTGACAGTGCAGCACTTTCTCTGTGATAACTCACCGACAGTGCAGCTCTTTCTCTGTGATAAATCACCGACAGTGCAGCACTTTCTGTGTGATAACCCACTGACAGTGCAGCACTTTCTCTGTGATAAATCACCGACAGTGCAGCACTTTCTCTGTGAGAACTCACTGACCGTGCAGCACTTTCTCTGTGATAAATCACTGTCAGTGCAGCACTTTCCCTGTGATAACTTACTGACAGTGCAGCACTTTCTCTGTGATAACTCACTGACAGTGCAGCACTTTCTCTGTGATAACTCACCGACAGTGCAGCTCTTTCTCTGTGATAAATCACCGACAGTGCAGCACTTTCTGTGTGATAACCCACTGACAGTGCAGCACTTTCTCTGTGATAAATCACCGACAGTGCAGCACTTTCTCTGTGAGAACTCACTGACCGTGCAGCACTTTCTCTGTGATAAATCACTGTCAGTGCAGCACTTTCCCTGTGATAACTTACTGACAGTGCAGCACTTTCTCTGTGATAACCCACCGACAGTGCAGCACTTTCCCTGTGATAACCCACTGACAGTGCAGCACTTTCCCTGTTATAACCCACTGACAGTGCAGCACTTTCTCTGTGATAAATCACCGACAGTGCAGCACTTTCCCTGTGATAACTTACTGACAGTGCAGCACTTTCTCTGTGATAACCCACCGACAGTGCAGCACTTTCCCTGTGATAACCCACAGACAGTGCAGCACTTTCCCTGTGATAACTTACTGAGAGTGCAGCTGCAGCACTTTCTCAGTGATAACCCACCGACAGTGCAGCACTTTCTCTGTGATAACCCACTGACAGGGCAGCACTTTCTCTGTGATAACCCACTGACAGTGCAGCACTTTCTTTGTGATAACTCGCGACAGTGCAGCACTTTCTCTGTGATAACCCACCGACAGTGCAGCACTTTCCCTGTGATAACCCACTGACAGTGCAGCACTTTCCCTGTGATAACTTACTGACAGTGCAGCGCTTTCCCTGTGATAACCCAGTGACAATGCAGCACTTTCCCTGTGATAACCCACTAACAGTGCAGCACTTTCTCTGTGATAACCCACTGACAGTGCAGCACTTTCTCTGTGATAACCTACCGATAGTGCAGCACTTTCTCTGTGATAACCCACTGACAGTGCAGCACTTTCCCTGTGATAACAAACTGACAGTACAGCACTTTCCCTGTGATAACCCACTGACAGTGCAGCAATTTCTCCGTGATAAATCAACGACAGTGCAGCACTTTCTCTGTGAGAACTCACTGACCGTGCAGCACTTTCTCTGTGATAAATCACTGACAGTGCAGCACTTTCCCTGTGATAACTTACTGACAGTGCAGCACTTTCTCTGTGACAACCCACCGACAGTGCAGCACTTTCCCTGTGAGAACCCAATGACAGTGCAGCACTTTCCCTGTGATAACCCACTGACAGTGCAGCACTTTCTCTGTGATAAATCACCGACAATGCAGCACTTTCCCTGTGATAACTTACTGACAGTGCAGCACTTTCTCTGTGATAACCCACCGACAGTGCAGCACTTTCCCTGTGATAACCCACTGACAGTGTAGCACTTTCCCTGTGATAACTTACTGACAGTGCAGCTGCAGCACTTTCTCTGTGATAACCCACTGACAGTGCAGCACTTTCCCTGTGATAACACACTGACAGTGCAGCACTTTCTCTGTGAGAACTCACTGACAGTGCAGCGCTTTCCCTGTGATAACCCAGTGACAATGCAGCACTTTCCCTGTGATAACCCACTAACAGTGCAGCACTTTCTCTGTGATAACCCACTGACAGTGCAGCACTTTCTCTGTGATAACCTACCGATAGTGCAGCACTTTCTCTGTGATAACCCACTGACAGTGCAGAACTTTCCCTGTGATAACAAACTGACAGTACAGCACTTTCCCTGTGATAACCCACTGACAGTACAGCACTTTCCCTGTGATAACCCACTGACAGTACAGCACTTTCCCTGTGATAACCCACTGACAGTACAGCACTTTCTCTGTGATAACCCACTAACAGTGCCGCACTTTCTCTGTGATAACTCACCGACAGTGCAGCACTTTCTCTGTGATAAATCACCGACAGTGCAGCACTTTCTGTGTGATAACCCACTGACAGTGCAGCACTTTCTCTGTGATAACCCACCAGCAGTACAGCACTTTCTCTGTGATAACTCACTGACAGTGCAGCACTTTCTCTGTGATAACTCACCGACAGTGCAGCACTTTCTCTGTGATAAATCACCGACAGTGCAGCACTTTCTGTGTGATAACCCACTGACAGTGCAGCACTTTCTCTGTGATAAATCACCGACAGTGCAGCACTTTCTCTGTGAGAACTCACTGACCGTGCAGCACTTTCTCTGTGATAAATCACTGTCAGTGCAGCACTTTCCCTGTGATAACTTACTGACAGTGCAGCACTTTCTCTGTGATAACCCACCGACAGTGCAGCACTTTCCCTGTGATAACCCACTGACAGTGCAGCACTTTCCCTGTTATAACCCACTGACAGTGCAGCACTTTCTCTGTGATAAATCACCGACAGTGCAGCACTTTCCCTGTGATACCTTACTGACAGTGCAGCACTTTCTCTGTGATAACCCACCGACAGTGCAGCACTTTCCCTGTGATAACCCACAGACAGTGCAGCACTTTCCCTGTGATAACTTACTGAGAGTGCAGCTGCAGCACTTTCTCTGTGATAACCCACCGACAGTGCAGCACTTTCTCTGTGATAACCCACTGACAGGGCAGCACTTTCTCTGTGATAACACACTGACAGTGCAGCACTTTCTTTGTGATAACTCGCGACAGTGCAGCACTTTCTCTGTGATAACCCACCGACAGTGCAGCACTTTCCCTGTGATAACCCACTGACAGTGCAGCACTTTCCCTGTGATAACTTACTGACAGTGCAGCGCTTTCCCTGTGATAACCCAGTGACAATGCAGCACTTTCCCTGTGATAACCCACTAACAGTGCAGCACTTTCTCTGTGATAACCCACTGACAGTGCAGCACTTTCTCTGTGATAACCTACCGATAGTGCAGCACTTTCTCTGTGATAACCCACTGACAGTGCAGCACTTTCCCTGTGATAACAAACTGACAGTACAGCACTTTCCCTGTGATAACCCACTGACAGTGCAGCAATTTCTCTGTGATAAATCAACGACAGTGCAGCACTTTCTCTGTGAGAACTCACTGACAGTGCAGCACTTTCTCTGTGATAAATCACTGACAGTGCAGCACTTTCCCTGTGATAACTTACTGACAGTGCAGCACTTTCTCTGTGACAACCCACCGACAGTGCAGCACTTTCCCTGTGAGAACCCACTGACAGTGCAGCACTTTCCCTGTGATAACCCACTGACAGTGCAGCACTTTCTCTGTGATAAATCACCGACAGTGCAGCACTTTCCCTGTGATAACTTACTGACAGTGCAGCACTTTCTCTGTGATAACCCACCGACAGTGCAGCACTTTCCCTGTGATAACCCACTGACAGTGTAGCACTTTCCCTGTGATAACTTACTGACAGTGCAGCTGCAGCACTTTCTCTGTGATAACCCACTGACAGTGCAGCACTTTCCCTGTGATAACACACTGACAGTGCAGCACTTTCTCTGTGAGAACTCACTGACAGTGCAGCGCTTTCCCTGTGATAACCCAGTGACAATGCAGCACTTTCCCTGTGATAACCCACTAACAGTGCAGCACTTTCTCTGTGATAACCCACTGACAGTGCAGCACTTTCTCTGTGATAACCTACCGATAGTGCAGCACTTTCTCTGTGATAACCCACTGACAGTGCAGCACTTTCCCTGTGATAACAAACTGACAGTACAGCACTTTCCCTGTGATAACCCACTGACAGTACAGCACTTTCCCTGTGATAACCCACTGACAGTGCAGCACTTTCCCTGTGATAACCCACTGACAGTGCAGCACTTTCTCTGTGATAAATCACCGACAATGCAGCACTTTCCCTGTGATAACTTACTGACAGTGCAGCACTTTCTCTGTGATAACCCACCGACAGTGCAGCACTTTCCCTGTGATAACCCACTGACAGTGTAGCACTTTCCCTGTGATAACTTACTGACAGTGCAGCTGCAGCACTTTCTCTGTGATAACCCACTGACAGTGCAGCACTTTCCCTGTGATAACACACTGACAGTGCAGCACTTTCTCTGTGAGAACTCACTGACAGTGCAGCGCTTTCCCTGTGATAACCCAGTGACAATGCAGCACTTTCCCTGTGATAACCCACTAACAGTGCAGCACTTTCTCTGTGATAACCCACTGACAGTGCAGCACTTTCTCTGTGATAACCTACCGATAGTGCAGCACTTTCTCTGTGATAACCCACTGACAGTGCAGCACTTTCCCTGTGATAACAAACTGACAGTACAGCACTTTCCCTGTGATAACCCACTGACAGTACAGCACTTTCCCTGTGATAACCCACTGACAGTACAGCACTTTCCCTGTGATAACCCACTGACAGTACAGCACTTTCTCTGTGATAACCCACTAACAGTGCCGCACTTTCTCTGTGATAACTCACCGACAGTGCAGCACTTTCTCTGTGATAAATCACCGACAGTGCAGCACTTTCTGTGTGATAACCCACTGACAGTGCAGCACTTTCTCTGTGATAACCCACCAGCAGTACAGCACTTTCTCTGTGATAACTCACTGACAGTGCAGCACTTTCTCTGTGATAACTCACCGACAGTGCAGCACTTTCTCTGTGATAAATCACCGACAGTGCAGCACTTTCTGTGTGATAACCCACTGACAGTGCAGCACTTTCTCTGTGATAAATCACCGACAGTGCAGCACTTTCTCTGTGAGAACTCACTGACCGTGCAGCACTTTCTCTGTGATAAATCACTGTCAGTGCAGCACTTTCCCTGTGATAACTTACTGACAGTGCAGCACTTTCTCTGTGATAACCCACCGACAGTGCAGCACTTTCCCTGTGATAACCCACTGACAGTGCAGCACTTTCCCTGTTATAACCCACTGACAGTGCAGCACTTTCTCTGTGATAAATCACCGACAGTGCAGCACTTTCCCTGTGATACCTTACTGACAGTGCAGCACTTTCTCTGTGATAACCCACCGACAGTGCAGCACTTTCCCTGTGATAACCCACAGACAGTGCAGCACTTTCCCTGTGATAACTTACTGAGAGTGCAGCTGCAGCACTTTCTCTGTGATAACCCACCGACAGTGCAGCACTTTCTCTGTGATAACCCACTGACAGGGCAGCACTTTCTCTGTGATAACACACTGACAGTGCAGCACTTTCTTTGTGATAACTCGCGACAGTGCAGCACTTTCTCTGTGATAACCCACCGACAGTGCAGCACTTTCCCTGTGATAACCCACTGACAGTGCAGCACTTTCCCTGTGATAACTTACTGACAGTGCAGCGCTTTCCCTGTGATAACCCAGTGACAATGCAGCACTTTCCCTGTGATAACCCACTAACAGTGCAGCACTTTCTCTGTGATAACCCACTGACAGTGCAGCACTTTCTCTGTGATAACCTACCGATAGTGCAGCACTTTCTCTGTGATAACCCACTGACAGTGCAGCACTTTCCCTGTGATAACAAACTGACAGTACAGCACTTTCCCTGTGATAACCCACTGACAGTGCAGCAATTTCTCTGTGATAAATCAACGACAGTGCAGCACTTTCTCTGTGAGAACTCACTGACCGTGCAGCACTTTCTCTGTGATAAATCACTGACAGTGCAGCACTTTCCCTGTGATAACTTACTGACAGTGCAGCACTTTCTCTGTGACAACCCACCGACAGTGCAGCACTTTCCCTGTGAGAACCCACTGACAGTGCAGCACTTTCCCTGTGATAACCCACTGACAGTGCAGCACTTTCTCTGTGATAAATCACCGACAGTGCAGCACTTTCCCTGTGATAACTTACTGACAGTGCAGCACTTTCTCTGTGATAACCCACCGACAGTGCAGCACTTTCCCTGTGATAACCCACTGACAGTGTAGCACTTTCCCTGTGATAACTTACTGACAGTGCAGCTGCAGCACTTTCTCTGTGATAACCCACTGACAGTGCAGCACTTTCCCTGTGATAACACACTGACAGTGCAGCACTTTCTCTGTGAGAACTCACTGACAGTGCAGCGCTTTCCCTGTGATATCCCAGTGACAATGCAGCACTTTCCCTGTGATAACCCACTAACAGTGCAGCACTTTCTCTGTGATAACCCACTGACAGTGCAGCACTTTCTCTGTGATAACCTACCGATAGTGCAGCACTTTCTCTGTGATAACCCACTGACAGTGCAGCACTTTCCCTGTGATAACAAACTGACAGTACAGCACTTTCCCTGTAATAACCCACTGACAGTACAGCACTTTCCCTGTGATAACCCACTGACAGTACAGCACTTTCCCTGTGATAACCCACTGACAGTACAGCACTTTCTCTGTGATAACCCACTAACAGTGCCGCACTTTCTCTGTGATAACCCACTGACAGTGCAGCACTTTCTCTGTGATAACCCACTGACAGTGCAGCACTTTCCCTGTGATAACCCACTGAGAGTGCAGCACTTTCCCTGTGATAACACACTGACAGTACAGCACTTTCCCTGTGATAACCCACTGACAGTACAGCACTTTCCCTGTGATAACCCAATGACAGTGCAGCACTTTCTCTGTGATAACCCACTGACAGTGCAGCACTTTCTCTGTGATAACCCACTGACAGTGCAGCACTTTCTCTGTGATAACCCACCGACAGTGCAGCACTTTCCCTGTGATAACCCACTGATAGTGCAGCACTTTCTCTGTGATAACTCACTGACAGTGCAGCACTTTCTCTGTGATAACCCACTGACAGTGCAGCACTTTCTCTGTGATAACCCACCGACAGTGCAGCACTTTCCCTGTGATAACCCACGGACAGTGCAACACTTTCTCTGTGATATCCCACTGACAGTGCAGCACTTTCTCTGTGATAACCCACTGACAGTGCAGCACTTTCTCTGTGATAACCCACCGACAGTACAGCACTTTGTCTGTGATAACCCACCAACAGTACAGCACTTTCCCTGTGATAACCCACTGACAGTGCAGCACTTTCTCTGTGATAAATCACCGACAGTGCAGCAGTTTCACTGTGATAACTTACCGACATTGCAGCACTTTCTCTGTGATAACCCACTGACAGTGCAGCACTTTCTCTGTGATAACACACTGACAGTACAGCTCTTTCCCTGTGATAACCCACTGACAGTACAGCACTTTCCCTGTGATAACCCACTGACAGTGCATCAATTTCCCGGTGATAACCCACTGACGGCACAGCACTTTCCCTGTGATAACCCACTGACAGTGCAGCACTTTCTCTGTGGTAAATCACCGACAGTGCAGCAGTTTCACTGTGATAACTTACCGACAGTGCAGCACTTTCCCTGTGATAAATCAGCGACAGTGCAGCAGTTTCACTGCGATAAATCACTGACATTGCAGCACTTTCTCTGTGATAACTTACCGACAGTGCAGCACTTTCTCTGTGATAACTCACCGACAGTACAGCACGTTCCCTGTGATAACCCACTGACAGTGCAGCACTTTCTCTGTGATAACCCACTGACAGTGCAGCACTTTCCCTGTGATAACCCACTGACAGTGCAGCACTTTCTCTGTGATAACCCACTGACAGGGCAGCACTTTCTCTGTGATAACCCACTGACAGTGCAGCACTTTCTTTGTGATAACTCGCGACAGTGCAGCACTTTCTCTGTGATTACCCACCGACAGTGCAGCACTTTCTCTGTGATAACCCACTGACAGTGCAGCACGTTCCCTGTGATAACCCACTGATAGTGCAGCACTTTCTCTATGATAACCCACTGACAGTGCAGCACTTTCTCTGTGATAACCCACTGACAGTGCAGCACTTTCTCTGTGATTACCCACTGACAGTGCAGCACATTCTCTGTGATAAATCACTGACAGTGCAGCACTTTCTCTGTGATAACCCATCAGCAGTGCAGCACTTTCTCTGTGATAACTCACTGACAGTGCAGCACTTTCTCTGTGATAAATCACCGAATGTGCAGCACTTTCCCTGTGATAGCTTACTGACAGTGCAGCACTTTCTCTGTGATAACCCACTGAGAGTGCAGCACTTTCTCTGTGATAACCCACCAGCAGTGCAGCACTTTCTCTGTGATAACTCACTGACAGTGCAGCACTTTCTCTGTGATAACTCACCGACAGTGCAGCACTTTCTCTGTGATAAATCACCGACAGTGCAGCACTTTCTCTGTGATAACCCACTGACAGTGCAGCACTTTCTCTGTGATAAATCACCGACAGTGCAGCACTTTCTCTGTGAGAACTCACTGACCGTGCAGCACTTTCTCTGTGATAAATCACTGTCAGTGCAGCACTTTCCCTGTGATAACTTACTGACAGTGCAGCACTTTCTCTGTGATAACCCACCGACAGTGCAGCACTTTCCCTGTGATAACCCACTGACAGTGCAGCACTTTCCCTGTTATAAGCCACTGACAGTACAGCACTTTCTCTGTGATAAATCACCGACAGTGCAGCACTTTCCCTGTGATAACTTACTGACAGTGCAGCACTTTCTCTGTGATAACCCACCGACAGTGCAGCACTTTCCCTGTGATAACCCACAGACAGTGCAGCACTTTCCCTGTGATAACTTACTGAGAGTGCAGCTGCAGCACTTTCTCTGTGATAACCCACCGACAGTGCAGCACTTTCTCTGTGATAACCCACTGACAGGGCAGCACTTTCTCTGTGATAACCCACTGACAGTGCAGCACTTTCTTTGTGATAACTCGCGACAGTGCAGCACTTTCTCTGTGATAACCCACCGACAGTGCAGCACTTTCCCTGTGATAACCCACTGACAGTGCAGCACTTTCCCTGTGATAACTTACTGACAGTGCAGCGCTTTCCCTGTGATAACCCAGTGACAATGCAGCACTTTCCCTGTGATAACCCACTAACAGTAAGCACTTTCTCTGTGATAACCCACTGACAGTGCAGCACTTTCTCTGTGATAACCTACCGATAGTGCAGCACTTTCTCTGTGATAACCCACTGACAGTGCAGCACTTTCCCTGTGATAACAAACTGACAGTACAGCACTTTCCCTGTGATAACCCACTGACAGTACAGCACTTTCCCTGTGATAACCCACTGACAGTACAGCACTTTCCCTGTGATAACCCACTGACAGTACAGCACTTTCTCTGTGATAACCCACTAACAGTGCCGCACTTTCTCTGTGATAACCCACTGACAGTGCAGCACTTTCTCTGTGATAACCCACTGACAGTGCAGCACTTTCCCTGTGATAACCCACTGAGAGTGCAGCACTTTCCCTGTGAGAACACACTGACAGTACAGCACTTTCCCTGTGATAACCCACTGACAGTACAGCACTTTCCCTGTGATAACCCACTGAGAGTGCAGCACTTTCTCTGTGATAACCCACTGACAGTGCAGCACTTTCTCTGTGATAACCCACTGACAGTGCAGCACTTTCTCTGTGATAACCCACCGACAGTGCAGCACTTTCCCTGTGATAACCCACTGACAGTGCAGCACTTTCTCTGTGATAACTCACTGACAGTGCAGCACTTTCTCTGTGATAACCCACTGACAGTGCAGTACTTTCTCTGTGATAACCCACCGACAGTGCAGCACTTTCCCTGTGATAACCCACGGACAGTGCAACACTTTCTCTGTGATATCCCACTGACAGTGCAGCACTTTCTCTGTGATAACCCACCAGCAGTACAGCACTTTCTCTGTGATAACTCACTGACAGTGCAGCACTTTCTCTGTGATAACTCACCGACAGTGCAGCACTTTCTCTGTGATAAATCACCGACAGTGCAGCACTTTCTGTGTGATAACCCACTGACAGTGCAGCACTTTCTCTGTGATAAATCACCGACAGTGCAGCACTTTCTCTGTGAGAACTCACTGACCGTGCAGCACTTTCTCTGTGATAAATCACTGTCAGTGCAGCACTTTCCCTGTGATAACTTACTGACAGTGCAGCACTTTCTCTGTGATAACCCACCGACAGTGCAGCACTTTCCCTGTGATAACCCACTGACAGTGCAGCACTTTCCCTGTTATAACCCACTGACAGTGCAGCACTTTCTCTGTGATAAATCACCGACAGTGCAGCACTTTCCCTGTGATACCTTACTGACAGTGCAGCACTTTCTCTGTGATAACCCACCGACAGTGCAGCACTTTCCCTGTGATAACCCACAGACAGTGCAGCACTTTCCCTGTGATAACTTACTGAGAGTGCAGCTGCAGCACTTTCTCTGTGATAACCCACCGACAGTGCAGCACTTTCTCTGTGATAACCCACTGACAGGGCAGCACTTTCTCTGTGATAACACACTGACAGTGCAGCACTTTCTTTGTGATAACTCGCGACAGTGCAGCACTTTCTCTGTGATAACCCACCGACAGTGCAGCACTTTCCCTGTGATAACCCACTGACAGTGCAGCACTTTCCCTGTGATAACTTACTGACAGTGCAGCGCTTTCCCTGTGATAACCCAGTGACAATGCAGCACTTTCCCTGTGATAACCCACTAACAGTGCAGCACTTTCTCTGTGATAACCCACTGACAGTGCAGCACTTTCTCTGTGATAACCTACCGATAGTGCAGCACTTTCTCTGTGATAACCCACTGACAGTGCAGCACTTTCCCTGTGATAACAAACTGACAGTACAGCACTTTCCCTGTGATAACCCACTGACAGTGCAGCAATTTCTCTGTGATAAATCAACGACAGTGCAGCACTTTCTCTGTGAGAACTCACTGACCGTGCAGCACTTTCTCTGTGATAAATCACTGACAGTGCAGCACTTTCCCTGTGATAACTTACTGACAGTGCAGCACTTTCTCTGTGACAACCCACCGACAGTGCAGCACTTTCCCTGTGAGAACCCACTGACAGTGCAGCACTTTCCCTGTGATAACCCACTGACAGTGCAGCACTTTCTCTGTGATAAATCACCGACAGTGCAGCACTTTCCCTGTGATAACTTACTGACAGTGCAGCACTTTCTCTGTGATAACCCACCGACAGTGCAGCACTTTCCCTGTGATAACCCACTGACAGTGTAGCACTTTCCCTGTGATAACTTACTGACAGTGCAGCTGCAGCACTTTCTCTGTGATAACCCACTGACAGTGC
Source organism: Chiloscyllium punctatum (assembly GCF_047496795.1). NCBI lineage: Eukaryota > Metazoa > Chordata > Chondrichthyes > Orectolobiformes > Hemiscylliidae > Chiloscyllium > Chiloscyllium punctatum. The sequence continues at coordinate 75,162,531 of NC_092751.1, forward strand.
AGCACTTTCCCTGTGATAACACACTGACAGTGCAGCACTTTCTCTGTGAGAACTCACTGACAGTGCAGCGCTTTCCCTGTGATATCCCAGTGACAATGCAGCACTTTCCCTGTGATAACCCACTAACAGTGCAGCACTTTCTCTGTGATAACCCACTGACAGTGCAGCACTTTCTCTGTGATAACCTACCGATAGTGCAGCACTTTCTCTGTGATAACCCACTGACAGTGCAGCACTTTCCCTGTGATAACAAACTGACAGTACAGCACTTTCCCTGTAATAACCCACTGACAGTACAGCACTTTCCCTGTGATAACCCACTGACAGTACAGCACTTTCCCTGTGATAACCCACTGACAGTACAGCACTTTCTCTGTGATAACCCACTAACAGTGCCGCACTTTCTCTGTGATAACCCACTGACAGTGCAGCACTTTCTCTGTGATAACCCACTGACAGTGCAGCACTTTCCCTGTGATAACCCACTGAGAGTGCAGCACTTTCCCTGTGATAACACACTGACAGTACAGCACTTTCCCTGTGATAACCCACTGACAGTACAGCACTTTCCCTGTGATAACCCAATGACAGTGCAGCACTTTCTCTGTGATAACCCACTGACAGTGCAGCACTTTCTCTGTGATAACCCACTGACAGTGCAGCACTTTCTCTGTGATAACCCACCGACAGTGCAGCACTTTCCCTGTGATAACCCACTGATAGTGCAGCACTTTCTCTGTGATAACTCACTGACAGTGCAGCACTTTCTCTGTGATAACCCACTGACAGTGCAGCACTTTCTCTGTGATAACCCACCGACAGTGCAGCACTTTCCCTGTGATAACCCACGGACAGTGCAACACTTTCTCTGTGATATCCCACTGACAGTGCAGCACTTTCTCTGTGATAACCCACTGACAGTGCAGCACTTTCTCTGTGATAACCCACCGACAGTACAGCACTTTGTCTGTGATAACCCACCAACAGTACAGCACTTTCCCTGTGATAACCCACTGACAGTGCAGCACTTTCTCTGTGATAAATCACCGACAGTGCAGCAGTTTCACTGTGATAACTTACCGACATTGCAGCACTTTCTCCGTGATAACCCACTGACAGTGCAGCACTTTCTCTGTGATAACACACTGACAGTACAGCTCTTTCCCTGTGATAACCCACTGACAGTACAGCACTTTCCCTGTGATAACCCACTGACAGTGCATCAATTTCCCGGTGATAACCCACTGACGGCACAGCACTTTCCCTGTGATAACCCACTGACAGTGCAGCACTTTCTCTGTGGTAAATCACCGACAGTGCAGCAGTTTCACTGTGATAACTTACCGACAGTGCAGCACTTTCCCTGTGATAAATCAGCGACAGTGCAGCAGTTTCACTGCGATAAATCACTGACATTGCAGCACTTTCTCTGTGATAACTTACCGACAGTGCAGCACTTTCTCTGTGATAACTCACCGACAGTACAGCACGTTCCCTGTGATAACCCACTGACAGTGCAGCACTTTCTCTGTGATAACCCACTGACAGTGCAGCACTTTCCCTGTGATAACCCACTGACAGTGCAGCACTTTCTCTGTGATAACCCACTGACAGGGCAGCACTTTCTCTGTGATAACCCACTGACAGTGCAGCACTTTCTTTGTGATAACTCGCGACAGTGCAGCACTTTCTCTGTGATTACCCACCGACAGTGCAGCACTTTCTCTGTGATAACCCACTGACAGTGCAGCACGTTCCCTGTGATAACCCACTGATAGTGCAGCACTTTCTCTATGATAACCCACTGACAGTGCAGCACTTTCTCTGTGATAACCCACTGACAGTGCAGCACTTTCTCTGTGATTACCCACTGACAGTGCAGCACATTCTCTGTGATAAATCACTGACAGTGCAGCACTTTCTCTGTGATAACCCATCAGCAGTGCAGCACTTTCTCTGTGATAACTCACTGACAGTGCAGCACTTTCTCTGTGATAAATCACCGAATGTGCAGCACTTTCCCTGTGATAGCTTACTGACAGTGCAGCACTTTCTCTGTGATAACCCACTGAGAGTGCAGCACTTTCTCTGTGATAACCCACCAGCAGTGCAGCACTTTCTCTGTGATAACTCACTGACAGTGCAGCACTTTCTCTGTGATAACTCACCGACAGTGCAGCACTTTCTCTGTGATAAATCACCGACAGTGCAGCACTTTCTCTGTGATAACCCACTGACAGTGCAGCACTTTCTCTGTGATAAATCACCGACAGTGCAGCACTTTCTCTGTGAGAACTCACTGACCGTGCAGCACTTTCTCTGTGATAAATCACTGTCAGTGCAGCACTTTCCCTGTGATAACTTACTGACAGTGCAGCACTTTCTCTGTGATAACCCACCGACAGTGCAGCACTTTCCCTGTGATAACCCACTGACAGTGCAGCACTTTCCCTGTTATAACCCACTGACAGTGCAGCACTTTCTCTGTGATAAATCACCGACAGTGCAGCACTTTCCCTGTGATAACTTACTGACAGTGCAGCACTTTCTCTGTGATAACCCACCGACAGTGCAGCACTTTCCCTGTGATAACCCACAGACAGTGCAGCACTTTCCCTGTGATAACTTACTGAGAGTGCAGCTGCAGCACTTTCTCTGTGATAACCCACCGACAGTGCAGCACTTTCTCTGTGATAACCCACTGACAGGGCAGCACTTTCTCTGTGATAACCCACTGACAGTGCAGCACTTTCTTTGTGATAACTCGCGACAGTGCAGCACTTTCTCTGTGATAACCCACCGACAGTGCAGCACTTTCCCTGTGATAACCCACTGACAGTGCAGCACTTTCCCTGTGATAACTTACTGACAGTGCAGCGCTTTCCCTGTGATAACCCAGTGACAATGCAGCACTTTCCCTGTGATAACCCACTAACAGTGCAGCACTTTCTCTGTGATAACCCACTGACAGTGCAGCACTTTCTCTGTGATAACCTACCGATAGTGCAGCACTTTCTCTGTGATAACCCACTGACAGTGCAGCACTTTCCCTGTGATAACAAACTGACAGTACAGCACTTTCCCTGTGATAACCCACTGACAGTACAGCACTTTCCCTGTGATAACCCACTGACAGTACAGCACTTTCCCTGTGATAACCCACTGACAGTACAGCACTTTCTCTGTGATAACCCACTAACAGTGCCGCACTTTCTCTGTGATAACCCACTGACAGTGCAGCACTTTCTCTGTGATAACCCACTGACAGTGCAGCACTTTCCCTGTGATAACCCACTGAGAGTGCAGCACTTTCCCTGTGAGAACACACTGACAGTACAGCACTTTCCCTGTGATAACCCACTGACAGTACAGCACTTTCCCTGTGATAACCCACTGACAGTGCAGCACTTTCTCTGTGATAACCCACTGACAGTGCAGCACTTTCTCTGTGATAACCCACTGACAGTGCAGCACTTTCTCTGTGATAACCCACCGACAGTGCAGCACTTTCCCTGTGATAACCCACTGACAGTGCAGCACTTTCTCTGTGATAACTCACTGACAGTGCAGAACTTTCTCTGTGATAACCCACTGACAGTGCAGTACTTTCTCTGTGATAACCCACCGACAGTGCAGCACTTTCCCTGTGATAACCCACGGACAGTGCAACACTTTCTCTGTGATATCCCACTGACAGTGCAGCACTTTCTCTGTGATAACCCACTGACAGTGCAGCACTTTCTCTGTGATAACCCACCGACAGTACAGCACTTTGTCTGTGATAACCCACCAACAGTACAGCACTTTCCCTGTGATAACCCACTGACAGTGCAGCACTTTCTCTGTGATAAATCACCGACAGTGCAGCAGTTTCACTGTGATAACTTACCGACATTGCAGCACTTTCTCTGTGATAACTCACTGACAGTGCAGCACTTTCTCTGTGATAACACACTGACAGTACAGCACTTTCCCTGTGATAACCCACTGACAGTACAGTACTTTCCCTGTGATAACCCACTGACAGTGCATCAATTTCCCGGTGATAACCCACTGACGGCACAGCACTTTCCCTGTGATAACCCACTGACAGTGCAGCACTTTCTCTGTGGTAAATCACCGACAGTGCAGCAGTTTCACTGTGATAACCTACCGACAGTGCAGCACTTTCCCTGTGATAAATCAGCGACAGTGCAGCAGTTTCACTGCGATAAATCACTGACATTGCAGCACTTTCTCTGTGATAACTTACCGACAGTGCAGCACTTTCTCTGTGATAACTCACCGACAGTACAGCACGTTCCCTGTGATAACCCACTGACAGTGCAGCACTTTCTCTGTGATAACCCACTGACAGTGCAGCACTTTCTCTGTGATAACCCACTGACAGTGCAGCACTTTCTCTGTGATAACCCACTGACAGGGCAGCACTTTCTCTGTGATAACCCACTGACAGTGCAGCACTTTCTTTGTGATAACTCGCGACAGTGCAGCACTTTCTCTGTGATTACCCACCGACAGTGCAGCACTTTCTCTGTGATAACCCACTGACAGTGCAGCACGTTCCCTGTGATAACCCACTGATAGTGCAGCACTTTCTCTATGATAACCCACTGACAGTGCAGCACTTTCTCTGTGATAACCCACTGACAGTGCAGCACTTTCTCTGTGATTACCCACTGACAGTGCAGCACATTCTCTGTGATAAATCACTGACAGTGCAGCACGTTCTCTGTGATAACCCATCAGCAGTGCAGCACTTTCTCTGTGATAACTCACTGACAGTGCAGCACTTTCTCTGTGATAAATCACCGAATGTGCAGCACTTTCCCTGTGATAGCTTACTGACAGTGCAGCTCTTTCTCTGTGATAACCCACTGAGAGTGCAGCACTTTCTCTGTGATAACCCACCAGCAGTGCAGCACTTTCTCTGTGATAACTCACTGACAGTGCAGCACTTTCTCTGTGATAACTCACCGACAGTGCAGCACTTTCTCTGTGATAAATCACCGACAGTGCAGCACTTTCTGTGTGATAACCCACTGACAGTGCAGCACTTTCTCTGTGATAAATCACCGACAGTGCAGCACTTTCTCTGTGAGAACTCACTGACCGTGCAGCACTTTCTCTGTGATAAATCACTGTCAGTGCAGCACTTTCCCTGTGATAACTTACTGACAGTGCAGCACTTTCTCTGTGATAACCCACCGACAGTGCAGCACTTTCCCTGTGATAACCCACTGACAGTGCAGCACTTTCCCTGTTATAACCCACTGACAGTGCAGCACTTGCTCTGTGATAAATCACCGACAGTGCAGCACTTTCCCTGTGATAACTTACTGACAGTGCAGCACTTTCTCTGTGATAACCCACCGACAGTGCAGCACTTTCCCTGTGATAACCCACTGACAGTGCAGCACTTTCCCTGTGATAACTTACTGAGAGTGCAGCTGCAGCACTTTCTCTGTGATAACCCACCGACAGTGCAGCACTTTCTCTGTGATAACCCACTGACAGGGCAGCACTTTCTCTGTGATAACCCACTGACAGTGCAGCACTTTCTTTGTGATAACTCGCGACAGTGCAGCACTTTCTCTGTGATAACCCACCGACAGTGCAGCACTTTCTCTGTGATAACCCACTGACAGTGCAGCACGTTCCCTGTGATAACCCACTGATAGTGCAGCACTTTCTCTGTGATAACCCACTGACAGTGCAGCACTTTCTCTGTGATAACCCACTGACAGTGCAGCACTTTCTCTGTGATTGCCCACTGACAGTGCAGCACTTTCTTTGTGATAACTCGCGACAGTGCAGCACTTTCTCTGCGATAACTCACCGACAGTGCAGCTCTTTCTCTGTGATAACTCACTGACAGTGCAGCACATTCTCTGTGATAATTCACTGACAGTGCAGCACTTTCTCTGTGATAACCAACCAGCAGTGCAGCACTTTCTCAGTGATAACTCACTGACAGTGCAGCACTTTCTCTGTGATAAATCACCGAATGTGCAGCACTTTCCCTGTGATAGCTTACTGACAGTGCAGCACTTTCTCTGTGATAACCCACTGACAGTGCAGCACTTTCTCTGTGATAACCCACTGACAGTGCATCACTTTCTCTGTGATAACTCACTGACAGTGCAGCACTTTCTCTGTGATAACTCACCGACAGTGCAGCACTTTCTCTCTGATAAATGACCGACAGTGCAGCACTTTCTCTGTGATAACCCACTGACAGTGCAGCACTTTCCCTGTGATAACACACTGACTGTACAGCACTTTCCCTGTGATAACCCACTGACAGTACAGCACTTTCTCTGTGATAACCCACTAACAGTGCCGCACTTTCTCTGTGATAACCCACTGACAGTGCAGCACTTTCTCTGTGATAACCCACTGACAGTGCAGCACTTTCCCTGTGATAACCCACTGAGAGTGCAGCACTTTCCCTGTGATAACACACTGACAGTACAGCACTTTCCCTGTGATAACCCACTGACAGTACAGCACTTTCCCTGTGATAACCCACTGACAGTGCAGCACTTTCTCTGTGATAACCCACTGACAGTGCAGCACTTTCTCTGTGATAACCCACTGACAGTGCAGCACTTTCTCTGTGATAACCCACCGACAGTGCAGCACTTTCCCTGTGATAACCCACTGACAGTGCAGCACTTTCTCTGTGATAACTCACTGACAGTGCAGCACTTTCTCTGTGATAACCCACTGACAGTGCAGCACTTTCTCTGTGATAACCCACCGACAGTGCAGCACTTTCCCTGTGATAACCCACGGACAGTGCAACACTTTCTCTGTGATATCCTACTGACAGTGCAGCACTTTCTCTGTGATAACCCACGCACAGTGCAGCACTTTCTCTGTGATAACCCACCGACAGTACAGCACTTTGTCTGTGATAATGCACCAACAGTACAGCACTTTCCCTGTGATAACCCACTGACAGTGCAGCACTTTCTCTGTGATAAATCACCGACAGTGCAGCAGTTTCACTGTGATAACTTACCGACATTGCAGCACTTTCTCTGTGATAACCCACTGACAGTGCAGCACTTTGTCTGTGATAACACACTGACAGTACAGCACTTTCCCTGTGATAACCCACTGACAGTACAGCACTTTCCCTGTGATAACCCACTGACAGTGCATCAATTTCCCTGTGATAACCCACTGACGGCACAGCACTTTCCCTGTGATAACCCACTGACAGTGCAGCACTTTCTCTGTGGTAAATCACCGACAGTGCAGCAGTTTCACTGTGATAACTTAAAGACAGTGCAGCACTTTCCCTGTGATAAATCACCGACAGTGCAGCAGTTTCACTGCGATAAATCACTGACATTGCAGCACTTTCTCTGTGATAACTTACCGACAGTGCAGCACTTTCTCTGTGATAACTCACCGACAGTACAGCACGTTCCTTGTGATCACCCACTGACAGTGCAGCACTTTCTCTGTGATAACCCACTGACAGTGCAGCACTTTCTCTGTGATAACCCACTGACAGTACAGCACTTTGTCTGTGATAATCCACCAACAGTACAGCACTTTCCCTGTGATAACCCACTGACAGTGCAGCACTTTCTCTGTGATTACCCACTGACAGTGCAGCACATTCTCTGTGATAAATC